>NC_064627.1:921720543-922970543 GCF_023864275.1 Schistocerca cancellata | reverse complement strand
TGCTATTGATAACTGACAATAAAGCAGAGAATGGGCCCTTGATAGGCAGATATCCGATGAGACGACTGTGAGTTTCTGTGAATTTCTGTGGGACAGGTCAGTGGCGCCCAGATATTCAACCTCTGCTACAAACATATTTGTGAAGGTACGAGGCTTTTAGCGAGTTTATGTGTGGAAAGTTCGAAATGGACCCAACAACGAAAATAACGATCTTTTTATGGAGGGCTGTGGTTTCATCCAGGTCATGCTTTTAGCAAAGACACACGTAAATGCGTGGGAAAGAGACCGTGCAGCTGAATCTTTTTTCCTTTTCGCCCAATTAATTCATTAAGATGCTGATTGGTGAAATCTGTGTATGCAGAGCGACGGCCCGTTACCCAGATGCAAATGCTGCGCTCCAGCCCAAGACTGGATTGGGCTATAATGAGTGTAGTCTAAGCATGTAAATGTGCTATGATACCAAGCTGGTGAGCAAAGCTGAGAGAAGGGGAAGAAGACTCTCTCTTGTACTGGTGCTTTGCTTGTAAAGAAGGACAGGACTATATCTAAGTGGTAAGACTTGTGTCCTTTGCTAGGGTGACACTTAGAACCTTTGCCAGTCACCATCTACCCTGTCAGAGGTAGTGCCTTTTGAATCATGCACACAATGAGTGATGCGTGGATGTACTTATTTGTTTTGAGTTGGCCCTCTAAACATTTGACATATTCTGTCACGCATAGTCGTGTCACGGAGTCAAACTGGCAAATGGGTCCATCCACCAGGGTTTCAGAGGCTCATAGGGAAGTACCTGCGTTCCGAATTAGTTGAACGCGAGACCACGTACTTGCATTTTTTCGGGCACACGCCATTAATAACAGTGAGAAAAATTTACGTGTGCTACAATAAGAATGCAGTGGAAATGTATTCACATCTGTTGGACGAATGTTATGAAAACAAACACTCCAAACGGACATTTCACGTAATTCACATGCAACGAAAATCTGTAACGCAACCATCTGTGTGTGGCGTGTTTATAATTATGTATTATTTATATTTTAGGGCAGTTAATATGTAAAAAAACACACCACATGACATAAAGGAAGCGTGTAAACCGTCTGAGGATGAATCACAACGATTCGAAACCGGTAACTGTACCCTTTGAATACAGGATCTGAAAGTAAATTTGTGGCTGGTTGCTGTCCCAACAGCATCAACATTTGTATTCAAACAACAACCACGGTCTCCATCATGTCATCATATGACAAAATCGCATAATAACAGATTGCTGATGTCCATGACTCCAGTCGCCGAGCGCATCATAATGTGCTGCCTGACCAGCAGGAGGGTAAAGTATTCTTTTCTACGGTGTAGGGCTCCAATATATGCTTCCCGCACCCTGTTCTTAGGAACCGTAATTTTTTATGGAATAGTAGAGTATAGATGCTTGATAGTAGCGCAAGTTTTTTGGGCCATACCACGGATTCACATGTATGAAGTCAGGTAAAGCGATTAGTTCTGGTTAGTGTAGTGTGTTGATCTCCAGCTGATCACCCTGTTCACCATACACCACATATCCTTGAAAGTGTTTGTCCAATAAAAAAATGTTTGTGTGCCGTTTCTTTAGCCAATTTTTTTTCTTGTGATGTTAAGAACGAAGAAATCTATTGTTATTTAGACCACAACTCCATCCAGTGTTCTGATTAACATTACCGTTACCATTTTTATGGAAGTCTTGATATTATTGATAGAGCAGAATCTTGCAAACTGCTTGATAATCTAAAAGCAACAAAACTGTATCGTTATAGACCCCACTGAAGATGCCTTAGAGCAAGAAAAATGCGAAACGTATCTGGGAAAAATAAATGAAGTTGCGTCAAGGAAAGGCAATTTTACTTACAAAACAAGTGGAAATTCGCACAATTCGCTTTCTGACTTATTAAATCTACACGAAATCTCCCCAAGAATGCACTCATTGGATTTGAGATATCTCCTCCACTATGGACCTATGATTATATTCTATGTTAGCCAAATGAGTTTATAGTCATTCTTTGTAGGGGCTGATGAATCAGTCGCGAAGGTCTCTGCATGTATGTCAGAAACGTTGAGTACAAGTCTCATTGAACTATGCGGTACTTGTATACGAATTCGGAAGGTACTAAGGAACCTCTTACACCTCCTCTTCCCTGTCCTGCCAGGGAGCAAGAGTGCTTTCCACTGTGTCAACTTAATGCATGAGTCAGTTTTTTACCACTGATAACTGCAGTGTGGCGATCCAAGGACAAGTGCTGCCAGTTATGTGGCATGTGGACCCTACGAGCATTTGCCAGTATGAATATGACTCTGAGCTCGTGTTTAATTCTCTATCTGCCAAATTAAATGCCTGTGTAGGAAGGCACTTCGTGGGCAAAGTTGGATTAGTCAGCTACAGTAATCGGCGCTTATTGGACTTATTTGATGAGCACCTTAGTGTAAAAACTTTAAAAACAACTATTTGGAGGTATCTGCCGCACCGTAGGGTTTCTTAAACTACTGTACGTGTGTTATATTGTTTTAGGTTTGAGCTAACCTCGATTTTATTTGAAGAGTTTACCGGTTCTAGGTTGACAAACCTACATTGTAAAAATTTCTTATCACTAGTTATGTGTAATTTATTTAGCACCTAGAATTTATGTAAGTTAAATTTTACTACCTGGTGTTTCAGTTTAAGCCATGTGGCCATTGTTGTTCAAATTTTATTGGTTCTTTTTTATTCTTTCATTCTTTTTTACAACTAGCCTGAGCTATGACAGCTTAAAACCAAGCTTCATACAACAGCCCATTCTTTCTTGGCTGAGATTTGGCTATTTGTTCCTAATCATGGGCTGTTTAAGGAGACACCTGCTACCGATTTAAGAGAGTTCAAATAATCTTCATTACTCCGAGCACTACAGCCGACAGTAATGTTGATGATTAGTAAAAACCACCTCTATTGTATTATTCCAGATTTATGGTGTTACAACGAGTTTTGTTCGTGGTATATCTTACAGTTGTCGCATTGTATTACACTAAACAGTTCATTGTACGCAGAATACCGTGTCTCTTCGCCTTATTTGCGACAGCCGGATTTGGATTTGTTCTTTAACATCACACAGGAGAACCAGACTATATGTGTCATCGATCGGCAATCTGAAGATGATCTACAAACATAACTGGTCGTAACACAACAAATGTGCAATAATACAGCTACAATAGTTTTCATTAACCATTAACAGTTGAATAGTCTTCCGCTGCCTGCAGGAATCGACCTCTCGCTTATCTCCCATAAATTTTCGATGGGATTCATATCGAGCAATCTGACTGGCAAAATCATTAGTTTGTATTGTCCAGAATGTTATTTAAACCAATCGCGAACAGCTGTAGTCCGATGATATGTTGCACTGTCATCCATAAGAATTCCATCGTGGCTTGGGAACATGAAGTCAGTGAATGGATGGGAAAGGCCTTGAAGCGACCCACCATAACCATTTACGGTCAATGATCGGTTGAGTTGGACAAGAAGACCCAGTCCATTCCAAACAAACACATCCCACACCATTATATAACCAAAATCAGCTTGCACAATGCTTTGTTGACAACTTGGGTCCATGGCCTCATGGGGTCTACGCCACACGCAAACCTGATCATTAGCTCTTGCCAACTGAAATCGTCTAGGATCCAATCAGTATGGTCATGAGCCCAGGAAAGGCGCTGAAGTCGAAGACATGCTGCTAGCAAAACTGCTCACGTCGGTCGTGTGATGCCATACCCCATTAATGCCAAATTTCGCCGAACTGTCGCAACGGATACGTTTTTTGTGCGTCCCACATTGATGTCTGTGCTTATTTCACGCAATGTTGCTTGTATGTTAGCACCGACAACCCTACGCAAACGCAGCTGCATTGTCCATGGTGAGAGGTAAAACTGAAAGTTGGTATTCTGGGGACGCACTTGACACTGTGGATCTCGGAATATTGCATTGCCTAACGATTTCCTAAAAGGATTATCCCATGCCTCTAGCTTCAGCTACGATCCAACATTCAAAATCTGTTAATTCAAGTCTTGCGGTCATAATTACGTCAGTAACCTTCTCACATGAATCACTTGAGTACAATTGACAGCTCGACAAATGCACTGCCCTTTTATACATTGTGTACATGATGCTACTGTCATCTGTACGAGTGCATATATCTATTCCATGGCATTTGTCGCATCAGTGTAGAGACTTCCAACAAGCTTTGAACATTATTTCACCTCTATTCTAAACATTTTCTCCCTTACAGCCCCCTCAAAAAATGAAACCAAAACAAGTTAGGCTTTACTAGGAGTCCGTTGTTCATGTAGTAAAACTTCAGCATCAAGCTTGAGGTTCCAATTTACTATATCTTCATTAGTAACTATATTCAGACCTTTTTTGCAGACATCAGCATATATCTTTGATTTTTTTCCTTTATTGCATTTCGATTCCCAGCAGCGTAATATGCTTCTCTACAGCCTACAGAAAAGTTAAAAAACACAATGAGAATATAAAGAAACAAGAAAAAAGGTGATAAAGCAGTGACATTATAAAAAATTGTAAAATGGCAGAAATTTGTGGCATGCAACACTGCGGTGATGATGCATATGAAGACAAACAATAAGTAGACAGGCACAATTAAAAACAAGGTGACAGTCTGGTATCTATTCGCACGCAATAAAAAATACGACTAGCGACAGTAAGGTGGCTGTTTACAACACTGACAGGGGAAGCACAACACTGAACACTCACTTACAACAGCATTATACAGCTGACATGGCGGCTGATTGGAGGGGGGGGGAGGGGAAGGACCTGGACTAATGAGGGAAGAAAGGGGGGAAGGAAAAAAAGACAAAAGGGGGAGCTGATGGAGGGAGGGAACATGAAAAAGAGGCCAGGGCAGATGGGAGAAGGAGTGGGAAAGGCAGAGGAGGGGAGCGAAAAAAGGACTAGGGTGAGAGAAAGGAGGCAGAGAGAGGGTAGGCAGGGAAAAAAGAGGATGGAAGGGGGAAAGATGGAGCCCAGGAAAAGGATAGAGGAAGAGAGGGGGAGGTGAGGATCATAATTGATAGGAGGGATAAATGGTGTGAGAGAGGGCATCATCCGGGAGTGAGAGTTGATGGAAGCCACCTTGGGAAAGGAGGTGAAGGCTGTAGAGGTGAAGGGTAGGGGGGACACAATGGCGAATGTGCAGCAGAGGGCGGGGGTTGGAGAGGAATATATCTTTGATTTTTTTATTCCTTTATTGTAATTTCACGCCACAGATGAGGTGGGCCAGCAGCAGCCTACATACGCCACTCTTCAGCTAATGGATACAACAGATAGACATAGAAGACAGAAAACATAAAAAGCATGGTAATACATGATGAACATTACATGATACAGTAGAAGCCGTTCGACAGAAGGCATGGTATACAAAGGTTGTCACCAGTAGCACAGACGAAGATATCCAGTTGGAGATGCGAACATAGGAGCACACCGAGGGAAACACTGTAGCACACAACAGAGAAACAGTGACGCATGGAAACACTGGTGACCATCATTGGTGAAGCACTCACAAACACACTGATGAAAGGGGGGCCTGCCTCCAGGTGAAAGGTAGAGGTTGGAGGGTGGGAAGGGGGGTGGAGACAGTGGGAGAAAGAAGGGAGAGTGGGGGAGTGGAGAGGGGAGGGGTTTTAAGCCCAGGAAGGGGGGAGGAAGTGGGAGACATGGAACATAGGAGGGGAAAAAGGAAGGTGAGGAGGCAGAGAGGGAGCCTTGGGGGAAAAAAGGGGGCACTGGGAGGGGAGAGTCCAAGCTGGTAGGAGGGGTAGATATTGGAGGGAACAAGGACATCATCAGGGCGGGGTAGTTGGTGGAAGCCATCTTGGGCAAGGGTGTGGAGGGTGTGAAGATGGAGAGCAGGTGGAATGCAAGAATACAGGTGGAGCTGTGGGCTGGGAGGGGCGAGGATGGGAGAGACAAGTGGGTGTGGGGGATCACACTTGTGGGAGGTGTAAAGAATCCGTATCCATTCAAGGAAAAGGAGAAGATGGAGGATGAGAATCAAGTCCTATAGGATCTGTGTGGGGGGTGGGGGACGGATGCGATAGGTGAAGCAAAGCACATGGCGTTCAAATGTTTGGAGGGACTTATAGTATGTTGGAAGGGCGCACATCCAAGTGGGATGCGCATAGCAGAGGATGGGTCAGATGACGGAGGGGTCCAAACGCCATGTCTGGCCAGACAGGAGTTTAAGGGGACGGAGTCAGGTACATGTCTTGGCTTGGAGATGGGGAGTCCAGGAAAAGTGGTGGTTGAGCGTGACATCAAGGTACTTGAGGCTGGGGGTGAGGGTAATGGGGTGGCCATAGATAGTAAGGTAAAAATCCAGGAGACTGAAGGAATCGGTGGTGTTGCCTATGAGGATTGCCTGGGTATAAGAAGGATTGTCCTTGAGCAGCCACTACAGGCCAAGGTGGGATTGGAGAAGGCGCTGGGAGCGTTGGAGGGTGGGGGCGAGGGCAAGGAAGGTGGTGTCATCGGCAAATTGAAGGAGATGGATGGGGGATTGGGATGACGGCATGTCTGCCGTATGCAGGAGGTAGAGAAGAGGGGAGAGGACGGATCCCTGGGGCACACCGGTGGAGGGGTAGAAGGTGATAGGAGACAGTATTGTGGATAGCAACATAGGAAGGGCAACAGGAGAGGAAGGAGGCGATCAGGCGTACGTAATTGACAGGAAAGGCGAAGGTTTGGAGCTTGAAGAGGAGACTGGAATGCCACACACGGTCGTATGCACGTTCAACGTCAAGGAATATGAAGATGGCAGAGCGATGAGAATTTAGTTGGCCATAGAGTGCGATGCCACTACTCGAATTTACTGTATAATTATTAGACCATGCGGCATCGGACTTCCGGAAAGCAGCACTCCCGTGTAATAGGTTTGAATAGACACCCTATGGTGATCCAACTACTACACGGAATTTTTGGAATAAATAATGATAATGGCGCGTAACAAACTTATTTTTACGTCTACATTTGATTATTAGTAGCACTGATAATCTCTTTGAAGTGACTGAACAGGGAGCAGTTAATGCTGTATGTTTGATATTGCCTAGCAAGAGGACATTATTCATTTAAAACAATACCACAGCCTCAAATCGTTTCACAATACATAAACACACATGATAAACACTTGAACTTGTTTTAGGTTAATGTAAACTACAAAAATTGTAATTACTGAATTTCATGTTATTGAGCTTGCAATGTCCTGAAGGCACAATGTGTACTGTGGTGGCAGCAATTTCCTTGAACGCTAAATTAAAGAACAATATAGATCTACTTGTCAATATCGTTACTGAAAACATTAATTGAGAATCACGTTGCTCGGACGGAACCGAGTAATTTTTGACTATGGCAATGTACTGAAAAGCCACCACATCGAGCTGGATAGTAATTAAGGTGGCACAGTACCTGGCATCTTCCATCCGTTGCATGAAGCGGTGTCTGCTGGCAATTTCGGAGTTAATTCAGACTATTTTCTCTTCTAATATAACTACGCCGATACTCACGCACCATAACTTTTCACTGATGTTGCAGCACATAGAAATCACTGGATATGGGGTAATAGTGAACTATTTCCTTTAAATCATTGATTACACTCGGGGAATGCAATTTAAACCACAAGATTATTATTGCCTCCAAACTTTACACACTGTAGAGAACTTGGTTTGACTATTACCCAAACTGATTCACAAAATATAAATGTACTGGTAATGGGGTCGGTATAACAACCACTGTTCACAATAATACTCTTGTAATATAACTTCTAGTTCGTTGCTACTGAAGTGAGCTCACCAATGGACCTCATCAATTATTGTGATCACAAAACACCGTTGGATGCGGCTACTGGTCTCTCGCCGTTGGCACAAGCAACTCGTCGCAATTAACACACCATTGCACCATGGAGTGCCACGTACCTCAGAGCGGGAAACCGTACTATTTTGCGGCTCACAGCCCATCTCCATCGAAATACCGCGTCTTACAAGCCTTAGTGTCCATTTAGCTTGTAGCCATACGATAAACGAAGTCCATATCTGTTTTCAGCTCACTTCTAAATGGTCTGTTAGCAACGTTACCGTAGCACACACCGGCAGTCACCTTTACGCCACTTAACACTTGTTCTGGCTCAGAGCTACGCCAACTTACTTCTACCGCCAATATTATGCGCTAACCTGTACACTGTTCTCATTTTCGGGGATTCCCCCCACACCTAAATAGTATTTTACATTACACCAAGTTCTCTATTTACAATTAAACATAACGTAGCATTACAATATTCAATTATAATCATTTTCATATATTAATGTAATATTACATTTATATTTTTACTACATGTAACAATATTATTTAGTTTAATTTTTTTGTTATTTCGCTGTCAGAGTGCAGCACAAGCCAGACACTGCCTCCTGCATAGCGTTCTTTAATTTAGCTGCCACCAGGTGGAAGCACTTCCACTTTGCCTTTGATTCTGGCCCACAGATGGCATAAGCGTCCACTTTGTCTACCGTTGCACCTTGACTATGCCTGGCATTCACTAGACGGCACATTGTCACATTACAAGAGGAGGTGAGTGAGATGAAGGAGAAGGCCATCAGCAGAGAAGGAAAGCCAGAAGCACACATTGGATGAGGGGGAGGAGGCGGTGCAGGTGGAGGTGCTGGTGGATGTGTCAGGCGAGGATGGACTCCAAGACCTTGCTGAAGACAGAGGTGAGGCCGATAGGACGGTAGGAGGAGACATCAGAGGGTGGTTTGGTGGGCTTGGGGAACATCAGGATCCAGGAGGTTTTCCACAGGTCGAGGTAGTAACCGGTTGCTAGGATCACATTACAGAGTGCAGCCAGGATGGTGAGGAAGGATAAGAGAGCCTCGTGGAGATGACGGTAGGTGACACGGTCGTGACCAGGAGCGGTGTTAGGCTTAGTGTGAAGTGTGGCTATGACGTCTTGGGTGGTGATGGGAGAGTTAAGTGTTGTGTGTGGGATGTGGCCAAAGAACTGGAAACTAGGAGCAAGCAGGGAGGCAGAATTGTCAGTACCATCACGAACATCTGGGAAGAGGGAGTAATCAAATACGGGATCATCTTGAATAGTAAGGACATCAGACATGTAGGAAATGACTGGGCTTACTGAGGTTGTCGGGAAAAAGTTGATCATCACAGGGGAGCAGATACTGTGGTGAGGGTTTATACCCAGTAAGGCAATGGAAGGCTGACCAGTGCTTCAACGCATTTATAATCAGGGCAGCATTTAGGTGGGTGCAGGTCTGGCGCCAGTCCCGCAGTTTGTTGGCTGTGAGAAAATTTCGGATGTGCCTTTGGAGTTTCTGGTGGCATTGGAGTGTGTCCTGGTCCCGGGTGCGGAGAAAGGCATGGTAGAGACATCGGGATTCATGAAGGAGAAGGACAGCCTGTGGGGGTTATATCTTTGAAGACACCTAGAAATTATATAACTGCACAAGTTATATTATACCTTTTCAAAAAAAAAAGTTTGTTTTAGGCTTTTTCATTGGTATATGATGAATAATCCGAAATTAATCAGTTAAACATACTAGGGGCATTCAGTAAGCAATGCAACGCGTTTTTCTCGGTCGGTTTCAGTTGAAAAATGCAGAACTTGTTGAGGGACATCGTGGAATAATCCTGCTTCAACCGCTATAGCTTCATGAACTTCCGATAGGTGGCGGACTATGCATAGCCTTCAGAATGGCGTCTGTAAGGGTGGTGATTGCAAGCAGAGAGCTGTCATTGATTATTATATGGTGGAAATCCAAATCACTGCAGATATTCATAGGCGCTTGCAGAATATCTACTGAGATTTGGTAGTGAACAAAAGCAGGATGATTCGTTGGGCGAGGCGTCTGTCATCGTCGCATCGAGGTCGCGCAAACCTGTTCGATCTCCTGCATGCTGGGAGACTCTCAGGAAGTTGTAGAAAAGACTTTGTCGTATTCTCTGCCACAAATATGCAAACGAACTTCTCCTTCTCCATTACAATACAACACCTCACACAAGCTTGCGCACCCGAGAAGAGCTCACAAAACTTACCGGACTGTTCTTCTTCATATGCCTGGCAGCCCAGGCCTCGCACCTTCCTGTTTCCACCTGTTTGTCCTGATGAAGGATGCATTTTGCAGGAAGCTGAAAATGGATGTTTATGGGGGGGGGGGGGAGGGGGATGTTATTGGCGCAGCAAAACGTTGGGTCTTACGTTGACCAGTGGAGAGCTACCATGGGTGCATACTGGCCTTCCCAGTAAGGTTGAGTTTGGCTGTCTCAAGGAAGGAGACTGTGTTGAAAAACAGGGTTGGGTTGTTTTGGCAGAGAAGACCAGATGGTGAGGTCATCAGTCTCATCGGATTAGGGAAGGATGGGGAAGGAAGTCAGCCATGCCCTTTCAAAGACACCATCCTGGCATTTGTCTGGAGCGATTTAGGGAAATCACAGGAAACCTAAACCAGGATGGCCAGACGCGGGATTGAACCGTCGTCCTCTCAAATGCGAGTCAAGTGTGCTAAGCACTGCGCCACCTCGCTCGGTGTTGAAAAGTAGGGTTTTATAGTCAAAACAGTAGGGAGTAATATGTTTTTGTGCTGACGTAAGCTATCGCCAACACACGGGACGCCAAAGAGGTTGCAAGAAGATAGGTAATAAGCGCTGAATCAAGCACGCCTATCAGGGGAGAGGCCAAAGACAGAGTTGCATGCAATGTGCCAGCAACACCCTCTCGACGGCCAGTACTTAGGTCGCGGCCGCAGACCAGAGGGCCCGTTCAGCCACAGGCAGCCAGCATAGTCGCAGTCGCAGTCTGTCACAGAGACTCAAGAGGCTGAGTCACTATCCTAGTCAGTATTTGTCAGTTCACGTCACCAGCTACGAGAGTGTAGTGTTTATAGCGGGACTTTACTTCACCAGCAGTGGGGTTGTTGTTGTTGTGGTCTTGAGTCCTGAGACTGGTTTGATGCAGCTCTCCATGCTACTCTATCCTGTGCAAGCTTTTTCATCTCCCAGTATCTACTGCAACCTACATCCTTCTGAATCTGCTTAGTGTATTCATCTCTTGGTCTCCCTCTACGATTTTTACCCTACACACTGCCCACCAATGCTAAAATTTGTGATCCCTTGATGCCTCAAAACATGTCCTACCAACCGATCCCTACTTCTAGTCAAGTTGTGCCACAAACTTCTCTTCTCCCCAATCCTATTCAATACCTCCTCATTAGTTACGTGATCTACCCACTTTATCTTCAGCATTCTTCTGTAGCACCACATTTCGAAAGCTTCTATTCTCTTCTTGTCCAAACTAGTTATCGTCCATGTTTCACTTCCATACATGGCTACACTCCATACAAATACTTTCAGAAATGATTTCTTGACACTTAAATCTATACTCGATGTTAACAAATTCCTCTTCTTGAGAAACTCTTTCCTTGCCATTGCCAGTCTACATTTTATATCCTCTCTACTTCGACCATCATCGGTTATTTTACTCCCTAAATAGCAAAACTCCTTTACTACTTTAAGTGTCTCATTTCCTAATCTAATTCCCTCAGCATCACCCGACTTAATTTGACTACATTCCATTATCCTCGTTTTGCTTTTGTTGATGTTCATCTTATATCCTCCTTTCAAGATACTGTCCATTCCGTTCAACTGTTCTTCCAAGTCCTTTGCTGTCTCTGACAGAATTACAATGTCATCGGCGAACCTCAAAGTTTTTACTTCTTCTCCATGAATTTTAATACCTACTCCGAATTTTTCTTTTGTTTCCTTTACTGCTTGCTCAATATACAGATTGAATAACATCGGGGAGAGGCTACAACCCTGTCTTACTCCTTTCCCAACCACTGCTTCCCTTTCATGCCCCTCGACTCTTATAACTGCCATCTGGTTTCTGTACAAACTGTAAATAGCCTTTCACTCCCTGTATTTTACCCCTGCCACTTTCAGAATTTGAAAGAGAGTATTCCAGTTAACATTGTCAAAAGCTTTCTCTAAGTCTACAAATGCTAGAAACGTAGGTTTGCCTTTTCTTAATCTTTCTTCTAAGATAAGTCGTAAGGTCAGTATTGCCTCACGTGTTCCAACATTTCTACGGAATCCAAACTGATCTTCCCCGAGGTCGGCTTCTACCAGTTTTTCCATTCGTCTGTAAAGAATTCGCGTTAGTATTTTGCAGCTGTGACTTATTAAACTGATAGTTCGGTAATTTTCACATCTGTCAACACCTGCTTTCTTTGGGATTGGAATTATTATATTCTTCTTGAAGTCTGAGGGTATTTCTCCTGTCTCATACATTGTGCTCACCAGATGGTAGAGTTTTGTCATGACTGGCTCTCCCGAGGCTATCAGTAGTTCAAATGGAATGTTGTCTACTCCCAGGGCCTTGTTTCGACTCAGGTCTTTCAGTGCTCTGTCAAACTCTTCACGCAGTATCTTATCTCCCATTTCGTCTTCATCTACATCCTCTTCCGTTTCCATAATATTGTCCTCAAGTACATCGCCCTTGTATAAACCCTCTATATACTCCTTCCACCTTTCTGCCTTCCCTTCTTTGCTTAGAACTGGGTTGCCATCTGAGCTCTTGATATTCATACAAGTGGTTCTCTTCTCCCCAAAGGTCTCTTTAATTTTCCTGTAGGCCGTATCTATCTTACCCCTAGTGAGACAAGCCTCTACATCCTTACATTTGTCCTCTAGCCATCCCTGCTTAGCCATTTTGCACTTCCTGTCGATATCATTTTTGAGACGTTTGTATTCCTTTTTGCCTGCTTCGTTTACTGCGTTTTTATATTTTCTCCTTTCATCCATTAAATTCAATATTTCTTCTGTTACCCAAGGATTTTTATTAGCCCTCGTCTTTTTACCTACTTGATCCTCTGCTGCCTTCACTACTTCATCCCTCAGAGCTACCCATTCTTCTTCTACTGTATTTCTTTCCCCCATTCCTGTCAATTGTTCCCTTATGCTCTTCCTGAAACTCTCTACAACCTCTGGTTCTTTCAGTTTATCCAGGTCCCATCTCCTTAAATTACCACCATTTTGCAGTTTCTTCAGTTTCAATCTGCAGTTCATAACCAATAGATTGTGGTCAGAATCCACATCTGCCCCAGGAAATGTCTTACAATTTAAAACCTGGTTCCTAAATCTCTGTCTTACCATTATATAATCTATCTGATACCTTTTAGTATCTCCAGGATTCTTCCAGGTATACAACCTTCTTTTATGATTCTTGAACCAAGTGTTGGCTATGATTAAGTTATGCTCTGTGCAAAATTCTACAAGGCGGCTTCCTCTTTCATTCCTTCCCCCCAATCCATATTCACCTACTATGTTTCCTTCTCTCCCTTTTCCTACTGACGAATTCCAGTCACCCATGACTATTAAATTTTCGTCTCCCTTCACTATCTGAATAATTTCTTTTATCTCGTCATACATTTCATCTATTTCTTCATCATCTGCACAGGTAGTTGGCATATAAACTTGTACTACTGTAGTAGGCATGGGCTTTGTGTCTATCTTGGCCACAATAATGCGTTCACTATGCTGTTTGTAGTAGCTAACCCGCACTCCTATTTTTTTATTCATTATTAAACCTACTCCTGCATTACCCCTATTTCATTTTGTATTTATAACCCTGTAATCACCTGACCAAAAGTCTTGTTCCTCCTGCCACCGAACTTCACTAATTCCCACTATATCTAACTTTAACCTATCCATTTCCCTTTGCCCGCATCTCGTGGTCGTGCGGTAGCGTTCTCGCTTCCCACGCTCGGGTTCCCGGG
This sequence comes from Schistocerca cancellata, assembly GCF_023864275.1. Taxonomy (NCBI): domain Eukaryota; kingdom Metazoa; phylum Arthropoda; class Insecta; order Orthoptera; family Acrididae; genus Schistocerca; species Schistocerca cancellata. Next base: position 922,956,703 of record NC_064627.1, on the reverse strand, counting down.
TTCGATTCCCGGCGGGGTCAGGGATTTTCTCTGCCTCGTGATGGCTGGGTGTTGTGTGCTGTCCTTAGGTTAGTTAGGTTTAAGTAGTTCTAAGTTCTAGGGGACTGATGACCATAGATGTTAAGTCCCATAGTGCTCAGAGCCAGCCAGCCATTTCCCTTTTTAAATTTTCTAACCTACCTGCCCGATTAAGGGATCTGACATTCCACGCTCCGATCCGTAGAACGCCAGTTTTCTTTCTCCTGATAACGACGTCCTCCTGAGTAGTCCCCGCCCGGAGATCCGAATGGGGGACTATTTTACCTCCGGAATATTTTACCCAAGAGGACGCCATCATCATTTAATCATACAGTAGAGCTGCATGTCCTCGGGAAAAATTACAGCTGTAGTTTCCCCTTGCTTTCAGCCGTTCGCAGTACCAGCACAGCAAGGCCGTTTTGGTTAATGTTACAAGGCCAGATCAGTCAATCATCCAGACTGTTGCCCCTGCAACTACTGAAAAGGCTGCTGCCCCTCTTCAGGAACCACATGTTTGTCTGGCCTCTCAACAGATACCCCTCCGTTGTGGTTGTACCTACGGTACGGCCATCTGTATCGCTGAGGCACGCAAGCCTCCCCACCAACGGCAAGGTCCATGGTTCATGGGGTTAACATGAACTATTACGGAAGAGCGTGTACCACAACAACTTGCTTCAAGATAAGTAGCTTCTTGTTCTTATGAATAAAGAACCCTGTTAATACAAGTGTGCATTTGTGTTGCAGAAAGAGGATACAGGCCACCAAACAACATCCTCTCTTTGTTTCCCCTGGCACAAGACTGTACTATGTCAATGACGACACAAAAGTTTTATTAGAATCCTGTTTAAAACCAATCTCATTTCAGAAAAAAGATGTGTTGTACACTACTGACCATTAAAATTGCTTCACCACGAAGATGACGTGCTACAGACGCGAAATGTAACCGACTGGAAGAAGATGATGTGATATGGAAACGATTAGCTTTTCAGAGCATTCACACACGTTTGGAGCCGGTGGCGAGACCTACAACGTGCTGACATGAGGAAAGTTTCCACCGATTTCTCATACACAAACAGCAGTTGACCAGCGTTGACTGCAGAATCGTTGTTGTGATGCCTCGTGTAAGGAGCAGAAATGCCTACCACCACGTTTCCGACTTTGATAAAGGTAGGATTGTAGCCTATCACGAGTGCGGTTTATCGTATCGCGACATTGCTGCTCGCGTTGGTGGAGTTCCAATGACTGTTAGCAGAATACGGAATCGGTGGGTTCAGGAGGGTAATACGGAACGCCGTGCTGGATCCCAACGGCCTCGTATCACTAGCAGTCGAGATGATAGGCATCTTATCCGCATGGCTGTAACGTATCATGCAGCCATATCTCGATCCCTGAGTCAACAGATGGGGACGTTTGGAAGACAACAACCATCTGCACGAACAGTTCGACGACGTCTGCAGCAGCATGTACTATCAGCTCGGAGACCGTGGCTGCTGTTACCCTTGACGCTGCATCACAGACAGCAGCGCCTGCGATGGGTGCACGAATGGCAAAACGTCATTTTTTCGGATGAATCCAGGTTCTGTTTACAGCATCATGATGGTCGCATCCGTATTTGCCGACATCGCGGTGAACGCACATTGGAGGCGTGTATTCGTCATCGCCATACTGGCGTATCACCCGGCGTGATGGTATGGGGTGCCATTGCTTACAGGTCTCGGTCACCTCTTGTTCGCATTCACGGCACTTTGAACAGTGGACGTTACATTTCAGATGTGTTGCGACCCGTGGCTCTACCCTCCATTCGATCTCTGTGAAACCCTACATTTCACGATGATAACGCACGACCGCGTGTTGCAGGTCCTGTACGGGCCTTTCTGGATACAGAAAATGTTCGACTGCCGCCCTGGCCACCACATTCTCCAGATCTGTCACCAACTGAAAACGTCTCGTCAATGATGGCCGAGCAACTGGCTCGTCAAAAAATGGTTCAAATGGCTCTGAGAACTATTGGACTTAACTTCTGATGTCATCAGTCCCCTAGAACTTAGAAGTACCTAAACCTATCTAACCTAAGGACATCACACACCCACCCAGTCCCGATGTAGGATTCGAACCTGCGATGGTAGCGGTCGCGCGGTTCCAGACTGTAGCGCCTAGAACCGCTCGGCCATCCCAGCCGGCCTGGCTCGTGACAATACGCCAGTCACTACTCTTGATGAACTATGGTATAGTGTTGAAGCTGCATAGGCAGCTGTACCTGTACACGCCATCCAAGCTCTGTTTGACTCAATGCCCAGGCGTATCAAGGCCGTTATTAGAGCCAGAGGTGGTTGTTCTGGTACTGATTTCTCAGTATCCATGCATTCAAATTCCGTGAAAATTTATCCACATGTCAGTTCTAGTATAATATATTTGTCCAATGTATACCCGTTTATCATCTGCGTTTCTTTTTGGTGTAGCAATTTTAATGGCTAGTAGTGTATTAGATATTGAACGCGCTTCGTAATTAGTATTTTGTGCCTTCAGCCATAGAGGTTTTGCAAGCTTGGCGTAAAATACTAAACACATTAACAACTTATTCTCGGGTAATCAGGAGTGTGAAGCTGTTTCATACAAGGGAGTTTAATTCTTTAAATAATCGTGGTGGCAGAGGATGTGTTTACTAGTTGTTTTCCTATTAAGGTTCGGGTGCTCAGTTGCCACACGACGTTGCCAGATTGCTCGTGTCCCCGTTCCGTCGTAACGCGACGCCCGCCGGCCTCGTTGCCGCCCCCTTGGGAGTGACGGGGTTGCCTTCCCGCCCCCCCCGTGCGGCATCGACCCGCCCACGCCGCGCGCTGTGCGCCGCCCGCTCGCGGTATGCGGCGCACATTCCTGAACGGATTGCCGGCGGCTGGCGTCGTGTCGCTGCGTGTCGTGTCGCCGCGTGTGAGGCTCGGACTGCCGCCCCCGCCCCCGCCCCCGCCACCGCCCCCGCGGCCGTGTCGCCGCGGCCCAGTCACGTCTGCCGGTGATGTGGAAAAATGCCCCGCGGCGCACTGGCTGTCATCCCGGGACGGCGCCGCCGCATCGCTGATCCGTGGGAGGCGCTGCCAAGCCGAATGTTTCTGGGCCACGCAGGAGTTGCGCAGGCGGGTGTAAATATTCGGCTCGAAAATATAGTCCGAGTAAGTCATCTGTCTCTTTCGTACCCAGACAGTCAAGGACAAAACCCTCAGAAAAGCGTTATGGCATATGCTATCTGAAGGGAAAAAGTCGCAAGCCACAGGCAATATTAAGAAAAATATCGATAAAAGAATTCACTTGCTAGAGAAACACCTACTCAGAAGGGAAGTGCGTCACCCTAAACCAGGCTCCAGGGAGCCGTGTCGCTCGCTGTGTCCATTAAAGTGGGCCGGCACGCCGGCACGTGGCACGGCACGGCAGGCTGAATAAAACAATGAAGAGTCAAAATGTCTTTCCCGAATTCGTCCCTGGGTTTATTTTTCAAACGAGAAGGAAAACCTTGGTGACGCCCGATCATTTGTGGTGCACCGTCTGTCGCTACAGAATGGAGCTTATCCCACGGCAAATTCATACTGTCCACTGATTCACAAACAGCTTCAAAAATGTTGCATCCTGTTAAGGTGTAATCGATTGGTACCACATCCAAGAATTCTTCAGTTATTTGCAACTCCATGTCGACAGCACGCACAAAAACTGCAAGCTGAGCACAGTCCGTATGCCGGTGCTTTAGTCAAGCGCTAGTGAAAATGCAACAAAACTCTCCGCCTTTTTCCTTAGCTGTGTCTCTATATCCGCTGCCATGTCCAGGATTCGACGAGACACATTGTTTGCTTCCACAGGCAAACCCCTTCAATTGCCTGCACCTCCCTTGGAAACAAACATTCTGCAACTGCTACCATGCACCGAAAACGGCTTGCCATTCGCCGCAACGATGTGAGCGACCCTGTAGCTTGCTCGAATTGCAGATTCAGTAGTGTTTTCTCCGCTCTCATTCACCTGAAAATTATAAACGCATTACAGAACACGAACTGTGTTGCATGTTTTGATACCCTCCGTATTACGAAACCGTTTTTAAACTTACGTCTCCTGGTATGTCATTCTTAAGCCTGGCTACCAGTTCTCTGCGTGCAACGCCTTCTACGTGATCGTAGTGCGCTGCGTGAAGACGTGTATAATGTCGTTGTATATTGTACCTCTTCGCAGAATTAAATACTTTATGACATACAAGACACTGCGGACGACCATCCCTCTCAATGAATAGAAAGGTATCCTCCAATAGAGGTACAGGGCTCCCGCGGCTGGTCATAGCTGTCATTGAACACGGATTATTGCGTGAGTTGCGACTGCATGCGGCCAGGGGGCAGTGAGTTCGCTTTCCCCCTCCGCGCGGGCTCCGAGCTGCCGCAGTGACCGCTCCGGCTCCCTGGAGCTCGGTTGGAACAGCCTGCCGTAAACCCTCAGAACCGTAAAAAAATGTGTTTCTCATGTACAGAGTATCTCTCCGAAGAGTCGTCAGGCAACTTATTCTGTGGTGTTTCTGGAGATATTGGCAATTTAGATTCTTCCGTGTATAGCTGCAGCCAGTCCAAATAAATACTGCTCAACGTCTTTCATGCGACATCTCGTGTCGACGGAAAGCGTCGATTTGTTACACGCTACAATCAAAATGATTTTTAAGTGAAATTTTAGAAGCCCATTCGAAAGAGCGGTGCCAGATTAGTCTGTTGCAATATTGCTTTTATCGATACATATTAGGAGGGGCAGTAAAACACGAAGAATAACCACAAATCCAGCAGCGACTCAGCAACGTCATGTCTGTGCTGTCGCAGTTGGTGTTCTGGTTATTCTTCGTGTTTCACTGCCCCTGTTAATATGTATCGATAAAACAAATACTGCAACAGACTAATCTGGCACCTCTCTATCGAATGGACATGCAAAATTTCAATTTAAAAATAATTTTATGGATAACGGGAGACAAACCAGCGATTGCAGTCGACACTGGGCGTCGCATGAGAGACATGATAAGCGGTACTTGTTTGGGCTAAGAGGTCAAGGGTGTTTTTGCAACCATTTACAATTCGTGTGGTCTCGAGAAAAAATTGTTCAAAGGAATCCTCAGAGAAAGCATTTAGTACATATTCGGAAGATGTTTTCTGTCTACCACCGGCTTTGAACATGTATTTAAATGGTTCAAATGGCTCTGAGCATTATGCGACTTAACATCTGAGGTCATCAGTCGCCTAGAACTTAGAACTAATTAAACCTAACTAACCTAAGGACATCACACACATCCATACCCGAGGCAGGATTCGAACCTGCGACCGGAGCGGTCGCTCGGTTCCAGACGAACATGTATTTTCGCCAACAAATTGAGAGTAGATTGAAGTCTCCACCAATTATAATTGTATGAGTGTGGTACCTATTTCTAATGAGATTCAAGTTTTCTTTGAACCGTTCAGCTATTACATCATCTGAGTCTGAGGGGGAGTCGCTAGAAGGAGCCATTTATTATTTTGGTACGGCTGTTGAATGTAACCCACAGTAATTCGCAGGAACTATCTATCAACTTCACTACCAGATAAGCTACTACCAACAGACACAAACACACCACCATCTACTTTATTTAATCTATCCTTTCTGAACACGGTTTGCGCCTCTGTACAAATTTCGGCAGAATTTAACTGCGGCTTTAGCCGGCTTTCTGTTCCTACAACGATTTCAGGTTCAGTGCTCTCTATCAGCGCTTGAAGCTCTGGTACTTTTCCAACACAGCTACAACAATTTACAACTGCAATACCGACTATTGCTTGGTCTATTCTCGTCGTTTCTTTGCCCTATACCTTTTGGGACTGGAGCCCTTTTTGATCTTTCCCGAGACTGTCTAACCTAAAAACAGCCCAGTCGACACCACACAGCCCCTGCTACCCGTGTAGCCGCCTCCTGTGTGCAGTGGACACCGAAATCCCACCACCCTATGGCGCACGTCGAGGAATCTGCAACCTACACGGTCGCAAAACCGTCTGAGCCTCTGATTCAGACCCTTTACTCGGCTATGTACCAAAGGTCCGCAATCGATCCTGTCGACGATGCTGCAGATGGTGAGCTCTGCCTTCATCTCCCTAGCAAAACTGGAAGTCTTTACCAACTCACATAGCCGCCGGAAACTAGAGAGAATTTCTTCCGATCCATAGCGACACAAGTCATTAGTGCCACCAACTGCAGTTGGCTGCACCCTGTGCCCTTCATGGCATCCAGAAGGACTCTTTCCACATCTTGGATGACTCCCCACACGGACTGCACATTGGATTTCTTCCCATCCTTAGCTGCCATATCCCTAAGACGCTCCATCACCCACCTAACACTGGATCTCCCAGTGACAAGCAATCCCATCCTCTGTGCTTGTCCGGACCTCTCAGGAATACCGGCCACTGCCGCAACATGCGAGGCCGCCCTTGCTGGCCCAGAAGTACTTTCAGCAGTGGGCAGTACCTCAAACCTGTTATGGAGGCGTAAGGGTACAGCCTTGCGGCCAGCACCAACTTTCTTCTGTCCAAGGATTCGCGACCCCGCCTCGGTTCGCCAATCACCGTCAGGCAAGTGTCGACCGGCAGGGACGTCCGAATCCGAGGCCGCAGTGGCATCAGAGATCTCAGGCGATGCTACAGGTTCGAGAGGTGCCAAAGCTCTCGCCTCGGGTGTCTCAATGCCACCGCTGCCCAGGGCAACAGCCTGGAGACTGTCGACCACGGCCATCACAGCTTCCAGCTGTTTACGGACGGTGGCCAATTTTCCCTGATTCCGTACGCAACAGGCGCAGTCCATATCCATCCCTAACAATTTTTTTTCCTCTCTTCTATCTCACAAGCCGTTCAAAACAGATGACTGACGACTACGCGAATTTACATTATACGGGCATTAAAACGCGATGCTAAATCTCTCAAATACTATAGTACGTCCGAAATTTGTGAATGAAACTATGCAAGTACCCAAAAACACTCAAAGAAATTAAGAATTAAACTATAAAACAAATAAGTGAGCTAAGACGTCCGTGATTCAGCGCTGATTATCAATCTTCTTGCAACCTCTTTGGTGACCATGTGTTGGAGATAGCGTACATCAGCATAAAAACATAGCCCATTATTCCCTACTGTTTTGGCTATAAAACCCTACTTTTCAACAATGAGCGAGGTGGCGCAGTGGTTAGCACACTGGACTCTAATTCGAGAGGACGGCGGTTCAATCCCGCATCAGGCCATCCTGATTTAGGTTTCCCGTGATTTCCCTAAATCGCTCCAGGCAAATGCCGGGATGGTTCCTTTGAAAGGGCACGACTGGCTTCCTTCTCAGTCCTTCCCTAATCCCATGAGGCTGATGACCTCGCTATCTGGTCTTCTCCCCCAAAACAGACCAACCCTATTTTTCAACACAATCTCCGTTCGTTGAGACGACCAAACTCTACCTTACTGGGAAGGTCAGTATGCTTGCATGGTAGCTCTCCACTGGTCAACGTCAGAGCCAACGTCTTGCTGCACCAATAACCCCCTTGTAGCCCCCCACCCCTCCCCCACAAACAACCATTTTCAGCTTCCTGCGGAATGCATCCTTCATCAGGCCAAACAGATGGAAACCGGAAGGTGCGAGGCGTGGGCTGTCAGGTGTATGAGAAAGAACAGTCCAGTGATGGTTTGTGAGCGACCTCGTTGCGATGATGACAGACGCCTCGCCTAAAAAATCATCCTATTTTGGTTCACTGCGGAATCTCGGTAGATATTCTGCAAGCACCTATGAATATCTGCAGTGATCTGGTTTTCTGCCATATAAAAATCAAAGACAGCTCTCTGCTTGGAATGCACCACCCATACAGACGCCATTCTGAAGGCCACGTATATTGCCGCGACCTGTCAGAAGTTCATGAAACTATAGCGGCTGAAGCGGGAGTATTCCACGATGTCCCTCAACAAGTTCCGCATTTTTCAAATGAAACTGACCGAGAAAAATGCCTTGCAGTTCTTACTGAACGCCCCTCACATGTTTAGCTGATTAATTTGATTATTCATCACAGACCAACGAAAAAGTGTAAAACAAACTTTTTTTTTTAAAGTAGACTCTCTCGTATAATGTAAGTTGTGCCATTATATAATTTTCTAGGTATCTTCAAAGATATCCCCCACCTTCTCCTTTTCCTTGAACACATCCGCACACTATATATTGTCCGCCGCCTTGATCCCACTCAACCCTTGGTGTCTCCCTTCCTCTCCACTCCCAACCAGTTGCCGCGCCTTTGTCGTTGTGTCCCTCCCTCTCTCCATCTTCACACCCTCCATCTCCTTTCCCAACACAACTTCCACCATCTACCCCTCCCGGATGATGAGCTTCGCCCTGACATCTACCCTTCCTACCAACTCTAACCCCCTCTTCCTGCCTCCTCCTCAGAGCTCCCTCTCCTCCCCCTCCCTCCTTCTGAGCGGCTTTCCCCTCCTACTCCCCCTCCATCTCTTGTGCCTCCATTCAGTGTCTCTGCGCTCCCTCCTGCCCTGTCTTCCCTTTTCCTCTCCCGCCCCACGTGTCTCCTGCCTCTTTGTGAACCCACAGTTGCCCCTCCTCTCTTCATCCCGCCGCTTCCTCAGCTGCCCCATGCTCTCCCTGCCTTTTCCATCCTCTCTGACCTTTCCCTCGGCAGGTCCCACCTGGTAGTTTTACTCTTCGTCATGTGTGCTCCAAGTGGGTTTTAAGTGTGTTGTCTCGGAGTGTTTTTAATACTGTGGCCTACTTTTAACCTGTGCATGCGCATTCAGTGTCTTCTCTGTGTTTCAAGAATCTCCAACTGTGTTTTTGAACTTTCTCGTGACTTTTTTTAACTGTCCCCCATGAACGTCTACATGTCCATGTCTTTTTACCTCCATTTTCTCCCCTTACTCTGTTTTATGTTCCCCTTTTTTATCTCCTTATGTATGTATCATTATTCTTGTTTTAGTTGTCGTGTCTCTCGGCTGAAGAGCGGAGGATTGTGCCGCTGACAGCCGTCCCCTGCCCATATGGGGCAGGGGAATGAAATCACAATAAAGAAAAAAAAATTCAAAGATATATGTTGATATCATCTGCAAAATAGGTCCGAATATAGTCATTAATGAAGATGTAGTAGATTGAAACGTCATGTTTGATGCTGAAGTTTTACTATGTGAACAAGGGACTCTTAGTAAACCTTCACCTGTTTCCCTTTCATTTTTTTAAGGGGCTGTATGGGAGAAATAGTTTGGAATAGAGGGGAAATTATGTTCAAGGTTTGTCGTAAGTCTCTACACTGGAGCGACGAAAGTCATAGTGATATGCACTCATACAGTATCGCATACACAATTTATAAAATGGCAGTGATTCCGTGGAGAAGTCAACTGTACTCAGGTGATTCATGTGGGAAGGTTGCTGACGTAATTATGAGCGCACGACGTGAATTAACAGATTTTGAATGTTGGATGGTAGCTGAAGCTAGAGGCATGGGAAATCAGGAGGCAATGCAATAGTCCGAGATCCACAGTGTCAAGTGTGAGCGCAGAGTACCAACTTTCAGTGTTACCCCTCACCATGGACAATGCAGCGGCGTTTGCGTAGGGTTATCGGTGCTAACATACAAGCAACACTGCGTGAAATTGATTCCATATTTTTAGATTTCCAGAAGGCTTTCGGCACCGTTCCTCACAAGCGTCTTCTAACCAAACTGCGTGCCTACATAGTATCGCCTCAGTTGTGCGACTGGATTCATGATTTCCTGTCAGAAAGGTCACAGTACGTAGTAGTAGACGGAAAGTCATCGAGTAAAACAGAGGTAATATCCGGCATTCCGCAAGGAAGTATTATAGGCCCTCTACTGTTCCTGATGTATGTTAACGACATAGGAGACAATCTGAGTAGCCGTCTTAGATTGTTTGCAGATGATGCTGTCAGTTACCGTCTTGTAAAGTCATCAGATGATCAAAACGACTTGCAAAATGATTTAGATAAGATATCTGTATGGTGCGAAAAGTGGCAATTGACTCTGAATAAAGGGTGAAGTTATTCACATGAGTACTAAAATAAATCAGCTAAATTTCGATTACGCGATAAGTCACATAGATCTGATAGCTGCAATTTCAGCTAAATACTTAGGGATTACAATTACAAATAACGTAAATTGGAACGATCACATAGATAATATTGTAGGTAGAGCAAACGAAAGACTGCGATTCATTGGCAGAACACTTAGAAGGTGCAACAGGTCTACTAAAGAGACTGTTTACACCACGCTTATCCGCCCAGTTCTGGAGTATTGCTGTGCGGTGTGGGATCCGCATCTGATGAGACTGACGGATGACATCGAAAAAGTACAAAGAAGGGCAGGAGTGTCAATCATTAAAACAAAGGCGTTTTTCGTTGCGACGGGATCTTCTCATCAAATTTCAATCACCAGTTTTCTCCTCCGATTGCAAAAACATTCAGTTGCCACTTACCTACATTGGGAGTAATGATCATCACGATAAAATAAGAGCGTTCAGGGGTCACACAGATAAATTTAAGTGCTCGTTTTCCCTGGTGCCGTTCGAGAGTGGAACGGTAGAGAGACAGCTTGAAGGTGGTTCATTGAGCCCTCTGCCATGCACTTTATTGTGAATAGCAGAGTAATCACGTAGATGTAGATGTAGATTGTGTACCGTGTACAGTACAGGAATAGTTCGACGATGATGATGACTCTTTGTATCAGCATGATAGTGCATTGCGTCGTCAGGCAGCGTATGTGAGGCTATCATTTGTGGACAGTAACATTCCTGAAATGGATTGGCCTGCGCAGAGTTCGAACCCGAATGTAGTGGAACACCTTTGGGATGCATTTAAATGTCTAATTTCCTCCAGACCCTAGCGTCGAACATACTACCTTCTCTGCAACTCTTGAGGAAGAATGAACTACCATTCCCCCCAGAGATTCAGGCACCTCACTACAGGTGTCCTCTGCAGAGTTCAAGCTGTCAATAATGTGAAGGATGGTCACACTTCATAGTAATTTCTACTAATAGGTATCCGGTTACTTTTGATCATACGGTGTTTTCAATAGAAAATTCTGTATTCCTTGTGAGTACCGCTTTCGTGGGCAAAGAAGCAGTAGCCAAACACCATATGTCGTGGTCCATAGCCAAGCTCAAAACTCGTACCATACTGCCGTGTTGATGCCTTTGACAGAGACTTCAGACGTGTGCTGGCTTCATTATTGTCTCGTTGTGAAATAAGATGTGGCTGTCATGAAAATGAGATTGCTACTACTGTAGTGTAACAAGCTGTCAAGGAATTAATACCGACTGGTATTTCAGCGTGAGGTGAATTTGAAAATGAACGGTGAGTAAGTGATACTAACATCGATAGTGTTATGACGTAGTGACGTAGTCAACAGTTCCTCTTACGCAGCGCTCATTCTCTGGAACATTCTCACGTTTTACGAGAGGGGCGCTGTGCAATACCTAAGCGCTACCGGTTTGACGCCTTTATGCAAGGCGAGGGCGATCGATATTTCATGTTTACCTTGGGAAGGTCATATTATGCAGTCGAGTCCCATCAGAAATATGTGAACTGTTTGCAGTTGTTCATAATATGTGATTTCGGAAGTTTTCTGTCGATTGTAAGGACAGGAGTGAGAGGTTAACCGATCTATTCGTGCGCGTCCTTTGCTGAGCTATATTTTACAACGTGATAGTTTAATTTAGAAAAGCAATACTATGATAGCGGAACTAAATATACCTGCTAGAATGAGCATGATTAAGTGTGGCCAGTGTTAAGATGTGTGTTACTTGCAGACTTAATAAATGATGTAAATGGTACGAACTGTCGTCATTTGAAAGCAACAATTTCAGAGAAACATATTTCGCTTCAGATTGGAGAAAGAAACTGAAGGGACAGGTTTCCGTTTTAGACGATTTTCACGGGAAGCGTGTTCGCTCTGTTGACCATCCATTAACCACGTCCGATCGCCACAAAGAAAACTATTTCTGTTAAGAATCAGAAAATGTAGGCGGAGAGAGGTTACAGATGTTACATCAAGTCACAGGCCAACTTAAAAGTGTCTACCAAGTATAAACTGCCGACAGTTGGTTTCCTTATAATGAATACACTCCATGAAACCGGTATGGGACTGTAGATATTTATTGAAAATACCGGAAATCCGGTGTATCGATATTTAAAAGAATATCATTGCGGCTCACGACGTACTCGAAATAGTATTGACGTATCGATGTATCGTCGGAGAAAATATCGACGTACCAGCCTACCAAAATATCCACTGCACTTTGTAATTGTCCTCCAGGTTTAAGAGCTGTATATTTAAGTGTTGATTTATTATTAGATATCCAGTAAATCAACAAGTTAGCAGCCTGCCTATTCGCTTAGCGCAAGAATTGAAAGGAAATCGATGGACGTTCACGCTTGGCACTAACTATTTTGCTAACAATGGTAGCTGCATGTAAGTGGCACAACAAAATGTTTCTGATGGGTCCATCGTTCGGTTTCGTCACATATCGGATTTGTCTGGAACACTTCATGTCAACTTCCTGTTTTTTTTCCATTTCTGTAAACGCCAATGACCTAGCAGCTGTAGTGTCAAAATCGTGTTGTAACCTCCCCCTCACTTATCGACCTTAATGACATTAAAAAAATTAAACCGCGTGTACCTAAAGGAAATTTGGGAAAAGCAATCGTCACCGAAGTTAATTTGTCGGTAAAGAGGGAGGAAAGGGTTACATCTAAATGTAAGGAAAAATGCAAATGAAATTGGTGGAAATTAATTTTGAGAAAAGGGTAAAATTAATAAAGAAAGTAAATGTGCGGTCGTTACGTTAACAATTAATTGTCGTTAATTATATATTTGAGATTTGGGGAAAATTACAGTCGCCAGTCCAATGGACAACTACTATAATAACTGAAAATGAAAGATTAATGCACATATAATGAGCACCAAAAGCGTGGCAACTGAAGGTTGACACGTGTTGTGCGAAAACTGAACGTCTGTCAGAAGTAATAAATTTCGCTACACTCTGACTTAATTTACCAAAAGAATTAATAAAACCGGAAAATTGAAAAGCTAATTTAGTGACTGAAATTAATAGTGAACTTTGTTTCTGAAGCACTACGGAATTCAATAAAATAAGGCTAGTCTTGGGCTACCTCAACAATCATTTCAAAAGCTACTTGAATCTACGCAATTTAGAAATAAGAGATTTAACTTTGAACTTGAATTAAATGTTTCTGAACAATTAACAATAGTAAAATTTAGTACGTACTAAGCTGAGCTGCAGTCACAGGTGAGCTAAAATATGGTAACAAAACTCGCACTCTTAATTTGTGCTTGTGTAATCTAAATATTGTAGCCAGCTATGAATACTTTAACTGGAGTTTGAAATTAAAGCAGTGAAATGAAATGATATTACTTTAATGCTGGCGTTTGAATTTCAACGACACTCGGGTTCATTCCGGAAAAGGAAGGGACCCTGCTTGGTAATGCAATTGGGACAATGAGCAACAAAGGTTCATGCTACGTTGCTGTAACTTTTGAGGTACATTGAACAGTTTGAAAAGCTGAGGTCTGCCATACAGTTCTAAAACTTTACGTGCTTCCAGTTTTCCTTGTTGGTCGATTGAAGGCTACAAGTCGTCGGTCGAGGAGGTGGCGACAGTCACTCATTGTCGGCCGTCGCTCTTGCCGAAGCTGGATGTTGGCGCCCCTTCTTCTTGACACGGTCACCAGGCGAAACGGGCTCTTGATGTGCGCCAGCTAATGTTTCCCGTCCGCGACACCGTGTCGGAAACTATCATAGCGAGTCGAGCGCAATTACATGCTGCCAAACCCCGAAAGCGCGGCAACTCGCGGGAGCGTCACACAACACACCTGCTCCACCGCCCTACTCCTGCCAGACTCCCCCTCTGGCCGCTCTCCACGCGGCAGAGTCAACGCTACCAAAGATCCTAAACACTTTCGTTCTCCACATGACCTATCGATGTAATCGTTCGATAGCATAGTTTTCCCTAGGCAAGACCCAGTGTAAAAATACAAATAGTATTTACAAAACAAACCAATTATACATCGACATAAATGCATAAATATATATACAGTAGAACAATTACAATATGTAAAGACACAGAAATGTCATATCTTCAGGTAACAAAATAAGGAAAAAAATGTATAGTACAATAGATAGAAATAGAAGTATATGCATTTCAGGCGTTACAGCGTGATGAAGCTAAACGTTGCGGTTTGTGTTGGTAGCGCCGAGCGCGGATTACATTTCCCCTCGCATGTCTCCGCCCAATGCAGAGACCAAACTTGTCATTTTGTTTCTTGTTGATCATTTTCAGCAGCTGTTCTGAAGAATGTCGATGTGAAGAAATAGCACACTAGTTGCGTTAAAAATTGTTTTTCTCCGCAACTGGTGTGCTGTTTGTTAACATCGGAAATCTTGTTATTCCATTCAAATCGCCACCCCTCTGGGCAGACAGTGTTCTTCTTTTGTGCCACATATACTTGCTTTACGCAGTCAAAGAGAAAGATTGGACGTGATAAAGCTCAAAAAGTAGCAAGACTCATTCACACAGTGAATGTAAAGTTTTGCCCAACTACAGTTTCAGAACAACAACTTCAAATATTTTCCGAAAATTATGAAAAAAATATAAAAATAAAAATAGTGGCACTCGATATTGCCGTATTGATATCGATCTTTAGGAGAAAAAATTTCGAGGGCGTACATCGATACCTGTTGGAAGAAATATCGATATATCAATATTTTATCAACAGCTCTATTACTGGAAAAGCAGTAATGGTCAGTTGAAAGTGCTGCCGTACCGTGACTGAGGGCCCTAACTTGTGACGCTGCTTTGTTTCCATAAAGAATATTGCTGAAAGAGGTGAGTTCTCTGTGGTCTTCCGAAGCCCTAATTGCCACCTTCATAGTCTGTAATAGGCAAGTTCTCCTGTGCTGACAGAATGAAATATACGACGGCAACTACGTTTCGCCAAATCCCGATTGCGTCACATAAACTGTGTGCCTCATTGACACTAATCTGCATATTTGACTAGCCGACATTATTTTGCTCCGCTCAGTGTAGCTAGTGGTTAATTTAGTACGCAGTCAATAAACGACGTCACTCCACATAGACTGTTTAAACGTTCATCTCGTTCGCATCTGTATATGCGAGGCCGCAATCACCAAAATTAATCAAGTTAATGCAAATACATCGATCCAGTATCGTCCACATTCTCACTTCTGATTTTTCTCTCGAGATATATACTACTGACTATTAAAATTGCTACACCACGAAGGTGACGTGCTACAGACGCGAAATTTAGCCGACAGGAAGAAGATGCTGTGAAATGCAAATGATTAGCTTTTCAGAGCATTCACACAAGGTTGGCGCCGGAGGCGACACCTACAACGTGCTGACATGAGAAAAATTTTCCAACCCATTTTTCATACACAAACAACAGTTGGCCGGTGTTGTCTGGTGAAACGTTGTTGTGATGCCTCGTGTAAGGAGGAGAAATGCGTACCATCACGTTTCCGGCTTTGATAAAGATCGGATTGTAGCCTATCACGATTCCAGTTTATCGTATCGCGACATTGCTGCTCGCGTTGGTCGAGATCCAATGACTGTTACCAGAATATGGAATCGGTGGGTTCAGGAGGGTAATACGGAACGCCGTGCTGGGTCCCAACGTCCTCGTATCACTAACAGTCGAGATCAGGCATCTTATCCGCATGGCTGTAACGGATTGTGCAGCCACATCTCGATCACTGTGTCAACAGATGGAGACGTTTGCAAGACAACAGCCATCTGCATGAACAGTTCGACGACGTTTGCAGCAGCATGGACTATCAGCTCGGAGACCATGGCTGCGGTTACCCTTGCCATTGGTTACACGTCTCGGTCACCTCTTGTTCGCATTAACGGCACTTTGACCAGTGGACGTTACATTTCAGATGTGTTACGACCCGTGGCTCTACCCTTCATTCGATCCCTGCGAAACCATACATTTCAGCAGGATAATGCACGACCGCGTGTTGCAGGTCCTGTACGGGCCTTTCTGGATACAGAAAATGTTCGACTGCTGCCCTGGCCAGATCTCTCACCAATTGAAAACGTCTGGTCAATGGTGGCCGAGCAACTGGCTCGTCACAATACGCCAGTCACTACTCTTGATGAACTGTGGTATCGTGTTGAAGCTGCATGGGCAGCTGTACCTGTACACGCCATCCAAGCTCTGACTCAATGCCCAGGCATATCAAGGCCGTTATTACGGCCAGAGTTGGTTGTTCAGGGCACTCATTTCCCAGGATCTATGCACCCAAATTGCGTGAAAATGTAATCACATGTCAGTTCTAGCATAATATATTTGTCCAATGAATACTCGTTTATCATTTCCATTTCTTCTTGGTGTAGTAATTTTACTGGCCAGTAGTGTAGCTTTACAGTAAACGTCCAGTACACGCAGCTGTTATAGACAATTATAAGCCGGCCGCTGTGACCCAGCGCTAGGCGCTTCAGTCCGGAACCGCGCGACTGCTGCGGTCGCATTGACGGCACTTTTAACATGCCTTGGGCATGGATGTGTGTGATGTCCTTATGTTAGTTTGGTTTAAGTAGTTCTAAGTCTAGGGGACCGATGGCCTCAGATGTTAAGTCCCATAGTACTCAGAGACATTTGAATCATTTAAACACAATTATTCTAATGTTCACTGGTGGAACAATTTTAAATGGATGGCGTTGTTGAAAGTACTCATTTACACAAAATGCGGCGACAAGTATATAAGAATTATTTTACAACGGAGCAAACATGAAAATCCGCGCTTGGGGCAGGATAGGCCCCCAGCAAAACTGAAGAAACAAGAGGTTGTGAAAATTGCATCTGATCGAAGTATGTATGACTTTTCTCTGTTCTTCCAGACCCACTTCTTAGTTACGTCGTTTCAGCTACTTCTCCCGAAAAACACTTGGATAATTTTTTATCTTTTTTTTCAATTTCGCGCGCTTGAGAGCTCATTTATTTGCAGGTAACTTACCACGGGTTCTCCTTCACAGCTTAACCCTATACATACAGAAAAGAGTGTCATCTTGAAATTACAAGGAATGTATTTCTACATCTACATCTACATCTACATACACACTCCGCAATCCACCATACGGTGCGTGGTGGAGGGTACCTCGTACCACAACTAGCATCTTCTCTCCCTGTTCCACTCCCAAACAGAACGAGGGAAAAATGACTGCCTATATGCCTCTGTACGAGCTTAATCTCTCTTATCTTATCTTTGTGGTCTTTCTGCGAAATGTAAGTTGGCGGCAGTAAAATTGTACTGCAGTCAGCCTCAAATACTGGTTCTCTAATTTCCTCAGCAGCGATTCACGAAAAGAACGCCTCCTTTCCTGTAGAGACTCCCAACCGAGTTCCTGAAGCATTTCCGTAACGCGTGATGATCAAACCTACCAATAACAAATCTAGCAGCGCGCCCGTGAATTGCGTCTATGCCCTCCCTCAATCCGACCTGATAGAGATCCCAAATGCTCGAGCAGTATTAGTGTTTTATAAGCGGTCTCCTTTACAGATGAACCACATCTTCCCAAAATTCTACCAATGAACCGAAGACGACTATCCGCCTTCCCCACAACTGCCATTACATACTTGTCCCACTCCATATCGCTCTGTAATGTTACGCCCAAATATTTAATCGACGTGACTGTGTCAAGCGCTACACTACTAATGGAGTATTCAAACATTACGGGATTCTTTTTCCTATTCATCTGCATTAATTTACATTTATCTATATTTAGAGTTAGCTGCCATTCTTTACACCAATCACATATCCTGTCCAAGTCATCTTGTATCCTCCTACAGTCACTCAACGACGACACCTTCCCGTACACCACAGCATCATCAGCAAACAGCCGCACATTGCTATCCACCCTATCCAAAAGATCATTTATGTAGATAGAAAACAACAGCGGACCTACCGCACTACCCTGGGGCACTCCAGATGATACCCTCACCTCCGATGGACACTCACCATCGAGGACAACGTACTGGGTTCTATTAATTAAGAAGTCTTCGAGCCACTCACATATTTGGGAACCAATTCCATAAGCTCGTACCTTAGTTAGGAGTCTGCAGTGGGGCACCGAGTCAAACGCTTTCTGGAAGTCAAGGAATATGGCATCCGTCTGATACCCTTCATCCATGGTTCGCAAGATATGTGAAAAAAGGGCGAGTTGCGTTTCGCAGGAGCGATGCTTTCTAAAGCCCATGATCTATGGACAGCAACTTCTCTGTCTTAAGGAAATTCATTATATTCGAACTGAGAATATGTTCGAGAATCCTGCAACAAACCGATGTTAAGGATATTGGTCTTTAATTTTTTGAAGCTATGTAATCTAGTGTGAAGGACGACTTTATACTTGAGCAAGCAAACATTCGCCGGGCGGATCACCATCAACAGTGTCATCTGCCTTACTGCGTGAGACACTGCGGAGAGGTTTGTAATTTGAAACTGTGTATTCGCACAGAGTCTGTTGATCAGGAACTTTACGCCACCATCCCTTTTCCCGTTACCACCCAAACACTGACAGCGGAAATACCTCCACCATTTATGTTCGACCCCGGTACATCCGAGTCGAATGCTAAACACAATACTGTGTAAGTGACCGCGGCTACGGAGGCGATTTTGTGTAAGCCATCACCCACTAAACTGTAGTTTCCCACTTTTGTGCCGGAGTTCATCTGCGCTTTACCTATTTGTCACTCCAGTAAGCAGAATATGTTTGTGTGTGCACTTTCCTGGTACTTCTGTCCGTTCATCTTCTCTCATAACACTAATATTTATGCCGCTTTTGTAAATGATCAAATGAAACTATATGGCTCCAGAGATATTTTCCAGTCGCAAACATCTGTGATGTAAGTAAGCAAACTGAAGCGACGAATTAAAATTTTACGAAGGCTAGGATTCGAACCAAAGTCTCCTGCTCACAAGGCAGATGCACTAATTACTACTGTGGCACAGTGGCTTTGTACATCTTCACGGACTACCCTAGCATGCTTCCCTTCTCAGTCCAAAGTTCCATAACGTCTCAGCCCACTTGGTATTCCCCCTACACTCAAACTGCATTGCGGAGGCTCTCCAATTGTATTGGAATAGCAGCTCAGCATCAAATGAAAGGGGACATCCTGCCTGAAACCCAGGTGTAGGTGCTTTAATCAGATGAAACTGTGTGGTTCCAGAGGCCTGTTCAAGTTTTAAACATCCAGTAGTAGACATGCAGACTGCAGCGATGAATGAAAATTTCATTTGTCACTCCAGTCTGTATATACACAGGCTTTTGTAAATAATTTTTGGGGTTTTTGTGACGTGCCAGCACTTTACTCGCTTTTAGAAATGTAAATAACGTATTCGAGTTGGACTGCTTACAACACCGCCCACCAAGACCTCTAACTGAAATGAATTTGGTTACCAGCCTCCTCTAAAAGGTTCATTCGTGAGACATGGGTAACTTTCTAAATCCGAATGATCGGGGCTCTCTGATTGCCTCGAAGGATCCCCTAATTGCAGGGACATCTCTGTTGGTACGTTGACAGCACTCCGTCCACTTGTGTCTACCACAGACAAAGATGACGGCACAAAGTGGAAATACAGCACCAACACGAAATACCTCCTGTAAACACTTAAAGACGAAAAGACTCAATAGCAAGAACGATACGCCAACATAAATTAAAAGTGAGGCTCGCCTGTTTATTTCTTGTCTTTCTCGTCTCCACACGTTCACTCCTTTTGGAGCGTAACACTTATCTAAGTCACAGTAACAATTTTAGAAACTACGTGACCTCCAGTCTTCTGCCAGGCATAATTCCTTTCTTCCACCCATCAATGAATTACAGTCCCCGCCAGCAATTTACCTTGCACTGCGTTTTCCTCCATTTCGTGTAGAACTCCCAAACCCTTCTTCGGCGCTGCTTTCTTACTGACTTTCTGCTGTCTTTCGCCACAATGTTCCCCTCGCCATTCACCTTCTATCCACCACATCAGGTCTGGCATCTACAATTACCCTCGTAGATCCCGGAGCCACCAACGTTCCACAACTGCTCCAGGTATTGCCTAAGTTTTTCAGCAAACATTACTATGGATTGGTTTACTTTGCTGCGTCTGTCGTTAGAGGAACGCGTAGGTAAACCAGTCTTCTGGCCATGCCACGTTGCTGCACAATACGTACCTCTTTCACCATGCACCATTATTCTCGAGCTGCGATGCGACCGCTGTCCATAGCACGTTTCCCCCATAGGCATTTAACCAAAGAATGATTGATACGCAGACAACTTTTCGAATTAAAATTAATCTAAATCAGTTGTTCCCAACCTGGAGGTAAATACCTCCTAAAGGGTAAAACGCAGTTTCCAGAGTCGTGGAATCAAAAGCGTTCCACTGTGTTTCGACCGCGAGACTACATTATTATGAAAAGAGCTTTACTGTTGTCGCTTTACGTAAAGCTGTAATCCTGAATACATAAGTTACCAATAATTGCATTATTTTTCAAACACTACCGTTAATGAGTAACACAATGTGGTGGAGATTACAGCCTGTGAAACGAATGTATGAGCTACATCTTCTTCACATAGTCCACATGTACTGTGTAGTCTGTACCATGCATATATGACAGTAAAACTGAGACACACTCGTTACATATGCTTGAATATCTAATGAAAATTCCAGCTCCGAGACTTAGGTAGTTCCCTGGAAGTTATTTTATTCTTCACTTCGCAACTATAAACAAACTAACTGACAACACAACGCTATATAATGGCTAAACACTGTTGTAGGCCATACACAGTATTGTTATTGTTATTACTACTACCATTATTAATATTATTAGTGGTAATTGTCAGACACAGAACACTCAAGACTTACAGTTTCTGCCATTTCAAAAGTGTTGAGTTCAGGAGTGAAGTGATTTACAAACAGTGAGCCTAAGGTACACTAAATGGGGTGCACTATTTGGGCGAAGCACCAGTCGTTAGCGAGAGGAGTCGTGCAAAGGAAGCATGTTTTATAAAAAGTACCTACCCTCAATGTGTATAATTCGTTTTCTATAGCAGTTGTAGGGGTTGTAGATAGTAGTCGTGATGCACTAAAAGTTTCAATTCTATGAAAAAAGCTTGTTGGAACTGAGCACTATCAGTTGTGTCACTGCCTCCTCAGTTCATGGTTTAATAAAACACCTAGAAGAACGAAATATTTTTAGTTTTGTAATTTTAAAATTGAAAGTGGTCAAAGAGAATTATTTGTCGTTATAAAGTTTAGTGAAGTGTAGTGAGGCCCTAATGTTCGTCATTGTGGGGGGGGGGGGGGAGGGGCGGGGAAATATAGCTTATGTCTGACTGCACTCAGGGTAATGGGGTCATAAATGTTCGTAACCACTGATATAAATGAACTATCACACCCTTTTCTCCCAAATATCATCATTCGGAAATTTTGCCTGTTACTATTCTGCAGAAAAATTGTCACTAGATTCCTTTTTTTAAAAATATCTTACCACTGTTCTCTTTTAAATAGCCTCACTTTTATTTTTCGCAGTTTTCGAACCATATGTCAAAACTTGACATAAAAGTGACGAACATAGCGGGAAAATTTAGAACATGCTTGTATTCTGTTGTGTTGATTTATTGTATTGTTTACAGAAATACAGCTGCTTGAATAACTAAAGCTAGTCAACATATTTGTTTCCGAGTTTTCAGTCTTGAAGTGTACTTTTATGGGATTTCTAGTTATTATTAATCCAACTGCCAGTATTGTTGACGAATGCAATTTTACGGAATTGTATTTGTCCGAGGTCTCGGTCATCTGCTACTTTTTCTGAGGAAACAGTGAGAGTAACAGACAGTGGTTCAATTTATGAGAAGAGTAAAGTTATACTGATATTAGTAATAATATTAGAATGTAGTACTTGCAGCAGTTTAGGCAAATGGTACTGCAAGACGCAAGTAAGTTCTTCAGTAGAAGAATAATAAGATAACTTTCTCGGCGACAAATATTTAACTTCGCGTTTCACATTTATTATACGTGTGTTTCATGTTTATACGTCATTGATATGACATTGCAATATCTGAGTTGTGTTTCGTTTATTTTTATACGACGTTCCATAGTCTGTTTCAGATCGTACACCTGCTGGCGGGCAGTCCAGTGGGCACGTGCACGGCTGACATGCGGAAAGTCTTGCAGACTGTCTGTAGTGTACGCCATCGTTATAGCGAAGACAAGTTTTGGGGCAGTCGGTGTCTTTGTCAGATTCCCCCCCCCCCTTCCCCCTCCCTACTACGTTTCCGCCAACGCCTCTGACATAGGCCAGTTTTCCAGTGTATAAAATTAGCGACAATTTAAAAACTTGGTGGGAAATAAAAAAAAATCCAAGTTAAGTTTCACTGCTGCTAATCATCCCAAAAGAGGAACATATTTAATTTAATGTTATGTCTCACAGGGGAAGCGTAAATACATTCCATGTCAACTGTAGTTTAAATCTGTCAACCGTTAATTTTATTCCAAGAAAACCTATATGTCCATCAACTGTTTTTCTCTTTGTAACAATTGCTATCACTCTTCTAATCTGTAGGGAAAAAACTTAAAAGTTCATCAGCTGTAAAAACATATTAGCATGGGACTCTTATTTTATTGAATGTTTAATTATTTTTGTAAAAATTGTTTCTACAGTTTTCTGTACTTTGTTTTTTTTCTGTCTGTGAAATAGTTCACCTCGTGATGAAATAGATATTATTTGAAGTAGTCTAACATGTAGCACTTTCGTGAAAAGCGTATTATCAGAAACGTTAAATTTATTTTAAAGAAAATAAAAAAAGAGTAAGTAGGTCTGATTTCTTAGACTCTAGTTACTGTTTTTTTTTCTTTTCATTTCACCCTGTCATATATATATAATTGTTTACAATGTACATTTACAGCTGCATTACACACACCTTTTTCTACACTCCTGGAAATGGAAAAAAGAACACATTGACACCGGTGTGTCAGACCCACCATACTTGCTCCGGACACTGCGAGAGGGCTGTACAAGCAATGATCACACGCACGGCACAGCGGACACACCAGGAACCGCGGTGTTAGCCGTCGAATGGCGCTAGCTGCGCAGCATTTGTGCACCGCCGCCGTCAGTGTCAGCCAGTTTGCCGTGGCATACGGAGCTCCATCGCAGTCTTTAACACTGGTAGCATGCCGCGACAGCGTGGCCGTGAACCGTATGTGCAGTTGACGGACTTTGAGCGAGGGCGTATAGTGGGCATGCGGGAGGCCGGGTGGACGTACCGCCGAATTGCTCAACACGTGGGGCGTGAGGTCTCCACAGTACATCGATGTTGTCGCCAGTGGTCGGCGGAAGGTGCACGTGCCCGTCGACCTGGGACCGGACCGCAGCGACGCACGGATGCACGCCAAGATCGTAGGATCCTACGCAGTGCCGTAGGGGACCGCACCGGCACTTCCCAGCAAATTAGGGACACTGTAGCTCCTGGGGTATCGGCGAGGACCATTCGCAACCGTCTCCATGAAGCTGGGCTACGGTCCCGCACACCGTTAGGCCGTCTTCCGCTCACGCCCCAACATCGTGCAGCCCGCCTCCAGTGGTGTCGCGACAGGCGTGAATGGAGGGACGAATGGAGACGTGTCGTCTTCAGCGATGAGAGTCGCTTCTGCCTTGGTGCCAATGATGGTCGTATGCGTGTTTGGCGCCGTGCAGGTGAGCGCCACAATCAGGACTGCATACGACCGAGGCACACAGGGCCAACACCCGGCATCATGGTGTGGGGAGCGATCTCCTACACTGTCCGTACACCACTGGTGATCGTCGAGGGGACACTGAATAGTGCACGGTACATCCAAACCGTCATCGAACCCATCGTTCTACCATTCCTAGACCGGCAAGGGAACTTGCTGTTCCAACAGGACAATGCACGTCCGCATGTATCCCGTGCCACCCAACGTGCTCTAGAAGGTGTAAGTCAACTACCCTGGCCAGCAAGATGTCCGGATCTGTCCCCCATTGAGCATGTTTGGGACTGGATGAAGCGTCGTCTCACGCGGTCTGCACGTCCAGCACGAACGCTGGTCCAACTGAGGCGCCAGGTGGAAATGGCATGGCAAGCCGTTCTACAGGACTACATCCAGCATCTCTACGATCGTCTCCATGGGAGAATAGCAGCCTGCATTGCTGCGAAAGGTGGATATACACTGTACTAGTGCCGACATTGTGCATGCTCTGTTGCCTGTGTCTATGTGCCTGTGGTTCTGTCAGTGTGATCATGTGATGTATCTGACCCCAGGAATGTGTCAATAAAGTTTCCCCTTCCTGGGACAATGAATTCACGGTGTTCTTATTTCAATTTCCAGGAGTGTATATGAGTGGATGCGTTTACTGCACTCACAGTGTTTAATTTTTAGGTGTGCAAGTACATCTCCTCTGTACATGCCGAAAACATACATGTACATTTTATGAACAGAAATCAGATTTTTACTTCAGCAGCCGAAGATACTGCACAGTTTGGTCCACTGAAGGGCGGTACTCGCACTTACGAATACACCATCAGAGAGGACTTGGCACAAGGACGTTAGTGATTGTGGAAAGATGGGCTCATCACAGTGTGGTATTTGTCTAAATAAGAACATAAAGTGTCTTATGAAATCCCAGCAGTAATGGTGGGCTGTTTAAACTGTGAAGTCAGGGGGCAATTGTTTTAACTTGAGACAGATGGACTAGCGTCATTGAACACTTAATGCAAGTGACCTGTCAACCCTGTGGGCTGACTCTGTACCCAGGGTCCTCCATCTTGAGTTCTAGCACAATACAGTCTGCTCCACTGTGATCAGGTCGCAATCTTGGATTATGAAGTCATACAGGTCGCCCAGTATGCTCAGGGCGCCGTCTTGAATCGCTATCTTGGATTGTGACGTCACAGGTATCGCCGCCTTACTCGCCGGCGATGTTTTCTGGGCTAGCGCAGAAATGTGATTACTGCTGAACATGTTGTAATGGTGCAGATATGAAGAGTTTACAATGTACTTGTGCAGAATTCGGCGATTCTCTGTTGTGGCGGTCAGATGTTATCAACCAGTACCTTGAGGACGAATATGCCTGCCATCACGTTCTCTTGCAGTCCGGCATAGAGTCGTAGCCTCATCTAGATGCCCCACAAATCTTGATATTATATGATGGAGATCCAGAATGAGGTCACTTTCAAACTCTGTTTGTTCATGCCCCTTACATACCCTACCAGGTCTGATAACAATACCACACAAAAGCAACCCTAGTGCCCTCTGGCGACCATTCTATTTGCCACAGACAATTGCAACGCCCATCATTGACATACCGCTGATGATGTGAATGTGTGCGAAGTTACAGGGACGCCTGAACATGTCTTCTGTTTCTTCCTCTTTGGCCGGCCGGTGTGGCCGTGCGGTTCTAGGCGCTTCAGTTTGGAACCGCGTGACCGCTACGGTCGCAGTTTCGAATCCAGCCTCGGGCATGGATGTGTGTGATGTCCTTAGGTTAGTTAGGTTTAAGTAGTCCTAAGTTCTAGGGGACTGATGACCACAGATGTTAAGTCCCATAGTGCTCAGAGCCATTTGAACCATCTTCCTCTTTTTTCTCTGATACATTTAGGAAAACACTAATGGAATCGGATGACGCATGCTTATATCAAGATACGTTTTATTGTGGAATACATTGGATCTGGTCAATATCTACATCTACGTGGATACTCTGCAAATCACATTTAAGTGCCTGGCAGAGGGTTCATAGAACCACCTTCACAATTCTCTATTATTCCAATCTCGTATAGCGTGCGGAAAAAATGAACACCTATATCTTTCTGTACGAGCTCTGATTTCCCTTATTTTATCTTGGTGATCGTTCCTCCCTATGTAGGTTAGTGTCAACAAAATGTTTTCGCATTCGGAGGAGAAAGCTGATTAGTGATAATCAAACTCTTCGCCATTCTGGATCTAGTTAAGGAACAAATAGACCAGGCTAGCAAATGTTTTCTGTGAAGTTCTACTCTAGTTTGACATAGTGTTATGATTGTAGAACCATTTGTTCGGCAGTTGTATAATTTAAAGTATTTTTCAGTTTTTGTTTGTCAAAATCAGTATTAATGAAAAACCAGGGTTCGCACAGAGTCGTGAAATGTTGCAATGACTTCGTGAAGTCACGAGGCACAGTTCTATCTCATTTATTTCATAAGCCAAATGGATGCAAGTTTCGTATCTTTCGTATCTTTCCGACACTTTCGGCAACTGGCCCTCATCCACCACTGCCGTTCTCGCACCAACCTTTTCCGGGATTTCCACTCTTTACCGGCGGTCTCCTGCAGTTCACGTCAGCACTGACGACCCTTGAGAAGAGACACCTCGCAGCTGCGTTACTCCTTCAGGCGTCGCTATGAGTCTAAGCTCACAGACAATTACATTACTCGTCATTTATCTGTAACCTGTAATTGGTTACTTTAATCTTCACCATAACTATACACACTGAATTAGTATGACGACATAGCAATACTTTTAACTTCAAAATGTTTAATTTTTTGCTGGTAACAACACATATCTGAATTTGTAAGTCTGTACAGTAACATCTTACAATTTTTATGTTTACATACTGAAACGCTGAGTGAAAATTTGAACCAAGGGTGGAAGTCGTTTGTTTGAGCTTCTATGCCAAGGTGGCTTTGTAGTTGAGCCACCTGCAAAGTAAGCAGGAGACACAGGTTCGATTCCCGCCCTTGGTACATTTTTCACTCGCCGATTCAGTCCATATACATAAAATTATATCTTTATCAGATAAAGTCTCAGAAGCTGTATCATTTAATTATTATATGTACCTACACCTGGTTTTCAGGCTGAATCCCCTGTTCTCATTCGATACTGAAGTACTATTCCAGAACACGGAGAGCCTCAGCAATTCTGTTAGTGTGTAAGGGGGAATTTGGATCAAGAAGGGAGTTGTGCTACGGTTATACATGCAGTTCTGTGAACTACTGCACCAAGGTGGCTTAGAGCTAACGCACCTGCCTAGTAAGCAGGTGACGCGGGTTCGAATTCTAGTTTTGGTACAAATTTTTCTCTCGGCGCTTCAATCTGCAGTACTGCACTAACCTACTTATGACAAGAGGTGGGAATATGTAATGCACCGAGGGACATTGTCGAACACATGTTTTGGAAGTCCAGGTGTTATGGTGTGAGGAGATCTAATGTTACATGGTCATACTCACCTCTAATTCGTTGAGCACAGTACACTTATCGGTCAACGGTATTGTGACGATGTCGTACTTCTTCATCTACATGTTTTCAGGAGTGCATTCCGCCCAGATTTAATTTTTATGGATGACATTGGGTGACCGCGTCGAAACGCACAGGTGGAGGAGTTCTGGGAACGAGATTATATTCGCCGCTCATTCCCTCATTCCCTCGGCTTAAATTTCATCGAGAATGTGTGGGATGTGTTGAGAAGACGTACTGCGGCACGTCCATGTGCACCAATGACTATTCACCAGTTGTCAACCGCGCTCGTGAAGAAATGGGAAGCTGCGACTTCTTGCCAACGTTATGGCCAGCATGGGAGCACGCTGCAGTTCATGCACTGCCGTACGTGGTGATGGCACACTCTATTATGGACCATGTGCCGCCCTTTTTTCATGTCCGGGGGACCACCATTAATGGCAGCAATTTCAGTGTGGTTATTGTCTATGAATAAAAGTGTCATTTTTGTTCCACACATTGTGAATTGTTTTGAGTTGCGTTCTTTACTATACTACAGCATTTAAAAGTGGATTAAACACAGTCTTGACCGCGAAAAATATTTATTGGGACTGGTTTTCGGTTTTGGTCATAATTTGACTATCTGCCAACCATTTATACCACGATGATAGGCGGTGGCGGCGTACGGAGCAGTTGTTGGGATTCCACGAACGTCAACTGCTCAATGGCAGACCGTTGTTTTTCTCCACGACAAATGTTCTCAGAAATATAGCGTAGCAGTTCTGTCCATATGTGCTCCAAGTTTTCTGGAGCTGTGTTATCGTTCTTAAGATATGCATACCAGTGTATTTGTAGCTTAGCAAACAAATATCTATCTTACTTCTTCGAAGACAAAAAAAACAACAACATACATTTAGGTGAAGTAGACTTACGTAAAGCCGGCTGTTGTGACCGAGAGGTTGTAGGCGCTTCTTTCAGGAACCGCGCTGCTGCTACGGTTGCAGGTTCGAATCCTGCCTCGGGCATGGATGTGTGTGACGTCCTTAGGTTAGTTAGGTTTAAGTAGTTCTAAGCCTAGGGGACTGATGACCTTAGATGTTAAGTCCCATAGTGCTTAGGGCCATTTGAACCGTTTTCGAGCCTAAGAAAAAAACTAATAATAGTTCGGTTGAAAGAGGTGAGTAAAAGTTATTCCTATCTGAAAGATAAATGGCATTGAAGAAACTTACGAGGAATAATTGTTGCAAATATTGTCAATGAGCCATCTTTGCATTGTCTTGATTATCAAGAACATTAATTACAGAAGGACTTGCTAAATATTTTCTTTAGCATGTACTACTGTATAGAGAAGGCCTCGATAACTGAAAGAGAACTGACGAAGTGAAGGAAATTTGAGTATACGGGAAAGTACCTACAACCATCTGATTAGTGAAAGAAAAAAAATCATATGAATTCGTGACAGAGGTAAATAACGAAAGGCATCCCATCAGGGAGATAAAAGAGAAAAATATAGTTTACAGGCCATATTCGGAAGTGTAACATGTCAATAACGAATGCATTCTAAAGCAAAATATTGGGTAAGAGAAGCAGAGACACAAGAAACGATGCTTCACAGAGTGAAAAGATACTGTGATACAGGAACCAGTGTTCGGCGAGAAGTGAAACGGAAGACTGAAAAAAGTAAAAAGTTTTTGATGTTGATGAGCAACAGTCATGCAATAATTTTTAAATGAATACGCCACCATTTGTCTGTATTGTTGTTTATTTAATTACGACCCAGGTTTCGGCCACCTGAAAATGGTATAAAAGACCGAAATACAGTCAAATGGCAAAGTGTTCATTTAAAAACTGGAAAAAGTGACTGCAGCAGTCGAGCTTTGCCTATAAAACGTGAACATAATTATACTGGGTAGCTTCGGTGTTTTCTCGTTGGACGTAATTAAACAGTCCGGCTCTGATGCAAAGATACTGAATCATGGTCTGTTTGTAATGCAGCGCAGCGAATTAATCGGAAGTTAATTAAAACAGAACTCCCGTGAGAGTAGTTGGTATTTCTCACTAAAGTCAGAGAGCTCGCTAATAACGGTTTGCTGTTCCCTTTCGGAGAAAATTAATTACTTGTTCCATTACTGAAGTACCGTACTAAACCAAACGTAGGTATGTAAATGAAACAATGTTGTTAGCGCACCTTATTAATGGGCCAATAATGAATCCGTTTCAGTGTTTTACGCTTTTTCTAATGCATGAATCACTGTTTTGGTAAATGATATACTATGCGCAACAGAATTACAGGATCACTTTTTTCGAAACCCTGTAACTGCCCCCCATTGCGTGGTATAGGTTTGAAATTTGGCCCAAAGGGTGCCTACAACCTTCCTCCGTAACGCTGCAAAAATGTGACGCCTTTTCATACCACCCTCAGGATCGGCGGTGATTGCAACAGCAAGATGTCGACGCATTGGTGAAAAAGGCCACAGTTCAAAAGTTCATGTCAGGTGCAAAATGAGTTAATGGTGTCACATTGCCACCAATTTTCACAATTCCGCCCCACTCCACCGTGGAAATGTCACGTGATGAGAATGTCATCGGTCCCTCTTACACTCATGCAATGCCAGTGCAAGATCATTAACCCATCTTACAGCTCACTTGAACTTTTCAGCTGTGGCCTTTTTCTCGCATGTGTCGACACCCTCCTGTTTGAAGCATCACCGAGCCCAAAGGTGACGCTGGTAGGCCACCATGCTTTTGTACCATTACGGATGAAGGTTGTAGGCACCTTTGAGCCAAGCTCCAAACATATGGGTCACAATGGGAGACAATTACGAGGTTAGGTTAATTCTGTTGCGCAGTGTATGATGCTGATTGGCTAAAACAGTTACCAGGCACAGATGGAGGTTGCCTGCAAGACGGTTTCCAAGGGCAACAAAAATTTAAAAATTTAAAGATCTATGTACAGTAAACGTTTAACACAGTAAGTAAATCACATATTTACGTGTATGTTTTGAGGCACTATTACTCGAGACGCGCAAATTACTCAGACTATATTCATCCAGTATATGAGATTGCACTTAGCGACTTCTAACAACCTTTTTTCATATAATTTCAAACTTTTCCTCTACTTCTTCTCGCACAGTACTACAAAATAATGAAGAGAATACAGTTTATTCCTTACTAAATGTTGGTTGTTTATGCAGTAAAACTTCAGCATCAAGTGTTACTTTCATAAATGGAAGTTCGATAGTTTGAAGAACTGGAGGTAGGAAGTTACTCATGAGTGAACTAAGTGAAGCACATTGGCAATGCACTCTTATACACTAATGTGACAAAAGTCATGAGATAGAGATATGAAAATTCACAGAAGGCTACAGTATCGCACACACAACGCGTAAAAGGGCAGTGCAATGACAGAGCTGTCATTTGGAATCAGGTGATACATATGAAATGGTTTCCGACATGTTTATAGCTGCATGACAGAAATTAACAGACCTTGAATGTGGAGTGGTAGCTGGAACTAGATGCAAGGGATATTCCATTTTAGAAATAGTTAGGGAAGAATGTCAAGAGTGTGCCGAGGATAGCAGATTTCAGGCATTACCCCTCACCAATGCAGTGACCGACGACCTGCATAAAACGAGCGAGACCAGTGGCTTTTGCATGGAGTTTCCAGTGCTAACAGACAAACAACACTGCATTAAACAGTAGCAGAATGTATGAAGAAGGTATCCGTTAGGACAGTACGGCGAAATTTGGCGTTAATGGGCTGTAGCAGAAGACGACCGACGCGAATGCCTTTGCTAAAAGCATGACATCGTCTGCAGCGCCTCTACGGGGCTCGCGACCATTTAGGTTGGATCCTTGACGACTGGAAAACTGTGGCCTGGTCGGATGAGTCCCGATTTCAGTTGGTAAGAGCTGATGGTAGGATTCGAGGCGGCGCAGACCCCACAAAGCCATGGACCGAAGTTGTCAACAAGCACCATGGAAGCTGCCGGTGGCTCACAATGGTATACGCTGTGTTTGCATGGAATTGAGGGCTGGGTCCTCTGGTACAACTGAATCAAACAACGACTAGAAATAGTTAGGTTAGTCTACTTTGAGACCATTTGCAGCCAATCGTGTACTTCATATTCCCAAATAACGATGACATTTTTACGGATTACAGCGCTCTGTGTCACCAGTTACAATTGTCCATGCCCTGCGCCGGGAAAAGGAGATCGACACAACGTGAGTAGGTATTCCATGACTTTTGTCACCTTAATGTATATTTTGAGGCAGCATAACTACGACGTGAAAATTACGGACACTATACTCATCTGGTATTTGGGACTGCACTTCTAAGAAACTGTACATATAATTTCGAGCCTTTTCTAGACTTTTTTCCCACAGTTACGCCAAATAATGGAAAGAATACAGCTTATTGCCTACTACAATTTGGCTGTTCAAGCGATAAGACTTAAGTATCAGGTATGACATTCAAACATGACAGTTCGAGTCTTTAAAGAATAGGGGAGTTCGATTCTTGAAAGAGTAGCGGATGGAAGGTTACTCGTGAGATAACTAAGTAGAGCAAATTTTCATGCACTGTTAATAGTGTCGATCTCACCGATAACTGCAGCAGTGTTCTGTGGGTGAAGTAGCCCGATGTTAGTTCAACGTTTTGGAATACGCGTTACGTGTAACGCGAAGCCCAGAGCTCTCGACGTGCTGTCAGCGAGAGGTGACAAGGACGTATTGACAGGTTCTCGCTGGACACAGACGTCACCTCGTCTCACCATTTCCGAATGCACACAGCGCTCAATTCACGTTGTCAGCCAGTTCAGCAATGCACACATTTACGTTGTTCTTTTAGTAGACTAAATATCCAACATTCATTTTTCAATTTTTTAATTTCGTGTCATAAACTGGGCATCAAAATAATCAAACCTCTGTGTATAAAGAAAATGTCATGACTGAATATAGAATCTGAAATCTGAAGAGCGTATTGATCTAGTACTTTAGGCATTATTCACTAATGGATTGCTCAAAATACCATCCATAAGGGGATGGAGTTTTTTTTTTTTTTTGAAATATGGCTCTATCAAGGCAGTTTTGAAGCTAGAAGGACTGACTGACTGAGTCATTCCTAGTGGTATGACAACTAGCGTTTAATTCACGCAGCCGCACTGTGCAGCTACCATCTGAAACAACGAGCGAGGATTTGGGTGAGCCGAAGATATCAGGCCAGGGAAATCTTTAATTTAAAAAAATTCACAAATCTATATTTTAATTTTTAATTTACCACTCTCCACAAGTAATAGCAAAGGTCGTTAAACTTTAATCATTTACGCAGGTTGAACCAAGTTGTGCAACGTGGAACGTAATAGGTAGCACGAAGACTAGTGACTGTGCAACAACTGTCAGCATAAAAATGTAATTCCTTATAATCACTTGCAAAAGAAATCATGACAATATCAATGTTGATTTAAAAAGTAAATTAAAAACTCTAAAAAAATTGTATCTAGTAGAACCTGGCTCGGCTAAGGAATCAATTTTTAATTACACTATGTGTTCGATGTTTTCTCTCCAGAAATTTTGAATTACTGCCTTAGCCATTCATTGAAATAGTTCCTCTGCCTTGTTCGCCATCTATATGTCAGCGGCGTTTCGCGTGCTGCTGTCGGGCGTCGTTGTCGATGTCCAGAGAGGTCATGAGGCGTGAAGTGCCACCTAGGAGTTTGGTTAAACGTTCATTTGTCTTTATTGCTTAACGGCGGTGACTAGACTGGTTAGTTGCCAGCCCACAGTGCTGCTACGGGCCAGCGCAAACGGTTGCTGAATAGTGCTGTTGCTGTGAGTGCCCACTGGTGTATTCGCAGTTCGTCACACCGTTGCTGGTGGCATGCTCAGTTTTGTGTGAAATTTACTGAGTTACAACTTGGTCACCGTTTACATCCATTTATAAGAAGATAAGCGCTGGAGGGTACATAGCCGCGAAGTACAACTTTGCTTTGTCTTGCTATTATACACTGAAGCGTCAAAGAAACTGGTATAGGCATGCGTTTTCAAATAGAGAGATAGGTAAACAGGCAGAATACGGCGCTGTGGTCGGCAACGCCTATGTAAGACAACAAGTGTCTGGCGCAGTTGTTAGATGGGTTACTGCTGCTACAATGGCAGGTCATCGAGATTTAAGTGAGTTTTAACCTGGTGTTACAGTCGCGCACGAGCGATGGGACACAGCGTCTCAAAAGTAGCCATGAAGTGGGGATTTTTCCGTACGACCATTTCCCGAGTTTACCGTGAATATCAGAGATCCGGTCAAACATAAAATCTCCGTTATCAGTGCCGCCGGAAAAAGTTCCTACAAGAACGGGACCAACGATGACTGAAGAGAATCGTTCAACGTGACAGAAGTGCAATCCTTCCGCAAATTGCTGCACATTTCAATGTTGAACCATCACGAGTGTCAGCGTGCGAACCATTCACCGAAGCATCATCTACATGGGCTTTCGGAGCCGAAGGCCCTCTTGTGTACACTTGATGACTGCATGACACAAAGTTTTACTCCTCGCTGGGCCCTTCAACACCGAAATTGGACTGTTGATGACTGGAAACATGTTGCCTGGTCAGATGTGTCTCATTTGAAATTGTATTGAACGGATGGAGGTGTACGGATATGAAGACTACCTCATGAATCCATGGACCCTGCATGTCAGCATGGGAGTGATCAAGCTGGTGTAGGCTCTGTAATGGCGTGGGGTGTGTGCAGTTGGAGTGATATGGTACCCCTGGTACGTCTAGATATAACTCTGACAGGTGACACGCACGTAAGCATCCTGTCTGATCAATTGCATCCATTCATGTCCATTGTGTATTCCGAAGGACTTGGGCAATTCCAGCAGGACAATGCGACACGACACATATCCAGAATTGCTACACAGTGGCTCGAGGAGCACTCTTCTGAGTTTAAACACTTCCGCTGGTCACCAAACTCCCCACACATGTACGTTGTTGAGGATACCTGGCATGCCTTCCAACGTGCTGTTCAGAAGAGATCTCCACCCCCTCGTACTCTTACGGGTTTACGGACACCCCTGCAGGATTCATGGTGTCAGTTCCCTCCAGCACTACTTCAGACATTAGTCGAGTCCATGCCACTTCGTGCTGCGGTACTTTCGCGTGTTCGCGGGGTACCCTACACGATATTTGGCAGGTGTACCAGTTTCTTTCGCTATTCAGTGTGTGTTACACTAAGAGAGCACTGGAATGACGAGATTAGTTGATGTTTAATTGGTTTTACTTGTGACAGAGTCTGGATTAATGCTTTGTTCTTGCAGTTAACCAATGAAGCCGTGTTTTTCGGCATTGTGGTCACCTGTCAGGTAAAAAGGTTTGGTACTTTTGACGCTCTCGATCTGATTGTTCTGCAGTTGATTATTTGGACAAGCCTGACAGAGCGCAATCACTTGATTTCGGTTTGATCATGAGCCAGCAGACCTTGTAGTGTAGAAGGTTAGCTATGAGTCTGAATTAACTTCTTGAATTGTCTGACGATTCCGGGAGTAGAATCATATTTTGAAAAGAGTTTGGTCTGGTTATGCCTGAGTGACATCCGCCTCGTTTGTTTGACTCCAAAATCTTGCCTTGTGCGACTGTTTCGTCATCTGTAGCGGTTACTATGTGTGATAACTTATCGATAGTAGTTTTATTAATCCTTGGCTAACTTAGTAGTGGTGCACTACTGTAGTTAGATGTTTAATTTATGGTATCGGTTGACGACAGTTATTATTATGTGTACGGTAGCATTGACAGTGTTTATCTGCACACACTTCTGATTATTCGACAGTTCGCAACAGCTGACGGAAGTTGTACACAGGCAACCTTATTACGACGTGAAGTAGTAGTTACGCGGCGAGGCCGCCTTCTTATTTTAACCAACTTATAGCTCTATGTGTGTGTCTGTATTGCACGGGCACTGTGGGGTATGGATTGTGCAGTGCTGTGCGACGCAGGCTAAAGGGCGTTGCTTGAGGAAATCTACCGTTACTACAATGACGGAAAAATAATCGTAACCCCCAGAATAAGTTGTGCGACACAAATGAAAGTTGCTGGGCGTGTTTCTACATCTGAAAGATTGTCAGTCGCATAAGAGTGGTGCTAATAGGGCCACTGATGATGATGATGATGAGGTCACATACTCCGAGGAGCGTAGGGGGACGCAAGACCACGAGCTGCGGACAACAGCGCCAGTATGAGGATGCAAATCAGGTTTCCCTTAAACACAAATCGTAACGATCGGAAGCGGTAGTTATCTTTGAGATTGGACGTGCTGAGTTGATGTCTTTAAGGCGACAACGACGCTATTTTTAGTACCTCACTGAGTTTGAACAAGGTCGTGTTACAGGGCTAGAGAAACTGGATGTTACTTCTGCGTTACTGCAGATAGACGTGGCAGGAATGTAGCCACTGGACATGACTGCTAGCAACAGTGGTCATGGGTATGTATGGTTGCAAGGAAATTGGGCTCCGCGTGGTCACACGGCACTACCGAGAGGAAAGACCATCGTGTTTCGTGTGTGACTCTGGCGAATCGTATTCCAGCGACAGTAGCAATTTGAGCAGCAGCTGATGCTACTGTGATACAGCGACCTGTTACACATCGATTACTTCAAAGCCAGGTCCGAGGCAGACGCCCTATAGTGTGCATTCCACTCACCCAACGCCACCGCCAGTGATGCCAAGCGAGAGTTCACAGAAGGGCGGGGTGGAGCTGTGTTGTGTTTTGTGATGAAAGCTGGTACTGCCTCGGTCCCAGTAATGGCCATGTGTTTGCTAGGAGGAGGCCAACTGAGAACCTACAGGCAACCTGTCTGTGTACAGGACACAGTGGACTTATACTTGGAGTTATGCTCTGGGGTGCAATTTCGTATGACAGCAGGAGCACCCTCGCGGTTATCCCTGTCTGATGATTCGAACTGTTGTGGTGCCATTGATGAACAGCATTCAAGGGGGTATTTTCCAAAAGGATAACGCTCGCCCACATACCGTTACCGTAACGCAACATGCTGTACAGTGTGTGGACGTGTAGCCTTGCCCTGCTCGATCACCAGGTCTGTCACGAGTCGAGCATATATGGGACATCATCGGACGACAACTCCAGCGTCATCCACAAACAGCGTTAACCGTCCCCGTGTCGACCGACCAAGTGCTACAAACATGGACCTCCATCCTACAAACTGACATCCGGCACCTGTACAACACAATTCATGCACGTTTGCCTTCAAAATTTCTACACTGGTTATTAATTTACCAGCATTTCGCCTTTACAACGGCTTATTTCCCGTTTACGTTAACCTTTAAACTTGCAGTGTTAATTAGTTAAATACGAGGGTTGGAAAATTAATAGTGGTAACTATTACTTACAGCTTATACAAAATAGGTAAGTGTTTCAGAGTTTTACTGACCTTCAAAGTAGTCACCAGCATTGTGTATAGCCCGTTGCCAGCGATGTGGAAGTCGTAGGATACTCTTAGCAGTGCCAGTTGTGTTGACAGTTCGAGCGGCGCGGTCTATTTCCCGACGACTTTGTAGCAATTCTGAAGCGAATGCCGTGAAGTGTTTCCTTCAGTTTAGAAACTGAGTTGAACTCACGAGGGCTTAAGTCAGGGAAGTGCAGTAGGTGGTATAGCACTTAGCAGTCCCATCAGTCAAACAGATCAGTAACAGCTTGCACTGTACCTGCTTGAGCATTCTCCTGCAATATGCCGGTCACGTCCTGCGGAAAGTGTCATCACTTCTGTCTCTAAGCTGGTCGTAGGTTGTGCTCCAAAAATGAACGACATAGAGACAGAAGTGATGACACTTTCTGCAGGACCTGAAAAGCATTTTGCTGGACAATGCTCAAGCACGTACAGTGCAAGCTGTTACTGATTTGTTTGACTGATGGGGCTGCTAAGTGCTATACCACCTACTGCACTTCCCTGACTTAAGCCCTCGTGAGTTCAACTCGATTTCTAAACTGAAGGAAACACTTCACGCCATTCGCTTCAGAACTGCTACAAATTCGTCGGGAAATAGACCGCGCCGCTCGAACTGTCAACACAACTGGCACTTCTGAGAGTATCCTACGACTTCCAATCGCTGGCAACGGGCTATACACAATGCTGGTGACTACTTTTAAGGTCAGTAAAACTCTGAAACACTTATCTATTTAGTACGAGCTGTAAATAAATAGTTGCCACTATTGAGTTTCCAACCCTCGTATGTTACCTACACAAATGTATTCCTTCATTTCCATTACTACACATTAATTAGTTTTTAGTGTTGAAATCTTATTCCGTCAGTGTATTTTGATATTTCTTGTGTTTTTTTAATGGATCTAGCGGTCGTATTTGGAGACTGTTTTAATACAGTAGTGTATATCATTGCCTTCCCAGAGGATTTCAATTAAGGTTTCTTAACACTTGCCACGGCTGCCTTAGGTGTTTAGAAGCTATTTTATAATTACCAGCTGCTATTCCTATATAATTTGTTCGATAAAGTTATTACTGCAGCCTTAATTTGGCCGGATAGTTTTGTTAAACGTATTTGTAATGGGCTCATTGCATCTGACATTTTTGGAGGCTGTTCTTTAAAAATTCTCGCAAATGTAACAGTTATTACTTTTAGGTGACTGCCACAGTCTCATTAGATACGTGTGCTGAATGTTTTGCGAGAGACAAGGATTTTGTTAATATACACGGTCCCACTGATCGTGACCGGGCCAAATATCTCACGAAATAAGCGCCAAACGAAAAAACTTCAAAGAACGAAACTTGTCTAGCTTGAAGGAGGAAACCAGATGGCGCTATGGTTGACTCGCTAGATGGCGCTGCCATGGGTCAAACGGATATCAACTGCGTTTTTTTTTTAAATAGGAACCCCCATTTTTTATTACATATTCGTGTATTACGTAAAGAAATATGAATGTTTTAGTTGGACCACTTTATTCGCTTTGTGATAGGTGGCGCTGTAATAGTCACAAACATATGGCTCACAATTTTAGATGAACAGTTGGTAACAGGTAGGTTTCTTAAATTAAAATACAGAAACTAGGTAGGTTTGAACATTTTATTTCGGTTATTCCAATGTGATACATGTACCTTTGTGAACTTATGATTTCTGAGAACGCATGCTGTTACAGGATGATTACCGGGAAATACCACATTAATGCAAGAAATGCTCAAACTGATGTCCGTCAACCTCAATGCATTTGGCAATACGTGTAACGACATTCCTCTCAACAGCGAGTAGTTCGCCTTCCGTAATGTTCGCACATGCATTGACAATACGCTGACGCATGTTGTCAGGCGTTGTCGGTGGATCACAATAGCAAATATCCTTCAACTTTCCCCACAGAAAGAAATCCGGGGACGTCAGATCCGGTGAACGTGCGGGCCATGGTATGGTGCTTCGACGACCAATTCACCTCTCATGAAATATGCTATTCAATACCGCTTCAACCGCACGCGAGCTATGTGCCGGACATCCATCATGTTGGAAGTACATCACCATTCTGTCATGCAGTGAAACATCTTGTAGTAACATCGGTAGAACATTACGTAGGAAATCAGCATACATTGCACCATTTAGATTGCCATCGATAAAATGGGGGCCAATTATCCTTCCTCCCGTAATGCCGCACCATACATTAACCCGCCAAGGTCGCTGATGTACCACTTGTCGCAGCCATCGTGGGCTTTCCGTTGCCCAAAAGTGCGTATTATGCCGGTTTACGTTACAGCTGTTGGTGAATGACGCTTCATCGCTAAATAGAACGCGTGCAAAAATCTGTCATAGTCCCGTAATTTCTCTTGTGCCCAGTGCCAGAACTGTACACGACGTTCAAAGTCATCGCAATGCAATTCCTGGTGCATAGAAATATGGTACGGGTGCAATCGATGTTGATGCAGCATTCTCAACATCGACGTTTTTGAATTATCAATTCTCGCGCAATTTTTCTGCTACTGATGTGCGGATTAGCCGCGACAGCAGCTAAAACACCTACTTGGGTATCATCATTTGTTGCAGGTCGTGGTTGACTTTCCACATGTGGCTGAACACCTCTGTTTCCTTAAATAACGTAACTATCTGGCGAACGGTCTGGACACTTGGATGATGTATCACGAAGCAAATACCGTCAGCACTGGTGGAATGTTACGTGATACCACGTACTTATACGTTTGTGACTATTACAGCGCCATCTATCACAAAGCGAAAAAAGTGGTCCAACTAATACATTCATATTTCTTTACGTACTACACGAATATGTTATAAAACATGGGGGTTCCTATTTTTAAAAAAAACGCAGTTGATATCCGTTTGACCTATGTCAGGCCGGCCGGAGTGGCCGAGCGGTTCTAGGTGCTAGCCCGCATCTCGTGGTCGTGCGGTAGCGTTCTCGCTTCCCACGCCCGGGTTCCCGGGTTCGATTCCCGGCGGGGTCAGGGATTTTCTCTGCCTCGTGATGGCTGGGTGTTGTGTGCTGTCCTTAGGTTAGTTAGGTTTAAGTAGTTCTAAGTTCTAGGGGACTTATGACCACAGCAGTTGAGTCCCATAGTGCTCAGAGCCATTTGAACCAATTTTTTTCTAGGTGCTACAGTCTGGAACCTCGCGACCGCTACGGGTGAAGGTTCAAATCCTGCCTCGGGCATGGATGTGTGTGATATCCTTAGGTTCGTTAGGTTTAAGTAGTAATAAGTTCTAGGTGATTGATGACCTCAGAAGTTAAGTCCCATAGTGCTCAGAGCCACCTATGGCAGCGCCATCTAGCGGGCCAACCATAGCGCCATCTGGTTTCCCCTTCAAGCTAGACGAATTTCGTTCTTTGTAGGTTTTTCGTTTGATGCCTATTTCGTGAGATATTTGGCCCGGTCACTATCATTGGACCACCCTGTATAGTGAACCTGCTGGTTTGCCTTTTGTCGTTTTTTTCTTATTGTCACGGTAGGTGTCAGGTCTGTACTAAGCTATAGCCAAGACGATG
This sequence comes from Schistocerca cancellata, assembly GCF_023864275.1. Taxonomy (NCBI): domain Eukaryota; kingdom Metazoa; phylum Arthropoda; class Insecta; order Orthoptera; family Acrididae; genus Schistocerca; species Schistocerca cancellata. The sequence continues at coordinate 922,916,383 of NC_064627.1, read as the reverse complement.
GTAGTGATTTATGCTGATAGTTTCAGGTCTCTGGGTCAGTACACTGCAACCAGCCTACTGAAGACCCCCTTCCCGCATCCCGCGTTACTGGGGGACACTCATAGGCCAGTCATCCTTGAGGTCTTCAGCTATTATATCGAAAGCTTATTTAATAAATCAAAATCAAATTAACCTGCTCAGAATTAGTATCCAGCCCTCCACTCTCATGATCATATCCCGGTTGAACTCTTTATACCCCCAATGCATAAAACAAAGGCAATGCTCACCTCTATCATTGCAACTGAGTAAGTTCTCCGAAGTGTTTAAATTAGTTTCAAAACCTGTCCCAACCATCAGTGGTCAACATGCCACAGATTGTCAACAGCGTTTAACCACCCCAGTCCTCGCACTGACCGGAACGTGCTTCCCTCCGCCAGATCTCGATCGCATCGCGTAAATCATCAATTGATGCTGGATACAAAGCTCTATAATCTAGTTAGAACAGATTAACTCTGTTAAGGTAGCAGTCTGCAGAAACTAACCACCACATCATACAGGCTTGTGGCGACTGAAATAAAAATCGTCACCCTACAACTTGCAGACATGCGATTTAACTGCGCAGTCTTAGGCCACTGAGAGTTAGGTATCTGAATCCCGGCCGAGATTGCAAAAGAGCCCCGAATCATAATGTCTTCTTAACGCCACCCCCACGCCACTTAGGCGAGCACTGTGACGCTTGTTGGCACGTGGTGACATGCACAGATGCTGACAAGCGATTTATCGCACTATAGACATACCAGATTGGCTCATTGTCATTTTACATGATATGAATCCGATGAATATTAGTAATATACACTGAAGAGCCAGAGAAACTGGTATATCTGCCTAATACGGTTTAGGGCCCCCGCGAGCACGCAAAAGTGGCGCAACACGAGGTGGCATGGACTCGAGTAATGTCTGACGTAGAACTGGAGGGAACTGACACCTTGAATCCCGTAGGGTTGTCCATAAATTTATAAAATACGAGGGGGTGGAGATCTCTTCTGAACACCTTGTTGCAAGCCATCCCAAATATGCTCAACACTGTTCATGTCTGGGGAGTATCGTGGCCAGCGGAAATGTTTAAACTCAGGAGAGTGTTCCTGGAGGCACTCTGTAGCAATTTGGGACGTGTGAGATGTCGCATTGTCTCGCTGGAATTGCCCAAGTCCGTCGGAATGTACAGTGGACTTGAATGGCTGCAGGTGATGAGACAGGATGCTTACGTACGTGTCACCTGTCAGAGACGTATCTAGACATCTCAGGGGTGTCACATCACTCCAACTGCACACGCCCTGCACCATTACAGAACCTCCACCAGCTTGAACAGTCCCCTACTGGCATACAGGCTCCACGGAATCATGAGGTTGTCTCCATATCCGTACATGGCCATCCACTCAATACAATTTGAAACGAGACTCGTCGGAGCAGGCAATATGTCTTCAGTCATCAGCAGTTCAATCTCGGTGCCGGCCGCGGTGGTCTAGCGGTTCTAGGCGCGCAGTCGGGAACCGCGTGACCGCTCCGATCGCAGGTTCGAATCCTGCCTCGGGCATGGATGTATGTGATGTCCTTAGGTTAGTTAGGTTTAAGTAGTTCTAAGTTCTAGGGGACTGATGACCTCAGAAGTTAAGTCCCATAGTACTCAGAGCCATTTGAACCATTTCAATGTCGGTGTTGAAAGGCCCAGGGAAGGCGTAAAGCTTTGTGTCATGCAGTCATCAAGGGTACATGAGAAGTCCTTCGGCTCCGAAAGCCTATATCGATGATGCTTCGTTGAATGGTTCGCACGCTGACACTCGTTGATGACCCCGCACTGAAATGCGCAGCAATTTGCGGAAGGGTTGCACTCCTGTCACGTTGAACGATTCTCTTCAGTAGTCGTCGGTCCCGTTCTTGCAGGATCTTTTTCCAGCCGCAGCAATGTCAGAGATTTGATGTGTTACCGGATTCCTGATATTCACAGTACACTTGTGGAATGGTCGCACGGGAAAATCCTCATTTCATCGCTACCTCTGAGATGCTGTGTCCCATCTTTCATGCGCCGATTATAGTACCACGTTTAAACTCCCTTAAATATTGATAACCTGCCATTGTAGCAGCCGTAACAGATCCAACAACTGCGCCAGACACTTGTTGTCTTATATAGGCGGCATCGACCGCAGCGCCGTATTCTGCATGTTTACACATTTCTGTATTCGAATCCGCATGCCTGCACCAGTTTCTTTGGCGCTTCAGTTTCAATGTCGTATGACGTTGTTGTCTGGGATATCAGACGGAGTGCGTTCAGCCACCTGTCGTAAATGATGTTCTTCATTTTGCGCACATTGGTCCGTTCGCATGCGGATATGTGAGAGTTTTTTTTGTGGTAGGTTCCTATGGGACCAAACTGTTGAGGTCATCTGTCCCTACGCTTACACACTACTTAATCTAACTTACGCTAAGGGCAACACACACACCCATACTCGAGGAAGGATTCGAACCTCCGCCACGGGGTGCCGCGTGAACTGTGGCAAGGCGCCTAAGACCGCGCGGCTATCCCGCGTGGCTCTGTGAGAGTTGTGTCGTATGTGTATTTGTATATTGTAGGCGAGTTTAATGAAACCGAATATTGTTTAGCTTTATGGTTGTGTTGTATGATGATGAAAGAGAAGGAGAAAGCGAAACCTGCTGCCGGCACATAGCCAACATCTCTCGAATAGAGCCAAGCGATCCACCGAGCTTAGCACACCACCGATCGGACGTATCACTATGAACATTGTCACATGACATTCCTCCACTAGACACTGTAGAGGCGGTAGCACAAAGACTGGAGATCAGGAAGTCGATACTAACGCCTCTCCTCCCCTTGCCGGCCAAATAATGGCAGTGAAAATTTCTCCACCACAGGATTCTAATCGGATTACCTCCGCGTTGCGCGCTTCTATACAGGCAAGCATCAGTGACCTCGGCTGCGGAGCGAGGGAACGTTAGTCTTTGATCTATTGTCATAAATGGCTGAATTATCACATTAAACCATGCTGGATTCAATTGACTCATTTCACGTCAGGTGCCTAGAGGTTAAAGGCAACATACAAAGGATTTTAAGGCCCCTCCAGAAGCAGCCACTTATCAGCGCTGTCGATTACAGCACACAAAATACCAGACGTACAAGGCCCATGTTGCAATATGAGAACAGATACCGACAATAGCACTCTTAGTGACGTGCAAGTGGACTTCGAATTCGGGAAAATGTGATACGATTACCTGTATTCTTGCTTTGCGAAAGCGATTGCTAGATGACAATATGTTTTATTTATACTTCATGGGTGGTAAAGTGCTTCTATTTGTAAAACCTAATATTGCAATTTGGCCCATGTGGCTGTTTTCAAGTGAAAATTATGTTCCTGGTAACGATCGTCTTGTGAGTGTTGCACTCTTTCAATTGCTTTGTGAACATGTTGCTCGTATTCTGCTCAATGTTTGCTCTCATCTGTAATGTTGGGTGGGAGTAAATAATTCCGTACTTGTTTTTGTTTCACATGAAACAGAAGCTCGTTTCACCAGTGGTATTCTGTGGACTCACGTCTATTTATTACTGCTTATGAGTCCGTGCGTGAATTCCTAGATTTAAATGTTCAAATGTGTGTGAATTTCTAAGTCACCAAACTGCTTAGGTCATCGGTCCCTAGACTTACACACTACCTAAACTAAATTAAGCTAAGAACAACACACACACTCATGCCCGAGGGAGGACTCGAACCTCCAGCGGGAGGGGCCACGCAGTCCGTGACAGGACGCCTCAAACCGCGTAGCCACTCCGCGCGGCCCCTGTACTTAAATGCATTGTAAGTATATTGATCGTATTCTTCGTTCTTTTTGTTCTCATACGTTTTCCGTATTCTCGCACTTAATGGAGGTCACCGAAATTTTTATTGACTTCTGCTAAAATACGCTGTTTCCAGTACCTATTAACTATGTGTGAAAACAATTGCGTAACTACCGTCGCATTTTTAGCATTTGCAAGGAAGAATGCTTTAATCACCGAGACAACAAAGCATACTCATCTACATATACATCCATACTCTGCAAACCACAGTGAAATATGCATGGCACTCACAAGGGGAAGGCCTCAGACACGGCCAACCGATTCGGCTCAAATTTGGCAGGTCGCTTGTGAACAACCTAAAACGAAGGAATATAAGATACTTTCGGCCAACACCACCGCGTTCTTGAGAAAATCTCCCCTATTAGTTATGACGAACAATCGACTCAACATTGGCGGGATGAACAGATAATTGTAAAACGCATTCTTTTCCAGAAATCGAGGTAAGAAACTTTTACAACTGCCCCGTCTGTACCCACATGGTGACCGCTTTTCGGCGACAGCACCGAGAGCGCAACGACCAAGGTAACTAGCTGGGAATCGGAGAACCCGGGTTCGAATCTCGAAGAAATCTAGCTGATGTTATTGTTTTCGTTTCTAGTTTTCCATATCTCAACTGATAGGCATAGGAGGGTTAATGAGTAATTAAATCAATAAGGAATGATAATAATAAGGTAGGCAAATAAATTTCTCAAACCTTTGGGATAGTAAACAATTAAAATGTTACGCCAGGTCACTTTTCAATGGCGCTTCCAGTCACTGTTACGTGTCCTCACTTTCCTTCGAACAACTAGATGGATGATACTTGTCATATAAACATTCGAAACAAATATACTCACGGCACCAAGAACATCTAATGAAAGCAATCCTTGACAGCTGTACTGTTCCTTCCGAAGAGTCGGCGGAAAACAAACTTGGTTTACATTTAAAAATATGTGGTTGGTTCTGAGCACTATGGGACTTAACATCTTTGGTCATCAGTCCCCTAGAACTTAGAACTACTTAAACCTAACTAACCTAAGGACATCACACACATCCTTGCCCGAGGCAGGATTCGAACCTGCGACCGTAGCATAAAAATATGTCTTTTTCGGAAATTAATTTTGATGCGTACCACTCATACGATATCACTGCATGAAAAATCGGTGCTGAAAGATGGTTATGAATTATTCTGTGAACAGTTATTGCATCCGTGTAGCAGTGCAATTCCCGCTGAGTTTCCAGAAGCACACTGCAATTCTGAAGCGTGGAATTAAAGTTTTTAACCTGGCGATAGAAACACGGCTGGCACACAGGTGTGCAGTATTACTTTTACTGTGCACGTCGTTTGACCCTCGTCATCTATAAACATTGTGTCATATATTGTAGTATTAATTTGTCCACTCCAAGAAGCCAATATTAGACAAAACTTGTCATCAGACACGTATGGTTTTAAAGCATTCTCAAGAAATGTTCTGTAAATCGCATTCGTAAATTTCCCGAATTTTTAGCAGGTAATGTAAACGTTTTTCAACGAGTCGGTTAAACGATTGACCTCTTCTATGACCTGAGGACCAAATGTTACATTCGTTTCTTGTAAACACTGGAAAACCTTAGGCAACACTTTTCCAGAGGCTGTGATGGCATATTGCGCCGTGTACGGATGTGTTAGTTTGTTTTTACTACCAACTGCAACAAAGATTCGTTTTTCTCCCTTATGTGATAACGTGCGTCGAATGTTTACCCGATACTCGCATCCTGTTTGACTGGTGTTGATCACGTAATCACGGTTAAAACCGGTCATAAGTGACGCCGTTTGCGTGCTGAAAGTAGCCGCCACTTTCTGTATATCTTCTATATTTTGTACATCCTTATGAGAGACGTATTTAGTAACGTGCCGTTGACGAATTTTATACTCCGATTTGAAATTTCTTGCCCAAGATAGTGATCCAGCAAACGTAAAATCCCTGTTGGCCGTATATTAAAGCGCTGCACCTGCAGCCCACTCCTGAAGTATTCTATTTGGTATATTCTCGTTACGACAACGAGATTCAACAAATCGGTCTTATGTCCATTTATTTATCGCCCGGTATTTGTCGTATCTTGTCCCTCCTTTAACGACATCACTTTCCCACGATTTTAAGTCCTTCTTCCTTTTCAGGGCTTTTGTTGCTACAGTACTTTGCAGTGTTTATAAGTTACCATTTGGATGATTCCTGGCTAGCGCTACCGCCTTTACTTTTACTTCAAGGGGTATAGCGCCGTAGTTCAATAGTTTAGTAACCGGTTCGTAATACTCATCGGGAACAGATGAAGCACCTGTTCCGAGTGACGTGGAGATTTCCAAAGTGTTATGACCATTTTGCGATTCACTATTAGGGATATCTTCTACTGAATCACCTTCTGCTTCGTCTTCACGGTATAGTACTTCAGTATCAACAAATGTCATTTCGTTCGTCAGCTCCCAAAATCGCTCGACGATAGCCGCTCCTATCAATCTGGACGGTCTAGAAACAGAATTGCATGCTTCTGGTAATGCAATGATAATGCATCTGTCTTGCAACACTTTTACAAACCAAAACACAGCGTCGGTAACTTCCCGCTTTCCATTGTCTGTGACAGGCTCCCAACTATATACACTCCTGGAAATTGAAATAAGAACACCGTGAATTCATTGTCACAGGAAGGGGAAACTTTATTGACACATTCCTGGGGTCAGATACATCACATGATCACACTGACAGAACCACAGGCACATAGACACAGGCAACAGAGCATGCACAATGTCGGCACTAGTACAGTGTATTTCCACCTTTCGCAGCAATGCAGGCTGCTATTTTCCCATGGAGACGATCGTAGAGACGCTGGATGTAGTCCTGTGGAACGGCTTGCCATGCCATTTCCACCTGGCGCCTCAGTTGGACCAGCGTTCGTGCTGGACGTGCAGACCGCGTGAGACGACGCTTCATCCAGTCCCAAACATGCTCAATGGGGGACAGATCCGGAGATCTTGCTGGCACAGCGGACACACCAGGAACCGCGGTGTTGGCCGTCGAATGTCGCTAGCTGCGCAGCATTTGTGCACCGCCGCCGTCAGTGTGCTTCTAGAGCACGTTGGGTGGCACGGGATACATGCGGACGTGCATTGTCCTGTTGGAACAGCAAGTTCCCTTGCCGGTCTAGGAATGGTAGAACGATGGGTTCGATGACGGTTTGGATGTACCGTGCACTATTCAGTGTCCCCTCGACGATCACCAGTGGTGTACGGCCAGTGTAGGAGATCGCTCCCCACACCATGATGCCGGGTGTTGGCCCTGTGTGCCTCGGTCGTATGCAGTCCTGATTGTGGCGCTCACCTGCACGGCGCCAAACACGCATACGACCATCATTGGCACCAAGGCAGAAGCGACTCTCATCGCTGAAGACGACACGTCTCCATTCGTCCCTCCATTCACGCCTGTCGCGACACCACTGGAGGCGGGCTGCACGATGTTGGGGCGTGAGCGGAAGACGGCCTAACGGTGTGCGGGACCGTAGCCCAGCTTCATGGAGACGGTTGCGAATGGTCCTCGCCGATACCCCAGGAGCAACAGTGTCCCTAATTTGCTGGGAAGTGGCGGTGCGGTCCCCTACGGCACTGCGTAGGATCCTACGATCTTGGCGTGCATCCGTGCGTCGCTGCGGTCCGGTCCCAGGTCGACGGGCACGTGCACCTTCCGCCGACCACTGGCGACAACATCGATGTACTGTGGAGACCTCACGCCCCACGTGTTGAGCAATTCGGCGGTACGTCCATCCGGCCTCCCGCATGCCCACTATACGCCGTCGCTCAAAGTCCGTCAACTGCACATACGGTTCACGTCCACGCTGTCGCGGCATGCTACCAGTGTTAAAGACTGCGATGGAGCTCCGTATGCCACGGCAAACTGGCTGACACTGACGGCGGCGGTGCACAAATGCTGCGCAGCTAGCGCCATTCGACGGCCAACACCGCGGTTCCTGGTGTGTCCGCTGTGCCGTGCGTGTGATCATTGCTTGTACAGCCCTCTCGCAGTGTCCGGAGCAAGTATGGTGGGTCTGACACACCGATGTCAATGTGTTCTTTTTTCCATTTCCAGGAGTGTATTACAGCGCTAGTCGAAGGGTGTACATCCTCCATTATTCAGATTATCCACCTCAAAGATATGACACAACAAACAATAACTAGTTACTACGGCATAAACAGGCGAGCTAATTACTTCAAACTTCGGTACATACAGTACTCGTCAGATGTTACTTACGGAAGAACACGGTATTCATTCACAGAACGTATTTCATTCGCCGCATTAACTATGGAAAAATCGCTACATGTATCCGCGAGGTTCGCGGCAGCCTAATGACGGAAAACAACTCTTTCCGATTGACTTCTATTAGGCTCGTGCTGGACACCTTTACTCCTCCAGGTTCACAACTACGATGTGACGAAGAGGCAACCGGGACAACATAACTCTCCCCGAGTGCATTCTGTCCCGTACCTCTCTGTAAACAAGCGTCGCGCGGTTGGCTATCTGTGATCCCTTGTGAGGAATTCGCAACACTCTTACTAGCAGTTGTTTTCATGTGACAAGGCTTAAAAGTATAATACTTTGCTAACGCACGGCGTTTGGGAAATTAGTTTGCCTACCTTATTATTATCATCCCTTATTGATTTACTTATCTTATTAACCCTCCTATCCCTAGCAATTAAGATATCGAAAAATACAAACGAAAAGAATAACATCCGCTAGGTTTCTTCGAGATTCGAACCCGGGTTTTCCGATTCCCAGCTAGTTACCTTTTTTTTCATTTTGTTCGGTATTGTTCGTTGCGTTTGGTCTGGACGGACGTCACAAGACATTCGTTCAAGTTGATCGTTGATTCCTTTACTCTGTTTTTTTATTACAGAGGGCGAGCAGCCCTCCGACCGAAAACGCTGAGCTACCGTGCCGGCATACCTTGGCCGTTGCGTTGTCGGTGACAAGCGTTTACCATGTGAGTACAGAAGCGGCAGTTGTAAAAGTTTCTTTCCTCGATTTCTGTAAAAGTTTGCGTTTGCGGACCCCATACCTGACAATGAAAAATGCTCTATTTACAATAATCTATCGATCCCTCCAATTTTGAGTTGATTGCTCGTCATAAGCTTTAGGGGTGATTTTCTCAAATTTGCGGGGGTGTTGACCCAAAGTATCTTAGAGTTCTTCGTTCTAGGTTGTACACAAAACGATCTGCCAAATCTGAGCTGAATCGGTTGGCCGTGTCTGAGGTCTTCCCCATGTCAGTGGCAAGAAACAACACCATTCGAAGCAGAATTACATACTCATCCTGTGACAAGATGCAATAAAATTGAATACCAACAACATCAAAACTTGTTAACAAGGAATTCTGCTCTAAATGCGAATGCAAAGAAAAGTAAAGTAGGACAAAAGCAGTATACTTAACTTTATTTAAATGGACCAGTTCTCACACAGATTCTCACCGCCATGTTAAATACCCCGAATCATTAGCAGACTATTATTTACACGTAGATTACTTACGATTGCATTTTGTTCGTAATTTCTTTCACGTGCACTCGACAGCTGTATTAAATAGTAAATATTACAGTGCTTACACTAACAAAATAGTGGCGGGAAGAATTTTTAAACGTTTTACTGGTCTTATATGCGTCTTTGATCCAGTAACAAGATTGATTTGTCATCGTAAACGTAACTTTCTGTTTTGTTCATGCATTTCAAATAACCACAAAGTGAAGTATGTGAGGTGATAAGGATGCATTTGTAAGTCATTTAAATCCTCTTTTACTGTGTTGGTGTCGATAGCTGATGAAGCTAGAACGCTGGAAACAATGCTTGTTTACTTACGGGTACTTTTTCGTTACATTTTCAACTTTCAAATCATGTGCACAACATTCTTAGTGTTTACCTTTGCAAAAAACCTACCTACGTTTTTATTTATTTATTTTTGTTAGCGCAGAAATGTGTGCAATGAGGAAAGAAGCATGCTATTATGACTTACGGATGTCAACAACAGAAGTCTTATTACTCTTAAAATGATATTGGTTGCTGAAGGAAAAGCACATATGGTTGTTGTTGTTGTTGTCTTCAGTCCTGAGACTGGTTTGATGCAGCTCTCCATGCTACCCTATCCTGTGCAACCTACCTACGTTTTTATTTATTTATTTTTGTTAGCGCAGAAATGTGTGCAATGAGGAAAGAAGCATGCTATTATGACTTACGGATGTCAACAACAGAAGTCTTATTACTCTTAAAATGATATTGGTTGCTGAAGGAAAAGCACATATGGTTGTGGTTGTTGTTGTCTTCAGTCCTGAGGCTGGTTTGATGCAGCTCTCCATGCTACCCTATCCTGTGCAAGCTTCTTCATCTCCCAGTACTTACTGCAACCCACATCCTTCTGAATCTGCTTAGTGTATTCATCTCTTGGTCTCCCTCTACGATTTTTACCCTCCACGCTGCCCTCTAATGCTAAATTTCTGATCACTTTATGCCTCAGAACATGCACTACCAACCGGTCCCTTCTTCTTGTCAAGTTGTGCCACAAACTCCTCTTCTCCACAATTCTATTCAATACTTCATCATTAGTTATGTGATCTACCCATCTAATCTTCAGCATTCTTCTGTAGCACCACATTTCGAAAGCTTCTATTCTCTTCTTGTCCAAACTATTTATCGTCCATGTTTCACTTCCATACATGGCTACGCTCCATACAAATACTTTCAGAAATGACTTCCTGACACTTAAATCGATACCCGATGTTAACAAATTGCTCGTCTTCAGAAACGCTTTCCTTTCGATAGTCAGTCTACATTTTATATCCTCTCTACTTCGACCATCATCAGTTATTTTGCTCCCCAAATAGCAAAAGTCATTTACTGCTTTATGTGTATCATTTCCTAATCTAATTCCCTCAGCATCACCCGGCTTAATTCGACCACATTCCATTATCCTCGTTTTGCTTTTGTTGATGTTCGTCTTATATCCTCCTTTCAAGACACTGTCCATTCCGTTCAACTGCTCTTCCAAGTCCTTTGCTGTCTCTGATAGAATTAGAATGTCATCGGCGAACCTCAAAGTTTTTATTTCTTCTCCATGGATTTTAATACCTACTCCGAACTTTTCTTTTCTTTCCTTTATTGCTTGCTCAATATACAGATTGAATAACATCGGGGATAGGCTACAACCCTGTCTCACTCCCTTCCCAACCACTGCTTCCCTTTCATGCCCCTCGACTCTTATAACTGCCATCTGTTTTCTGTACAAATTGTAAATAGCCTTTCGCTCCCTGTATTTTGCCCCTGCCACCTTTAGAATTTGAAAGAGAGTATTCCAGTCAACACTGTCAAAACATTTCTCTAAGTCTACAAATGCTAGAAACGTAGGTTTGTCTTTCCTTAATCTTTCTTCTAAGATAAGTCTAGGGTCAGTATTCCATCACGTGTTCCAACATTTCTACGGAATCCAAACTGATCTTCCCCTCGGTCGGCTTCTATCAGTTTTTCCATTCGTCTGTAAAGAATTCGCGTTAGTATTTTGCAGCTGTGACTTATTAAACTGATAGTTCGGTAATTTTCACATCTGTCAGCACCTGCTTTCTTTGGGATTGGAATTATTATATTCTTCTTGAAGTCTGAGGGTATTTCGCCTGTCTCATACATCGTGCTCACCAGATGGTAGAGTTTTGTCAGGACTGGCTCTCCCAAGGTGGTAGAGTTTTGTCAGGACTGGCTCTCCCAAGGCTGTCAGTAGTTCTAATGGAATGTTGTTTACTCCGGGGGCCTTGTTTCGACTCAGGTCTTTCAGTGCTCTGTCAAACTCTTCACGCAGTATCATATCTCCAATTTCATCTTCATCTACATCGTCTTCCATTTCCATAATATTGTCCTCAAGCACATCGCCCTTGTATAGACCCTCTATATACTCCTTCCACCTTTCTGCTTTCCCTTCTTTGCTTAGAACTGGGTTTCCATCAGAGCTCTTGATACTCATACAAGTGGTTCTCTTTTCTCCAAAGGTCTCTTTAATTTTCCTGTAGGCAGTATCTATCTTACCCCTAGTGAGATTAGCCTCTACATCCTTACATTTGTCCTCTAGCCATCCCTGCTTAGCTATTTTGCACTTCCTGTCGATCTCATTTTTGAGACGTCTGTATTCTTTTTTGCCTGCTTGATTTACTGCATTTTTATATTTTCTCCTTTCATCAACTAAGTTCAATATTTCTTCTGTTACCCAAGGAGTTCTACTAGCCCTCGTCTTTTTACCTACTTGATCCTCTGCTGCCTTCACTACTTCATCCCTCAGAGCTACCCATTCTTCTTCTACTGTACTTCTTTCCCCCATTGCTGTCAATTGTTCCCTTATGCTCTCCCTGAAACTCTGTACAACCTCTGGTTCTTTCAGTTTATCCAGGTCCCATCTCCTTAAATTCCCACCTTAACCAGATAATAACATAACACTAGACAAAACAAACTTAAAAGGGAAGCCGTATCTAAAGTTAATCAACATACGCATTCACTGAGAGGCGGCAAATCACAAATAAAAATTTGTGTTAAGATCTTATGGGACCAAACTGCAGAGGTCATCGGTCCATAAGCTTACACACTACTCAATCCAACTTAATCTAATTTACGCTAAGGACAACACACCAATGCCCGAGGGCGGACTCGAACCTCCGACGGAGGGAGCCGTGCAAATCAAATTCTAACATTCATGACAGCAAGCGGTTATATTTACAAGAAGAACTTAATATTCGAAAGTTACAGTTGTTATATTGAGAGAAAAATCCTCCGAACCCTATGTCATAGGAAGGATATCGACTGCTTTTTTTGTCTAATTATAACGTATGTTTTGTCTAGAGTGAGCTGACACACGTTCAGTATGTGACGAATTTAGAGTTCATTTAAACTTTGAACAAGCAGAAACAACATATAACGACTTAAAATTAACTATAAAAGAGGAGAGCAGAAAAGATTTACAAGATGAAACTTCCGACCGCTTGGAGTCCAGGTAAAATTTGATTAAAGAAGCAGTCTTATGGTTTACCAGAAGAAAAAAATGGTTCAAATGGCTCTGAGCACTATGGGACTTAACGTCTTAGGTCATCAGTCCCCTAGAACTTAGAACTACTTAAACCTAACTAACTTAAGAACATCACACAACACCCAGCCATCACGAGGCAGAGAAAATCCCTGACCCCGCCGGGAATCGAGCCCGGGAACCCGGGCGTGGGAAGCGAGAACGCTACCGCACGACCACGAGATGTGGGCGATTACCAGAAGAATCACCCGCTTCTTAATGTTTCGACCACAGAGGCATATTACCGCAGGCACTTATAATTTTATTCATTCAGTATACATTTTGTTTCTTCTGGGAAATCTGTGTTTTATACATATGATGAAAGACTTTCCAGCTTATGAATATAATGAACCACTTTGTATGATGAAATTCCTTTACACTTCAGACTACGATGAGAACGAGTAGAACAGCCATAAACTATGCAAGCTGGAATTTTTGATAAAACAACTTTCACGACTCGAAACGATCAAAACACCTCAAGGTAATCAAAATATCCACGGGTGTACTGCCGGTCTACAGTGTCCAACGGGCACAATATTTCGGCGATCATACATGTCGCCATCATCAGGTGAACTGACGGACTGAGCTCCTGTGAACGTGCCGGCACGGAGATCCGTACGCTGTGGCTGCTCAGAGGGAATTGGGTTCGGTCGCGCCGGCGGCCGATTTAAATACCCTCCGCCCGCGGCGCGCTCCCTCCGCTGTCCGCGCCCCGCGCCACGGTCGCGCGGTGGAACAGATTGCGACGGCGTCTGAGATGACGTCGGAGTGATGGCTCTGTCCGCCGTGGTCGTCGCAACTATACATTTGCTCGATTTACTCTTGATTAACCAAATCACTGGTTCCCAAGCCTTGCTAAGATTATAGCCACAGTCACGGTTTATGAGGTCGTCATTGGTGCGAATTTCGATGGCCTCTGTAACAACGCTGTCCCAGTATCTCGACGTCTGTACCAGAATACTTGTGCGTTCATACTCCATAGCGTGATTTTCCGACAAACAATGTTCAGCGACCGCCGACTTGCTCGGATACATCAGTCGAATGCGCCTCAGGTGTTCACGGCATCGATCCTCGACGGTACGCATCGTCTGACCAATATACGACTTGCCACATTGACACGGAATCTGGTACACGCCGGCCTTCCTCAAACCGAGGTCATCTTTGGCGCTCCCCACCAGTGCACGAGTTTTATTTGGAGGACAAAACACAGTTGCGACCTGGTGTTTCTTCAGAATGCGGGCGATTTTTCCCGAGAGTGCGCCTGTGTATGGAATAAATGCAGTGCCTACCTCCTCCCTCGTGACTTCATCCATCTCAACAGGTTGTGCTGCAGTGGTTGGTCGGAGAGCACGTTGAATCTGCCACTCTGAGTACCCATTTTTTCGAAATACAGTTCTCAGGTGTTCCAATTCCTGGGGTAGACTCTCTGCGTCAGAGATAGTGCGCGCCCTATGTACTACAGTTATAAGTATCCCATTCCTCTGTAAAGGGTAGTGGCAGTTGTCTGCGTGCAAATACAGATCAGTGTGCGTTATCTTCCGATACACCCCATGACCTAGGGTGCCGTCAGCCCTTCTCTTGACCAAGACAAGGAAAGGTAATTTACCCTCCGTTTCAGTCTCCATAGTGAATTTGATGTTGGGGTGTATGGAGTTTAGATGTCTAACGAAGTCAAGGAGTTTATCCATACCATGTGGATATGGATCATCAAATACGCCGGGAGAAACTCAAGAATCACACCTGAAGGTAATGTTTTGTAGCAACTATGATGGTGGGTACCGGCTTCAAGTTTTTGACATCATGACAGCTCTCCTTACTTTTCTCTCCTTGGTTTCGCCCCTATGCTGTCGATGGCGAATGCTTCAGGTACATGACCGGTTTCACACGCAGCCACAGCCACTAAACGGTAATGCTGCTGGCCTTGTCGGCAGTTTGCTTCACCGTGGGTGGCGACCACGAAAAGTGGCTCCCCTTGTGACTATGCTAGGAACCTAAAGCTAGCGTTCAGACCTCGCCACACCAGTCCCCTGTTCCAAAGGCGCGAGCGCTGCACTGCTGACGGAACAGTCGTGCGTCGCTTTGTTTCTAAAGGTGTAGCTGCTGCGAAGAGGAAGTGGCATGAGATACGGGAATGGATGGAGGAAACAACAATATAGAAGATTTCATCACTGAGACTGGAAAGTGGCCTGCCACATGTGATCGGAACACGATGATTACAGCAACAAGATCACGAAGAATGCATGGGAGTCCATCATAGGGAAATTCGAAACGAATTTCACTAGCATGTGCTTAGCAGAGAAAAACGTAATCGGTAAGTAAAGTAATATTTATTTCCATCAAATATCACTAACACAGGAAATTTTATTGCAGCTAAAGCAGTTTACAAATTCAGTAGGGTAAATACGGGAGGGATGGCGCACATTTTCAAAATCGCATATGCAAAGTGCCATGGTTCACTTTTAGTAAAGCCTTTTTTTGTACAAATACAAATTTTTGGCTTTTTACTGTAACATTTAAACATAATATCTGACCATGAAAACATCTTTACATTGCGGCATCTACCCCTTATGGTATGGGTGATATGCCGCATGCTACAAACCACAAATTTACCATGTTTTTATTTTTTTAGTCAAAACTTGTACATACATCCTTATAAACACATTTTTGGTTATAAATAGGTTGTGGGGTGAAGAAAAAACTATGAAATGTTAACAATAGTCTTTATAATATCTTATTTACGTATCTAATTAGTTCACTGGTTTATATAACTAGTTTACTTACTAACAGTTGAAAACATGAAAACTAAAACTCATAATCCATTTACGTTTCGTTAATACACTCATTAATTTTTGCTGAAATATTAAATAAGAAACAAAAGTAAGATTTACAAACATAGTTCATTTCGTTTTCTTCGTATTTTCTCGGCCACAATCGAGTCAAAACATATCATAAATTGTGCAATACTGATGTAACAAAAACTTACAAGCTGCGGAACATAACCAACCATTTTTTGCTGTCTTCAGGTAGAATTCTCCGCACTCCTTGCACATACGTATCTAGGGACACTTTTTCTGATTCTTTTGTATCGTGTTCCGGGACGTCGGGATCTGAAACCTGTATGCTGAGTCATTTTAACGAGAATGAAAACCAAACCGAAATGTTTTCGCTTATTTAAAACTGTTATTTGATTTGTGCTGGAAGTATCCCTAAGGAAAAAATGTGCGGCATAAGTGCCGGATTTTATTACTGAATGTATCTCAGTCTGTAGGGGAGAGACGCCGCGCGCTATATATTTATGACCTTTATAGACAAGATGGCCGCACTAGAATCAGAGCACACTCAAGTGAACTTACTGTTAATACAGCTATTAAAACATTTAGAAATATTTGATTGCTTGGGATACACTAAGAACAAGTCGTGATTCTAGAAGAGATTTTGGGAGATATTTATAGATTTACCTCATTTATTCCTCCTTAACTTACGTATAACTTCTTCGATCGCAACATAAATACGTTTATTATGCCCTGGTGTTCGTTGAGTAACTGCAGTGCCGATACGCCCACACTGTTTCGGTATTTGCCGAAACTAACAGGGATGCGCAGTCTATACCGTATGAGTTGCCTCTCCTGGATTTACCCTACATGTGAAGTTGCATTTGAGGCAAACGTTTCTGTTGCATTTTAATCCAGACTTTAAATGTGATTTAGGCCCCCATTTAAATCACTGCCGTTCACCACGCAACTGCCACTTCATTTAAGAAATAATCAGCAACCGCTGTTGCAATGAGTTTAGTTGCGTTTTCAGGTAGAGAGTTGTCGACTAGGATCTCATTCTCTAGACCAGCAACAAAAAATGTGTCCTCAAATTTATGCCCATATCTTTCCCTGACGAAGTTATTCGGAAAGCAGCAAGGTTTTATTACAGTTTCTCCCAAAACGTGTTAAGCATTTAACTGTCGATGAAATAGCCTCCAGCAGAAGTGCTCAAAAGAAACTGAGAGAGTTGGTGCTGGTAACTTGATTTTGTTCCTTACGGTAAATTACCGTGAAGAATAGAAATGATGCCTGGCGTTCCCAAAGGTTTTCTGCTGTCTATAATCATTATAAACGATATAGGAGATAATCTGAGCAGCCCTCTAAGGTTGTTTGCAGATGACGCAGTCATTTGCCGTCTACTAAAGCAATCAGGAGATCAAAATAAATTGGAAAAAAATTTAGACAAGATATTCGTATGATGCTAATGGTGGAAATTGAGTCGAAACCAACAGAAAGTGTTAGGTCGTCCACATTAGTGCTACAAGATATCCGTTAAATTTCGGTTACACGATAAATAACACTAAAGACTATTAGTTCAGCCAGAATAATAGGGAATACAATTACGAACAACTTTAAGTGGAATGATCACGTACAGAGGGTTGTGGGGAAGGTCAACGAAGACTGCGGTTCATTAGCAGAACACTTAGAATACGAACTACTCTACGAAGGAGACTGCCTACACTACGCTTGTCCGTCCTCTTCTGAAAGTATTGCTGCGCGGTATGGGATCCTTGATATGTAGAACTGACGCAGGACATAGGAAAAATTCAAAGGAGCTCATTTTGTATTACAGCGAAACAGAGAAGAAACTTTCACAGATCTGGTACCCGAGTTGCATTGGCAAACATTAAAACAAAAGCGTTTTTCGTTGCGGCGAGACATCTCAATTACCAGCTTCCTACATCATATGAGGACATATTTTGTTGACCCCTGCCTACATACGGAGGAATGATAATCGTAATGAAATATGAAAACTCACTGTTCGCGCGGGAGATCTAAGTGTTCATTTTTTCCGCATGCTACTCGAGAGAGCAAGGGTAGAGAAATAATCTGATGTCTGATGATGAATAGTACGATGAACACTTCGCTAAGCACTTTAATGTGGATTGCGGAGTAGTTATGTAGATGTAGACTTCAGTGATGGTGAATGTGCTTTGTAACTGGTTCCCACCAACGGTTTGACTAATGAGTGCTGGTTCAACAAGTACGAATCAGAAACATGACATAAAAATTACATAAACACGAAAATATACGTAACATTGCTAAGCGATGCTCAGATAAGTGGCTTACACGACGTTAATTCCGTTTGAGGAAGTTGACATTTTGGTGTCTAAAAAGAGCACTCGGCCTAAGAAAACAGTACACTGCTCGTTCTGCATGAAAAAGGAAGGGTTACAAGGAAACCTATTTCTTCAGATTAGTGGGACAAGCACATCCTGCCTTTTACAAAATCCATTTCATGTACTCTCATAATTGCCTGCTTTCCGCTATTCGTGAATGAATTATCCAGCTTGCTGTTTACCCATGCATAATTCCGCGATTTTAGACAGAAAATAAGGCCCGCAGTATTCTGTTATAAGCATAACGTATATTTACGTTAACGTTAAAGATTTCTGGTTGCCAAGACGTAGATGACGGAAACATCCGAACCTATTTAAACAGTGTGCTTATGAACAGGATATAGAGAGAACAACTTGTGGTCCGTGGAGGAAGAAAGTGAAGACGAGGCAATCGAAGAAGTCGTTATAACGCACACCGACGCACTAAGAAGAACTGGTTTGCTACACGACAAATTTCGGTTGAGTGTACCTATATTTTGAATCTCAGAAAAATGAGAAATGTAGCTAGAAAAGTGGGAAACAGAAACAGAAAAAAACTGTACAATTATTTTCTGAATTTGAACTGCAATCAGGTAATAGGAATGCAGTGTGTTCTTAAGTGTAAGTTTCTAAATAAATTGTCAGTTTCTGGCGAGTAATGTGTAAGTAATGCAGTAGTGCAGTGGACTTTCAAACTTGACGTGTTTTGTAAGTACAGTAAAAAACAGTATCTTGGAAATAACACGTGTATTTTGTATTATACACTTATTTTGGCAATCCGAGCAGTCCAGACTCCACATTAAGCCGGATAAAAGGGAATTTGCTTTCTTGTCCCACGTTACGACCTTCCCACAGCAGTGTCAATTTAAGGAAACCTCTATATGTTGTATATACCCAGGAACCGAAACTTTCTTTTAACAAAAGATACTACTTCTACAATCGTTCCGCAGTTTTCTCCTTCGTTTCACTTGTCGGCTGAACTCGTAAAATAGCCCCACCTTGACGGATTGTAAATAACAACTATCTATTTTTCCGGGCTTCTGCTGCCTGTATGTTGTTGTTGTTGTTCTGGTCTTCAGTCCTGAGACTGGTTTGATGCAGCTCTCCATGCTACTCTATCCTGTGCAAGCTTCTTCATCTCCCAGTACCTACTGCAACCTACATCCTTCTGAATCTGCTTAGCGTACTCATATCTTGGCCTCCCTCTACGATTTTTACCCTCCACGCTGCCCTACAATGCTAAATTTGTGATCCCTTGATGCCTCAGCACATGTCCAACCAACCGGCTCCTTCTTCTGGTCAAGTTGTGCCACAAACTCCTCTTCTCCCCAATTCTATTCAATACCTCCTCATTAGTTACGTGATCTACCCATCTAATCTTCAGCATCCTCTGTAGCACCACATTTCGAAGGCTTCTATTCTCTTTTTGTCCAGCCTATTTACCGTCCATGTTTCACTTCCATACGTGGCTACACTCCATACAAATACTTTCAGAAACGACTTCCTGACACTTAAATCTATACTCGATGTTAACAAATTCCGCTTCTTCAGAAACGATTTCCTTGCCATTGCCAGTCTACATTTTATATCCTCTCTACTTCGACCATCATCAGTTATTTTGCTCCCCAAATAGCAAAACTCCTTTACTACTTTAAGTGTCTCATTTCCTAATCTAATTCCCTCAGCCTCACCCGACTTAATTCGACTACATTCCATTATCCTCGTTTTGCTTTTGTTGATGTTCATCTTATATCTTCCTTTCAAGACACTATCCATTCCGTTCAACAGCTCTTTTAAGTCCTTTGCTATCTCTGACAGAATTACAATGTCATCGGCGAATCTCAACGTTTTTATTTCTTCTCCATGGACTTTAATACCTACTCCGAATTTTTCTTTTGTTTCCTTTACTGCTTGCTCAATATACAGATTGAATAACATCGGGGGTAAGCTACAACCCTGTCTCACTCCAATCCCAACCGCTTCTTCCTTTCATGCCCCTCAACTCTTATATCTGCCATCTGGTTTCTGTACAAATTGTAAATAGCCTATCACTCCCTGTATTTTACCCCTGCCACCTTTAGAATTTGAAAGAGAGTTTTCCAATCAACATTGTCAAAAGCTTTCTCTAAGTCTACAAATGTTAGAAATGTGGGTTTGCCTTTCCTTAATCTTTCTTCTAAGATAAGTCGTAGGGTCAGTATTGCCTCACGTGTTCCAACATTTCTGCGGAATCCAAACTGATATTCCCCCAGGTCGGCTTCTACCAGTTTTTCCATTCGTCTGTAAAGAATTCGCGTTAGTATTTTGCGGCTGTGACTTATTAAACTGATAATTCGGTAATTTTCACATCTGTCACCACCTGCTTTCTTTGGGATTAGAATTATTATATTCTTCTTGAAGGCTGTCTGTATAACGGTTTCTAACAAGCCTTTTTGATCTCGTGGAGTGGAGTTGTGCAGTAATGTGAAAGAAGGAAAGAGTCAGGTCAAAAGAAGGAAAATGGGGAGAGAAAGGTGCTTTGGGTGCCTAAGAGAATGCCGAAGGCAGTGATATAAATTAATAAACCACTATATTTATAATTATCTTCAAATACGACTGCTGTCTGTTCGACAGTCTACCGCACTTAGAAGTCATTTCTAATGACAGTCAGTAGATACCTAATGGTAATTTCTCAGCGATTTAGTTGTTATGCAACAAGTTGAAAATCTGATTCTCTCGATACAAAACGTGAATCACGTAACATTAGAATTTTCGATATTAACTTCCATTCAACAATTATACGCAATACGTTTCTCATCTATTTTTTCCCTGTTTAGTAGGATTCATACAGTAACGTATTACAGGTCATATACACTACTGGCCATTAAAATTGCTACACCACGAAGATGAATTGCTGCAGACGCGAAATTTAGCCGACAGGAAGAAGATGCTGTGATATGCAAATGATTAGCTTTACAGAGCATTCACACAAGGTTGGCGCTGGTGACGATACCTACAACGTGCTGACATGAATGTCTCCAACCGCTTTCTCATACACAAACTACAGTTGACCGGCGTTGCCTAGTGAAACGTAATTGTGATGCATCGTGTAAGGAGGAGAAATGCGTACCATCACGTTTCCGACTTTGATAATGATCGGATTGCAGCCTATCGCGACTGCGGTTTATCGTATCGCGACATTGCTGCTCGCGTTGGTCGAGATCCAATGACTGTTAGCAGAATATGGAATCGGTGGGTTCAGGAGGGTAATACGGAACGCCGTGCTGGATCCACAACGGCCTCGTATCACTAGCAGTCGAGATGACAGGCATCTTATCCGCATGGCTGTAACGGATCGTGCAGGCACGTCTCGATCCCTGAGTCAACAGATGGGGACGTTTGCAAGACAACAACCATCTGCACGAACAGTTTGACGACGTTTGCAGCAGCACGGATTATCAGCTCGGAGACCATGGCTGCGGTTACCCTTGACGCTGCATCATAGACAGCAGCGCCTGCGATGCTGTACTCAAAGACGAACCTGGGTGCACGAATGGCAAAACATCATTGTTTCGGATGAATCCAGGTTCTGTTTACAGCATCATGATGGTCGCATCCGTGTTTGGAGACATCGCGGTGAATGCACATTGGAAGCATTTGTTCGTCATAGCCATACAGGGGGATCACCCAGCGTGATGGTATGGGGTGTATGGGGTGTCATTGGTTACACGTCTCGGTCACCTCTTGTTCGCATTGGCGGCACTTTGAACAGTGGACGTTACATTTCAGATGTGTGGCACTACCCTTCATTCGATCCCTGCGAAACCCTACATTTCAGCAGGATAGTGCACGACCATGTGGTGCAGGTCTTGTACGGGCCTTTCTGGATACAGAAAATGTTTGACTGCTGCTCTGGCCAGCACATTCTCCAAATCTCTCACCAATTGAAAACGTCTGGTCAATGATGGCCGAGCAACTGGATCGTCACAATACGCCAGTCACTACTCTTGATGAACTGTGGTATCGTGTTGATGCTGCATGGGCAGCTGTACCTGTACACGCCATCCAAGCTCTGTTTGACTCAATGCCCGGACGTATCAAGGCCGTTATTACGGGGTTGTTCTGGGTACTGATTTCTCAGGATCTATGCACCCAAATTGCGTGAAAATGTAATCACATGTCAGTTCTAGTATAATATATCTGTCCAATGAATACCCGTTTATCATCTGCATTTCTTCTTGGTGTAGCAATTTTAATGGGCAGTAGTGTAATAACGAAGAGTGTCGGACTGAATATGAATCTCAGCATTACTGTCTTTCCTGCACTGCGCCCAGTTTATACGGGGAACTATAGTGCGGAGTGCGAACGGAAGCAGCCATGGTACGACGGCCGGTGAGGGAGAGCAGGAGAGAACTGGGTCGACAAGTTGCGAGGCAGCCACTGTGTTAGCTCGACACAGCGGCAGAACGTCAGTTGTCGCGTCCTGGAGGCAGCTGGCTGCTGGCCAAGGTAATCCGGCCCCTGCTTTGGGTGGCAAACTTCGCTCTGTTGTCGCTGTCCGCCGCCACAACGCTTCTCACAAATTCTCCGTGGCACAGGAATACACCACTCTGCCTCAGAGTCCTTTCCATTTCTGTATGAAAACTGCTGGGTTAGATAGCAGCTGCTGAAACGGAAACGTCATAGCACTCAGTACCTTGAACGGAAGGAAAACATGACGCAGCTAAACAAGACTCGGAAATAGCAATTCAGTGATAGTGTGAGGATGTTGGGCAGTGTGTAATAAAGTCGCGGGGTTTTTTACATGGATCGGGTGAAAAGCAGTGGCAACCCTCTTACAATTCCTACCATACTCTGTTGACAGACTTTCACCATATTGCATGCTCTCAATATTATCGCCCTGCATCTCGATCAACTTCCCCCCCCCCCCCCCCTGCAAGTGGAAGGCGTTGCACACCGTCAGCGCGTCCACCTCTGTCGATGTCTCGCAAAGACAGCCCTATGGCAAAGATGATTTCTCTTGTATTGTAGCGCGTGTCACGAAGAGCTTCCTTCATTTTACGATATTGCAGTGGCTGTGTTATGCCGAATTACGATGCCATGTCCGAAGAAACATTGCATCGTAATTAGGGATAACATAACTACTGCAATATCGTATTTATCTCCCGACACCGGGCAAGCGACTTTCAAGTAAAACGTCTCCCCTGTAAGGGGATATACATAATGGATGTACGAACACAGCATGTAGAAACAATGGTTGACGACGTGTGGAAGTTTTTGTCTGAGCCGTGCGTGGATAGCCAAATGGTAAGGGCCCCTTCGCGATAAGCAGGAAATCTTCCGGTCAGGCACAAAATGGCATTGTCGTCATTCCATTATACAGCTGATGGTATCAGCGTGTAAATTTTAACTTGACAAACCAGAATAACTCGAAAAATAAGCTTCACATGAAACATGTGTAGAATGCAAAGTTGATTATTGTCGAAGGGGACATCTGCTGATGCTAAAATTAGCCAGCTACCCCAGCCCCCTGGGGGTGGGGCGGGAGGCACATTTAAAATTTCAAATAGGAACGCGCTTTTTTTATTGCAGAATCAGATTCTCCACAAAAAAAACTACGTACATTTTGTCTTTAACATTTGTTTTGATTCTTGGTAGTTGGCGATGTAATTCAAGAAAATGCATGTTCTCATTTTTGCGTGGAAAATGATTATGGATAAATAAAAATACTTGAGTCAACATTTGTAAAACTCTAATTCCTCTCTCTCAAAATCCACCCTATGGGGAGAGTTTTAGTTTCAGCGAATCAAAATTTACGAATTAAATAAGTATTTTTTATTTATCCGTAACCATTTCCAAGCAAAAATGAGAACATGGATTTTCTTGAATTTCAGCGCCAACTACCAAGAATCAAAACAAATGTGTAAGACAAAATGTACGTAGTTTTTTTTATGTAGAATCTGATTCTGAAATAAAAAAATGGGGGTTCCCATTTGAAATTTTAAAGTCGCCTCCTGCCCCACCCCCAGGGGACTGGGGTGGCGGGCTAATTTTAGCACCAGCAGATGTCCCCCTCGAGAATAATCAACTTTGGATCCTACACATTTTTTCGTGTGGAGCTTATTTTCCGAGTTATTCTGGTTTGTCAACTTAAAGTTTACACCGTGTATATGAAACATGTTGAAAACATTCGTTAAATGTGTTACATATAAGTGAAATACCTGTGTGTGAAATACAAGTGACATATGCATAGGTATGAGGCGCCTTGGGCACAGTGATACTTCTTAATAAAAACGGTAGCTTGGCAGCATGATAACAGTTCTAAGACGGAGAATCTTTTAGTATGTCTAATTGGACACATCTGCTCGTTAGTTTCTTATTTCTCTCTGTGTTGATTTCCTTATGATTAGAACGATGACTGACTCATGCTGTCGATATATGTCCCAGGACGCCGTTGGCATAGACTTTTAGTAAGCTATAAGTCCAGCTCAAAAATGTGTGAATAAGTGCAGTGAAGAGCTTACAAGTGATTTATTAACTTCTTAACTAAAGTATTGTATCTAAAAATGAGTTTCTCAAAAGTTATACGTAATTATTATAAAGTTTTTGGTTGAATATGAAAGCCGGCCGGTGTGGCCGAGCGGTTCTAGGCGCTTCAGTCTGGAAGTCTGGAAGTTCTAGGGGACTGATGACCTCAGATGTTAAGTCCCATAGTGCTCAGAGCCATTTAAACCATTTTTTTTGGTGTGAATATGAAAATCCAACCACATAAATTCAAGTGGGGTAATTTATATTTTTTATCAACTGTAGACATCAACGCTAGAGTCTTCTACACCTTATACGCCGGAACAAACCGTAGAAAAACGTTTTATTTTCTTCTGCTCAACACATCCAGTATCGCATGAATCTTTATCTAGTTATAGTCTGTGCCTTAAAAGGGTGCATCGCGCTCGCTCTATGGCGACTTCGGCGCGGAAGATAAATAATATACCCGAACAACAGAGAACAATGTGGTGGTATCTTTTGTAAAAGGAACACATTTAGTAAGCAACAGCATCTAGGGGGATGTGTTTGAACCTTATTGACGTATAGCTGCGTTATTACTTACAACTTGTTAGGAGACCAAAGGAAGATAGCAGCCACCGTTGAACTTCCTTTCAAGTCAGTTCCAAACATTTGATTCATTCTGTACACTGTTTTGCAGCAAATAGCACGTTGTTGTACTATCAAAATGTGTTACAAATTGTAGAATCATGATGTTTAACAAAAAATAATGATTTATCAAATAGTAATAAAAATATCATTGTAACCAATGAAAAAATTGCCTTTATTTCAGCCGCAATATAAACTCTATACATAACATTCATCTGAAAATGACCACGAACTTGTAATCTTATGATACATATCTACTCTATACTACGAGCGAAAAGGCAACACGGAGAAAAAGAAATACTGTTAAACCACGTGTAGGTCATGCTCTGACACAGAAATAATCTTGCTAATCTTACATTTTTTTTAGTAAAAGGCATTCACTTATATGGCTCTGAGGAAATAAAGCTAAGAAAAGCAAAGATTGAAGAAGGTAAATGACTCGCAGGATCTTTATTCGAACACCTTTCCGCTTGTGCAGAAAGTAGAGATGGTGAATCTCACTCCAGCGCACAGATAATTATTGATATTGAACTACAAACATAGGTGACAAGTCTTCTATACCTGAATTTAGTGAAAGATTTTAAGGAAATTACACTGATAAAAAAGATGACAAGGATGGTAACGATGAGAAAATTACTGAGAATGAACATTTTTCTGATGCATTTGGCCACTGTGTCCGAGCGGTTCTAGGCGCTTCGGTCTGTAACCGCGCTACCGCTACGGTCGCAGGTTCGAATCCAGCGTCAGGCATGGATGTGTGTGATGTCCTTAGGTTAGTTAGGTATAAGTAGTTCTAAGCTCTACGGGACTGTTGACCTCAGATGTTAAGTCCCATAGTGCTTAGAGCCATTTGAACCATTTAGCTTCTACTCATCTTCATCCAGTGATACTGCACGTTGGCCAATGCACGTTCCAGAATTATGATTACTGAAAACTAAAGTGATGTACATCAAAACAGGGAGGGACTTTTTGAGTCTTTAGAAAGCCCAAGTGAACACACTAAAGGAACACATCGTTCTTCGATTTCGTCGTGGTTTTACTCACATTTACAAGACTAAATTTTCAACGAAATGAATGCTATAATCGCATTCAACAAAAAGTAATGTTTTTGCTACAAGTATTTGCCTCTGAGGGCTATACGATAATAATTTATTTATTTCTGGCTTCTGTCAGTGTGGAAAGTGACTCATAAAATATGAATTGTTATCTGACCATCTATCAATATTAGAAAGATTGAAAAACTCTCTCTATGATCTTCAAAGTTAGTACAACCATTGACCGAACTAGTCAGAAGATTGTTAATGTTGAGACGAAAAAATAAAGGATCATTGTACATCACCTTTTAGATATTGTACTATTCTTAGCACAGCAAAACCTTCCATTCCGCGGTTATCATGAAAATGTTTCGTTGAAAAACAGAAGAAATTTCTTAGAATTGATGCAATTGATGGTGAAATATGAATCATCATTGAAATAGCATTGTTTAAAACTTGATGAGTCCATCTGTGGACCGAGGAGAATATCTTCTCATTTGCCAAAAGCGATACAAAATGATGTTTTTTTGTGTATTTGGTGAACCTGTTAAGGAATCAAGTATTACAGATATAAAAAAGGCAAAATATTACGGAATAATATTTGGCAGCACTCATGATGACGGAGGAACTGATCAAATGAGTCAAAGAATTAGAGACACACACATGTAGAAGACAGCATTGTGGAATTAGAGAATTCATCTTAGTCTGCGGAGGATACGTGAAAAAATATTCACCACCAGCTGGGAAAAGATGGGCTGGTTACTGTGCTGTGCTGGGCTCGAGGCTGTGCAGCATCAGTGTCAAGTATACATGGAGGAGTAAAACGAAAACTTCTGGAAATCAAGCAGAAAACTTTGCTCAATCCCTATGCTAACCATTCTTTAAATACACTCCTGGAAATGGAAAAAAGAACACATTGACACCGGTGTGTCAGACCCACCATACTTGCTCCGGACACTGCGAGAGGGCTGTACAAGCAATGATCACACGCACGGCACAGCGGACACACCAGGAACCGCGGTGTTGGCCGTCGAATGGCGCTAGCTGCGCAGCATTTGTGCACCGCCGCCGTCAGTGTCAGCCAGTTTGCCGTGGCATACGGAGCTCCATCGCAGTCTTTAACACTGGTAGCATGCCGCGACAGCGTGGACGTGAACCGTATGTGCAGTTGACGGACTCTGAGCGAGGGCGTATAGTGGGCATGCGGGAGGTCGGGTGGACGTACCGCCGAATTGCTCGACACGTGGGGCGTGAGGTCTCCACAGTACATCGATGTTGTCGCCAGTGGTCGGCGGAAGGTTCACGAGCCGGTCGACCTTGGACCGGACCGCAGCGACGCACGGATGCACGCCAAGACCGTAGGATCCTACGCAGTGCCGTAGGGGACCGCACCGCCACTTCCCAGCAAATTAGGGACACTGTTGCTCCTGGGGTATCGGCGAGGACCATTCGCAACCGTCTCCATGAAGCTGGGCTACGGTCCCGCACACCGTTAGGCCGTCTTCCGCTCACGCCCCAACATCGTGCAGCCCGCCTCCAGTGGTGTCGCGACAGGCGTGAATGGAGGGACGAATGGAGACGTGTCGTCTTCAGCGATGAGAGTCGCTTCTGCCTTGGTGCCAATGATGGTCGTATGCGTGTTTGGCGCCGTGCAGGTGAGCGCCACAATCAGGACTGCATACGACCGAGGCACACAGGGCCAACACCCGGCATCATGGTGTGGGGAGCGATCTCCTACACTGGCCGTACACCACTGGTGATCGTCGAGGGGACACTGAATAGTGCACGGTACATCCAAACCGTCATCGAACCCATCGTTCTACCATTCCTAGACCGGCAAGGGAACTTGCTGTTCCAACAGGACAATGCACGTCCGCATGTATCCCGTGCCACCCAACGTGCTCTAGAAGGTGTAAGTCAACTACCCTGGCCAGCAAGATCTCCGGATCTGTCCCCCATTGAGCATGTTTTGGACTGGATGAAGCGTCGTCTCACGCGGTCTGCACGTCCAGCACGAACGCTGGTCCAACTGAGGCGCCAGGTGGAAATGGCATGGCAAGCCGTTCCACAGGACTACATCCAGCATCTCTACGATCGTCTCCATGGGAGAATAGCAGCCTGCATTGCTGCGAAAGGTGGATATACACTGTACTAGTGCTGACATTGTGCATGCTCTGTTGCCTGTGTCTATGTGCCTGTGGTTCTGTCAGTGTGATCATGTGATGTATCTGGCCCCAGGAATGTGTCAATAAAGTTTCCCCTTCCTGGGACAATGAATTCACGGTGTTCTTATTTCAATTTCCAGGAGTGTATGTATGAAGTTTGTGCATTCTCATGCATTCAGTGTAGCATCACGTGTTTTGAAACTGTCGTTTTCTACATATATATGGACGTTACAGGAAACTGTTTGAAACGATTGTCTGATGTTCGTTAGAGTGCTAATTACAATTCAGTTAGGTCATAAAATTAAACGTGGAAAGAACTGTGAGCGCTTTTGGAGACATGCAAGACCCAGCCAAGCGAACCTTGAGCCATATCTACAGAAAACTTGCTCTTCCTACTACATCTTAGTTTACCTTTTTGGCCTGCAACTTTTGGAACATGATACTGGAGGAAGTAAACTTATTACAAGAAAACCCAGACAAGTGCGCGTAGGTGTTGCGCTCCGATGCTTCCATACAAACTTAATTACGTATATTGATAGTTCATCAATCCCAGGAATCGAAAATTGTTGCCTTCTATCGATATGGATACTGGAAAGATGTCGGTCCTTTTCGAGAATGTTTTAATTTTAAGTTTATATTTTTTGTGTAATTTGGCATACACTACTGTAGTTTTTCATTTACTTTACTAATTTTGAAGTTATATTAACAAGCTGTGCTAATTGGAAATTGCAGAGATGTTGACTCATTCTGCTATTGTCCCTGTTGCAAACACTGGTAAGATTTGAAGGAAGTGTCCAGAGAGGAAAACAGTAGCCAACCAATGGGTGTAAGCATTCGGTCAGATAGGCAGACGAACAACAAAGTGGTCTTATACCGGTTCCATTTTTACCGGTTGATGTACGGGACCCTAATATCTATAGTCTCCGAAAATGACTTCCGATAAATGACTCGCCAAGTTATAAACCCTGAATGAGGTTTGGTGACGGAACGAATTACAATAAGAGAATGCTATTACGAGGATGTGCTAAAAAGTAATGACTCCGAGTTTTCTATGTGAAACCTCTTAAAGCTTTTTAAATAAAACAAACGTTACTAAAATTCTGTAAGTAGGCTGTTTATGTATTTGTATGTCGGTAGCGCTATGTAGCGCTCTGTATTAAATCTCTGACTGCGCTGTGAGCAGTCTGTAAGAGAAACTCTGTGGCTAGTCGGACTTGCAGTTGGAAGCTAACAATCAGCGGTGATGGAAGTTGGAGGTCAACAGCCAGCAGTGATTGAGGTTGGGAGTGAGCAGTCAGCAGCGATGAAGGTTAGAGGTTAATAATTAGCAGTGTTGGACATTTGCATATTAGCACGAGCGGACGGTCTGAATGTGTATCAGTTATATTCTCTTCGCACAGAGGCCGCTCCTGTCGCGGTGCGGTCTTACTATTGGCTGACGTCGTCTCACAGCCTTCTCTGCTCCTGCGTTCTTCATCTTCGTTCTGTCGCTTGTCGTTAGGCCGGGAGAATAATAAACGGCAGTTACAGGACTACGGGAACTTTTCGCCCACTACATAAAACTCCACCAAGGCTACTTGTGTTCTTGAATATTTAATAATCTTGTTTTACATTGTCCATCTGGGGGTATTAACACGTGACATATCAGGACCATCCCCTAGTGGCCATCGAGTGCACAACATGCTCATGTCTGATTCGCATAACAGGTAATTTGGACAGCAATCATAAGATCTCTGACGTTCTGAGGCAAGTGGCTGTACCTTGCCTTTCTGTTGCGTTATCTTTCTACTATACAACGCAAGACTGTGTGTTGCCCGTGCTGCTCTGAACTATCTCGTCATAGGTGTTCGACTGTTGACCTGACAAACAGGTTTTCCAGATTTTTAAACCACTAAAAATATCTGGTCATGGGATGCCACCATTCGTCAGAATCTAAGACCGGTCACGTCTGGCATAGAGCTGAAGCATTATGGAATGACGTAGTTGTATCTGACTTCTAAGCTTAGTTCGACTCGCCCAGCCTGGTTAAAGTCGTTGTCGTTGCTAGAAGTTACCCCTAAATCATCTACAAGTTTATTCATATTCTATTTACTATATTATACGAGTACAATGACAATGTTGACTGGCATACCCTCTTTCAAATTCTGAAGGTGGCAGGGGTAAAATACAGGGAGCGAAAGGCTATTTACAATTTGTACAGAAACCAGATGGCAGTTATAAGAGTCGAAGAGTATGAAATGGAAGCAGTGGTTGGGAAGGGAGTGAGACAGGGTTGTAGTCTATCCCCGATGTTTTTCAATCTGTATATTGAGCAAGCAGTAACTGAAACAAAAGAAAAATTTGGGGTAGGAATTAAAATCCATGGAGAAGAAATAAAAACTTTGAGTTTTGCGGATGACTCTGTAATTCTGTCAGAGACAGCAAAGAACCTGGAAGAGCAGTTGAGCGGAATGGACAGTGTCTTGAAAGGAGGTTATAAGATGAACATCAACAAAAGCAAAACGAGGATAATGAAATGTGTTCGAGTTAAATCGAGTGATGCTGAGAGAATTAAATTAGGAAATGATACACATAAAGCAGTAATTGAGTTTTGCTATTTGGGGAGCAAAATGATGATGGTCGAAGTAGAGAGGGTGTAAAATGTAGACTGTCAGTGGCAAGAAAAGTGTTTCTGAAGAGAAGAAATTTGTTAACATCGAGTATGGATTTAAGTGTCAGGAAGTCGTTTCTGAAAGTATTTGAATGCAGTATAGACATGTATGGAAGTGAAACATGGACGATAAATAGTTTAGACAAGAAGAGAATAGAAGCTTTCGAAACGTGTTGCTACAGAAGAATGCCGAATATTAGATGCGTAGATGACATAACTAATGAGCAGGTACTGAATAGAATTGGGGAGAAGAGAAATTTGTGGCAAAACTTGACTGTAAGAAGGGATCGGTTGGTCGGACATGTTCTGTGGCATCAAGAGATCACCAGCGTGGAGGTCGTAGAGGGAGACCAAGAGATGAATATACTAAGCAGATTCAGAAGGATGTAGGTTGCAGTAGGTACTGGGAGATGAAGAAGCTTGCACAGAATAGAGTAGCATGGAGAGCTGCATCAAACCAGTCTCTGGACTGAAAAGCACAACAACATGCGTACAACAAGTAAAACTTTGTTATGTGCTATCAATCCAAGCGTTAAAACTTTAAAGAACAATAGTCTAACTCGCTATGGTAAAAATACAGAGGAATTGTAACTCAGGTACAGCGGCTAACAAGTCAAGCAGTTTATTAATTGTTAATTTTTGGTAACTAAATCTCCACCTACGATTTCCAAGTAACTGGCGATTCTGAAGACCGTTTATTACAGGTAGACAGACGAGCTGTGTTTTGGACGAGATTAGCGATTGGCAGCAGCAGAGGAAGAACGAAGAAGAGAGGAAAGAGGGAATATAACCACAACAGCAGAGGGAAGCGCAAGACTGAACCTCTGATCTCCAACAACAGACGCTGTTAATCAACAGCAGTGATCCTAGAAACTGAGAGGTTGAAAAGCCGGACAAAGAAATGAAAATGAAATGTTGTGTGGCTAGGGCCTCCCGTCGGGTAGACCGGTCGCCTGGTGAAAGTATTTTTAGTTGCCGCCACCTCTGCGACTTGTGTGTCGATCGGGATGGTACGATGATGAAGACAATCACACCACCCAATCCTTAAGCGGGGAAAATCTCCGACCCAGCCACGAATCGAGCACTGGCCCTCTACGTAGCATTCCGCCAAGTTGACTACTTTTTTTGCATATTTTTTGTTGTATTTGGTCGCAGCGTTCGTCAGATGACATCCACTGAGGTTAGTTGCTGATCCTTTCAATCGGCTTTTTTATTGCAGAGACCAGGTAGGTCTCTGACAGAACACGCTGAGCTACCGTGCCGCCTCCACTCAGCTATCGACGAGGGGACAATGAATGAAAGAGCAAAAGCAACACAGACCATGTGACTAAAGGGAATAAACATGTGACGCTCGATCTTTCAACAGATATTCCTCATTTTTTCCATTAAATGAAATTAATAAACAGACTACAAAACTAACTTTAGACCTTTATTGCACACTTTCAGGATTGTATCATGTTTTTTTCTAAGTAAAACAGTTGCACACAGAGGACACTACAAGACACCGACGAAAGTTCTTCGTAGAGTTCGAGGGTGGTTGGTGGGAGATCAGAACGCCACAATTTTCAACATAGAAGAAAATTCCAATGACTGTTTAGAAACATTATATCGTCTAATGTAGCGTGTCGGAATATTTAAAAAACGGTTTTTAACCAAATGGCTGCACTCTGAAACAAAAGTCAATTTTTACGACAGAAAGGTCATTATAAAAAGGTGCACCAACAATCGAAAAAATATATAAATCGCAAACATCGTGTGTTCTACAATAGAAAAATGCGCCTCACAAGTTACAAAAAGATCTAATGCAAATGAACGTATATTTAATGAGTTATATCTCCTGCTAACTTGAAAAATATTGCTTTGAAAAAAGAAAGTTTAAAGTTTCGACTTGTGTTTCATAATGTTCAGATTGAACAAACCTTTAAGCGGTACCGTTCAGATACCTTTTTTTCGTCGATGTCGAAACACTCTCATTTTGACAAAATTATATCGATTAACTTGTTTCCGCTTATAAATCGAAACGCTTTTTGCACGATTAGGATTACTTTTCTAATCTTTTCTATCCTTATAAATACGTTTGTATGTCATTTTCAAACACTCAAGCTTTATTTCGTCTGAAAAACAAGCGAAGCGACAAGTTAAGCAGGCACGAGACAAGCACTTCATTTGAGACTGCTTACTATAAACGTATCATGATACGAAGACAGATTTTGTTGAGAATAGTATTTTAGTTCATACTAACGCCCTCTGTAATACTATCCGGAAGTAGCATGACGCCTATTTCGTCGGTAGCTTTTATAGTATTACAACGTTTGCATTCGAGCGCTCGGATACGCCAGACTCCCAGCCATTTAACTGTGGTTTTAACATATTTTAACATATACAGCACACTTTATAGGAATAAATCATAAAAATAAACTCTTCAAAGAACATTTCAAGCGAATAAAAAATAGGAGCAAAAACAAGTGAAGTTTCTACACTGCTCTACCCCCTAAAGTGAGCAGTACAAGCTCTTCCGTTCTTGCACTCTGCCATCTGTTCTTTGCCTCTCACTCCTTTTTCCTCCCCACTTCCTTCCCCGTAGGACAAATTCATTCTATTTTATCATGAAACGTTCTTCGGTATGTCCGGCGTACCTAGGTTCATTACACAATTTAAGTTTCTTTAATGTATCTCGAATATGCAGGGTGGTCCATTGATCGTGACCGCGCCAAATATCTCACGAAATAAGCGTCAAAAGAAAAAACTACGAAGAATGATACCTGTCTAGCTTGAAGGGGGAAACCAGATGCTGCTATGGTTGTCCCGCTAGATGGTGCTGCCATACGTCAAACGGATATCAACTACGTTTTTTTAAATAGGAACCCCCATTTTTATTACATATTCGTGTAGTATGTAAAGAAATATGAATGTTTTAGTTGGACCACTTTATTCGCTTTGTGACAGATGGCGCTGTAATAGTCACAAACATTTGGTTCACAATACTAGACGAACAGTTGGTAACAGGTAGGTTTTTAAATTAAAATACAGAAACTAGGTAGGTTTGAACATTTTATTTCGGTTGTTCCAATGTGATACATGTACCTTTGTGAACTTATGATTTCTGAGAACGCGTGCTGTTACAGCGTGATTACCGGGAAATACCACATTAATGCAATAAATTCTCAAAATTATGTCCGTCAACCTCAATGCATTTGGCAATACGTGTAACGACATTGCTCTCAACAGCGAGTAGTTCGCCTTCCGTAATGTTCGCACATGCATTGACAATGCGCTGACGCATGTTGTCAGGCGTTGTCGGTGGATCACGATAGCAAATGTACTTCAACTTTCCCAACAGAAAGAAACCAGGGGACGTCAGATCCGGTGAACGTGCGGGCCATGGTATGGTGCTTCGACGACCAATCAACCTGTCATGAAATATGCTATTCAATACCGCTTCAGCCGCACGCGAGCTATGTGCCGGACATCCATCATGTTGGAAGTACATCGCCATTCTGTCATGCAGTGAAACATCTTGTGGTAACATCGGTAGAACATTACGTATTAAATCAGCATACATTGCACCATTTAGACTGCCATTGATAAAATGGGGGCCAATTATCCTTCCTCCCATAATGGACCATACATTAACCCACCAAGGTCGCTGATGTTCCACTTGTCGCAGCCACCGTGGATTTCCCGTTGCCCAGTAGTGCATTTTATGCCGGTTTACGTTACCGCTGTTGGTGAATTACGCTTCGTCGCTAAATAGAACGCGTGCAAAAAATCTGTCATCGTCCCGTAATTTCTCTTGTGCCCAGTGGCAGAACTGTACACGACGTTCAAAGTCGTCGCCATGCAATTCCTGGCGCATGGAAATACGGTACGGGTGCAATCGATGTTGATGTAGCATTCTCAACACAGGGGTTTTCAAGATTCCCGATTCTCGCGCAATTTGTCTGCTACTAATGTGCAGATTAGCCGCGACAGCAGCTAAAACACCTACTTGGGCATGATCATTTGGTTCAGGTCGTGGTTGACGTTTCACATGTGGCTGAACACTTCCTGTTTTCTTAAATAACGTAACTATCCGGCGAACGGTCCGGACACTTGGATGATATCATCCAGGATACCGAGCAGCATACATAGCACACGCTCTTTGAGCATGTTGATCACAATAGCCATACATCAAACTATATCGACCTTTTCCGTAATTGGTAACTGTCCATTTTAACACGGGTGATATATTGCGAAGCACATACCGTCCGCACTGGCGGAATGTTACGTGATACCACGTACTTATAAGTTTGTGACTATTACAGCGCCATCTATCATAAAACGAGAAAAGTGGTCCAACTAAAAACATTCATATTTCTTTACGTACTACACGAATATGTTGTAAAAAATGGGGATTCCTATTTAAAAAAACGCAGTTGATATCCGTTTGAGCTACGGCAGCGCCATCTAGAGGGCCAACCATAGCGCCATCTGGTTTCCCCCTTCAAGCTAGACGAGATTCGTCCTTTGTAACTTTTTCGTTTGATGCTTATTTCGTGAGAAATTTGGCCCGGTCACTATTAATGTACCACCCTGTATACTTGTTCATCATAACTTGTGTTATTCCGGACTCCAACCGTGCTAACCTTATTCTCCGTCACGTATATCTGCCGATGTTGTTACTGACAAGGGAAATTCCCCCTCCAACCCCCCCCCCCCCCATCACATTTGGTCATAAGATGACCCAGTGGGTAATCCGTCAAAATCTGAACACAGATCAAGCATTAAATCAGGAAGAAGGTGTACTGAACTGTGAAAAAGGAATCAAAATAGAAACATTGAACGGTCCATGCTCACAATGTGCAGCATCGGGCACATTCTGTAGCTCGGGCGTCTTGGTTATGTGTCACGCTGATGGACTGCGAAAAAGGAGGTCTTGTTCGCGTCCCAAATTTTTCTTGCACAAAATTATGAACTTTCCGTCCAGTCGTTAACGTATCCTTTCTCCTTCGGCAGTCTTGGCAGTTGACTTACTATAAATTCGTTATAGAATATGTCATATGGTAATAATATATTATCGTCGCAAGTAAATGTGATGAATAATGAGAGCAGGCGAGATGCTGCGTCGACCTCTCACCGAAATGAAAACAAGAAATAAACGGGTATGAACTATGTTACAAGAAAGGAATTCGAAAGTCAAAACTTTCAAAACGGAACGCACGACTTATAACATGTGGCACGTTTGTAGAACAATTAGGAGGTACGTATGCCTAGATGTCTTTTTCTTAAACCTCTCTGTTGCAAACGGACGTTACATCACGATACAGACAAAAATCTGAATATAACGAACACAAACATCAATAACAGGACTTATGGTTCATAATTTTGTGAAAAAAAAAGAGGCATGAAGGGGATTTGAACACGAATCACCCACTTCAAATTCCAACCCCGTAACCACAGTACCTCTACGCCATGACTGCAAAAAGTATGATTGATGCTCCAGGGCCGGCCAATGTGGCCGTGCGGTTCTAGGCGCTTCAGTCTGGAACCGCGTGACCGCTACGGTCGCAGGTTCGAATCCTGCCTCGGGCATGGATGTGTGTGATGTCCTTAGGTTAGTTAGGTTTAAGTAGTTCTAAGTGGGGACTGATGACCTTAGAAGTTAAGTCCCATAGTGCTCAGAGCCATTTTGATGCTCCACATCTTGAGCTTTGACCGTTTACTGTTTCTGTTTTTCTTCTTTTTTTCAGATTTCAGTACATCTTGATCTGTGTATAGTTTTTGACGGACTACCCACTGGCCATCTGAACTAAATGTGAGGGGGCTGCGATGATACGCCATCAAATCGGGCAACTTCGTTCTTGGTTTGGTCACGTTCACCTCCAGACATGACAGTGCGATTCTGCTGTTCTATCACGTCGCCACATCTAACCGGCTTAAAGCGCTGATTCCACACAGCCCACTGGCACGTACACACCATCCCACTGCCAAGACGTACGTCACCGGCAGAGGACCACGTGTAACTGCCTGATACCGGTTCTACACCGTACACCACCTACAGCATTTGAAAGCGGCCACTGCGCCGTCCTGAGTGCGTGATTAATGTTCGGTCCGGTGAGCTTAGTTTTTTTTACTGTTTTCTACCTTTTTTATCTCACTAACTTTATTTCGTTTAATTTCCAAGCCATTCTTTGTCTCCATTGACCCGCTACAAGAATGTTCTGTGGGGCGAATTATTTAAAATCTACTTCAGAGATAGAGAGAAATATGCTGCAGAATTCCGTACCCACATCAGATAAAGCATCGTCAACCTTCCACTTAGCAGATAATCAGGTTATTGTAGTTGAAGGTGAGGATATTTGAAATCAACGAACGTGATTTCTTAAGTGGGTGATTAATATTCTGTCCTGTAAGCTTAGCTTTCAACGCGAAGAATGGCGACTGACAGTTAATGTGCAGAAAACTGAATATTTAGCGGAAAAAGGAAAGAATGTGCAAAACCCACACATCGATCTGACATAAACCAAAGAATGCGGTCACGCAAGAGTAGAAACAAAGCTGACATAAAAAACAAAAAAAGGGCAAGGGCAAAGTGCAATAAGATAAGTCAACTTGTAACACCATAGCTCTACTGCTCTACTGATTTATTTTGCCTTTTGTTTTATTTAATCTTATATCGTTGAGTTGCTGTAAATGTTGTCGGATTGAATCCATACCATGAGAGTGTTTATTCTTTTCTCTGTTACAAACTTTGATGTCTTTTAGGATGTAGCAAGTTTGACCTATGTAATATGTACTATATGAGCAAATGATATGGTCATGTTTCTCACTTAATGTCTTTGGTTAGCTTTGAGATTGAATAATTTTGTTTAAATAATTTTTTGTAGAAATACCAATATGTGCAAATGTTTTGTTTTAATTAATATGTTTAGTTATTGTTACGTAAACTGCTGACCTTTACTTATGGCTCTTAGTCATGTCATATGTAAAAGGTGTTGTGGTTCCCCTCGGGAACGGAACTGAGTAGCGCGTGCAAATTGTGGTTGGCATAGGAAGAAGAAGTGGAATCAAAAGTCAGTCGGGGACGAGCTACCAAACTATCAACTGCTCTTGTAAAAGTTGTGTATTGTGCTGGTTCCGAGAGAAGCTTTTGCTGACGCTTTCCAATGCCTCGGATAGATGGATAAAGAGCTGGAACTATTGTGGAATGGGTATCTATCATCGCCACCAAGAAATGACAGAGTCCAGCAATTCTACCTGCAAACCCACCTACCAACATGCAATCGCCACCACATTGTGCAATCACTGTAATGGAACACTGTAGTAATGTACAGTGAAGGATCAGCTCATTGGACGTTTTAGTGTGCACAAGTATAAGGTAAAATTTGACTGAACTCTTGTACCTACCGTGATTTATCCTCGGTCACATATCCACTTAGGGTCCCTACCATGCTAAAGTGTTTACCGAGTGTTCTTTATTGAAGGCATATTAAAATTCATATGGCATTAGAGTGTGCTAAAATTAATACTGTTTGTTGAAAGGATCTTACAAATTTGTGTTTCACTGCAGTAAAAGTTCAGAACTGCACTTGTTGAGAGTTATATGTTCATACTTGCTAAGTACTTGTTTCTCTAGTGTATTGAAAGTGTGTTTAGTTTGCTCTGCTACAGTGGTCAAGATTAAGGTTCAAATGGTTCAAATGACTCTGAGCACTATAGGACTTAACAGCTGAGGTCATCAGTCGACTAGAACTTAGAACTACTTAAACCTAACTAACCTAAGGACATCACACACATCCATGCCCCAGGCAGGATTCGAACCTGCGACCGTAGCGGTCGCGCGGTTCCAGGCTGAAGCGCCTAGAACCGCTCGGCCACTCCGGCCGCCCAAGATTAAGGGCCCCCCCTCCATGGAAAGTAGTTTAAATGCGCAAAGTTACTTAATTATAGAAAGTTTTAATTACTCTTGATATTCAAGTGAAATTCTGTACAATATTGGGCACCTCTTGTGTGTTAAAAGTGAATATCAATAGCGTAACAGGACCAACAGTTTGTCTGTTGTGCTCATGCTAGATAACGATTAATCGAAAGACCACTATTTATGAATACAATAATTTCTTTATTCAAAAAATAGTGAGAAGTAACCTGTTAGTGAATTCCATTTAAATTTCATTCTAAATATAAAAGTATTTAGCTGAGAGAGACTTAACCTATGACCAGTTCATAATTTTGCAGTGAACAACATTCACAATTTTTTGTCAGATAGGAAAATGTTTGAAAAATACTGCTGAACCTATGTCCAATTTATGATTCTACAGACCATTCAGTTTGAATAAACCCTGAAAGTAATAGTGTGTATTGTTATCTGTTATACCTATGCAAATAGTTAGTTCTGCTCTGTCAGCTCCAACCTTACCGTGAACATATGCAGGTGTCAGAGTTCATTGCACTCTCGAGTGACAAAAGTATAGGCAGTGTTTGTCCATTTAAGTTACTCACATCTATTTTCTTGAACAAGAATGTCAATCATTCTCTTGCCTAATTAAGCTGGTGACCGTTTTCTTTATTCTTTGAACAGTGTAGATAGGTAAAATATTGTTTGTTACTTTTTAACTATTTACGTAATTCTGACTTTCACTTCCGATACGCCACCTCCGTTAGGTATATCACGGTCAACACAACTAAATTCCTTTCAGAGGGTATCACTGCTCTGCTTCTTTATACTGTAATTGCTTCAGCAAAAATAATTCCACTATACGAACTGCATCAGGCTTAGAGGTTGTGGTATAGTAGTAGCAGACGGAAGTGTTATACGTGGCTTTTCCGTGACAGGACTACTTTGTTCTGTTGGGGCATAGTAGGTAATAAACCAAACTTGGTATTTGATTGTATAAGCTACGTAAATGCTGTTGTAGTGATATAAATTCTGCTCCCTGGAGTAGCTGTGTAAGGAAAAAGACTAACAAAACTATCTACAAACCCTTTATTGAGAGTGTTGCTATATATGACGCAAAGAAGTTTGAACAGAATAAGAGTCAGTAAGAGGTTACTGGTAATGGAAGTGGAATTTGGAGAAAAAGTTGTGACATTTCGAGGATACACCTTTGAAGAAGGATACAATAGGGAACCACTAAGACCACAATCGTTCCAATGGAAAGTGCGGTTCTAGGCACTTCAGTCTGGAACCGCGTGACCGCTA
Organism: Schistocerca cancellata; assembly: GCF_023864275.1. Taxonomy (NCBI): domain Eukaryota; kingdom Metazoa; phylum Arthropoda; class Insecta; order Orthoptera; family Acrididae; genus Schistocerca; species Schistocerca cancellata. The sequence goes on along the minus strand of NC_064627.1, from coordinate 922,876,121 downwards.
CGGTCGCAGGTTCGAATCCTGCCTCGGGCATGGATGTATGTGATGTCCTTAGGTTAGTTAGGTTTAAGTAGTTTTACGTTCTAGGGGATTAATGAGCACAGATGTTAAGTCCCATAGTGCTCATAGCCATTTGAACCATTTTTGATTTTTGGAATGAAAACAGCAGTTGTGTACCGAAAGTCTACGAGGGGCATTCAATATGAATGCATCTTTTCTCAGCCAATTTTGGATGAAAAAATGCGGAATTTTCGTAGGACATCGTGGAATATTCCCACTTCAGCTCTTCTAAAAAAATGGTTCAACTGGCTCTGAGCACTATGGGACTTAAATGCTGAGGCCATCAGTCCCCTAGAACGTAGAACTATTTAAACCTAACTAACCTAAGGACATCACACACATCCATGCCCGATGCAGGATTCGAACCAGCGACTGTAGCGGTCGCGCAGTTCCAGACTGTAGCGCCTAGAACCGCTCGGCCACTCCGGCTGGTTCAGCTCTTCTAACTTCGTAAAGTTTCAATAAGTGGTGGTGCTACACGCAGCTTTCAAAATGCCGTCTGTAACGGATGTGCACTCAAACCAGAGAGCTGTCACTGACTTTCTTCTGGAGCAAAACCAGATCATCGCAGATATTCACAGGCGTTTGCAGAATGTCTACGGAAACCTGGTAGTGAACAAAAGCACGGTGAGCCGTTGGGCGAGGTGTCTGTCATTATCGCAACAATGTCGTGCAAACCTGTCCGATCTCCCAGGTGCCCGCTGGCCGTTCAAAGCTGTGACAGCGGCAGTAACTGAACGTGCGGACACTCTCACTCGAAGTATTCGCTGCGCGACTGACTGTTTCTGTTGGCAGTACCGGCACACTCGTCCACCAGTTACGGTACTCAAAGATGTGTGCCAACTTGGTTTCTCGCCGCCTAACAAAAGACCATGAAGAGCAACGAAGGGCGATCTGTGCGGAATTTCTTGCGCGTTACGAGGCTACTCGTGACAACTTTTCGTCCAGCGTCGTCACAGGTGGTGAAACATGGGTTCATCATAGTGATTAAAATTCTTCTGGCTATTACGCCGCGTCATTGCTAAAAACTAACAACAATAATAAACTAAAACCGACGTTTCGGCCCAATTGCAACAGGCTTCCTCAGGGCACGAGTGGTTTTGCATGGGGATGGGTGTTTCTATTTATTACAGACTATCGATGTCCTACTTCATTGTTGTAAAACTTTTAAGTGGCCCTCTAATATGATTGGCTAGTCATGATAAAGGGAAGATGGAAGGAAAGAGGCTATTCGTGGATGTCCATGTCGTCAATGATTGGTAGCTGTCCGCCAATAAGCGTTCGGCTTCTGGTCGGAAAGTTTTCCTCCTGGTGTGCGCGGAAGTGGATTGACAGTTGCTCTACAGCTGTTTGTACAGATACGTCCGTGTCCCGTGTAGCTTCTGCCCCGTGACCGCTCGCGGACCGTTGGACTGGGATGGGCGGCAGCCAGGACTCCGGGGTTTGTAGCCATCTTCTCTGTTGATGTTGTTAGGCTGCTTGATAATTAGATTTCTCGCATCCACGATTCTTTCGCCAGTACTCGGGCTTCCTGGAACCTGATACGTTGTCCACAGTCACGGTGGTGTTCCGTTATCGCCGATTTAATATGTTGTTGTAATCGTACATAGCGTTCGTGCTGTGCTACTCGTAAGGTGACAGATCTCCTGGTTTCTCCTACGTAGGCAGCTCCACACTCACACCGTAGTTCGTAAATACCTGCAGTGCTAAGATTGTTGACTACATCCTTGGTGGAACCAATCATTTCGTGGATCCTGTGACAGCTTCGAAAAATCGGTGTGAAACCTCGTCGGCGGAGGACGTAGCCTGGCCGTTCACTGACGCATTTTACATTTGGTAAGTGTACCGGTGGAAGCTTCTCTTCTTTGCCTTCTTCTCGTGTTCTACTCCCTTTGTTTTTAGCTACCCTTCTTATGATGTTGACACTGGACTCGCATTCGGGAGGACGACGGTTCAATCCTGCGTCAGGCCGTCCTGATTTAGGTTTTCCGTGATTTCCCTAAATCGCTCCAGGCAAATGCCGGGATGGTTCCTTTGAAAGGGCACGTCCGACTTCCTTCCCTAATCCGATGAGACCGTTGACCTCGCTGCCTGGTCTCCTTCCCCAAACAACCCAACCCTCTTATGATGTTGTCATCACAGTCGTTGGCACGAAACGTGTGTTGTAGCTTCTTTAATTCTTCTTTGGTGTCCTCCGCCGACGAGGTTTCAGACCGATTTTTCGAAGCAGTCACAGGATCCACGAAATGATAGGTTCTACCAAGGATGTAGACAACAATCTTAACACTGCAGGTGTTTACTAACTACGGTGTGAGTGCGAAGCTGCCTACGTAGTAGAAACAGGGAGAGCTGTCAGCTTACGTGTAGCAGAACAGAAACGTTACGTACGATTACAACAACATAATAAATCGGCGATAGCGGAACACCACCGTGACTGTGGACAACCTATCAGATTCCAGGAAGCCCGAGTACTGGCGAAAGAATCGTGGATGCGAGAACGCAAAATACGGGATGCGATAGAAATTATTAAGCAGCCTGACAGCACCAACAGAGAAGATGGCTACAAACTCCCGGCGTCCTGGCTGCCGGCCATGCCAGTCCAACGGGCCGCGAGCGGTCGCGGGGCAGAAGCTGCACGGGACACGGGCGTATCTGCACGAACACCTGTAGAGCAACTGTCATTCCACTTCCGCGCACACCAGGAGGAAAACTTTCCGACCAGAAGCCGAACGCTGATTGGCGGACACCTACCAATCGTTGACGACATGGACATCCACCAATAGCCTCTTTCCTTCCATCTTCCCTTACGTCGTGACTAGCCAATCGTATTAGAGGGCCAGTTCAAAGTTTTACAACAGTGACGTCAGGCATCGATAGTCTGTAATAAACAGAAACACCTACCCCATGCAAAACCAGTCGTGCGCGGAGGAAGGCTGTTACAATTCGGCCGAAACGTCGCTTTTAGTTTATTATTGTTGTTAGTTTTTAGCAATGACGCGGCATAATACCCAGAAGAATTTTAATCACTATGGCACCGGCCACGGATGCCTACGTTCTTACATCGGTTCATCGCTTCGAACCGGAAATAAAACAGCAATGTGTGAAGTAGCACCACACTGCATCTCCTCCAAGAAGAAGTTGAAAGCCGCGCGCTCAGCTGGTCAAGTCATAGCTACTACCTTCTGCGACTCTAAATGGATTATTCTGTTTACTATCAGCCCTCACAATTCAACAATCAACTCTGAAGTGTACTGATCTACCCTGAGGAAACTGAAGAAAAGACTTTAGCGTAGTTTAGTTGCGGTTTATCGTATCGCGACATTGCTGCTCGCGTTGATCGAGATCCAATGACTGTTAGCAGAATATGGAATCGGTAGGTTCAGGAGGGTAATACGGAACGCCGTGCTGGATCTCTACGGCCTCGTATCACTAGCAGTCGAGATGACAGGCATCTTATCCGCATGGCTGTAACGGATCGTGCAGCCACGCCTCGATCCCTGAGTCAACAGATGGGGACGTCTGCAAGACAACAACCATCTGCACGAACAATTCGACGACGTCTGCAGCAGCATGGACTGTCAGCTCGGAGACCGTGGCTGCGGTTACCCTTGTCGCTGCATCACAAACAGGAGCGCCTGCGATGGTGTACTCAACGACGAACCTGGGTGCACGAATGGGAAAACGTCATTTTTTCGGATGAATCCAGGTTCTGTTTACAGCATCACGGTGGTCGCATCCGTGATTGGCAACATCGCGGTGAACGCACATTGGAAGCGTGTATTCGTCATCGCCATGCTGGCGTATCACCCCGCGTGATGGTAAGAGGTGCCATTGGTTACACGTCTCGGTCACCTCTTGTTCGCATTGAGGGCACTTTGAACAGTGGTCGTTACATTTCAAATGTGCTACGGCCCGTGGCTCTACCTCTCATTCGATCCCTGCGAAACCCTTCATTTCAGAGGGATAATGCACGACCGCATGTTGAAGGTCCTGTACGGGCCTTTCGGGATAAAGGAAATGTTCGACTGCTGTCCTGGCCAGCACATTCTCCAGATCTCTCACCAATTGAAAACGTCTGGTCAATGGTGGCCGAGTAACTGGTTCGTCACAATACGCCAGTCACTACTCTTGATGAACTGTGGTATCGTGTTGAAGCTGCATGGGAAGCTGTACCTGTACACGCCATCCAAGCTCTGTCTGACTCAATGCCCAGGCGTATCAAGGCCATTATTACGGGCAGTGGTGGTTGTTCTGGGTACTGATTTCTCAGGATCTATGCACCCAAATTGCGTGCAAATGTAATCACATGTCAGTTCTAGTGTAATATATTTGTCCAATGAATACCCGTTTATCATCTGCATTTCTTCTTGGTGTAGCAATTTTAATGGCCAGTAGTGTAGTTCCGTGACGCACTGTGCCAAAGTGAAGGGCGGCCTGACAGGCGGCTGACTCGAGGCTCTCGGGGTCACGGCAACCCTCGCCGCTCGCCGCCCACCGCCGCCCCGCCGGGCAGAGTGGCAGAGTGGCTGTATCGAGCGCCGCGTCCCGTGTGGGCGGCACCGACAGACCGCCAGCCGGGCCTTGACCGGAAGCCGGCGGCGGCGGCGGCGGCGGCGGCGGCGGCGGCAGCGACTGGCCCCCTGAGGCACACGAGGCCACCAATGCGGCAGTGGCCATCAACTTCCCTCCCCCCCCCCCACCCCACCCACCCACTCGCACACAACCGCTTCCGTCCAACCGATAAAAGCTGGACGCAACTAGCACAAGGACGGCCACTTAGCGGATTACTGCACTATGTCGGCCGCTGGTCCCAAATATGTGGTGACACAGGTAGAAAAAAAATCTCTGCCCTTGGTAGACTTATGCACGTCATTTCCCATTAAGATTTTTTGCAGCTACACTGCTCTGTATGGTTAACGAACAGAACCATAAAACTGAAGTTGTTGTTGTTGTTGTTGTGGTCTTCAGCCCTGAGACTGGCGTGATGCAGCTCACCATGCTACTCTATCCTGTGCAAGCTTCTTCATCTCCCAGTACTTACTGCAACCTACATCCTTCTGAATCTGCTTAGTGTATTCATCTCTTTTTTTTTACCCTCCACGCTGCCCTCCAACGCTAAATTGGTGTCTCCTTGATGCCTCAGAACATATCCTACCAATCGGTCCCTTCTTCTTGTCAAGTTGTGCCACAAACTTCTCTTCTCCCCAATTCTATTCAGTATCTCCTCTCTAGTTATGTGATCTACCTATCTAATCTTCAGCATTCTTCTGTAGCACCACATTTCAAAAGCTTCTATTCTCTCCTTGTCCAAACTATTTATCGTCCACGTTTTACACTCCATACAAATACTTCCAGAAACGACTTCCTGACACTTAAATAATTACTCGATGTTAACAAATTTCTGTTCTTCAGAAACGCTTTCCTTGCCACTGCAAGTCTGCATTTTATATCCTCTCTATTTCGACCATCATCAGTAATTTTGCTCCCCAAATAGCAAAACTCCTTTACTACTTTAAGTGTCTCATTTCCTAATCTAATTCCCTCAGCATCACCCGACTTAATTCGACTACATTCCATTATCCTCGTTTTTCTTTTGTTGATGTTCATTTTATATGCTCCTTTCAAGACACTGTCCATTCCGTTCAACTATTCTTCCAAGTCCTTTGCTGTCTCTGACAGAATTACAATGTGATCGGCGAACCTCAAAGTTTTTACTTCTTCTCCATGTATTTTAATACCTATTCCGAATTTTTCTTTTGTTTACTTTACTGCTTGCTCAATACACAGACTGAACAACATCAGGGGAGGCTACAATCCTGTCTCACTCCCTTCCCAACCACTGCTTCTCTTTCATGCCCCTCTTATAACTGCCATCTGGTTTCTGTACAAATTGTAAATAGCCTTTCGCTGCCTGTATTTTGCCCCTGCCACCTTCAGAATTTGAAAGAGAGTATTCCAATCAACATTGTCAAAAGCTTTCTCTAAGTCTACAAATGCTAGAAACGTAGGTTTGCCTTTCCTTAATCTCTGTTCTAAGATAAGTCGTAGGGTCAGTATTGCCTCACGTGTTCCAACATTTCTACGGAATCCAAACTGATCTTCCCCTAGGTCGGCTTCTACCAGTTTTTACATTCGTCTGTAAAGAATTCGCGTTAGTATTTTGCAGCTGTGACTTATTGAACTGATAGTTCGGTAATTTTCACATCTGTCAACACCTGCTTTCTTTGGGATTGGAATTATTATATTCTTCTTGAAGTCTGAGGGTATTTCGCCTGTCTCATACATCTTGCTCACCAGATGGTAGATTTTTGTCAGGCCGTCAGTAGTTCTAATGGAATGTTGTCTACTCGCGGGGCCTTGTTTCGACTCAGATCTTTCAGTGCTCTGTCAAACTCTTCACACAGTATCGTATTTCATCTTCATCGACATCCTTTTCCATTTCCATAATATTGTCCTCAAGTACATCGCGCTTGTATTGACCCTCTATATACTCCTTCACCTTTCTGCTTTCCCTTCTTTGCTTGGAACTGGGTTTCCATCTGAGCTGTTGATATTCGTACAAGTGGTTCGCTTTCCTCCAAAGGTCTCTTTAATTTTCCTGTAGGCAGTATCTATCTTACCCCTAGTGAGATAAGCCTCTACACCCTTACATTTGTCCTGTAGCCATCCCTGCTTAGCCATTTTGCACTTCTTGTCGATCTCATTTTGAGGTTTGTATTTCTTTTTGCCTGCTTCATTTAGTGCATTTTTATATTTTCTCCTTTCATCAGTTAAATTCAATTTTTCTTCTGTTACCCAGGGATTTATACTAGCCCTCGTCTTTTTACCTACACTCCTGGAAATTGAAATAAGAACACCGTGAATTCATTGTCCCAGGAAGGGGAAACTTTATTGACACATTCCTGGGGTCAGATACATCACATGATCACACTGACAGAACCACAGGCACATAGACACAGGCAACAGAGCATGCACAATGTCGGCACTAGTACAGTGTATATCCACCTTTCGCAGCAATGCAGGCTGCTATTCTCCCATGGAGACGATCGTAGAGATGCTGGATGTAGTCCTGTGGAACGGCTTGCCATGCCATTTCCACCTGGCGCCTCAGTAGGACCAGCGTTCGTGCTGGACGTGCAGACCGCGTGAGACGACGCTTCATCCAGTCCCAAACATGCTCAATGGGGGACAGATCCGGAGATCTTGCTGGCCAGGGTAGTTGACTTACACCTTCTAGAGCACGTTGGGTGGCACGGGATACATACGGACGTGCATTGTCCTGTTGGAACAGCAAGTTCCCTTACCGGTCTAGGAATGGTAGAACGATGGGTCCGATGACGGTTTGGATGTACCGTGCACTATTCAGTGTCCCCTCGACGATCACCAGTGGTGTACGGCCAGTGTAGGAGATCGCTCCCCACACCATGATGCCGGGTGTTGGCCCTGTGTGCCTCGGTCGTATGCAGTCCTAATTGTGGCGCTCACCTGCACGGCGCCAAACACGCATACGACCATCATTGGCACCAAGGCAGAAGCGACTCTCATCGCTGAAGACGACACGTCTCCATTCGTCCCTCCATTCACGCCTGTCGCGACACCACTGGAGGCGGGCTGCACGATGTTGGGGCGTGAGCGGAAGACGGCCTAACGGTGTGCGGGACCGTAGCCCAGCTTCATGGAGACGGTTGCGAATGGTCCTCGCCGATACCCCAGGAGCAACAGTGTCCCTAATTTGCTGGGAAGTGGCGGTGCGGTCCCCTACGGCACTGCGTAGGATCCTACGGTCTTGGCGTGCATCCGTGCGTCGCTGCGGTCCGGTCCCAGGTCGACGGGCACGAGCACCTTCCGCCAACCACTGGCGACAACATCGATGTGCTGTGGAGACCTCACGCCCCACGTGTTGAGCAATTCGGCGGTACGTCCACCCGGCCTCCCGCATGCCCACTATACGCCCTCGCTCAAAGTCCGTCAACTGCACATACGGTTCACGTCCACGCTGTCGCGGCATGCTACCAGTGTTAAAGACTGCGATGGAGCTCCGTATGCCACGGCAAACTGGCTGACACTGACGGCGGCGGTGCACAAATGCTGCGCAGCTAGCGCCATTCGACGGCCAACAGCGCGGTTCCTGGTGTGTCCGCTGTGTCGTGCGTGTGATCATTGCTTGTACAGCCCTCTCGCAGTGTCCGGAGCAAGTATGGTGGGTCTGACACACCGGTGTCAATGTGTTCTTTTTTCCATTTCCAGGAGTGTATTTGATCCTCTGCTGCCTTCACTACTTCATCCCTCAGAGCTACCCATTCTTCTTCTACTGCATTTCTTTCCCCCATTCCTGTCAATTATTCCCTTATTCTCTCCCTGAAACTCTGTACAACCTCTGGTTTATTCAGTTTATCCAGGTCTCATATCCTTAAATTCCCAGCTTTCTGCAGTTTATTCAGTTTTAATCTACAGTTCATAACCAATAGATTGTGGTCAGAGTCCACATCTGCCCCTGGAAATGTCTTACAATTTAAAATCTGGTTCCTAAATCTCTGTCTTACCATTATATAGTCTATCTGATACCTTCTAGTATCTCCAGGTTTCTTCCATGTATACAACCTTCTTTCATGATTCTTGAACCAAGTGTTAGCAATGATTAAGTAATGCCCTGTGCAAAATTCTACCAGACGGCTTCCTCTTTCATGTCTTACCTCCACTTCATATTCACCTATTATGTTTCCTTCTCTCCCTTTTCCTACTATCGAATTCCAGTCACCCATAACTATTAAATTTTCGTCTGAAGTACTTTGAAAAAAAAAAAAAAACTTAAAGAAGTGAGACGACAGCTGTGTGTGTGTTACTATCTAACTTCTGGGATGTCGTGTCGTGATTGTACGAGGGTCACTCCAAAATAAATGCATAGTATTTTTGTAAAAGTGGAGTTTTCGTTCTGCATGTGTGAAAGTTTTATAGTGTGTAGATACACCCTTCCCACTTGTTTTCAAACTTAGTTCACCTGTTCCCGTGAATGGCGCCGTCACAGCATGTCTTCAAGATGGCTTCTACACTTGACGTTCGTCAGACTCAACGTGCTGTCATAGAATTCCTGTGCTGTGAAAACGAGACAGTGGGAAACATCCACAAGAGGTTGAAAAAGGTGTATGGATATGCTGCTGTCGATCGCAGTACAGTTTGTCGGTGGGCACGCAGGTTACGTGATGAAAGCGGGCACGGCAATATTGAGGATTGTCCTCGCAGCGGCAGGCCTCGTACTGCACACACTCCAGACAATGTGCAGAGAGTTAACGAATTGGTGACTGCTGACAGGCGCAACACAGTGAACGAATTGTCACGCTACGTTGGGATAGGGGAAGGAAGCGTTTGCAGAATACTGAAAGTGTTGGCGTTAAAAAAGGTTTGTGCCAGGTGGGTTCCCAGGATGTTGACTGTAGCTCACCAAGAAACAAGAAAAACGGTATGCAGCGAACTTTTGGAACAGTACGAGAATGGTGGAGACGAATTTCTTGGAAGAATTGTGACGGGTGATGAAACATGCCTCCATCATTTTTCACCAGAGACGAAGAGGCAATCAATGGAGTGGCATCATGCAAATTCACCCAAGAAAAAAAAATTCAAAACCACACCTTTCGCTGGAAAAGTTGTTTTTCGATTCCGAACGACTCTTGCTTGTGGACATCATGCCAAGTGGAACCGCCATAAATTCTGATGCATATGTGACGACACTGAAGAAACTTCAAGCCCGACTGAGTCGTGTTCGACCACATCGGCAAAAGCAGGGTGTTTCGCTGTTGCACGACAATTCACGGTCACATGTCAGTCAAAAAACCATGGAAGCGATCACAAAACTCGGATGGACAACACTGAAACACCCGTGTTACAGCCCTGATCTGCCACCATGTGACTATCATCTCTTTTGGAAACTGAAAGACTCTCTTCGTGGAACAAGGTTTGAAGATGATGACTCCCTAGTGCACGCTGCCAAACAGTGGCTCCAACAGGTTGGTCCAGATTTTTACCGTGCGGGTGTACAGGCGCTGGTTCCAAGATGGCGTAAGACAGTTGAGAGTGACGGAAATTACGTGGAGAATTGGAAGTATTGTTCCTAAAGGATGTATCTACACCCTGTAAAACATTCAAACCTGTAGAATACAAGATGGATTTAAAAAAAAATAGTGTGTGTTTCTTTCGGAGTGACCCTCGTACATTTGGATTTCGCGACCGGCGGAAAGCAGCGACTGAGATCTACACTACTGGCCATCAGTCATAGCTGTGTACACCTCAGAAACTGTCACTCCAATGGTACACCAGTGTCACAATAACCGTAAGTTGATTGCCGGAGAAATGGCCTGAATATAGAATATTTCATACTGAAATTTGACTCTCATATACTAAACTCATTTTATTTCACCTGTGTCATGTACCTTTTCAATCAATATTCCTCTAATGAGCCAAAGTATTATAAGTTCCTGCTTAATAGCTAGTTTCTCCGTATTTGGAACGAAATACACCGATGATTCCGCGTGTCAAGGATCCTACAGTTTGTTGGTAGGTTTGTGGAAGTATGTGGCATTTGATGTCTAAGCACAGGTCATGTAATTCGTGCAAACAACGACCGCAGATTTGCGTACGCGGTGATGGCACCCAATAGCGTCCCAGATGGGTTCCGCAGGATTTGTATCAGGCGAATTTGGACGCCAAGATATCAGCGTTAGTTCACTCTAATGCTCCTCAAACCACTATAGCACGGTTTTGGCTACGAGACACGGACAGTTATACTGCTGGAAGATCAACTTCGCTGTCGGGGAAGACTTGAGCGTGAAGGCATGCAGATGGTTCGCAGCTGTCAGCGTGTCATCTATTGCTACCACAGATCCCATGCAAGCGCCGGAGAATGTCTCCAGTAGCATAATGCTGCTCCCACCATCCTGCGTCCGTGGCGCGCTGCACGTTTCGAGCCGCCCTCAACCACGGCGACGTCGCTTGTGGAGACGACCAACGACCTAGTGTAGCAGAAATGTGATCCACCCGAAGAGCCGACACGTTTCCATTGATCGACGGTCGAATCCCGATCGCCCTTTGCCCACTGCAATCGTCACTGACGATGCCGTCTCGTCAGCGTGTGGACACGTTGGGGGCGGTGATCTGCTGCGGAACTCCATGTTCAACAGTGTGCGATAAACTGTGAGCTCCCAACACTCGTGCGTACTTCGGCATTGGGCTCTTATGGCAGATATACAACAGATCACCTATTCACCTATTATCCTACTGTACAGAGCAGACAAGCCTTCGAATACTACGTTCTGTGAAAAATCGTGGACGTCCGACCATTTAGAGCCTAGTGGTAGTTTTACTGTCCTTCTACCTCTTTCTACCTCTTTCCGTAGATGCTCAAGACAGTAACACGTGAACATTCGCCAGACTCTGCGTAATGATAATCTGCCCTTTGTCAGTGTCGCTTATCTCAATGGATTTCCCCCAGCGCAGACTACATCTTCGCTAGGGTGATCTCCCATCCGAGTCTTCTCCGCTTACAAACTGTTGTTACCGCGTCACGTGCATGCAACGTCACCAGGCGGCATACAGATCGCGTTGGGCAGTGGTCATTATGAATTGGATTATCACTGTAGTATTAATGCACTCAAAATTCGAAACTAAGTAAAAACTGTCGTGGAACCTTTTCAGTGATGAAACTTGAAAGTGATCCGGATAAAGACTTCATTAGCAGTTTAACTAGACTAATACGCTATTAGTGTAATGAAATGCACATCACACAAATATTTTGAGATGTTCTCAGTTATTCATAAACCCATTATTCATTATTTCCACAGCCGTCCGCTGTTGCCGAGCGGTTCTAGGCGCTTCAGCCTGGAACCGCGCGACCGCTACGGTCGCAGGTTCGAATCCTGCCTCGGGCATGGATGTGTGTTATATCCTTAGGTTAGTTAGGTTTAAGTAGTTCTGAGTTCTAGGGTACCGATAACCTCAGTTGTTAGGTCCCACAGTGCTCAGAGCCATTTGAACCATTATTTCTACGCTCTTGGAATATGGACTACAGTGTTGTCAGCTACTGGACGGCCTCTTCTATTAGGGACAGCTGTATTCCAACAGTGACCATTCTTACCATGAACGACTACATTTTCTTCATCGCTCTCTGAAGATTTGACAGGCTGACCGTTTCGCCACTGTCCAAAACTACTGCAGGGGCATCAGCTCCAGAATCACTTTCATCGGGAGAGTCACTTAGGGCACCTTCACGACTGAGTTCTTCTAAAAGTGCTTCCCATGTAGCATCTTCCGTTAGTAAAATGTCATTTCCAAGTGCCACTTTCACATAAAAGTACATAGCGACTCAGCGGTAGAAGAGTTACATAATGTGCACTCCTGAGTCACAGTTACATTTCAAAAAATATTTATGTCAAAGTAAACCAAAAACAGTGTCTCACATTTCGAACGTCCATCCTCTGCTATGTCTCACTCAGTACTAAGTTTGCATTGGTGGCTGCGGGATGTGTATGTGACTCCGAAGGCTTTCCCGCCGTAATAATTGATAATATTCTTCTCGGGTGTGCAGCCGGATCATAACGTCATCTTGACACAGGTTAGGTTAGGTTAGGTTCGGTTAGGTTGGGTTGGGTTGGGTTGGGTTGGGTTGGGTTGGGTTGGTTTGGGTTAGGTTAGGTTAGGTTAGCCGCAATGAGTTGTCGTCTGCATGGCTGCTCTTGCCCACTGAAATTCCTAAAAAATCTAATTAAGCTTTTGCTGAATTTTCCAGCAGAAACTCTCCCTATGTTTCTCGATATGCGAGAAAACATGAACTCATCCCCATTCTCAGACTATGGTGATATACACGCGCATGGCTGGAGCAGTGTGCATGTTATACTACCCTCTCAGTTCTCACAAGAACAATTAACTAACTTGCTGGTTCGTTTCTCCACAGCTGTAGCTCAACGATGGTACAGCTAATTCCTAGCTGGAGGTCAGCTGTTGTGAACGCAGTGTTCACACAAATTTCTCCTCTGTGTTGTACAGAGCGTTATGCGCCCCATTCTGCACTTGACGCCAGTTCAGAGAAGAGTTCTCAAAAATTTCGCTCTCGTCTTTCTCGAAGCCGAACTCTCTCCCCACATTGGTTCTTTCGTTCTCCACATCACGGCTTTTTTCGACCAATAGGAGCGTTCTTCTTATTTTGTGGAAACTCTCTCTACCAATCGCAAGGGTCCTACCATTGAACTGTATCGAAATCTCAGCACTTTACTCCTTCCCAGTGCGTTTCCGCCAATCGGACGTTTTGTGCCTGCTCCAGACGCCTAAAAAGTTACGTGTGTCTATCACGTTTATACACTTGCCGTTCACGTGATCGAATGCATCACTGTTTTGTTCGTATCCCTTTGGCATTCCGAAACACAGTTTTCTAAAGCTTCTTTCTGTCCTACTTCTGGTGGTCTTGTTATTCGGCCTGCAGTATGCGTCACCTGTCAGTCACTGACTCTCGCTGCAGTATGCGCCCCCTTAAGAGCTTCCTGAAGTGCCCCCGGGGTGCGGCCTCTGTGTCTGCCCATGCTGGCTTCCACACAAAATGTTTCCTCTCGCTGCTTGTTTCACCTTCTACTCATTGAAATGCATTATATAGGAGTGGTGCATTAATACTGTCGATGGAGTGTCATCCCTTTTGCATTACATACTTACAGCCAGATCTGCTCATTACTGCCGAAGTAATTTAGGTGTCATATTCATCTTCCCGTTATGATGTATAAAACTCTTATGTAAGGTGCGAAATTGACCTTCACTTATTCTGCCACCTTACAACTGCTTTAACTGTATACAGTAGGAGAACAGTTCGTAGATAATGGCAGTCAGCATAACAACACATCCTACACTGTCTCAGAAGTGTTTGCCTACACCTGCATTTAGCGATTTATTAAGTGCACCGAAGGGACAACAACCTAACCTTGAACAACATCCCCATTCTGTAGTAGCGTATCTTTGTACGTCACTGTTGGCACTACACGTGATGGCAAGTAACGTTCTCAAGCTGTTCGCCAAACCCAAATCCTTCTACCGGATTGGCAAAGGGTAGAGGGGAGGGGACCGAACAGGTAGCTCGTCGGTACCATCAAAATAGGGGAGGATCGGGAAGGAAGCCGACTGTGCTCTTTCAAACGATGCATCCCGGCACTTGCCTGAATTGATTCAGGGAAATCACGGAACACCTAAATCAGGATGGCCGGACACGACTCCAGTGTGCTAACCACTGCGCCACCCCGCTCGGTATCTTGCAGTTCTGGCGATATTTAGCGCACATGAAGATGGCGGGATGATGGACCCCTGAAATATTTGTGTAAGGATGGTTACGTGATCTGCCTGCTACTCGACAACAATACACCGACGGAAAGTAAAATCGCAACACTAAAAAATAATTAATTTAGAGTAATGAAATTCCAGGAATGTATTTATCTAGCTAACCTGTTTGAGTGAAAGATCGCAGATTAATATAAGCACGAGATAAGCCACTGCAAATATGATATGCTGGTACATTAATAACCGGTGCAATCTCAAGAACGTTGAGTGCAAGCACGCAAACGTGTGGGCATAATACTATAAGGTGCCAGATGTGAGTTTGTGGAGTAGAGTTCCATGCACCTTGCACTTGATCTGTCAATACAGGGACGAATAATGCCTTGTGTGGATGACGCTGAAGTCGTCGTCCGATGATGATTCATATGTGCTCCATCGGAGACAGAGCTGGTGATCGAGCAGGCCAAGGCAGCACGTCGACACTCTGTAGAGCACTTTGGGTTTCAATGTGGGCGAGCGTTATCCTGTTAGAACACAATCCCCCACCCCTGGAACGCTGTTCATAAATGACAGCAGACAGCACAACAGATAAAACCACGAGACTGACGTACAGATTTACAGTCACGGTGCTGCGGGATAACCACAAGAGTTCTCCTCCTGTCGTACGAAATCATACCCCAGACCATAACTCCAGGTGTAACTCCAGTGTGTCCAGCAGGCAGAAGACTGGTTGCAGGCCTTCAACTAGCCTCCTTCTAACCAACACACGAACATAACTGGTACCGAAGCAGAACAACCAGCTTTCATCAGAAAACACAACAGATCCCTGTCCCGCCTTCCTATGGTCTCTCACTTGACACTACTGAAGTTGGCGGTGGCTTGAGGCCAACGGAATGCACGCTACAGAGCGTCTGGCTCGGAACTGTTCTCGAAATAACCGACTTTTAACAGTTCGTTGTATCACTGTGGTGCCAACTGCTGCTCAAATTGCTGCTGCATATGGAGTACGATGCACCAGAACCGTACGCCGAACAGATGCTCTACCCTCTCGGTAGAGCTAGTGACCGTCCTGGTCCAGGTTCTCATGCCTCCGTACATTCCTGTAACCATCGCTGCAAGCGGTCACGTACAGTGGCTACATTCTTGCCAAATCTTTCTCCAACATCGCAGAAGGAACATCCAGTTTCTCACCGCCCTATTACACGACCTCATCCAATATCAGTGAAGTGCTGATAACGGCGTGTTTGTCGTCTTAAAGGCATTCGTGACTAACGTCAACTCTCCACGTCCAATCTCGAAGACAGCTAAGGCTCACGACCGTTATAGCGTGCATTTAAAGCAGCTTGATTTTGCACTCGCATAGTTGGGCTACTAGCGCCACTCTTATGCGACTGGAGCGAAATTTGAATAGACATCATCTTTCAGGTGTAGAAACAAGGGTACCAACTTACGTTTATGTCAAACAACTACTTCGTGGTGTTGCGTTTTCTTACGTAAGTTTATAATCACTTAATATCCGCGAAAAAAATATACGCAGATACGGCCAGTTTTCTGTTCTTCCACATTAGCCCATTGCGGTATTGCCGCTGATCTATGGGTGGCGCTCTCGTGTGGTTTTCCACAGGTTTGTAATGCTGTGAACCTCAATTTCTCCAAAATGCTTGGTAAGCGCGTCGTACTACATTCGCATTACCAACCTCTTAAGTATATAGGGTGGTCCATTGATCGTGACCGGGCCAAATATCTCATGAAATAAGCGTCAAACGAAAAAACAACAAAGAACGAAACTTGTCTAGCTTGAAGGGGAAAACCAGATGGCGCTATGGTTGGCCTGCTAGATGGCACTGCCATAGGTCAAAAGGATATCAACTGCGTTTTTTTTAAATAGGAACCCCCATTTTGTATTACATATTCGTGTAGTATGTAAAAAAATATTAATGTTTTAGTTGGACCACTTTTTTCGCTTTGTGTTAGATGGCGCTGTAATAGTCACAAACATATGGCTCACAAATTTAATTTTTTAAATTAAAATACAGAACGTAGGTACGTTTGAACATTTTATTTCGGTTGTTGCAATGTGATACATGTACCTTTGTGAACCTATCATTTCTGAGAACGCATGCTGTTACAGCGTGATTACCTGTAAGTACCAGATTAATGCAATAAATGCTCAAAATGATGTCGGTCAACCTCAGTGCATTTGGCAATACGTGTAACGACATTCCTCCCAACAGCGAGTAGTTCGCCTTCCGTAATTTTCGCACATGCATTGACAATACACTGACGCATGTTGTCAGGCGTTGTCGGTGGATGACGATAGCAAATATCATTCAACTTTCCCCACAGAAAGAAATCCGAGGACGTCAGATTCGGTGAACGTGCGGGCCATGGTATAGTGCTTCGACGACCAATCCATCTGTCATGAAATGTGCTATTCAATACCGCATCAACCACACGCGAGCTATGTGCCGGACGTCCATCATGTTGGAAGTACATCACCATTCTGTCATGCAGTGAAACATCTTGTGGTAACATCGGTAGAACATTACGTAGGAAATCAACATACATTGCACCATTTAGATTGCCATCGATAAAATGGGGGCAATTATCCTTCTTCCCATAATGCCGCACCATACATTAACCCGCCAATGTCGCTGATGTTCCACTTGTCGCAGCCATCGTGGATTTTCCGTTGCCCAGTAGTGCATATTATGCCGATTTACGTTACCGCTGTTGGTGAATGACGCTTCGTTTGCAAAAAATCTATCATCGTCCCGAAATTTCTCTTGTGCCCAGTGGCAGAACTGTGGTGTGCGTCCTGTACGACCTTCAGTACACACACCATCAGATTATTTGACTTGTCGCCCGAACGAAGTAGGCGAGTGTCAGCAATATGTCTCGTGGTCTTATCGTGGCGTGTTTATCCTCTGCCGTTAGGTCAGACGATAGAAATGCCATTTGCACGCTTAGAGTAGCAGATTGACGGTGACCAACTTTAAACAGAACTTGATTAATTTTCACACACATTTATTCAAATAAAAACAAGCATAAAAATTACTTAACTTGGTTCTGGATGCTATTTATAGTTGACAATATGAAGTTCCTTTGGTATTGGTACGTTAATCTTATTCTCACATATATCTCTGATATTTGACAAAAGTGTCTATACATTTATCTTCATGGAATATGGTAATCTTATTTGGCGCTGACTGAAACTTGACTATAGACTGGTACAGACAAATGGAGAACTCGCACAGACTGGTAAAGACAAATGGAGACTGATACAGACTGGTGCAGACTGGTCAGGCTGGTGCAGACAAATGCAGACTGACCAATCGGAGGTCTGTACACTCGTTATAATACCTCGCGCGTTCATGTATCACTGTGCGAGTGTGACTCGCGAGGAGAAAAGGTTCTATGTTGGAAGCAATCTCATTGGCTGCATTACATATTAATATGCGGATCGGCGGAAGCAGAATTTGGTCCGTCTCTACGGCAGCGCCATCTCGTAGTGCGGAGACAGACGAGCGTTGCGCCTGCGCTGTTGTGCTTCGTGTGGCGCGCTCTAGTAGGAAAGTTGTGTACGCGCTGACTACGCGGAACTTTGTACACAACAAGAACTGTACTCGGCGTTCAAAGTCGTCGCCATGCAATTCCTGGTGCATAGAAATATGGTACAGGTGCAATCGATGTTGATGTAGCATTCTCATCATCAACATTTTTGAGATTCCAGATTTTGCTTAATTAGTCTGCTAGTCCCCCCATGAACCATGGACCTTGCCGTTGGTGGGGAGGCTTGCGTGCCTCAGCGATACAGATGGCCGTACCGTAGGTGCAACCACAACGGAGGGGTATCTGTTGAGAGGCCAGACAAACATGTGGTTCCTGAAGAGGGGCAGCAGCCTTTTCAGTAGTTGCAGGGGCAACAGTCTGGATGATTGACTGATCTGGCCTTGTAACATTAACCAAAACGGCCTTGCTGTGCTGGTACTGCGAACGGCTGAAAGCAAGGGGAAACTACAGCCGTAATTTTTCCCGAGGACATGCAGCTCTACTGTATGATTAAATGATGATGGCGTCCTCTTGGGTAAAATATTCCGGAGGTAAAATAGTCCCCCATTCGGATCTCCGGGCGGGGACTACTCAAGAGGACGTCGTTATCAGGAGAAAGAAAACTGGCGTTCTACGGATCGGAGCGTGGAATGTCAGATCACTTAATCGGGCAGGTAGGTTAGAAAATTTAAAAAGGGAGATGGATAGGTTAAAGTTAGATATAGTGGGAATTAGTGAAGTTCGGTGGCAGGAGGAACAAGACTTTTGGTCAGGTGATTACAGGGTTATAAATACAAAATCAAATAGGGGTAATGCAGGAGTAGGTTAGTAATGAATAAAAAAATAGGAGTGCGGGTTAGCTACTACAAACAGCATAGTGAACGCATTATTGTGGCCAAGATAGACACGAAGCCCATGCCTACTACAGTAGTACAAGTTTATATGCCAACTAGCTCTGCAGATGATGAAGAAATAGATGAAATGTATGACGAGATAAAAGAAATTATTCAGGTAGTGAAGGGAGACGAAAATTTAATAGTGATGGGTGACTGGAATTCGTCAGTAGGAAAAGGGAGAGAAGGAAACGTAGTAGGTGAATATGGATTGGGGGGAAGGAATGAAAGAGGAAGCCGCCTTGTAGAATTTTGCACAGAGCATAACTTAATCATAGCTAACACTTGGTTCAAGAATCATGAAAGGAGGCTGTATACATGGAAGAAGCCTGGAGATACTGACAGGTTTCAGATAGATTATATAATGGTAAGACAGAGATTTAGGAACCAGGTTTTAAATTGTAAGACATTTCCTGGGGCAGATGTAGATTCTGACCACAATCTATTGGTTATGAACTGCAGATTGAAACTGAAGAAACTGCAAAAAAGTGGGAATTTAAGGAGATGGGACCTGGATAAACTGAAAGAACCAGAGGTTGTAGAGAGCTTCAGGGAGAGCATTAGGGAACAATTGACAGGAATGGGGGAAAGAAATACAGTAGAAGAAGAATGGGTAGCTCTGAGGGATGAAGTGGTGAAGGCAGCAGACGATCAAGTAAGTAAAAAGACGCGGGCTAATAGAAATCCTTGGGTAACAGAAGAAATATTGAATTTAATTGATGAAAGGAGAAAATATAAAAATGCAGTAAATGAAGCAGGCAAAAAGGAATATAAACGTCTCAAAAATGAAATCGACAGGAAGTGCAAAATGGCTAAGCAGGGATGGCTAGAGGACAAATGTAAGGATGTAGAGGCTTGTCTCACTAGGGGTAAGATAGATACTGCCTACAGGAAAATTAAAGAGACCTTTGGAGATAAGAGAAACACTTGTATGAATATCAAGAGCTCAGATGGCAACCCAGTTCTAAGCAAAGAAGGGAAAGCAGAAAGGTGGAAGGAGTATATAGAGGGTTTATACAAGGGCAATGTACTTGAGGACAATATTATGGAAATGGAAGAGGATGTAGATGAAGATGAAATGGGAGATAAGATACTGCGTGAAGAGTTTGACAGGGCACTGAAAGACCTGAGTCAAAACAAGGCCCCGGGAGTAGACAACATTCCATTAGAACTACTGATGGCCTCAGGAGAGCCAGTCATGACAAAACTCTACCATCTGGTGAGCACGATGTATGAGACAGGCGAAATACCCTCAGACTTTAAGAAGAATATAATAATTCCAATCCCAAAGAAAGCAGGTGTTGACAGATGTGAAAGTTACCGAACTATCAGTTTAATAAGTCACAGCTGCAAAATACTAACGCGAATTCTTTACAGACAAATGGAAAAACTGGTAGAATCCGATCTCGGGGAAGATCAGTTTGGATTCCGTAGAAATGTTGGAACACGTGAGGCAATACTGACCTTACGACTTATCTTGGAAGAAAGATTAAGAAAAGGCAAACCTACGTTTCTAGCATTTGTAGACTTAGAGAAAGCTTTTGACAATGTTGACTGGAATACTCTCTTTCAAATTCTGAAGGTGGCAGGGGTAAAATACAGGGAGCGAAAGGCTATTTACAATTTGTACAGAAACCAGATGGCAGTTATAAGAGTCGAGGGACATGAAAGGGAAGCAGTGGTTGGGAAAGGAGTGAGACAGGGTTGTAGCCTCTCCCCGATGTTATTCAATCTGTATATTGAGCAAAAAGTAAAGGAAACAAAAGAAAAATTCGGAGTAGGTATTAAAATTCATGGAGAAGAAGTAAAAACTTTGAGGTTCGCCGATGACATTGTAATTCTGTCAGAGACAGCAGAGGACTTGGAAGAGCAGTTGAACGGAATGGACAGTGTCTTGAAAGGAGGATATAAGATGAACATCAACAAAAGCAAAACGAGGATAATGGAATGTAGTCAAATTAAGTCGGGTGATGCTGAGGGAATTAGATTAGGAAATGAGACACTTAAAGTAGTAAAGGAGTTTTGCTATTTAGGGAGTAAAATAACCGATGATGGTCGAAGTAGAGAGGATATAAAATGTAGACTGGCAATGGCAAGGAAAGCGTTTCTCAAGAAGAGAAATTTGTTAACATCGAATATAGATTTAGGTGTCAGGAAGTCGTTTCTGAAAGTATTTGTATGGAGTGTAGCCATGTACGGAAGTGAGACATGGACGATAACTATTTTGGACAAGAAGAGAATAGAATCTTTCGAAATGTGGTGCTACAGAAGAATGCTGAAGATAAGGTGGGTAGATCACGTAACTAATGACGAGGTATTGAATAGGATTGGGGAGAAGAGAAGTTTGTGGCACAACTTGAGTAGAAGAAGGGATCGGTTGGTAGGACATGTTCTGAGGCATCGAGGGATCACAAATTTAGCATTGGAGGGCAGCGTGGAGGGTAAAAATCGTAGAGGGAGACCAAGAGATCAGTACACTAAGCAGATTCAGAAGGATGTAGGTTGCAGTAGGTACTGGGAGATGAAGAAGCTTGCACAGGATAGAGTAGCATGGAGAGCTGCATCAAACCAGTTTCAGGACTGAAGACCACAACAACAACAACAGTCTGCTAGTGATGTGCGGATTAGCCACGACAGAACCTAACCACCTACTTGGGCATCATCATTTGTTGCAGGTCGTGGTTTACGTTTCTCATGTGGCTGAAGACTTCCTGTTTCCTTAAATAACAAACCGAGCGAGGTGGCGCAGTGGTTAGCACACTGGACTCGCATTCGGGAGGACGACGGTTCAATCCCGCGTCCGGCCATCCTGATTTAGGTTTTCCGTGATTTCCCTAAATCGCTTCAGGCAAATGCCGGGATGGTTCCTTAGAAAGGGCACGGCCGATTTCCTTCCCTATCCTTCCGTAATCCGAGCTTGTGCTCCGTCTCTAATGACCTCGTTGTCGACGGGACGTTAAACAGTAATCTCCTCCTCCTCCTTAAATAACGTAACTATCCGGCAAACGGTCCGGAAACTTGGATGATGTCGTCCAGGATACCGAGCAGCATACATAGCACACGCTCGTTGCATAAATTGATCACAATAGTCATACATCAACACGATATCAACCTTTTCTGCAATTGGTAAACGGTCCATTTTAACACGGGTAATGTATCACGAAGCAAATACCGTGCCAACCGGCGGAGTGTTACGTGATACCACGTACTTACACGTTTGTGACTATTACAGCGCCATGTATCACAAAACGAAAAAATTGATCCAACTAAAACATTCATATTTCTTTACGTACTGCACGAATATGTAATAAAAAATGGGGGTTCTTATTTTAAAAAACGCAGTTGGTGTCCGTTTGATGTATGGCAGCGCCATCTAGCGGGCCAACCAAAGACCATCAGGTTTCCCCCTTCAAGCTAGACAAGCTTTGTTCTTTTCAGTTTTTTCTTTTGACGCTTATTTCGTGAAATATTTGGGCCGGTCACGTTCAATGTACTACCCTGCATACTAGAGTTGTGTGACAGATGAGGGAAATCGGCTAGCCATTCGATGTCTGCTTCCCTTGTTAGTGGTAATCTGGAAAGTCAGTCAACTACTGGATGGTTGCTGGCACACTGTAAGTAGGTGGTAAACAAACACTGGGCACGCAGCGCCGTGTTCTTTGGCAGGGCGACCCAGCTGCCACGGCGAGGCCGCGGCCCCCCGAGGTGCGCGGCTATCAGCCGCCTCAAAGGCGGATACGGCTCAGGCCGGCCACCTGTTCCCGCTATAAATATCGCTGATGCATGGCTTCAGAAACCCGATGCCCTCGGCGAGGGCACTCGCCGTGTCGCCGTCTCCTGCCTTCCAACTGCGCATCACACAATCAAACAAGAACGTATTTCGAGAAAGGGAGTGAGGCAACAGGTACACATTAGGTTCAAACCGCTCCGAGAGTCGTATCACTTTGTTAAACGTAGGGCTGCTTTAAATGTATCATTAGCTACAAGAACTCTATGGCTTTCAAAGCATTTCTTCTACAAATATGATTGATGCATAAAAGTAAAACTCACCAAGTTTTCATTTTGCACCCTACCAATGTTATGAGTGCCCCTCTGCTCACACGACTCGCGTCCGACTGGTAATCAAGTTCGTTCCATACCTTGTGTTGCAAGATCCCGTCAGTGGTCATCGTAGCAGCTGTGATGCGTTGTCTGAGCTGTTCCTTTTTATTGGCAGTGCGGATGCGTAAACACGGTCCGTAATCTACGCCCAAAGAAAAAAGTCATGAAGTGTTAGGTCAGGCTATCTGACGTGGCCAAGGAAACACAGCCACATCATCTTCACCACTACTCTCAATCCAACGTTGCGGAAGTTCGTCGTTTAGATAGCGACGAACATCAATGCTGAAATGACGGGGCCGGCCGCTGTGGCCGGGTGGTTCTAGGCGCTACAGTCTGAAACCGCGCTCCTACCACGGTCACAGGTTCGAATCCTGTCTCAGGCAAGGATGTGTGTGATGTCCTTAGTTAGGTTTAAGTAGTTCTAAGTCTAGGGGACTGATGACCTCAGATTTTAAGTCCCATAGTGCTTAGAGACATTTTTTTCAAATAACCGGGAGTCCCATCTTATTGTAAGGTGAAATTCTCGGAATCAGCAGTCAGTTGTGGAAACACGATTGCAAGATATCGACGTAACAAGTACCCGCCACTGTTTGTCCACAGAAGAAAACAGGCCTGGCAGCTTCATCTATAACACTGAAGATAAAACATTAAGGATTCTCTCAAGAGTTGTAGTATTTATATTAGGCGACTGGTTTCGAATCTTACAAGTTCATTTTTAAAGCTGGCCTACTGTGGCTGCACTGACAGTGCCTGATCTTAATGATAAACGTCAAAGTGGTAAAAAATGCTTTCTAAATGCTTGCGGAATGATGTCCACAATCCACATGTGTCTCTTACCAAGTGATACTTTTATAAAGCATTCGCTACCACTTTGATGCTTATTATTAATATCAGGCACACTCAGTGGAGCATCAGTAGGCTAGGCTTGAAATTGAATCTGTAAGGTTCGAAATTAGTCGTCTATAATAAAGTTATTTGCTCCCAATCAACAAAATGTTGAAACTGAAAAAAAAGAAACCATTAACAGTCTGCGAATCTCGTTCATGCACCATATTTATACGAGGATGACCTACAATCTCACATTGTGATGATTAACTTTTCCAGATAAAAGGAAGATTGCTTCGTCACTGAATATCATTGTGCAGAAAAAAATATTCATCCTCAAGTGCTTCCTGCATTGTGCTGCAAAATTGAAGGCACTGGTTTAATTGCTGCAAGAGCTGTAGGCGGCACCGTTTTAAATGTAATCGCCGCCACAAAATCTTCCGCACCGTTTGTTGCGGGGTTCAAAGTTCGTGGCTTCCGCGGACCGTTGCTTTTTTGGACTGCGTACGAAACTTACCTTCAGCCCCTCTACGCTTACATCAAGCACACTTACTCGACCGGTACCTTTCTTTTTACAGAGACAACGAGAGTTCCTAAATTTTCGCTACCAACGCATGGTGTTCTGTTTACATAGCGGTTCTTCTCTTGCACGTTTCAACACACAAAAAATGGTTCAAATGGCTCTGAGCACTATGGTACTTAACATCTGAGGTCATCAGTCCCTTAGAACTTAGAACTACTTAAATCTAACTAACCTAAGGACATCACACACATCCATGCCGAGGCAGGATTCGAACCTGCGACCGTAGTGATCACGCGGTTACAGACTGTAGCGCCTAGAACCGCTCGTCCACTGCGGCCGGCCGTTTCAACACACGAAAATTCTTTTCTTGCTGTCGCCATTTTGTCAAAAACTCGTATCGCCAGCTAGTGGATGCAGTTCAAACTCGGTGGGTTTCTGGTGCTGTTCATGCATCAATCATATTCGAAATCTTCTTGTAGAACTAATAAACAGCCAATCATTTGTAAAATGGAAGATTTACTTAAACCACTTTATCGTGGTTTCAACGTTTGTAAAATTCCTTCTTCAAAAGGAAATATATTTTAACGTACCTCCACTACAACATGTAACCCAGTTGTCACTATTTACTTTTGCAGAAGACGTTTTTATAAACGTTGGAAACATGGTAAAAGGCCTTCCATTTTGGAACTAACTGGCTGTTTTTGCAAGAACATTTCATCCTACGATTGCTGCTCCAGCCATGTACAAAATATTAAAATTATGTTTGAACATGAAATACATTGGAGAATACAGAACTCCGAAAACGAATGAATCATTTATACTAGTCCTGTACACCCCTTCCTTTCGCTACAAACTCACAGCAACAATAATGTTCAAAATCACCGGAACATTCCGTTGGACCAATTTAGCCCATATCTTCATCTTTCGTCTTTAGACCGCAAGCCATGTTTTTCTGTGTGGCGGAGGGTACTTTGAGTATCACTGTCACTTCCCCCATTCGTGTTCCAGTCGCCAATGATACGCGGGAAGAACAATTGTTCTTCAGCCCCTGTGTGAGTCAAATCTCTCTCATTTTACTTCGTAGCCTTGTTGCGATAAGTGCAGAAGAGAATTTTAAGAGTAAAGCATTCTGTGATGCATTCCCTTGTGGTTTCTGTCACTGTAGTTTGAAGAGCATTTCTGTAGTGCTTTCGTGCTAGGATATTGTCCATTTCTTCTGTGAAACCTATTTAGTAAAGAGTTGTAGTCTGTTGACTGATACTGAGGTATTTTTGAATGGTGAATTTCTTAGCTACCTCTTTCGTGGATGAGCTACAATTCCAATGAATGTCAATCTAGCATCTGCCTTTCCAATGACTATTGTGTTGTTGTCCTGCCACTTTACGTCGCTCCCTGCGCGTACTACCAGATATTTGACGAATCTGACTGTTTTCAGTGAATGTTCGAAAATGGCACAGTGAATTAATAAAGAATCTTTCCACCTATTTATGCGTAATGCGTTGCATTTATTTATGTTGTGGGTGAACTGCCATTCCCTACACCAAGCAATGAACATCTGTATTTCGGAACAGTTTTCTAGCACTACGCCTTCATCATAATCACCGAACAGCCTCATGGAGCTTACAAGGTTATTCGCTTGGTCGTTTTTGTGTACATATTGTGAACAGTAATGGTGATACTCACTTGGGTTACACTTGAAGTTTGAAACTTCCTGGCAGGTTAAAACTATGTGCCGGACCAAGACTCGAACTCGGGACCTTTGATTTTTGCGGGCAAGTGCTCTACCACTGAGCTACCCAAGCACGACTCACAATCCCTCCTCACAGCTTCAATTCTACCAGTACCTCGTCTCCTACCTTCCAGACTCCACAGAAGCTCTTCTGCGAACCTTGCAGAACTAGCACTCCTGGAAGAAAGGATATTGCGGTGACATGGCTAAGCCACAGCCTTGGGGATGTTTCCAGAATGAGAGGTAAAGGTCCCGAGTTCGAGTCTCGGTCTGGCGCACAGTTTTAATCTGCCAGGGAGTTTCATATCAGCGCACACTCCGCTGCAGAGTGAAAATCTCATTCTGGAAACACTTGAAATTTATTTTACGTCCTCAAATTGCTACTGCTTGTTAGTAAAATTGTCTACCGGGAATTACATAAGGAGAATGGAGTCCGCCGGGGTCAAAATTGGCGAATGTGGGGCGTCTTCGAAGAGTATTATCATTCTTTGGGTAGGAACTGACGCAGAGAAAAACGGTTCAAAGGAATGACACACAGCATCGCAGATGTCGTATACTCTAAACTGTTTTGCAGGTTGTAGCCAGCTGCTACAAGAAAAAAGCTATTTCCAGCAGAGAAAACACTATTCTATGCAGCTCCACACCTGTTCTTGTAATAGTCACGTTTGTCTCCCGTTCACAAATTCGTCCACGGAACCTACTGAAGCGACTGTGTGTAACAGTGTAGTTTTCGTGCGGGGTGACACTTATTGAACTATACGAAAAATAGTGTAACTACGGCATGCACACACTTTATTCAACACGTAAACGTCACTACAGATATTCGGATTTAAGTTATTACATGTTCGATATACCTGTCACCATTGGCGATGACGTGGCGCTGACGACTAGCGAAATTCTGCATGACCCGCTGAAGTGTCGGAACATCGATGCTGCCGATTACCTCCTTAGTGGCTGTTTTCACCTCAGCAGTGATTTTGGGGTTATTGCTATACACCTTGTATTTAATATAGCCCCACAAAAAGGAATCGGATGTGTTCATATTCGGAGAAAATGGCGGCCAATCGAGGCCCATGCCAGTGGCCTCTGGGTAACCGAGAACCAGAATGCGATCCCCAACGTGCTGCTCCAGGATATCAAACACTCTCCTGCTTCCTTGGGGTCTTCTCCATCTTGCATGGATCATATCTTGTCGAAATCGGGTTTCCTTTTGATAATGGGGATGAAATCGTCTTCCAAAACCTTCATGTACTGTTCGATAGTATCGTGCCATCAAGAATTATCGCAGCGATTATTCCGTGACTGGACACTGCACACCACACAGTCCCCCCATGAGAGTAAAGAGACTTCCCGATCGTGAAATACGGATTCTGAATCCCCCATATGCACCAATTTTGCTTATTGACGAACCGTCCGAAATGAAAGTTGACTTCGTCGCTAAACCAAGCATGCTTGCGCTCACTAATTGCCATCATGATCCGCGGCCAACTGTGCAGTTTGAACTTCCTAACGCAAACTGTTCAGAAGCTAGGACGATTTTATTTCATGTAGTACAATAATTGTGACCCTGTAGTTGTTCCGTGTTGACGTTTCATACCAAGCAAGGAGGCAGTATGCTTAAGACATGCAATACTTACTTTTGAACTAGCGCTCACTTGAGCAGTTATTATCTCTCCTGCCGGCTCATTTTCATTTGTCATGAAGTAAATGAGGAGTGGGAGAGGCAACGGTTATTTTGTCTTCTCCTGTCAACTCGGGAAATGAGCAGATGCAACAAGAGGCGCGCTCAGACACTGTGTTACATTACCTTAATATGAAGCTGACTTTCAAAGAATCCGTGGGGTGGATTACGCTAGTAAACTATCCTGCGTAATCATTTTTCATTTATCTTAAAGATGAAATGGCAAAGAAATCCTAGCAGCAGCCGGAGCAGCAGGGACGAAATATGAAAAAAATCTCAGACACAATGGTCTCGTTTCCACGTAAACCTGGTTTCAAATCCTCGAATGGCCGTGATGTTTTACCTAAGTCGTTTCCGGAAGATGCTAGAATGGTTCCTTTCAAAAGAAACGGTTCCATTTCCTTTTGCAATCTGAACTTCCGCTCCATCTCTGATGACTTCGTCGGCGGCGGAAAATTAAACCCTAACCCTCTTTCTTTTCTTTTTAAGATCTAGATTATAGGCGTGTTGGAAATTTTCGGCAGATTAAAACTACTCTAACTCGGAACCTTGCCTTTTGCGAGCAAATAATTTTGCCGACTGTTACTTCCTGACACGACCCACTAAGCACTACAGATTTATACATTAGTGTTTTCATCGGTTACATCAGGAATTATAACTGAATTATACCAAACTTTTCTTCAGCATACATAACATACACTGAGATGAAGAAAGTCGTGAGATAGCGACGTGTGTGTATACAGATGGCGATAGTATCGCATACACAATGAATAAAAGCGCAACGGATTAGAGGAGCTGTCATTTTTGCCCACTTGATATTTGCGAAAAGGTTTTCAACTTAAGAAACTTCCTCGCAGATTAAAACTGTGTGCCCGACCGAGACTCGAAATCGGGACCTTCGCCTTTCGCGGGCAAGTGCTCTACTATCTGAGCTACCCAAACACGACTCACTATCCCGTCCTCACAGATTTACTTCCTCCAGTACCTCATCTCCTGCTTTCCAAACTTCACAGAAGCTCTCCTGCGAAACTTGTAGAACTAGCACTCCTGGAAGAAAGGATATGGCAGAGACATGGCTTAGCCACAGCCTGGGGGATGTTTCAGAATGAGATTTTCACTCTGCAGTGGAGTGTGAGCTGATATGCAACTTCCTGACAGATTAAAACTGTGTGCCTTACAGAGACTCGAACTCGAGACCTTTGCCTTTCGCGTGCAAGAGCTCTACCACTAGCTCAGATGGTTGAGCACTTGCCCGCGAAAGCCAAAGGTCCCGATTTCGAGTCTCGGTCTGGCACACAGTATTAATCTTCCAGGATATTTGATATCAGCGCATACTCCGCTGCAGAGTCAAAATCTCATTGCGGGGTTTCAACGTGATTATGGTTCAAAATGGTTCAAATGGCTCTGAGCACTATGGGACTCAACATCTTAGGTCATAAGTCCCCTAGAACTTAGAACTACTTAAACCGAACTAACCTAAGGACATCACACACACCCATGCCCGAGGCAGGATTCGAACCTGCGACCGTAGCAGTCCCGCGGTTCCGGACTGCAGCGCCAGAACCGCACGGCCACCGCGGCCGGCTCAACGTGATTATGGCCCCACGACTGAAATTAACAAACTTTTAACGCGGAATGGTAGATGGAGGTAGGCACTTGGGCTATCCATTTTGGAAATTGTTAGGGAATTCAGTATTCCGAGATCCACGGTATCAACAATGTGCCGAGAATACCAAATTCCAGGCATTACATCTCACCACGGACAACGCACTGTGCGGCGAAATTTGGCGTTAATGGGCTATGGCAGCAGACGACCGACACGAGTGGCTTTGCTAACTGCACGACATCGGCTGAAGGGCCTCTCCTGGTCTCGTGACCAAACCGCTTGGGGCCTAGACATGTGGAAAACCGTAGTCTGCTCAGACTAGACCCGATTTCAGTCGGTGAGAGCTGATGGTACGATTCGAGTGTGGCGCAGACCCTACGAAGCCATGGACGCAAGTTGTCAAGAAGGCACTGTGCAAGCTTCTGGTGGATCCATAATGGTGTCAGCTGTGTTTACGTGGAATTGTGTTGGGCTACGTGGAGACCATTTGCAGCCATTCGTGGATTCATGTTCCCCAATGTCATGTCACTGGGCCACAATTATTCGGGAGTGGTTTCAAGAACATTCTGGCCACCCAGATCGCCCTTCATGAATCCCATCGACTTGACGGTCTGTGCACAACATCCTGCACCGGCAACACTTTCGCAGTTACGGACGACTGTCCGCTGCAGGAACATTTTTTCTGCAGGTGACTTCCAAACACTTGTTGAGTCCAAGCTACGCCGAGTTACTGGACTAGGCTGGGCAAAAGGAGATCCGACACGATGTTAGGAGGTATCCCATGACTTTTGCCACCTCAGTGTAAAAAAGTCGAGGATAACATCAAGTAGGAAAGTTATTTCACTGGAGCTCATAATTTCATATGGATATATACACTCCTTGAAATTGAAATAAGAACACCGTGAATTCATTGTCCCAGGAAGGGGAAACTTTATTGACACATTCCTGGGGTCAGATACATCACATGATCACACTGACAGAACCACAGGCACATAGACACAGGCAACAGAGCATGCACAATGTCGGCACTAGTACAGTGTATATTCACCTTTCGCAGCAATGCAGGCTGCTATTCTCCCATGGAGACGATCGTAGAGATGCTGGATGTAGTCCTGTGGAACGGCTTGCCATGCCATTTCCACCTGGCGCCTCAGTTGGACCAGCGTTCGTGCTGGACGTGCAGACCGCGTGAGACGACGCTTCATCCAGTCCCAAACATGCACAATGGGGGACAGATCCGGAGATCTTGTTGGCCAGGGTAGTTGACTTACACCTTCTAGAGCACGTTGGGTGGCACGGGATACATGCGGACGTGCATTGTCCTGTTGGACCAGCAAGTTCCCTTGCCGGTCTAGGAATGGTAGAACGATGGGTTCGATGACGGTTTGGATGTACCGTGCACTATTCAGTGTCCCCTCGACGATCACCAGTGGTGTACGGCCAGTGTAGGAGATCGCTCCCCACACCATGATGCCGGGTGTTGGCCCTGTGTGCCTCGGTCGTATGCAGTCCTGATTGTGGCGCTCACCTGCACGGCGCCAAACACGCATACGACCATCATTGGCACCAAGGCAGAAGCGACTCTCATCGCTCAAGACGACACGTCTCCATTCGTCCCTCCATTCACGCCTGTCGCGACACCACTGGAGGTGGGCTGCACGATGTTGGGGCGTGAGCGGAAGACGGCCTAACGGTATGCGGGACCGTAGCCCAGCTTCATGGAGACGGTTGCGAATGGTCCTCGCCGATACCCCAGGAGCAACAGTGTCCCTAATTTGCTGGGAAGTGGCGGTGCGGTCCCCTACGGCACTGCGTAGGATCCTACGGTCTTGGCGTGCATCCGTGCGTCGCTGCGGTCCGGTCCCAGGTCGACGGGCACGTGCACCTTCCGCCGACCACTGGCGACAACATCGATGTACTGTGGAGACCTCACGCCCCACGTGTTGAGCAATTCGGCGGTACGTCCACCCGGCCTCCCGCATGCCCACTATACGCCCTCGCTCAAAGTCCGTCAACTGCACATACGGGTCACGTCCACGCTGTCGCGGCATGCTACCAGTGGTAAAGACTGCGATGGAGCTCCGTATGCCACGGCAAACTGGCTGACACTGACGGCGGCGGTGCACAAATGCTGCGCAGCTAGCACCATTCGACGGCCTACACCGCGGTTTCTGGTGTGTCCGCTGTGCCGTGCGTGTGATCATTGCTTGTACAGCCCTCTCGCAGTGTCCGGAGCAAGTATGGTGGGTCTGACACACCGGTGTCAATGTGTTCTTTTTTCCATTTCCAGGAGTGTAGATTAACAAAAGGCAAGGTGTTGTAAGCAGAAATTTGATGGGGCTGAAATTTAAGCTGCAACGGTGGAAGACAGACGTTATACGCTTTACGTAACACACGTACAGGGAGACTTCCAAATTGTGGCTTAGTAAAACCAAAGAAGTAAAGAAGCATTGCTAAGTGTTTTCTGTACTAGATATCGCCATGTTAAGTGCAGAGAGCAACATAAGCCTCTATATTTAATTTTCTGTGAATTGGGAAAAGCCTTTTATTCAGTACCCAGATTCGACATGTGAAAGGTACTGAGAAACTTAGGATATCCTAAACGTTATGTGGAACTGGTTGAAGCTCTTCATGATGGCATGTCTGGGGATATTCTTCACAGGAAGTCGGCATTGGATTCGTTTCCAGTCACCCAGGATTTGAAATAAGGCTATGTGTTTACTTCAACATTCTTCGTACTGTACGTGGCTGTTATACCGTATAAATCATCTGCAAACAACCAAGGCATGGAGGTTCGTTGATGGAAGTCTCTTAATCTGGCAAGACTTCGTTCGGAAGGATGTAGCCAGGTCAACCGCGTGACAGATCCACAGCATATCGGTGACACCGCATCTCCTGCTCTAAAACCTGCAGAGTTATAACAGCCAGTCAGCTTCTCTAAAACTGCAATGCTTTGATCTTACGATTAACGCGGGAAAAATGAAGGTACTCGCACAGCCTGTCCCGGGATCAACGCTTCCTAAATTCAATATCTCCGTCCGAGACACAACATTGTGGCAGGTTGATCACTTGTCGTACCTTGGGAGCATCTTGTCCAAACCGTGTACCTACAAAGAGGATGTTGATAAAAGAAGTGAGACTGCCAATGCATTTGGACGCTTAATACATAGAGTCTTCATGAATAAAGGCTTAAAGCTACACAACAAACTGATGTGTACAGAGTTGTTGTTATGTCTACGTTTCTGTATAGCTGTGAAACTTAGACACACTATCGCCCTGACATCAAAATCTTGAGCGCTTCCACCAACAACAAAAATGCGATACATCTGTGAGAGGTCCATTTGGCCAACAGTATGATTCTCGAGAAAGCGCATCTAATCAACACTTAGACAGTCATCATCGCTTGTCAACTGAGGTGATTAGGCCATGTTCATCGGATGAATGACACAGGGCTTCACCGCCAAATCCTTTATGGTGAACTCTGCTGTGTCAGTAAACCTCTTGGAGCCCCTAGTAAATGCTTTAATGACTAGCTAAAAACATAATGAAGACGATAGATATTAACAAAAGAACATAGGAAGAATGTGCTGTGGACCACTTTCTGTGAAGGAACAATAAATCCACCGCTGTCACCATCTTTGAACGGGAACGCCGCATACATAAAGAGGCCTAGCGCCAAGAAGGAAGGCTTCGTGAATTACAACCCTGCCATCCTCCAACCATTCAGTGGGATTTGTGTGGAGGCATATTTTATGCCAGGAGGGATCTGTTCAGCCCCCAGAAACACATCCATAAGTTGAGTTGAAATGCTCATTCTATGCAGGAAGAAGCTTTGCATACTCGGCATCGAGTTGGAGCCGACGACGAGTGAGAAATATTGTGTCAGCTAGGACGTGAAAACAAGCACCTGTAATAGTTCGTTCCTCGCTTACATTACTCAGTGATGATCCTTTATTTCACGAACTCGAATCGATTTCTGTCGCATTTATTGCTCTTTTGGTCTTCAGACCAAAGACTCGTTTGATGCAGCTCTCCACTCTAATATATTTTGTGCAGACCTCTTCACCTCTTCGCGGCTGCTGTAGGCTGCATCCTTTTGCATTCTTGTGCAGCAACGTATTTCAAAAGCCCCAATTTTCTTATAGTCTTTGTTGTTTACTACCCACGTTTCTCTAACGTACAATAGGGATGGCTGTTATCGTTGGAACAACCGGTTTTCGATTACACCAGTTCTTTCCGTCTCCGTTTTACCCTGCCTGTTGAAACCGCTCAAAATAACAGGTTTCATATTGCTGTTACTCGCAGTTACATACATGGATTTCGAAAACAGATTGAAAAGTTATAATGAAGATCAGGAAGTAGGGGCTCATGATTGGTATGGGATTGAAGCTGAGGCAGGAATCGGTATCTTTGGCCAATAAAGATTGCGAAGTTGTAGGAGACGGATGCGGCTACAGCGAGAGTGAAAAGTCGCAAGTTGTGGCTTTACTGCATCATCACTTCTGAATGATATCAATACTTCACCATGAAGCGACCATAAAATTAAGATTTTAGTTATTATCCCTAGTTTACAGCACGTCAGTAAAATTATAGATATGTCAATCAAATTTACCCTCTTTTTCCAAGAAGCCCCCGTTCTTAATCTTTTAAAGAAAATGGAGCATTGTACTTCACTGTTACAGCACTTCCTGAAATACTTCGAAACTGTGCATGGTACCATTCTGTAATGTATCCGATGTCCGAAGACAACAGCGAGAAACTACTGTATAGAGTATAGACCAAATGGAGGCACGTCTTGCACACTGCACGACCATGTGTCCCGTCTAATCGGCCGTGCCACATGACAAGCGGTGCAGTATTGTCCCACCAACGCTGTACCAATTCTTATGACATGTGTTTCTTACTTGTTTGTAATTGTGGACAGCATGGAGATAGAGCTGAACACTTTTCTCAAATTCTATAATAACCCATGAGCCGTGGCGCGGCTCTCGGGCGCAAGACGCTATCGCCGGCCGCGGTGGTCTAGCGGTTCTGGCGCTGCAGTCCGGAACCGCGGGACTGCTACGGTCGCAGGTTCGAATCCTGCCTCGGGCATGGGTGTGTGTGATGTCCTTAGGTTAGTTAGGTTTAAGTAGTTCTAAGTTCTAGGGGACTTATGACCTAAGATGTTGAGTCCCATAGTGCTCAGAGCCATTTGAACCATTTGAACAAGACGCTATCGATTACTCCTCTGGTTGAGGTTGGCACTATGTGCGATCGCGAGCGCCTCCTGTCGGAGCGGGTCCTAACGGGGGAGTGAGTGCGAGTACGGGAGTCTGGGGCGGACAGCAGGGGAGAACGGATTGCGGCCGCACTCTGAGGCGACAAGAGAAGAGTTGTTGTGCACGGCCGAGGAGGGAGCGTTGAGCAAGGCGGCAGTCAGCATCGCTTTCCGGGGGACAGAGAGTTGCGGCAGTCCAGCGGGCAGACACCAGTTCCGGGAGCAGTGCTCCGGTTTGTGGACGTGACGTGGGTCGTATTTTGGCGCAGTATAGTTTGCTTGGTACGCGTCTGCTGCTCCCTTTATGCCCACGTGTGTTGTTCTGTCCGTATGTGCATTGAAAAGGTTACGCTCCGGCTGGAACAGTGGCTTGTGCTTTATGTTCATGCACCCTGACTCATTTTTTTTTGCTGCAGGCATCCGTAATTTGAGATTTTTTTTTCGTCGCGATTGTCTTAGTCCGGTGGTGCCTAGTATCCGAGAACAAGACAGCCAACGTGTGACCTGTTGTTTTGGGTTTTGGAGTCCCGTTTGGGCAACCTAGTTATCACGCACACAAATGTATTGCTGCCGAGTGAGGTTAGTCCTAATCTTGTGGAACTGAGCTTTCAGTGACTGGCTCGTCTGCAAATTAATTAATTTAACCTTTGTGGTGTGTTGTTTTTTTGCTTTCAATGGTGAATTTCTTGTCATTCATTTGTGTATGTTTTGCCGTTAATGATAACTGTGAGTAAGATGGCAAGGTCTTGAAGGGCTTGCGTATCGTGACTGTATTTTTGGCAACTGTTTAATTTGATTTCTTGTTTATCGGTCTGGTGAAAATTGATGCCAAGTTTACTAATTTCCGCCTGTGGTCCGGAAGTTGGTTTGAAGGTAAATCCGTTGGTAAATCTTTACTGGACCTAACTGTTAACTGATCTTGCGTTGAACTAATAGCATTATTGAATCGTTTCTTTTGTGCTATAAATTGTATTACCGTAGACAAGGAGACAGGGCACATTCTGTGGTCGAGGGGTAGGCACGGTTGTTGCTTTGCGCGTGGCGTCTTGTCGCCCGCTATCATTTCCCGCGTTAGTACGGGCGGCGTGAGATTTGTTTGCTCGCGGTTGTAAGACCGCTAGTCAGCTGTGCCTGCTCCCACTTCAGGGTGTGCCGTGTTTCGTAAGGCGTACGCTGACTTTGTCACTGTTACTCCTGTGTTGCTGTCGGTCGCTTACCGAAACGTTAGTCTGTTTTAGCACGGTGGCCACTGGGCCGTGATGTCGGTTGATGACCAGCGTTGGGGCGGTCGTCCGCTCTGAGTGGCTTCGGTCGCTTGGACTTGGCAGTTATCTTCTGGTTAAACAGATCAAACTAGTTTATTTGCTGTAAATTCCTAAGTAGTTTATGAGAAAAGTTGTAACTCAGCTTTTCACGATTTTACACAATTCAAGCATTTTGGTAAGGCATTTTCCTATCTGTTTTATTTAAATGAGAGCTCTTTGTTGGGTTATTCACCTGTTGAAGCTTAACATAAAATTTGTAACTGAGCTTTCATGATTTTACTTAATTTAAGCATTCTTGTAAAGCAGTCCTTTATCTACGTTTTATTGATTGGTAATTCTTTATTTGGGTTATTCACTGGTTGAAGGTTAACATATGTTTGTAACCAAGTTTGTTCTTGCTTAATTGAGATTTGTTAAGAGCCTTTATTGCTGGAAGATCATTAAGGCTTGGGTGCTTGTAATTGTGAATACTGTTGTCTGTCTATGTTGTGGGCTACCCTTCCACTTCCACAGGAAAGCTGTCCTATCTACCAGTACAACCCAATATTTTAAAGCAATGACATTTTTGCAAATACTCATTAATCACTTGAACAGTCCACGGGTGTACTGCTGGTCCATCGTGTCCAACGGGCACAATATTTCGGCGCTCAGACATGTCGCCATCGTCAGGTGCGCTGATAAGCTGAGCTCCTGACACTCTCACTTTCCTTACCTGCGGTCCTATGCTCGTGATATGGCAGGGTGAGCGTCTAGCGCTATTCCTGCAGAACATGCCTCGTGGAATTTAGGGAACTGACTTAATTGTGAACCGGCCTTTCGGATGCATGGTATCCTTTGACTGAGGGCGAGCGGCCGTCTTAATTCCCCTCCCCTCGCGAGGCGTTCTCTCCCTGGTCGCTCTTTCGTTTCCTTTGCTGGGCGTCTTTTTAATTTGACTCAGTGCTTGTTCGCATGCCCTGCTGAGGTTGTAGCCGCATTCTCAGTTGAGTCCGTCCCTGGTACGAATTTCGATAGCCTCTCTAATGATGCTGTCCCAGTATTTAGATGTCTGTGCCAAGACCCTGGTATATTGGCAGTCCATTTCGTGATTTTCGGACAAACAGTACTCTGTGACCGCCGACTCGTTGGGTGATTTTCGGACAAACAGTACTCTGTGACCGCCGACTCGTTGGGGCACTCAAGCCGAGTGTGCCTCTGATGTTCTTGGCAACGATCTTCGATGGTGCGCACTGTCTGTCCAATGTAAGTCTTCCCGCACTGACACCGAATCTGGTATATGCCGGCCTTCCGAAAACCGAGATCGTCTTTGACACTTCCCAATACTGCTCGCGATTTATTTGGTGGCCAAAAGACAGTTCCTACCCGGTGTTACCTCAATATTCGTCCCATTTTCCCCGATAGTGCGCAGGTATACGGTATAGAGGCCGTGCCTCTCTCTTTCTCCGTGACTTCTTCCATCTCCACACGCTGTACTGTAGACGTGGGGCGGAGAGCGCGTCTGATTTGACATTCCGAGTACCCGTTTTTCCGGAATACAGTTTTGAGGTGTTCCAGCTCTTAGGGCAGACTCTCTGCGTCAGAGATGGTGCGCGCACTGTGCACCAGTGTTTTTAGCACCCATTCCTCTGCGCAGGGTGGTGGCAGTCCACTTGCAAATACAGGTCGGTGTGAGTTTTCTTCCTGTACACCCCGTGGCGGCCCAGGGTGCCATCCTCTTCTTTTGACCATGACGTCCTGGAGTGGTAATCTTCCTTCTGCTTCGGTCTCCATAGTGAATTTGATGTTCGGATGTATGGAGTTCAGCTGTTTAAGAAAGTCTAGGAGCATGTCCCCTCCATAGGGCGA
Organism: Schistocerca cancellata; assembly: GCF_023864275.1. NCBI lineage: Eukaryota > Metazoa > Arthropoda > Insecta > Orthoptera > Acrididae > Schistocerca > Schistocerca cancellata. Next base: position 922,838,486 of record NC_064627.1, on the reverse strand, counting down.
GATCAGGAACGTGTCATCCACATAGAAAACAAGAAGGTTTCCATTTGGATGACGCCAAAGCTTCCTCCTCGAAGTACTCCATATAGAAATTCGCGACCACAGGCGAGAGTGGGCTCCCCATTGCGAGTCCTTCTGTTTGTTCATAGTATTCTCCATTAAAGAGAAAATACGTGGAGTTGAGAACGTGCTTGAAAAGGTCGGTCATCTTCTTGTCAAATTTCTGTGCAGTAAGCTCAACTGACTCTCGAAGAGGCACCTTGGTGAATAATGAAACACCGTCAAAACTCATTAGAATATCTGAGTCTTTCAGCTTGAAGTTGTGGAGACGTTTTACGAAATCCACAGGATTACGAACGTGACGAGGGCATTTACTCACATAAGGGCTTAATAATTCTTAGTAGTTTGCCCCCCCTCCCCCTCCAATAATACACGAGCATTATTGCGAAGAATCAATGACGATCTCGGTTTGCGGAAGGCCGGCATGTACCAGATTCCGTGTCATTGTGGGAAGACTTATATTGGACAGACACTTCGCACCATCGAAGATCGTTGCCGAGAGCATCAGAGGCATACGCGACTTGCGTACCCCAACAAGTCGGCGGTCACAGAGCACTGTTTGTCCGAAAATCACGAAATCGCCAACATACCAGGGTCTTGGCACAGACATCTAAATAATGGGACAGCGTCGTTAGAGAGGCTATCGAAATGCTTACCCGGGACGGACTCATCAACTGAGATTGCGGCTACAACCTCAGCACGGCATGGGAGCAAGCATTGAGTCTAATTAAAAAGACGCTCAGCAAAGGAAGCGAATGGGCGACTAGGGCGGACGAGGCAGTTACACCGATGCCACCACAGACGCCGACGCTAGCATTCCACCGACCGCTGACGCACGGGCGCTGACCGCGGAGAGAACGCCTCGCGAGGGGAGGGGATTTAAGACGGCCGCCCACCCTCAGGGGCTCAGTTCGTCAGCGCACCTAACGAAGGTGACATGTCTGATCGCCGAAATATTGTGCCCATTGGACACTACGGACCGGCAGTACACCCGTGGACTGTTTGAGCAGTAAATACGCCATGAGAAACTGAAGAATCACACTCATTAATCAGTTTTCTAAAAAGGTTTTATTTAAAAACCAAAAAAATTTGCACTGCCGCTATGGAAAAACGAAATGTTGTTTTTCCCGGTTATTACTAAAATATGAAAGAACTTGTTATAACCAAGACCAAACGAAAAACTAAAAATACCTTTTATTCGGAACTAAAACACCGGTATTTGTGTTAACTGGTCGATTTTTATCCTTTCCCCACCGTACATACCTACACCCCACGCAAATACCACCACAAAAGGCTTCCTAATATTTGAATTTATATTAGATGCAAACAAAGTTACATTTCTCAAAAATTAATTTCCTGCTATTGCTATTCTGTATTTCTTACCTTTTCTACTTTGCCCATCGTTAGTTATTTTATTTCCCAAGTAGCAATACTCATCGAGTACTCACCCTGTCTTACTTCCAAATCTAGTCCTATCCATACTACCTTTATTTAATTCAATAACATCCCATTACACTCATCTGACTTTAAACTGATCTTTCAAGTTCTTTGCCGTCTCTCACAAAGTTACTACGTCATCGATAAACGTATAGTTTTGTTTATCGTTTTCACAAATGACGGCCGGTGTGGCCGAGCGGTTCTAGGCGCTTCAGTTTGGAACCGTGCGACCGCTACGGTCGCAGGTTGGAATCCTGCCTCTGGCATGGAAGTGTGTGATGTCCTTAGGTTAGTTAGGTTTAAGTAGTTCTGAGTTCCAGGGGAATGATGACCTCAGCTATTAAATCCCGTAGTGCTCAGAGCCATTTGAACCATTTTTCATTTTTTTCAGATGTTGATGTAGAGTACTGAATTACTAACTTTTTCTCTGCCGCAAAGCTGCCACATTGTCAGCGTGCTTTTAATCATTACGCCTACATTTTGTATATAATGTAGCAAATGTTTCTGCCCACAAAATCTGTTCCCTTGAGATACACAGTTTTAATATTACATTTGGTCACTTTAAGATCACCCGTTTCAGAAGCGTGTCTGTGACTGTGTGTGTGCCATTTGGGATTAAGGCGTAATTTGTCTGTCGTTCTTCGAAGATGGCGCCGGAAAGCAATGAATGGCAAACGCTACAACATTATGTTAACAGAGCTTTTATGGTCTGAACTGAATCGTGTGAATGCTGAAGACGCTTGGTTTCAACTAGGTGGTACAGTTTGTCTTACGAGAGAGATTCCCTGCCTGGGTAATTTCTCGCAATGGTGACCTCAGGCGCCACCCTGGTTTTGTGATTTGTCATTTCTTGTGTGTACACCAACAAACCAGCACCACATGCAGAGCTCAAGGCCGGTAGTGACAGATTATTCCGAAACTAGACGAACAAATACGCCGAAAAGTTACGGAAACTGGATCGATAGAGCGAGAGTGTGCCTGCCTGGAGAGTCGTGGAGAATTTTTGAGTAATATCATATTTCATACGCAGTCACACGTAGCATGCATTGCAATAATCTGTAAACTACTGAATTTAATCAATAAATCTGTATGTTATTATGCCCTCTAAAGTTTTGTTCTTTATGGCAATTCTTTTAGATACTAGTGTCAATGGTGACGAGAAACAACTGAAATAGCTGTAAAAAGCTCTAGAGCCTCAAAAAAGACAGAGATGATCTATAATACTACCGTCCAATATCCTTGACATCCATTTGCTGTTGAATCTTAGAACATATTCTGAGCTCAAACTCAATGAGGTATATAGGATGGGGTGACATTCTCCATCCCAACCACCATGGACCCGAAAACATCTATCATGTAAAACCTAACTCGCTATCTTCTTACATGACATCCTGAAAGCCATGGATCAAAGCAGGGAGGTATATGCATTATTTCTCAGTTTCAGAAAATCATTTGGCCATGTGCTACTTATACCCTCTTTATCAAAGGGACGGTCGTATGGAAAATCAAGCGAAATTTGTGACTTCAGTGAGGATTTTTTGTATGGAGAACGCAGTATGTCGTCTTGGATGGACAGTCACCGACAGATATAGAACTAACTTCGGATGTGAACCAGGGAAATGTGTTGGAACACTGTTCTTGCTGTGTGTTGATAACCTTGAAGAGTATGTGAAAAGTAAAATCAGACTTTTCGCAAATTATACGACTATATACAATGAAAAAGGCTGAACTAATATTCGATCAGATACAGATAATATTTTAAAATGGTGAAAACATTAACCACTTGCTTTAAATGTTCGAAAATGTAAAATTATGCACTCCACGAAACGAAAAAAATGCAGTATCCTATGACTACTGTATCAACAAGTCACAGTTTGAATCGGTCTACTCACACAAATATCTGAATGTAAAAGTTTCTTGGAATATGAAATGGAACGATCATATAAGCTCAGTTGTGGGCAAAGCAGGTGGCAGGCTTCGGTATACGGGTAGGGTGTTAGGAAAATGCAATCATACTACAAAGGAGGTCACTTACAAATCACTTGTGTGACCCATCCTAGAATATTGCTTAAATATGTGGGGCCTCTACCAAATAAGACTAAAAAGTTAACAGTGAAAGTATATGTCGAAGGGCACCTTCCAAGATCATAGATTTCTTTGATGCAGTATCACAGAGGTGCTGAAGAAACTGAACGGGCATACACCTAATGATAGCCGCGAACTATTCCGAGAAAGATTACTTACAGTTTCTAGAATCGGCTTTAAATAATGAATCTAGAAATATTCTACAACCACCTGCGTATTGCTCCAGTACGGATGTTAAGAACAAGACTAGGTTAATTACAGAGCGCATAGAAACATTGAATCAATCATTCTTGTTGCGCTTCACACGTAAATGTAACGGGAAGAAGCCCTCATAAGAGATACAATGGAACATGCCCTCTGCCATGCACATCGCAGTAGTTTGCTGAGTATGGATGTAGATCTATAATGGTCTTTGTGATGGCTGTTTCCTGCCGGTTTCTTTCAAATTTTAGCAGTCACTGTTTCTTACTTTAAAGGAGAAAAGGAACATAGAGATTTGTTTTGGTGAGTCTACAACTATTAAAGCAAACAGTACAGCGGTAACAGCTAGATCGTTTATTTCAGAAAATGTTGGGAGATTCTATGTAAGTTAAGATGATTTGAAGGAACTTTTTTCGTACATTTACTCTACGCCAAATGGACTGAAATCGTTGTCTCATAATTACCTTCCTTTTCGTATCCTCAGTTAGCTATCCACTTTCCTTGATCTATGATTCCGTTGCGTAAATACTTCACGCTTTCAGATATTTAAAACGCTTCAGGCACAATTAATGCGTTGTAATGACCTAGCTTCGATTCTAAAGTACTTACTTTTTGTTGTTTTCATTCCTAATGTCTCTACAAGCGTTTTATAATTTGTAAAATCTCCATTTGTTTGCTTCTCGCTTTAATCCCAGGATGAAAGCCATAAATGAATTCTCTTCAACTACTTTGGACGACTGAAGTACCCAAATTACCTACTAACAAAACTTGAAAAGCATTCCATGTTTTAAGCTTTTATATGTAAGGTTATAGGATTCGTAGATATTCTCATACCACAGAATTATACTGTTCACCGCATCACCATGAGAAGTAATGAGACAATTTAGAACATAAAAACTTTATTGAGAACTTTCTAAGTTCAATACCAGGTAACCGACTGGTTATACGTGCCAATAAGGAAATTTTTACAAGTATATCCTTGCAGAGAAGAAAACAGCAACTAGCCACTGGTAATAACAATACTTTTTTACACAAGTAGCGCGTTACGTGTTTCGAACCGATAGATTTATTTTGAGACGGCGGTTTACGCTTACGTTACATTTATTGTTGTTTACATTAGTTGTTGAAGAAAAACAGCCAACACTTTCTGTAAACAACAACAAAAATGTCTTTATCATGCATCATAGAGAATGAAATTAGAATTATATATTAATACCTTCAGCTGCTTACGGGCATTGATATATATCAACGGGGACAGGTGAAAATGTGTACCCCGACTGGGACTCGAACCCGGGATGTCCTGCTTACATGAGAGACGCTCTATCCATCTAAGCCATTTTTTTTCTTTTTTTTCGTTATTTTGTTCCGTGTTGCTCGTTGCGCTTGGTCTGGGCGGACGTCACATGACATCCGTTCAATCTGATCGTTGATTCCTTTACTCAGTTTTTTTTTATTACACAGGGCCTCTCTGACCAAACACGCTGAGCTACCGTGCCGGCAGCCGTCGAGGGCACAGAGGATAGTGCGACTGCATGGACCATCTCGCAAACGCCTCCCGCGAGACCCACATTCTCACCTTATATGTCCACACACTACATTCGTAGTGTCCCTACCCAACACACTCATTACTCGTGGAAGACATTCTTACGAAGTCCCGTAAGAGTTCGGGTAATATGTGTGCATCCGCACAGAAGAGGAAGGTCATGGCCGGTATTGTATGTAATGTATTGCGAACACATAGAAAGAAGGATCCTTTATTGTATGATTATATGATATTGGAACAAACACTGGTAGCAGTTACTTCTGTAAAATATCTGGGAGTATGCATACGGAACGATTTGAAGTGGAATGATCATATAAAAGTAATTGTTGGTAAGGTGGGTGCCAGGTTGAGATTCATTGAGAGAGTCCTTAGAAAATGTAGTCCATCAACAAAGGAGGTGGCTTACAAAACGCTCGGTCGACCTATACTTGAGTATTGCTCATCAGTGTGGGATCCGTACCAGGTCGGGTTGACAGAGGAGATAGAGAAGATCCAAAGAAGAGCGGCGCGTTTCGTCACAGGGTTATTTGGTAAGCGTGATAGCATTACGGAGATGTTTAGCAAACTCAAGTGGCAGACTCTGCAAGAGAGGCGCTCTGCATCGCGGTGTAGCTTGCTGTCCAGGTTTCGAGAGGGTGCGTTTCCGGATGAGGTATCGAATATCTTGCTTCCCCCTACTTATACCTCCCGAGGAGATCACGAATGTAAAGTTAGATAGATTCGAGCGCGCATGGAGGCTTTCCGGCAGTCGTTCTTCCCGCGAACCATACGCGGCTGGGACAGGAAAGGGAGGTAATGACAGTGGCACGTAAAGTGCCCTCCGCCACACGTCGTTGGGTGGCTTGCGGAGTATAAATGTAGACGTAGATGTAGATATTGCCAGAACAATATACTTATATGGATATGGTGTCTGCTTCTTTCGGACATTTCCGAAAGAACAGGCACTATATCCATGTAAGTACACTCCTGGAAATTGAAATAAGAACACCGTGAATTCATTGTCCCAGGAAGGGGAAACTTTATTGACACATTCCTGGGCTCAGATACATCACATGATCACACTGACAGAACCACAGGCACATAGACACAGGCAACAGAGCATGCACAATGTCGGCACTAGTACAGTGTATATCCACCTTTCGCAGCAATGCAGGCTGCTATTCTCCCATGGAGACGATCGTAGAGATGCTGGATGTAGTCCTGTGGAACGGCTTGCCATGCCATTTCCACCTGGCGCCTCAGTTGGACCAGCGTTCGTGCTGCACGTGCAGACCGCGTGAGACGACGCTTCATCCAGTCCCAAACATGCTCAATGGGGGACAGATCCGGAGATCTTGCTGGCCAGGGTAGTTGACTTACACCTTCTAGAGCACGTTGGGTGGCACGGGATACATGCGGACGTGCATTGTCCTGTTGGAACAGCGAGTTCCCTTGCCGGTCTAGGAATGGTAGAACGATGGGTTCGATGACGGTTTGGATGTACAGTGCACTATTCAGTGTCCCGTCGACGATCACCAGTGGTGTACGGCCAGTGTAGGAGATCGCTCCCCACACCATGATGCCGGGTGTTGGCCCTGTGTGCCTCGGTCGTATGCAGTCCTGATTGTGGCGCTCACCTGCACGGCGCCAAACATGCATACGACCATCATTGGCACCAAGGCAGAAGCGACTCTCATCGCTGAAGACGACACGTCTCCATTCGTCCCTCCATTCACGCCTGTCGCGACACCACTGGAGGCGGGCTGCACGATGTTGGGGCGTGAGCGGAAGACGGCCTAACGGTGTGCGGGACCGTAGCCCAGCTTCATGGAGACGATTGCGAATGGTCCTCGCCGATACCCCAGGAGCAACAGTGTCCCTAATTTGCTGGGAAGTGGCGGTGCGGTCCCCTGCGGCACTGCGTAGGATCCTACGGTCTTGGCGTGCATCCGTGCGTCGCTGCGGTCCGGTCCCAGGTCGACGGGCACGTGCACCTTCCGCCGACCACTGGCGACAACATCGATGTACTGTGGAGACCTCACGCCCCACGTGTTGAGCAATTTGGCGGTACGTCCACCCGGCCTCCCGCATGCCCACTATACGCCCTCGCTCAAAGTCCGTCAACTGCACATACGGTTCACGTCCACGCTGTCGCGGCATGCTACCAGTGTTAAAGACTGCGATGGAGCTCCGTATGCCACGGCAAACTGGCTGACACTGACGGCGGCGGTGCACAAATACTGCGCAGCTAGCGCCATTCGACGGCCAACACCGCGGTTCCTGGTGTGTCCGCTGTGCCGTGCGTGTGATCATTGCTTGTACAGCCCTCTCGCAGTGTCCGGAGCAAGTATGGTGGATCTGACACACTGGTGTCAATGTGTTCTTTTTTCCATTTCCAGGAGTGTATATCATAGAGAATGGTGTGAACGCAGACACATGCTATTGTGGGCTTCAGTCCGATGGCCAGATTGATGTAGCTCTATAAGCTACTTTATCCTCAATAAGCTTCTTCATCCCGGAATAATTACTGCAACCTAGATCATTGTAAATCAGCTTACTGTATTCATTTCTTGGTCTGCCTTACGATTTCTTCTCCCCAAAGATTCCCTCAAGTAGTAAACTGGTGATCCCTTGATGTCTCAAAATGTCTTATTAGACGATCCCTTTTTTTGTTCGAGCTGTGCCGCAAATTTCTTGTCTCTTCAATTCTGTTCAGTACCTCCTCATTAGTTACGCTACTCATCTAATCTTCAGCATTCTTCAGTATCACCACAATTGACAGTAATTATGATAATAATAAATAAAGCAGCCTCAGGCTGCAGTTAAGGTTTTACAAGTTTTATTCCACGACCTATTTCGAAGCTTCACGTCTGATCTTCAGGTGCACCTTGGTCTGGTGCCCACCGGTGATGTGGACATTTGGTGCGTTCACCTGTCATCCGGTTGACAGCCTGGAGCGATCTCGGAAATCAACACTTAACGTCGATTAGACGTGTACTAAGGTACGTCCCAAGTGAAGTCTCGAAATAAGTCATGAAATGAAACTTGTAAAACCATAACTGCAGCCTGGGGTTGTTTTATTTAATATTGCAACAACAAAAGTAATGAAACCTTCCTCCAACCCCACCACACCATCCACACTTCGCCCTACCTTCTGCAACACTCCGATAATCCCCTCCAGATTGTGCGTGGCGGAGTTGCCATTGGTCACCTCCACCAGATCCCGGTTCGGCTCCAACCTCTCCTTCCCGACCCCACTGAACACCTGATCCTTAGTCTCTTCTTCCCCGGCCTTACCATCACCTGCGCCACCATCTATGTCCGCCCGAACGCCCCTATTCCTTTCGACTTCCTCTCTCACATTGATCGTACCTTCTCCTCCTACATGATCGCCACCGACCTCAACATCCATAGTCCTTCCGCCACCCAGTTACGGCAGTGGCATTGGTTCCTCTCCACCCTCCAAGGCGACCTCCTCCCCATCCCGCAGCACACCCATCCTGAATCCAACTCCACTCCCAATGTCATTCTCTCCTCCCCCAACCTCCTTGGCCTTGGCAGCCACCATCTCCCTGTCCTCCTCACCGTTCCACACGGTTGTCGCCCCCACCCCGACCCTCGCACTGACCCTCCCCCAAAGTACGTCCATGGCTATTCCCGTGCCAACTGGAATGCCTACCGGGATACCCTCACCACCCAGGTCGAAGGCCACCCCTTCACCTACCACCACCCTGACAATGTTACCCATGCCGCCCCCTTTCTCCAGCAGACCTTGTCTGAGGCCGTGGAGGCCCACGTTCCTACTGTCGCCATCCACCCCCACCATCCTACCTTACCCCAACAGGCCGTCCTCCTGCTCCATGAATCGTGGCGTCTCTACCGTGCCTTTCTTCACATGTGTGCCCCCTACACACTAGGACGCCACCAGCAACTCCAGCGACACATTGGAAACTTGCTCGTGGCTAAGAAACGCCGGGACTGGCGACAGACATGCACCCGTTTAAATGCTACCCTACCTATCAACTTGTCCAAGTTCTGGTCAGCCTTCCGTCGCCTCACTGGAACTAAACCCTCCCCCTACTATCCCCTTCTCCATGATGATCACCCCTTCCCTGACCCCCTCAGTAAGGCCAATCACTTTGCCTCCTACCTTTCAGATGTCTTTTCCATCCCCAACGATCCCCACTTCGATTACTCCCTCTTCCCGGATGTCCGCGATCGAACTGACACCTCTGTCCCTCCCCTTGCACCTGGTTTCCAGTACTTGGACAACATTGCACACACGGAACTCAGTGCCCCTATCACTACACAGGATCTCATTGCTACACTCCGCACAAAACGCAACACTGCTCCTGGTCACGATTGTGTCACCTACCGCCACCTTCATGAAGCTCCTGTCTCTTTCCTCTCCACCCTGGCCATGCTCTACAATGTAGTCCTGTCCACCAGCTACTACCCCGACCTGTGGAAAACCTCCCATATCCTGTTGTTCCTTAAACCCGGTAAACCACCGTCTGCTGTCTCCTCCTACGATCCCATCAGTTTTACCTCGGTCTTCAGCAAGGTCCTGGAATCCATCCTCACCCGACGCATCCACCAGCATCTCCACCAGCACCGCCTCCTTCCTGTTACCCAGTGTGGCTTTCGGCCGTCCTGCTCTTCCGATGATCTTCTCCTCCACCTCACTCATCTCCTTTCCGAACTGCTTAATTCCCGTCGCTCTGCAATCTTCACCTCCCTGGACCTCGAAAGTGCCTATGACCACTTATGGCATTCCGGTCTCCTCTTCAAGCTCCAAACCTTTGCCCTTCCCATTAACTACGTCCGTCTGATCGGCTCCTTTCTCTCCCACCGTCCTTCCTACGTCACCATCCATAACACTGATTCCTACACCTTTTTTTCCTCCGCCGGTATGCCCCAAGGCTCCGCACTCTCCCCCTTCTGTACCTTTTGTATACGGCGGACATGCCGCCGCCGTCACACCCCATCCACCTTCTCCAGTTTGCCGATGACACCGCCTTCCTTGCCCTCGCCAGCACCCGGCAGCATTCCCAACACCTTCTCCAATCCCATCTTGACCGGTTCACCGCTTGGTGCAACCAGTGGTTGCTCAAGGTCAATCCCTCCAAAACCCAGGCGAGCATTGTAGGCAACACCACCCCTTCCTTCCGCCTCCTTGATTTCTATCTCACCATCTATGGCCATTCTATCGCCCTCACCCCCACCCTTAAGGGGCTCCGGAAAGGCTCAAAATCATGAAAAGTTCAATTGGTTGTTTCGGGGAAGGAGACCAGACAGCGAGGTGATCGGTCTTATCGGAATAGGGAAGGAAGTCGGCCGTGCCCTTTGAAAGGAACCATCCCGGCATTTGCCTGGAGCGATTTAGGGAAATCACGGAAAACCTAAATCAGGATGGCCGGACGCGGGATTGAACCGTCGTCCTCCCGAATGCGAGTCCAGTGTCTAACCACTGCGCCACCTCGCTCGGTATATGAAAAGTTCAAATTTTACTTTTTTGCGTTTTCTGAATCTGCAGACTATTACCTTTTAATAGATATATAATTTATTCAATTCCGAAGACTACAACTATTTTTAATTTTTTTTGAAATGTGTTCTACATGGGCGTGACCCACTGTGCCGCTGTGCGATATGTTAATTACCTTGGTGACGGTGATTCTAAAAGTTTCAAACATGTTCAAGGACTGAAGCCCTATGGTGATGACGTTGTAGTGCAGAAATTTGAGTGTATTGGACACGTACAGAAGCGAATGGGAACAAGACTTCGGCGACTGAAAGCTTCGTACAAAAAACAAAAACTCAGTGATGGTAAAGGGTTGGATGGGAATGGAAGGTTAACTGACAGTGTAATTGACAAAATACAGATTATGGAGTGGCTATTAGGCAAAATACACAAAGTGTCGACGGAATGAAGAAGGCTGTTTGGGCTCCTTTTTTTCATACTTCTTCAACCGATGAAAATCCCCGAACATAGCTTGAGTCCCAAAGAAGAAGACAGTTGGTGTAAATATAAAAAAGGATTGCTAACTGGTGAAGTGTACACTCATAAGCATAGTCTGCCTCATGCAATAATGGAGGTGATAAAACCTATTTTCAGAGACTTCGCAGCACCTGAACTGTTGAAAAAGTGTATTCACGGAAAAACTCAAAACCCCAATGAAAGTGTAAATAGTGTTATATGATCGAGAATCCCCAAGACTGTATTTGTTGGAATAGAAACACTTCACTTTGGTGTGTATGATGCTGTTGCGACTTTCAATGATGGCAACATTGTAAGGTGCAAGGTATTTAGAAATATGGGAATGAAGATAGGTTCTAACATGGTACGAGCGATGCTTGCTTTAGACAAGGAACGCCTTCGGGCTGCAGACAGGGCTGTAAAGAGTCTAGAAATACAAGCAAGAGTAAACAGGAGGAGGAACAAGAGGAAGCTGGAGGAGGAGTTTGCAGAGGATGAAGATAATCCATCCTATGGACCTGGAATGCACTAAAAAGTTAATCCAATCTTTGTAGCTCGATTCCCAAAACTTTTATTTTCTCATACTAATTACATGTTTTCTAAGGATCTTCCAAACATATTTGTTTCAAACTTTCAGTAAATGTTACACAGTACCTTCTGCATAATTTAACACAGCCTTTTTCCAAAAAAACTGTATATTTTTGAATATATAAATAAAAAATTGCAAAAAAATGTTGTGAATTTTCATGTTGTTGTTGTGGTCTTCAGTCCTGAGACTGGTTTGATGCAGCTCTCCATGCTACTCTATCCTGTGGAAGCTTCTTCATCTCCCAGTACCTACTGCAACCTACATCCTTCTGAATCTGCTTAGTGTATTCATCTCTTGGTCTCCCCCTACGATTTTTACCCTCCACGCTGCCCTCCAATACTAAATTGGTGATGCCTTGATGCCTCAGAACATGTCCTACCAACCGATCCCTTCTTCTGGTCAAGTTGTGTCACAAACTTCTCTTCTCCCCAATCCTATTCAATACTTCCTCATTAGTTATGTGATCTACCCATCTAATCTTCAGCAGTCTTCTGTAGCACCACATTTCGAAAGCTTCTATTCTCTTCTTGTCTAAATTATTTATCGTCCATGTTTCACTTCGATACATGGCTACACTCCATACAAATACTTTCAGAAATGACTTCCTGACACTTAAATCTATACTCGATGTTAACAAATTTCTCTTCTTCAGAAACGCTTTCCTTGCCATTGCCAGTCTACGTTTTATATCCTCTCTACTTCGGCCATCATCAGTTATTTTGCTCCCCAAATAGCAAAACTCCTTTATTACTTTAAGTGTCTCATTTCCTAATCTAATTCCCTCAACATCGCCCGACTTAATTCGACTACATTCCATTATTCTCGTTTTGTTTTTGTTGATGTTCATCTTATATACTCCCTTCAAGACACCATCCATTCCGTTCAACTGCTCTTCCAAGTCCTTTGCTGTCTCTGAAAGAATTACAATGTCATCGGCGAACCTCAAAGTTTTTATTTCTTCTCCATGGATTTTAATACCTACCCCGAATTTTTCTTTTGTTTCCTTTACTGCTTGCTCAATATACAGATTGAATTACATTGGGGTGAGGCTACAACCCTGTCTCACTCCCTTCCCAACCACTGCTTCCATTTCATGTCCCTCGACTCTTATAACTGCCATCTGGTTTCTGTACAAATTGTAAATAGCCTTTCGCTCCCTGTATTTTACCCCTGCAACCTTTAGAATTTGAAAGAGAGTATTCCAGTCAACATTGTCAAAAGCTTTCTCTAAGTCTACAAATGCTAGAAACGTAGGTTTGCCTTTCCTTAATCTTTCTTCTAAGATAAGTCGTAAGGTCAGTATTGCCTCACGTGTTCCAGTATTTCTACGGAATCCAGACTGATCTTCCCCGAGGTCGGCTTCTACTAGTTTTTCCATTCGTCTGTAAAGAATTCGTGTTAGTATTTTGCAGCTGTGGCATATTAAACTGATTGTTCGGTAATTTTCACATCTGTCATCACCTGCTTTCTTTGGGATTGGAATTATTATATTCTTCTTGAAGTCTGAGGGTATTTCGCCTGTTTCATACATCTTGCTCACCAGATGGTAGAGTTTTGTCAGGACTGGCTCTCCCAAGGCCGTCAGTAGTTCCAATGGAATGTTGTCTACTCCGGGGGCCTTGTTTCGACTCAGGGCTTTCAGTGCTCTGTCAAACTCTTCACGCAGTATCGTATCTCCCATTTCATCTTCATCTACATCCTCTTCCATTTCCATAATATTGTCCTCAAGTGCATCGCCCTTGTATAGACCCTCTATATACTCCTTCCACCTTTCTGCTTTCTCTTCTTTGCTTAGAACTGGGTTTAGATCTGAGCTCTTGATGTTCATACAAGTGGTTCTCTTATCTCCAAAAGTCTCTTTAATTTTCCTGTAGGCAGTATCTATCTGACCCCTAGTGAGATACACCTCTACATCCTTACATTTGTCCTCTAGCCATCCCTGCTTAGCCATTTTGCACTTCCTGTCGATCTCATTTTTGAGACGTTTGTATTCCTTTTTGCCTGCTTCATTTACTGCATTTTTATATTTTCTCCTTTCATCAATTAAATTCAATATTTCTTCTGTTATCCAAGGATTTCTACTAGCCCTCGTCTTTTTACCTACTTGATCCTCTGCTGCCTTCACTACTTCATCCCTCAAAGCTACCCATTCTTCTTCTACTGTATTTCTTTCCCCCATTCCTGTCAGTTGTTCCCTTATGCTCTCCCTGAAACTCTGTACAACCTCTGGTTCTTTCAGTTTATCCAGGTCCCATCTCCTTAAGTTCCCACCTTTTTGCAGTTTCTTCAGTTTTAATCCACAGGTGTTAACCAATAGATTGTGGTCAGATTTCACATCTGCCCCTGGAAATGTCTTACAATTTAAAACCTGGTTCCTAAATCTCTGTCTTACCATTATATAATCTATCTGATACCTTTTAGTGTCTCCAGGGTTCTCCCATGTATACAACCTTCTATCATGATTCTTAAACCAAGTGTTAGCTATGATTAAGTTGTGCTCTGTGCAAAATTCTATCAGGCGGCTTCCTCTTTCATTTCTTAGCCCCTATCCATATTCACCTACTACGTTTCCTTCTCTCCCTTTTCCTACACTCGAATTCCAGTCACCAATGACTATTAAATTTTCGTCTCCCTTCACTGTCTGAATAATTTCTTTGTAATTTTCATTACAATTGAAAAAAAAATCATCTTTAATAACTGAACTAAAATTTTGTAAAATCCCTGTGTTAAGTTGTAGCCCATATTCCGATAAATAATCTGTAAAAAGTTCAACTTGCTACCTCAAATACTTTGTGAGGAAAGATGTAATTTATAAGCGTTATTTTAACATTGCAAGTATAGGGCGTTCCGGAGCCCCTTAAGTACCTTGGCTTCACCCTCTACCGCCGCCTCCTGGACTCCCCATCTCCGGACAATCCAAGCCAAGGCACGCTCCCGACTCCGTGTCCTCAAGCACCTTTCCGGCCGTACGTGGGGTCTGGACTCCTCTACCATCCTCCACACCTATAAATCCCTCATCCGCCCTGTCCTCTGTTCCGCCCATGTTATGCCCATCCTGCCTGGATCCCCGTCCCCCTACCTTTTACAAGTCCCTTCAGGTCCTCGAACGCCATGCTCTCCACCTCACCTATCGCATCCGTCTCCCCTCCCCCACGCAGATCCTGTACGACCTCATTCCGTTCCCCCACCTCCTCCTTTTCCTTGAAAGGATACAGATCCTCTACACCTCCCGTAAACTCGATCCTCCTCACCCGCTTGTCTCCCCCATCTTCTCCCACCCCCGCCCGCTGCCGCGCCTATATTCCCATGTCCCACCTGCTCTCCATCTCCCCACCCTCCTTACCCTCTCCCAAGGTGGCTTCCACCTGCTACCCCTCCCTGATGATGCCCTCCTCCCCTCCATCTACCCCTCCTACCAACTTTGATCCTCCCTCTCTCTTCCTCTGTTTGCTCCTTTGGGCACCCTCCCTCCCATCTCTCACCCTTCCCTCCCTCCTCCATTTCTCCCCAATCCTCCCCTGGGCTTCCCCTCCCCAGTCCCTCTACTCCTCCTCCCATCTCCTCAGCCATTGGCATCTTTGTTCTCCCCTCTCCCCCCCTTCACCCTTCCTCCTTTCTTGGCAGATCCCTGGACTCGCACACGCTCAGTGGACATTCGCGCGCCGGAGATCATCGCCATCAGTGTCTCGTGTGTGCCGTCGTGTTTAGTGTTCAGTGTTCACCGTCGCACTCCATCGTTCGCCTGTGCCATCGACATCTTCAGTGTTTGTGCTTCGTGCCAACAGTTTGTAGTGTGGATTATTGTCGAGTGTGAACGGCTCCGTGTTTGTCTTTATGCGTCTACTGTTTTATTACCCACCGTTATGTAACTTATGTGTATTCTTTCTGTTGTTTCTTTGTCTATTCTATGGCTGAAGAGCAGCGTAACATGATGCTGACAGCCTGCCTGTTGTACGGGTTTAAAAATAACAATAAAGAAAAAAAAAGAGTTGGGATGCTTCACAAGCCATTGGCGACATGCAAATAATGTCTTTCGCTGTATAGAATGTCCATGCAAATAATGGACAGCAAGCAGCTCTTCTAGTGTGCGGGCCTACTAGTGTCCGTCTTCTAACTGTCCGGCCGAGGCTGGCAGAAGCGCTACTCATATTTTCTTTGGGTAGAGGCCGCTCCTGTCGTGGTGCGATCATAGTCAGCGAAGTATTGGCTGACGTCGTCTCAGAGCCTTATCTGTTCTTGCGCTCTCCATCTTCGTGCCGGCGCTTATCCTTGCGCCGGAACACCTCCAAGTGTACAAAGACTCATTACAAATAATACAACAGTGCAATAATGTCAACAAGCAAGAGGCTCCTAGGCTGCACCAGCGTAGCGTCCCGTAGTGAAGAGGCTCCAGTGCGAGTGCGCTGTGTCGGTGCCATCGGCCGCCCTATATTGCGGCAGCAGAGGGCGCTCGTGGTTCTGAGCCGCTGAAGGCATGGCCTGCGGGTGCGCACCGTTGGGTTCGCCATATCCCGCGCGACCGCAGTCGACGTCAGATGGAAACTCGCAATTCCGTTGCCAACACTGACGCCCGTGCGGTGGTATTGTTACGTGATACCACAGTGATCGTATGGAATTGATGGCTCGGAGTCCGCACCTAATGAAGCTGGGACAACGAGTTACATATCTTTTCAGTTGCCACCACGATAAGCGACTTGGGTGTTGATAATCGCCGCGCGGAGTGGCCTCGCGGTTACAGACGCCATGTCACTAACAGTGCGGCCCCTCACGCCGGAGGTTCGAGTCCTCCCTCGGGAATGGGTGTAAGTGTTGTCTTTAGCGTTAAGTTAGTGTAAGTAGTGTGTAAGTCTAGGGACCGATGACCTCAGCAGTTTGGTCCCTCAGGAATTAACACATTTTTTGTTGATGATGATGAAATGATGATGAAGACATCTACATCTACATACATACTCCGCTAGCCACCAAGCGGTGTGTGGCGGAGATCACTATTTGCGCCAAATTCATATTTCCCCCACTCCTCTCCCCCTCTGTTCCGCTCGCGGATCGGATCGCGCAAGGGAAAAACGACTGTCTGAACGCCTCAGTACGAACTCTAATTTCCCTTGTCTTTGAATGGTGATCATTGCGCGATTTGAATGTTGGTGGTAACAATATATTCTCTACATCCTCGACAAAGATCGGATTTCGGAATTTAGTGAGCAGCCCCTTCCGTTTAGCGCGTTGTCTATCTGCAAATGTGTCCCACTTTAAACTTTCTATGAGATTTGTAACGCTCTCGCAATGACTAAATGTAACAGTCACAAATCATGCCGCTCTTCTTTGAACCTTCTCAATCTCTTGGATCAGACCCAACTGGTAAGGGTCCCACACAGACGAACAGAGCTCTACGACTGGACGAACTAACGTATTGTAAGCTATTTCCTTTGTTGAAGGACTGCATCGTTTCAGGATTCTACCAATAAACCGCAATCTAAAGTTTTCCTTGCCCGTTACTTCTGTAATCTGATCATTCCATTTGAAATCATTTCGAATAGTAACACCCAAATACTTGACGGATGTTACCGCTTCCAGAGACTGGGCATTTATTTTGTACTCGTACATTAATGTGGATTTTCCTCTTGTTATACGCAGTAGGTTACACTTACTAATATTGAGAGATAACTGCCAATCTTTACACCACGCATTTATTTTCTACAAATCCTCATTGATTTATTCGGAACTCTCCTGTGATACTACTTTCCTGTACACTACAGCATCATCGGCAAACAGTCTAATGCCTCTGTCAGTACCATCAACCAGATCGTTTATGCTAATCGTAAAAAGCAGCAGACCTATTACGCTGCCCTGGGGCACACCTGAAATTATGCTTGTTTCTGTTGAAGTCACCCCATTAGGACGACATACTGCTCTCTGTCTGTTAGCAAACTTTCTATCCAACCACATATGTCATCGTATAGACCGTAAGCGCGCATTTTTGTAGCAAGCGACAGTGTGGAACTGAGTCGAACGCCTTTCGAAAGTCGAGAAATATGGCACCAACCTGGGAGCCGGTGTCTAGAGCCTGTTGTATATAATGCACAAAGAGGGCCAGCTCTGTCTCGCATGACCGCTGTTTCCTAAAACCGTGCTGGTTTCTGCTGATCAGCTTCTCAGAGTCTAGAAAGGTCATTATGTCTGAACACAAAATATGTTCCATGATTCTACAACAAATCGATGTCAGTGAAATTGGCCGGTAATTATGTGCATCCGATTTTCTCCCTTTTATATATTGCCATGACCTGGGCCTTCTTCAAATCCCGTGGAACTTTGCACTGTTCCAATGATCTCTGATAGCCCCAGCCCCAGAGTGGACAAAATCTCCATCTCGGCTGGGAATTGAACCCAGGCCCACTGCAATGACCATCCGTTAAAGGGCACACTATTAGGGAGCGAATTATGTGACGGGGTTGTGGGTGGACTGTTACATGCAGAGACAAAACAACTAACACACTGAAGTAGGTTCATATTAAGGTACCAATGAACAGTGTCAGCACTTATACCCCTAACACCCTGTATACACAGTCTGAAAAGCTTGTAAGGGTTTTGCAGGATAGGTTGTGCTGAGAATTAATTATTACGGAAAAGATTCTGCATGTTGTGCACACGAATTTGAGTGGCCCGCCAGATACAATTAGTATCAGTTGTTCTCACAGTGTAGATGACAGCACGCAAGACTGCTCAGCCTTTGGCCCAGGTTCGATCCTTACTACCATTCCATGTTCAGTTTATGTGTATTGCTCTTCTTCAGGGTTAGGAAACCACACAAACAACGCATCTGGCAACACTGCCTCTGGCATCTCGCTTGAATTTGCGGACACTACAGCGTGATAGGCTAAACGGAATGCAAATTTGAGAACGGCGCAACATAACGAATTGATTTGTCAACCATTATCTCTCGCACAACCTATCTTGCAACACCATTGAAGCTTTTCAGACTGTTTCTGACCACCTTACTTAAATAAATAATTGAATGATAAACCGCGGTCAAGAGAGACGACTATCCTGTTGCTGTAGAAATTCGATACGTCCCGGTAGACGTTCTTCATTCTTATGTGAGACCGAACAGACTCATCAAACAACCAACAGTCAAATGCGATTTGTGAATGAGAAACTCACTGCATAGTGTCTCGCTGTACACAGAATGTAGATGCTGCTCCTAACTACGTTATATATACGGTTAAAGATGGGGTTTTCCAAGTGGTGCTCACCTTTAGCGTACAAACAGGATGTGTCGGCAAATGACCGTATGATTAGTGAGTTGTGGTGAGGTACTGCTCTGTTCCCCTCAGCAGTAGACGAGAGTGCAGTTTCTACGGGATGTTCAAAAAGTCTCTCCGCAGTGCCGTATGATTGGTAGCCGCGCGTGACGTATGATTTTTCGCCTACTTGGGTTACTTCCCTCCAAGTGGACTCTCCCAACATTCAGCTGTTTCGTTCATCTCAGTCAGCGTCAGTAGTATCGTTGGTGTGTGTCGTTACGTGTTGACGTGAACGTTCAAGTTTAGTTCCTTTGTTCGTTTGTTTCGTTTTTGTCGCTGTTAAAATGCTAACCATTGAAGAACGTGTGTTTTTAGTCGAACAAGTGTTCAAAGCTGTCGGTAAATACACAGTTTTTGTTCGTCAAACATTTGATTCAGTTTTCCAGGAGACAACACTCCCACATCGCGATACTGTGCGAGATTTGATTCGAAGTATGGGTTCAGTGAGAGATGCACCGAGAAGTGGTCGTCCTAGCGTTTTGTCTGAGGATAAACTACTCGATATTTCCGATAAAAGGTCCATGAGTCCGAACAAGTCAGTAAGAAAACACACGCGGGAATGACCCACACAGCTGTAAGGAAAAAATTAGAACTTTTCCCATACAAAGTGACAGTCGTGCAAGAACTGAAATATATTGATCATGGCAAGAGACTGCATTATTGACAATGTTTCAAAATTTTCGTTCAACAAAATGGAGGGGGTATTCTTAATGAAACGTTTTTCATTGATGAGGCGTGGTTTCATTTATCCAGGTACATGAACTCGCAAAATTCTCGTATATGGAGTACTGTAAATCCATTGTGCATTCGTGAGGAACCACTTCATTCTGTGAAAATAGGAGTTTGAATTGCAATTTCTAGACGTCAGATTGTGGGTCCCATATTTTTCAACGAAACAATAAACGCACAACGATACTGCAATGACATTCTATACCCAGTCATAGGAGGACTTGTGTAAAGTGAAATACTGAACGGTTATTTGCAACAAGATGGTGTAACCACGCATACAGCTCGCGTTTCAATGCCACTGCTTGCAGATGTTTTTCGTGATCGCATAATTTCGCAGGGACTTCGGCCTCACGATCGCCTGACCTAACACCACCTCACTTTTTCTTCTGGGGTGCAGCGAAAGTAACTGTCTGTAAAAACCATCCAATATCCATCGATGAATTGAAAACTGCAATATCCACTTTCACTGCTACTGTTACAGAAGAAATATTACAGCTTGTGTTTGGAAACATGATTAGACGAATTGAATTGTGTAGTCAACAACAGGGGGGACACTTTCAGCGTTTAATGTGAAAATTTGTAAGTAAAAATGAATATTCAATAAATTAATAACTTGTGTTTCACTGAATTTCATTTCGGTATATTCAATGCGGTATACGGAACGCGCGGCTAACAATCATACGGCACTGCGGAGAGACTTTTTGAACACCCCGTATTACTATGTAGCGTATCAAAGGAAAATAGATGGAGTAAGACAACATACATATGTGTCACACCAATATAAAACAAGTATTCACTTCAATTAAAATGTTAAACTACTTTTTTTTCCTTTTTCACTCTGCTCCCCATTAAAACTGTAAAGTCATGAAGGAGATGTGCAACATATGTCGAACTGTTCTGAAGTGTACTGCACGCTTGGATATGAAAATGATTAGTACTTCAGATCAACGACACAATGTAGGTAGGAGCAGCATCTACATTCTGTGTACAGCGAGATATTATGCAATGAGTTTCTTATTCACAAATCGTATTTGTGTATGGAGGAGGAACGTCTGCCGCAACGTGTCGGAATTCTACAGTAACAGAAGAGTGGTCTGTTGTGACCACGGTATAACACTCCACTATATTGCTGCTCGCTCTTCTCACGATCCAGCGACTGTCACCTGAGTATGGAACCGATCTTTCAAAGAGAGCCACAGTCAACCACAAGCGGTATCTCAATGGCCCCACGGGACTAACGCTAAAGAGGAACAACATATTGTGTGAACCATAACATTATGTTACAGAAATTACAATTCTACGGTATAAATGGAGTAGCATATGAATGATTTAAGTCATACCTACAGAACAGGAAGCAAAAATTTTCCTTATATGGGTCAAGTGATTTAAATAAGTTTGCAACTTCATCTAACTGGGGTGAAATTACACTAGGTGTTCGACAGGGTTCAATCATGGGTCCCCTTCTGTACTTGATATATGTATGTGAACGACCTCCCTTCCTATCTGAAACAGGAATCTGAACTGACACTGTTTGCTGATGATACAAGCATCATTATTAATCCAGTAAAAGGAACTCCATTTGAAAATGATACAAATAAGGTCTTTGGAAAAGTCATTAATTGGTTTTCTGCAAATGGGCTTGCTCTAAACTTTGAAAAAACACAGTACATCCAATTTTCTGCTGTGAAAAGTACAGTTACTTCAATAAATATAACATATCAACAGAAGTCAGTAGACAGGGTAGAGCATACTAAGTTTTTGGGTGTACATATAGGTGAGAATCTTAATTGGAAAATTCATATTTTGGATCTTCTAAAGCGACTATGTTCAGTAACTTTCGCAATCAGATAATTGCCAATTTTGAGGATATAGAAATCAGTAAGCTAACATACTTTGCATACTTTCACTTTCTGATGTCATACAGAAAATATTTTGGGTTAACTCAACATTTAGAGAAGAAGTATCCACTGCTCAAAAGAAAGTGGGTTCATAGTCGCACATCTTGTAGCCATCTTTTTAAAAGATTCGGAATTCTTGCAACAGCCTCACAGTACATTTACTCACTAATGAAATTTGTTCTCAACAACATGGACCAGTTTAAAAACAACAGTGACATTCATGTTTATAATACCAGAAAAAGAAATACTTACATTATCCTTTACTCAACCTATCTTTGGTACAGAAAGGGGTAAAATATGCTGCTATAAGAATTTTCGAAAAATTACCAGATGAAATAAAATGTCTGACAGATAGCAGTAATAGCTTCAAAAATAAACTGAAATCATATCTCCTTGACAACTCCTTCTATACCATAGATGAATTGTTCAATAGGAGCAAATAAATCTATAAATATAGTATATGCATTTTGTGCCATTTAATGGAATGGAGTAAATAATAGAAATATTAACCTTTAACTCTGTATTGTAATATATATATATATATATATATATATATATAAAGAAATCTTGTGCATTTGGCACATGCCACATCATAACGGCTACCGCATCGTGTGACTGACCAATGGAACACGCAACCCTCTAGCTAACTAACTAACTAACTCTCGGCTGTGCAGGATCGTACAGTCACGTTACATACCTTGTGTTAGGATGTGGGACTACTTGTAGTAAGACAAGTATTCACACACACAGTATGATGGCATCTGGAGTACCATGGACTGTCATCATGCCGACGAATGTTGCGAGTTCCCTTGATGTGGCAACAGAGGGAGTCAAGCAGATAGTGGAGCGCTGAACGACATCGCTGGACACAGCAGTGGCACCATCTCTTTTTTCCAAACGGGCCTCTGTTCTGTGTGTGTATATAATTACGATGGACGTATGTGTACATGGAGGCTCTGAAGAGAATAAAAGGTGCTAGGTTGCATTCGCTATACGGGCCCAAGATATGACTTGATCGTGTGCTGTACAAAAGTCAGACAGTTTGTGAGACAGTTTGATATTGATATTTATGATAATTCTCATTTGTTGTTCCGTCTCAGTTGCACACTTTTTTAATTCGATTACATGTTTCGATCACTATGGATCTTCAGATTTTTGTAGTTGCAGCTGCTGTTGTAATTGCTTAGACCTGAAGATGATCCACAGGATCGAAACATATAATCAAATTAAAAAAGTATCCAACTGAGATGGAACAACAGATAAGAATTCTGCTTGTATACAGTTGCTGAATTCTCTCAAGATGGCTATGTAGACTATAGTGACAGTGTGACATGTGTGGTGCCTCGATGTGAGCCATGCGAGGTGTGATCAGAAATCTTTATTTATTCATCATCTCTCCCCTTCAAAGTAATTCCCCTCAAACATAATACACTTGTGCCAGCACTTTTTCCAATCTTGGAAGCACTTCTGGAACTCAGGTTTCGTTATGGTGTTCTGACCCTTCAGCGATTCTGTTTTTATGTCATTATTGGTAGCGAAACAATGTCCTCCATGGCTCTCTTCAGCCTCGAGAATACGACAAAGTCTCAGGGGGCCACATTCAGCGAACACGGTTGCTGTGGCAACATAACAGTTTAGTTTCTTTGCCAAAAAATCACAAACAAGCATCGGGGTAGGAGCGGGATTATTATCGTGACGCAATTTCGACGAGTGGCTCTGATACAATTCCGGTCGTTCCCTTCGGATTGCTTCACACAAACGTGTATTCCTTATCGAAGGTACGACCGTAAGGTCGGCTGGTCCCGGCGGAGGCTCGAGTCCTCCCTCGGGCATGGGTGTGTGTGTTTGTCCTTAGGATAATTTAGGTTAAGTAGTGTGTAAGCTTAGCGACTGATGACCTTAGCAGTTAAGTCCCATAAGATTTCACAAACATTTGAACATTTTTTGAACGACCATAAGGTAGGAACTCATCGCGCCCTATCCCATTGTAACTGAAGAAAATAGTGAGAAGCACTTTCAAATATAACTGGACTTGTCGAATATTTTACGGTTTAGATCTTCAGGTAATTTCCATTGGGACGATTGGACCTTGGTTTCGGCATCATACCTGTGTACTCTTGTTTCGTCACCTGTCTTTAGAAGTTGTCGACTTCATACAGCAATTCCTGAGCGATCCCTATGCGACGTCATTTTTGGTTGAAATTCAACAATTACGAACCAAACTTTGCTGCTGCACTTTTCACGCAAAAAACATCCAGAAGAATTGCTTGGCATGAGCCCAGTGATATGGCGACACCGTCATCAACCTCTCTGTTGGCGATTAGGCAATTTTCCGGTACCATGTTCTTTCCTTATACCACATCGTCGTCAGTAATTGATTTGCTAGGGTGTCCAGGTCAGTCATCGTCTTTAACGTCTTCTCGACCCCCGTATGAAGTTCGCCAAGAGCCACAGTCAACATTTCGAATGCGGTGCTGCACTATACTCCATTTTTTACGCGAAATTTAATGCAAATTCTTTCAGGCACCCTTTTCGGAGATAAAAATTCGCCAAGCACTCGAAAACACGTATAACCATCTCGACTGTCAACAATGTTTTATATTCAAAGCAGCTGAAATTACAAACATTAGGAACACGGTGCCAGCAAGACAAAAAAATTGAAAGGCGGATGTATAATGACCGTGAAATTTAAAGAGTTCTCCTTACTTTTTGATCACACATCGTGGAAGCAGAATATTGGCAGGAGTGTCAAAGAACGTCTTAGAATTATTAAACGCGTTAAATAAGTCAATCCAGGATCTATTCAAGTCCAGGATTTATTCGACGATGGTGAATACGAAGCCGAAGCAACGATGGTTGAAGATTATGCAGAGAAATGTAATTTCTAAATGTCAAAGTTTCCAGTGCCAAAACACATCCAGAACATTGAAATCAGTCTGATGGTGCCATGTCAACTCTGCTTCATCTTGCTTGTGTAAACATCAAGCTCCTCCCTATTAAACTACATTTGAGGAAAATAACATTGATATTTGGCCTAGATTCTATGAACGGCTTATATGAGCTACAGATTAAGAACTATCTTTGCCAGTTATTAAAAGGGTATGTTCTTCTGTGAATACTTAGAAAGTGAACCCGCAGAATTGGTTTGTGGTGTCACAGTCACCGCAGACACCTGTGGGAAAACTATAGAATCATTCTAACCCTTTTGACTATTTACGCAAACTGAAAACCGCAGATTATGATAGTTGTACTGAGACGCTTAATGCCATAAAAGCACACTGAACATCATCCCTAGAAGGCGTCATACCGTGCAACACCACCTATAGCCCTAATAACAATCTCAGTTGGGCGAGGAAGAGACTGTAACTTTCTTCAGGGATGCAGTATCCACTCACTGCTGATTAGATCTCGTAGAATTACCAAACTGCGGCGGGGTAGTGATTGATACGTTTCATCAACTGTTTAAAAAGTCCCAGACATCTCCAATGGGAGCAAGACCAGTAGATTAGAGACGTATGCCTGCAGTCCTCTGAAGAGAGCTGTTGTCGTTTTGGGAAATGACAAATAATGAAAACGTAGAAGAAAGGAGAAAACTTACAAGGAACCGCTCGACAGCGAGGTCGCAAGTTCAATCTTTAGTAAGGCACATCTGAAAGTGTTCTGTTAAAAATTATGACAGAAAAAATATTAGCTACTAATGGGTCACCATCTGCATCAGGATGACGATAGAATATGAGCGTCCGGAAGGCGCAGAGATCAACCTTCTATGGGACATATGTATTACACGTCACAAAATGGAGATCGTTGACATTTAAGATATATTCAAAACAAGCCATTAACTTGCTCCCTGAACGCCGAATGAGTAATGGCGCTCCACAGTTACCACGAAGGTTCACACGGTTACGATCGAAGGCGAATTCCTTGGGAGTTACAAACCGCGCAGGGCGTTCAATTCGGTATCCAGTACTAAGGAATGTGTAGAATCATATTGGCATAACGAGGTAATGAGAACTGATGGAATGTTATCGCATGCAGCCGCACAGGAAACAGTCTATTGTGGAGCCTATCTAGAACCTGGCTATCCTTTAAGGCGTACCTGCAGATACTGCGATAACGTGTTTTATAGGCACGGAAAAAACAAACGTCCAGAGGCTGAACCTGGTTGCAGATGGTATGAACTGCAATGTTACGCACTTTTCAGGATAGTTTGCTTTCAAGGAGTATGATTTTTATATGCAGACCAGGAATCAAGTGACAGTAAGTTATTTTGAGGAGCAAGTGGCCAAAAGCAGCGGCCTTACCACAGTTACAGTTCGTTGTAATTCTCTTATGCCCATTTTCCCACTCGTGCTTGTTGTGATGTAAATATTTCCTACTGCCCTTGGAAGATCACACACACGAGAAAGAATCGCAGGGGGCAGAGCACGTTTTTCATCTCAGCTTTATAGCCAATTTGTCATTTAGATTAACAGCCAGCATAATTTTTTCCGAATGCGTTAAGGCATTGATGTTAGCTGATCTTGATACAACTCTCTTGGTGCCTCTAATTTCCAGGCTTCGTATCACATGCATTTCCTCTTCAAATCACGATTGGACCCATTTGAAAACAAATTCGTTATTGAACCATGGGATGACTTTATCTCATCTCCAAATTTCCTGGCCGATACCGCAGTTTGCTGTACATCGTCAAGTTGACACTTTGTTTGAAATTTCGTTATCTTACGTTTTCCAAATCTGTAGACCTGTTTGAAGTTACCCACTGCTTCGTGCTAGAAACGGAAGAGCAAATTTAGAACGTTCCTGCGGATCATCAGATTTCAGTTGCTGTACCGTCTGGATCTTGTATGGGTAACAGTGTAAAAGAGACCGCAAAACTCTGCGTTGCTGTTGACCACAGGATGGAAAATTCTCGTGACACTACACGAGCACTCCCACTACCTGGGACACGTGCTGAATGGTCAGTGACAGCAACAGCAATTCTTCAATAACTTCCACCGGGATAGGAGACCTCCTTCTTCCACGTACCTCGCCAAACTCACCCGCTTTTTAGAATTTCACTGTCATCATCTTTAAACCATGCAACGACATCGGGCATTTCCTAAGACAATTCAGTTGCTAATACTCTCATTGAATCAATGAAATTACTGCGTTCACATAAAACAATTTCGTTAAGAATGTACGGTTTCTCTTCTCGTTAGCCATACTGTCCACTCACGTTATGGATTGTCAAATGACTGCGTGATAAGAATACTGTACAGCGCCAGATTTGCCACTAGTGGCCACAAACAGAATTAATTTGTTTTCCATGCGTAAGCAGCTTCCGCATCATCGCTGTAGCATATCTATCAAATTTCGCTGCCGTTCGATATTTTTAACCCACTCAGGACATCTGTGAAAAGTTTCATACACTTTAATTACATTGAGGTGACAAAAGTCATGGGATACCTCCTAATACCGTGTCGGACATCCTTTTGCCTGGCGTAGTGGAGTAATTTGACGTGGTATGGACTCAAGGAGACGTTGGCAATCCCCGACATAAATATTGAGCCACACAACCTCTATAGGCGTTCAAAATTGCGAAAGTGTTGCCATTTCTGGATTTTCTGCATGAACTGACCTCTCTATTAGGCCCCATAAATGTTCGAAGTGATTCATGTCGAGCGATCTGGGCAGGAAAATCATTCGCTCGAATTGTCCACGATGTTCTTCAAACCAATCGCGTTGTGGCCTGGTGGCATGGCGAATTGTCGTTTGGGAACGTGAAGTCCATGGATGGCTGGGAATGAATTTCAAGTAACAGAACATAACCATTTACAGTCAATGATCGGCTCAGTTGGACCAGAGGATCCAGTACATTCCATGTAAACTCAGCCCACACTATCATGGAGCCAACACCGGCTTGCACAGTGCCTTATTGACAACTTTTGGGCCCATGGCTTTCTGGGTTTTGAGCCACACTCGAACCCTACCATCAGCTCTTACCAAATCGGGAGTCATCTGATTAGGCCACAGTTTTCCAGTCGTCTAGGGTCCAACCGATATGGTCATGAGCAAAGGAGAGGGCTGCAGGCGATGGCGTGCTGTTAGCAAAGACACTCGCATCGGTCGTCTGCTGCCGTAGTCTATTAACCCCAAATTTCGCCACAGTGTCCTAACGAATACGATCGTCGTACGTCCCAATCGATTCCTGCGATTATTTGACTCAGTGGTGCTTGTCTTTTTACAGTAACAACTCTACGCGGACGCCACTGCTCTCCGTCGGTAAGTGAAGGCCGTCCATGGTGAGAGATAATGCTTGAAATCTGGTAATATCGACACACTCTTGACCACTATGGATCTCGGAATGCTGAATTTCCTAACGATTTTTGAAGCTGAATGACCCATGCGTCTAGCTCCAACTACTGCCCTGCGTTCGAAGTTTGTGAATTCCTGTCGTGCGAACGTAATCATGTTGGAAACCTTTTCACGTGAATCACCTGAGTACAAATGACAGCTCCGCCAGTACACCGCCCTTTTGTACCTTGTGTATGCGATACTACTGCCATCTGCAAATGGGCATATCGCTATCCCCACCTCTGTATACAACCACCCAGTATGCAGCACTTCTCCCCCATGACTTGGGACAGCGGTGGAGGGTCATCTAAGCTCCTGGTACGTTGTACACCGTTTATTGGTTTCCAAAGCGACGTGTGAGCTCTTCTAACAGTGCGACTAATATTTTGTTCGGCGAGATTATACTCCATGCTACAAGCGGGTGCAAGCAATATGCGAGTCGTGAGGATGTAGGTACTAACGGATGGGTGCCTGCTATTAGATTTCCCACGCACGAACGCAAAGATTAACTAAGGTAGTCTTAATCGTGTATGGATTTTTAAATGAACGCACTGAAAAAATTTCTACCACATGCAATGGAATGGAGCTCAAAGAATTCCTGTACTTACAACATTCGCTCTTCATGTCAAGGCTATTGCAAACAAATACGAAAAAAATCCTGAGTTTTAAACTTACTGCGATGCACAGACCACGAAACTTACACACATTTCAAAAACAATTGGGACTAACGTCTGTAATGAAACAAAGTTGCTTCCATTAAGCTAAACTTCCTTTCTTTTGGAGAATACCCCATAAACAGCAAACACAGCAGACCTTCTGAGAAGGAGAAACTTGTCGCAGCACTACGACTTCTCAAAACGAGGCGCAGAAGCCACAGAAAGAGTCTCACCAAAATATTTGATGAATCGGTAGCGAAGTGGCTCTCAGATTCGCCACACGCTCGGCAAGTTTACGAAGTCCCATCTCCACCACAGCCAACCCAAAACACAGACTTCGCGGAATGAGGTCTGTGCTCTGCAAAATCCGTTTGCTATCGGCTCCAGACACCGAAGGTAAACAGGCATCGCTCGCCGCCAGTGCTCCTTCCAATTCGGCCGTCAAATTCTAACTGTCCTCATTCATGCCGGTCAAAGCTCTTCCTTCAGAGAACCACCAAATATCGTGTCCCGCTACCGCGATCAAGCGATCGATTAATCGATGCGAGCCGGCATAGTTCAACCTCCCCTACTTAATCTTAGAAGTCTTTTCTCTCCTCCCAAGGATGCAGAAAGGGGTTTAAGTGTACTAAAACACCCTAACTTGCCCTTTCAAACTGGGAATCGTGGACCCTGGAAACCTTGCCTGTGATGAGATTGCGCAGAGAGACTGTCTGGGTTTGACACTTGGAAGAACCTCACAGGGTCCCACAAAGCGAGCAAGCAATTTACCAGATATTATGACCTCAGGGGTGACTTCGGCAAAAGATCATTCACGGACAACAAATTAGAGAGCGAGGAATTGAGAGGGTAGGTCAGTATCAACGACGCAGGTGTTGCCTTCAGAACGTCGTGATAGGCCGAATTAAAGTCTAAGTTTAGCCACTGAAAGGACGCATCCCACCTACGCTGCGATTCAGCGTGGAAAATTTTCAGCGCTGATTTAAAGTTAACGGTTCACCCTTTCGGGAATGGCACTCAGGTTAGTATGGTATGGTGATGAGATGGACGATGGCACAGTTAAAAGGGAACCGCTTGAATTGCCTCGACAAAAATGTCAGAGCATTGTCGCTAGCTAACGACCGTGGAGAGCCAAAGACTGATAAAAGTTATGGCCGCAGTCGCTTCACTGTTCGGGATCAACCACAAAAACCTTCTACAGGCATCCACTGCCATGAAAACTTAACGATTCCCATCTTTTGTAGGCGGGAGCGGCCGGACGTAATCAATGAACATTTTATTCATGGGATTGCCTTCTCGTATGGACTGAAGCAACCCTTACCTGAAATTGGAAATGGATTTGGCAACCTTAAAATCGTCGCACTTCTCCACTAATTTATGCACGTCTTTACGCATAGTGGGCCACATCAGGTGCTGCTTAATTTGCATCAAGTTTTCATTCACTCCCAAATGGCCAACAGTCAGGAAATTATGAAAATATATGTTTAAAGATAGCAGGAACTAATTCCTCAGATAAACAGATTTTAAAGCACTTATCCCTCTTGGTCTTGTAACACACAACGCCTCTTCTTAATTCATAGCCCGGCGCCTGTTCCCTAGTAAGAAGCCTTTGCTTGACCCGTGAATTAACAGATACTACTCTGTTTTTCCTTTAATTTCCCATAGAGCTCAGATACCTCCGTTAAAGCGACAGACGCCACCTCAGTGTCCTGAGACACCTGACACGACTGCTGCTCTAGTTCATGCTCCTGGAACATACGGCTGCCGGCCGGTGTGGCCGTACGGTTAAAGGCGCTTCAGTCTGGAACCGCGTGACCGCTACGGTCGCAGGTTCGAATCCTGCCTCGGGCATGGATGTGTGTGATATCCTTAGGTTATTTAGGTTTAATTAGTTCTAAGTTCTAGGCGACTGATGACCTTAGAAGTTAAGTCGCATAGTGCTCAGAGCCATTTGAACCATTTGAACATACAGCTGAGGGCGTCCGCTACCTGTCCTCGAATATGCTTGACAGAGAAGCGAAAGGCAGAGATACGCACAGCCCACCTCGCAATGCGTCCTGTCTTCCTGGGTCTAGCCAACACTTAGCTCAACACCTGATTGTCGGTTTAGAGGATAAAACGCCGATGCTCCATATAAAATTTAAACTTCTCCAAAGCGCACATTACCGTGAGTGCCTCCACCTTATACACCGAGTGTTTCAGTTCCGCTGGCAACATGGCTCTGGAAACATATGCTACGGGAAGACTACCACCATCATGTTCTTGTAAAAGTACGGATGCTACGCCATGAAATGGATACGTCAGTTCGCACAGTTATTGTGCAACTGACACATCCAGTTCTGGGATAGGAATAGTCAAAAAGGGTGGGTTGCTTAAAGCTGCTTTAATCGCGCCAAAGGCAGCTTGCACCGTTTCCCCCCGCTGGAAACTCACTCC
This sequence comes from Schistocerca cancellata, assembly GCF_023864275.1. Classification (NCBI taxonomy): domain Eukaryota; kingdom Metazoa; phylum Arthropoda; class Insecta; order Orthoptera; family Acrididae; genus Schistocerca; species Schistocerca cancellata. Next base: position 922,807,268 of record NC_064627.1, on the reverse strand, counting down.
TTTCTTCCTTAAGTTGTTCAATAGGACCGCCAGTTCAGAGAAATTTGGAACAAATTTTCTGAAAAAGTTTGCCATTCCGATGAAGCGGGCTACTCTTTTCTTATTTTTATGGGGAGAGAATTTCTGAAGCTCCTGGGTCCCTTCCTGGTCTATTTTAACCGCATCGTTAGAGACCAAATGTCCTAAAAAGAAGTTTCACTCCGAACCAAATTTATCTTCGACGGTTTTACGGTCAAACCAGCTTCCCGGAAACGAACGAGGACCTGCTCAATATGCCGGAGGTGTTCAGATGGTTCAAATGGTTCAAATGGCACTAAGCACTGTCGGACTTAACATCTGAGGTCATCAGTGCCCTAGACTTAGAATTACTGAAACCTAACTAACCTAAGGACATCACACACATCCATGCCCGAGGCAGGATATGAATCTGCGTCCGTAGCAGCCGCATGGTTCCGCACAGAAGCGCCTAGAACCGTTCGTCCACAACGGCCGGCAGGTGTTCAGAAAACGAAACAATGTACATGACTACATTGCCCAAGTAATTATGAACTAATTAGAACTTCAGATCACCCAAAACGCGATGTAACAGACGTGACAATACAGCTGCACCGGTGGATAAGCCAAACAGAAAAAAGATTGAACCCGTATAATTTCCAATCGGTGCAAAAGTCTGTCACATGCTTAGAATCCTCAGGAAGAGAAATATGGCGGTAGGTGTGGTTCAGGTCTAAGACGGTAAAGCAGCGTGGCCCACCAAACTAGATAACACAGTAATGTAAGTCTTGTATTCGTACAGACTCTAAAATGACTTTCTGGTTGAGAGTTCTATAATCCACCACCGGACGATGGCTACGAGTTTGCTCCTTCGGTACCAGGAACATGGGTGACGCATAGGAGGAGGTTGAAGTCCCTATCATGGCGTCGCGAAGTATGTTGTCAATCAGCTGTCTCAAAATTTACATTTTGGGCTGCTACAACCGATATGGAGGTCGGAGAACCGGAATGTTATCCATTAACCTGATCTTATACTGGATTCTGTTAGTGACTTCCAGTTTATTGGTCAATACGTCAGGAAAGCGCCCACGTACTGGCAACACTGCTGTACTTTCGCATTATCCCAAAAGACTGACCTGGAACTGAGTATCATGCACTGCGACACTACTAGGACCTTGGATCATATGGCAAGTACACTGCTTAAAGTCCTTCCCATGGAAAAATTAAAAGAAAACCTCTTGCGAGCATAATTAGGAACTGAGCCCCTTCGCTGCATGGAGTTACAGCCCAATAACAGATTAACTAATTACCCTTTGATGGCTATTAATTCCACTGGCCTCGAAGATCCCTGCATAGCCACGCTCCCCCGCAGACAACCCGTTATAGGCACACCTGCCCATTGGCAGTGCATCTTTTCTGAGTTTCCTGCAAGGGAGCGAACATACAAATCCCGCACCATCCCAAATAACGACAATAATCAATAACAGAACCACTATGTCCTGAATCTACAAGGCCACGTGCAGATTCATGATTGAAGTTAAGAACTGACTATTTACAGCCCTGATACGATTACATCGTTTGGGTCGTAAAGGCCCCTTAGGACGCCCATGCTTCTGATATCATCTGTGCTGTTCGGACGCTCCGTATGCTGTAGAGACAGTGGCGCACAAAATGATTGGTATCGCCACATCGAAAACAACCTTTAGCCTTTGATAGAACCATTTGCCTACCCCTCTCACCCTGAACCCTTTCCACATGTTCACTCTGCACCTGTCTTTCAAAGCTCCGTTTCACATAAGCGAAGCGTATTCTATCGATTTTACATACTGATTCATCTAACTCGGAAAAGGCGCCAGGTCTCCATAAAATCAACAGTTGTGACTATTCTCCCCCCTTAATGCCTTCCACAATGTTTTCCACGACTTCCTCCTATGTTACTTACCTTTCCAACGCCGTGAATGCGATGTGAATCTCCTCGGTATATTGTTGGAATGTCTCGCCCTGGGACTGGATGCAAAGAAAATATTTATTCATCAATCTGAGCAGAACTCGCGGTGATATTCTATCTCATATAACCTTTCTCGTTAAGTCACCTAACCTTCCCAGATCTTCCACAACCTCAGCCACCCTCAGACCTAACAAACCTCTAGTGAGTGAATAAATAAACTGAAGGATCACCTGATGCGAGGCGCCAGGTGCGTCCGCGTTTTTCTCAAAACGTATCAATGACCACAAAACTTCTACTACTTGCTATTCGTTTACGAACAGCGCTGTCAAGTTCTGAAACAGGTACGAAATCGGATTCGTCAACCTTGCAAAGTATTCTAACGCTACGCGAGGATGAGCTTCACTCACAGTGCAACGATCTGATTCATTAGCATTACTTTGCGTAGGAGCACCCTGTTCTTCAGTAGCCTTTATGTCGCTTCAAAGCTACTAAGCCTAGTTAGCAAGTGCATAGCTTGAGTTAGCAACTGATCACCGTTAACACATTGTTCAGGCGTGCACTTAGGTTGCTTCAAATCGTGCAATCTATTAATCCAGTGATTGAGTTGTGCTTGAATGCAGAATATCAGAGCACGAGTGGGGTTGCTGTCTTGCGCACACTAGAAAAGACCGCCAGACAGACAGATGCACATCTACATCCATACTCCGCAAGCCACCTGACGGTGTGTGGCTGAGGGTACCTTGAGTATCTCTATCGGTTCTCTCTCTCTCTGATTTTATCCTCATGGTCTCTTCGCGAGATATACGTAGGAGGGAGCAACATACTGCTTGACTCCTCGGTGAAGGAATGTTCTCGAAACTTCACAGAGTCTTGCACTGGAGCTTATCTATCATCTCCGTAACGATTTCGCGATTGCTAAATGATCCTGTAACGAAGCGCGCTGCTCTCCGTTCGATCTTCTCTATCTCTTCTATTAATCCTATCTGGTACTGATCCCACACCGGTGAGTAGTATTCAAGCAATGGGCGAACAAGTGTACTGTAAACATTTCCTTAGGATTCTTCCAATGAATCTCAGTCTGGTATCTGCTTTACCGACGATTAATTTTATATGGTCATTCCATTTTAAATCACACCTAATGCCTACTCCAGGATAATTTATGGAATTAACTGCTTCCAGTTGCTGACCTGCTGTATTGTAGCTAAATGATAAATGATCTTTCCTTCTGTGTGCCGGCCGAAATGGCCGTGCGGTTCTAGGCGATGCAGTCTGGAACCGCGAGACCGCTACGGTCGCAGGTTCGAATCCTGCCTCGGGCATGGATGTGTGTGATGTCCTTAGGTTAGTTAGGTTTAACTAGTTCTAAGTTCTAGGGGACTAATGACCTCAGAAGTTGAGTCCCATAGTGCTCAGAGCCATTTGAACCATTTTTTTCTTTCTGTGTATTCGCAGCACATTACACTTGTCTACGTTGAGATTCAATTGCCATTCACTGCACCATGCGTCAATTCGTTGCAGATCCTCCGGCATTTCAGTACAATTTTCCATTGTTACAACCTTCCGATATGCTACAGCATCATCCGCAAAAAGCCTCAGTGAACTTCCGATGTTATCCACAAGATCATTTATATATATCCAGTGTTGTATTGTTCGTGGAAAGAAAGATTGTCGGTATGCCTCTGCCTACGACACTCCCCTGCGGCACACCTTAATTCACTCTTACTTCGGAAGACTGCTCTCCATTGAGAATGCGTGCTGCGTTCTGTTATCTAGGAACTCTTCAATCCAATCACATAATTGGTCTGATAGTCCATATGCTCTTACTTTGTCCATTAAACGACTCTGGGGAACTGCATCAAAGGCCTTGCGGAAGTCAAGAAACACGGGATCTACCTGGGAACCCGTGTCTATGGCCCTCTGAGTCTCGTGGACGAATAGCACGAGCTGGGTTTCACACGATCGTCTTTTTCGAAACCCATGCTGATTCCTACAGAGCAGATTTCTGGTCTCCAGAAAAGTCGTTGTACTCGAACATATTCTACAACTGATCGACGTTAGAGATAGTTCAGATAAAGCAGGACCTGCCCCGCCTACGTTTTCAGCGGTCAGGCGCAGTGGACAGAGTAAGACACTACGCAAGCGCGCGGCCAGGTCAACTATGCTGCCATCTTCGGATTTTCCACGAATACTGAGTTCACAGAACGTTGTTCGTTTTGAAGACACGCCAAACCCAGGCAATCTCTCGGCTCCATTACGCCAGTGCTACTATCCTGAAACGCAACTTGCCCTTAGTTTCTCCTCTCCGACAAAGGAATATGGACAAACACACACCTAATTACAATTCCAACCTGAACCGTGCTACAGTATTTACGTAATTGGCCAGCCCATTAACATAAAACCACGCTCTAATGCTGCCACTGATCTGGGTGTAGTTATCCGAAAGCAGCTTAATACCTACGTCGTAGCGCGGCAGGGCTGGGCCAGAAGCCAAGAAAGCAGCGTTCACAGCTGAAAACATGCATAGCTTTTTATTTAAATTAAAGTCAACAACCTTGTGACATCAGTAAAATAGCTTTGGAAAACAAGTAAGAAATTAAACAGCTTGTCGAAAAATAACGAGAAAAAGAGATTAGCAATTGACATTAGCTAAAGGTATTTTACACATTTAAGACAAAAAGCAATTTGTCAAATACTAACAAATATCTGAAGTCAGCCCAGCTGCATATTAATAATCAAAATCTTAACATTCACAAACATTTTCAATTGGCCTTTAAATATAAAATCTTAAATGGTTGCAGCAGATTTGGTAACCAGTAACAGTTGCCGCACAAGCGATGCGTCACGTCTGTTGGTGACATTATTTCATCTACATCTACATCTACATTTATACTCCGCAAGCCACCCAACGGTGTGTGGCGGAGGGCACTTTACTTGCCACTGTCATTACCTCCCTTTCCTGTTCCAGTCGCGTATGGTTCGCGGGAAGAACGACTGCCGGAAAGCCTCCGTGCGCGCTCGAATCTCTCTAATTTTACATTCGTGATCTCCTCGGGAGGTATAAGTTGGGGGAAGCAATATATTCGATACCTCATCCAGAAACGCACACTCTAGAAACCTGGACAGCAAGCTACACCGCGATGCAGAGCGCCTCTCTAGCAGAGTCTGCCACTTCATTTTGCTAAACATCTCCGTAACGCTATCACGCTTACCAAATAACCCTGTGACGAAACGCGCCGCTCTTCTTTGGATCTTCTCTATCTCCTCTGTCAACCCGACCTGGTGCGGATCCCACACTCATAAGCAATACTCAAGTATAGGTCGAACGAGTGTTTTGTAAGCCACCTCCTTTGTTGACGGACCACATTTTCTAATGACTCTCCCAATGAATCTCAACCTGGCACCTGCCTTACCAACAATTAATTTTATATGATGATTCCAAATCAAATCGTTCCGCACGGATACTCCCAAATATTTTAACAAGTAACTGCTACCAATGTTTGTTCCGCAATCATATAATCATACAATAAAGGATCCTTCTTTCTATGTATTCGCAATGCATTACATTTGTCTATGTTAAGAATCAGTTGCCACTCCCTGCACCAAGTGCCTATCCGCTGCAGGTCTTCCTGCATTTTTCTGCAATTTTCTAATGCTGCAACTTCTCTGTATGCTACAGTATCATCCGCGAAAACCCGCATGGAACTTCCGACGCTATCTACTAGGTCATTCATATGTATTGTGAAAAGCAATGGTCCCATAACACTCCCCTGTGGCACGCCAGAGGTTACTTTAACGTCTATAGACGTTACTCCATTGAGAACAACATGCTGTGTTCTGTTTGCTAAAAACTCTTCAATGCAGCCACACAGCTAGTCTGATATTCAGTAGGCTCTTACCTTGTTTATCAGGCGACAGTGCGGAACTGTATCGAACGCCTTCCGGAAGTCAAGGAAAATGGCATCTACCTGGGAGCCTGTATCTAATATTTTCTGGGTCTCATGAACAAATAAAGCGAGTTGGGTCTCACACGATCGCTGTTTCCGGAATCCATGTTGATTCCTACAGAGTAGATTCGGGGTTTCCAGAAATGACATGATACGCGAGCAAAAAACATGTTCTAAAATTCTGAAAATTTCGGAACCAGGAGATGTTTTAGAGACACAATTGAGCCCCGCGACAGGCGGGATAATCCGAGGGGCACGGTGGGCGGTGTCAACTCGCCTCCCACGGGAGTGCTGGTGGATGGGCTAGGTCCCGTACAACGCGAACTACAACAGACTAAAAACTAACCGTACAAACCTAGTAACAGTGCACTGCTTTACAAATGGCGACACATATTTCATTATATTATCACTTAAGAGCCAATAGTAAATAAATAAAAAACAATCATCTGCCGAATCAGGGAATATGGTGATAAGCAACAAAGCACTTAACAGCTGGGTAGCACTCAAGTCACAGAAATGAGAAAACCAATAAAGCTTACGTGACCCCAAAATTAATTGGCAGACAGATACTTGTACTAATTATAACGCAGGAACACTATTAAACACTATTTTCAGCTATAAGAAAATTCAAACTCGCTGACTTCTAAGATGTTTTTCAGGAAGATGCTAACCATAAGTAATGAATCGGGCAGCTCTTGCTAACGTAAACTCCGCTATTTCAAATACCTAAGCAACCTAATCTCAGATATCAAACTTGTTTCATCAGGCTGCCGGTAATAACTACAGTGGAAAGGTACATTTTTGTTTATCAGGATTTACCACAACAGTTTCAAAGGCAGAACAACACGCAGTTCAGCCCTCAACATGGTCCACGGCAAGCCACTCGAATGTAAACAGACAGTTCTGATTAACATAGCTCCACTAGCTTTCTAACACAGATCACATAACTTCCCCACATTTGACCAACAATTGCGACTAACGACTTTAATGAAAAAGAGTTGCTTCCACTGAGGTAAACTTCAGTTCTTTGGGAGCGTAACAAATCAAATGTGTGTGAAATGTTGTGGAACTTAACTGCTAATTTCATCAGTCCCTAAGCTTACACACTACTTAACCTAAATTATCCTAAGGACAAACATACACACCCATGCCCGAGGGAGGACTCGAAACTCCTCCAGGACCAGCCGCACAGTCCATGACTACAGGGAGCGTATCACCATAAACAGCAAACACAGCAGACCTTTCGGGGAGGGGAAACTTTTCGCATCACTATGACCTTAACAAAACAAGGCGCAGAGGCCACAGAAAGAGTCCCACTAAAAATTTGATGAATCGGTAGCGAAGTGGCACCGAAAATCTCCACACCCTCAGCACAGGCAAATTTACGGAGTTCCATCTCCACCGTAGCCAATCCTAAACACTGTCTTCGGTGGGATGAGGTCTGTGGTCAGCAAAATCCGTTTACTATCGGCTTCAGACAGCAGAGGTAAACCGGTCTGGCGCCCCGCAAGAGCTCATTCCAATTCGGCCCGCAAATTCTGACTGTCCTCTTTCATGCCGGTCAAGGGTCCTCCCGCTGATAACCACCAAAGATCGTGCCCCGCTACCGCGATCTACCGATCCTTTGATCGATACGAGCGGCCACGTCTCTGTTTCTTTAAAACTTCCTTTACAATGGCTTCATGCCATTGTGAGTCCCTCCCATAATGGTCTACTACATACGTACACTATGTTATCAAAAGTATACGGAGACATGGCTGAAAATGACTTAAAAGTTCGTGGCGCCGTCCATCGTAATGTTGGAATTCAGTATGGTGTTGGCCCACCCTTAGCCTTGATGACAGCTTCCATACTCGCAGGCATGCGTTCAATCAGCTGCTGGAAGGTTTCTTGGGGAATGGCAGTCAATTCTTCACGGAGTACTGCACTGAGGAGAGGTATCGATGTTGGTCGGTGAGGCCTGGCACGAAGTCGGCTTTCCAAAACATCCCAAGAGTTTTCTATGGGACTCAGGTCAGGGCTCTCTGCAGGCCAATCCATTACAGCGATGTTACTGTCGTGTAACCACTCAGCCACAGGTGCTCAATCATGCTGAAAGAGCAATCGCCATCCCCGAATCGCTGTTTAACAGTGGGAAGAAAAAAGGTGCTTAAAACGTCACTGTAGGCCTGTGCTGTGATAGTGCCACGCAAAACAACAAGGGGAGCAAGCCCCCTCCATGAAAAACACGACCACACCATAACAGCATCGCCCTTAATTTTACTGTTGGCACTACACACGCTGGCAGATGACGTTTACCGGGCATTCGCCATACCCACACCCTGCCATCGGATCTCCACATTGTGTACCGTGATTCGTCACTCCACACGACGTTTTTCCACTGTTAAATCGTCCAATGTTTTCGCCCCTTACACCAAGCGAGGCGTCGTTTGGCATTTACCTGCTTGATATGTGGCTTATGAGCAGCTGTTCGACCATGAAATCCAAGTTTTCTCACCTCCCGCCGAACTGTCATAGTACTTGCAGTGGATCCAGATGCAGTCTGGAATCCCTGTGTGAAGGTCTGGATAGATTTCTGCCTATTGCACATTACGACCCTCTTCAACTGTCAGCCGTCTCTGTCAGTCAACAGGCGAGGTCGGCCTGTACGATTTTGTGCTGTACGTGACCCCTCGCGTTTCCACTTCACTATCACATCGGAAACAATGGACCTAGGGATATTTAGGAGTGTGGAAATGTCGCGTACAGACTTATATGACACAAGTGACACCCAACCAGCTGACCACGTTCGAAGTCCGTGAGTTCCGCGGAGTTCCCCATTCTGCTCTCTCACGATGTCTAATGACTACTGAGGTCGCTGAAATGGAGTACCTGGCAGTAGGTAGCAGCACAATGCACCTAATATTAAAATATATGCTTTTAGGGGTGTCCGGATACTTTTGATCACATAGCATATCCATCAAGTGCATGGTCACTTGTTCTTCCAAACCTGATCCACAGTTCTTCAAAATGTTCCTCTCCAGAGCTAAATGCTACGACTTCCTTATTAAAATGCGAAACTACTGCTTGTTTATCTCGTTTTTTGATAATGAAAATCCTTCTACTTGTTCTAGTTTCCCTTCGTACATTGGTAATCAATGTTCGTAAAACTGGCTTACAGTCAATGATGCCAGTTTCTATGTGGACATCTTCCGAGAGTCAGGCTTTATTTGTAACTATTAGAACCAAAGTGAATGGGCATCAAAACTTCTGTTCTATGTAGTTATCAGAGAATGCATTTAGTAACATTATGCGGGACTTCTCCCACCCACGACTTTTAAAACCAATTGATTGTTGAATGATTTAATTCTCCTCCAACGGTGACAGTATGTTTGGGGAACTTAGACGCTAATAAACTTAGGTTGTTCAGAAAGTTTTCGATTACGTCTGGAAGTGAGTTTGGTGTTCGATACAGTAATACAATTATAAGTTTATTCTCACTCTTGACCCTGAGTCTTGCCGAGACAATCTCTCATGCAGTTTCAATTTATGTCTCGGTGGATTGAGTTTCTCACCTGCAACAAATACACCACCTCCGCTTATCGTTACCCTTTCCTATCGACGTATTCTTAAATTTTCCCCAAATGTCTCACTGCTCTATATTTCTGATTTTAACTATTTTCTTTAAACTTTTCTTTTAACTTTCTGCAACTAGCTCTAAAGCTTTTTTGGAGCGCTTCATTCTGTGGCACTTTATTGCGACTGCTAGCCGTTTCATACTCTCACCTGTAGGGGCTTTTCTTTGAATATTCTAATCACACTTCTGGGTCATTTACAGCTGTCATTGTCTGCACTGGATGGAGTCTCCCAATTCAAAAAACCCCTCCATGTACTCTACACACACAGTCAGCTACCTAGGTAGCAGCCTGTGACGTGTCGGGTACACTTGACCAATTTATGGCGACGACACAGTTCTCAAATTCTACGACGCAAGTTCAGGAAATCTCTGATTCATCCCTACACTTGACTCAGAATTGTGGGGCCAGTATCAGTTATGGGGAAAATGCTACAAATTATCTCCGTTGAAACTCATTATATGAGGTAGGTCTTCTCAACCTTCTCCGATAACTGTCAATGTCAAAGAAATTCACCAAGAGCCGTGTAACTTAAGATGTTATTGTATTTTGAAGGCTATCAGTCTCACCATTTCAATATGCCATCTTCAGGCCCCATATGCATCTCTCCAAATAAACGGAAATATCATATAGAGCTATAAATCACTGGATGTCGAGAATTCAACCGTTACACTGGTGCTTCATTCGAAAACTCGATAGCAGCTCTCTGACAATCGTTAGAAAGATGTAAGTATGACACGAGATCCCAGACGACAGGCGTTATTCCAACCGGGGCTACAATGTGCAGTTGGTTGCAACCTGTTCTCTCAATGGCTGTTGCAACTGGTGTTCCTTCCCTTCCCATATTGCTGTTTTCCTAACTGTATCATTATTCTTCGTACGTTTGAACTGCAGGCGAGTAACAAACCCATTTGATTTTTCGTTTGCCTCCTTCTGACATAGTACACTGTGGGTTTTCCAACATTTAAAGTGAGTCTCATCGGATCGGTTTCAGTTTAAGACAGCACCTCGAACTTGGTTAGGGGAATGGTTACAATACCCTGAGTGCTCTCTGGCCCCGTCTCCCCTGTACGGTACGCCTTGAACCGCCACTGACAGATGTAACACTGACACGCGACTCACAGATAAGTACACGAATAGTGACATATCTCATACTTCCTGTAGAGGAGACAGGATCGACAGAAAATGATAGTCCTTGATGCAACTTCGGTATTTCTGGGGCGAAACGCTCTTCAACTCTCCCAACACACCCATTTGTAGCAACTGCGAATGGTTTAACAGTAGTCAGAGCAGTTTGGTAAATTTTGCATCAACGTAAACAAGGTTCCAGCGGAAACAAATGGAATAGATTTAGTGTAGGAGTATCTGTGAAGAGTATAGGGTACTGTGCATGTCGCCAACGGCAAACTGGGATATTTTTATGTGATTTTCGTATAACGCGTTTTGTTTACTTTTTGTGTGAAAAGTGAAACTTTGGCTTATTTTTACATATTTCTTTAATAGTCACAGCAACAAAGGGTAATTGTTGTTTCTACGCGTGTAAATCGAAATACCATACAGGAGCAAACAACGCTTCTCATAGGTATATACCACGAAGGTGTAATTATGGTTATCACACTGAAAGGTGGTTGGTCCACAGGCCTGGAGTTCGATACCCATCATTTCTGGGATTATTATAAGTCACTTATTACTTCTGTCACAGCCGCGCGGGATTAGCCGAGCGGTCTAGGGCGCTGCAGTCATGGGCTCTGCGGCTTGTCCCGGCGGAGGTTCGAGTCCTCCCTCGGGCATGGGTGTGTGTGTTTGTCCTTAGGATAATTTAGGTTAAGTAGTGTGTAAGCTTAGGGACTGGTGACCTTAGCAGTTAAGTCCCATAAGTTATAATTAAAAAAAAAAAACTTCTGTCACATCTGGGATTGCTGTTAATTTGAAAAATGCTGACGTGCACTGAAGTTCGGAGTTCGCGTCAAGCTGTTTCAACTAGCAGGGTAAATCAGTCCAAAATATCGAAGGAAGGCGAGGACATACTACCTCCAAAATGATCATGCCTTCTTTGGTGAAAAAATGTCTTCGACTAGATACAGCTTTACCTCGCTTTTCGTTACTAGTGAGAGGCGCTTTATGCATTGAAAAATATTGATACACTGTGTAATAAATAGTTGATATCAAAGGGTAATCTATATGACTTCATGACCATGTATTTACAAGTGCTATAAAAATCCAGTAATGTGGCAGTGTGCTGCCAGTCTTTCCTTTGACTGTATACACGTTTCGAACTATCTTCACCTGGAAATAAGATTTATATGTGACTAAATAATTTCAGCCGGATTATACAGATCTCTGAGACATTATCGCTACTTAGGCGTAGTAACAAAATTGAACTAGTCTTCCTCTTCCTACACTGATTGTTGTCTTGCGTGCTTTAGGAATACAGAGAGCCGTACCATAGTTTCAACCACAACGGAGGGATATCTGTGTAGAGGCCAGACAAACGTGTGGCTCCTGAAGAAGGAAAGCAGACTTTTCAGTAGTTGCAATGGATGACTGACCATCTGGCCTTGTATCATCAGCCAACACGTCATTCCTGTACTGGTACAGAAAACGGCTAAAAGAAAGGGGAAACTACATCTGTTACTTTTTACGAGGGTATGAAACTCTAATGTATGGTTAAATGATGGTGGGATCCTTTTTGTTAAAACATTCTAGAGGTAAAATAGTCTCCCATTCGGATCTCCGCGAGGTGACTATTCGGGAGAATGTAACAAAACGCATTCTACGGATCGGAGCGTGGAATGTTAGATCACTTAAATGGGTGGGTGGGTTAGAAAATTTTAAATTGGAAGTGAATAGGTGGAAGTTAGATGTAGCGGGAATTAGTGAAGTTTGGTGGTAATATGAACAGGACTTCTCTTCAGGCGAGTACTGTGATATAAACACAAACAAATCAAACAGAGCTAACGTAGGAGTGGGTCTAATAATAAAAAAACAAACAGGAATGTGGCTAAACTACTATAACAGCAAAAATTATCGTAGCCAAGATAGACTCTAAGCCAACACTCATCACAATAGTAAGAGTTCATATGCCAGCTAGCTCCGCAGATAATGAAAATTAATACAATGTATGGTCAGATAAAATACATTATTCAGATACTAAAGGGAGAGGAAAATTTAATTGTGACTGGGGACTGGAATTCAATAAGAAGAGAAAATATAGAAAGAAAATTAGTAGTAAAATATGGACAGAGGTAACGGGATTGAAGCGAGAGCCACCTGGTGGAATTTCGCGCAGAGAATAATTTAATGATCGCAAACACTCGGTTTGACAATCATGAAAGAGAGTTGTAAACGTGGAAGAGACCTAGGTCACTGAAAGATTTGAGACAAGGTATATCGGTAAGACAAAGCTTTCGCGAATAAATTTTAAACTGTAAGGCGTTACCAGGGACAGATGCGGAATCTGACCATAATTTGTTGGTTGTGAGATGTAAAATGAAACTGAAGTAGCCACGAAAAGATAGGAAATTAACGAGATGAGACATGGATAGGTTGAAAGAACAAGAGGCTGTAGAGAGTTTCAAAGGGAGCATCAGGCAACGATTGACTGAAACAGGAGAAAAGAAGACACGAGAAGACGAATGGGTAATTGTGAGAGACGAAATAATGAAGGCAACAGAGGATCAAAAAACGTAAAAAGCAAGGCCTAGTAGCTATCCTTGGATATCACAGGAAGCATTTATTTTAGAAGATGAAAGGAGGCAGTATAATAACGCAGTGAATGAGCCTGGTGAAAGGGAATACAGATGTCTAAATAATGAGAATGACAGTAAGTGCAAAATTAATAAGTAGAAATTACTAGAGGAGAAATACAAGTGTGTATGGCTAAGGGAAAGCTGGAAGGTGGTTTTTACAAAAAATAAAGAGGTCTCGGGAGAAAACAGAAGTAACTGCATGAATTTCAAGAGCTCAGATAGAAAACCAGCTGTAAGCAAAGAAGGGAAAGGAATAATTAGAGGAAATCAACTTAAAAGCAATATTATAAAAAAGAGAGAGGCAGTAAATGAAGATGAGAAGGGAGATTTGATGCTGCGAAAAGAATCTGACAGAGCAGTGAAAGGTGTAACTCCAAAGTGGGCCCGTAGAGTAGACGAAATTCCCTCAGAATTACTAATACGCTTGGGAAAGCCAGCCATGACAGAACTATTCCAACAGGTGTGCAAATGTATGGGATAGATGAAATACCCTCAGACTTCAAGAACAATATAAAAATCACAGTTTCAAAGAAAGAAAGTGCTGATAAGTATATTACCGAATTGTCATTTTCATAATTAATTATCGCAGAATGGAAAAACAATTAGAAGGCAACTTCACAGAATATCAGTTTTGGCTCCGAAGAAATTTAGGAGCATTTCAGGCAATACTGACCCTACGATATACTTTAGAAGGTAGGTTAAAGAAAGGCAGAGCTACGTTTACAGTATTAGCGGGCTTAGGGAATTGTTTTGACAATGTTAATTTGGATACATTCTTTGAAATTCCGAAGGTATCAGGGGTAAAAGACAGGGAGAAAATGGTTGTATACAACATGTATAGAAACCAGACGGCAGTTACTAGAGTCGAAAGATGTGACAGAGAAGCGGTGTTAGACAAGGGAGTGAAACTGGGTTGTTGCCGATGCCCGGTATTATTCAGTGAGCGAGCAATAATGAAACGAGAGAAATATTTAGAGAAGGAAATAAGGTTCAGAAAGAAGAAATAAAAACTTTGAGGTTTGCCTATTGAGGATTGTCCTCACTCCTGACACGGCTGTTGAAACCGCCATCACAGGTGAATGAGGCGCTATGCGTCAACAATGCAAACTGTACGAAATTCGGCGCTACATCACTGTGGTGAATAATGCATTGACAGAAGTGAACGCGGGACTCAAAACCCGTTGGCCCCGGTGTTTACACAAATTCTTTATCATAGGGGTGGAATACCTGTTCCATCAGCACTTTCCACACTGTATCCTTCGAAGTATGCGACTCACGGGCAAGCTGACGAGTGATTACTGCTGGCTGGTGCCTACACAGTGTAACACCATTTCTCAGAGTCTGGTGTTCGGACATAGCTTTGGCGGGAACCTTGTCCGGCTCTGCGTTGCGTGAACCAACCTGTCTCTCGTAAGTTTGTATCTATGGAGATAATCTTCTTCCAGTTAGGATGACGTACGGGCATTACATCCTGCCATGCCGTACATTGAATGCATGTCTGTAATTCTTGTGACGAGTTACGATCCATCTTTGACTACGCGTCATGCACTGTACACAGTGACACATCACAAACTGTCGGATGCAATCGGATGCAATGGGCAACTGACAGCAGGGATAGTGGTGGCGTGCGTCACAGGTAACGTTCCGGTGCGATGTGTGTGGTCGACATATGACACACTTGTTATGATTAAATCTATGTACGGTGTGTTTGTTTTTGGTGCTCAGGAGTGTTTATCACCCGCTGCCTGTTCCAGTTTACAACAGAGACCCGGGATCTTTGTGAGAGGGCCGACGTTGCAGTACGTGCACTGAGGCTGGTGGACATCCCTTTGAACAATAATTAAGACCTACGTTGTTGTTACGGTGTGTACGCTGTGTATATCCGTAACACAATAATTTGCGTTTCCGACCATTGCATTCCTATTTCTATATAATCAATTGTGGATCCACTGTAACCTGTTTCAAATTGACCCAAAAGGCCTCATAGACGCTGTCTGTGCTTCTGTGCTAAACCCACAACCCTTCCTCTTAATTCTGCCGTACTGATTATGTCTAAAATAATGATGAACCGTATGTAACCTATACTGTTGAAAATTAAGTGTTTTACATAATAATTCAACATTTCTACAAGCTCACCATTCGTTAGACAAGACGAGCAAGTACTGATCTGAAATTCGCATAGGTGAAGAAATATCGATCAAAAAGAGCGCCTGAGGAGAACTTGTTACGTACAAAGGCTTTCGTTTCCATGCCGAAGTAAGATGCGTTGCACCGACCCCGAAGTTCTTACATTGGTACCGCGGCCCATATTAAGAAATGCTGAACACGTTTCGCATTTGGCTCCTCCGTCGCACGCCCACGGTGGAAGGAGTTCTTTAGTAAGGCTGCGTCGTGACTGGCATTTCAACGGCACAGGTGCGACACTTCACGATAGGCGCTGGCTCTGCACGTGTTAGTGCGTTTATTCTTAAAGGGAAAACAGTGGAATCTAGAGACAAGAATGTATTTTCAGATCAGAACGTTGGAGGAGTTACAGTATCGGTAGACAATTGTCATGCCACGCGATTCAAAGAGCGTAACTGGAACATTTCTGTAGCCGAAGCTAAAGAGTTTAAAAAGAAGAATAAAGCGATTCTTTATCTCAACGGCGAAACATTAGGGATCATAGAACTTCTAGAAGCTGTGTGTGCTGGAGGTGGCGTGGCATAGTGAGACAGTACAAGCCACAATGTTCTTTCAAATACAAGCGGTAGTTGACACCAGCTTATCATAGATACACTCTGAATTCTGATAAGATAGTGAATGTACGCTCTATGATACGTGACTGACACTTTATCCAGTGGGTAACTGGAAAGCCACGGCGAATTATGGTGACTGGATTCTGTTTCGGCTGGCACTAGTCTCGCAAGTATGCTTCAATAAATCGTATGGAGTGATGGCGAAACAAATTGAGAAAGGGGGTGTGGACAAAGGTTCGGGGGACCCTTTTAACCATGGGGCGAGAAACTTCCCGTAAAAGGCGGAGGAATCAGAAATGATAAACGTGATAAACGGCATGAGAATTCGGAAGGCAATGGAAATCACTGCATTAAAGACACATACTGAATATTCAAAGCGCACCAGACCTGTAACTGTAAAAGGTCATGACGATCTCTCCATTGGCAAAAGATCATGGGTCGTCTCTCATTCGCATTTCTGAGAGGTGACTGCAAAGGGGAGGCGACCACTATAAATAAACTGACTATTCAGCGAAAGGATCGGAGTATGGAATGGCAGAAGTCTGGTAGTACTAGCTCATATAGCAAATCTGGAAAGAGAAAAGGAAAGGTTCAGAGTAGATATAGCAGGGGTCAGTGAAGTGAAACAGAAAAAGGGTATGTGATTCTTCAGTTTCGCCAGGCGTATCTTATGACGAAATAAATCTCGGGAGAACAGCCTGGTATGAGTGTACATAGGACACAATATTTCGGCAATCGACCACGTTGCCATCATCAGGTGCCATGTACTGGCGCAGTACATCAGCGCACCTGATGATGGCAACGTGGTCGATTGCCGAAATATTGTCTCCTATGCACACTCATACCAGGCTGCTCACCAGAGATTTCTTTCGCCAGAAAAAGGGCATGGTTTCTGGTCAGACAGTGGAGGGTAATATCAACAGCAACAGAAAATGGAGTAATGAGAGTACACACACACAGTAGTACATGGCTTGCCTCATTATACTATTCAGAATACTGATGATCCAAAAATAAATAAATAAGTGAATCACGCACAGGTAACTGTGAATGAAGCTGTCAAAGTTCGTTAACGCAATTGCAGTACGTCACACACAACGGAGTAGCAGCCTCGCATTAGCTCAGTTACGCTAATTTTGCGATGCTTTGTAATACTTTTATCATCCGACACACATCGTTAACCGTCACTGACCAGCAATATCATAAAAATGCGATTTGTTATTATACGTAAATTTAACAATGAAGGCTATCCTTTAACTTCACCAGTTTTTGGGTATAGTAACTGGTGATTTGCGGGGCCAACTCCGTAGTTAGTGTGCGTGATAGATATTAGATGGCCTTGCTGTATCCCCATGAAAACTGGGCTACTCGTTCACGAACAGTGAAGTAATGCTTCCACTCCCTATAGTTATAAATGAGTAACAGTTAAATAGAAAAAAATTATCAGAACAACAACGTTTACGTAAATTTTCATGAAAGAATGATATGAATATTTCATATAATTTAATCACGATGGTAAGTGTGTATGGTGGACACAGTTTTAACTTTCCTTGCGTTTATAAGGTGAAACCTTATATGCCACAATTAAAGTTTTATAATTTTGTTAGGGAGCCAAAGGACTTGGAAGAGCAACTGAATGGAATGAGTAGGGACTTGAGAAGGGGTTATAAGATAGACATCAACAAAAGTAAAACAAGGGTAACGGAATACCATCATATTAATTTGGGAGATGCTGAGGGAATTAGATTAGGAAACGAGAGAATTAAAATTGAAGAGATTTTTTTTTTTTTTTTTTTTTGCCACGAAAATAACTGGCAATCACCATGTAGACAGGGTACAAAGTGCACAAATCATGTAGCAAAATAAAACATAGCTAACAAATACGAATTTGTTAACATCGAAGATAAATTTAAACGTTTATTCGTCTGTTCTCAAGGTATTATAGTTTGGATTGTAGCTATGTACGGAAGTTAAATGTGGATGATTAAGCTTCATACAAGAAGAGAATAGAAGGTTTGGTAATGTGATGCTGAGTAGATGGATAGGTTTGATAACTAATGAGGAGCTACTGAATCGAAATGCGAGTAAAATATATGTGTGGTTCAGTCTGACCAACAGAAGGGATTGGCTGACAGGACACACCCTGAGGCATCGGGAAATGGTTTGGTAATGGACAAATTGTGGGGATAAAGGTTTTAGAGGAAAGCCAAAGTAATAGTTCTACGTATTACATTATACTCGAGTTTTGTGTCGATATAATCATAAAATGTCACATATCCTTGTACAACAGTCTTTGTTCTGCTATGAACCATAGCTGAAGTTGTGTGTGGACTAACTGTGTATTATTAAGTTATATGAGGACGGCCTAAGAAGCCGAAAGCGGATTCATAATTAAGTATTAAATAAATATTATTATGAAACATTATTAGAGTGTGTTCGGGTTTTTAAACCAAAATTTAGCCATAGTAAGCAAGTAGATTAGCGTGGAGAATTGCATCAGACCACCGTCTTGTTTGACGGAACTCGATATCACTAGTATTTCAAATGTAAAGTTACATTTGAAATTACCATAACTTTTATTTCATCGATTGTGAGAAACATCTTTGAGAAAAAAGTACCGTTTCATGATAGTAGGCTACTTCCATATATATATATATATATATATATATATATATATACAGGGTGTTTCAAAAATGACCGGTATATTTGAAACGGCAATAAAAACTAAATGAGCCGCGATAGAAATACACCTTTTGTTGCAATATGCTTGGGACAACAGTACATTTTCAGGCGGACAAACTTTCGGAAGTACAGTAGTTACAATTTTCAACAACAGATGGCGCTGCAAGTGATGTGAAAGATATACACTCCTGGAAATGGAAAAAAGAACACATTGACACCGGTGTGTCAGACCCACCATACTTGCTCCGGACACTGCGAGAGGGCTGTACAAGCAATGATCACACGCACGGCACAGCGGACACACCACGAACCGCGGTGTTGGCCGTCGAATGGCGCTAGCTGCGCAGCATTTGTACCGCCGCCGTCAGTGTCAGCCAGTTTGCCGTGGCATACGGAGCTCCATCGCAGTATTTAACACTGGTAGCATGCCGCGACAACGTGGACGTGAACCGTATGTGCAGTTGACTGACTTTGAGCGAGGGCGTATAGTGGGCATGCGGGAGGCCGGGTGGACGTACCGCCGAATTGCTCAACACGTGGGGCGTGAGGTCTCCACAGTACATCGATGTTGTCGCCAGTGGTCGGCGGAAGGTGCACGTGCCCGTCGACCTGGGACCGGACCGCAGCGACGCACGGACGCACGCCAAGACCGTAGGATCCTACGCAGTGCCGTAGGGGACCGCACCGCCACTTCCCAGCAAATTAGGGACACTGTTGCTCCTGGGGTATCGGCGAGGACCATTCGCAACCGTCTCCATGAAGCTGGGCTACGGTCCCGCACACCGTTAGGCCGTCTTCCGCTCACGCCCCAACATCGTGCAGCCCGCCTCCAGTGGTGTCGCGACAGGCGTGAATGGAGGGACGAATGGAGACGTGTCGTCTTCAGCGATGAGAGTCGCTTCTGCCTTGGTGCCAATGATGGTCGTATGCGTGTTTGGCGCCGTGCAGGTGAGCGCCACAATCAGGACTGCATACGACCGAGGCACACAAGGCCAACACCCGGCATCATGTTGTGGGGAGCGACCTCCTACACTGGCCGTACACCACTGGTGATCGTCGAGGGGACACTGAATAGTGCACGGTACATCCAAACCGTCATCGAACCCATCGTTATACCATTCCTAGACCGGCAAGGGAACTTGCTGTTCCAACAGGACAATGCACGTCCGCATGTATCCCGTGCCACCCAACGTGCTCTAGAAGGTGTAAGTCAACTACCCTGGCCAGCAAGATCTCCGGATCTGTCCCCCATTGAGCATGTTTGGGACTGGATGAAGCGTCGTCTCACGCGGTCTGCACGTCCAGCACGAACGCTGGTCCAACTGAGGCGCCAGGTGGAAATGGCATGGCAAGTCGTTCCACAGGACTACATCCAGCATCTCTACGATCGTCTCCATGGGAGAATAGCAGCCTGTATTGCTGCGAAAGGTGAATATACACTGTACTAGTGCCGACATTGTGCATGCTCTGTTGCCTGTGTCTATGTGCCTGTGTTTCTGTCAGTGTGATCATGTGATGTATCTGACCCCAGGAATGTGTCAATAAAGTTTCCCCTTCCTGGGACAATGAATTCACGGTGTTCTTATTTCAATTTCCAGGAGTGTAGAAGACAACGCAGTCTGTGGGTGCGCCATTCTGTACGTCGTCTTTCTGCTGTAAGCGTGTGCTGTTCACAACGTGCAAGTGTGCTGTGGACAACATGGTTTATTCCTTAGAACAGAGGATTTTTTTGGTGCTGGAATTCCACCGCCTAGAACACAGTGTTGTTGTAACAAGACGAAGTTTTCAACGGAGGTTTAATGTAACCAAAGGACCGAAAAGCGATACAATAAAGGATCTGTTTGAAAAATTTCAACGGACTGGGAACGTGACGGATGAACGTGCTGGAAAGGTAGGGCGACCGCGTATGGCAACCACAGAGGGCAACGCGCAGCTAGTGCAGCAGGTGATCCAACAGCGGCCTCGGGTTTTCGTTCGCCGTGTTGCAGCTGCGGTCCAAATGACGCCAACGTCCACGTATCGTCTCATGCGCCAGAGTTTACACCTCTATCCATACAAAATTCAAACGCGGCAACCCCTCAGCGCCGCTACCATTGCTGCACGAGAGACATTCGCTAACGACATAGTGCACAGGATTGATGACGGCGATATGCATGTGGGCAGCATTTGGTTTACTGACGAAGCTTATTTTTACCTGGACGGCTTCGTCAATAAACAGAACTGGCGCATATGGGGAACCGAAAAGCCCAATGTTGCAGTCCCATCGTCCCTGCATCCTCAAAAAGTACTAGTGTGGGCCGCCATTTCTTCCAAAGGAATCATTGGCCCATTTTTCAGATCCGAAACGATTACTGCATCACGCTATCTGGACATTCTTCGTGAATTTGTGGCGGTACAAACTGCCTTAGACGACACTGCGAACACCTCGTGGTTTATGCAAGATGGGGCCCGGCCGCATCGCACGGCCGACGTCTTTAATTGCCTGAATGAATATTTCGATGATCGTGTGATTGCTTTGGGCTATCCGAAACATACAGGAGGCGGCGTGGATTGGCCTCCCTATTCGCCAGACATGAACCCCTGTGACTTCTTTCTGTGGGGACACTTGAAAGACCAGGTGTACCGCCAGAATCCAGAAACAATTGAACAGCTGAAGCAGTACATCTCATCTGCATGTGAAGCCATTCCGCCAGACACGTTGTCAAAGGTTTCGGGTAATTTCATTCAGAGACTACGCCATATTATTGCTACGCATGGTGGATATGTGGAAAATATCGTACTATAGAGTTTCCCAGACCGCAGCGCCATCTGTTGTTGACAATTGTAACTACTGTAATTTCGAAAGTTTGTCTGCCTGAAAATGTACTGCTGTCCCAAGCATATTGCAACAAACGGTGTATTTCTATCGCTGCTCGTTTAGTTTGTATTGCCGCTTCAAATATACCGGTTATTTTTGAAACATCCTGTATATATATATATATATATATATATATATATATATATATAGGGTGAGTCACTTAACGTTACCGCTGGATATATTTCGTAAACCACATCAAATACTGACGAACTGATTCCACAGACCGAACGTGAGGAGAGGGGCTAATGTAATTATTTAATACATACCATACAAAAATGCACGGAAGTTTGTTTTTTAATATAAACCTACGTTTTTTTTAAATGGAACCCCGTTAGTTTTGTTAGCACATCTCAACATATAAAAAATACGTAATCAGTGCCGTTTGTTGCATTGTAAAATGTTAATTACATCCGGAGATATTGTAACCTAAAGTTGACGCTTTAGTACCACTCCTCCGCTGTTCGATCGTGTATATCGGAGAGCACCGAATTACGTAGGGATCCAAAGGTAACGGTGATGGACCTTAGGTACAGAAGAGACTGGAACAGCACATTACGTCCACATGCTAACACCTTTTTATTGGTCTTTTTCTCTGATGCACATGTACATTATCATGGGGGGGGGGTGAGGTACACGTACACACGTGGTTTCCGTTTTCAATTACGGAGTGGAATAGAGTGTGTCCCGACATGTCAGGCCAATAGATGTTCAATGTGGTGGCCATCATTTGCTTCACACAATTGCAATCTCTGGCGTATGAATGTCGTACACGCCGTAGTGCATCTGGTGTAATGTCGCCGCAGGCTGCCACAATACATTGTTTCATATCCTCTGGGGTTGTAGGCACATCACGGTACACATTCTCCTTTAACGTAGCCCACAGAAAGAAGTCCAGAGGTGTAAGATCAGGAGAACGGGCTGGCCAATTTATGCGTCCTCCACGTCCTATGAAACGCCCGTCGAACATCCTGTCAAGGGTCAGCCTAGTGTTAATTGCGGAATGTGCAGGTGCACCATCATGCTGATACCACATACGTCGACGCGTTTCCAGTGGGACATTTTCGAGCAACGTTGGCAGATGATTCTGTAGAAACGCGATGTATGTTGCAGTGCTCTCCGATACACACGATCGAACGGCGGAGGAGTGGTACTCAAGCGTCAACTTTAGGTTACAATATCTCCGGATGTAATTAACATTTTACAATACAACAAACAGCACTGATTACGTATTTCTTTATATGTTCAGATGTGCCTACAAAACTAACGGGATTGCATTTAAAATAACGTAGGTTTGTGTTAAAAAACATACTTTTTTTGTATTAAACAATTACACTAGCCCCTCTCCTCACGTTCGGTCTGTGGAATCGGTTCGTCAGTATTTGAGACAGAGAGAGAGAGAGCGAGTGGGCATTTGGTAGCTTCCTTTATAAAGTGGAAGTAGCCTACTGACATGAAACAGTACTTTTTTCTCAAAGATTGGTTCGTACAACCGATTAAATAAAGGTAAGGGTAATTTCAAGTGTAACTTTACATTCGTATTAATATATACATACATTGCTGGCCACCGTAAATGCAACACCCTGAAGGAAGCATCCGAATCAAGTGAAATTTACACCATGAGTTTGCAGGGATGAGATATGCAACTGATTAGAATTTCAGCGCAGACGCACATCACGCGCGCCTGTGGCACCACCTCATAGCGCCATTTAAGGCTTGGCGATTCGACGAGTGTACGTTCGGCACGTGTGTTTACCTTGTGGTTGTTCCACAAGACGATCAGTTATGCCTCGTAGACAACAGCGAACATCTTTTGATCAAGTATCCGAGTTCGACAGAGGAAGGATAGTGGCTTACCGAGATTGTGGATTATCATAGAGAGAAATCGCTGGTCGTGTTGGACGAAACCAAACAACTGTAATGCGGATATGTGACCGTTGGATGCAGGAGGGTACGACGGATCGACGTGGTCGATCGCATTCACCTCGGTGCACCACTGCACATGCTGATAAGCAAATTGTGCGCATGGCAGTGACGGATCGCTCGGTGACATCCCGAACCATAGCACAGCACATTGCGTCTGTAACGCATCATCCAGTGTCTGGGCGTACCATTCGACGCCGTTTACAGCAGAGTGGTCTGTCCGCAAGACGTCCATTGCTTCGTCTACCACTGACGCGGAGCCACAGACGTCTCCGTTGCCAATGGTGTGATGACAGACGGATGTGGACGGCAGAATGGAATGACGTTGTCTTTACTGACGAGGCACGCTTCTGTCTGCAGCACCACGATGGTCGGATTCGAGTGTGGAGACACCGTGGAGACAGGATGCTGGACAGCTGCATTATGCACCGTTACACTGGTCTTGCACCGGGCATTATGGTATGGGGCGGTATTGGATATTACTCTCGCACGCCTCTAGTACGCATTGCCGGTACTTTAAATAGCCGGCGCTACATATCCGAGGTGATGGAGCCAGTTGTCCTTCCTTACCTTCAGGGCTCGGCCACAGCCATATTTCAACAGGATAATACGCGACCACACGTGGCACGCATTGTCCAAAGGTTCTTCGTCAATAACCAGATTGAATTGCTTCCCTGGCCGGCTCGCTCTCCGGATCTTTCGCCTATAGAAAACATGTGGTCCATGGTTGCACAACGAGTGACCCAGATTACATCCCCAGCTGCCACACCAGATGATCTTTGGCAACGTGTGGAAGCTGCTTGGGCTGCTGTACCCCAGGAACACATCCAACGTCTCTTTGACTCAATGCCGAGACGTGTGGCAGCGGTGATCTCCAACAATGGCGGCTACTCTGGCTACTGATTTTGGCAGGAACCACATGTCACAGACGTCTGTAAACGTAATCATTTGATATTTGGTCAACATGTTATCTACAAAATAAATTTTGTTGTGCTACCTCTTGTCTTTCTTGGTGTTGCATTTACGGTGGCCAGCTGTATATATATATATATATATATATATATATATATATATATATATATATATATATATATATATATATATATATATATATAAAGAGAGAGAGAGTGAGAGAGAAGAAGGAAGAGGGAAAATAAACGAAGGCAATGTACAACTTCTGGACCAAAATCTCAGTTTGTAATATAGAATTTACTGTAGTAACGTATGGAATAAAGAACAGCCACCAGTTGCGGAAGGTAGTAGTCAATAGCTCTTGACCTAGGTTTCAACCCTTATAAATGGGCCTCCTTCAGAAGTCTTATAGGATTTCTGAAGACTTCTTCAGAAGTCTCATAAATAGTCAAAAGCTCTTGAGCTAGATTTCAACCTATATGAATAGACCCTCTTCAGAAGTCTTACAAGGCCTTTTGAATACTACGTTCCGCAACTGGTGGCTGTTTTTTATTCCATATATTACAGGTGTACAGTTGGTGCTGCAGCCCTGCTCAAGATTCTAAAATTTATCCTAGTCCCTTACGTCGATTGATGTGAGGAGAGAAGAACACGACTGTTTGATTCCCGAATTCATGATAAGCAGTAGCAGTATTCATCATACCAAACACCAAGCAGAATTACCCTCGGATATACTAATGGGCAGAAACATCAAATATACGATACAGACAGGACGTCGATTCTGCTCAATTGCGGCTGTGGATTCCATTTATCAGCGACAATACCACGTTTTAGAACAGTAATCTCTTATGGTTACGCTTCCCATTTTGCTACCGATCCGGGTTTCCAGTCGGCAGAGCAGTAATCCTATCAGGCCAACGGATGACGTCACTAGCTGGCAGCTGTAGCGGGCGAAGCTCTCTCATCCGTCATCATGAGCCCTAGTTTCCACATCACCTGTTTTATTCCCGCTCGCTTTTCATGTATGTCACACAAATGCTTAGATACCTTGCTGTGGTCCTGGCTGTGAAAAACTTGACAAGATATCAGGAAAGAAAAAGTAATTTCAGTGATTATTTATTTACGTATTTCGTGAATTATAATTGCTATTACCTTTCGCTATGATATGCGACATTACAGTTATTTTATAACTGTATTACTCACTGTTAGCAAAAATTAGGGCAACATGCTAACGAATGACATTAATCGCTCTCTCTCTCTCTCTCTCTCTCTCTCTCGCTTTTTTTTGTACATATGGCGATATGTACAGGCTACATGTGCATTTTCTCTCTCTCTTTCACCAAGGATTTACTTTATTATCTTATAGGTTACTCACATCGCCAGGTAAGTAGTTATAGTTGCTTATGACTGAATACCTCACTACTTTCTGTGTCACACTACTTGGGATTATAATAACAGGTTCATGCGGTATCAGCCTGAATACCTTCCAGCGCGCAATGCACGACGTACAAGAGCTTGTCTTAATAAATTGGTTCAAGATCGTTGATTAGGACGAAGGGGTCCTGCAGCCAAGCTAACCCGTTCAGCAGATTTCACCTCTGTAGTTTTTTTTTTTCTATGGAAACCTAGCGGACAATGTTTACAAAGTCTTACCGACTACGCCACATGATACGAAACAAAGTAATATTGTTGCCTGCGTAGAAATTTGTAATTAAATTGAGGAACTTGTGCGTTGGTTGTTACAGGACAGACTGGAAGCTTGTGATGAAGCTGGTGATCGGCATTTTGAACACCGCCCTTGAAGGCCACTTTTCAATTTTAATCAGATTCAAAAAGAAAAAAAAATGCTTTAATTCCTGGCCTTAGTACTGACACATGGAACAGACAACTGCTAGTATTTGTAATTTATTTACAAACTGCGATTTCTCGTGGATTATTTGTACTAGAATTCAGAAAAAAAATCACCATCGGCGTTCTAATGTACTCTAGTCTCATTCTGTTAATAGCAATGGACTTTGTTTCACTGAAAAAGAATGTGACTTTTCTGAAATAAATACACATTCCAGTGACTGTTAAAATCTGTCAGTGGGCTGCAATTACGCTCACTTTGTGACCCTTATTTCCAGTGTAATGTCAATAACACACTCCATTTCAGAAGTTGTCCAGATGCAAGTTATATATATATATATATATATATATATATATATGGCGTTCGGAAATTCCCTTTACAAAGTTCTAGGTCTTGAAGAGGGGAGTGAGTACATAATATTTTGAATAGGAACCCCCGTCTGGAAACGTACGGTTTCCGTTCCATGACAGTTCAGTTTTTCAACTCATCCACATCTACATGAGGAACTGAATCAGGCGTGACGCAGTACAATTACTAGTTAACAGTTCAAAAGAAAACATAATGAATTATCCATTTATCACTTAAGCACATTTGTTTATATTAACATATAAACATTACGTGTTTACATTATTCCAAAACAAAGAAGAACAAACGAAATGTTTAAGTGTTAATATAAACAAATATGCTTAATTGACAAATGGATGTTTCGTTATGTTTCCTTTCGAACTGTTACCTAGTAAATGTACTGCGTGAATTCTGATTCAGTCTCTGAAGCTCAAGTGGATGAGTTAAACATCTGTGTGTGTGTGTGTGTGTGTGTGTGTGTGTGTGTGTGTGTGTGTGACAGAACAATGTACTGAACAACAGTGCATCGGTATTTACTTCATTTGCAGATTAATACTATAATGGTGGTAGTATGTTTGTAGTTTGGTTAGAAGCTCCATGTATATGTGGCAAGGGCAAGCCTAACGCTTATTTTCCGCTGGGCAGCACGTGACTTATTGAAGGGTGGACACGTGGACGCAAAACGGTTAGTCTACACTGAGCGGCATTGTTCACTTAGTGGTGTAGTTACAATCGTGGAGTAACATCAGGCAGTAAATACTGTGTCATGTTTGCAAGAAGTCTGTTAGATGCAGGGAGAAAACGACTAACACACTGAAGTGGGTACGTATTAAGGAACGAACGATCACAGTATCTGCGCTTATACCCCTAACACCCTATATATGTAAGTCTCAATTAGACATAGTTTATTACCATTTTCTAGCATCAAACACACTAAACCGAATTAAAGGAGGGATGGACTTAGCCTTAGGTTCAAAAGTCTGCTTCATAGCTTTCAATATGGTGCAACAAAATCACATGGTAGTCACCAAAACACTACAGATCACTTTTCCTACGAATAACTCCAGCCGCCGAGATTTCTTATTTTACATGAGGTGTTCCAACTAAGTAGCTTCTTACTCTTTATTGTTAGCACCAACCTCGATTTCCGTTAAATTGTAATAAAACTTTGTTATTTGTGCTTAACAAGAAATTACGAGTTTTTCTTGATGGATATTGCCAATGTCCACCCTTCCACGAGTGTATCATTTAATACTATCGAACAAGTATAGCATTCTATAAATCGGATAATGGGATGATGTCTGTGTAACTGAGGACGTGAGTAGATTTCATAAAAACATTACGAATGATCTCCATTAGATGTTTCATCTCGGTTTTTCACATATAGTCATGAATGGCATTTATTTCAAGTTACTTAGCGTATATTACAGTATTACTGCAATGTTTTGATGTTATTGCTTAGACTCATTTTCTTGCTGTATTCACACACAATATTCAGAAGATTTTCAGCATCATTACAGTTTCATCAACACATTGGATATTATTTATGAAAAATCAATGATAAGTTCCTCAATTTCAGTGGCTGTCAATGCTTCCTCAAAGAAGCCTATCCAGCTTTTAAACAAACATCAATCTTGGCTATGTGATATTGTTTTTGACAACTACACGGTACAAAAATGACAGTCTTTCACACTATGGAATCTTCAGTGGCTTGCTTAGACTCTTGACAACCCCACTTCATCGCGTTAGACAGTCGCTGACGAAAGTATCATAGCTTATCCAAGCTTCCCAGGATCAAACAATTGCTTAGATATACCAGTCTTTCGACAGTGTACCGAGTTCCCAAGAAATCGACGGTCTATGTTCGACGTTCACTCTCACTGTCCACTCTCTAAATGATCACATCGAAGAGACATCATGGTGCAAAGTCATATCTCTGACCACTAGCTGTGAGGTCAACTCTCGGGACCGAAGGAGGTCTGTCCGTTGTTAGGCTAAATAAACGCTGCTGATAATTTATGACGTTAATGTGAAACGCTGTGGTTGTACATACAATTTTAATAAAGAGCTGTACAAATCGTAATATTCATTTTTGATTCACGTAAGCGGTTTCGATCCAAATCATCATCTTCAGAACAGACACTCTAGATGACGTGAGGAACCAGTTCTCTCGATCTGAACAGGAGGGATGCCTAACATACGGTACAATCTTATAGACTCTCTGCCGTCTACTACTTCACTGCAGTTTACAGATTATACATATATCCTATGCCTGTCTGAATGTTTATTAGAGTAACATGAAAAAATGTGAAATAAATCAGCTAAGAACTTATCGAGATGGGTGATAACAACATTTCTCTGTCTCTACAAATGTTTATTAGAGTATTGCGTAAAAATTTGAAGTAAATCGATGAAGAAGTTTCCGAAATTTTTGCTAACAATATTTCCCCTTAATATGTTACATGTAAGTGGTGAATCACTACTGGCACCGCAAATATTGCTGAAATGGAAAGTGCTATGGATGTGCGGTTTCCACACAGTGGATTGGTAGTCAGGGGTTTGTATTGTCAGCCAGTGTTTGCTTACAGTTTGCTTGTGTGTTCCTTGAGTGTATCTCGACTTGCTAGTTAGTTAGTGTGTGACAGTCTAAGCAGTAGGTCGCGAGTGGACTTAGAAAGTGTATTTTTTGTGCAAATATACACTTTTTCAAACGTAAAAATGCCTGTTTCCATTAACAAACTAAAAGTAGGGTAAATTAGAATGTCAGTGCTGTTTGTGGCATAAGTTTAGTGCTAGTCGTTTACGAGATATTGTATCGTGCGAAGTTTTCACACCGACACTTGTTTGTGCCATTCAACCAGCACAGTTGCTAGGAACGATGATGTTATGTTTGCTTACAGTGTGCTTATATGTTCTCTGAGTGCATTTCGACTTACCAATCAGTTGGTGTGTGAGAGTCTAAACAATAGGTCGTGAACGGAGGATTGCATTTACCAACGCAGAAAAAGTCGACATGCTCATGGCGTAAGAAGAGTATAAGAATAATGCAGTTCATTCTCGTACACTGTATATGCGAAGATATTCCAATACATGTCAACCGTCTCGGCAATTATTTATCAACCTCTTGAAACAAGGTCCGCAGCTCGTGGTTTCGCGGTCGCGTTCTCGCTTCCCGGTTCGGTTACCGGCAGGGTCAGGAATTTTCACCTGCCTCGAGATGACTGGGTGTTCGTGTTGTCCTCATCATTTCATCATCATTCACGAAAGTGGCGAGTTTGGACTGAGTAAAGGTTGGGAATTTGTACGGGCGCTAATAACCGCGCAGTTGAGCGCTCCACAAACCAAACTTCATCATCATCATCATCTTCAACCAGTTACGTAACATCTATACTACGTAACCGAAGGAAACAAATGACGACATAAGATGGGGAAATTAATGTTCTTAGCAGCCATTGCAGTTGATCCGCGAATGTTAGTTCCCGAGCAGTCGCATAAGGAAGTGACATGAGTCAGGCAAGTGTCATACGCATTCTCCATCGAAATTGGTTCCATCCCTATCACATCTTCCTCCATCAAGAACTTGACGGAGATGACTACGAGAATCGTGATTACTTCTCTACATGGGCATTAAGACAGGATACTCCGTATACATCATGTATCTTGTTTAGCGATGAAGCAACATTTACCAATTATGGCCAGGTAAACTGCCAAATCATGCACTACTGGTCCGTTGAAAATCCCTAATACCTCCGTCAGGTGGAACGTCAGCGGTCATGGAGCGTAAATGTGTGGTGTGGGGCAGTGAACCATCAGCTCATAGGTCCGTTTTCCATAGACGGAACACTGAACATGCACAAGTATCACAGCTTCCTAACAGACGGCCTTCCACGGATGCTAGAAGACGTTCCTCTGCAGACTAGGAGGAGCTTGTGGTACCAACATGATGGCTGTCCAGCCCACAGTGCACGAAATACTACAGCATTTCATCATTAATTGTTTCCAAATCGTTGAATTGGGCGCAGAGAGCCTGTACCTTGGCTGGTTCGTTCCCCGGATTTGACCCCTGTAGACGTTTCTCTGTGAAGAAAGCTGGAACACGCTGTCTTCAAGGTCACACCAACTACACCCGATTATATGCCATTATGTACTACTGCTGTCTGCTCGGACATCTTCTTTGAAATACTAGCATTTTGCGGCAGTTGTTCCGTACCAGACTGGAAACGTGTATTGCCGCTGCTGGTGGTCATTTTGAACACCACCAGTAAAAGTCAAATCACTCTTTACTGGCCAGAATCCACGTAATTAGTGTATGCACTTGTGTTGTTCTTTAATGTTACTACCACAGGCATTGTACAAGTATCGGTGTGGGAACTTTTCAAAATACAGTGTATCGTAAACGACTAGCATTAAACTCCTGCAACAAACACCACTGACATTCTAATTTACCCTGATTTTCTCTGTTACTATCAAAAGGCATTGTTCCACTTAAAAAAAGGTATGTTTGCTCAAAAATAACACTTTCTAAGTATTATTAGACTCTGTTGATTGGTTAACAGTACGAAGCCCTGTTTACCACTCCATTCTTTGAAAACTGCATATCTGTAGCACTTTACATTTCTGAAATATTTGCTGTGATACCCAATATATTTATGTATTACATATATTAAACAAATATATGCACTATACCAGTCCAAATTTTTATTAAATCTACTTCTTTTTAATTAATATTATCTGTTGTGCACGGTTTTAGTTAATAAACATGAGCCAATGGTATCATACAAACACAACAGGCCACTAACAGTACCTGAGTAACCTACTTTTTGGCGTCAGAGTATGTCAGACAGAGCAGTAATTGTGATTAATTAGCAGCGTATAATTGAGAATGATTGTCAGCTCTATTAACTGCTGCTCAGCTTCCTGTGCATTCTATCGGTTGATTTTAACTGATTCTCTTCTTTTATTTACAGTCACTCTAATAGCGTAAATTGATTTTCTGTTTTTATTATTTTAATTATGATGGAGTATTGCATATTTTGCACAATGGAATTCTGTTCGGCGTCTGTTTGTTTTTAATATGTAAATTTATTATGCGATTTTTATGTTTTTGATTGTTACAGCGTTTACTCATTACTAGTGTGCAATCACTCTGAATTTAAATATCTCTCTGTTGTCTCTTGCATTTGTATGTGTTGATAAAGCATACCTTCTCAATAAATTCTTGTTATTGTTTTGGTTATCCAGGTAGCTGATTCAGAATTAAAAGCATTTTAATAAAATTTCGTAAACTTTGATTTTGTGTGCTTACAGGTAGTAAATAAAGCATCACATCTATATATGTACACTCACAGGTCATTACAATCCTACTGCTCCACTTCCAGCAGTATAGTTTCCCCGAAAAAAAACTTACGGTACTAATTTATTTTGTGAAATGATAGACGTTTTATTATTATCTTCATGTGTTCATTTTTTACCATGCGTCTATTGTGTGTCGTGTAAGTAGTTCTTCACTAAGCAGAATGTACTGACAAGTACTTTTTAACTGACGTTTCAAATAAATTTATTTTAATAATCTCTTCAATCCCCTTAGGCAATTTATTGCACAATTTTATTCCTTGGTATAAATAAGTGTTTCAATTTTTAATGCCTATTCTTTGTTCGTAAAGGTAAGTTTAGTTTAAATCGTTTTTCATGTTCATTGAGAGAGCTGTTTATGTTGCAATCAAAGCATTTTTCAATTATGTACCTGACTGGTAAACGTAATGACATGGTGTAGCTGTAGCCCCAACGTTTTGAACAGGTTCTTGCGATGAGACTATCTGCTCAGTTTGGTTTTTATTCCTATGTCACTTTTCTGTGGTTTTAAAACAGTGTTCACATTAGGTTTCGTTCTTAAAATGTAATTTTTTAGGTAAGAACTTAGCGTATGTATGAACAATATTGAACTAAAAGGTACTGAAAAAACAATTGGGAAATTAATCACACTATACAGGGCTCTAGCTGGTGATATTTAAGTATTCGTTTGACGCTTTATTAAATTTTTTTAAGTTGGACATGAAATGAGGTAATATAAACTAGATATTTTAATTTTTTAGGGCGTACAGTACCTATTTTACAGCCATATTTAAGTCTGTTGCCAGCCCGTATGATCGATTTGTCCCTCAAACGCTTTAGAACAACAGTTTTGGGAACCAAAAGAGTTACTATTGACAAAATTTTGATATACGTACTGAGACTGCAAAACCATAGAGTAAATACATATACAGTTAAATTAAAGGACAAGTAAATAAAGAAGAAATTTAGGAGTTTGAGACATGTTTGCAAAAGGAAGGAAGGGCAGGAAGATTGGGTTTAACGTCCTGTCGACATATAGGTCATTAGAAACGGAGCAGAACCTCGGATTGTTTCAAGGATGGAGAAGGAAATCAGCTGTGCCCTTTCAAAGGAGCGATTTAAGGAAATCACGAATACAGAATGTAAATATATACACAGGATATGAAATTAGCTGCCTCTGCCGCTACACGTAGCAGTTTATTTCCGATAGCAGATATTTAAGACACTCTGGAGTTCAAATACTGGTTGAAATTGCTTGAGAAACTGCTTGCCTGAGGTGGCGTCCAAATGAGCAACCGATTGCAAGCGAAATCGATGCGGACATTGCCAGCCGAGAGGGTGAAACTCACATAGGGACTTCCATCAAAACTATCTTGGATCGTTTCCAGGTCACTTGTAGTTCTGCAAATTTATCAGTCCATCGTCTCGATTCCTTCCACATTTGTTTTCTTTCCTTAGTAAACAGAAACTTGTTTGATCAAATTGTTTTATATTTACGACTTCTTGTGTGTATTGCAGCCTCTGAATTGCGTTGCGAGTTTGTTGCTAGCATTCTGCTTGAATTTTGGTCGCATCTGTAATAATGGGTGGAGTAAATGATTGCATGTCAGTTTTTTGTTTCATATGAAGTAGAAACTGGTTTCGTTGCATAGTTTTCTGTGTACATTCGTTCCTACCTACGTATCCGTATGTGAACTGTTCGATTTAAATTTGTTGTAAACATGTTGTTCGTATTCTACTTTGTTTAGTTTTAACCCGTTTTTCGTACTGTTTCTCATTATTTAATGGAGAACTCCAAGTTACCAACTTTTTGACAGAACTAGTATTCAACCTCGTTACATATTGTCGCTAATGAGTATACATTTCTGCTTTGAACAATGTTGCTTCTTGCCACTGGATATGCTTTGTAGTATAAGTGATAGAGTATCTAATTACTGTGCCAGGCTCTATAGGGTAGCAGAAATAATCTACATCGAACTGCATACTTATACATGGGATTGTGTGGTATAGTGTGAACGTACTTCCATCGTAGTGAATGCTACTGCATTTAGTAAACTCTAGAGTTAGAGAATACACTAGCAGATCCGACGATGAAAGCATGAAAGTGAATATAATTTGCTCTTAAATTTTCATTCAAGTGTTTAGCATGTTTTAGTACATTGAATTCTGCTAAAATGTATTGCTTTAGTACTTGTTAATAACGTTTGAACACACTTGTGTAATTATTGTTACATTTTTAGCACTTTCAACAAAGATTGCCTTAGTCACTAAGACTGCAAACGATACTCAGTGCCAACAGGCAACACCAATTAAAGTAGAAATACACACTCATTGAATGACAAGATGCTGTGAAGTTCAATACCAATTTCGTCAAAAGCTGCTAACGTAATTTCTCCATTAAATAAGAAAAAGTGCGAGAAACGAAAGGAAACACCATAAAGTAGAATATAAACAATGTACTTACAACACAATTAAATAGAACAAGTCAAGTATGGATTCGTAGGTAGTAACAAATGTCCACTGAACACTTTGCACCAAAATTCAAGCAAAAATAAAGCAGATTATGAGCAACATATTCGCAGTGCACTTCAAAGAGTGCAATATACACAAGAAGTCGTAATCAGCGACACAATGTGACGGAACAACCGTCAGTGTCAAGTTATATCAGATGATGTTGACGTTTTGGGATCTGCTAAGACGCAGTTATTTCCGCTGGATAGTAGCCGCACGATCTAAATTGAAATATTGGGTTTTATACACAAATAATTTTACAGTCAAAAGGCAACCTCGATGACGGTTACAAAATTCCATATGGCTGTGAAGCCCAGCTGCGAGAAGTGAATCTTAGTTTTTCATTGTGACTTTTTGAATGCGTTGCATTGTAGAGTCTCAAAAACCTTTCCAACCCCCTACTTTACTAATAGCCTACTGGTCCCAGCCATAAAATGTAAATGTAAAATATTATCACCTCAATCGTGTATTTCTAATTAAACATACGGTTTTTATCGTATTCAAAGTTCACGGCCAGGCTACTAGGAACGCTACTATTTTTTTCTGCTTCGGAATAATAACATAGATCTTTCACTGCTTACATGTTGGTGTTCTGCGTTTCCAGCGATATAACGCCGGCAAGGAGGGGCAGGCGGGGCTTTAGAGAGCCTAAAAGGCGCAGGAGTTTCTTAGGAGCACACCTCCAACATTTGTCTCCAGCGAGGGCAGCGTCCGGTGGATAACGACCCGCCGCCGGCATCAGTTAGGCCAGGGGCTGCACCGGAGGCGCCATCCATCAGGGCCCGTCTCTGGTGCCAGCAGCCAGGCGGCAGCAGCAAGTGCTTCAGCTCGTCATTTGTTCGCGTCCGCCCGCACGCCGCTGTCACTATAGCGCAGGCTGTCGCAGACATCTCAGACGCCTTGTCGCTGCCAAATAATGTCACGCCTTTGTTTAACGGAGTGTTGTTCTAAATCTACATCTGCACATACAGGGTGGTCCATTGATCGTGACCGGGCCAACTTACACAACTTACAGACAACATTTTTACACAACGTTTACTTGGATTTCTTTAGCAACTTGACCAAATCTTTAGCCGGGAGAAAAAAAATTATTTTGTAATTACTCACTGTAATGAAATAACATTATCATTTTCATTTACAAATTAGTTAAATACCAAACCACTGAATAACACAGAAAACGCCACAATATGTCAGTCAGTTAGTGCCGTTAAACATACTCACATAAGATCAAGTAATACCTTACTCTGTATCATATATAAACTTAAGGCTAATTATGATTATAATTAACATCTAATGGATCCAGTGTGCCACTTTCTCGTTTCCTGTATTCTTTGTGAGATAAATAAAGACCACATATAATGCTACTTACACTTGGCTCCTATACCTCAGGTTACAACTTTATGTAACTTCAGCTGTTATCTTCTTTTGTATGAAGCGCTAAAACTGTGTTACCTTATTTGGTATGTATGTCATGTGTATTTAACATAATTAATCTCCATTTGTATTCCACATATGTCTACATCCTCTGGATGATGGTTTGAATTATGATTGATTTCACGAATATGTATTATAAAATAAATATAAATAATGTTTACTGTTCATCTGTTAACTAATATTTTGACATGAATCATGTATGGTATTGTTTGATGATATAATCTGTAGCGAATACCTAGATGTAAGGTTCAATTCTTATATTCATGAAGTTCTATCCTTGTAACCGTTCTAAATTTAACGTCTAATGGCTCAGTTGTACCACTTAGGATTTTTCCATCTATTTTCCGGTTTGTAATTAAAGACACTTATAAAGTTGATTGTAGCTGGCACCTAGAATTGGGGTTACAGTATTATTCGCTTTCCTGTATGTAAAAAAAAGCGTTACTGCTTTCGATTCTGACCGTATTAATTTTGTTCTTTTTTAGTATGTTTTGCTTTTCTATTACTTAACAAACGGCTTACGTTTGATATATGGTTACTACAGAGTGTAGAAACTGAACATAGCTCCTTACCTTTTATGTTACGTAAATCTAATAGAAAGTGGGTTACGTTGCAATTCTTTATATTATTATAGAGGCACGATTTTGTAAGACTTCGTTGGTTAGTAGCGCCGTCTCCCACTTATGGCTTTCGTGTAGCAATAACGCTGCATATGTGGCCAATTCTCTGACAGCCGTAATATGGCTACTTCCTTGCTCCTGCAGCGTTGCAAGTGAGATGTCATATTTACATCCACTTACGGATTATATGCTGGTTACCACTGCCAGTCATACTGCATTCAAACACAGTTGTAGCGATATAAGCACTGAAGATATGCTGTATAGGGCAAATGTTGTGCTTTATGTACCTACTTTAGGTAGATTATGTATTTATAGCACTTAAAGAAATGTGCTTTGTATGTCTTTACTTTTGTAACGATCTATAAATTTTTTTTCAATGTGTACATGACATCAAGAGCGATTCAGCTCAACAGATTACGGTGATTTGTCATGCCTGGTGACTGTTACACACGGAATTAAGTAATATATATCATAGGCAAAAAGACGAGAGCTAGTAGAAATCTTTGGGTAACAGAATATATATGTTGAATTTAATTGATGAAAGGAGAAAATATAAAAATGCAGTAAATGAGGCAGGCGAACAGGAACGCAAACGTCTCAAAATTGAGATTGGCAGGAAGTGCAAAATGGCTAAACAGAAATGGCTAGGGGACAAATGTAACGATGTAGAAGCATATATCACTAGGGGTAAGATAGATGTCGCCTACAGAAAATTAAATAGCCCTTGGGAGAAAATTCTAACCAATTAAGGGAAAGTAGGGAGGTGAAAGGAGTACATAGAGGGTCTACACAAGGGCTATGCACTTGAAGGCAATATTATGGAAATGGAAGAGGACGTAGATGAAGATGAGATGAGAGACATGAGACTGCTTGAAGAATTTGACAGAGCACTGAAAGATTTAAGTCGAAACAAGGCCCTGTGAGTAGACAACATACCGTTAGACCACTGATAGCCTTGGTAGAGCCATTCATGACAAAACTTTTCCATCTGATGAGCAAGATGTACAACACTGGCAAAATATCCTCATACATGAAGACAATTATAATAATTCCAATTCCAAAGAAAGCAGGTGCTGACAGGTGTGAAAATTACCGAACTATTAGTTCAATAAGCCACGGTTGCAAAACGCTAACACGAATTCTATACAGACGAATGGAAAAACTGGTATAAGCCCACCTCGGGGAACATCAGTTTGGATTCCGTAGAAATGTAGGAACACGCAAGACAATACTGACCGTATGACTTATCTTAGAAGCCAGGTTGAGGAAAGTCAAACCCACGTTTCTAGCATTTGTAGACTTAGAGAAAGCTCTTGACAATGTTGACTGAAATACTCTCTTTCAAATTCCGAAGGTGGCAGAGATAAAATGCAGGGAGCGAAAGGCTATTTACAACTTGTACAGAAACCAGATGGCAATTATGAGAGTCGATGCACACGAAAGAGAAGCAGTGACTGAGAAGGGAGTGAGGCAGGGTTGTAGCCTATCCCCGATGTTATTCAACCTGTATATTGAGCAAGCAGTAAAGGAAACGAAAGAAAAATTTGGAGTAAGAATTAAAATCCATGGAGAATAAATAAAAACTTGCAAGTTTGCCGATGACATTGTAATTCTGTCAGAGACAGCAAAGGACCTGGAAGAGCAGCTGAACGGAATGGACAGTGTCTTGAAAGGAGGATATAAGATGAACATCAACAAAAGCAAAACGAGGATAATGGAATGTAGTCGAATTGAATCAGGTGACGCTGAGGGAATTAGATTAGGAAATGAGACATTTAAAGCAGTGGATGAGTTTTTCTATTTGGGGAGCAAAATAACTGATGATGGTCGAAGTAGAGAGGATATAAAATGCAGACTGGCGATGGCAAGGGAAGTGTTTCTAAAGAAGAAAAATTTGTTACCACAGAGTATAGATTTAAGGGTCAGGAAGTCGTTTTTGAAAGTATTTGCATGAAATGTAGTCAAGTATGGAGGTGGAACATGGACTATAAACAGTTTAGACGAGAAGAGAACAGAAGCTTTTGAAACGTGATGCTACTGAAGAATGCTGAAGATTAGACGGGTAGATCACGTTACTAATAAGGTACTCAACATAATTAGGGAGAAGAGGAATTTGTGGCACAACTTGACTAGAAGAGAGGATCGGTTGGTAGGCCACATTCTGAGGCATCAAGGGAGGGAAGCGTGGAGGCTAAAAATCGTAGAGAGGTACCAAAAGATGAATACACTCAGCAGATTCAGTAGTTACTCGGAGGTAAAGAAGCATACACAGTATACAGTATCATGGGGAGCTGCATCAAACCAGTCATTGGATTGGAGACCACAACAAAAATAACAACAACGCATATCATACAATGGAAGTTTAAATATGCAATGTAGTATGCTATCGTTGACCTCTTTTATGCAATGTTTCTGTGTTTTAGATCTCAAGATGGCTCGTTGTTGAGCTGACACTAGTAATCAGTAAAGGAGTTTTAGCGATCTTGATGTAGGGATTTTATCCATACATTTCATCAAGGGTATTCATTGTTGAAACTTAGTAAATAGGCTTCTGTGGGACAGTTGGTGATTATTTTGAAGTGTCTGCGAATTCAGGAGTTTCAGCGTTTCTGTGACGCTCTCCCTTGATGCAGACAAACCTGTGACCATTCGTGCTGCTTCCTTTAAATGCGACCATTATCCCTCCTTAGACCTATTTGGTATGATTCTCGCACACTTGTCAGTACTGTAGGGTGTGACGAAGGAGTATTTCGTAAACACTCTCCTTTGTAGGCTGAAGTATTTTCCCAATATTCTTCCACTGAACCAAAGCCTGCCATCACCTTTACCTACGATTGAGCCTATATGATCATTGCATTTCATATACAGGCAAGCGTTTGTACCCACGTATTTTTTTTTAATGAGTTGACTGATTCCAAGTGAGAGTTTGACTTCGACTGTGATACTTCAGTTATCTCATAGATATTTTTTAAAAAGTTTAAAATATTATTTGAGAAGTGCTCTGTTATTACCTTGGTGCGATTAGCTCATGGATATATGGCCCACAAAACTTGTTATGTGACTACAAATAAGAAGTGAGTCCTACTTCCAATAAACGTTAGTTATATTAGTCATAATTTCTGCAAAAGTGAAAACTCTAAGTGCATAAGGTGAGTTTATGGGATAAATGTAAGTGAAATTACCCTCATGAAAAGAGACAAAAAACAACAAGAAACATTAGACAAAAGTGTCTTATGAGACATAGGAAACTACTTTAGTACGTAAAAATTCATGTTATCGTGAATATATAGTGTTTAGTCTGAAGCCACCGATTAGATTGTCAATTGCTTCTGTTCAATCAGTTTATAAAAAGAGTCAAACATTCAGTAGAGTTGTACCACGTGCATTACATCCGTAGTGTTTTAGAAGTTACGCCCACAGTATTAAGGCAGGGTCTGTGCTAGATTGGAAAAAAATAGGGAGGATGCCTAGATAGGTTTTGAAGGTTTGCGCCGATCAGTAAAGGTTTGTCGTGCAACGCAACTGGAGGGCCACTGCTCACAAAGGACAGGTAACTAGATTAAAGGTTTCACATGTAATCAACTTAATGTATACTATCCCTTATGTTCCTTGCTGATACGAAACAGAAATTTGATCTGTACTCCACATCTGTGGCGGGTGTTTCTCCCTAAATGTGCATATATGCTCCGTACATCAAACAAGAGCATTCCAGTTTCTAATTTTACAAAAACGTGTATACTTTAGAACGGAAACTTCCACTAGCATTCCGGTATTCGTTGGAAACGTACTTTTATATTATACGCCGGCAGTTAGTTTTCTTCTGCCAACGCAAGAGTAATTATTCAACAATTTTTTTAGTGGGAACGGGTTTTAAATTTAGCTGAATAAATTTAAAGTGATTCGGAAGACAAGCAAGCCATGCCGGAAGCCATTTGTATTCAACCAGGGCTATCAGCAACTCGCTCATGGAATGACTAATGTACTACACTGCCTTATTAATATTCCATAATTAACTTTGATCTGATGTATACATTTGCAAATTTTTATTACACAGAGAGGTGTACCAGAAATAAATAGGGTTACTACAGAAATGAAGCAGTGTCGCACGTCGTGAGTCGTGCTTGGCTAGCTTATTCGGCAGGAACAATGGTCGTAAAATCCGGATCGGGTCTCGGTCTGGAACACAATTTTATTCTGCCAGGAAGTTTCAAAACAGCGAACATTCCGCTGCAGAATTGTAAGGTGCTAAGGTATTACAAGATTTCTTTGACAGTGTAACGAGTGCTATGGCGTTATGGCTGCAAATATATATATATATATATATATATATATATATATATATATATATATATATATATATATATATATATATATATATATATATATATATATATATATAACAAATATATATATATATATATATATTTGCAGATTATTTTTGTGAACTGGAGTTCACACCTTACAGTATCTTCTTCTTCTGTAGTGGTCAATCCAAGGATTGGTTTGCAACAGCTACAATGGCAGCTTGTCTCCATTCTGTGCGTCTTTCAGCTTTTCTCTTCATTTCTTTATAGGTGTCACATCCCACATCTTTCACGATTTGATCCATGTACCTCAGTCGTGGTCTTCCTCTTGGTCTTTTTCCCTCGAAATATCCCTCTATGATTGTGTTCAGGAGTCCTTTATGTCGTAATAGATGGCCTGTAAATTGCACTCTTCTTTTAACAATGAAACTCCAGAAGCTTCTCTTCTCACCTGCTCTTTCCAGAACCACTTCGTTGGTGACCTTGTCAATCCATTTTATTTTGAGCATGCGTCTATAGCACCACATTTCAAAAGAATTTAACTTCTGCTGTTCCTCTGTCCCGAGAGTCCATGTTTCACACCCATAGCATGCCACACTCCACACATATGATTTCAAAAATCTTTTCCTGGTTTCAAGGCTGATGCTCTTAGACGTTAATATGTTTTTCTTCTTGTTAAAAGCAGCCTTTGCTTGAGCTATTCTACTTCTCACTTCTGCCTTGCTCCTTCCATCCCTGGTAATATTACTGCCCAGATAAGTAAATTTATCAACTTGTTCAAGCAGTTCATTGCCTACATGAACTTGGACTTTCACTTGATCTTCTTTGTCGCATGCCATTACTTTTGTTTTTGCTTTATTAATTATCATATTATATTCTTCACCCATAACTTTATCCATTCTATTCAGTAGGACTACAAGATCTTCTTCACTTTCAGCCAGGACAGCTATATCATCGGCATATCTTATCATATCTACCTAACAGTATACCTGCGGCTTATTCATTTGTAGGTGATGCAAGGCTATGTTGAAACGTTTGTGTTTGTTTTAAAAAGAGTGGACTACTTTCATAGATACTGACAAATATGCCCTGATACTTAGAAGATAAGCAGAACGTACATAACTAACGTCCGAGAGGACAAACTTAGTAAAGCGGTCTGACTCGTGAAATTGGCTATACTGCTCTGCAAAATTTAAGGACGAGCTAGACAAGCTAACATGACATATTAATTAATCGCTGGCAGTGAATGAAACTGCGGGAGCATGTTGCGAGAGCTTTCCCAGTCCTGCACAAAAACGTTGCTCGACATATTTCGGGAGGTCAGCGTGAAAATAGCGCCAAATGACGCTGGGCGCGCAACACGAGGGAATAGAAGTAACTGGAAGAGACAGTGTGTGCCAGTCAGCGAGCAGTTACGATGCACTGTGACGGTGTTCTTCATCAATGATGGCTCCCAAATAACATTTGGATGACTTCATGTAACGGCGGACTCAGTCTGAGTAGTGACTGGGGGCGGAACCTCATGTTACGGGAGGTGGAGACACACAATCCACCCACGAACAATGTCGAACACGATCATTTTGGTGGTAGAGGCTTTACGGCGTTGGGAAACGTAATGCTGCATGTCTATAGTGACCTCCAAATCTTTAACATGGTAATACACCAGTAAAAAATATGGTGACACCACTCCTGCCCCACGCGCGCCTTTGTATGTTTATTTGTTTTGTTTTAGGACGCAAAAACGACTAGGGTCATACGCACCCACATCAGAACTGTAGAACCCGAGGACAAAGAAGAGCTAAAAAGACTACACGTTAATCCCAATCGACGGAAGTGAAGACAGCGAAAAACAGGGATGTGGAGAAAGGTCTTTAAAATACGGTGTAGAGAAACGGAGGTCATAAACTAAAAATTAAATGGCATTCGCCATATTGCTACGACGGATAAAAAACAAAACGTGGTCGATAGCCCGCGCATCGTTCGCTAAAACGGCCGATAACTCGTACGGCAAACACAAATGAGAACGTAAGTG
Source organism: Schistocerca cancellata (assembly GCF_023864275.1). NCBI lineage: Eukaryota > Metazoa > Arthropoda > Insecta > Orthoptera > Acrididae > Schistocerca > Schistocerca cancellata. The sequence continues at coordinate 922,764,487 of NC_064627.1, read as the reverse complement.
GTTAAGAAAAAGGGCATTCCGTCAGAAAATGGCGGACCGTCGAAGGTTGAGTGCAATGAATACAAAGTGTTGGGGAGCACCACTTAACAAATGGCGATGGCTAAAATGACGCTGCCCGATACGCAAAATAGCTAAAATAATCTCACGGCGAGACAGCCGAGAGGAGGTCGTCCACGCCTCTGGGAGCTTGTTCCCATGGAGGGACCACCACCAAATGCTTCTTTTTTATAGCTTCATTTTTATGGATAACAATGCCCGTGACCGCATCATACGGCGCAGCTGGAGGAGCTGATGGAACGAGAAGATATTCGTCGAATTAACTCGCCTGCCCGTTCCCATGACTTAGATCCCATCAAGCACGTGCGGTAAGCGTCAGGAAGCCGTACTGCAGTACGTCCACATACATCGACGACAATGTAACAGTTGTCAACTGCTTTTTCGAAGGAATGGAACAGCCTACCACAAAAAAATCTTTACCAACCTTGTGGCCAGAGTGGGAGCGCGTTGCAGAACACACATAGCTGTCCGTGGTCAGCGCACGCCTTATTAAGATCCACGTCCTGTCTTTTTCAATGTCCAGAAGACCATCATTAATCGCAGTGAGTTTAGTGTGAGTTTGAATAAAAGTGTCATTTCTGATCGCCTCTCTGTTTATTCTTTCACTTTGAATAAAAGTGTCATTTCTGTTCACCTGTTTAGTTTATTCTTTCAGTTACCTTCTGTGCTATACTGCGGCAGTTACCTTTATGTATGGTCCAAGTTTCATTGAGCTTGCTAGCTGGAAGTGACGCGTCATACGAAAGTTACCTTCATCCTTAAGGTTTGGACACCAGTGTAAATACGAAATAGTCTCTCAACACACAATTTCATATATTCAGCACAACGAAGTGAAATGTGGGCCTGCATATCTAAGACGTGTAAATAGCACATAAGTGAGTAGGTTCGCAACTGCAGTAATTTACCTCTGCCAGGTACTAGCTGTTTGCTTGTGGTGTCCTGCTACCCAGTGTGATTTTCTCCCCTTTTGTGTTTATTTAAATTCAGGAATTATTTAAATTCAGGAATTAGAAAATCCCCCCCATGAACCATGGACCTTGCCGTTGGTGGGGAGGCTTGCGTGCCTCAGCGATACAGATAGCCGTACCGTAGGTACAACCACAACGGAGGGGTATCTGTTGAGAGGCCAGACAAACGTGTGGTTCCTGAAGAGGGGCAGCAGCCTTTTCAGTAGTTGCAAGGGCAACAGTCTGGATGATTGACTGATCTGGCCTTGTAACAATAACCAAAACGGCCTTGCTGTGCTGGTACTGCGAACGGCTGAAAGCAAGGGGAAACTACGGCCGTAATTTTTCCCGAGGGCATGCAGCTTTACTGTATGATTAAATGATGATGGAGTCCTCTTGGGTAAAATATTCCGGAGGTAAAATAGTCCCCCATTCGGATCTCCGGGCGGGGACTACTCAAGAGGATGTAGTTATCAGGAGAAAGCAAACTGGCGTTCTACGGATCGGAGCGTGGAATGTCAGACCCCTTAATCGGGCAGGTAGGTTAGAAAATTTAAAAAGGGAAAAGGATAGGTTAAAGTTAGACATAGTGGGAATTAGTGAAGTTCGGCGGCAGGAGGAACAAGACTCCTGGTCAGGTGACTACAGGGTTATAAACACAAAATCAAATAGGGGTAATGCAGGAGTAGGTTTAATACTGAATAGGAAAATAAGAATGCGGGTAAGTTACTACAAACAGCATAGTGAACGCATTATTGTGGCCAAGATAGATACGAAGCCCACACCTACTACAGTAGTACAAGTTTATATGCCAACTAGCTCTGCAAATGACGAAGAAATTGAAGAAATGTATGATGAAATAAAAGAAATTATTCAGATAGTGAAGGGAGACGAAAATTTAATAGTCGTGGGCGACTGGAATTCGACAGTCGGAAAAGGGAGAGAAGGAAACATAGTAGGTGAATATGGATTGGGGCTAAGAAATGAAAGAGGAAGCCGTCTGGTAGAATTTTGTGCAGAACATAACTTAATCATAGCTAACACTTAGTTCAAGAATCATAAAGAAGGTTGTATACATGGAAGAATCCTGGAGATACTAAAAGGTATCAGATAGATTATATAATGGTAAGACAGAGATTTAGGACCCAGGTTTTAAATTGTAAGACATTTACAGGGGCAGATGTGGACTCTGACCACAATTTATTGGTTATGACCTGTAGATTAAAACTGAAGAAACTGCAAAAAGGTGGGAATTTAAGGAGATGGGACCTGGATAAACTGAAAGAACCAGACGTTGTACAGAGTTCCAGGGAGAGCATAAGGGAACAATTGACAGGAATGGGGGAAAGAAATACAGTAGAAGAAGAATGGGTGGATATGAGGGATGAAGTAGTGAAGGCAGCAGAGGATCAAGTAGGTAAAAAGACGAGGGCTAGTAGAAATCCTTGGGTAACAGAAGAAATATTGAACGTAATTGATGAAAGGAGAAAATATAAAAATGCAGTAAATGAAGCAGGCAAAAAGGAATACAAACGTCTCAAAAATGAGATCGACGGGAAGTGCAAAATGGCTAAGCAGGGATGGCTAGAGCACAAATGTAAGGATGTAGAGGCTCATCTCACTAGGGGTAAGATAGATACTGCCTACAGGAAAATTAAAGAGGCCTTTGTAGATAAGAGAACCACTTGTATGAACATCAAGGGCTCAGATGGAAACCCAGTTCTAAGCAAAGAAGGGAAAAACAGAAAGGTGGAAGGAGTATATAGAGGGTCTATACAAGGGCGATGTACTTGAGGACAATATTATGTAAATGGAAGAGCATGTAGATGAAGATGAAATGGGAGATACGATACTGCGTGAAGAGTTTGACAGAGCACTGAAAGACCTGAGTCGAAACAAGGCCCCCGGAATAGACAACATTCCATTGGAACTATTGACGGCCTTGGGAGAGCCAGTCCTGACTAAACTCTACCATCTGGTGAGCAAGATGTATGAAACAGGCGAAATACCCTCAGACTTCAAGAAGAATATAATAATTCCAATCCCAAACAAATCAGGTGTTGACAGGTGTTTAAATTACCGACCAATCAGTTTAATAAGCCACAGCTGCAAAATACTAACGCGAATTCTTCACAGACGAATGGAAAAACTAGTAGAAGCTGACCTCGTGGAAGATCAGTTTGGATTCCGTAGAAATATTGGAACACGTGAGGCAATACTGACCTTACGACTTACCTTAGAAGAAAGATTAAGGAAAGGCAAATGTACGTTTCTAGCATTTGTAGACTTAGAGAAAGCTTTTGAAAATGTTGACTGGAATACTCTCTTTCAAATTGTAAAGGTGGCAGGGGTAAAATACAGGAAGCGAAAGGCTATTTACAATTTGTACAGAAACCAGATGGCAGTTTAGGAGTCGAGAGACATGAAAGGGAAGCAGTGGTTGGGAAGGGAGTAAGACAGGGTTGTAGCCTCTCCCCGTTGTTATTCAATATGTATATTGAGCAAGAAGTTAAGGAAACAAAAGAAAAATTCGGAGTAGGTATTAAAATCCATGGAGAAGAAATAAAAACTTTGAGGTTCGCCGATGACATTGTAATTCTGTCAGAGGCAGCAAAGGACTTGGAAGAGCAGTTGATTGGAATGGACAGTGTCTTGAAAGGAGGATATAAGATGTACATCAACAAAAGCAAAACGAGGATAATGGAATGTAGTCGAATTAAGTCAGCTGATGCTGAGGGAATTAGATTAGGAAATGAGACACTTAAAGTAGTAAAGGAGTTTTGCTATTTGGGGAGCAAAATAACTGATGATGGTCGAAGTAGAGAGGATATAAAATGTAGACTGGCAATGGCAAGGAAAGCGTTTCTGAAGAAGAGAAATTTGTTAACATCGAGTATAGATTTAAGTGTCAGGAAGTCGTTTCTGAAAGTATTTGTATGGAGTGTAGCCATGTATGGAAGTGAAACATGGACGATAAATAGTTTGGACAAGAAGAGAATAGAAGCTTTCGAAATGTGGTGCTACAGAAGAATGCTGAAGATTAGATGGGTAGATCACATAACTAATGAGGAAGTATTGAAAAGGATTGGGGGAAGAGAAGTTTGTGGCACAACTTGACCAGAAGAAGGGATCGGTTGGTAGGACATGTTCTGAGGCATCAAGGGATCACCAATTTAGTATTGGAGGGCAGCGTGGAGGGTAAAAATCGTAGAGGGAGACCAAGAGAAGAATACACTAAGCAGATTCAGAAGGATGTAGGTTGCAGTAGGTACTGGGAGATGAAGCAGCTTGCACAGGATAGAGTAGCATGGAGAGCTGCATCAAACTAGTCTCAGGGCTGAAGACCACAACAACAACAATTAGAAAATAGTTAACTATCGGACAGATCATTTAAAAATTCTAGTTCCCTCCGTCTATAACAGTGCACTAGTTACGAGAGGCAATGCAACATAGTGACTCACAACTGCAGCCAGGGAAATCAACATCGTCTAAAAAGTATGACCCTGATTCCTAGAAAAACTAATTAACATCTTTGAGTTTATAATACACTCCTGGAAATTGAAATAAGAACACCGTGAATTCATTGTCCCAGGAAGGGGAAACTTTATTGACACATTCCTGGGGTCAGATACATCACATGATCACACTGACAGAACCACAGGCACAGACACAGGCAACAGAGCATGCACAATGTCGGCACTAGTACAGTGTATATCCAGCTTTCGCAGCAATACAGGCTGCTATTCTCCCATGGAGACGATCGTAGAGATGCTGGATGTAGTCCTGTGGAACGGCTTGCCATGCCATTTCCACCTGGCGCCTCAGTTGGACCAGCGTTCGTGCTGGACGTGCAGACCGCGTGAGACGACGCTTCATCCAGTCCCAAACATGCTCAATGGGGGACAGATCCGGAGATCTTGCTGGCCAGGGTAGTTGACTTACACCTTCTAGAGCACGTTGGCTGGCACGGGATACATGCGGACGTGCATTGTCCTGTTGGAACAGCAAGTTCCCTTGCCGGTCTAGGAATGGTAGAACGATGGGTTCGATGACGGTTTGGATGTACCGTGCACTATTCAGTGTCCCCTCGACGATCACCAGTGGTGTACGGCCAGTGTAGGAGATCACTCCCCACACCATGATGCCGGGTGTTGGCCCTGTGTGCCTCGGTCGTATGCAGTCCTGATTGTGGCGCTCACCTGCACTGCGCCAAACATGCATACGACCATCATTGGCACCAAGGCAGAAGCGACTCTCATCGCTGAAGACGACACGTCTCCATTCGTCCCTCCATTCACGCCTGTCGCGACACCACTGGAGGCGGGCTGCACGATGTTGGGGCGTGAGCGGAAGACGGCCTAACGGTGTGCGGGACCGTAGCCCAGCTTCATGGAGACGGTTGCGAATGGTCCTCGCCGATACCCCAGGAGCAACAGTGTCCCTAATTTGCTGGGAAGTGGCGGTGCGGTCCCCTACGGCACTGCGTAGGATCCTACGGTCTTGGCGTGCATCCGTGCGTCGCTGCGGTCCAGTCCCAGGTCGACGGGCACGTGCACCTTCCGCCGACCACTGGCGACAACATCGATGTACTGTGGAGACCTCACGCCCCACGTGTTGAGCAATTCGGCGGTACGTCCACCCGGCCTCCCGCATGCCCACTATACGCCCTCGCTCAAAGTACGTCAACTGCAGATACGGTTCACGTCCACCAGTGTTAAAGACTGCGATGGAGCTCCATATGCCACGGCAAACTGGCTGACACTGACGGCGGCGGTGCACAAATGCTGCGCAGCTAGCGCCATTCGACGGCCAACACCGCGGTTCGTGGTGTGTCCGCTGTGCCGTGCGTGTGATCATTGCTTGTACAGCCCTCTCGCAGTGTCCGGAGCAAGTATGGTGGGTCTGACACACCAGTGTCAATGTGTTCTTTTTTCCATTTCCAGGAGTGTAGCACAGAGTCAAGTAAAGCAATAAGTACGCCATAATCAGCTGCCAAACATTTCATTATAGCAATCTATGTGCACGTATTCTCATATGAACCTCACCAGCTAAAACTAACCTTCATCACATTAAATAGCTTCGATTGGTCGCACAAAGTTTGCGTTTCTTTGTTATTCTTTGGTGGTTTCCTAGCAGTACACGGTTTAAAAAAGTGCACGGCACAAATTATAGAACACATTCCTCACACGTAGTCGAAGAAATTATGTTATATGAATACAGGTGTGGAAAAGCTTTGTTTCCATGTTGCTACATATTTTCTCCAACTCATTGATCCAGGAAACCACACACGAACAGAACATACCAGCATACCATATGCAACTCTTTCTCACAGTATATGTTCAATATGCTCTACGTGAACATTGATGCATGCATCAACCCGCCGTCTTAGTGAATCTTAGGTGCGCTGATGTGTGGAGTATTGTGTATAGTTTCGCAGTCTTCCAAACTATGAGCACGGAGACTGAATATCTTGTACTGGGGTTCCATACACAAGATCTTTCAAATGCCCCCACAAATAAAAGTCCAGTGGGTTTTGGTCTGGAGAGCATGGAGGCCTGGAAATTTGTCCATCTCTACCTATCCATCTGTCAGCGAATCTGTTATTTAGAGCCGACAGACATTAGCACTAAAATGAGGATGTGCTTCATCGTGCATGGGGTACATGTTTTGTCGCACAGCTAAAGGCACATCTGCTAACAGATCAGGTATACATTCTCTACGAATTTATGATAACTTTTCCCGTCGAGTATGGGTGGAAGAAACTGAGACCCTATGCAACAGTGCTGAGTTGGCAGGGATCTTTCTATGTGAAGCACAGTGTCTTGGACGGAGATACGAACGCATTTCACACATTACCCTGCATAAAAATACAGATGTCGGCCGAGGCACCTATTCAGAATAAATCTTCTATAGATACTGCTAATTTCATATGAGGCGTAAATACACAGACACAACAATAGCAACACCGAGTAGTTGGCACACAACAAACGTCAAAATGACGTTAAGTATACTAGCTGCTTGGACGTGCAGATTATTAACGTTTCAGCGTAACCGTTGAAAGTAGTAAGGAGCACATTGCTGGAAAAAATAGTACACTCTCAGGCTGTCTGCACCAGCGCATCGAGCAGTGCAGAGTGCAGCATACGGCTTCGCTATGTTGACGACGGTGTAAACCCCCGTTCCTCGACTTCGTGCAATAGCGCTGTCTCTTCTTTCCTTATACTTAGTCTTGATCGCTCCGCCTGTCTCGACCTTTGCCAAAGCTTCACATCTGTTGCCTTTGTCGCTGCCAAATATTTATGTGCAGTGGGTGGAAAGTTTAGTTTGGTGGGACGGGATTACTGATGCAAAAGAGGTTTAAATTATAATAACGCTAACAATAATAAAGATAATAACTTTAAATTTTGGTTCAACAGAAAATTATTTTTCTATTTTATCTTATTTTTTATTTGCAAGTATGGTACTAATATCTCGAACAAGAGATCGACTGATAGCATTTCTTAGAGCATTTTTTTTTAATTACAATCAGAAATATTTGCATGCAACCTAGTTTTCGTACAACAAAAACAGAAAATAACTTTGACATACACGTGTGGAACCAACACAGAAATAATCTTCGTTGCTTCTCTGTGCATCTTCCTGCTACAAATTTTCGTAGAATTCGAGCAGCCCTTTGGTACTGTAAAATAAATCCTTTCGGTGGTCACCGGTTTGCAAATCAATTAGTTCAAAAGTGTAAATCGGAAGGAGCACTTTCAATTACTGTCTAAAAGAGAGTCACTAACATATCAAGTATTGGCTGCAAGTAATTTTCCGTAACCAAACCAAAACAAAATATTAATAAACGAAAATTATGTATAAAGTGGCTTTGATGTATTGAAAGGCAATATGTTTTAATAAACAGGTGCTTTGGGACAAAGTTTTTAATGTAATGTTACCCTTATACATTCACCAAATCGCCGTCATTTTGTTGTTAGTGATATGCCGGTACACTACGTGGAATTGGTCACTAAACTTGTTTTCAAGGGATTGTAGCACCTCGACGTATTTTTCAAAGCGAGCTCCTTCCCACACAGATTCTGTCAAGAAAACCACAGCACACTTCCGAACAGAAGGCTTTTAAAACTCCGGATGCCTAATTAAAGGTAAAATTTATATGTCGCTTACCTAGGCCAGTAAAATGCTGCGTACTTTTCTATGAAAGGTTGTTTTTGAGGAGCTGAAGTTTACGGAGGAAAACTTTTACTTCGCTGATGACATTATTTTCGTTCTGGAGTTTCAGCCTTTCATCATTTAGAATAGTCGTAATCCCTGCTAAAAATCTTAAATCAGCTACCCATTCAGCGTCCTGCAAAAGTTGCCACGAACGTCCTTCGTCCTCCAAAATCAGAGCCACGGGGTGGCGTAGTCGAAAATCACAAGAAATCGCTTTTCCTTTGCTCAACCAGCGTGCCTCAGTATGGTAGGCATATTAAGCTTCTTCCTCAATAAGCCAATAAACCCTTTTACTTTATCGCATGTTGCTAGCGCCCCGTATATGGCAACGGCCATTCAAACCGTATCTAAAATATCCTCCGCTGTGGCAGTGTGCTTCATCGAATTCGTATCCTGGAGCTCTTCCGTCACATGAAGATCATCGTCCACGCCACACAAAAAACTGGCTAATCGAGCCGTGTCGCTAATATCCGCGGACTCGTCAAATTCGACGAAGTTCGCTAGGAGGTTTTCAATTTTGGTGCCAACTGTCCATCTAAATTTCCGGCAATGTCACTGATTCGCCGAGATATTATCTTGCTGCAGAGTCGTATTCCGCTGAATGAGGCAGCTAATGTGGTATTCATTGTCTCTACTACGTCCATCAAAATGTTCTTTATCAATGGTCTTTCCATAAACGTCTTCCCAGGTCTTAATCTAGAGAAAGATTAGAACTATCTCTAAGAGTCATTTCGCAGCACCCTTAATGTTCTTGAGTCGAATTAGCGAAAAATGATTGTGTTAAGAAGAATATAAGCCAAAACGAATACTCGGGTTAGGAGCAACACAAGCGAAAACAAAAACGAATCCACATTGGAGAGGAATGTAACAAACTTCGGTTTGTGTCGCAGGACCTTTAACCAACATTCTAAAGTTCTGGTACAAACCTCATTTATAGTTACAGAATTATCTTCTGCAGGAGTTTTGAGCTTTCTTAATTCTCCCTCTCCAGCGTCCGGTATGAGTTCCCTACACTTTTTTGAATGCGCTTTGCTGTAGTATCTTTCAATAGACAATTTTCTTACGCACTAATTACTAAACAGCAAATCAAACATTTGGCTTTTTCGTCAAAACTAAGAAAAAAGTAAGACAGTTCCCATTCCAGTTTATATGAACTTATGGAAATCTTTGCTTTTTACGGCCGGCCGGGGTGGCCGAGCGGTTCTAGGCGCTACAGTCTGGAACCGCGTGACCGCTATGGTCGCAGGTTCGAATTCTGCCTCGGGCATGGATGTGTGTGATGTCCTTACGTTAGTTAGGTTTAAGTAGTTCTAAGTTCTAGGGGACTGATGACCTCAGAAGTTAAGTCCCGTAGTGTTCAGAGCCATTTTTTGCTTTTTACGGAGCAGGTTGTTACATTATTCTTATAACTGTCTTACACTTATCTACACTCCTGGAAATGGAAAAAAGAACACATTGACACCGGTGTGTCAGACCAACCATACTTGCTCCGGACACTGCGAGAGTGCTGTACAAGCAATGATCACACGCACGGCACAGCGGACACACCAGGGACCGCGGTGTTGGCCGTCGAATGGCGCTAGCTGCGCAGCATTTGTGCACCGCCGCCGTCAGTGTCAGCCAGTTTGCCGTGGCATACGGAGCTCCATCGCAGTCTTTAACACTGGTAGCATGCCGCGACAGCGTGGACGTGAACCGTATGTGCAGTTGACGGACTTTGAGCGAGGGCGTATAGTGGGCATGCGGGAGGCCGGGTGGACGTACCGCCGAATTGCTCAACACGTGGGGCGTGAGGTCTCCACAGTACATCGATGTTGTCGCCAGTGGTCGGCGGAAGGTGCACGTGCCCGTCGACCTGGGACCGGACCGCAGCGACGCACGGATGCACGCCAAGACCGTAGGATCCTACGCAGTGCCGTAGGGGACCGCACCGCCACTTCCCAGCAAATTAGGGACACTGTTGCTCCTGGGGTATCGGCGAGGACTATTCGAAACCGTCTCCATGAAGCTGGGCTACGGTCCCGCACACCGTTAGGCCGTCTTCCGCTCACGCCCCAACATCGTGCAGCCCGCCTCCAGTGGTGTCGTGACAGGCGTGAATGGAGGGACGAATGGAGACGTGTCGTCTTCAGCGATGAGAGTCGCTTCTGCCTTGGTGCCAATGATGGTCGTATGCGTGTTTGGCGCCGTGCAGGTGAGCGCCACAATCAGGACTGCATACGACCGAGGCACACAGTGCCAACATCCGGCATCATGGTGTGGGGAGCGATCTCCTACACTGGCCGTACACCACTGGTGATCGTCGAGGAGACACTGGATAGTGCACGGTACATCCAAACCGTCATCGAACCCATCGTTCTACCATTCCTAGACCGGCAAGGGAACTTGCTGTTCCAACAGGACAATGCACGTCCGCATGTACCCCGTGCCACCCAACGTGCTCTAGAAGGTGTAAGTCAACTACCCTGGTCAGCAAGATCTCCGGATCTGTCCCCCATTGAGCATGTTTGGGACTGGATGAAGCGTCGTCTCACGCGGTCTGCACGTCCAGCACGAACGCTGGTCCAACTGAGGCGCCAGGTGGAAATGGCATGGCAAGCCGTTCCACAGGACTACATCCAGCATCTCTACGATCGTCTCCATGGGAGAATAGCAGCCTGCATTGCTGCGAAAGCTGGATATACACTGTACTAGTGCCGACATTGTGCATGCTCTGTTGCCTGTGTCTATGTGCCTGTGGTTCTGTCAGTGTGATCATGTGATGTATCTGACCCCAGGAATGTGTCAATAAAGTTTCCCCTTCCTGGGACAATGAATTCACGGTGTTCTTATTTCAATTTCCAGGAGTGTATTTCAGTGATAAGTACTCAACAGCGCACCATGGCGGATTCACCACGAAAGCCGAGTTGAGACGAATTAAGCCGAGTTGGACCCATGCACCGTGCAGACACTCTCTGCACGTCGCTTTGCAAGTTCGTGATATCCCTGTGTGAGGGGCCGTGCGCTTGTACCACACTGAACCTTCTGGCTGTGAGCATTCCCTTTTAAAGGGTAGACACAGATGGCGCTCTGGTAGCTACGCCATCTCGCTATCTGTTGGCGGACGACTTTGAGACCATTATCAGTACATCAACTATCCCCCTTCTGGCACGTGCCGTCATCAGATCAGAAACGACTTCGTCTTTCCAGGTGTACTAATATATTTTTTTTCCTGCCGTGTATCATCATTTGCATCCGGCACAAAAGAAAAGATTGCGCAGCGGGTTCCACATACAGAAATCGCATGTGCCTGTTAGTTGTTTGTGAGAGGACCGTGACAGTCCTCCTGTAACACGAAAAACGTCTTCCAGCACACGTTGGGATTCAGCAGCGGCAGGAGTGCAGCCTGTCGATACTGCGATTTACCGTCCCACGGTACTGCTGGTAGCGCTGCTCAGGATCCCCTTATCCGAATATGGAATCAGTTGGTTCAGAAGGACTTATCCGACGCCTTGCAGGATTACAGCGGCTCTAAGCGACTTGCGCCCGAGAGGAGTGGCATAATTGTCGTGCGGGTTAGTATGCCCACGCCATTTACCTCGAGTCAGGAAATGAGCTTGTTTGCAACAAGGCAAGTATTCACAAGCACTGCTGTGCATAGTCACCTTGAGCATCATTTCGCGTCAGCACGGCGAACATCACTGCGGCTCCAACTGAGGCAGCAGCAGACAGAGGCGCGCCAAACGACACAACACGGCTCACTGGAGCGTAGATCATCCTTTACGATCCATGGCAGTCGCGTGAACAACAACGAGGTCAGAACGGGTGACGCTCGCAACTCGAGAGTTAACGCCTCAGCCAATCAGAAATCTCACTCCCCTTCCCCATATTTCATGGCTACTGGTGTTATGGTGCAATTCAATACCACTACGTTTTTCATATACGGGGTATTTATACACTCAGGTGGCAAAAGTAATGGGATACCTCCCAAAATCGTGTCGGATCTCCTTTTTCTCGGCGCAGTGCAGCATCTCGATGTGGCGTGGATTCAACAAGCTGTTGGAAGTCCCTGCAGAAATATTGAGCCACGCTGCCTCTATAGTCCATAATTGCGAAAGGGTTGCCAGTGCAGGATTTTGTGCTCGATCTAACCTGTCGATGATCTTCCACAAATGAGCGTTTGGATTTGTGTCGGAACATCTTGGTGGTCAAATCATTTGCACCAGTTCTTCAAACCAATCGGGAAGAATTGCAGCCTGGTGACATGACATCGTTATTTGGGAACATGAAGCCTATGAAGGGCAGCAAATGGTCTGCATTTCTAGTTAATGATCGGTTCAGCTGGACCAGAGGACTTAGTCCATTCCTTTTAAGTACAGCCAACATCATTATGGAGTGCTTTATTGACAACTTGGGTCCGTTACTTCGTGGGGTGTGCACCATATTCGAATCCTACCGTCAGCTCTTATCAAATGAAGTTGGTACTCTTCTGACCAGGCCACGATTTTCCAGTTTTCAAGGTTCCAGCCGATATGTTCACGAGCCCAGGAGAGGCTCTCCAGGCGATGTCGTGCTGTTAGCAAAGGCACTCGCGTCGGTCGTCTGCTGCAATAGCCCACTAACTCCAGTGTTCACCGCACTGTCTTACTTTCGTCGTACGTCCCACATTGATTTGACTGACAGCTCTACACTCTCGGTCGTTAAGTGAAAGCCGTCGGCCACTGCGCTGTCCATGGTGAGAGGTAATACCCGAAATTTGGTCTTCTCTGCACACTCTTGGCTCTGTGAATCTCGGAATACTCCTAACGATTTCCGAAATGTAATGTCCCATGCGTCTTGTTCTAACATTCCGATGTGCCTATCGCTATCCTATGACTTTTGCTACCTCAGTGTAAATTTATCACAAAAAAGTAACCTTTAACGGTGAAAAAGGTAAGTAACTTACAGAAACGTTCAGTACACCATTGGATGCAATAAATCTTCAAGTTTTATTTACAAATGTTCGCTGTGACTACCTTTTGTAATACGACAAATGTTCCGCCTGTAATCATTTTCGTGCCAAATCCTACGAATCAAGTCATCATGTATTGTGACAACTGATTGTGTCATCCATTGTCGCTGCTAGTTACCCGAAACTCCATTGGGGTTAAATCAGGTAATCGCACTGGCCAGGATATTGTTCCACCACATCCAATCAGAGTCGCCACATCCCTACGGAAAACGCGACAACATCATAATGATAATGTGGCGGAGCGACAACTTGATGGAAAAATAAATTCTGTACTCATATCCTAATGTAATTGTGGCGTTAGATAACGATGAGGTATGTCGAGGTACGGTATGTCAGTTATAGTCGACTGAGCAAAAAAGGAAGGACCGTAAATCCTGTTACAGCATATATTGAAAGAAAAATTACTTTATGCAAGTCTCGTAAATGTTCGATTACGTGACATGATTTCTGTTCACTCCATGTTCGAACATTATGCTGATTCAATTTACCGCAGGCGTGAAAGCACACTGAACACAATTTTTCTAAGAATATCATCTCCAGTCTGCGCTTTGTTAATTATTTCTACACAAAACTCGGCTCGCTTTTCTTTGTCACTTCCTGTTAAAGCTTGCAACAGTTCCAGTTCAAATGGTTCAAATGACTCTGAGCACTATGGGACTTAACATCTGTGGTCATCAGTCCCCTAGAACTTAGAACTACTTAAACCTAACTAACCTAAGGACATCACACACATCCATGCCCGAGGCAGGATTCGAACCTGCGACCGTAGCAGTCGCGCGGTTCCGGACTGAGCGCCTAGAACCGCGAGACCACCGCGGCCGGCACAGTTCCAGTTTGTAGGGTTTGAATAACAGGTGTTTCCGTAATATCTTCCACAATGTATTACTAGGCATATTCAATTTTAAGCCGGCACGTCTCGTTGATTTACTCAGACTAGGAATGTAAGACTGCTGAACTTTTTCAATTGCTATGTCATAGACAGCTGGCCGATCCTGACCCGGCGTCCTTTGTAATACACATTCAGTTTCGGTGAAACGACTGAACTAATTAATAAAAGTTTATCTTCTATGTGGTGGCTTGCAATACTTAGTCCTGAATTGTCTCTTAACTGTAGTAGTGGATTTTGATACATGAAAGCATAAAAAACACTGCCACTGTCGGCGTCATTGTACGACTCAATGATTTCTGTTGAAATAGCTCATTCGTGCATGCCACATAGCGGGAACGTCGAGAAATGGGAGTGGATAGGCGTGAATACAGCTTGAAAATAAACTGCATTCAGTAAATCAACGCCTGTTTGCAGCTAGGGTGTCCATTTAATTATCATTTCATTTATAGCAAAGCTGCATGGTCATCTACAGTAACTATTTCTTTCGGGAACAGATACTACCGTCATATATAGTTAAAATATGGCTTCCCGGCCATGGACCTTCTTGTGCGAACGCACACGCTATGCCCGAACTCGTACGGGACTTGGTAGATTAATCTGCCACGCGTAATGAGTATGATGGGCAAACATCTATTAGGCGCACTACGAATGTAGTGGTGTGGACATGTTGGGAATATAGGTCTCACGGGGAGCGTGCACGAGATAAGTCCCTGCAGGCGCACTATCCTCTGTGCCCTCGGTGGCTCACATGGAACGGTTGGCCTCTGTAATAAAAACTGAGTGGAAGGATCAACCACCGAACTTGAACAGGGTGTCTTGCGACGTCCGCAAAGACCAAACACAACGATCAATAACGAAAAAAAAAGATGGATAGAGCGACTGCCATGTAAGCAGGAGATCCCAGGTTCGAGTCCCGGTCGGGGCACACAATTTCAACATGTCCCCAATGAAGTTCATCAACGCCTGTTTGCAGCTAGGGTGTCCATTTAATTATCATTTCATTTCTAGCAAAGCTGCGTGGTCATCTACAGTAAGTGTTCTCTCGGGAACAGATACTACTGTCATATATAATGATCATTCAAGTAATTACAAGGATATTGGATATGTTACGGTATTTTAGATTAAGAACAAAAATATTAATTCAAATAACAGTCATTTGTAAGGTGTCAGGCAAATCCAACACCTTCCATGAAAACCCTGACATGATAAGCAAATCCAGTAGTATGTCACATAGCTCCGAATAAATCGTGACATTAAATTAACCAAAGTAATACGAGTAACGAGTGAGCAAATGGAATACCACAGACTAACACAATAATGCCTAAATGCATGTCATACCTTCCCATCGTGAGACAGACGCAGTTCCGAGGGGAGGAACGAGAACAGAAGCCGAGAGCAGAACCGTGTTAAGCTAGAAGGCCCTACGATAACGGACAGACCCCCACGTCGCCAGCTAACCGCTAGGGCCACACCCCAGCCGCAAGTTTTAGCGTGAGACTTTTCCGCATCTCTGTTACGTCAGGACCACCCCCCAGCCCATGTTAAAAGCTAGAGCCCTCCAGAAGAACAGTATAGATCTTACGATAACACAAAAAGGGCCACCCCAGTCGCAAGTTTTAGCGTGAGACTTTTTCGCGTCTCTGTTACGTTACAAACTTTAAAAACATTGCCCCACCACGAAAAGTATAACGTTTCTCATTGGATAGACAGAATTTTTGTAGGCGGAGCTTAAGGTTAACATTGAGACCCTGATTGGTCAGATGAAAACACAGCCAGATAGTTTTTTTTAAACCAACTTCGGTAAATTGTAGCAAGGAGAAGCTAGGGGAGAGTTGCTTCCGAGACGGCGAGGTGAGCGGAGCTGTGCTGCCCGCCGCCCCCTGACGAACACCGACAAGGTAATGAACGCACGCGATGCCGCATAACAGCGCATAAAGCTTCACTCAGAACTACAGAAGTCTCACCTGTTACACCCCCTTTTTGCGTAATACTAGTGTCGATCGTCAATTAAAGCTCATGGTGTTCACATTTGCCACATGAAGTAAAAATCTGAAACGCGATGATTTTTCTGTTATATAGTTGAGAAGCCATATCAGCCACTGTAATTTACGACAAGTTAGATATGTAATTAAAGATAATTGAGGGTCACTGTAGACCATTTTGATAGTTTTCTCTTTTGTGAAACTTAATTTAAACCTAGACTATAGATGTGATATGGCATAGGTAATCCTTCGATCCATTGTAGAACTTGGAAACCCATTCAGGGAATATTCGTTCACATTTTTGTTGAACGCTGTTGGTTTTTACCATCCTGTATTAAAACATTTCCTTTTATCAATAGTGCAATTTATAAACAATGTTTTGTGAGTAGAATAAAATTTCCAATGGTAAACTTAACTGCTTTTTCGACGTTATTTGACCAGCTAACTAAAAATAGGAAAGCCTTGAACCCCTTCCACTAAATTTAGTTAGTATTAAGATTCTTTTACAGGAAGTGCAGTGGAGCTGACACTGAAGTCATTAAGTATTCGGTTATATCATCGCTAGTCTCACTGACCTCTTCTGAATTCTACATGTCATGTGTGGTCTGGCGTCTCCTTACCAGCAACAGGTCCCTGGTTCAAACTAGTCAATTCCCTAAAAAACACGCTCAGAGCGTCGTTGCGCGAAAGTGGTAGGGAGACACGATGTAGAACAAACAGACACCACACAGAATGTTAGAAAATGGCGACCCTGCCAGGATGGTAATATACCATGATTGAAGGTCGACCACATGCCTAACTAGGTCAAAAAAATATCCTGTTGAAAAATTTTGGTAATAAAAAAAATTTTTTTTTGAACGTTGTAAGTAGTCAAAAACAGTAGCTGCACCGACAGATAGTAAGAAAGTTCTCAATGAAAGTGAGACATTCTGGCAGAGATAGTAGCATAATTAAGTTATGAATTTTAATATTATTAGAATTAAGTTTTCTCTCCAATGCAAGCGCACAGGTAGCGGATACATGGTTGACATGTTGGTTCTGACCCAACAAGTAAGTGAATGTCAAGTCGTGTGAACAAAAAGTTTATGAAACGTGTGAGATAGTATGAGCGCATGTTGACGCGAAGTAGGGCGCGTAGATTGCTTTTAAAACAGAAAATACGGGATTCGGAAAAATTAGCAATGGCAGATCGAGACCTTGACCGAATTGAGGTAGAGACCCAGCATGAAAATGGACAGGGAATAGAGGACAGTACAACAGACGATGCAGTATCGCGAGAAATAGGACATATAACGCACCATAACGAGGATACTGTACGTCAAGGCATAGAAAACATAAGTCAGCATACGATAGAGGAGCAGGAAAGTAGAGAGACAGTCGATGAGGATTCTGACTTGCGTCTTGAATACGTAGAACCCATAGTACAAGTAATCAGAGCTCCCTCACCACAGAGTACAAGGAATGCGAGCAGAAACGTGTCACAGCATAGTTCAATGCAATCGGTTGCAAACCAACAATGGGGCGAAAACACAGAGCGTAGGACGTCGGAAGAAAACGCAATAGACCCACCAATCTGGCAGAATTATTACAATTAATGACGGAAACCATGACAAGACAAAAGAAAGAAATTGCGAACCAAATTAAAATTCAGAATATAGAAATGACGAAACAAAATGCAGAAACCACGAAACAAATGCGTTCGAGTAAAGAAAAAAAAAAAAAACAATATTCAGTTACACCTAAGTCATATTGATGACGAGGCAAAAGAATCTCGAGAAGTGATAGGAAACTTAATAACAGGTCACAATCAATTGAGAACAGACATTGATAAGGTACACGTGGACGTACAAACATTGCGTAATGACACTCAGGACGAGTTCAAAACATTACGTAACAACACCCTGGGAGAAGTCAAGAAACTAGAGAAACAGATAAACGTAATTACTAGACAAGCAGCAGGTACAGCGCGTGAAATTGTTTAAAACAGTGTGTTACACAAACGTATCACAAAAGCAGCGCTGAAAATATATGATAACCGCATAGTCAAAATAGAAGCGCAAACGAAGCGACAATTTCAGAAATAGCAAACAGAGTTGTTGCAAACCATTGTAGAGTCCAGTGAACAGGATCGAACAAGCACAGACTCTGCAACCACATCCGTATCCGTAACAGCACCGGAAAAACAAGCAATTAACGAAGATATTACGCATTTGCGATTCCAATCACAGGCGGAAAGTAACATACGTGAAATCAGACAGCCTGCACAGCAACAAACACGTTTCGAAATTCTTGATGAACAAACGTCATCACAAACACATGCGGAACCACAAATGTATGTTTCAAGACAGTCTGGATCGTGCAATGAAGCAGCAACGTTAGCCAGACAAGATACCGAACCAATACCTGACAATGGAAAGCCAGGTCGCGAAGAGTAAAGTGCAATGCATTCAGCTACATGTTCACAACCGATGGAAGAAAATTATTGCGTACCACTCCAACGATACTACGCAAGGGTAGGCGAAAGTTACAGTGGACAATATCCAATGGATCTACCACAATCGGAAAGAACGACGGGAGAAATGATCAGAAACAAAATTGGCGAAGAATCGCGAATTTCATATGGAACTATGACGAAGCACGACAACGATCATTTCCTCACAGTCAGAAAATTTCAACACTTTCGAGAAGGAAACTCATTACATCCACGAGCTTTTATTGATCAATTCCGAGTAGGATTAGCAGAACACTGGACGCTAGCACACAAATTAGACTTTATATGTGCACACATGTCAGGAAGAGTCGCAGAAACCATGCAGAATGTTGCAGCGACATGCCGATCGTACGAAGATTTCAGAGAGAAGTTTCTCTCACGATATTGGTCCAGCGAAGCACAGAACAGAGTGAAGTACCAATTATTACAGAACCCATATTTTGAAAATTCAGGAGAGAAGAGTCCCGTGAATTTTTTCGAATTAATGGCAAAGAAAAATCAATGCTTAGATGTACCATACAGTGACGGAGAATTTATTAAACTACACGCGATGAAGCTACCATTGAAATACCAGCAATCATTAGTAGGTCGCGGAGGCAATGACGTCGAAGCATTTAAAGGTATTCTAAGGGAACTAGAGCTCATATTTTCAGATGATGCAAGAAAAAGACGTAGCGCACGTGAAAATGAAAGCAAAAAGCAGTGGAATCCACAAGACACAGTACGCAGAAACAATAATTACGAACCACGTGATAACTTCGCACCAAGAAACGACAATAGATTTCAACAAAGAACCGGTTATGGATTTAGAAGAGAATATGGCAATAACTATAATTCACCCAGGAACGGCAACAACTATTACAGAGGGAATAACGATAACCGGAACGGTTTTTTTGTTGTTATGTGTTAACCCACTATGTGTTTGTGTACCCGTGTGTATTTGTTTTCTTCCTGTGTCTGTGTAGTTTCATAGAATTTTTTCTTCTTCTAATACTAAGCTATATTCACTATGATGAGGAATACTGTTATCCTCAAATATAATTGGCATTAATAATATGTTACTTACCTTGTAAAGATGCTTAGACATTATTTATTCTGTTTTGTTTTAATGCTCATGTGTAAAGTTGATGTTTCAAAAGTTATTCTGATCGTTTATGTATTTACTTATGTCATAATTCCTGTATCACTGATGTATATGTTTATTTCTATTCTGTTGTAAAGCCTGTACTACAAATGTTATCTGTATTGTTATGTTCTTTAATGATGTATTTTGTACCTTTGTAATTGTATTCTTATGTTATAAAATTGTAATTGACAGCAGTTCATCAAATTAAGTAACTTGTAAGTTACATTTCACTGCACACTTTTCCGTTGGTCATAGTATATGGACAATATGTGAGAAGTAGGAACTGTTAGTGTTTGCACATGTGTTAATAATTCACCAAGGGACTGGATAACAGCATTGCTGGTTCTAAGGACAATTCCAAGAAATTTGTGAGTGCACAAGTGGTGGTGATGGACTTGCTATATTATCCGCAAGACTCTTCAATGGTGATTGTGCACCTGCACAGCCACAACAGATGGCTGCTGGCCATCTCTACAAGGACTACAGTGGGTCTGCATCTTTGATGGCCCACCAATACCATTATCTCTACAAGGACTACAGTGGATCTGCATCTTTGATGGCCCACCAATACCATTATTTCTACAAGGACTGCAGTGGGTCTGCACCTCTGGTGGCCCACCAATACTCTCTACCAGGACTACAGTGGGTCTGCTCTGTGATGACCTACCTACCAATCTTCTTCAAAACGTCGAATGACTCTGCTGTGGGTTTGCTCTGTTGTGGCCCATTACCTGTCTGCATGTCAAGAGTCAGCACAGTCTTTCCGTTGGAAGGACAACACTACTTCTTCACGACTGCATGGAAATCCACTACTTCCGTGTGCATTGTCTTTTACTGCTCAGACTTAGAAAAAAAAAACACTGAAGTTTTACTGTGATGAATGATCAGGACTGTCTTTATGGACTGTGAGAAAATTTTAGCTTTTGACCAACATTGTATAAATAAGTGTGTGCATTTGATATCTTTGTTATTGTAATTATGAAAAAATTTTTCAAATCATTATTGGCCACTGCCCAAAAATATTTTGTAAAATTTTTTTTGAGGAGCATGGGGGCTATGTAAGTAGGCTGTTTATGTTTTCTTACTGGCAACGTTACGTAGCGCTCTGTATGAAAATCACTTCACTAGCTGTGCTGTGTGCAGTCTGTGGCTAGTTTGCATTGTTGTCTGCCAATGTAGTGTTGGGCAGCGGCAGGTGGATGTGAACAGCGCGTAGCGTTGCGCAGTTGGAGGTGAGCCGCCAGCAGTGGTGGATGTGCGGAGAGAGATGGCGGAGTTTTGTAATTTGTCATGAACTGCTATATATATTATGATGATATTAAGGTAAATACAGTGTTTGTTCTCTATTAAAATCTTTCATTTGCTAACTATCCCTATCAGTAGTTAGTGCCTTCTGTAGTTTGAATCTTTTATTTAGCTGGCAGTAGTGGCGCTCGCTGTATTGCAGTAGTACCAGTAACGAAGATTTTTGTGAGGTAAGTGATTTGTGAAAGGTATAGGTTAATGTTACTCAGGGCCATTCTTTTGCAGGCATCTTTGAAAGTCGGATTGCGTTGCGCTAAATAATATTGTGTGTCACTTTAAGCACAGTCTTGTATAAATAGTTCTAAAAGGGGACGTTTCAACTTCTGTTACTGGCATAACTACGATGCCGGGTCTGTCTTTCAGTAACTCAAATATTTTCCCAGATACAGCACTCAATTCTGCACCGGTGTCAATCAACACGTTTAGTTGTAGGTCGTGCATATTAACAGACACTACTATCTGTCTACACTTGTCCTCGACTATTTCTTTATTTTCCCACAGTAAATCCTCGTCTATATCCAGGTCATTCCAGAAAAAATCATCCGGCTTTGATCCTAAATCCGGCTTATCTGGCGGCCTTTTCAGCCTCTGTTCACATACAGTTTTAATTTCAACACGTTTGTCCTGAGGCTTAGTCTGTAGCTTCGCCTCCAATACCGAAACCTTTTCCTGTAACTCGTCAACTAGTGAGTGTTGCTTTGCTATCAATTCATTAATTGTCACCTTCGTTGATTCCTCTTTGGTCAGATTGATCTCATCTGCCAATCTACCTGGAGGAATGTGCCCAGTAGTATCTGCAATTACTTCCTCTAGATCTGCGCAACCCACACTGCTATCGTCTGACCGTATAATGTCAGCTCAAACCTCATACACGCCGTAATCTATGTGCTTTTCTATCAATCGTGTCCGGCTATCACTAAAATTTTCGTAATCTTTCTCCTTAATGCTCTCGCAATGTTTAAACTGGAGGTTTGCGTCGGATGGGTCGGCTACTTCTACCACTATAACTTTCGCTAAAGTCTGCCGGTTAGGGCCAGAACTTTCCGTTACTACTTCAACATCCAACTCCTGCGGGACGAAACACGACGAATCTTGCTCGTGCTCCCCATTAACATCAACTATTTCTAGTTGCTATTCTAGTCTGCCGGTTAGGGCCAGAACTTTCAATCACTTCACAAGTACTATCTTCCTGTGGGACGAGATGCGGCAAATCCTGCCCGCGCTCCCCATAAACACTTCTCCCGTACAGGCCCCTATAATCTCTTAGTTCGTCGTATAAGCGACCGAACTGCCTTAACCAGACCTCATCCCTCTCTGCATCCCCTCGCTCAATGACGAACGCGTTATCCGACATCTGATCTTCTCTCAACAATTGCGAATCATTCTTAAACTCAGTCTCCATTTCCGCTGTGGGTGTTACAGCTGCCATTTTATAATCGTTTTCCGGAACACTACTTAAATTGTTCTCACTGACAGTGAATGTATTTTCTACTGACGTGTCTGCAGCTGATCTACTACTTGTGGGCGCACTTCTTTCTCTTAACACTGGCACACTCTCCCACCGTTGAATATTCCATACGGAATTTTCGTAACGACGACACCTGGGTTTTCTGCTGTTATTGGGCCTCCAAAATTTCTCCACGCCCGGTCGGCCCCTCACCGGCGTGGCTAATGGTTTCCC
The DNA here is from genome assembly GCF_023864275.1 of Schistocerca cancellata. Taxonomy (NCBI): domain Eukaryota; kingdom Metazoa; phylum Arthropoda; class Insecta; order Orthoptera; family Acrididae; genus Schistocerca; species Schistocerca cancellata. Next base: position 922,741,804 of record NC_064627.1, on the reverse strand, counting down.
TGTCTCGTCCCAGCATATACGCTCCCCGGATGCTGCTGAGGCGGCTGATCACACCCTCTGGCGTTATTACTATTCTGCGAAGCCCGTATCACGCTAGTATGATACTGGTTTCCGTCATTCCTGTTATTATTTGCATTGTACCGATTGTCATTACGGCTCGAACCACTATTGTTATTGCTGCCAAGATTGCGGTATGCATTATTCCCATAGTTATCATTGTTGTGGTTGCTGTGGTACCCGTTGTTGTTACCACGGCCTCTACCAGTATCGCGATTATTGCGCCAATTATCCTCGTCCTCAACTCTTTCCAGGATATCATTGATTGTCCTGTAATTGCTTTCTACTTAGCGTTTTGTATCATCTGGAAGCTTCTTGTAGAGTTACCAGACTATTTCGGATTCCGTGCGGCGATCACGCAAATATTCCAACTTGCGGATCCAGCCCTCACAAAACTCCTTCATCGAGCCGCGCGAATTCACATCGAAAGGCCTCGATACGACAAATTCGCGCCAGACACTTTGCTGTTTTTGCTCTGACCAGTATTCAGCCAGAAACAAATTTTTAAACTCGTCAAAAGTCAGGTTCGTAATGTTGAGGTTTAAGCCCCAACGCTTGGCATCACCAGCCAACACATCATAACCGCATTAATTTTTCTTTCATTTGTCCATGATGTGGGTAAAACTCTTTCACAATTTTTAATGAAATCCGTCGGGTGTATACCGCCTTTTTTCAAGGGGTCAAACCGCTCCTCTTTCGTCAACAATTCCGAACTATGTGCACAGATTGGCACATAGCTCTGTTTTTCGTGAAGTTTCTTTTCTAATTCCGACACTCTCGTAATTACTTGGCAAGTGGTTGTCGCAAGCGTTTCTACTTCCCTTTTTTTCTCTTCGCAGGTATTAGCCTGCTTCGTCACTTTGGTATCTGCTTCGGATACTAAAGCCTTTAAAATTTCCACCTTCTTTTGATCCTCTTTTTTCACTAATTGAATTTGTTCCGTCACCTTATTCTCGATGATCGGAGCAACTGCTTCTCCTACACTTTTCTCGATTCTGCTAATTTCGGAATAAAAACGAGTATTTATGCTCGCAATTTCCGCCTGAACGCCTATAATTTCCTGTTTAAGATTACCGATTTCGGTATTAAACACAACATTTTTTTTAGACTGAGCTTCTTGCTTGGCAGCCTGAGCTTCTTGCTTGGCAGCCTGAGCTTTAATTTCTGCCGATTGACTCTTAATTTCGTTAATCAAAACATTCAATAAATCAGTTAAATTCCCGGAAACTACCGGTTTTACTTCCGTAGCGGCTTCCTCTTTAATTGTCCCCCCGTATTCGTCATCAAGGGATTCACATTTGATTTTCACTTCCGATTCCGAAACATTTTCTAAAGTTTGGAATTCCATTTCTGCTCTTTGCTGCGTTACGGCGGTCGACTTTCATGCTAGCCGCCTGCCCCTGAACAATGAGTACCGCGGAGCGCATTTCCCAATGTTCGACCGATTGTTCTGTATCCAAGTCTACCAAATTTTGGTAATTATTGCCTTCACTCATTTTAATAACTTTCAATGTAAATGCCAAATCTCAGATCTAATTAGGATTCCTCACACTAATATTCTCGCTGACATATCGACCATTTCGTAACCAATACTTTAGTACGAGATTTACACAATGCAAAATTCGTGTCCAGAACAACCTCAAATCCGAAGATTGTCCTGTCACCAGGTCGCCACGTGTAACCTCCCCCTCACTTATCGACCTCAATGACAGTGAAAAATTAAACCGCGTGTACCTAATGGAAATCTGGGAAAAGCAATCGTCACCGAAGTTAATCTGTTGGTAAAGAGGGAGGAAAGGGTTACATCTAAATGAAAGAAAAAATGCAAATGAAACTGGTGGAAATTAATTTTGAAAGAAAGTAAATGTGCGGCCGTTACGTTAACAATTAACTAGCGGTAATTAGATATTTGAGATTTGGGGGAAATTACGGTCGCCAGTCCTAAGGACAATTACTATAGTAACTGAAAAACAAAGGTTATTACACATATAATTAGCACTAGACGCGTGGCAGCTGAAGGTTGACACGTGTAGTGTGAAAACTGAAAGTTTTCGCTACACTCTGACTTAATTTAGCAAAAGAATTAATAAAACTGGAAAATCTAAAGTTAATTTAGTGACTGAAGTAAATAGTGGGCTTTCTTTCTGAAGCACATCAAAATTCAGTAAAATATGGTCAGTCTTGGACTACCTCAACAATCATTTCAAAAGCTACTTGAATCTACGCAATTTAGAAATAAGAGATTTAACTTTGAACTTGAATTAAATGATTCTGAACAATTAACAATAGTAAAATTTAGTATGTACCAAGCTGAGCTGCAGTCACAGGTAAGCTAAAATACGGTAACAAAACTCGCACTCTTAATTTGTGCTTGTGTAATCTAAATATTGTAGCCACCTATGAATACCTTAACTGAACTTTGAAATTAAAGCAGTGAAATCGAATGATGCTGGCGTTTGAATTTCAACGACACTCGGGTTCATTCCGGAAAAGGGAGGGACCCTGCTTGGTAATGCAATTGGGACAATGAGCAACAAAGGTTCATGCTATGTTGCTGTAATTTAGTTATGAAAATGGAACAGTTTGAAAAGCTGAGGTCTGCCATACAGTTCTAAAACTTTACGTGCTTCCAGTCTTCATTGTTGGTTGATTAAAGGTTTGAAGCCGTCGATCGAGGAGGTGGCGACAGTCACTCATTGTCGGCCGTCGCTGTTGCAGAAGCTGGATGTTGGCGCGCCTTCTTCTCGACACGGTCACCAGGCGAAACGGGCTCTTGATGTGCGCCAGCTAATGCTTCCCGTCCGCGACACCGTGTCAGAAACTATCATAGCAAGTCGAGCGCAATTACATGCTGCCCAACCCCGAAAGCGCGGCAATTCGCGGGAGCGTCACACAACACACCTGCTCCACTGCACCACCCCAGCCAGACTCTCCTCTACCCGCGCTCCACGCGACCGAGTTCACACTACCAAAGATCCTAAACACTTTGGTTCTCCACACGACCTATTGATGTATTCGTTCGATAGCATAGTTTTCCCAAGGCCAGACCCAGCGTATAAATACAAATAATATTCACAAAACAGACCAATTACAAATGGACATAAATGCATAATTATATATATATATACAAATAGTAAAACAATTACAATATACAAAGACACTGAAATGTTATATCTTCAGGTAACAAAATAAGGAAAATATTTGCAGTGCAATAGATGGAAATAGGAGGATATGCATTTCCGGCGTTACAAGATCCAGAGAATCAATTACAGACAGAAATTCTTTCAGATCGGTGTTAATTTTTCTCGAATACGTATGGGTAATCTACCTTTTAACATTCGCAATAAGTCTCTGGTGGTTAGTGGCTCATCCCAGTACCGGGTCATGTTAATATATCTTTCATAGTACTTCCTGTAGGAACCTGACTTCGGATTGTACATTTCTGCATTGTAAACAACTTTAAGGAGTCGTTCTTGAGTAGACGCTGACCAGAACTGATCTAGGAACGCCTTCTCAAAGTCGTGGGAAGTCTTGCAAGTTTCTGCTGTATTTTATGCCCAGAGCGATGCATCACCAGAAATATGTGAAATCACAAACTGTATTTTCTGTTCTTCCGACCATGATTTTGGAAGAACACTTTTGAAGTTTCGAATGAAAACTACTGGATGTATGTTTTCCTTGCTTTCTTCGTTAAATATTTGAAACTGTCTATGCTTCATCAGGCTTTCTTCATGCATCAAAGTAGTTAAGTGCATGGAATTGCTATCATTCGCTGGTGGTGTGGTCACTTTATTACAAGCACATTATATTTCACTATTATTGTTCCTTGGTGTCACATATTGCTCTGGTAATATCGGTTGATTACCAAAATTTGGTCTTCCTTGTGGCGCATTAAAATTCGCTGTTAGACTGTCTGCGATCTTTTGCCTGTCAGTACCAGTGTTTTCATTACTGCATACTGTCATATTTTCAAAGTTTTGATTTTCAGAATTCAGCACCCTGGCTACTTCTGTTCGGACTTGCTTTCGGATTTCCGAGGGAATGTCCTCCTGCATTGTTTCAACTGCGGTAGCGAAAGCTTTGAATTGGTTCTCTAGTCTATCTACTTCAGTTTGAAGGCTATTGACCTGAACTGGAATGTTTGTTAACGGTTCAATAGTGGTTTTTACTGCATCGATCTCCTGCTTAAAACGGGTTTATCCAACAGAAAATTTCTTTATCTCTTTCCAGAAAAATATTACTTATATTTTCCATAAATTTCTTTTCCTTTTCTTGGTCCCTGAGCTCCTGTTGCTGTTTTTCTATAAGCTTTTCCTGTCTACGTTCTTCCTTTTCCTGCTGACGTTGTCTTTCACGCTCCTGCTCTTTAAGCTCGCGTTGTTTTTCACGCTCCTGCTCTTTAATAGTAAACTTTTCAAATAATGCTGTTAGCATATCCTGTATGGACATAGCTTGAGCATTGCTAACTTCTGCCCCTTGCCCAGAAGAAATATTGTCATTAATTCCTAACTGGTTGAATGCAGGAGTGTCAGTTTGTTTTGGTAACTCCTCAGCTTTACTATCACTCGCGACATCAGTTACTAAATTATAATTCATGATTAAATTTTCTAATAATTCGACAGAAGTGTGGGTAGATTGTTCTACCTGAGACTCTGATGTCATTTCTGCATCAGTACGCTCATTCGGTTTAATCTCTTTCTTTTCCTTAACCATTGCATCACCAATATAGCACAACAAATATATAAATCACTGACAAGCACTAATTGACACAAAATATCTTATAAGTAACACATATACACAAATAACACTGTCTAAATAATTCACTCTGTGCACAAAATCTTTTGTAGAATTACTACGTTTGAAAATATTGTTATCGTAGCCAGAATATTCAATTATTACTACTTATCGCTGCAGGTACCGATTTCAACTTTAAATCTCACACGCAACGGTTGTTGATCGTGTGCTGCTGTGTAATTACTGAATATGAACGTCTGTTCCTACCTTTGTTGATTGTGAGTGATGGACTGTACTGCTTATATGAAGTTATTCGTGTCTCTCGCACCAGCGCAGATACAGATTCGTACAGCAGTTTGGTAGGAAGATGTCAATGCTCATGAAACAAGTAAATATACAATGATTAATGGTTTTTTTGGTACCCCATAGCTGTAATAGATCACAATTTCAGTTATTAAAATGACTAAATGTAAATTGGTGGCCCCACGTTGGGCGCCAGTGTGGCGTTCACTGTGTTATTCAGTGATTTGGTATTTCACTAATTTGTAAATGAAAATGATAATGTTATTTCATTACAGTGAGTAATTAAAAAATAATTTTTTTTCTCCCGGCTTAAGATTTGGTAAAGCTGCTAAAGAAGTCCAAGCACACGTTATGTTAAAGTGTTGTCTGTAAGCTGTGCAAGTGTCACTAAATCGCAGTTCATTCTGCAGATTCTATACAACTATTGATTATGATGGAAACAGTTATCTTCAGCAAAATTATCATTAAAACCACCGAATATCAGCCACGCACAACACTGACGTATGTTACCTGAAACAATATCCTTCGCAACTCGTGCGTAATTAATTTCGGCTCCATACACCAGCAAGAAAAGTTTGTTACATCGATGGTGCTATGAGCACTGTTTTTAAAGAACCAATCGGATTCGAATTATTTTCAATAAACTGAGTTCGGGACCACCAGTGCACATTTATTTTTACACATTTTTATTACCTTCGGCATTTATGTCTCCAGAGTTGCGTAATTTGAATTTACCGCTGAGATAAGATGGCGGTAGACAATTGATGGAGACTTTCTATTGTTAGAGAAAATTTCCTTTTAACAGGATAAGTGTTTGAATTACTGATTATTAAACTTTACTTTTATATTGTGCACTATTTAGACTAATTTTCATCAAGCAAACCTTTGATACTTTCGTAAGAAACACAAATAAAAATGCGATACAAATCGCTATCATCAATGGCTGTGCTCCTTGCAGCGGAAAGAAATAATTAACACAGATAATGCTTATTGGGAGAGGAATTAAAGTTACAAATAATTATTCACTTATATTTATAATAATAATGGACTCTATTCTCAAGTAATAATTAACAAATAATTACAATTTCTTAACAGACCTCAGTTTGATATGCGTCTTGCGTCCGCAACCTACAAAAGCCAACCAAAAAAGGTAAAAACAACGAGAGAGAAACGCAGATCATGAAAGGAATTTACAATTATCATTGTCTTTGTATGATACACATCGATATGTCCAATTACATCATAAAATATTATATAAATAATTAATATTTATCATCGTTCTATTTCACTGTTTTTCCATATGTCGGATAGATTATGTTTATAACTGTTAGAGGCATAATTTCCTATCGTCGCACTGTAGCTAAAATTTATCTCGTGGATGTTACAATATATTTGAGGACCAAGGTCCAAAGATGTAAGCCACAGAAAAAAGATACAGACCAAACGTAGCTCAAGGTCTAGGTACTACATACACGACAATGCATCGACTGAAATAGCTCATATAGAACGAAAAACCAGTCCAAGTTGCAAAATTTTTAATTGTCTTTTCATTCGATGAATAGTTTTGGGCCGATACCCATTATCATATCACCATAACATGTCGAAAGTGGCATTTTCGAAGGCGTCAAAAATGTGCCATGAACATTTACAGTGCATGCAGGTAACTGTGTCTGTATGATCGCCGAATTAAGGCTGTACAAAAATATTCAAGGAAATTCAGGAGCACAGAAATAAAAATCACTTAGGTTCAAATGACTCTGAGCACTATGGGACTTAACAGCTGTGGTCATCAGTCCCCTAGAACTTAGAACTACTTAAACCTAACTAACCTAAGGACATCACACACATCCATGCCTGAGGCAGGATTCGAACCTGCGACCGTAGCAGTCGCGCGGTTCCGGACTGCGCGCCTAGAACCGCGAGACCACCACGGCCGGCTAATCACTTAGCAATGAAACAAAGTTCAGGGAAGTTAAGGGGGAATGGTTGCACGAAAAATGTGAAGAAATTGAAAAAGGAATGATTGTTGGAAGGATTGACTTAGTATATAGAAGACTCAAAATGATCTTCAGTGAAACTGGAAGCAAAGTTGGGAACTTTAAGAATGCAATGAGTATTCCACTGTTAAATGCAGAGAAGAGTGCGGATAGTTGGAAAGATTACATTGAAGGACTCTTTGAGGGGGAGGAATTGTCTGTTGATGTGATGGAACAGGAAACAAGTTTCCTCAGGAAAGGGGTAGGGGTTTCTGAATTAAAATCAGAATCTTCGGACGACTTAAGATCAAATAAGGCAGCAGGGATAGGTAACATTACATTGGAATACATAAAATCATTGGGGGAAGTGGCAACAAGACCTATATTCATAATGGTGTATAGAATCTCAGATTGGCGATAGAACCAGACTTTCGGAGTAACATCATCCACACAATTCTGAAGATAGCAGAGCGTACAGGTGCAAGAATTATCAAACGTCACCTCAAAGGCTCATGTATCCTCGGTGCTGAGAAGAGTAACATACAGAAGAATGGAAAAGAAAATTGAGTATATATTAGATGATGCTCAGTTTGGCTTGAAGAAAGGTAAGGCGTCAGAGAGGCAGATCTGATGTCGTGATTGATCATGGAAGCACGGGCTCGACAGGGTCAAATGGTGCAAAATGTTCGAAATTTTAGGAAAAAAGGGGTAAGCTATAGAGAAAGACGAGTAATATACAATATGTACAAGAATCAAGTGGGAACAAAAAGACTGGAAGACCAAGAAGGAAGTGCTCGAATTAAAAAGGGTGTAAGAACCGAAGTGGTAATGACATAAAGAAAAGGAAGTTTCAAGAGTCGCTTAAAATTCAAAGTGGAGGGATATCAGTTATAAGATACGGTGACGACGTTACTATCCTCAGTGAAAGTGAAGAAGAATCACAGAATCTGTTGAATGGAATAGACTAATGAGTAAAGATTATTGAATGGTAGTAAATCGAAGAAAGACGAAAGCAATGAGAACAGCAAGAAACTTGTTATCATAATAATGAATTATGAAATGGACGGAAGTTAAGGAATTCTGCTAGTAAGGCAGTAAAATAACGCTCGATGGATATAGCAAGGAGGACATAACAAGCAGACTAGCACTGGCAAAAAGGCGTTCCTAGACAAGAGAAGTCTGCTAGTACCAAACATAGGCCTTGATTTGAGGAAGAAATTTCTGAGGATGTACGTTTGGTAGTGAATCAATGATAGTGGGAAAACCAGAACGGAAGAGAATCAAAGGATTTGAGATGTAGTGCTTGAGGAGAACGTTGAAAATTAGGTGGACTGGTAAAGTGAGGAATGGGGAGGTTTTGTACAGAATCTGCGAGGAAAGGAATATATGGAAATCACTGACAAGAAGTGACAGGATGATAGAACGTCTATTAAAATATCAGGATAGTGTACACAAGGACTATGATAAATGTTCCATGGTACTATAGGGTAAAACTGTAGAGGGTAAAAGCTGTAGAAGAAGACAGAGATTATAATACATCCATCAGATACTGGTGCGCCTCAACAAACCAGTCAGAAGACTGGTGTCTAGTTTATATATTGATACAATGTTGTCTACCTATGGCGCTACTTATATTTTGACTTGAAAAGTTTATAAGTTTATTATTCGAAACAATACTGTTTGCTTAATGTGTAATTCATATTTAGATACCATTGTCTACTCAGTGCAATGTCTATTAATTCAATGCAATGTTGTCTAGCTGATGCTGAGCTGCGATTACCTTTTCTGTAAGTGTGACTCAGGGCTGAAAGATATGTTCTGCATTATGTCATTGAGAGAATTAGTAATTTCAAAGGACCTGCTCGTAACAAGTGACAGCTGGAGCAAGGGACATTTTTGCAATTTAATGATGTATTGAAGATGTAGTGTAGTGATCGAGTTACTGTTCATATTGTGAAGTGATTTGTATAAGGATGTTAAAGTGATTTATGGCGATTTTTTATTACAATGGTTAGTTGATTGGCGACTCCATGTTGTCTTGTGCACGACGACCAGGTAACAGGTGTACTTGAAAAAAGAGACAGCATTGGTCGTATATTTTTTTCTATTGCAAAATCGATTTTCTGTCACTGAGTGACCATCTTCAGTGCTATATTGTATAACAAATTGGGATGCACTGTTGTCACTAAGCTTACGGCAATCACATAGACTGAGAAAAAAAAACAATGGTTAGTGTTACAGGCTATGATACTACGTGCTAACATGAGGATAACTTCAGCTATATAATGTATGCAAAAGATACACTGATAAAACAAGATTAATATCACTGTGAAAGAGAAGTTTAGGTTGCCTGTAAACGTTATTAACCTGAAGTGAGCAAATCTTGGAAAAATTATTTGTATTTTCTTACTTATGATCATATTATGTCCTATTATATTGACTTTTCAGCTAACTGAGTTGTTTAGGATAACTTCTTAGGCTAACTGTATAAGACAGCTGTGCAGTTTGAAAAAATAGTTTGCAAAGAAACCTTTGGCAAGGAAATTGGATTGGTAATCATAATGATGGCACTTTCACTTTGACATTCATTCAGGATATAATTTTATTTGTAACAAAGAAGTTATTTTGACAAAAAAATGTGAGTGTAATCAGGGGGATCGTATTAAAATATTTCTGCTGTCAGATATTTCACTTAAAATCTACACTCCTGGAAATGGAAAAAAGAACACATTGACACCGGTGTGTCAGACCCACCATACTTGCTCCGGACACTGCGAGAGGGCTGTACAAGCAATGATCACACGCACGGCACAGCGGACACACCAGGAACCGCGGTGTTGGCCGTCGAATGGCGCTAGCTGCGCAGCATTTGTGCAACGCCGCCGTCAGTGTCAGCCAGTTTGCCGTGGCATACGGAGCTCCATCGCAGTCTTTAACACTGGTAGCATGCCGCGACAGCGTGGACGTGAACCGTATGTGCAGTTGACGGACTTTGAGCGAGGGCGTATAGTGGGCATGCGGGAGGCCGGGTGGACGTACCGCCGAATTGCTCAACACGTGTGGCGTGAGGTCTCCACAGTACATCGATGATGTCGCCAATGGTCGGCGGAAGGTGCACGTGCCCGTCGACCTGGGACCGGACCGCAGCGACGCACGGATGCACGCCAAGACCGTAGGATCCTACGCAGTGCCGTAGGGGACCGCACCGCCACTTCCCAGCAAATTAGGGACACTGTTGCTCCTGGGGTATCGGCGAGGACCATTCGCAACCGTCTCCATGAAGCTGGGCTACGGTCCCGCACACCGTTAGGCCGTCTTTCGCTCACGCCCCAACATCGTGCAGCCCGCCTCCAGTGGTGTCGCGACAGGCGTGAATGGAGGGACGAATGGAGACGTGTCGTCTTCAGCGATGAGAGTCGCTTCTGCCTTGGTGCCAATGATGGTCGTATGCGTGTTTGGCGCCGTGCAGGTGAGCGCCACAATCAGGACTGCATACGACCGAGGCACACAGGGCCAACACCCGGCATCATGGTGTGGGGAGCGATCTCCTACACTGGCCGTACACCACTGGTGATCGTCGAGGGGTCACTGAATAGTGCACGGTACATCCAAACCGTCATCGAACCCATCGTTCTACCATTCCTAGACCGGCAAGGGAACTTGCTGTTCCAACAGGACAATGCACGTCCGCATGTATCCCGTGCCACCCAACGTGCTCTAGAAGGTGTAAGTCAACTACCCTGGCCAGCAAGATCTCCGGATCTGTCCCCCATTGAGCATGTTTGGGACTGGATGAAGCGTCGTCTCACGCGGTCTGCACGTCCAGCACGAACGCTGGTCCAACTGAGGCGCCAGGTGGAAATGGCATGGCAAGCCGTTCCACAGGACTACATCCAGCATCTCTACGATCGTCTCCATGGGAGAATAGCAGCCTGCATTGCTGCGAAAGGTGGATATACACTGTACTAGTGCCGACATTGTGCATGCTCTGTTGCCTGTGTCTATGTGCCTGTGGTTCTGTCAGTGTGATCATGTGATGTATCTGACCCCAGGAATGTGTCAATAAAGTTTCCCCTTCCTGGGACAATAAATTCACGGTGTTGTTATTTCAATTTCCAGGAGTGTATATATCTGTTATATTTTTGGCAAAGAATATTTGTTACTGCCTATGGAGTGCTTTTCACTTACGAGAGGCGTCATAAATCTATTATTTCATTTTTTCTCTGCTAAAATTAGCTTGTATGTATGTATGGAACAATTTTGTCTAAAGTAAGTGTAGGCAATATAAGAGTGTGTAATGTTGAGAGCTGACTAGATAATGAAAAAAATGTTGTGACTTCTGTGAGGGGATGATTTAATGAGCATTCATGCTACTTTCATGCTATAGCAATTAAGTGAGAGGTAATTATGACAAAATAAGCACATCAAAAATAGTTTTGCATCTGTTCGATTCCGAGATTTTGGGAACCTTAACAGAAAATTGCAATGGAGATCAACATAAACATCATTTCTGCCCTTTTTATTGCTCATGAAAACCGCACATTGCATTTTGTACCACCGTACAGCGAGACCTTCGGAGGTGGTCGTCCAGATTGCTGTACAAATCGGTACCTCTAAAGCCCACTAGCACGTCTTCTTGCTTTGATGCATGCCTGTACTCGTCGTGGCATACTATCCACAAGTTCGTCAAGAAACTGTTGGTTCAGGTTGTCCCACTCCTCAACGGCGATTCGGCTTATATCCCTCAGAGTGGTTGGTGGATCAAGTCGACCATAAACAGCCTTTTCAATCTATCCAAGGCATGTTCGATAGGGTTCATGTCCGGAGTACATGCTGCCCACTCTAGTCGAGCGATGTCGTTATCCTGAAGGAAGTGCACGATGGGGGCGCGAATTGTCGTCAGTTAAGACGAATGTCTCACGAGTATGCTGCCGATATGGTTGCACTATCGGTCGGAGGATGGCATTCACGTATCGTATAGCCGTTACGGCGCCTTCCATGACCACCAGCGGCGTTCGTCGGCCCTACATAATGCCACCACAATACAGCAGGGAATCTCCAACTTGCTGGACAGTGTGTCTAAGGCGTTCAGCCTGACCGGGTTGCCTCTAAACACGTCTCCAACGATTGTCTGGTTGAAGGCACATGCGACACTCATCGGTGAAGAGAACGTGATGCCAATCCTGAGTGGTCGTTCTGCATGATGTCATGGTTGCAAATATGGACCTCGTAATGGACGTCGGGAGTGAACCTGCGCATCATACAGCCTATTGAGCACAGTTTTGAGTCGTAACACGATGTCCTGTGGCTGCACGAAAAGCATTATTCAACATGGTGGCATTGCTGTCAGGGTTCCTCCGAGCCATAATCCGTAGGTAGCGGTCATCCACTGCAGTAGTAGCCATTGGGCAGCCTGGGCCAGGCATGTCAATGACAGTTCCTGTCTCTCTGTATCTCCTCCATGTCCGAACAACATCTCTTTGGTTCACTCCGGGCATTTCCTGGACATTTCCCTTGTTGAGAGCCCTTCCTGGCCCAAAGTAACTATGCGGACGCGATCGAACGGCGGTATTGGCCGTGTAGGCATGGTTGAACTACAGACAACAAGAGCTGTGTACCTCCTTCCTGGTGGAATGACTGGAACTGATCGGCTATTGGACGCCCTCCGTCTAATAGGCGCTGCTCATGCACGGTTGTTTACATCTTTGGGCGGGTTTAGTGACATCTCTGAACAGTTAAAGGGACTGTGTCTGTGATACGATATCCACAGCCAACGTTTATCTTCAGGAGTTCTGGGAACTGGGGTGATGCAAAACTATTTTTGATGTGTGTGTATGAACTGTTTGCAATTTTCTGAAACAAAGTGATGTGTTGTGAATACTGACGGTACTGAGGATTAACGTAGTGAATTAGCTGTTGTTGTTGACGATGATGAGCATAAATATGATGATGCTGACATATTATGAATTATTTGTGAGAAACAATGTTGTATTATGAGAAGCTGGAGAAGAAATTTATGATGAAATGTTGTAAAGTATATTAAAGACATAGTAAGAGACTTTTTAAATGTGGAAGAAACAAGAGGGCTGACTGAAAAGTAGTGCCGCCACCTTCGTAACTCTTCAACAGTTTGGCAACACTGGTATGCGGCAGGTACTGGTTTGTTCCGCAGCCTCTTCTCTACAGCTCCAGTTGGCGGGAAGTCTTTGCATTGAACGGTAGTGTTGTTACAGTGTAAAATACGGAACCCTGCGCAGACGGTCGGTCAATGGGATTTAAGCAAAGTGCAGTCACTGAATTCTTGACAGCAGAAGGTGTCACCTCAAAGAAGATTAATCAGAGAATGAGAGCGGTTTATGGTGATTGTGTAGATGCGAGTACTGTGCGTCGTTGGGCGAGTAAGTTTAAAGATGCTGAGGCGGGAACATCTGACCTGCGTGACAAACAATGTGTTGGACGTCCTGTGACAGCAACCACCGAGTTTCACAAGAAAAATGTTGATAGACTGATTCGGGATGATCGTCGTATCACTCAGAGACCAACTGCAAGCACAACCGGCATTTTAAAAGAACGTGTGGCTCACATTATTGCTTTGCTTGGCTATCGGAAGGTCTGTGTACGGTGGGTACCCCGGATGCTGACTCCTGGAATGAAAGCGCACAGACTTGAAAATTGCCAGGAACTCCTCTCGCGTTACGTGAATGAAGGTGACGCCTTTCTCCATTCAATTGTGACAGGAGACGAAATGTGTACACCATTACGACTCGGAAACGAAAGGTCAGTCTATGGAATATCGACGCAAAGACTCGACCCAGAAAAAGAAATTCAAGAAGCAGCCCTCCGCTGGAAAAACCATGGCCACAGCGTTCTGAGATGCAGGTGGTGATATCCATGTTGATTTCCTTTATCGTGGAACAACAATAAATTCAGAGCGTTACATCACAACGCTGTGAACTCTGAAATGAAGGCTAATAACGGCTCGAAAAGAAAAGGGAAATGTTTTCCTGCAGCGTGACAAGGCCAAACCACACACTTCACGTGCCACCAATTCAGAGACTGAATCGCACCACCGTACAGCATCCTCCATACAGTTCAGATTTAGCACCGTCTGACTTCCATCTGTTTCCGATAACAAAAGACGATCTGTGGGGACATCATTATGTTTCTGATGAAGTCGTTGAGAGATCTGTGAGACTGTGGTTGCGGCAACACTGTGTCGACTTCTTCCGTGACTGCTTCAGAAAACGTGTTCGTCGTTGGCAGAAATGTATCCAATTGGATGATGATTATGGGGAAAAGTGAATGTTGTTTGTGAAAGATCACATTCTAAGGATTATTTCTGCGTTTGATTTATTAAAATATTCCCATCAAAACCCAATTAACGAAGGCGGAGGCATTACTTTTCATTCAACCCCCGTAGATTGTGTGGTGAAGCAGCAGCTATCCTGTTTTCACCAAAAAAGTAAGTGGAATGGAGAATAAATGATTACTCAGTTAACTAAACTGCTTATGGAATACATCTAAAGAACATATGCATTAAAAAGCACCCTGAAATTTGTAGAAACATGCCATTACACCTATAATTAACATAAGAATGGGAAATGTTGAAAATTCTTACTGAAATAAATCTTGATTAAAACTAAGTTGATGAGAGGAGTACTATTACGACTGTCCATTTCAGACAGTATTGGTGAGTTTTCATTTCAGTTTGTACATTGTTGTTGTTGTTGTTGTGGTCTTCAGTCCTGAGACTGGTTTGATGCAGCTCTCCATGCTACTCTATCCTGTGCAAGCTTCTTCATCTCCCAGTACCTACTGCAACCTACATCTTTCTGAATCTGCTTAGTGTATTCATCTCTTGGTCTCCCCCTACGATTTTTACCCTCCACGCTGCCCTCCAATACTAAATTGGTGATCCCTTGATGCCTCAGAACATGTCCTACCAACCGATCCCTTCTTCTGGTCAAGTTGTGCCACAAACTTCTCTTCTCCCCAATCCTATTCAATACTTCCTCATTAGTTATGTGATCTACCCATCTAATCTTCAGCATTCTTCTGTAGCACCACATTTCGAAAGCTTCTATTCTCTTCTTGTCCAAACTATTTACCGTCCATGTTTCGCTTCCGTACATGGCTACACTCCATACAAATACTTTCAGAAATGACTTCCTGACACTTAAATCTATACTTGATGTTAACAAATTTCTCTTCTTCAGAAACGCTTTCCTTGCCATTGCCAGTCTACATTTTATATCCTCTCTACTTCGACCATCATCAGTTATTTTGCTCCCCAAATAGCAAAACTCTTTTACTACTTTAAGTGTCTCATTTCCTAATCTAATACCCTCAACATCACGCGACTTAATTCGACTACATTCCATTATCCTCGTTTTGCTTTTGTTGATGTTCATCTTATATTCTCCCTTCAAGACACTATCCATTCCGTTCAACTGCTCTTCCAAGTCCTTTGCTGTCTCTGACAGAATTACAATGTCATCGGCGAACCTCAACGTTTTTATTTCTTCTCCCTGGATTTTAATACCTACTCCGAATTTTTCTTTTGTTTCCTTTACTGCTTGCTCAATATACAGATTGAATAGCATCGGGGAGAGGCTACAACCCTGTCTTACTCCCTTCCCAACCACTGCTTCTCTTTCATGCCCCTCGACTCTTATAACTGCCATCTGGTTTCTATACAAATTGTAAATAGCCTTTCGCTCCCTGTATTTTACCCCTGCCACCTTTAGAATTTGAAAGAGAGTATTCCAGTCAACATTGTCAAAAGCTTTCTCTAAGTCTACAAATGCCAGGAACGTAGGTTTACCTTTCCTTAATCTTTCTTCTAAGATAAGTCTTAAGGCCAGTATTGCCTCACGTGTTCCAGTATTTCTACGGAATCCAAACTGATCTTCCCCGAGGTCGGCTTCTACTAGTTTTTCCATTCGTCTGTAAAGAATTCGTGTTAGTATTTTGCAGCTGTGGCTTATTAAACTGATTGTTCGGTAATTTTCACATCTGTCCACACCTGCTTTCTTTGGGATTGGTATTATTATATTCTTCTTGAAGTCTGAGGGTATTTCGCCTGTTTCATACATCTTGCTCACCAGATGGTAGAGTTTTGTCAGGACTGGCTCTCCCAAGGCCGTCAGTAGTTCCAATGGAATGTTGTCTACTCCGGGGGCCTTGTTTCGACTCAGTTCTTTCAGTGCTCTGTCAAACTCTTCACGCAGTATCCTATCTCCCATTTCATCTTCTTCTACATCCTCTTCCATTTCCATAATATCGTCCTCAAGTGCATCGCCCTTGTATAGACCCTCTACATACTCCTTCCACCTTTCTGCTTTCCCTTCTTTGCTTAGAACTGGGTTTCCATCTGAGCTCTTGTACATAGAAAAAAATAAATTAATGAGGTCACTTACTTGCTTACGTATTAACAAATGAATTTCCTTCAGTTGTGTGATCTTGAGAATGAAGCTGTCATCCACATGAATTTGCTTGTGTTATAAATAGATAAAAGAATTTTTGTCATTTTCTGTGTAGTCGTATGTGCAACTAATTCAAACATTGGTTCACATTTGCTGTTGTTGGTATCCATGCGTCTACATAACTACTTACTGCTGCCCAAGTCCTGTATATGTTATGTACATAGTAACTGAGGATAAGTGACATCTATGTACTTCATACCAATCCATGATGATAAACAAAATGTGCAGTGTGTTAACTGTAAGACGGCAGAGTTGTGAGGGGAGTGCGGGGAGAGGAGGAAACAAGCATTGGCTGGCGAGGGGAGGGGTGGGGAGAGGAGCCGGAGGAGCCGTTGGGGGGGGGGGGGTGGCGGCAAGCCTACCAGTTGCAGTGCTGGCACTACAAATTGCCAAATTGCGCGTCATGCTTACACGAAAGCAGACGAAAGGCTTCGAAGTAAAACTCGCTTTAAATGTTGTTCGTAAACGAAACTGAAATCGTCATGTACATTTATATATATATATTTGTCTACTATGCGCTCACAAACCATTCATCCGATTGCAATGAAACTTTCGTGAATTGTTCTCCGAACGCCCGAAAAGAGTAATGGACAATGTTTCAACAATTAGGTCACTGTAGCATGCGTAGCGCAATTGATTAGGTGAAGGTTTGTCATACAGCGGACCCGCGTTCGATTCCCACTGCTCACAATTTCTTTTCATTCCCCGCTATGTTAAGCTATTAATTATAAAATATAAATATACTTAAACAGGTCATATAGTATAACGTAACTGTCAATCTCTATATATATGAAAATTAATGTATGTATGTTTGCCCTTTGTGCGTTCCCAAACCATTCATCTGACTGCGATGAAATTTTGGTGCTTTGTTCTCCGTATGCCCACGAAGGTTCCTAGTCGAAAAAAAAAAAGAAATAAGACACATTCTTGAGGAGATATGACGTCATAAACAATGAGATGCAATATAATTTTGCGAGCATTGCTACGTAATACTGGTTTCCTTCTAACCGTAGGCCTACTGGTGATCACCAATTTAGTATTGGAGGGCAGCGTGGAGGGTAAAAATCGTAGAGGGAGACCAATAGATGAATACACTAAGCAGATTCAGAAGGATGTAGGCTGCAGTAGGTATTGGGAGATGAAGAAGCTTGCACAGGATAGAGTAGCATGGAGAGCTGCCTGCATCAAACCAGTCTCAGGACTGAAGGTCACAACAACAACAACATCGGTAGGGGTTGTTGGCGACTCCCGAGATGGGCCAGCAACTGCCTCTTCACTCATTTTGATAGTGTTTAGCACAACTGCACAATAAAAACTCGTAGAACAGTACAGCGCAAAACAATAACGAAGCAGACGACAGTGGCTATCTTGTACAACACAGTCAGCTACGTAATGTTGGCAGCAGTCGAAACTGCGTGCCTAACGAAGACTCCCGACGTTTACCGACTTCTACCGATTCAGGACTAGGGAGAGGTCTGTCATCTAAAAGTTTACACACTGTATAGTGATAATTGATGAATTTCTTTCTGATTATTGAAATTTTGTACTTAATCCTTTTAACATTTTAGCATTAACTGTTTGACTTTCTATTTACACTGTTTCACTCGTGATATTAGCTTTCGTTTCTCACAGAAAATACTGATTATTGACTGTGGTGCGATGTGGAACCAATCTATGAAGATGAGAGTTGGGAAACGGCCAGAAAAACTAAGAAAAAATGGGTCTAAGCACTATGGGACTTAACATCTGAGGTTATCAGTCCCCTAGACTTAGAACTAACTAACTTAAGGGCATCACACACATCCATGCCCGAGGTGGGCTTCGAACCTGCGACTGTAGCAGTTTAGCAGCAGCGCGGTTCCGGACTGAAGCGCCTAGAACCGCTCGGCCACAGCGGCCGGCAAAATCTAAGAATATCGACGAAAATGAAGAAAAGAGAAACTAAGTGAAGCGAAATATAACAACAAAATAAAGGAAATCACAAAATGATGTATTCTATTATTAAAGCCTTTAGCAGTACATTCTGTGAGAACAGTATATTTAATGACTTCAATGTGATCCAATAATTTTAAATTATTTAATAAAATTAATATAATGTTATCTCATGAGAAAAGATTATTACCATCTTCTTTTATTGCCATTTTGTTGTTTTGGATTTTTATATGGTCTTATTTATGACGTTCTATATAAATATCATTTTGTCCAGTGTCCAGAATAATATGAACGACAACTTTTTTTTTTTTAATTTCGTAACAAATTGCCTATGCACATAACACTTCTAGTTTCTAGCTCTGCTCTATGCATGCTCTGGCAGAATCTCAAACATAATTTCTGTGCAATAGGTTCTAGGGTGTGTGTAATGTGGTAGACTAAGAGACACTGTATTGCAGTCAAACTCCTTGTTGGCTTCCGTCTCGGGTTCTCATGGTGAGGTTTGTCTGATGATTTTTCTGATGTTTCGCCACCGCGTGTGGCTGGCATTAGCTAAAACTTCTCCCTCCATTGCTGGCGGTAGACTGGAGCCGAGCTCGTGGCCGCAGAATATATGTACCTGGTGCACAAAAGTCCAAGGGTTTTTCCGCAGTCATTTCCGGTGCGGTTCTCCTTTTGCTACCTGCAACGGTCGTTCGCTGCACCACGGGAATCCAGGATCCTTTTACCTTGAGGCATTCTTCTTTCTTTTTTGAAGCTATTCTCCTGGTTGTGTATTTCTATAGCTTCTTTGAACAAGCGGGTGTGATAGCTCTTCTCTGAGCCAGAACTTCGTGTCGACAAATTTTACTATGTGGTCGGCGTCACACAGTGCGTGTTTTTTCACTGCCAATTTCTCCATCTGCCCCAACCTGAAATGTCGCTTATGTTCTGTGATGCTGTAGATTGATCGCCCAGTCAATCCAACATAACTTATGTGCATGGTATGCGGTATATTCCCGATATTGCAAGTGGGTCCCTTTTCTCCTTTGCCGATCTGAGACAATCTTTGATCTTCTTTGTCGGTTTGTAAATAGTCTTAACGCTGAGTTTGCGCAATAAACGGCCAATCTGTCCATCTGGGGATGTATGGCGGGAAGGCCACACTTGTCATTTCCTTTTCCGATGTGTCACACGGCTGAGGGTTTGACTCGTGATTGATGCCAGTACAGATGTACATCGTAATTCATAGCTGGCGAATAGTAAAAAAATGTTTCATAAATTCTGTTAACTATTCCGTTTTTAATATTACAAGGACATGTGTCTACAGATGCCATTTAAAAAATCGTACTGCTGCACATCAAATTATTATCATTTCACATCAAAATTCTTTCATAACATTTAGGATAATTGTCATAATATTGGTTCCCTCCAATACCATTTCAAAGTTTATATTTCGAAAATAACTGTTGCAAAATGTTAATCATCTAAACAAGTACCTGTCGAAACGTTAGTATTAAAAGTGAAATCGTAATTGAAATATGAATTAAAATTATTCTGGCTGTTTCTGAAGCATTTTTCGTTAATTTTTGCACTAAAACGTATTGCTTCTGGTGTAACATATTTCAAAAGCAAAACTATGTATATGGGCCCTTTCAGAATTGATAATGTTAATTATACATCTGTTTTTTTATTCATGTTGATAATATCATAAAAATGTAGCTGTGATAAAGTATAAATAACTGTCCATGTGAGCCCAGGCAGTCTGTACGTGAGACAGTGTCAGAGTCAGGGTCAGAGTGTATTTTGTCATAAGTCGGTCAGCAATCAGTATATGTCAGAATTACGAAAAGTTATGTTTCAATACAATGTCAAAATGCATATAACTCATTCTTCTTTATTTATTAGAGCCCATGAATCAAACTTTATAGGCATAAATATCCAGTTTATATTGTCTGCAATAAAGTAGATGCAACAAAATGGTTCAAATGGCTCTGAGCACTATGGGACTCAACTGCTGTGGTCATACGTCCCCTAGAACTTAGAACTACTTAAACCTAACTAACCTAAGGACATCACACACATCCATGCCCGAGGCAGGATTCGAACCTGCAACCGTAGCGCCTTTAACCGCTCGGCGACTCCGGCCGGCAAGGTAGATGTAACAAACCACATAGATGACAAAGGTATCAAGTTACGTAAGGACCTCGTAACCATTCGCTATAATTTATATCAGCAACTGTAAGAAGCTTCACGAGTTAATTTGAAGCAAAGTTAGTCAATTAAAATTGACTAATTCGTACCATGCATAGTGGACTACTTCAAACTGAAGCAATGAACCTACAGTATAACTCAGCACGAGACCTCACCAGCAAAGATGTATTCTCCCGTAGCAGTTGTGCATTTGAGTATCTCTTAATGGGGCCTCGATTACTTGCCGAAAATAGGCCAAAGTTCTTGTCATGCAGGCCTGTGCTCTTCAAGTTCTAATAAGGTGGCAGAGGCTGTGGATATATAACATTTAGTTCCATAGCGTCGGAGATGAAGGGGGCGGGGAGGGAAGGAGAGCCTGTATTAATTTTAAGTTTGGAATAAATGGGGAGGAGCCTGCGGCAAGTTTAAGCTTTCTGAATTTTGCTCGGTTAAAGCAGTTAGCGGAGCCCTACCCCTGGAATACGTATGTATGGGTACGAGACCCAGTGTGGTACACAGTCTTCGGCTGTTACGAAATCATCATCATCACACAACAGCAACACCAAATATTCGAATCCATTGCTGAATTAAAAGGTCCTCCAGACATCATACATTATTATCTTCATCCGTGTTAATCTTGTGTGTTTGCTAACGTCATTTGCCCCTCTCCCCTATTGCTAAGTCCTCGCCTCGAAATTTTATTGCCTCTGGAATCCAGTAAGGATCTAACTTGATTAGTTTGCCATTCGCTTGGCTGCTTGCATGGTGTAGCCAATCGCTGTTTCATATTCATTAGAGTCATACTCAGGTGTTCAGACTACTCCATCCCACCCTGTCATCTGATCCATTTGTTAAATTCCTTCTCTTACTGTTCATAACACCCAGCATAGAGCTCTCCATTGACCACTGACAAACACTGAATTTTTAATGGTTACCCCATTTAAAGTTCATTGCTCACATATGTTTCTCAAAACTAGTAGTACACAACGATTGTAATTTTTAGTTTCAGACATGTCAGAAGCAAATTCTATGTAGAATACTGTAGAACATTTTGACTGTTCTGCTTATTTCTTCTAGTGATCATCCAATCGTAGTCTTAATCTGTGCTAAATATAAAAGTTCATCAACTGGTTTTATGATTACTGTCTATAGGTGGTGCTCCATAACTGTTAAATATTTAAGGAATGTCTGCTGAAAATACCGGCAGCTTCGAAGATGAATACTTCATTATTCTACCGGTTTCGATCATAACAGATTATCCACAAGCATGAGCGCCCATAGAATGTTTTACAAGAGGAGACAATATTCAAAACTAGCCACTTTTGATTAACTGATTCGATGAGTTTGAAAGCGTGTAGTTCTCCAAGAACTAAATTTCGCAAGAGGTATACAAAATTTATTGTAACTCAAAAGACTGGCAGTCAACAGTTAAGTACTTTTAAGGTAGATTGCTTTGGAACCTAAAGATTAAGCATATTTCATTAATATACACAACTAGAAACTTTTATGTTGCTAATATGAATATGGATGCCACCATTCGATTCAAAGATCTGAAATTCCATAACCATACAATTAAATTCATATCCAAGATGTTACCCCAGGCAGGTGTAAAATGAATGTGCGCAACAGAAAATACTCAACGCGGAGATGAAAATTTGGCCCTATCTGACTACCCCCTGAAGCAGATATTAGGATCTTTTAATGGCGATTTTATCTCCTCCTACTTGCTCTTTAACATATAAATTACAACATAAACATAAATGAATGATCAATGGAACTAGTAACAAAAAGTGATAAATCCTGTTTCTGCTTATACATTTATTGAAGATTAAAACCCCTTTATATATTAATGTCTAATGGAATAAAGAGACACAAATGAATTTCCTACCTAATATTAGTGATCAATTGACCAAATCTGCCCCTTTTTGTGGCTATGCGATCTAATATCAATAACACGAGATGACTCACATCATCTACGTAGCAAACACTAGAAGACACTACTTCCAAAGATCATCCACAGTGTTGTGTAACCTCAGTGGAAATAAAAGTTACGTGATCACAGCTGTTTAGCTTTGTAGCTCTAATAAGGCGAAGCAGTTAGCAATATCACCGTATGTACGTCGGTGTGTCGGAGTGATGGGTCTCGTATTGTCTTATCATTTTAAATCATTCACTAATCGAGCAGTCGCTCGGCAACAGCTACAGTTAGCAAATAATGTTGCGAGAATGTAAAAGGTGAACGACCTGTGACGTAACTTGTTTATTGTCGAAGCGCCGTCAGAGATGAGTGAGTTATTGACTTTGAAAACCGCGGCGCCAAAAAACGGACAGAAGAAGAACACTTTTACACATTTTTTTTTGGAGGTACGAGATACTCTCGATGAACACTTACTCATTCTTCTCTTGTCTCTTGTGTCGGACGCGCATGTCTTGCCGCCGTATTATTATCGTTAAAAATAATATTGTTTTTGTGAAAAGTGAATGTGTAATACTAAAAGTGCCTAGCAGTAGATTTATTGTGCGACGTGTATGTGACAACGTCAAAGGAATTGTTTTCATTAAGAGAAGTGCCAGTCAAAACGGCATCCATGTTAAATCCTTCATTGCAGTGTAAGTTCGTCTATTAATTGCCATAAATTCAGAGTTAAATGGAACTGGTGTATGGACTATTCATTTACTATAGAATCTATGTCACACTCCTTCATGAAGTTATTTAATTTTCTTTATGTTTCTGCCAAATAGAGAGTTCACAGTCGAATTCTTTCGTCGAGTTCGGACGGAAGTTGCATGCGGCGAAATACTTTCTCCGCGCCATATTCTACTGGTAAATGCATGATAAACTACGGTCCCTTAGGAAATTCATGTTGAGCTATCCAAAAATAATTATATTTTGAATAGGCATTTACTCTCCTATGCAATGCAACTTCCGACTGATCAGACGACGAACGGGGACATTTATAACTGTATGTTTATGTATACACATTATGTAAACATATCGTTATAATTGGCGCCCGAACAGGGACATGAATTTAAAAAATATACTCAAAGGAAAAAAAATTTATATAAGATACGCATTGTGGGAATATTCGTAAATAATTGTAGCTAATCTTGTGCTTTTTTATTTGTTAAATGACATCAAACGCCATCCAATAAAATTTCCATTGAGCGAAAGAAACGAGATATTCAGAGAAAATTATGGAAGAGAGATTTTTTTTTTTGGAACAGAATTTGTGCGAAAATCTAGTTGCAACGCCCAAGGCAGTCATCAGTAACGTAAGTTAGAATTTTGTTAGCCGTAGCCAAGCTTCCTTCATTTCAGCCGACATTAATCAATTTGTGACGATCTTTATTAGTTGCAGTAAAATTTGCTTTGAATTCAGTAGATTGCATTTAGTAGATTAGTAATTTCTTCAAGTATTGTTTAAATTCCATTGTTGTGTATTGCATATCATTTGTTTTTAAATGTCCGCTGCCTGTTCACGGAGCTGACCAGCCTTAGTTTTCATTTATTTTGAACAGTGTGCAGCCATACTTTCTTTACGGTCCAGAATAGTCTCTTGTTCTCATGACGTGCATCTCCCGACATTCCGATCTTGTGACGTAGCAGTGACAACCGACTCGCAACCGATAAATTACATCTCTGTCGACAGCTGACGGCCGTAGCTCAAACGAACTTCATTGACTTACTGTTTGTAAATAAGTGAGCTATGGCAGACGATAAAATGTCATCACTAGATTCAAATGAACGGAATGAAACGAGTGAAGTGTCGCGTCGCTTACGGTCCCACACGGTAATTAGTAGGGCTGAGACACCAATTGAAACAATTGTAGAAAGTGAAGTGGGAAATCTTACGGACTTTGGTGCCTCACACCATAATGTTACCGGTACTGAACTAGACAATGCCAACATAGCTTCTGCCACTAGTAGTCGTAGCCATATACCGGTTACAAGGAAGGCAGGTGAAAGCAATTCAGGGGTAGTGACAGACGATGTATTCAAACAGCTACTGAGTCAAATAAGTCAAATGATGCAGGACGGAAATCGCCAAATGGTGAATTCCATTAAAATGATTTGAAAGACGAAAATAGACAAATGTTAGCCTCACTTGAAGATGATTTGAAAGACGAAAATAGACAAATGTTAGCCTCACTTGAAGATAAACTTTCTACAGTAATTGAAGATAAACTTTCTACAGTAAGCGAAGAAATAAAAACTGTTAGAGAAAACGTAGCCAAAGAAGTAGCAAAGCAAGTTAAGGATGCTGTTTCTCAAATGCGTAGTGGAATAATTTTCGAACTGAATGACACTTTAGCTACCATGCAAAGCGAGACAGCTGACATCCGAAACGCAACCAAGAATCTTGACTCCACCGTAACCACGGTTAATCACAGATTAGACAGAGTAACTACGCAGGTAGAAAAACTAACTGAGGGAATGTCAAACTTGACTCTGGAAACGGAAACGAAAGTAAAGGAGAAGCTAGATAGTCATGAGAGAGAATTTAGAGAAAAGTATGAGAACTGGATTGCTGGAAAGGACAAATTTGTCGAAGATAAAATTAACAAAGACCTAGTAGAGACTGTGAAAGCAACCACTCTTGGTATCTTGTCAGCTCCTGGAAGCTCCGGAGATACCGTAATGTCTGAACTCGGTAGCATTAGGCGTACCCTTCAGCAAGAATTACCAAATTGGAAGCAAGAGGTAACGGAACAGCTAAATAACCTGAAGGCACAAGTGAGTAGTAGTTCCCGAATACAGAGACCGAATTATCCTAACTCTTTAGCCTCAGAGGAAGAAGATGAATTATTTCGGCAATTCCGAATACCTGTTGTATCTAATGAACACACTTCACCACCACATATTCCAGTTAGTCACCGAAATCAAGAATCTGACTCAGTAGTAAAAATGATGAAGGAAGAAAGCATGATAAAGCATCGAGTTTTTCAAATCTTTAACCCAGAAAAACGAAATATCCACCCAATTGTCTTTCTTCGTGGATTCTCCGGCATTTTTCCAAATTCGTGGACTGATAGACAGCGTATCCAATTTGTTTCCGGATATATAGGTGGCGAATCGGCAATATGGGGAACAGAAATGGTTGATAAGTGTCGAACATATGAGGAGTTTGAGCACTGTTTCCTCAGCAAATTTTGGAGCGAAGGTGTTCAGAAGCGCCTTCGTAAAGAAGTCTATAATGCAGAACAATTTGACCCCAGGAATAGTAGCCTGAGAATGTACTTCGAAAAATATCTTGGCAAAATTAGGTATTGGGATAACCCCATCAATAGTAAAGATGTAATTATGATTCTCAAGTCTAAATTACCCATTTCGATTCGTGAAAAGCTGATAGCCGTACCAGATGATGATCCAGATACCTTTCTGTCGATATTAGATTCCCTAGACCTGATCTATGAGGACATGAGAGCTAACAAACCGCGGAATACTCCGCACAATTCTTGGCCACAACATTACGACAGTAACGGCTATGAAAAGCCAGGGAACGGTTCAAAAAATAGTAACGATTGGGAAAACGGAAATAAAGGCAGTGGGTATCCGCACAAAAGGAATAGACATAATCAACACAACCGATTCAATCCCGTGTATAACACGACTGGTAACCAGTACGGCAATCAATCGTGCAAGCAGAAGTTTGGAAACGGTTTCAGTCAAAAAGGTTGGCAACAGCAGAGCGGATTGCAATGGAATGCACCGTACTCGCGCAGCCAACACTCAGATCACGGGCAGCAACAAACAGCTGATAACACCCACTCATACCAATACAACTCCGCGCCTAGTAAAAATCAAGCGCAGGGAATGTACAGAAACACACAGTTTAACGGCAAACCACAGAGTGAAGGTGGATTTCACAGTAACAATTCCGGAAATCATAATAGTAATAAAAATCATCAGACCCCGCGAAGGCATTACAATCCCCCTGTATTTTTCGCAAACGCGGAAGACAGTAACACGTATTGGACACCAGAACAAACGCAGCAACATTTTGACACAAGGTTTGTGCATAACAGTAATTTTGTTCCTCAGTGTTCTCATAATGTCAGATTGGTCGAACTTTCTAATGATGAAGGCCAATCAAAACCACACAAACATGAAAACTAAGTTCAGCATCTGAAAGCTCCCTAAGTGATGCTGTGAGACATAATGGGGGCGACCACTTCGACGGAGATACTAACCATGACGTACTTGTACTGAGATACAATGACGGGATTGACATGAGACAAGAATTATTACAAGAGAAAGAGACAACTGACGGTGATGAACCGATAGATGACCAAGTGCAAGCTATGACAAAACTTCCTATAGCCGGAATTTTGACGACTGTAATCCTAGATACGGGTGCAAATATTAATGCTATGTCCTTATGTTTCTATAAGCAAATTAGTACATTAATTAAAATTCCAACATTAACCGTCCAAGGATGTTCAAGGTCAATTCAATTCCTAAGTGTAACAACACAAGTGCTAGTTTAGACGCCAGAATAAGACAAGCTCTAACAACGTTGACCACCCAAGCCAATTTACGCAAGAAGGCGTATGACAAACATATTAATAAGGTGTTAACTTATAAAGTAGGCGAAAAGATCTTGCTAAAAACACACTTTAAAGCATCGTTGCTCTTACACAAAAATCGAAAATGGCAAAGTCTTTTTGAGGGACCTTACGAGATCCTTCGTATACCGCATACAGGTTGTTATGTGATTTCTGATCCCGCAAATGGAAAAATAAAAGGATTATACCATCACTCTGATCTTAAAAAATATCATGCTACAGAATAAGTCAAAAGGAAAGCTTTATAATGACAAGAGAAGGTTAGCCGCTAGTGACTAAGTGACAACTGATTTGACTTCGTTAAAAAAAATGCTTAGAATATATATTACACGACAGTGAGTCTATCTTGCTATACAGCAGACAATTTAAAATATGTTATCTTGAGCCATAATTTAAGTACAGACAAGCTGATAAAAAAAATCTTGTTTAACAAAGAAAGTGATCAACTCCAAGAACTCTAGTTTTAAGATTTAGTTTTAAGGAGATAATACTTAAGAGAGAGAAATGAAATATAAAGCGAAGGATGTGCCTAACAAGCCGGCTTCTGCGATATGAAATGCTAAAGAAGTGAAAATAAAACATAGTATGTAAGAATTTTTTTTTTAAGTTCAAGGAGCAATGATCCAGAAACGAAATTTATTTTCGTCAGGACAAGGGTCGCTTGACAATTATTGGTTCCTTATCACACTAAAAAGGAAAACATGTAACTAGTTTCTAAGTCAGCTATGTCTAGATTAAGTTCCAATGTACATAGAAATCTGGAACAGGTTCATCTCTGCATTAAAATAACGTAATGTTTACGAAGCATGTGAGTTACTTGTAAGTACCAACATGACCACGAAAGCGCTATCCTTCAGCTAGATAAACAAAGTAGCATTAATTGTAATTGCAATACGCAGGACAGATACATTCAAAGCCATAAGTGAAATAAATACCAAGTATAAGAGTGTAAGTGGCAAGGACAAAGCAATTATGACTTAAGGTCATATATAGAGGCCAATGCAGTGTAGCGCAAGCAGGCGTCAAGGCGAGAATAAAATGACAATGAAACCGCCGGCAAAACAAAGTAGCTAGTTTGTAATTGGAGCGTGTACGCAGACGTACGGCGCAAAGGAAAATTAATTTCTGAGTCATAAGGAACAAGGAGTTGTTTGCTAGATTTCTTCTTCTATGTACTATTATATCTATGTCTTTCTTCTGAATTTGTGTAAATATCCTAACCCGCCTAAACCCGTCCCGTAGACTTGACGTCACAGATTGAGAAATGCGGTTGACGTGGAAGGCTGGTTTGGCATACGATTTTCAAAAGGAAGCGCGTGAACGAAATCGGGAAAAGCTAGTTTTGAAATGTCTTTATTTTTCCTTTTAAAGTCAATCCGAGACGCAAACCGAGATCGCGATAAGGAATTTGAAATTTTCTTGAATGGTGTTCTGTTCTCATGTGAGAGGGCAATCAAATGTGACTGATTGATCCTCACATCTAGTAAAAAGAGAATTTTTGTTGAAATGACATTGATAACTTTAATGAATCTAATAAATAGAAAGAACGATTGAAATGAATTAAAATAATAATAATTGCTAACAGATCGGAGAAACTAATGTATTGTGACTGTGAACTAAAAGCATAATTAGTCTTAGAGAAAGATGAGGAACAATGTAAAGCGAAATGTTAAGGTAGTTACCAGCAAAGCAACAGAAATTGAAATGGACATGATAATCAAAGCTCTCACTTAGCAAGCTTCAAAGTGAGACAAACTATTTGATTATAAACTGTAAAAAAATTGTTTACATAGTAGTGTATAAGTGAAGGCTTAAAATGGTGTGGAAGTCTGCCACAGACACGAAGCAATGCATCGTTGTTATAAGTAAGTGATAATTTCATTCACGGTGAAGATAAAAAGTGTTAAAACGTGCAGATAGGCCGACGGACAATGATAGTCCGGTTGTGTAACCGAAGGCGGTGATGTGATTACGTGCAGTGCATCGGAAACCAAGTGTGTTAGCTGCTTTGCAAAGTGCGAGCACTAGCCTACCTTAAAAATCTTCAAAATCGGCTGGAAAATGTGGAGACAGGGATGGTTTCAATGGAGTCTCTGTCCCTGGTAATCCTCGTCCCTCCTCACCAGCCTCAGCAAACCACAAAATACCACAACACCATCGACGCAACGTGTTCACTGAACCGTGCGCGGAAAAGCTGAAGTACCGCGTGGAGGCTAGTGAGCGCCTCGAGTTGCGATTCAGCTCTAACAATCAGCCTGTGTCAACGTACATCGACGCAACAAACGCGTTAAATTTAAAGTGATGTACTAGCACAGCACTCCCGCTGCAGTTCGACGAAACGGACTTTCCATGAAAGCCGCTCCCAAAATAAAAGACTTTTATATGAGTTCACAACATATCACATACTATGCTAATGTTATATCCCGTGGATGAAATGTGAACAGCCAAACCACACGCGAATAGTGACAAAGTCAAATTCCTATGAATCCCAAGTCCTAAAATAGATTTAAGCTTAGTTTTTAGACTAATGGGTATTTATATTTCTTTTGTTACATGTAACGTGTGTACGTAACGTGCGAGTGAGACTCGCCCGCCAGAACTGATGAAAAGTTTTCTACTCGGAGACAGCAAAGTAGCGATCCAACTTCTCAAGGCATAAGCTTCACCTGGAGAAGAATCAAATTTTAACTTACCTGTCAATACACAAACAGTGAAAGCGTAAAAATCATGACAACTAGTGAGCAATGAAAAATGGACACGTGTGAGAAATTCCATGTGTGAGAATTATGTGTGTATAAAAATGGACACGTGTGAGAAATTCCATGTGTGAGAATTATGTGCGTATAAAAAGATGAATCCTATGTGTTTTCTTTCAGGAGCAAAGAGCCTATGAGCTCTGGACAATAACTTGAGGCCACAAAGATGGTCGGTATGAACTCTGTAAAAAAAAAAAAGACTGTAATGAGTATAATGTATAATGTCCATTGTAAACTTCGTAGATTTACTGTCTTAGTTTTTAAATTTTTTTTGTGTATCTTTACCTGAAGAACTGTCTTTGTCTATGAATGAGAAATCACCATATTTGTGTAATCCTAATAATCAAATGACAGGAATACTGTGTTTGATCAATGTAAATCTGTAAAGTACTCAATCCCATAATGTTAACGGCGACATGTGAATCTTGGTAATCTCCTTGATTTCCAAGATTCCCATGGAAGGCAATGTAACATTATGTGATTGTCTTATTTTAAATCATTCACTAATCGAGCAGTCGCTCGGCAACAGCTACAGTTAGCAAATAATGTTGCGAGAATGTAAAAGGTGAACGACCTGTGACGTAACTTGTTTATTGTCGAAGCGCCGTCAGAGATGAGTGAGTTATTGACTTTGAAAACCGCGGCGCCAAAAAACGGACAGAAGAAGAACACTTTTACACATTTTTTTTTGGAGGTACGAGATACTCTCGATGAACACTTACTCATTCTTCTCTTGTCTCTTGTGTCGGACGCGCATGTCTTGCCGCCGTATTATTATCGTTAAAAATAATATTGTTTTTGTGAAAAGTGAATGTGTAATACTAAAAGTGCCTAGCAGTAGATTTATTGTGCGACGTGTATGTGAAAACGTCAAAGGAATTGTTTTCATTAAGAGAAGTGCCAGTCAAAACGGCATCCATGTTAAATCCTTCATTGCAGTGTAAGTTCGTCTATTAATTGCCATAAATTCAGAGTTAAATGGAACTGGTGTATGGACTATTCATTTACTATAGAATCTATGTCACACTCCTTCATGAAGTTATTTAATTTTCTTTATGTTTCTGCCAAATAGAGAGTTCACAGTCACGAATTCTTTCGTCGAGTTCGGACGGAAGTTGCATGCGGCGAAATACACTCCTGGAAATTGAAATAAGAACACCGTGAATTCATTGTCCCAGGAAGGGGAAACTTTATTGACACATTCCTGGGGTCAGATACATCACATGATCACACTGACAGACCCACAGGCACATAGACACAGGCAACAGAGCATGCACAATGTCGGCACTAGTACAGTGTATATCCACCTTTCGCAGCAATGCAGGCTGCTATTCTCCCATGGAGACGATCGTAGAGATGCTGGATGTAGTCCTGTGGAACGGCTTGCCATGCCATTTCCACCTGGCGCCTCAGTTGGACCAGCGTTCGTGCTGGACGTGCAGACCGCATGAGACGACGCTTCATCCAGTCCCAAACATGCTCAGTGGGGGACAGATCCGGAGATCTTGCTGGCCAGGGTAGTTGACTTACACCTTCTAGACCACGTTGGCTGGCACGAGATACATGCGGACGTGCATTGTCCTGTTGGAACAGCAAGTTCCCTTGCCGGTCTAGGAATGGTAGAACGATGGATTCGAGGACGGTTTGGATATACCGTGCACTATTCAGTGTCCCCTCGACGATCACCAGTGGTGTACGGCCAGTGTAGGAGATCGCTCCCCACACCATGATGCCGGGTGTTGGCCCTGTGTGCCTCGGTCGTATGCAGTCCTGATTGTGGCGCTCACCTGCACGGCGCCAAACACGCATACGACCATCATTGGCACCAAGGCAGAAGCGACTCTCATCGCTGAAGACGACACGTCTCCATTCGTCCCTCCATTCACGCCTGTCGCGACACCACTGGAGGCGGGCTGCACGATTTTGGGGCGTGAGCGGAAGACGGCCTAACGGTGTGCGGGACCGTAGCCCAGCTTCATGGAGACGGTTGCGAATGGTCCTCGCCGATACCCCAGGAGCAACAGTGTCCCTAATTTGCTGGGAAGTGGCGGTGCGGTCCCCTACGGCACTGCGTAGGATCCTACGGTCTTGGCGTGCATCCGTGCGTCGCTGCGGTCCGGTCCCAGGTCGACGGGCACGTGCACCTTCCGCCGACCACTGGCGACAACATCGATGTACTGTGGAGACCTCACGCCCCACGTGTTGAGCAAATCGGCGTTACGTCCACCCGGCCTCCCGCATGCCCACTATACGCCCTCGCTCAAAGTCCGTCAACTGCACATACGGTTCACGTCCACGCTGTCGCGGCATGCTACCAGTGTTAAAGACTGCGATGGAGCTCCGTATGCCACGGCAAACTGGCTGACACTGACGGCGGCGGTGCACAAATGCTGCGCAGCTAGCGCCATTCGACGGCCAACACCGCGGTTCCTGGTGTGTCCGCTGTGCCGTGCGTGTGATCATTGCTTGTACAGCCCTCTCGCAGTGTCCGGAGCAAGTATGGTGGGTCTGACACACCGGTGTCAATGTGTTCTTTTTTCCATTTCCAGGAGTGTACTTTCTCCGCGCCATATTCTACTGGTAAATGCATGATAAACTACGGTCCCTTAGGAAATTCATGTTGAGCTATCCAAAAATAATTATATTTTGAATAGGCATTTACTCTCCTATGCAATGCAACTTCCGACTGATCAGACGACGAACGGGAACATTTATAACTGTATGTTTATGTATACACATTATGTAAACATATCGTTATAAACTCCACACACAAATATAAAAACAACTCATTCAAACACTAGGATGGCAGAAGACGGTCCTCTGACTAGTATAATCTAATACTGTCTTCCCCTCTCTGTGTTCTACAGACGAGAAACGCGAACTCCCAACCACAAGGACAGAGTTCAGATAACGTCTCAACGTGAGTATAGGAAGAAGTGCTCTCGATCACTGAACGCTGCGTACTCAACGACGACTCTGTACCCGCAAGCGAAGTCCATAATCATATAAGTTTGCAACAGTACAGTGCCTAACCGTGCTAACTAAAAAATCTCCTGAGAGTAAGAGACAGCAAGTCTGTCTGTACCAACAAAAGCTGATACTAAGTGGCCGTCGTCAAACACAGGTGTGCAAAATGGAAGACCCATTCTCTCCACCGCTGGCTTCAGAGAAAAGCTCGGCTCCCATCCCTCTTAACCGCAGAAGGCGAATCATATTCTCGAAACCACGGAATATTCTCCCTCTCTACAGATTCTTCCGAACACCGTCCAACCATACTTTAGTATTTTGTCGTCCAGCATGGGAAGTTTGTGAGGAAATACCTATCCCTGTTAATTAGGAATTCATACAATAGCACGCTTCTCAGAGAAAAACCGTCAAAAATAATCCTGCCTGCGTGATTTACGAAGTAACGCTTATTTGTTCCTCTCTGCTGCGTCCAAGGTTTTCAGGGTTTCCGGTTACCCTTCCGGCTTAGCTACAATACTGGCCAGCCGCCACTGTATTGTGCTTCAGCGCTCAGGTGCCCCGACCATCTGTCTTGGGCTACTTCCTGTTTTTAGCAGGACCAACACACCTGAGCTGGCTTTTCCTCCCAGACTCTGAGTTACGTCTACCTTTTCATTTCCACTGGCGTTCCAAACTCTGTTAGTACAGGTAATCATTCATTACGCCGTTTTGATAATAAAGACAATCCATCATCTTTCATGGAATTAGCGTTAACAGCTATTTACAAGATGTACGTGACAATGTCAGTTTTCTTTAAATATTCAAATATACGAGGTACAACCTATCAAAGGATACCTAATTCCGATTGTAAACCACGGCAAAGTATGTAGATGAGCGCTTGTAAGGTGAGAAATTATAGTCACCTTACACAGAGACCCCAATGAGTTACGACATAAAGCTAGAAAGTGTTCTCAGAAATAACTTATTCATACTCCCATAACCTTAGGTTGAAAATTAAATTTACCAATCCGAAACAGTAAAAAAAGTTATAATTAGAGAGTAAATATTACTGGATGTCGACAAAAATGTCACATTAATACCCCTCAGATCTGCAAAACAGGGTAGATACAAATTTCAGAGTAAAATATGGGCACTCAATTAAAAGGTGTCTTACTGTCCACAGCTGAGAGCAGTGGGGACAGAGTGGGGGAGGATCGCCGCTTAAAAGATGTCGGTGGCTAAAAAGACAGTGCCCTATCCGGAGTCTGGTTAAAATTACCTCCTCCCGTCGACGCGTTCGGAAGGAAGAGGTCCAACCACAAGGAAGAGCTTTCACGTCCCACAATTTATTATGGGGAAGTGTCGACCAATGTGCGTGCCATAAAAAAACAACATGACATCTGAATTATTGAATTACTTTTATGGTTTATACTCTTTACTGTCGACTGGAGTAGAAGAATTTCAACAAAACATGTTTTGAAAGCTGCATTTTTATGGCTTGGTTAAGTCAATTTTAGCCCATGGCTAACATAATACTAATTGAATGTGGAAAACCTCCCGAAATCCTCCTCAAATTGGCCATCAGAACCAAGTTTTGACTGCCTAGAACTGCACCAAGGTAACCCTCGTCTCTCCAGTTTGTCAAATCATTGCGCAGCATGCAAACTGGACTGCAGAATTCTTTGCTCTCTGACTGCATGTCGGCTGTGTTTCAGTCCTGCAATTTGAGAAGGTCCTTTGGTATCGTCAAAAGATCTGAGTGCCGTTACCAAGTCGGCACATCGCAGCGATAACACAGAAACTAACAACGTCTCGCTGCATTCCGCAACAACGAACTGGAGGCGCTGGTGAAACCATGCCCTTTCTCGCAGCTCTGCAGCGCCACCACACGGAGGCCAATATAAACCATTCAGTCTGAAATTTGTGTACTTCGTGCTTCAAGAGAAGTGTTTAGTAATGTGTGCTTCAACTGATGCTCTACTATTCAAAGACAATTGTAAATATTTGCCACATTCCTGTGCAATGGATTATACAGCATAAAGTTGAGTAAATCTTTTTATCTTTCTTGTAATAAAGTGAACTAATACTGCATGTGTTGTAGCTCCTCTCCACCGTCTCCCACATCAGCCAAAGAACCCACTGTTGCACTGGCCGATTGTTGTTTCGTCAAGTCAATACAGGTCCAGGGCCAGAAGAGCATAGTTTTTCGACCATGAAATTCCACATCTGTATCTCTCTCTTCTAGTGGGGATGTATTTTGCATTAAGTACAGATATACAAACCTAAAATACAGCATGGCTGTGTTCTTCTGAGTGTACAAAAACGGCTCTGTCGTTTAAAACGGAATGCACAACCAACAAGCCGATATGGGTTTCCTTTTCCCACTGATGAATAGTAAATTATAATTGTGATTTCGTTTTTGTGCTTGAAGGGGAGGAGACGTACTCATGAGAATTGGGAAAGGATGACTGGCACGTATGCTAGTGCCATATACGTGTACTGGAAATAGGCGACGGAATCCATGCGCCAGTGTGTTAGATGGGCTCCTTTCTGTTGTTCACTAAGGCCTGAAAGAGGAAGGACGGAAAAACATTGGAGACATTATTTTGGCACGATTCTGTAAAGGTTTGTATTCAACTTGACTGCAACCTAGCGTCATAAACGTAGCCATAACAAGGAATCGGAATAATTTTCCGTGGGCAGAGTGACAACTATGATAACCCACAATAAACAGTGATTGCCAAGGCTGCGGTCGGCAATGCTAAATCTGCAGTTTAGTGAAGGGCAGACAGTGATTGCTAGAAATCTGAGAGAATTGTGGAATGTATTAAAAAGCTGTATACAGATTACAGGAATGGGCGAGGACTCCGTCTTGCCCCCCCCCCCCCCCCAAAATCCTTGCAAACTCCTGTGTCCACAGCAACCATCATATCACCTCAGAATCCCTATAAATGTAAACAGTTACGATGTCACAAATAATCGTTCTATGTGGAATTAGTTAATATAAGGTCTGTTCTGTTTCTGCAATCTGGCCCCTCTACAATAACTTGCTTCATGACTGTCCCATATAATCGGTATGAACACAGCAGCATGTGCTACCTAGTAAGTTACAAAACAACGCCGCGCATAAAAAACGGATTCTTCTGGAGCTCATACCTAGGGCTCTATTGACAGTAGACGGTATGGTCAAATGTATGAAATAGTTCTTACACGAGTGACCATTTGTATACGAAACAGAAGGATCGGCTTAGGGTCAACATACTAGAGTACAGGGTCAAAGTATGAGTATTAGGCATCTCCTCCTGCTTAGACGAATGAGCAAATCGGTTGGTTCTTTATCCGGTTAATGTGGTCCGCGATGGGCCTTCAGGGGTTTATGTTGTTGTTGTTGTGGTCTTCAGTCCTAAAACTGGTTTGATGCAGCTCTCCATGCTACCCTATCCTGTGCCAGCTTCTTCATCTCCCAGTACTTACTACAACATACATCCTTCTGAATCTGCTTAGTGTATTCATCTATTGGTCTCCCTCTACGATTTTTACCCTCCACGCTGCCCTCGAATGCTAAATTTGTGATCCCTTGATGCCTCAGAACATGTCCTACTAACCGGTCCCTTCTTTTTGTCAAGTTGTGCCACAAACTCCTCTTCTCCCCAATTCTACTCAATACTTCATCATTAATTATGTGATCTACCCATCTAATCTTCAGCATTATTCTGTAACACCACATTTCGAAAGCTTCTATTCTCTTCTTGTCCAAACTATTTATCGTCCATGTTTCACTTCCATACATGGCTACACTCCATACAAATATTTTCAGAAACGACTTCCTGACACTTAAATCAATACTCGATGTTAACAAATTTCTCTTCTTCAGAAATGCTTTCCTTGCCATTGCCAGTCTACATTTTATATCCTCTCTACTTCGACCATCATCAGTTATTTTGCTCCCCAAATAGCAAAACTCCTTAACTACTTTAAGTGTCTCATTTCCTAATCTAATTCCCTTAGCATCACGCGACTTAATTCGACTACATTCCATTATCCTCGTTTTGCTTTTGTTGATGTTCATCGCCGGCCAGTGCAGCCGAGCGGTTCTAGGCGCTTCAGTCTGGAACAGCGCGACCACTACGGTCGCAGGTTAGAATCCTGCATGGATGTGTGTGATGCCCTTAGGTTAGTTAGGTTTAAGTAGTTCTAAGTTCTAGGGGAATGATGACCTAAGATGTTAAGTCCCATAGTGCTCAGAGCCATTTGAACCATTTTTTGATGTTCGTCTTATATCCTCCTTTCAAGACACTGTCCATTCCGTTCAGCTGCTCTTCCAAGTACTTTGCTGTCTCTGATAGAATTACAAGCCATCGGCGAACCTCAATGTTTTTATTTCTTCTCCATGGGTTTTAATACCTACTCCGAATTTTTCTTTTGTTTCCTTCATTGCTTGCTCAATATACAGATTGAATTACATCGGGGATAGGCTACAACCCTGTCTCACTCTCTTCCCAACCACTGCTTCCCTTTCACGCTCCTCGAGTCTTATAACTGCCATCTGGTTTGTGTATAAATTGTAAATAGCTTTTCACTCCCTGTATTTGACCCCTGCCACCTTCAGAATTTGAAAGAGAATATTCCAGTCAACATTGTCAAAAGCTTTCTCTAAGTCTACAAATGCTGGAAACGTAGGTTTGCCTTTCCTTAATCTCTCATCTAAGAGAAGTCGTAAGGTCAGTATTGCCTCACGTGTTCCAATACTTCTACGGAATCCAAACTGATCTTCCACGAGGTCGGCTTCTACCAGTTTTTCCATTCGTCTGTAAAGAATTCCTGTTAGTATTTTGCAGCTGTGACTTATTAACCTAATAGTTCG
This sequence comes from Schistocerca cancellata, assembly GCF_023864275.1. NCBI lineage: Eukaryota > Metazoa > Arthropoda > Insecta > Orthoptera > Acrididae > Schistocerca > Schistocerca cancellata. The sequence goes on along the minus strand of NC_064627.1, from coordinate 922,704,012 downwards.
GTAATTTTCACATCTGTCAACACCTGCTTTCTTTGGGATTGGAGTTATTATATTCTTCTTGAAGTCTGAGGGTATTTCGCCTGTCTCATACATCTTTCTCGCCAGATGGTTGAGTTTTGTCAGGACTGGCTCTCCCAAGGCCGTCAGTTGTTGTAATGGAATGTTGTCTACTCCCAGGGCCTTGTTTCGACTCAGGTCTTTCAGTGCTGTGTCAAACTCTTCACGCAGTATCGTATCTGCCATTTCATCTTCATCTACATTCTCTTCCATTTCCATATTATTGTCCTCAAGTACATCGCCCTTGTATAGATCCTCTATATACTCCTTCCACCTTTCTGCTTTCCCTTCTTTGCTTAGAATTGGGTTTCCATCTGAGATCTGAGCTCTTGATATTCATACAAGTGGTTCTCTTTTCTCCATAGGTCTCTTTAATTTTCCTGTAGGCAGTATCTATCTTACCCCTAGTGAGATAAGCCTCTACATCCTTACATTTGTCCTCTAGCCATCCCTGCTTAGCCATTTTGCACTTCCTGTCGATCTCCTTTTTGAGACGTTTGTATTCCTTTTTGCCTGCTTCACTTACTGCATTTTTATATTTTCTCCTTTTATCAATTAAAACAATAATTCTTCTGTTACCCAAGGATTTCTATTAGCCCTCGTCTTTTTACCTACTCAATCCTCTGCTGCCTTCACTATTTCATCCCTCAGAGCTACTCATTCTTCTTCTACTGTTCTTCTCTCCCCCATTCCTGTGAATTGTTCCCTTATGCTCTCCCTGAAACTCTGTACAACCTCTGATTTAGTTAGGGGTTTATGGAGGCACCATTAGTTCGCGGTCGGTTCCTTATAAAAACCCAAAAAGGGTTTTTCCATTTTTTCGTACCAAAACCGAGACACGAATTCTAATACGGTCCTGCACAGCAAATGGCTGAAATTTTTACGTTATAGTCCTTAGATTCCGATATGGAAGAACTTCGAAATAATAGATGCCCGATTTTTTCAACCGAAACTGACGGAGAAAACAACGCATTTCATCACTTACTGGACGCCACCCTTAATGACTTGTGATGACACGCCTCGTTTCAGTGGTGGTAGTCCGGAGAGAAGGGCAATGATCGGGCCAAGCGTAGTGTGACAAGTGTGTGTCCGAAAGAAGCCACCGCGCCACGACAGCGGAACCTCTTGGGACTGTTGCCCGCCGCCCGCTGTCGCTGCCCGCCATCGCGTGTCCGATAAGCCGCGTCCACTCAGGCGGTCGCTCACCCCACAGCCAGCTGCCACTTCTTGCGACACGACTGGACGCTTCCAGCAGCTTCTGACATGCCTGGGAGTCGGCACTTAACGAGGCGTCCGTTGCTTCTTTCCTCACTAAGCTGTCAAAGCAATAATCGTGCCTTCGGTGGGAGTACATATTAAAGAAACTTATGTGCTGTTGCCGCAAGCAGGTAGCAGTCAATACAGAGTGAACAAAACTTGGTAGGTTTTTTCCACTTCTGCTGTATTTATTTTTCGAGTAAACGACTGTTGTCTGTCTTTTACGTTATTTTCAACTGATTTTCTCTTCAAAAAAGAGCACACTACATTACCTACACGATTAGAAATTAACGGTATTAACATCACATGCAATAAACGTAATAGAAAGGCCATTATCGGCAGTAGAAGAATGTGTCATGTGCATTAAAATAGCAGCGCCTTTAAATTTACGTGTTCTAATCGTTTTGGATCACATATATGCTCTTATTTTGGTTTGGTAATTTACAAAGAAATTTACAAAGAAACTACATTGACCAATGAATCCAGCTAAGCATGAATTTTAATTTAAGATAACTGTGAGTATATTTATTAGTGTGTTTGAGGGAAGATAGTAAATATTCGGGTTGGAACTTTAATAGTGGCAACTACTTATTTACAGCTCGTACAAAGTAGATACGTGTTTCAGAGTTTCACTGACCTTCAATGTAATCACCAGCATTGTGTATAATCCGTTACCAGCGATGTGGAAGTCGTAGGATACTCTTAGCATTGCCTTTTGTGTTGACAGTTCGAGCTGCGCGGTCTGTTACCCGACGGATTTGTATCAGTTCTGAAGCGAATGTCGTGAAGTGTTTCCTTCAGTTTAGAAATCGAGTTGAACTTACGAGGGCTTAAGTCAGGGGAGTGCAGTAGGTGGTACAGCACTTAGCAGCTCCATCAGACAAACAAATCAGTAACAGGTTGCACTGTACGTGCTTGAGCATTGTCCTGCAAAATGATGGTAAGGTACTGCAGAAAGTGTCATCACCTCTATCTCTAAGCTGTTCATTTTTGGAAAACAACCTAAGACGAGCTTAGAGACAAAAATGATGACAGTTTCTGCAGGACCTGACCATCATTTTGCAGGACAATGCTCAATCACGTACAGTGAAAGTTGTTACTGATTTGTTTGACTCATGGGGCTGCTAAGTGCTGTGCCATCTACTGCATTCCCCTGACTTAAGCCCTCGTAAGTTCATCTCGATTTGTAAACTGAAGGAAACACTTCACGGCATTCGCTTCAGAACTGCTACTAATTCGTCGGGTAATAGACGGCGCCGTTCGAACTGTCAACACAACAGGCAATGCTAAGAGTATCCTACGACTTCCACATCGCTGATACCGGGTTATACACAATGCTGGTGACTACTCTGAAGGTCAGTAAAACTTAGAAACACCTATCTACTGTGCACGAGCTGTAAATAAATAGTTGCCACTATTAAAGTTCCAACTCTCGTAGTAAGAACTACACGGAAGCGCCAAAGAAACTGGTACAGGCATGCATATTCAAATTCAGAGGTATGTAAACAGGAAGAATACGGAGCTGTGGTCGGCAACGCGTATATAAGACAACAAGTGTCTGGCGCAGTTGTTAAATCGGTTACTGCTACTACAATGGCAGGTTATCAAGATTTAAGTGAGTTTGAACGTGGTGTTATAGTCGGCGCACTAGCGATGGGACACAGCATCTCCGACGTAGCGATGAAGCAGGGGTTTTTCCGTGCCACCATTTCACGAGTGTACCGTGAATATCAGGAATCCGGTGAAACATCAAATCTCCGACATAGCTCTGATGGAAAAATATCCTGCAAGAACGGGACCAACGATGACTGACGAGAATTGCTCAACATGACAGAAATGCAACCCCCCCCCCTCCCCCCGCAAACTTCTGCAGATTTGAATTCTGGGCCATCAACAACTGTCAGCGTGCGAACCATCAACGAAATATCATCGATATAAGTTTTCGGAGCCGAAGGCCCACTCGTGTACCGTTGATGACTGCACATCAAAATGCTTTACGCCTCGCCTAGGACCGTCAACAGCGACATTGAACTATTGATGCCTGGAAACATGTCTGGTCGGGCGAGTGTCGTTTTAAATTGTATTCGAGCAGATGGACGTGTACCGGGACATGGAATTCTTCGACACCAGACCTACATTCAGGGTAATTTCCTTATGGAAACCAGTCATCAATATTGTTAGTGCGGACTGTCTAGAGTTGTTTGTATTTGAGAAAGCTGAATTTCACTAAACGAGAAATTATACAAAAATCGAAATACTGCAAATTATCCATTACCCTAACATGTTTTCCTATTAAGAGCTCTTAGCATTAGCTCCTGTCTAGTGTATAACCATCACTTTCACCAAACACATACAAGAAGTAGCACATTTTATAAGAAATTACAAAGCCTTATAGACGCACTTCGTGGATTAACCTGTGTTTTTGCCAAGAACCTTAATTTGTCTTTTAAAGCATACGAGTATGCATTTTAACGGAAAGAAATATTATTTGAAATTGTTGTTTCTACTGAAGCGTAATTAAATTTAGCGTCTTTGTGACTGTAGAGTTCAGATCTACAATCGCAGTACAGTGTGCCATCTTTTTCTTGGTTTTTCGTCTCCCTAGTACTAAGTCGGCAAGGGGTCTCTTGCATTCGAGCTGCTAATAATTTTATTGCTCTCGCTGCCAGCTTTGGCGGTCCGACAAATCTACAGGTCGACATATGCGTCAAAGCTAAATGCTGCGTTCCATTTCCGTGATAAACTATTTATTGCAATGTCATTTGTTCGTGACATTTTACGCCATTGTATACCCTTGGTCTGACATATCAAATAGTCCTGTTGACAACTATTTGGTTAACGGCACCGCACACGAGCGATAAATCGATGGGAATCTCGGCGGCGATATCGCCGGCAGTTGGTCGTTCTCATCGACCCCACCAAACAGGGACGATTTACCAAGCTGTTACGCGCAGTAATTTGAACTCTCTGTGTCAGAAAGTTCTCTTATGCAAAATGAGATTCTCTGTTTAACATCTGTGACGGTTGATCCACGTTTGTCGACTAATGCTCTCAAATAAGCAGGCGCTGAAACTTATTGAGCATGTTTTGCGAAACTTTTCTTGGGTACTGTAATCGATGTTGTTGTTGTGGTTTTCAGTCCTGAGACTGGTTTGATGCAGCTCTCCATGCTAATCTATCATGTGCAATCTCCTTCATCTCCCAGTACCTACTGCAACCTACATCCTTCTGAATATGCTTAGTGTGGTCATCTCTTGGTCTTCCTCTACGATTTTTACCCTCCACCCTGCCTTCCAATGCTAAATTTGTGATCCATTCATGCCTCAGGACATGTCCTATCAACCGATCCCTTCTTCTAGTCAAGTTCTGCCACAAACTTCTCTTCTCCCCAATCCTATTCAATACCTCCTCATTAGTTACGTGATCTATCCCCCTAATCTTCAACATTCTTCTGCAGCACTACATTTCGAAAGCTTCTATTCTCTTCTTGTCCAAACTATTTATTGTCCAGGTTTCACTTCCATACATGGCTACACTCCATATAAATACTTTCAGAAACGACTACCTGACACTTAAATCAATACTCGATGTTAACAAATTTCTCTTCTTCAGAAACGCTTTCCTTGCCATTGCCAGTCTACATTTTATATCCTCTCTACTTCGTCCATCATCATTTATTTTGCTCCCCAAATAGCAAAACTCCTTTACTACTTTAAGTGTCTCATTTCCTAATCTAATTCTCTCAGCATCACGCTACTTAATTCGACTACATTCCATTATCCTCGATTTACTTTTGTTGATGTTCATCTTATATTCTCCTTTCAAGGAACTGTCCATTCCGTTCAACTGCTCTTCCAAGTTCTTTGCTGTCTCTGACAGAATTACAATGTCATCGACGAACTTCAAAGTTTTTATTTCTTCTCCCTGGATTTTAATACCTACTCCCAATTTTTCTTTTGTTTCCTTTACTGCTTGCTCAATATACAGGTTGAATATCATCGGGGAGGGACTACAACCCTTTCTCACTCCCTTCCCAACCACTGCTTCCCTTTCATGCCCCTCGACTCTTATAACTGCCATCTGGTTTCTGTGCAAATTGTAAATAGCCTTTCGCTCCCTGTATTATATCCCTGCCACCTTTACAGTTTGAAAGAGAGTATTCCAGTCAACATTGTCAAAAGCTTTCTCTAAGTCTACAAATGCTAGAAACATAGGTTTGCCTTTCCTTAATCTTTCTTCTAAGATAAGTCGTAAGGTCAGTATTGCCTCACGTGTTCCAACATTTCTACGGAATCCAAACTGATCTTCCCCGAGGTCGGCTTCTACCAGTTTTTCCATTCGACTGTAAATAATTCGCGTTAGTATTTTGCAGCTGTGGCTTATTAAACTGGTAGTTCGGTAATTTTCACATCTGTCGACACCTGCTTTCTTTGGGATTGGAATTATTATATTCTTCTTGAAGTCTGAGGGTATTTCGCCTGTCTCGTACGTCTTGCTCACAAGATGGAAGAGTTTTGTCAGGACTGGCTCTCCCAAGGCCGTCAGTAGTTCTAATGGAATGTTATCTACTCCCGGGGTCTTGTTTCGACTCAGGTCTTTCAGTGCTGTGTCAAACTCTTCACGCAGTATCATATCTCCCATTTCATCTTCATCTACATCCTCTTCCATTTTCATAATATTGTCCTCAAGTACAACGCCTTTGTATAGACCCTCTATATACTCCTTCCACCTTTCTGCTTCCCCCTCTTTGCTTAGAACTGGGTCTCCCTCTGAGCTCTTGATATTCATACAAGTGGCTCTCTTTTCTCCAAAGGTCTCTTTAATTTTCCTGTAGGCAGTATCTATCTTACCCCTAGTGATATGTGCCTCTACATCCTTAAATTTGTCCTCTAGCCATCCCTGCTTAGCCATTTTGCACTTCCTGTCGATCTCCTTTTTGAGACGTTTGTATTCCTTTTTGCCTACTTCATTTACTGCATTTTTGTATTTTCTCCTTTAATCAATTAAATCCAGTATCTCTTCTGTTACTCAAAGATTTCTACTAGCCCTCGTCTTTTCACCTAATTAATCCTCTGCTGCCTTCACTATTTCATTCCTCAAAGCTACCCATTCTTCTTCTACTGTATTTCTTTCCCCCAGTCCTGTCAATTGTTCCCTTATGCTGTCCCTGAAGTTCTGTACAACCTCTGGTTTAGTCATTTTATTCAGGTCCCATCTCCTTAAATTCTCACCTTTTTGCAATTTCTTCAGTTTTAATCTACAGTCCATAACCAATAGATTGTGGTCAGAGTCCACATCTGCCCCTGGAAACGTCCGACAATTTAAAACCTGGTTCCTAAATCTCTGTCTTACCATTATATAATCTATGTGACACGTTTTAGTATCTCCAGGATTTTTCCATGTATAAAACCTTCTTTTATGATTGTTGAACTAAGTGTTAGCTATGATTAAGTTATGCTCTGCACAAAATTCTACCAGACGGCTTCCTCTTTCATTTCTTATCCCCAATCCATATTCACCTACAATGTTTCCTTCTCTCCCTTTTCCTACTGTCGAATTCCAGTCGCCCATGAGTATTAAATTTTCGTCTCTATTCAATACCTGAATAATTTCTTTTATCTCATCATACATTTCTTCAATTTCTTCGTCATCTGCAGAGCTAGTTGGCGTATAAACTTGTACTACTGTAGTAGGCATGGGCTTCGTGTCTATCTTGGCCACAATAATGCGTTCACTATGCTGTTTGTAGTAGCTTACCCGCACTCCTATTTTTTTTATTCATTATTAAACCTACTCCTGCATTACCCCTATTTGATTTTGTATTTATAGCCCTGTATTCACCTGACCAGAAGTCTTGTTCCTCCTGCCACCGAACTTCACTAATTCCCACTATATCTAACTTTAACCTATCCGTTTCCCTTTTTAAATTTTCTTACCTACCTGCCCGATTAAGGGATCTGACATTCCACGCTCCGATCCGTAGAATGCCAGTTTTCTTTCTCCTGATAACAACGTCCTCTTGAGTAGTCCCCGCCAGAAGATCCGAATGGGGGACTATTTTACATCCAGAATATTTTACCCAAGAGGACGCCATCATCATTTATCCATACAGTAAAGCTGCATGCCCTCGGGAAAAATTACGGCTGTAGTTTCCCCTTGCTTTCAGCCGTTCGCAGTACCACAACAGCAAGGCCGTTTTGGTTAGTGTTACAAGGCCAGATCAGTCAATCATCCAGGCTGTTGCCCCTGCAACTACTGAAAAGGCTGCTGCCCCTCTTCAGGAACCACACGTTTGTCTGGCCTCCCAACAGATACCCCTCCGTTGTGGTTGTACCTACGGTACGGCTACCTGTATCGCTGAGGCACGCAACCCTCCCCACCAACGGCAAGGTCCATGGTTCATGGGGGGGCTGTAATCGATGGATTTTACTAAATTAGTTACCTGCAGTTCTTTTCTGTCTGGCTAACCTCAGGAACTAATGTAGGGATTGTGATGCTGTTTTCACTGATGGACTTGATTCACGAGGGAAGTTTGTGTGTATAATGTGCTACCCATACGTCACACAGTTCCTTCAGCAGTAGATACTTCGTGCTACCCTTGCAAAGCGGGGGCGGGTAGAAGTCTGTTTACTAAGTTAGTGTTCGAACCTAAACTGTCTGCTACTTTCCCGGAAAACCTATTGGTTAAAGTGTGCGTAGTTTTGGGTCCACCTTTTATCATTTCATTATTTGATAATTGTTAAAGAAGGTCCGAGCATACACAGTATGTTCCTAGACATGTGAACGGTTCGAAGATATCTTAAGCGGAGGTATCGGCGAAATTTTTAGCCGTTTGTAAAAAATTCACAGGAGGCTGAAAACGTGTTTCATAATATATCTTGGCATTGTGAATTAAATGGGTACATCCAATTTGCTAAACAAAAAATATTTTCATACTTTTTTGGGTTTATAAGTATTGAAAAATCATTATTTTGTCAAACCCATACGTGGAGTTCTTGGTTATCACTGGATGTATTCACAAAAAAAAGTTTGAGCCAAAAGTGCTCAAAACTGACGGAGGAATATCGTTTTTTCATTTCGGCCATTTTAATCTTTTTCTAAGAAATTGAAGTACTATGACCTTTTGAATACTATGTACAAACGAAAAGTGTAGATAAATAATAAAACATTTGTTTTTGTAATACGTGACAAGAATTTAACGTACAAGAGAATTGCTACGGCATAACACAATGTTTAGCCCAGTATGTAGGGTAAAAAAAGACGACTCGATACGTTTGATGGCAAGTGTCATAGACAACTGAAGGACACTATGACAAAAAAAATAAAAAATAAAAAAACTTGTGGAGTATTACAGAAAAGCTGTATATAGATAATTAGGTGATACAGGGGTACGCATTAACATACTTTTCGATATTTTTTTGAAGGACATAATGTTTACGCTAGTGACCGTTAAACCTTTTATTTCCACTGTTCTAACGGTCACTGGCATAAACATGATGTCTTTCAAAAAATTTTCCATGACTGTGAATCCCAAGTATGAAAAGTTAATACTTTTCGATATTTTTGACATTTGCAACTGCAATAGTGTCAGCTAACTTATTATTTACAGAATATGAAAGATTAAATATATGCATCAATATATCATTGCGCTTCTGTAGATAAAATTCCTCAGCATTCTCATTGCCCGAAAGGAGAGTCATCATGGTGATTTTATCAATCAGCATTGGCAAAATAATTGAATCTGGGTCTCAAGCTTATAATGTAAAAAAGATAAATACATCAACTTCGTTTAGAAAAAATACTGCCTCTTTATTCTCGCTTAACTGATGATTCACTTCTAACACGATGTGCTCGATGTCTAGCTCAAAATGTTAATGAGAGTTTACACTTTATTACATGGAATAGGTGTCCCAAAGAGACCTATGTTTCTGCAACGAGAGTAAATGTAGCAGCTTCTATTAGTGTTGGTGTATATACTGTTGGCTCTCACGGAGTTGTTTTAGAAATAATGACAAATTAGGACTCAAATATGCTTATCGAACAGTTCAAGCATCATCAAAAAAAGACAAAGTATCATTGCAGCAAGCTGAAGTGAAATATTCGAACAGATACAAAGAAGTTCTTCGTAAAATTTATTTTGCCAAACATCAAAGAGAAGAAGAGGTATTCGAATGTAACGGTGCAACCTACGATGCCGGATTTTATTTTTATTTTTTATTGTTTATTTTATTTATTTATTTATTTATTTTTTTGATTGCGGATTATTCACAGATATACGGTGCTTATGTGGAGTGATATATAAACTGAAAATAAAGAATACAAATTTAAAACATATCGAGTCGTCTTCTGTTTATTTTCCCTTCACACTGGGCAAGATATTGTATGATATCGTAGAAATTCTTTTTTTACGCTAAATTCTTGTCATGTACTGTAAAAACAAAATTTTTTACTATGATAAATGTGAAAACTTGTTCCAGCGTTCAAGACGGTCAAGTAGCTAGGAACAAATGTTATATTTAATTTAAAAGCGTTGCGATTGGTAACATTTTACCTCTGCTGTATTTAATCGTCTATCTGTTACATTACTACTCTACTGTACACCATGTCTAGCAACAACTAGAACAGTTGTTAATGATGGAAATTGGCTATGGACACCCGTTCCTGCAATTCTGAAATCAGTTACTAAAGTGAAGCACCGACCAGAAGTCATCGTGTGTTCCTAGCAATGCTATCCTCTAGGTGCGAGACTACCCCCTGCATTGCGACTACTAGGATTAACTTCTCATTAATTTCTAATTCTACAGCACAGGTTAGAACGTGGACGATAAATAGATAAGACAAGAAGGGAATGGAAGCTTACGAAATGTGGTGCTACAGAAGAATGCTGAAGATTAGATGGGCAGATCACATAACTAATGAGGAGGTATTGAATAGGATTGGGGAGAAGAGGAGTTTGTGGTACAACTTGACTAGAAGAAGGGATCGGTTGGTAGGACATGTTCTGAAGCATCAAGGGATCACCAGTTTAGTATTGGAGGACAGCGTGGAGGGTAAAAATTTTAGAGGGAGACCAAGAGATGAATACACTAAGCAGATTCAGAAGGATGTAGGTTGCAGTAGGTACTGGGAGATGAAGAAGCTTGCACAGGAGTAGCATGGAGAGCTGCATCAAACCAATCTCAGGACTGAAGGCCACAACAACATGCCGGAAGTGTTTATGCTAAATACTGTTACATTGGACAGAATGGGAAGTCAATCTGCACCAGGCTTGAAGAACTTCATAGAAGCTGGAGAATGTAGAAGCCTGATTCAAGCTTTGCGGAACACCGCCTTTGCAAACACTACGAATGCGTAATAGATGTATAAGTCTTACACATAGGGAGCAAAACTCAGCCAGCTACAAATTCTAAACATTAAAAAACACATATTTATAGATCCACATCTATTATTAAAAGAGGAAACCCAATTCAGTTATTTACCTCTTTTAGGTGATATCAGAAGTCCTAAACTGAAGTGAAACTTTGGGCCTCAATCCATGAGAAGATAAGACGTTCTATGCTGACGCGTAATAGGCATGTTTAGTCGTGTTAGTGTAATTGCTGAATTCTGTAATTCCATGCACAATTTTTCAAAAAATGGTCACTGAAGTGGTATTACATTAAGTCAAGGATCGATACATTAAGAAGTTGAGATGTATATTTGCGTTATCATATGTTGAGTAAGTAATGTACTTGAAAATGGGCTCATAACCCGAAAACTTGGTTGTGCAGTAACCATAAAAACATTTGTGAAACAAGGCAAAAAATAATATTTGTTTAGTTAAAAAAGAACAATTTTAAGCGTGTATGAACATCATATCGAAAATCGCACCATTCTAGCTACCCTCACTTCAGAAGGATACGTGATAAAAGTTTTAAAGGTTTGTCTTCAAATACTGTTAGACTGCAGTAGAGAGTCCTCCCTAAAGTAGGTCCACGTGACCAAGATGAATAAAAAATTTCTTACTCCGTATGTATATACAAATATAACTTCATTTTTTACAGCCACGTACTTAGTCAAGAATAACTGAAGTCATTTATTGGGAAAACAGTCACTCTAAATGTAGTAACAGGCTCTGTCAGCAACTAGTGTTCGCAAAGCTCGTCTGGTTTTATTTATCCGTTAGAGAATTAACATTCGATGATCCATCGTTCATAGCTGTTGAAAGTTTCCTCAGGTGCATGAAAGTTATATACTGTTGCGAATGTGGACCACCATCGGCTGAATATTGGAATGACGACAATGAAAATTTGTGCCCCACAGGGGCTCGAATGTGGATTCCCCGCTTTACACGAACGATTGGTCTAACCGTTTCGGCTTTCCGTGCACGACTGACGACCAGACCCAATCTTCCACATATCGTCGTTCATGTGTCACAACCTGCATTCGTACACATCATGTAATTTCTGTAGAGGGGGAATAAATTTTCATTGAAAGTCGATACTTAGCGTTGGTGGATAAATACGATATGCCGTGCCTGTGTTGTTAAAGGACGATGAACGGACATGAATGCGTATTGGAAGGGGCATTGCAATGTTCTCCATAACAGCACACACACTGCAATATCGTATCGTTTTCGCAAGCAGTTTGTCGAATGATCCTTGTATATTAGCTATAATTCACAGCATCGTTCCTAAGAGTTCATAAACTCCTATGTTTCAAAATCTTAGGCATTGTATTCATTCTGTCTAGTATTTTACTTTGAACATCAAAGCTGTAGGATTCAATTATGTTTTAAGACTTATTATTAGTTCGTTGCATTCATTGCTAACCAGAAATATGTTTGTCAGAGCCTTCAGAAAGTCAATTAGTCTTTCTTTACGTGAATCGCATCGGCTTCGTCAGCCCAACGAGATGGCTATATTTTCTTCAGTGTCACCATAGAAGTTCGCACGGAACAACATTTAGAGTCTTGCCACCGTAGCATGCACTGTCCAAAAAATTTGTACTCTAAGATATTTCTAAATCCAGGGCTACTGATTAGCTTGTACACGCTCTTTACCAAGTCAGAATGTTGTACATGTGACTAGTGACGGGTGCCCCGTCATAACTTTAATCGCGTTGTTTGTCCGCTTCTGGTTATTGTGACTGCACCATTGGTTTTAAAATACACACTTGGTGTGGGCAATGTACGACCTAGATTATTAGGTACGCATGGTTTAGTGCCCTAGGGGTCGGTTCTACATCACCAACTTGAGTCCTGTGCATTTTCTACAGAGCTGAAATTTAGATTATTATAAGTAGTACGCCTGTTAGTGAAACAATTTATAAATAAAAGAATAGTATGGATAAATCTCTTGGGATTAATAGTATTTAAATCCATTAAAAGTTTATTACAAATAATTCACACATTTGTAATTAGGGGTTAATACAGTTGCAGATGCAAATGAAAACAGCAGTAATAATAACAAATGCAGTGCAACCTAATTGAAACACCTCAGTGCAAAGTTCGTTTAACAGCCCGTTAGTCACGAAATTCCAAGCAGCTCTAAAGTTGATCGACAGCAAATTTTTTTCACTATTAAACATGGCATAAGACTCAAGTTCATTACCCTGAATGACTATCGCGAAAACACGTAAACGAATACGTCACAGTCAAGTTTCAATAATAACTACAGCATAATAGTGAAAGTTCTCAGCTGCTCCATGTCTCACAAATAAAGTTCGTATGGGCGATCATTCATCGAAACCATCATCAAATATTCTATGACTGCTGGGAAGATGAATTATGAACCAGCACACACCCAAAACAATTATAAGTGCAACTATAAGTTAGATTCTGAGTTTGTGCTCACCAAAATTATTGTTGTGTAACTATCGGCACTCGAGTCAAGTTAAACCTTTTTTATTCGCCAATAGACTATATCGATGGCTGCCAAGCATGTCCGCCGACACAATACCACTCACAAGAGATAAAAGCCTCCCCAAAAGAAAAACTGAAAACCAAAGACGGAGTGTGAGCTGCTGCTTGCCCTCAGATACTTTCTGTTATGTAACACACCACTCAATCCATATTAAATATTGATATAATGACCGTCATTCAAAACCTAGGTTATTCGCACATATATAAGTAATTTTAGAATAGTCCCAAAATTATTACAATCATCTTGCGACATTTCATAGCCAAAATAATACCATATTATATAAATTATTAGTAAAATTCCAAAAGATGCTTACATCCAGCTTTACAGTATGAGATAATTACGTTAAAACTACAACATAAATTTATCCAGTTTGGATACATGTTCTTTCATGAAGATGTTTTGCGTTTTAATATTTGCACTTATATAGCGATTTTATAGGCGTTTTATTAATAGCCATTTATATAAATAATCATTTAAATATATCTGATAGTTAACTGTATGTAATCATTAGCTGGGATGCTTCAATAAGGAACTACATAACTTGTGCTGCCTTCATACCACATGTAGCTTGTGTGGGGTTTATGGTTCTGGCACATTTATATATGAAACTCTTATAAAATCGTCTGTAACATTTGATATACCTACTGTATATGGAATGTAGCCTAAAGGCGGTGCTTGCTAATGTCATGAGCTTTCACTGAGTATTTCATATGATGTTATCTTTCCAATGGTTAAATTGTGATTAATTTCTCTTTTCCAGGATAACACCTATAATTAAAAAAATTGGACAGGTGCAAGCAGGACTCGCTCTCTAAGTGTTCTGTATAAACCTAATTACGTATGAAGATAATGATAATAATAATAATAACAATAATAATTTCGGTTGGCTCAGTGACCTGGTGAAAGTAAACACCTTGTCCACTTTTGTATGCCTAACCTGCCCCACTTATCCAACTGGGGAAAGGGGATCAACCAAGAGTTGTTTCTGGTGCCTCCTCATACTGTTGAGAGTGAACACTAAGTTAAAACGAAGACTGAAAAACCTGGGGCCTGATTGAAATTCGATTCCACGACCTCTTGGCTGCCATATAGGCACTTTATTGCTAGACCATCAGGCCCGACCTGTGCCCACATTGTGCATCTATAGGTTCTGATGACTGAGTATACAAGAATCAAAATATGTGAGATACATGGCCGTACTTTTTGATTGCATTGACTGAAAAGTGCATGAAGTGCTTTGCCATCTGTGCCTTTGTGGCCAGGTTAGACACTGGACTCGCATTCGGGAGGACGACGGTTCAATCCCGCGTCCGGCCATCCTGATTTAGGTTTCCCGTGATTTCCCTAAATCACTCCAGGCAAATGACGGGATGGTTCCTCTCAAAGGGGAAGGCCGTCTTCCTTCCCCATCCTTTCCTAATCCGATGAGATCGATGACCTCGCTGTCTGGTCTCCTTCCCCAAACAACCCAAACCCATTGTGGCCATTTTGGGTTTTCTTGCAGGAAGAATAGCACGTGCTGGTTTATTAGGAAGTGTTGTGAGATGACAGTTGAGAAATATTTTGCAGCGTTCAGCGTATCTGAAGACTTCCGCTAAATCTAAGAATTTATCATCTTTAAGTATATGTTTTGAAACAACTATTTGAATTTTAATTTATATAATACATGATATGGTTTCCAGTCCATGTAAGTTTCTTTTCATGATGTGAAGGATTCTCATTATTGGATAGTTAGAGGGTAAGCAATATCAGGACTCAATTAGTTATCTCAAACTAACAAATTTATTTTACACATGGCAACTTTTAAATAATGCGAAGAAGCGGAAACTCTGGAATCAAGTCAATAATCGAAGCTGATAATAAAGTTAAGGAAAAAATAGGGTATTTAAAGACTTCGTTAGTGTACAATGAGCCGAAATCAGCCCACCAAAACTGTGTAAAACATGATAGAAAAAAATACAAATGATGTAATAACTATGACGTTTGGACGAAAGCGTATCCTGGGAGATGGACTGGAGGAAGAGTTAATTAAGTACTGCAAGTTCATGGAGAGAATGTATTGTGGATTAAGGTCACCTGATAGTAGGCAACTAACTTTCCAAATCGCTGTGAGAAACGATATCGATCATCCATTTTCACTCTGAAAATGAGTGATGGGGAAAAACGATCAATGAATTTCTTAAAAGCGACATCCATCTTTCAGCTGGAGAACACTGTTCACAAGCTAGAGCAAAACGCTTCTCCAAGAAAAGGGAGAATGTTTTTTGACGTGCTAAAGATGGAGCTGGAGAAAGTAAATTTCATTCTTGCGAAAGTGTGTAATGTGGGCGAAAATGTAATAATACCTGGCAGTCAAAAATAATTAGTGATAAAGGGAAGAAACAGGTTGGAAGTCTATCTTCTCTTCCTGCATGAATGCGGCCGGCATGTTCATTCCGCATTCCATCTTTGATAGTCTTCTCTCAAAATAACATGAAGGCTGAGCAACAGGATGGTTGCCCTCCAGGACGTATAGCTAGCTGTCACCCTTCTGGATGGATTCAGCTCCATATTTCCATGATGCAGTTTTATTATTTCTTGAAGTATACAAGGCTGACTTCAGTTATTCCAGTTGTTCTCATCTTGGATAGGCATTTCTCCAAAACTAGGACCAGCGATGTCATCCACCTAGCACGAAAACATGGAGTTATTATTGTGTGTCTCCCTTGGCATACATCCAAAGGTTGCAGCCACTGGACGTGTCCTTTATAGGTCCGTTTAAGACTAAAATGGCATTTTAATCTATTTAGTTATCCATAGCTTAATTTTTTTCCTTTACTGAACTTCCTGGTTAACTCTTTAGGAAAGTTACTTTCAATACTTTCAACTACTGACACACAATAACTATGGAATATATTGCATTTCACATTAGCATCTCTATCTATAAGTACCTAACCCATACCACAACTTTTAACTAATTCTCGAAACATTATATGATGATCTCATTATTAAACCTCACTGCCTCGTGAGAACATGCCTTAAAGCTGTAAGGTGCTACCTTGATTATTTCCGCTATTTGTGGATCATCAAAGACATAGTAGACAATTAGGTACATATTAATTGTTTCATCACGGACAGTGTGTATAGAAATGTTATCAGTCAGCGTCTTGTTATCTTGCTACACATGAGATGGAAATGTTACTTCTGAAATCAAACTGAAACAGCCAAATAATGATCCCACTTCATTTTTCCTGTCTGAGTCTTTTAAGAAATCTTCATTTAAATCTCTACAAACTACTGATTGTTTGTCTTTGTCTGACAGTTAACTCAATAATTCACCTAGATTTCTCACAAAAGAATGTAACAAGAGTAGTATTGTGCAATGACAACACACAAACACATGCTTCTAGATTCTGATTTCACCAAAAACAGCTTGATTCCAATATTTTTGAATTTCTGCCCAACTATTACATATGTTTCAATGTCTCCTTTTTTCACATTAACTTTACACAAAATTAACGCTGATCTATTATCCCTCAATTTAAATTCTCAATCCCCATGGTAACAGGGTGTTCAGAGATGCACAGAACATCTATCATTGCAGAATTTTATTCATATTATAGATGTTCAAGAAGCTCAACTACCTTGTTTCTCAACCCCCTAACGTTCTGCAGAGACAAACTATTTCTCTTTTGTGGAAAGTGTTACGTATAGTATGAGCCTATTCTGTTCTAATTTCTTTCAAGGTAGTCTGTCTTGCCCACTCTGTAAATCAATGTAGGCGGTGATATATGGCAGACTGGGTGATAGAGCACAGTGCTGATGCAGGAATAAGTGTTTCAGAGCACATTGTTTAGGGCACAATCTTGAATATGGGGCTCTGCAGCAGATCATCCCTTGGTGCTCCAATGTCGACCCAACAATATCGTCAGATACGATTGCAGTGGACATGGCTCCATCAAGATAGAACTATGGATCGACGGAAATGTGTCTCCTGGTCCGATGAATCATATTTCTTGTTAAATCAGGTTGATGGTTGTGTCAGATATGTGTCAGGCAAATGACTGATCTAAAGATGTATCACCGCACAGACGAAGACTGGTAACAATGGCGTTATCCTATGGCAGGGCGTGGTGGCACTCACGTCAGCATAGATGATGTTACATGGCAGTTTATCCACGAATTGTTACGGAATCTAATTTATAATGTAATATGCACATCCCAATAGTCAGTACAGTCATTTCTGCAATGCTGCATGAAAACTGCAGACAAGAGTCACTGCTGCCAATGATGGCACTGGTAATTACTATTTCTCTTCCTTCCCTGTTACTACTGGGAGAGGGACCTCTTATTTTCTGCATCCTTGGAAGCTCTTTATAGCTGACTCCGGAAATGGAAATGAACTTAAAAGGACTAGAGAGTCGTATACTTGTTCAGTGCTGAAAGCAGTCCTCCTGCCCAGGTGGAGGACAGAGAATTCGCTATTTCCTGTCTCCACAAGGAAGGCACCCTGTGGATGACCTGTAACCTATGTATCATAAAAATGTTTTTTGTGAGACACTAGAAGGGATCCCGTTGGGAACCATAGCTTCTGAGGCCTGGTCTAGCACTCAGAATGGGAGAGTGTGGGATCGCCGTTTCTCAGCAGCCTCACGATGAAAGGAAGTACCTTTACATCCGTGTAACAGGGCCTCTGATTGGCTAGTAATAACTATTTCAGTAGAAGGCGCGTTTTCCTGCATGAGCCTATGTGTAAGTCCTTTGATAGGCCAGGGTTAGAAACCTCTCATGGAGTGGGAGCGATTTTCTGCCTTCCTTCCTGTGCCAGACCGTCGTTTGTTATTCATGTCAAAATCCGAGATAGTGGTAATACTTTTCAATTTATTTACAATTTATTATTGGTCGAAACTCGCAAGGTCTATTGCGATTGGTCGGTGAGGTACCTACGCTGCAGAACCAACCAAATTTTGGAGGTTAAGTCATAGAGACATTCTGCTGGGGCGTCGAGGAGTAGATACTTGCAGCTGAGACGTCGCAGAAAGCCATGTGTCCATCTTAGGGCAGAATACAGAGCGTAAACTGCAGTTAGATTTACGGCCGTTACTGCCGCCGTCTTCCACATTCCCTTCATAGAAGAGTGGTAAGAACGAGACAGCGACTGCGATAATGGAGTCGAACGGGATGCAAGGTTAGTTACATCAGCGATTCTTTGCACAGTTTTAACGCTCACAGACAGCTCGCAGCCATGCATTTTGGCGATTCTACAGGTATTGCTACTTCTTTGAGTTTTTCTCTAAACTCCAAACCATTTTCACAGCCATTGGCCATATCTGTGATATAGATTTATAGATTCCTATTATGTTTTTATGTATCCAACCACTTGTGCCAAAGACAATATTTCATAATTATAATTTCTTTTATCTTCTTATATAATGTTTACATACACAATTCAGCGGGTAATTTATTTTTATTTATATTTTCTGTGGTACTAAACCAAACCGTTGTAGTGACCGCTAGTTTCTCTGTAGTTAGATGAGCCCTTTCATTCACACCCCCGTGTGTGCTGTGGTACTCGTACTTTCAAGCGTAACTGGGCCAACCCTAGTATTTTTCCTTCAATAACATGTTCCTGTCGTGTGGCATTATTTTCCTTAAATCTGCATGATCTTATGGTGCTATTCCCCTCTCTGTAGGTCAGATCAGCTGACGCCTTACAAAGGCACCTATGGCGTTTATCGATGGTCTCATGACAGCGTTGGACTTCCTGAACATTAATGTGAAGCACCTGTATCCCTTCATGCTTGATATCTTTCCCAACCTCGATGGCATGTGCGATTCGAATAACTGTCCATGTCACAATGCCAGAATCATGCTGAAGTGGTTTGAGGAGCGTGATAGTGAACTCATGTCAATATCTTTGCTGTTAAATTCGGATGATCTGAAGCCGATGGAACAGGTCACTGCACTCACGTCCACAAACCACCGCCCTGTATTATGGGAATCGCATTATCTCTGCATAGACATCTGGTGCCAACTACCACCAGAAACCTACCAAGGACCTTTCGAGTCCATACTACGCAGAATCGCTGCTGTATTGCGTTACAAATGTGGACCAACAAGTTGTTACCTGGGCAACAATAATGCTTTGGCTCGTCACTGTGCATGCACACCAGCTCTACGATACTGTAAAGCGGATTTTTTTTACTTAAATAAATACTACAAATTTAGCAGCTAATTCTGATTTTACATTTACTTACTGGAACAAGAGTTTGAATAACTCGGAAATGTGAGCTGTGAACATTATCAGCCACAGTCCCATAACGTTCTGCTAGAGACGCCACAACACAATGTCTGAGCCCATTGATAAAGTATAGTACCGTCCAGTAACTCATTTCCTGCATTTGAAAGGGATCAGCGTTGCAATAATCCGTTCTGCATTGGTGAAAGTGTACGCCAGCAGTTACCATCACGTGACACATCGTTTAGATGTGACACCCGCTTCCATTGTTGTCAAAGAAGTCTGAATGGCGAGGAATGAAAAGGCACACCCATCTCTTTGAGAACTGTCGAGAATCACCAGAAAACTGGGGACCCTGGCAATAGAAAACTGACGTGTCGGAATCGATTGATAAAGGAAAAAGTAAAACTCAGTCCTGAACCAGTGGGGTTCACATAAAGTGGTGCTCCATAGTTCTGACAATCAATTGGCTTCCCAACATTTTAGACTTAGGGTGAGCATATTTCGAATTTCTACCTATTTTTAAGGGTAGAACAAATGAATTTTGAGGATTTTCTCATCATTTTATCTGTGATGTCAGAGTGGTGAGAGGGGAAATGTTTAAACTTTAATGTCAGGGGTTAGGACACATTAGTAGACAAGACAGCGACAACTGCAAACTTTTAAAGTAATCTCAGAAACAACCCGTTTAAACTGTAATGTGAGAGGGACAAATTTTTAACCTTTGGAGTAAAGAAAGCTTACCATTTTGAACTGAAATAACACAGTGCTATATGTCATACATTTAATTTCCTACCAGACTTGAACCTTGGGTGACAACTATTTAAATGGTGACCTCAGAAGGCAAAACTCTGGAATTTTAAAAGTGACCTGTCTGCTGTAAATAGCCATACATTTCAGAGTGAATAATAGATTTGGGAAAAAATTTTAAGCAGGTAGCATTACTTTTCTGTTTTCCTAGCTACTTGCATTCTCATGTCGTAGCGACTGTGGCAGTATCCCAGGTGTGCATCTTGGATTCTATACTTAGCGTAAGTGCCCTACTTTCACAGTGATGTCACAGGAAAACCCAATGGCGATCTTGGATTCTATATTTAGCGCAAGTGCCTACATCCACCAGCAGACCAATACAGTATCTTGGAATTTTCAATTACCCACCAATTTATTGTACTTAGCACAACACCCCTACTTCCACAGTGAATTAAAAGAGTGGGGGAAAACGCTGTGACGTAATTGGGCTACTCGGACTTTCCCACCAATTTTTGAATTTCCTGCCAAATTTTGTAATTTGTGCTAATTTATACATAGAGCCACTGGCCTATGTCAGAGGAGCAAAGGGAGGGGGAGGGGGTAAATGTGGCAACAATTTGTGAAGTCATAGGGAGAGTGGGGAATCCTGGCTAAAATACAGAGCACTCCAAACTCTCGTTGTCTACCTACTGAATACGTTACATAAGTTGCTTATTTGAACTATCAAATCTTGTCTCATATCTCCGAGACTTCCGCCTATAGCCAAGACGGCGCACTGTTGCCAGCTTCCAGCTGTGAAGCGCTAAGTGCTGCAGGCGAAAATTGTAGTTGTCTACAGAGCTGTGATAACACTGAGGCATGGAGATGTTTACAAAATCGCATTACGTTTTGTTTAATGTAGGTCCATAAAGCTACAGCGCCCAGCCCACTGCAATTGTCAGAGACCAACTAACACCGACTCAACTACAGTCACGCATCATTGGGAGAAATGTGTCGCATTGAAAGCTGAATATGTGTACAGCAAAAGAACTGACCCTATCATCATATTTCGTGGTTTCAGCTTAATTATTCGGAGGTGATATTTAAAACCCTATGGCTACCCGTCGTTCGGTGGCAGCACGTAAATTGTGGAGCCGTTTCCTGGGTCACGACTCCTGCCTGTCCTGTATACTCTGGTTCCCTCGGACGCTGGTGTAATATTTGTTGGCATGACGTCCTTCTTGCTCACTCCTGGCTCCCACCGCCATTATTCTTGGCACGTCAGCTTGCAAGCCATCCGTCTTCTTTTTCCCGCCGGCATTTCTTTCCGCACGGTGTGATTTCTCCAGGAGCTGCTACGGAGTCCCCCAGTGCTCCCTTTATTGATCTTCATGCGTGACTTGGAAAGGCACGTGCTTCACTCTGGAGCTGCTGGAATCCAGCTGTAGGCTGCCCCGTTGTGTCTGGTTTTCTTTTCTTGTTTTCTTGACCCGAAAGAAAGGCCGACGTCGCAATGGAAGCTTGGCTACACTTTCCGGAAACGTACTGTGGAGCCCTCATTCATTCTTCATGTAACGCCTCAAATACTGGCTGCAAACGTCATACATTTTTCAACTAAGAAGAAGTGAGAGAAATACTGAAGTAATGCAACGGAATTTATGACAGAACTGAACACAGAAGATGTTTTGACAATGGTGACAATTCTATGCCAAAGAATCCGGAAACCATGAAATGCAGCGGACACCAGACTATTAGTCTCAGTTCAGATGCAAGTAAGGTTTTTTTTAAGAATCATGGATAACAGACTGGAAAACGCAACAGAGGAGAATTTGGCTGTTGATCAGTTTGGCTTTAGAAGGAATAGAGGCACAAGTTATTTAACAAAACTCTTAATAATTTTGGAAGAGAGGTTTCTTAAGAAGGGAGGAGAATTAAATATGTCTTTTATATATCTGGAAAAGATATTTGACAGTGTACGTTCGAAAAAACATAGAATCATAATAAAGGAAGGAGAGAGTAGACTATAAAAGCAGACAGTTTATAAACTCATTACACTTAAATCAACAAGTTACAGTGAGAGTTACAGGAGAATGTACCAACTTGAAACAGACCTGCTGCTGTTCTCGACTACAAAATATATTTAGTCTTGACCTGTAATTGCACTTTGTGTCAGCGTACAGGTTTTGATGGAATGTTTTAAAATGCTGTTTAGAACAGGAAGCTCAAGATGTTTTTACTTACTTTTTGTACTGAATATCTCGTAGAAAATTCATTTAGAGATGTTATTATGGCCCTGGAAACTTGATTTGTATATGCTGCCGGTGGAATTATTGATTGTGGTATTCTTTATGAATTAATTTCAACATCCGTTTTCGCAAAGTACTTGAGTTCCTTTATAACTTTTGTGCTTAGCTACAAAACACACACACTCATACAACTCCGCAGTAGAACTTTTCCTTCCACTCTGTCTGTGTGCACTGATAGAACTATCTTAACTTAAAACTCTTCAAAATTATAAGTAACATACAAAAGTTTCTAGAATGAAATTTTCACTCTACAGCGGAGTGTGCGCTGATATGAAACTTCCTGGCAGATTAAAAGTGTGTGCCGGAACGAGACTCGAACTCGGGACCTTTGCCTTTCGCAGGCAAGTGATCTACCAATTGAGCTACCCAAGCACGACTCACGCCCCGTTCTCACAGCTGTACTTCTGCCAGTACCTCGTCTCCTACTTGGGTAGCTCAGTTGGTAGAGCACTTGCCCGCGAAAGGCAAAGGTCCCGAGTTCGAGTCTCGGTCCGGCACACACTTTTAATCTGCCAGGAAGTTTCATATCAGAGCACACTCCGCTGTAGAGTGAAAATTTCATTCTGCTATATCTAGGCTGTGGCTAAGCCATGTCTCCGCAATAGCCTTTCTTTTAGGAGTGCTAGTTCTGCAAGGTTCGCAGGAGAGCTTCTGTAAAGTTTGGAAGGTAGGAGACGAGGTACTGGCAGAAGTAAAGCTGTGAGGACGGGGTGTGACTCGTGCTTGGGTAGCTTAGTTCGTAGAGCAGTTGCCCGCGAAAGGCAAAGGTTCCGAGATCGAGTCTCGGTCCGGCACACAGTTTTAATCTGCCAGGAAGTTTCGTTTAACATACAAAAGTAGTAAAACAGGCAGGTGCACGTTAGTTCACATAAAATTGTGATTTTCGTTTTATGTTTTTGTATACTCGTTACAATTACTGGAGCCGCGCGGGATTAGCCGAGCGGTCTAGGGGGCTGCAGTCATGAACTGCGCGGCTAGTCCCGGCGGAGGTTCGAGTCCTCCCTCGGGCATGTGTGTTTGTCCTTAGGATAATTTAGGTTAAGTAGTGTGTAAGCTTAGGGATTGATGACGTTAGCAGTTAAGTCCCATAAGATTTCACACACATTTGAACATTTGAACAATTACTGGAATTAATACAAATTAATTTTCTAAAATGAAATAATTATTTAACATATTACAATTTGTGTTGTGCTTCGAAAAAAAAAGAAATAGCTGGTTTGGCCGTGACGAGTACACGGACATAAAACTTCTTCACACGAACTTTACTTAAAAGTAAATCTATAATGATTTAAGTAATCTCTAAGTAAGAAAATGAAAAGCTGGACTAATCAATACCAAACAAAACGAACTCCAGTACCTCTGACAACATTGAAAACTTGTCTGAATCACGAAAATGAATAAGAAAAGTCTGAGGCCTGTTCGCTAATCTTTTCGGTCTGTACTTAGAAAATACAGTCGAGCACAGGCCAGCAGGGGACAAGGACGGAAAAATAGGAGAAAAATATGGTGGTTTGCAGATGAGATGGTTCTTGTAACATCGTTTAAAAAGAGTTGCAGGATAAAATGGATATCACTGAAACTAAAGGAAAACACCATCGTATTAAAACCCATACAACGGGAACATAAATAACGGCACTAGGAGAAAATAAGGGTAAAGATAACACTCAATGGAGAAAATTTGAAATATATACACTACTGGCCATTAAAACTGCTATATCTAGAAGAAATGCAGATGATAAACGGGTATTCATTGGACAAATATATTATACTAGAACTGACATGTGATTACATTTTCACGCAATTTGGGTGCTTAGATCTTGAGAAATCAGTACCGAGAACAACCACTTCTGGCCGTAATAACGGCCTTGATACGGTTGGGCATTGAGTCAAACAGAGCTTGGCTGGCGTGTACAGGTACAGCTGCCCATGCAGCTTCAACACGATACCACAGTTCATCAAGAGTAGTGACTGGTGTATTGTGACTGGTGTATTGTGACGGCCACCATTGACCAGACGTTTTCAATTGGTGAGAGATCTGGGGAATGTGCTATCCAGGGCAGCAGTCGAACATTTTCTGTATCCAGAAAGGCCCGTACAGGACCTGCAACATGGGGTCGTGCATTATCCAGCTGCTGGGCTGGAGCATCCCATTCTTGCACCAGTGCCTGCCGGAGCTCCTGAAGTGTCGTAGGGGTTTGAAGACGTGCAACGATACGTCGACCTAGAGCATTCCAGACGTGCTCGATGGGTCTGGAGAACAGGCAGGCCACTCCATTCGCCTGATATCTTCTGTTTCAAGGTACTCCTCCATGATGGCCGCTAGGTGGGGCCATGCGTTATCATCCATCAGGAGGAAGGTGGGACCCACTGCACCTCTGAAAATGCGGTCATACTGGTTCGAAATGACGTCCCGATACACCTGACCTGTTACAGTTCCTCTGTTAAGAACATGCAGGGATATATGTGCACCAATCATAATCCCACCCCACACCATCAAACCACGACCTCCATAGTGGTCCCTTTCAAGGACATTAATGGGTTTGTATCTGGTTCCTGGTTCACACCAGATGAAAACCCGTCGATAATCACTGTTCAGACTGTACCTGGACTCGTCTGTGAACATAACCTGGGACCACTATTCCAATGACCATGTACTGTGTTCTTGACACCAGGCTTTACGGGCTCTCCTGTGTCCAGGGCTCAGTGGAATGTACCTTGCAGGTCTCCGGGCGAATAAACTGTGTCTGTTCAGTCGTTTGTAGACTGTGTGTCTGTAGACAACTGTTCCAGTGACTGCGGTAAGGTCCAGAGCAAGGCTACCTGAATCCGTGGCCATCTGCGGGCACTGATGGGGAGAGATCAGTCTTCTCGTGGTGTTGTACACTGTGGACGTCCCGTACTGTAGCGCCTGGACACGTCCCCCGTCTGTTGGAATCGTTGCCATAATTTTGAGATTACACTTTGTGGCACACGGAAGGCCCATGCTACGACCTTCTGTGTTTGACCAGCCTCCAGTCGCCCTAGTATTCTAACCCTCATAAAGTCATGAATATGTGTTCTTTGAACCATTTTCAACGCACAGTCACCATTAGCATGCCTGAAAACGTCTGCACACCTACTCGCTGCACCGTACTCTGACATGCAACTGCTGCCAGCGCCGCCGTGTGGTAACCGCAGGTCAAAGCACCGCATGGCCATACCCAGAGGTGATTTAAACCCTCAAACAGCCCACCGGAGCGTTGTTTCACCACGTATCAGCATTATCCTTAATTTATGAGCATGCGTGTACAATAATGTACTCCAAACTTACATTCTCAGAAATTTGTTCCTCAAATAGAGGCCTATCTTTGATACTGGTAGTCTTCCCTTGTCCAGGAGTGTCCTCTTTGCCCTCTTTGCCTGCGATAGCCTGTCCTCCTTGCTTCGTCCGTCATGGGTTATGTTGCTTCCAAGACAGCAGAATTCTTTTACTTCGACTACTTGGCGATGCTAAGTTTGTCGCTATTCTCTTTTCTACTACTTCTCATTCTTTTATTTCCTGTTTACTCTCAGTCCATGTTCTGCACTCATTAGACAGTACATTCCATTCAGCAGATCCAGTGACTCTTCTTCACTTTCATTGACGACAGCATCATCAGCGAATCTTATGACTGATATCCTTTCACCTTAAATTTTAATCCCACTCTTGAACCTTTGTTTTATTTCCATGATTGCTTCTTCGACGCATAGACTGCACAGTTGGGACACCATACTGCAGCCCTGTCTTCGACCCTACTTAAACTGAGAATTTCATTCTTGGTCTTACAATCTTATTGATCCCTCTTGGTTCTTGTACATATTGCATATCACCCGTCTTTTCCTGTAGCTTACTTCTATTTTTCTCTGTATTTCGAACATTTTGTACCATTTTACATTGTCAAACTCTCTTTCTCGGTCGACAAATCCTATGAACGTGTCTTTGATTTTTCTTGTCGCGTTTCCGCTATCAAGCGCAACATCATAATTGCCTCTCTCGTGTCGTCACTTTTCTAAAGTCAAACTGATCATCATCTAACAGATCCTCAGTTTTAATTTCCATTCTTCTTACATTATTCTTGTCAGTAGTATGGCTGCATCAGCTGGTAAGCTGATTGTACGGTACATTTCGTACTTACGTATTTCTGCTGTCTTCGAAATTGTGTGAATGATATTTTTCCGAAAGTCTGGTGATACGTCGCCACTCTCATAGATTCTACACACCAACTTGAATAATCGTTTGGTTGCCATTCCGATGGAATATTATCTGTCCTTTCTGCCTTATTTGATATCAAGTCTTAAAGAGCTGTTTTCAATTCTGTTTCAAATTCTGGCTGTAACACAGAATTTCCGATGTTTTCGTTATCGATTCGAGTTTCACCTCCTGTCAAATCACCTGATAAGTCCTTACCCTACTAGAAGCCTCCCATGTACTCTATTCACCTATCCGTTCTTTCCTCTGTGTTCAACATTGAAATTCCCACTGCACTTTCAATGTTAACACACTTACTTGACTTTTCTGTATCCTTGTCTCTGATGAACACTCGCTGTCGAGGAGAACATGTCAGGTTCTGTTACCTAACAAGTCTTCGAGTCAGTTACATATCAGGAAACCTATTCCGTATATTCGTACCTTCGTTAACAGTCTACTGTGGTGAACCGCGTCAAATGCTTTTCGGAAATCTAGAAATACGGAATCTGCCTGTTGTCCTTCATCCGTAGTTCGTAGTATCTCACGTGAGAAAAGGGCAAGCTGAGTTTCACACGAGCGATGCTTTCTAAAACTGATGCTTGGACGGAAGGTTTTCGGTCTCTAGGAAATTTGTTACATTCGAACTGAGAAAATGTTCTAGAATTCTGCAGCAAACCGATGTTAAGGATGATGGTCTGTAATTTTGACGGCCCGTTCTTTCACTCTTCTTATGTGCAGGATTATCTTCTGTTCCGGTTTTCCAACAGTCCATGTTTCAATACCATACAACGCTGTGCTCCAAACATACATTCTCAAAAATTTCTTCCTCAAATTAGGGCCTATGTACGATATTAGTACACTTCTCTGAACCAGGCATGTCCTTTTTGCGATTGCTAGTCTGCTTTTTATGTCCTCCTTACTCCGTCCGCCATAGGTTATTTTACTACCTTGGTAACAGAATTCCTGAAATTCATCTACGTTGTGTCCATCAATCCTGATGTTAAGTTCCTCGCTGTTCTCAGTTCTGCCACTTCACATTACTTTCGTCTTTCTTCTATTTATTCTCAGTCCATATTCTGAAATAAAATGATCGTATGGCTTTTATTGGCTGGGATATCCCCTTCAGGGTTCGGCCCCCGTGTTGCAAGTCTTTTTAGTTGACGCCACTTCTGCGACTTGAGTGTCAATAATGATGAACATGAAGATGAAAGACAAACACGTAACACCGAGTCCCCTGCCGAGAATCGAACCCGGACCCGCTTGCGTGGTAGGCGGTAATGATACCGCTGCGCTATGGAGACGGACATTCAATACTCTCTACTCATTGGATTGTTCATTTCATTCAGCAGAGCATATAACACTTCTTCACTTTCACTGAGGGTAGCAATATCATCAGCATATCTTATTATTACTGATATCTTTTCACCTTGAACTGTAATTCCACACTTGAACGTTCCTTTTATTTCCATCATCGCTTCTTCGATATATAGTTTGAAAGGTAGGAGCGAGAAACTACATCCGTGTCTTCCACACTTCTAAATCTGAGCGCTTGGCTCTTGGTCTTCCACTCATATTATTCGTTCTTGGCTCTTGTACAGATGGTATATTACCCGTCTCTCCATATACCTTAACACTATATACATATACATATATATATATATAGCAGCATTTGATATTTCGGACGCTTTTTCCAAGTTGATAAATCCTATGAATGTAGATTGTCTTTCGTTAGTCTAGCTTCCATTATCAAACGCAATGTTAGAACTGCCTGTCTGGCACCTTTACGTTTTTTAAAGCAAAGCTGATCGTCATCTAACACACCCTCAATTTTTTTCCATTTCCTGCAAATTATTCTTGTCAGCAACATGCCTTCCTGAGCTGTTACGCTGATCGTACGATAATTCTCGCACTTGTGAGCTCTTGCAGTATTCGGCTTTGTCTGAATGATACTTTTCCGCATGTCGGATGGTGTATCGCCAAACTCACAGATTCTGCACATCAACGTGAATATTGGTTTTGTTGCACACTTCGCCAAATGAGCTTAGAAATCCAGAAAGAATGTAAACAATCCCTTCTGTCTTAGTAGATCTTAAGTCTTTCAAAGTTCTTTTAAATTGTGATTCTAATACTGAATCTTCTATCTCTTCTAATGTGACTGCTCTTTCTTCTTCTATCACATCAGACGAATCTTCCTCCTCATAGAGCCCTTCAGTTAAATTTTTTCCGGGTAAGAAATGAGGAGGTTCTGCGCAGAATAGGAGAGGAAAGGAATGTATGGGAAAAACTAACAAGAAGAAGGGAGAAAATGATAGGACATATCTTAAGACAACAGGGAATAATTTCCTTGGTACTAGAGGGAGCTGTAGGAGGTAAAAACTGTAGAAGAAGACAGATTGGAATGGATCCAGCAAATAATTGATGACGTAGGTTGCAAGTTCTACTCTGAGGCGAAGAGGCTGGCGCAAGACAGGAATTCATGGCGGGCCGCTTCAAACCAGTCATAAGACTGATGACTCAGTATATGTACGTCTACACACAGGAGTCACCTGCACCCACTGCTTCTTTTGAGTTATTTTTGTTGCACCATACTTGACTCCCCAACATGTGTTACTGCCCATTTTAACGATCTCCACTCCTCTTCATCTGAAACACCTACTGTGTTATTTTTTATCGCATTATCCACATCTCTAATGAACTTCGAAAGTTTCTCATCATTCCTCAGGACTTGAAATGTGCAGAAGCATTTTTTTTTTGTGATTATAATTATATGTGAGTTAAAACTGACAGCATTCACGTCACTTTAAATTTAATCATTATATCCAAACATTTCCATACCCTTCTAACAGTAATCCTCTTAGAGAACAAAATCTACTTCTATCCCAATGTATAAAAAATTTCTGACGAAAACAGAATGGAGTCAGGTCGATTTAAGCACACTGCCCGACAAAAAATGTGAAGCACCGACAAGACATGATCAGATGTCAATCTAACTTTTTGTGCAAGAACACACCTTAGGCGGATATGTAAATGCTTACAATTGCAGTGCTCTGTTGCAAGCAGAAGGACCACCAGATTGCGTTTGTGTTGTTCGTGTTTAGTCTACTTAGTGGCCGTGGTAGGGTTTATACGTCGCGCAGACAGCTTCAGATGCGAGTATTCATTGTGAAGGATATAGAGACGCCGCCAACTCATGTGAAACAGCGCTATCATCACCTAATTGAATTTGAAAGGGGCCTCATTGTAGCAATCTGGTCGAATCGTGCAATATCCAAATTCGGATGCAACAGCGGCCTGATGTTGGACTCCATGAGAGCGTGAGGACATTAATATTCGTCGTCAAGGTCACGGTCGACCACTTGTTACCACCAAAATGGATGATAGCTATACTGTGCGCCAAACACGTTGCAACCCCTTCACATCTGCACGTGCCTTCGGGGAACAAGTGAAGTGCTCCGTGCAACATTCTCTACCATTATCCACCATTGACTGGAGACTAGCAACAGGTAGACTGGGGAATTACCGCCCCATATTGAGCGTGCCGTTAACGCCACAGCACAAATGGCTGCAGTTTGAGTAGTACCGTAACGGCAAACATGTACTGACGATGAATGTCGTCGCATTGTGATCACCGACGAATCGCAGTTCTGCACTAACTCAGATAACCATCGTGGTCGTATATGGTGGAGATGGGGAGAGATCCCATTGGAGAGAGACAACAGTGTTACTCTTGGCGTCGTAGTGTGGAGAGTCATCAGCTATGACTTCATGTCAAGGCTGGTAGTCATTGAGGGAACTCTGGCAATACAACGATCGCCACGGACGTCCTGCGTCCTCGGGTATTATCTTTCATGCGACAGAAATGCGGCGTCACTTTTCAACATGACAATGCTCGTCCACACAATGCATGTGTATCTAAGAACTGTGTGCCTGATATTGAGATACTACCACGCCTAGCAAGATTCCCAGATCTTCCTCCGACAGAACATGTGTGGGACCAGTTCTGACGTCACATCCATCCCAGTGCCAATATCCAGGTTACCAAGGACAAATTACAACAATTGTGGATCAGTTTGCCTCAGTAGATGATTTAACGACCTTATGACACCCTTCCGGAAGGAATCTATGCACAGATCCGGATCAAGCTGGCGGAACGTCATACTGAGATGTGGACTCTTGCAGACAAGTTTTTTGAAAATTTGGGTTCATTTTGCAACTACTGTAATAACATCACATAATCTCACAGCCCGTGAAGTTTCGTTTCAATTTCTACTCCAGTTCTGAATGATTCTTTTTCTTTTTTTTTTAGGCATTGTATTTGAACGTCCCGCACTTCCTGTCTAATCGCGAAAGTTTCCCCACCTCCCCTACTTACTCTCTTACCAGCACTGAAATTAATAACAAACGACGGAGCTGATCTCCTTGGTACACAAAACGGGTTAGAACACTGTTGCAGAAACAACGAAACAAACATGCCAAATTTAAACAGACGCAAAATCCCCAAGATTGGCGATCTTTTAAAGAAGCTCTAAATTTAGCGTGGACTTCAATGCGAGATGCTTATAACAGTTTCCACAACGAAACTTTGTCTCGACACCTGGCAGAAAATCCGAAGAGATTCTGGTCGTGTGTGAAGCATGTTATCGGCAAGAAACAATCAATGCCTTCTCTGCACGATAGCAATGTAGATACTATCGAAGACAGTGCTGCCAAAGCAGGTTACTATTACACAGCCTTCCGAAATGCCTTCACAAAAGAAGACGAAGTAAATATTTCAGAATTCAAATCGAGAACAACTGCCAACATGAGTAACCTAGAATTAAATATCCTCGGAGTAGTGAAGCAACTTAAATCACTTAATAAGAGCAAGTCTTCTGGTCCAGACTGTATACCAATTAGGTTCCTTTCGGAGTATGCTGATGCATTAGCTCCATACTTAACAATCATATACAACCGTTCGCTCGACGAAAGATCCGTACCCAAAGACTGGAAAGTTGCAAAGGTCACACCAATATTCTAGAAAGGCAGTAGGAGTAGTCCAGTAAATTACAGGCCCATATTGTTAACGTCAATATGCAGCAGGATTTTGGAACATATATTGTGTTCTAACATTATGAATTACCTCGAAGAAAAATGTCTATTGACACACATTCAACATGGGTTTAGAAAACATCGTTCCTGTGAAACACAACTATCTCTTTATTCATATGAAGTGTTGAGAGCTATTGATAAGGGATTTTAGACCGATTTCGTATTTCTGGATTTTCAGAAGGCTCTTGGCACTGTACCACACAAGCGGCTCGTAGTGAAATTGCGTGCTTATGGAATATCGTCTCAGTTGTGTGACTGGATTTGTGATTTCCTGTCAGAGAGGTCACAGTTCGTAGTAATTGACGGAAAGTCATCGAGTAAAACAGAAGTGGTTTCTAGTGTTCCCCAAGGTAGGGTTATAAGCCCTTTGCTGTTCCTTATCTATATAAACGATTTTGGAGACAATCCGAGCAGCCGTCTTCGGTTGTTTGCAGATAACGCTGTCGTTTATGGACTAATAAAGTCATCAGAAGAACAAAAGAAACTGCAAAACGATTTAGAAAAGATATCTGAATGATGCGAAAAGTGGCAGTTGACCCTAAATAACGAAAAGTGTGAGTTCACCCACATGATTGCTGAAAGGAACTCGTTAAACTTCGGTTACACGATATCTCAATCTAATCTAAAAGCCGTCAATTCTACTAAATACCTAGGTATTACAATAACGAACAACTTAAATTGGAAGGAACACATAGAAAATGTTGTGGGGAAGGCTAACCAAAGACTGCGTTTTATTGGCAGGACACTTAGAAAATGTAACAGACTTACTAAGGAGACTGCCTACACTAGGCTTGTCCGTCCTCTTCTAGAATACTGCTGCGCGGTGTGGGATCCTTACCAGGTAGGACTGACGGAGTACATCGAAAAAGTTCAAAGAAAGGCAGCACGTTTTGTATTATCGCGAAATAGGGGAGAGGGTGTCACAGAAATGATACAGGATTTGGGCTGGACATCATCAAAAGAAAGGCGTTTTTCGTTGCGACGGAATCTTTTCACGAAATTCCAGTCACCAACTTTCTCCTCCGAATGCGAAAATATTTTGTTGACATCGACCTACATAGGGAGGAACGATCACCAAGATAAATTAAGGGAAATCAGAGCTCGTACGGAAAGATAGAGGTGTTCATTCTTTCCGCGCGCTGTACGAGATTGGAATAATAGAGAATTGTGAAGGTGGTTCGATGAACCCTCTGCCAGGCACTTACATGTGATTTGCAGAGTGTCTAGGTAGATGTAGATGTAGATGTACTAGCTTCCCGAGTACTGAGACGACGAAGACGTATGTGCTGCAACGATCCTGTACCTGCTTACTGTTTGGACTCTGGGTGTTTGGGCACTGTGGAACCCTGTTGTTTCTGGACCCTTTCAGGTTTAAGTAAAATTCACTCTTTTCGCTAAAATATCTTCAGTACAGTTTAGTTTTTATTGCAACAGCAGTCTCATTCTACATGGTACCTTGGACATTCAAGCAGCCAGGCTAAGAGGAAATGAAATAAATTAAATGAATTCGCAATTGCGAATGAGGACTACCATCAGCTGTAGAATGGAAAGACGACAGTGAAAATTCGTGCCGGACCGGCACTCGAACCCGAATTTCCCGCTAATAGCGAGCGGCCGCCTTACCATTTGGCTATCCGTGCG
Source organism: Schistocerca cancellata (assembly GCF_023864275.1). Lineage (NCBI taxonomy): Eukaryota > Metazoa > Arthropoda > Insecta > Orthoptera > Acrididae > Schistocerca > Schistocerca cancellata. The sequence goes on along the minus strand of NC_064627.1, from coordinate 922,670,607 downwards.
CGACTCACAGCCAGACCCAAACTTCCCTATGACGTCAACAATGAGTAGTTGTTTTTCGCATTTGTGAATTCATTTAATGTATTTTATAACGGCTGTAGTCACCACAATGCCTGTTGCTTTGGACATGCGTGCACATCCAAGAGAACTTCGCATCGTATTCACAATAACACAGGCACTGCAATATCGTAAGAGAAAATGTGGCAGTTTATCTGTTGAAATAAGGAATAAATTTAGCTCTGACGGTAAAAATTACCTCGAGTTTTCTTTTTTGTGTCATTATCTATTTATGGACTACCAGACTTGTCCTATTCATATTAAAAGTTTTTATTCAGAACTTACACTATGTCAGTGCATACGCAATACAACAGTATTACTCATTAGGTTACCTTCCATTCGGAAAGCGGTCGCACTGAGTGACAGTTATATTGACTTGTAAACTATAGTTTGCAGCAATCAGTCGTCCTTTTTTTAAATTTTATTGTGCAGATATCGATTTCGGCTATAAGCTAGCCGTTCTCAATGCTAACAATACAAGAAGTACATAGTCAGATGATGTCATAAAAAGTTACAAGTAATGGCTTAACTCATATGGTTTCTATATTACACACCACTATTATTTTCGTTCAAAACATGTAACTCCCTGTTGATTGGGCTTCACCCACAGTTCATTGAATACTACTGTTTGCGGAAGGCAGGCTGTATGGAGAACACATCGCTTGGTTACGTGGCACCGTCTACATGAACTACGTATATAAAATTCAAGGGAAGTAAACCACTTCAAATTTGCATGAGACTTACATTAAATGAAGCATAAGTAAAATTCTTTACATTGTAGTCCGACTTATTTCACATTTGCCGGCAAGTAATAAAATTTCCATGTTAGTGAGTCCGTTATTATTATTAAATTTGAAGTGGTTTACTTCCCTTGAATTTTATATACGTAGTTCACGTAGATGGCGCATGTAACCAACCGATGTGTTTTCCACACAGCCTGCCTTCCGCAAACGTTAGAATTCAATGAACTGTGGGTGAAGCCCGATCAGCAGTGACTTACATGCTTAGAGCGAAAATCATAGTGGTATGTAATATACAAACCATATGAGTAAAGCCGTTACTTGTAACTTTTTATGACATCATCTGACTATGTACTTCTTATATTCTTAGCATTGAGAATGGCTATCTTCTAGCCGAAATATGGATCTGCGTAACAAAATTTTTGAAAAAAGGACGACTGATTGCTACAGTATATAATTTACAAGTATTATTTACTGACTTTCTGTCACAAATTCCGTTACCTCTTCCGGTCTTGCGATTAGTTAATGGCCGGCCGCAGTGGCCGAGCGGATGTAGGCGCTTCAGTCTGGAACCCCGCTACCGCTACGGCCGCAGGTTCGAATCCTGTTGCGAGCATGGATGTGTGTGATGTCCTTAGGTTAGTTACGTTTAAGTAGTTCTAAGTTCTAGGGGACTGATGACCTCAGATGTTAAGTCCCATAGTGCTCAGAGCCATTTTTTTGATTAGTTAATGTTCATATGCTAAAGTCAAACTGTACGTTAAGTTACGATTCCACGTACTCATACTCAAAAACATTGTTACAGTGATATTATCGAACTTACGCATGTAAAGTGTAGCAATGTAGTAGTGGTAGCAATTAGTTTACACCCATCACGACGGACAGTTTAAATATGTCAGTTTATCAATTATTTGAGAAAAATTTATCAGTATTTCCAAGATAAACAAAGTGGCTAGATAACTCACTAAGTCCAGACTTAAGGCGGGGAATAAGTTGGGTAGAGGCCTGGAGGAGATGACTGCTGCGAGAATGACCGTACGTTCCTCTGTCCCTGGTAACAGGCAGCAGGTTTGCGAGGACAGTGACCGGTAAACGTTCTAAATGATTCGACGCACAACTCGGGGAGGCGCTAAAAATGTCGCGTCACTGCTGTGTGACACGACTATCAGCTGTTGCTAATTGTGAGCCATTTGCTCGCTGTTTAAGACTCTTGACCAGGAAAAGACTCGCGAATGACATCGTCCTTGAAAGTGAAAAATTACGCTTCATTATCCCCGTAGCGGATCTCCCCCCGCCCCCCCCCCCCTCTGCACTATAAATAGCGGTTCAAAGAGACAAGATGATGTGTCTAAGCCGTCATTTAGCACCATCAGTCTTCTGCGTTGTGAATCATCAATCAACCAGCGATCTTACCCGAAGGTCAACAAGCAAATTTTTAAAAAAGAAACTAAAAACAATACAGGCAAATAAGGGTTCTTAGGGTCTAGTAAACAGAGTGCCATACTGTATTTAGCAATCACACGCCTTCTACATTCGTAGTTACATCTCTACTCCGCTACACACCTTATGGTGTGTGGCGAAGGATACTTCCTGCGCTACTGTCACCTCAGTCCTTTCCTGTTCCGGCAGCAGACAGGGTGCGGAAAAACGACTGTTGGGAAGACTTGGTGCTCTTTTCTCAAGATATACATTGGAAGGAGCAACATAGTGGTTAAATCATCCAGGAATGTAAACTTCCGTAATTTTAACAGTAAACTACTCTTGTAGCGTCTGCCGCTGTAGAAGGGTGAGCACCTAAGTGACGCTTTCGAGCTTATCAAATGTACCGGTGACGAAAGGAGCAGCTTTTCTTTGCGTCTTCTCCATACTCTCCATGAATCCCACGTGTGAGCCTATCACAGACCGACGAGCGTTGATCAGTTTGATACGGCAGGTGAAGATAGCAAAACGAAAGCAGAAGTTTTAAATTTCGCAACCGTCCACACGTGAGAAGCGTGCAAACATACCATCATTTGATCAACGAACAGACTCTCTTATGGAGCACATAGTAATAAGGGAAAGAATTGAAAGAGTTGAAAACAAATAGATTAATAAATTTTTTAATAATTTTTTCATAATGCGGGGCCACAGTCATAATATATTTCTTTAAGCCGGCCTGAGTGGCCGAGCGGTTCTAAGCGCTTCAGTCTGGAACCACGCGACCGCTACGGTCGCAGGTTCGAATCCTGCCTCGGGCATGGATGTGGTTCAAATGGTTCAAATGGCTCTGAGCACTATGGGGCTCAACATCTTAGGTCATAAGTCCCCTAGAACTTAGAACTACTTAAACCTAATTAACCTAAGGACATCACACACACCCATGCCCGAGGCAGGATTCGAACCTGCGACCGTAGCAGTCCCGCGGTTCCGGACTGCAGCGCCAGAACCGCTAGACCACCGCGGCCGGCAGGGCATGGATGTGTGTGATGACCTTATGTTAGGTAGGTTTAAGTTGTTCGATGTTTTAGGGGACTGATGACCACAGAAGTTAAGTCCCATAGTGCTCAGAGCCATTTTTCTTTAAAGTCAGTACCGCCACTAGACTTGTTTATTTGCAGTGTTACATTTACACTTACACGATAATGATTTCGGCTTCAAAGTGCCATTATCAAGTGTTTTAAGTGCTGTACAGTGATTAAGAGTATGCCATCTTAGGCACTGTATAACACTTAAAACAATTGATAATGGCACTTTGAAGCCTAAATCATGATCGTGTAAGTGTAAATGTAACACTGCAAATAAACAACAGTCTAATGGCGGTACTGACTTTAAAGCAAACAAATAGGTCACCAAGTGCGGATCGAACCCCAGTTCAGTTTTGCAAAGAGTACTCTACAGCACTAGCACCTTACTTAGCTTGAGATTATCAAGCATCTCTCGCCTAGCGCAAGGTTTCAAGCGACTAGAAAGTAGAGCAGGTGACACCTGAGTATATGAAGGGTAATAGAACAGACCATCAAAATTACAGATCAATATCCTTAACATCGGTTTGCTGCAGAATCCTTGACCATAATCTCATTTAGAATGTAATAAATTTTCTTTAGACCGAGATGGTTATGTGCACGAATCAGGACGATTTTAGAAATAATCGCTTGTGCTCTTTTCTCACATGATATACTGAAAATTGTGGATAAAAGGCTACAGGCTGATCCCATATATCTCGATTTCCTCAAAGCATTTGACACGGTGCTCCACTGCAAACTGTTAACGTGTTATGAGCATATAGAACAGGTTCGCAGATATGGGAGTGGCTCGAAGGGTTTTTATGTAAAAGAACCCAATATGTTATCCTCGAAGGCGAGTACTCATCAGAGAAAGGGATCGTCAAGACTATCCCAGGGAAATGTAATAAGACGGCTGTTATTTTCTAAATACATAAATGATCTGGCGGACAGGGTGGGCATAAATCTGCGGTTGTTTCCCGGTACTGTTGTTGTGTATAGTAAGGTATGGAAGTTGTGTGACTGTAGGAAGATACAAGATGACTTAGACAAAATTTCTAGTGGATGAGATGAATCGCAGCTAGCTGTAAATGTAAAAAAATCTAACTTAATGCAGTTGAGTAAGATGGTTCAAATCGCTCTGAGCACTATGGGACTTAACATCTGAGGTCATCAGTCCCCTAGAACTTAGAACTACTTAAACCTAACCAACCTAAGGACATCACACACATCCATGCCCGAGGCAGGATTCGAACCTGCGACCGTAACGGTCGCACGGTTCCAGGCTGAAGACCCTAGACCCGCTCGGCTACAACGGCCGGTAGTTGAGTAAGAAAAACAAACCGGTAATGTTCGGATACGCCATGAGTGATGTACTGCTTAACACAGTCATGTCGTTTAAATAACTGGACGTAACGTTGCAAAGCGATATAAGTGGAACGAGCATGTAACGACTGTGATAGAGAAGGCGAATGGTCGAGTTCGGTTTATTGGGAGAATTTTGAGAAAGTGCGGTTCATCTGTAAAGGAGACCACTCATAGGATGCTAGTGTGACATATTGTAGAGTATTGGTCGGCTGTTTAAAGTCTGTACCAGATCGGATTAAAGGAAAACGTCGAAGCAATTCAGAGGCGGGCTTCTAGATTTGTTACCGGTAGGTTCGAACAGCACACAAGTGCTACGGAGATGGTTCGGGAATTAAAAGGCGAACCCCTGGAGGGAAGGCGACGTTGCTTTCGAGGAACACTACTCAGAAAATTTAGAGAAACTGCAGGAAGGTATTCTACTGCCGCTAAGACACACATTCCGCGTGACGACCACTAAGGTAAGATGTAGGAAATTAGGGCTCATACGGAGGCATATGGCCAATCGTTTGTCTATCGCTCTATTTGCAAGTGGAACAGGAAAGGGAATGGCTACTAGTGGTAGAGGCAACCCTCTGCCATGCACCGCAAGATGGCTTGAGGAATATGTCTGAAGACGTAGATATATTACTCAGTTACGGATGGAACGGCGGTTTCGTGAGCTATTTCCGCGGGACTGGACTACGTGAGGATACTATTAAAGAATTTCAGTCGTGTTTGTGCCTTTCTGACTATTTCGTAGTTTCATGCTATTGTTCCACATTATATAACTGCATACAGATACTCTCAGGCACAAAATGGGGGTGACTGCTTCCATTGACCATACGGAAGTGTAGCCACACAATAACAGGTCTTTTCGTCTATTTATGCTCAAAATTGGACACGTGTTTATGTTGACACTCTGTACCTGTGCCAAGTGATAATTCCTCTGCAGGTCTTTCTCTAATACGCTACAATTTTCCAGCGTTGCAACTACCCTATGGGGTGATCCCGTGTTGATGTAACAAACTTTTAGGGATGATAGACAAGGTTTGTTGTTGTTGTGGTCTTCAGTCCTGAGACTGGTTTGATGCAGCTCTCCATGCTACCCTATCCTGTGCAAGTTTCTTCATCTCCCAGTACCTACTGCAACCTACATCCTTCTGAATCTGCTTAGTGTATTCATGTCTTGGTCTCCCTCTGCGATTTTTACCCTCCACCCTGCCCTCCAATGCTAAATTTGTGATCCCTTGATGCCTCAGAACATGTCCTACCAACCTGTCCCTTCTTCTCGTCAAGTTGTGCCACAAACTCCTCTTCTCCCCAATTCTATTCAATACTTCCTCATTAGTTATGTGATCTATCCATCTAATCTTCAGCGTTCTTCTGTAGCACCATATTTCGAAAGCTTCTATTCTCTTCCTGTCCAAAGTATTTATCGTTCATGTTTCACTTCCGTACATGGCTACACTCCATACGAATACTTCCAGAAACGATTTCCTGACACTTAAATCTATACTCGATGTTAACAAATTTCTCTTCATCAGAAACGCTTTCCTTGCCATTGCCAGTCTACATTTTATATCTTCTCTACTTCGACCATTATCAGTTTTTTTGCTCCCAAAATAACAAAACTCCTTTACTACTTTAAGTGTCTAATTTCCTAATCTAATTCCCTCAGCATTTAATACGATTACATTCCATTATCCTCGTTTCGCATTTGTTGATGTTCATCTTATATCCTCCTTTCAAGACACTCTCCATTCCGTTCAACTGCTCTTCCAAGTCCTTTGCTCTCTCTGACAGAATTACAATGTCATCGGCGAACCTCAAAGTTTTTATTTCTTCTCCATGGTAAATGTATCAATAGGATATAAGAATCCGGAAACTCACCGAGTTGGAAATTGTAACCGAAAATCGTTATGATACGTCTGACAGTAGAATCTGGTAGTCGTTGTTGGTACGGCTGTAGGGTAGACAATCCCGACGAGCACTTAGATGTAAGGGTTGGGATAGTAACTCATCCAATGCAGATGGCGTACTGTGTACTGACATGAGCAGTCCTACTATGGAAGACTGTAGTCTGTGTCTACGTTTTAAGTACTAACGTCGATCGGGCTGCGGGCTTTCAAATATAAAATGAATGATGATGATGAGATGGTGTAGCCCTTAGCTAGACACCCTCTGATTCAGAGTTGAAATATTAAAAGTTTTGGCTGGTTTCGTCGTCTAGGGGCTGGGATACGTAGTTGCCTCATTACAAGCCGAATACTGCAGAGTCTACAGTATACAATATGAATACAAACATGAATCGAATGGTCGAAGGTTCCTATCACTCGGCAATTTGCGAATTAATATAGAAATTTATGAATGAATGATTGCAATTAAATACAATCTGCAGGTACTATCTTAACGACTTAAAGGATTAGTACGACAGTAGTAGTACTTTTGGGACTGCGGTATATTTCTGCAACACACTTATTGGTGTCGATGGTCCAGCAGTTAAATAAAATGTAAGTTGAATAAGAGGGAAACAATAGATTAATACTTCATGTAATTAGTTATGAACAACAACATAGCTCACGAGATATTCACTTCTGAACGCATACTATGTCTTCACTGCAGAATCCACGGAAATCACACAAGAGCACAGGTCGGCACTCCAAAATATTTCTATCCTCCGCGATCACGCGCAAACTGCTCCACTGTCCAAGTTTTTCCGCCGACTGTGCGTCCGTCGCGCTGTACAGTCTGCGTCCAGCACTCACTCCCGTGTCCTGTGCCGTACTGTCCAGAACTGCCCACTCTGTGTCCTCTATCGAAACGATCCTCCTCCACCACTTCCATACAGTCTCACCATTAACGAGCACTGTGATTGGCTAGAGCCCTCCGTCCATGTCTCCAAGCCAACATACACTCACAAACATATTGAAACACCTTGGAAATACTGGATTTACATTTAAATAACCTGAAATTAAATAAATATTCCTGCGGCTGGACCATAAACACGCTCTAACACACATTATTAGATACATAAAAAAATTAAATAGGAATAGAACAAAAGGTAGGCCAGTAGCCTAATGTCTCTGTGATTTCTAAAACACAGTAAATATTTAACCAATTTCTTCATGAATAGTATATATCGGATATAAACAAAGACGTAGACGAATAAATGTATTTATAAGCATGCTGGTACCGTTTTTTCGTGTCACTGTGGAGTACTTATGGCCTGACGTGATTAGTAGTAATCAGCCACTTTGACCTCCAATAACTCATGTACTATTCAACTTACATGTCTGTAATTCATAGGTTTCTAAAGATATGTAGATCAACGAAATCGGAAAACCCGTTTATATGTAGGAAATTCGTTACTGGGTGTTACTTGTATAATTTACAGTCAGTTACTAAACTTTAAATTAATAAATATATTGAAAATCTGTTTACACCATCAGAATTGTTGTGCAAATAATGGTAACGTACATGCTTCCTTTTGAGGTATCATGATTCATATGGCAACTATTAATTTCTATACGAACTGTGAAATGTCTGCCGTGATGGTTTCACAAATTCCGCCATCTTTGGCACTCCTGGCGTGCCTCCTCCATCGCCACACCGTCACCATGGAATTCCCAGCCAGGTGCTCGATGGACCACGTGGTCCGGCCATTGTGCAGCATCACGCACTTGCTAACGAGCTAACTCTGAACTTAGAATATTTTCATGGCGCCACATCTCGCCCATTACCTCATAAGGCCTAACCAAATGGGGTTGTACACAGTGACGGAACTTGCACACACAATCTTTCTGTATTCTCAAGCAAATGGGAGCAGCTGAGAAGTGGAAACGTTGTCGAGGACGAAAATATCCGCGTAGAAGACATGTGGCTCTCACCATGTTTGGAGGACCATTCTAACGATTTAGTGAAATAGAGCAATTCGCACCACACTACAACGACCAAGGTGGACGACGAACTACACTGACACGGACTACTGACTTAGCAGGTGCAGTGCTTGGTCGAATCAACGAGGCACCTGCAGTCAGCACTTGATCAGTCGTACGTGAAATGAATGTTTGGCAAACTACTACAGGAAATGCTGCTACACCAGTACCATCCACAGAAAGTGCATAATTTGACTACTGCTGACTTCGGATCTCGTATCGTGTTCACGAATAGTTCTAGCAACACCTTACAGTCGACCCCCACTTTCCTGCAAATCTATAAGGGACGATAAAAAGATTTCAGTTTGATGGCGTTGTTGCCGCGTATATGCCACGTAACGTAACTCTGACGCTGGTATATTAGCACCGAAGGGCTTAGTGTGGCATTGGTACCTTTCCGACGCGAGTGAGATAAATGCGGGAATGTGAAATATGTCGACGTTATTACCAAATGCGTCCAAACAAGACTGGCTTGCTGTTATTATTTTCTTGGGTGCTGAAGGACGAACACCAGTAGACATCCAGCGGAGAAGGATGACAGACTAAAGGCCGAAATACCAAATGTCTTTTTCCAAAGCTGTTCCACAGAGGAAGACTGCACTGTAGTTCCTTCTCTAGATTGTCGCACAGGTGACAAAATGTTAGATATGGAAATACATGACAGAGGGATAGAAAAATAATTAAAATCGCTTAAAAGAGGATAGGCCACTGGACCTGATGGAATACCAGTTCGATTTTAAACAGAGTACGCGAAGGAACTTGCCCCCACCCCCCTCCCCCTTCTTGCAGCGCTGAACCGTAGGTCTCTAGAAGAGCATAGCTTTCCAAAAGATTGGAAGAGGGTACAGGTTATCCCCGTTTCCTAGAAGGGACGTCGAACAGATGGGCAGAACTATAGACCTATATCTCTAACGTGGATCATTTGTAGAATTTTGGAACACGCATTACGTTAGAGTATAATGACTTTTCTGGAGACTAGAGATCTACTCTGTAGCAATCAGCATAAGATTCGAAAAAGACGATCGTGTGGAAAATTGTAATGACATGGCGAAAAACTGTAGAATATCGGCGGTTGGTGCAAGAATTGGAAATTGCTCCTCGACATAAACGAATATTCCGTATAAATACAAATAAGAAGGAAGATCCATAACTGTCCATTCTGTTACACGTTTGCAGAACCATCACTGAAAGCAGTTGATGATGATGATGCAGATGCACACCGACTTCAGGCCACAAGTGGCCCATCGGGACCATCCGACCGCCGTGTCATCCTCAATGAGGATGCGGATAGGAGGGGTGTGTGGTCAGCACACCGTTCTCCCGGTCGTTATGGTGGTTTTCTTTGACCGGAGCCGCTGCTATTCGGTCGAGTAGCTCCTCAATTGGTAGCACGAGGCTGAGTGCACCCCGAAAAATGGCAACAGCGCGTGGCAGCTCGGATGGTCACCCATCCAGGTGCCGGCCACGCCGAACAGCGCTTAACTTCGGTGATCTGACGGGAACCGGTGTATCCACTGTGGCAAGGCCGTTGCCACTGGAAGCAGTTACTTCCATAAAAATCTATGTGTTTGCATACGGTGCGATGTGAATTGGAACGATCACATAAAACCAATGGCTGGCAAGGCAGTTACAAGACTGAGATTCATTGGAAGAATCCTCGGGAAATGTAGCCCATCAACAATGGAGATAACTCACAAAACACTTGTTCGACCAGTACTTGAATATTGCTCGTCAGCCTGGGATCAGTACCAGGCAAAATTGGCAGTGGAAACAGAGGTTCAAAGTACAGCAGCGCGTTTCGACACAGGTTCATTTAGTAAGCGCGAAATGTCAGGGAGATGCGCTGTCAACTGAACGGGCCGACCCTGCAAGAAATGCATTCTACATGACGGCGTGATTTGCTGTTAAAATTCTGCGGCCGCACGTTCCTAGAAGGGTCAACCAATATCTGGCTTCCTCCTACGTATATCTCGCGAGAGGACCATGAGGGTAAAATCAGAGGAATTCGAGCTCACCCGGAGGCTTACCAGCAGTCTATCTTCCCACGAACCATTCTCGACAGTAACGGAACAAGAGGAAAGTGATAGTACCCTCCTGCACACACCGTAAAATGACTACCAGGGTACAGATGTAGATAACAAGCATGATTTGTATTTTTCCGCGCTCCTACTGCCCGTTTCCATTATAAAGCGTATTCAGTGACTTGAAAGATGCGCATTTACCCTGTACATGTATCAGGTTTCGTTCACAAACTTCGCCACTGTACTTTTAGCTAATAGTAGGTTATGATACTTTTACCTTTATGTACAGAGAGTGACGAAATGATACCACCAAACATTACGGTGAGGAAGCAACAATTACGCCAACGAGCGCAGACGTTATAGGGTCAGCACCTACCGTTAGGCCACCACTTCGGCAGCTAACGTGATTACCCAGGCTGGTCGACAACGAGCGGAACTTCTCGCAGAGAGCCCGACAGCAGTGCGGACTTTGCGTGGTGGCGAACGACAGCACTGTAGAGCGTCCAGTATCACATCTCCTGCGGATGTGTTCCTAACGACAAACGTTGGCCCCTGTCATACTGGCAATTTGAAGTGTCACTGAATGGTGACTGGGTGTTATGTGATGTGCTTAGGTTAGTTAGGTTTAAGTAGTTCTACGTTCTAGGGGACTGATGACCATAGATGTTAAGTCCCGTAGTGCTCAGAGCCATTTGAACCATTTCGTCACTGAATGACATTTCTGAACATGGGTTCATATCCTCAATTTCTTTCTCAAGACACCATCGACAAAATAGAGAAATTTCTCCTTATCGTTTCGTTATACCTAGCATATTCATTTCATAAAAGTGATGTTGCTTGGGCACCACACGTATGTTTGATGGTTGCTTTAATGCCAAATATACACTTTGTACTGCAGCACAGAAATTGTATTTATCGTCTGTTTGTGTTCTGGTATCATGGGTGCGTTTGTGTGTGTGTGTGTGTGTGTGTGTGTGTGTGTGTGTGTGTGTGTGTGTTAGAGAGAGAGAGAGAGAGAGTTTGCACATACACACATCAAAAAACTTTTGCATCACCTCGGTCTTGAGAGTTCCGGAACCTGTACAGAACAATGGAATAGAGATCAACATAAACATCATTTCATCCCTTTTTATTGCTCATGAAAACGACACATTGCTTGTTGTACCACCATACAGCGAGACCTTCAGAGGTGGTGGTCCAGATTACTGTACACACCGGTACCTCTAATACCCAGTAGCACGTCCTCTTGCAGTGATACATGCCTGTAGTCGTGGCATGCTATCCACAAGTTCATCAAGGCCATATTGGTTCACTCCTCAACGGAGATGCGACTTATATCCCTCAGAGTGGTTGGTGTGTCACAGGGTCCATAAACAGCCTTTTCAATCTATCCTATGCATGTTCGACACAGTTCATGTCTGGAGAACATGCTAGCCACTCTAGTCGAGCGATGTCGTTATCCTGAAGGCAGTCATTCACTAAATGTTCACGATGGGTGCGCGAATTGTCGTCCACGAAGACGAATGCCTCGTCCATATGGTGCCGATATGGTTGCAGCATCGGTAAGACGATGGCATTTACGTATCGTACAGACGTTATGGTGCCTTCCATGTCCACCAGCGGCATACGACGGCTTCACATAATGCCATTCCAAAACAGGGGGGAAACCCTTGCTGCTACTCGCTGGACATTGTGCCTAAGGCGTTCAGCCTGTCCGGGTTGCCTCCAAACACGTCTCCGACGATTGTCTTGTTGAAGGCATATGCGACACTCACCGGTGAAGAGAACTTGATGCCAATTCTGAGCGGCCCATTCGGCATGTTGTTGGGCCCATCTATTCCGCGCTGCATGATTTCGTGTTTGCAAAGATGAACCTCGCCATGGACGTCGGGAGTGAAGTTGCGCATCATGCAGCCTACTGCACGCAGTTTGAATCGTAACACGACGTCTTGTGGCTGCACGGAAAGCATTAGTCAACATGGTGGTGTTGCTGTCAGGATTCCTCCGAGTCATAATCCATAGCTAGCGGTCATTCACTGCTGTAGTAGCCCTTGGGCGGCCTGAGCGAGTCATGTCGTCGACCGTTCCTGTCTCTCTGTATGTCCCCCATGTCAGAACAACATTGCTTTGGTGCACTCCGAGACGCCTCTATACTTCCTTTGTTGAGAGCCCTTCCTGGCACAAAGTAACAATGCGGACGCGATCGAACGATACTGACCGTCTAGCCACACTTGAACTACAGACAATACTTGCCGTGTACCTCCTTCCTGGTGGAATGACTGGAACTGATCTGCTGTCGGATCCCCTCCGACTAATAGGCGCTGCTCATGCATGGTTGCTTACATCTTTGGGCGGGTTTAGTGACATCTCTGAACAGTCAGAGGGACTGTGGTTGGTTGGTTTGGGGGAAGAGACCAAACTACGAGGTCATCGGTCTCATCGGATTAGGAAAGGACGGGGAAGGAATTCGGCCGTGCCCTTTGAAAGGAACCATCCCGGCATTTGCCTGGAGCGATTTAGGGAAATCACGGAAAACCTAAATCAGGATGGCCGGACGCGGGATTGAACCGTCGTCCTCCCGAATGCGAGTCCAGTGTGCTAAACACTGCGCCACCTCGCTCGGAGAGGGACTGTGTCTGTGATACAATACCCACAGTGAACGACTGTCTTCAGGAGTTCTGGTAACTGGGGTAATGCAATTTTTTTTTATATGTGTATGTACATTCGTTTCTCGCAGGGCGCCTGACAGCAGTGCGGACGTTATATTGTGGCGAAAGACAACACAGTACAGCGTACATAACCACCTCTGCCGCTGAGGTGTTGGTGGACCGACACTCGTTGACTCCTATCACTTCGGCACTCTGTAGTGACACTGATGATATTTCTGAACATGGGTTCATAATCTCCGACTATTTCTCAAGACACTATCAATTACTTCGAGAAATTTCTCCATGTGTTTCGTTATACCTTGTATATTCATTTCTTAAAAATGATGTTCCTAGGCCTCTACACGTGTTATACGTGTGTTTGCTTCAATACTAAATACGCACTTTGAGCTGCTGCACAAAAACGGTATGTATCACGTATTTGTGAACTGGTTTGATGAGTGTGCGTTTGTATGTATGTAAGTGTGTGTGTGTGTGTGAGAGAGAGAGAGAGAGAGAGAGACAGAGAGAGAGGGAGGGAGAGAGATTGCGCATGTGTACGAAGCATTGAATTTCCTTGTCACTCAAGCACCTGGAGTACATACTATGTACATACTAGTGCAGGTACAACACTCAGGTTGACACATGCCTACTTGTTGCAAACAGATCAGCTTTAGGTTTTGAGTGTGTCTGAATTCACATGAAGAGGGAACACAGTTTTGTATGTTTCTGTAACACATTGATAAGTAAGTGTCAAGAATCTCTGGTTGTTTTGTAATTCTGTCTCTCTATCCGTTTTCTTGATTGTTAATTTCAGCAAGGTTTTCTGTGTATTTTACGTATCTTAGGTCTATTTACTCATTAAGTAGTTTTAGTGGGTAATTGTGTTATGTAAATATATTTCCATCTCTTCCAAAATGTTCATTAGTGGTCCTTCGGATGTTACGTATAGAATCTAAATAGCTCGTTCTAAATCATATGCTATGTATTGTTTGGTTTTCAATTGGTGACAAGTCGCTGTATCTAATGTTTCGCGATATCTAATCCTGAAGTTTCTACCCCTCTGACCTACGTAGAACTTCTCGCAGTCTTTGCTTTGAATTTTGTTTATGCCTAGGTTCGTTTAAATTGGTAATTTCATTTTATCCCATTCAGTGCGTGAACTAAGATTGTGTCGTGTTTGGTAAGCAAATCTTATGCTTGTATTTTTTAGTAGAATAATAAAACTACCGTTAGAATATTATACTATACAAAAACAAATTACAGTCCTACAATATGTGGCAAAGCAAAATGATTATAATCCACAAAGTCACTCAACTATTCAGCAAAAATATCAAACCAGTAAAAGACACTATACGAAAAAAAATACCACTTGCAACTGAAACACCAGTCAAACAGAAGCTCACATACATACCTACTACATACCTAGAAAAGATATCTAATAAAATTAACTCGCTATTAAAAAGTACAAACATAAGACTCGCTTAAGAAACACGACACAACCTTAGTTCACTAGTTGAATCGGTTAAAAGAAATTGTCCGTTTATTCTAAGCCAGGCATATACAAAATTCGACGCAAAGACAGCGATAAGTTCTACACATGTCAGACGGGTAGAAACTTTAGTATTAGATACTGGGAACACATTAAACACAGCGACAACAATCCATCTAAATGCCAAACACCTTACAGCAGATTATTTAGAACAAGCTATACAAATTCTACAGGTAACATCCGAAGGACCACTAATGAAAATTTTGAAAGAAATGGAAATCTATTTACATAACACAGCGATACACTCAAAATACTCGTACTTACTCAACAAACCGACCTAAGATACACAAAATACACCGAAAACTTTACTGAAATTAACAATTATGAAAACGGATGGAGATACAAAATTACGAAATAAACACAGAGCACATAATACTATCGGCGATACCTCTAGCAAAGATTACCGAAAATACAGCATGGTAAACAAAACTATTTGTTACCATACAGTGTCGCTGGTACATCCGTCAAACAAGTTGTCACGGAATTACTGCTATAAAGAGGAGGAAGACAATCTGAAAAAAATCATGTAAAATGTCATACCTAATATAACGAACCATTGTTATTTCATGAACACATTCAAACACAAAGGCAGAGACAGAATAATGGAGCGTAATTAAAACGTAGACAAAACGATAGAGCCACGATAACGTATGGATGTCAAACCACCCTGATGTATGTAACAAATTTTGTGATAACGTTTTCTAATTAATATTTGCCTATAATATTAGAGATATTGTATCAAACCATATACTATCCACTTACAGATAATCTGGCGATTGCTATTTTGCCGTAATAGGCCTACTGTAAAGAATAAAAGTATCTCACTTAACAGCGTTTTTGGAATATTAATTACATTGGTAAGTCTTAGTGTACCATATCCTTCACATTTGTTTGGTGGTGTCAGCGCGTACGTGTCTGTCAGATGTTGACTTCCGATCTACGTTCCGCACTGTGTATTCTTACGCTATCTATATTTTGTTTCCTCTTCAGGTGCTTTTATTTGTGTGCTTGAGGTGGTCTAATGTATACGTATCGTGTCTATTGTTTCTGGGTATTTGTTAGAGTATATATATCTCCCTCTTTTTTGTTTGTGTACTGTTAAATGTACCGTATGTAGAATATGCATCAGCTGTAGACAGCACTGGATGCGAATCGTAATATTGTGTCTGTCTGTTGGTTTATTGTATACTGGCTGTTCCATTTATCTTGGTCACTCTAAATAACTTTTTGTCCACAACCAAAGTAAAAAATGTTTGAAGCAAATATTGCTTAGCTACCAGGGGGACACTAATCAGCTTTACTGCCGTTCTTGTAGCTCTGTGCATTACGAAGATGAGAACAGCAGTATGTCTTTTTTAAATAGCATCCGATATTTTTTATTCATTAATCCACGTCCTTTTCTCAAGCCCTGTTCAAAAGTGTACCATTCATTTAAACATAAGGTTATTAAAAACACAACACAAAACTGGCTTTGACTCTCCTGTACTAATACACTGTGGAGCTATCGAAGGTAACTTACTGGAGTTAACAGGAGACATACGGAAACATAAGGAAAATACACACTGGTCGTTCAAACAATCACATTCAGTTGAAGGTAGTCTAGTGGCCTTATTTCATTTCTATGATACAATTGTTCTGTGCGCACATTCGCTCGCGTGTGGCATCTTCAAAGATGCGTACAGTAGTCGAGCCTGACCCACAGTGTGCAGTGCTCTTTGAGGCGACATGTGGGAGAGCGAGTGTAGAATATTCAGGAATTCTTTGCGGGACAGCGGAGAAAGCGCTTTGCGTGAACTATAGAAACTTTCGAGTAAGAGTTCTGTTCCTGAGTATGAGAATGAAGGATACAGACCCTGACGACATTGTATGCTGTGTTCTTTGGTGGCATCTCGCTGTGTTTTGTGTGTACGATACTTTTCTGTAGTTAATTTTTTTCTGTCATTCCTAACAGACTTCTTTCGTCCAGTGGCCTTGGGCGAGACGCTTTTACTTATTATATTTTGTAAGGATTGCTGTTTTAATATGAAATAATAACAGATTATATCGGTAATTTTGAACGAGTGTGACCACATAAGCGGTTGTATCCACTACGTATCTGCCCTTTTTTTTTCTTTATTGTGATTTCATTCCCCTGCCCCATATGGGCAGGGGAGGGCTGTCAGCGGCACAATCCGCCGCTCTTCAGCCGAGTGACACAACAACTAAAACAAGAATAAAATGATGCATACATAAGGAGATAAAAAAGGGGAACATAAAACAGAGTAAGGGGAGAAAATGGAGGTGAAAGTACTTTGACATGTAGACGTTCATGGGGGACAGTTAAAAAAGTCACCAGAAAGTTAAAAAACACAGTTGGCGATTCTTGAAACACAGAGAAGGCACTGAATGCGCATGCACAGGTTAAAAGTTGGCCACAGTATTAAAAACACTCGGAAACAACACACTTAAAACCCACTTGGAGCACACACGATGAAGAGTAAAACTACCAGGTGGGACCTGCCGAGGGAAACGTCAGAGAGGTTGGAAAAGGAGGGGAGAGCATGGGACAGCTGGGGAAGCGGCGGGATGAAGAGAGGAGGGGCAACCGTAGGTTCACAAAGAGGCAGGAGACACGTGGGGCGAGAGAGGAAAAGGGAAGACAGGGCAGGAGGGAGCGCAGAGACACTGCAATGAGGCACAAGAGACAGAGGGGGAGTGGGAGGGTAAAGCCGCTCAGAAGGAGGGAGGGGGAGGTGAGGGAGCCCTGAGGAGGAGCAGGAAGAGGGGGTTAGAGTTGGTAGGAAGGGTAGATGTCAGGGCGAAGCTCATCATCCGGGAGGGGTAGATGGTGGAAGTTTTGTTGGGAAAGGAGATGGAGGGTGTGGAGATGGAGAGAGGGAGGGACACAACGGTAGAGGTGCGGCAACTGGTTGGTGGTGGAGAGGAAGGGAGACACCAGGGGGTGAGGGGGATCAAGGCGGCGGACAATATGTAGTGTGTGGATGTGTTCAAGGAAAAGGAGAAGGTGGGGGAAGGGGATGAGGTCATAGAGGATGCGCGTGGGGGACGGAAGGCGGATGCGGAAGGCGAGGCGGAGTGCATGGCATTCAAGGATTTGGAGGGCTTTATAGAACCGGGGAGGGGCGGAAATCCAAGCGGCATAACAAAGGATGGGGCGGATCATGGATTTGTAGGTGTGAAGGATGGTGGAAGGATGCAGACCCCACGTCTGCCGGACAGGAGTTTGAGGAGGCGGAGGCGGTTGTGAGCTTTGTTTTGAATGGTAAGGAGATGGGGAGTCCAGGTGAGGTGGCGGTCGAGTGTGAGGTATCTGCCCTTTCGCACATCTATTATGTCTAACCAGCTTCTTTCAAACGAGAGTAAACACTTCTTCATAGACGATATCTTGTGAGGATAATTTCTACATCTTACGCCAGAATGCTTTGTGCGATTCTTTTGTTGGACGTAGTCAGAGACCACGTGATTTGAAGGCTTGTTTCCCTTTGCACACCACCTCACGCGTTTGATTTTTCAGCGCTAATGTACACTTACTGCTGATTGTAGATTAACCAGGAAAGATATTATACGGGACAGCCAAAAGAAAACTAAAGACGTGGAAAAAAGTAAGTAAATTGTTTATTATTTCAAAAGTAATACCCATAACTGTTAATAAATTCATACCACTGGGAGGAAAGGTGATCAATGCTAGGAGCTAACATCCCGAAGATGTTCGGGCTCACATGCGGTTTTCTTCGTGGAAATATCTTGGCTCAAACTCGTCAAGGGGTTGATCCGCGCGTGTCGCATTACACGTCATAAATTAGACACTTGTGACCCTTCGGTTAAATTGTCTGGCTGATGGGAAGTTTGCGAAATACGAAGTTAATATAACGTATAATAACAGTAATAATAATATCGGGAACTAAATTAACGACCAATAAATTATGTATGCCTCACAGTTGCGATTTGGTTAGAATAATGTTTATTCAGAAAAAAAACTAATAGCGAAAGTGGTCGTATTTAGAGTTACTGTTACACTCGAACGCGTTTCCATTGGAGACAGTTCGATAATTCCCAGTTTCATCACGAATTACAAGTTCGATACTCCACCTCGTTAACTACGCAAAAAGTTAAGAGTTCACACCAGGCGCTCGGTTGCTCACCGCTCAGAGACTAAGTCCCGCGATACCACACAACGCGAAATTTTCTAAGTCGTTTCACTTCCTAGCTGCCTAAAGACCGACCGTCCGCTTTCACGTCTGCATCCGAACTGTACCCTTTGGTGTCTCCAGCCGAACTGTCAGCTTTCGCGTCTGCACCAGCACTGTCTCACTCTACCCGTCCCCGGCTGCGTTTCCCGCCCGCCGAATGTCCCCGCTCAACTGAATAGGGCAGTTCCCTTTCCTGAAGCCGTCCATCTGATCGGCTACAGCTTATTCTACATTATTTTACATTTTAACATATTTAAATAATCAAAGCTTCACAACTTTCACGTTCTAAACAAAATAACAATAATATCCATTACATAATAAACGTTAAATTCCGTTACATAAATCCAATACCATTTCCTTGTTAATATTGAATCTCACGGCCAGTAGCCTTGCACCAATGTGCTTTCTGATGAATAAATAAAGAGCAAAAGTAACTATTTTGCACTAACTTTACAACAAATATTCTTTTACCTAATGATTCATTAAGGTGTCATGCTGCCATAGTTCAATGTGTTTTGTGTGGAGGAAGTGGTGATAGAGGTACTTCACTGAAAATCCTGATAATTTAAATTTACTATCTTTTAAACAAACAAAGTTACAGAGCTCTTATTTACAACATTTGTCATTTTAATGATGCTCTTCTATATGAAATATTGATCGTTAAGATGGACCAAAGCGTTCAGATTATAGCATTCAGGTCTTTGTCACAAAACTTATTAATTTGAGTTTAACATGTTAAGTCCCATAGTGCTCAGAGCCATTTTGAGTTTAACAGTAAATCCTAAACTATTATAGACATATCAGTATCCATTCATGTTTTATTGGGATCACCATGAAAATTTATGGAAGATGGTATATTTAAATTACTGTGGCTTGATTCCCTGCATTACTACATAATTATATAGTTTTCAAAAATGTTTCCCTTTATGGCCGATCTGAGGTCCGCCATATTTAACACTGCTACATCCCCTCGGCCACAAAAGCCTTCTACTGGTTTTCCCTATGACGTAGGTTCTCGTCTGGTTCAATCGCACACTGTAGCGTTTAGTCCTCAGCAGACAATAGACGCCAGTGAATTTCCGCATCTCGTGGTGAATCTGCCCCCTTTGTGGCACACGGTCCTCCACGACAGGGTTCGTTTCACAATTCCTGTTGGCTGGCTCCTTTGGCCATATATTTAAATGAGAGCGCAATGTTCTTCAAACTCACAATGCCTTCGTGGCAAAATTTTTGCGGTTGGACATATCCTTCATACGGTCCAGATCTCTCCCAATGCGATTTCTAAATTTTTGAAACTCTGAAGAAATACATTCGTGACCATCGATTTGCTTCGGACGAATAGGTGCATGCTTGGGTACAATCGTGGTTCGAATACAATGGTAAACGTTTTTCCATGAAGGCACTGGCCACAGATGGGTAAATGTGTTAACAGCTATGCCAGTTCCTTTTGGAATAACAAATACTTTACGTATTTAGTTCGATCCGTCTCGTTCTCGTGTACTCTGCTTCACACTATTGCAAGTGAACATGCCCGTGAACACGTCGGTCTCGTTCATATTTTATGTCTTCTATTATTGTGGTGAGGTGTGTGTATCTTTTTTGAGTAACTCTGCTCTGTAGTTTTTAACTGCCACAGCACAAACAAATGCCTTGAACTTGTTGTCCCTACAAGGAATGACCTATCGCTGCATATTATGGTTCAAATGGCTCTGAGCACTATGGGACTTAACTGTTGAGGTCATCAGTCCCCTAGAACTTAGAACTACTTAAACCTAACTGACCTAAGGACATCACACACATCCATGCCCGAGGCAGGATTCGAACCTGTAACCGTAGCAGTCGCGCGGTTCCAGACTGTAGCGCCTAGAACCGCTCGGCCACTCCGGCCGGCGCTGCATATTATAAATCAAAGTCCCCCACCACGGTTTTCTACCTGTGTATGAAGGCTAAATTCTGGAGACGTGTAGATAGATAAGCATCGGTTGTATAATGGAATGACGAAAATGAAAATTTGTGCCGGACTGAGATTCGAACCCGGATTTCCCGATTATGGCGAGTGGTCGCCTTAACATAAGGTTATCCCAGCACGACTCACGACCAGGCGCAAAATTCCATATGTCCATGTCCGAAGGAACACTGCACTTCGTCTCTGAACAACACAGCACTGCAATTGACGCGGGAGAGCGACTTTCTATTAAAATGTCTCACTTGTCCGGGAATATACACAACCCATGTCCGAGTGCATGTTATGGGCACATGGTTGACGACATATGGAAGATTGGTCCGGCTGTGGTTCGTGCACGGAGAGTCTCCTTGCCGGCAGGGTAGCTCAGCATGTTCAAAGATGAACTTGAGCCGGTGTCATGTGAGGTCCTCACCAACCAAATGCAACGAAAATTAACGAACAAAACGGGAGGAAAAAGGAAAACGGTAAGGCGACGGCTCATGATAAGCAGGAAATGAGGGTTCGAGTCCCGGTCCGGCACAAATTTTCATTGTTGTCATTCTACTATACAAATGATGGTTGTCCATATTCGCAACTGCGAATACGTTTCATGTACTTCATAACAACTGTATGCGCCGCAGTACCTGTTCCTTCGCAAGTGTTTGAAGGAACATTGGATCATATTTCTGAACAACGGAGGCACTGCAATATCTGATGGAGACAGAGTTGTGCAAATTACCTCTACACAAGTCAAGTTGTCCGGCTGTTTACACTAAGGTATAGCCAGGTATTATATGCTGAAAGGGCTTGACCTATTGAATTATTTATTTCGTTCAACCTCTACTGTGCCTACTACAAGGCCCATTTAATTAATATTGCTGATAATGGGACATACGTCCTTCATTTGTCGACTTTATGGCAGTATGTAAACTAATCTAAATCTTAGTATCATCCACACATGATGACTACCGTCATTCTCCGGACTGAGATACAGCTCCAGAAACCCATCCCTACTGGCTAGGAAGACACGCGACCGAACTCTAGTGCAGCAGTATCACGGCAGCCCGCCTGCACAGGTCGCAGCTACGTGACTCTGGCCTGCTTGCAGCAGTCGGAGGAGCGGACTCGTGCGGCAGCCGAAAGCAACGGCGGCCTACCTCGCAGGCGGCGCGACGCTATGATTAATCGGCGACGGGGTGCGACGCATCCATTCGTCAGGCTGACGGGCCGCCAGCGTGGGAAATGGGCTTTCCAGCAGCGCCAGCGCCGGTGGCGGTGGCGGCGGATATTTTGGCGCCAGATATCTACAGCCAGCAGGTGTGGCCCGGGACTTCTATTTTCTGCCTCCGGTTCCGGTAGTCAATCTTCTGCTGTCGCAAAAGTGAGCTACCGCACGACGCTGTTAACGATCTGGGCGTAAAACTCAAACGACTAGGCCATTAGTAGCGTCAGGTAGCGGTTAGCACCTACATCTTGACTAATTCCACACCCGCGGCGCTCATTTTCACGGAACATGACAAGCTTGAAACAATTGATAGGTTTCGAGGCTGGATATATGAAGTCTGAAACTAAACAGTTTCTTTATATGAAATAAAATTTTTCATAAACGTAATCTATTTTTTGTCGTACACTATTGGCCATTAAAATTGCTACACCAAAAAGAAATGCAGATGATAAACGGGTATACATTGGACAAATATATAATACTAGAACTGACATGTGATTACATTTTCACGCAATTTGGGTGCATAGATCCTGAGAAATCAGTACCCAGAACAACCACCTCTGGCCGTAATAACGGCCTTGATATTCCTGGGCATTGAGTCAAACAGAGCTTAGATGGCGTGTACTGGTACAGCTGCCCATGCAGCTTAAACACGATACCACAGTTCATCAAGAGAAGCGACTGGCGTATTGTGACGAGCCAGTTGTTCGGCCATCATTGACCAGACGTTTTCAATTGGTGAGAGACCTGGAGAATGTGCTGGCCAGGGCACAGTCGAACATTTTCTCTATCCAGAAAGCCCCGTACAGGACCTGCAACATGCGGTCGTGCATTATCCTGCTGAAATGTAGGATTTCGCAGGGATCGAATGAAGGGTAGAGCCACGGTTCGTAACACATCTGAAATGTAACGTACACTGTTCAAAGTGACGTCAGTACGAACAAGAGATGATCAAGACGTGTAACCAATGGCACCCCATACCATCACGCTGGGTGATACGCCAGTATGGCGATGACGAATACACGCCTCCAATGTGCATACACCGCGATGTCGCCAAAGACGCATGTGACCATCATGATACTGTAAACAGAAACTGGATTCATCCGAAAAAATAACGTTTTGCCATTCGTGCACCCAGGTTCGTCGTTGAGTACACCATCGCAGGCGCTCCTGTCTCTGATGCAGCGTCAAGGGTAACCGCAGCCGTGGTCTCCGAGCTGATAGTCTATACTGATGCAAACGTCGTCGAACTGTTCGTGCAGATGGTTGCTGTCTTGCAAACGTCCCCATCTGTTGACTCAGGGATCGAGACGTAGCTGCGCGATCCGTTGCAGCCATGAGGATAAGATGCCTGTCGTCTAGATTGCTAGTGATACGAGGCAGTTGGAATCCAGCACGGCTTTCCGTATTACCCACCTGAACCCACCGGTTCCATATTCTGCCAACAGTCATTGGATCTCGCCCTACGCCAGCAGCAATATCGCGATACGATAAACCGCAATCGAGCTAGGCTACAATCCGACCTTTATCAAAGTCGGAAACGTGATGGTACGCATTTCTCCTCCTTGCACGAGGCATCACAACAACGTTTCACCAGGCAACGCCCATCAACTGCTATTTGTGTATGAGAAACCGGTTGGAAACTTTCCTCATGTCAGCACATTGTAGGTGTCGCCACCGGCGCCAGCCTAGTGTGAATGCTCTGAAAAGCTAATAATTTGCATATCACAGCATATTCTTCCTGTCGGTTAAATTCCGCGTCTGTAGCACGTCATCTTCGTGGTGTAGCAATTTTAATGGCCAGTAGTGTAGTTCCATCACATTTCATTGATCTGGCGACTAGTTTCGGTATACCAAGTTCTTTTCCGAGACAGCCCCACTAAAGTTGCACTAATAGTACTTGGTTAGGTGACAATCAATTCTCACACAGGTAATACATGCACGACCCATCCGTGTACTGGTGTAAGCTGTCGCCAGCACACCAATCCGCAAAGATGTAGCAGGAAGATCGATAGTAGGTGCTTGATCAAGCACGCCTATCAGGAGAGAAGCCACAGACAGACTCGAAAGCAACGTTCCGCAACGTCCTCTCGATCACAAGTATTTAGATCACTGCTGCTGGTCGGAGGGCTCAGTCTGTCAGTTTCAGTCAACAGCGCAGTCGCTCAGTCACTAGCTCAGTCACTGATGCGTCAACTCGCATTCCAGTTTGGCGTCTGTCATTCATCGCATATCGGGACTTGTACTTCACCACCAGTGAGTCTAATGTAGACTATTATGGAAGAGCTTGTACCACAACACATGGACTCTGTTGAAGATAAGTAGCTTTCTGTTCACGTAAATAAAGAACCCTGCTAAACCACGCGTACAGTTCCGTTGTAAAAAGAGGATACTGGCCACAAAACAACATCCTCTCCCTTGATTGCAATGGTACAAGACCCAACAGTGGCAACGAAGACTCAACAAGTCTTGTCTCCCCTGTTTGTTTTACCATACATGCTACGCTAAAACATTACACGAAACATGAGGTGTATATAGTGTGTAGGGGAAACACCCGCAGGAAATTCTGCTTTATAGGTAGTCAAATAAGTAAACAAAAATGTTCGTTTATTTAGTTTAAATACACTCCTGGAAATGGAAAAAAGAACACATTGACACCGGTGTGTCAGACCCACCATACTTGCTCCGGACACTGCGAGAGGGCTGTACAAGCAATGATCACACGCACGGCACAGCGGACACACCAGGAACCGCGGTGTTGGCCGTCGAATGGCGCTAGCTGCGCAGCATTTGTGCACCGCCGCCGTCAGTGTCAGCCAGTTTGCCGTGGCATACGGAGCTCCATCGCAGTCTTTAACACTGGTAGCATGCCGCGACAGCGTGGACGTGAACCGTATGTGCAGTTGACGGACTTTGAGCGAGGGCGTATAGTGGGCATGCGGGAGGCCGGGTGGACGTACCGCCGAATTGCTCAACACGTGGGGCGTGAGGTCTCCACAGTACATCGATGTTGTCGCCAGTGGTCGGCGGAAGGTGCACGTGCCCGTCGACCTGGGACCGGACCGCAGCGACACACGGATGCACGCCAAGACCGTAGGATTCTACGCAGTGCCGTAGGGGACCGCACCGCCACTTCCCAGCAAATTAGGGACACTGTTGCTCCTGGGGTATCGGCGAGGACCATTCGCAACCGTCTCCATGAAGCTGGGCTACGGTCCCGCACACCGTTAGGCCGTCTTCCGCTCACGCCCCAACATCGTGCAGCCCGCCTCCAGTGGTGTCGCGACAGGCGTGAATGGAGGGACGAATGGAGACGTGTCGTCTTCAGCGATGAGAGTCGCTTCTGCCTTGGTGCCAATGATGGTCGTATGCGTGTTTGGCACCGTGCAGGTGAGCGCCACAATCAGGACTGCATACGACCGAGGCACACAGGGCCAACACCCGGCATCATGGTGTGGGGAGCGATCTCCTACACTGGCCGTACACCACTGGTGATCGTCGAGGGGACACTGAATAGTGCACGGTACATCCAAACCGTCATCGAACCCATCGTTCTACCATTCCTAGACCGGCAAGGGAACTTGCTGTTCCAACAGGACAATGCACGTCCGCATGTATCCCGTGCCACCCAACGTGCTCTAGAAGGTGTAAGTCAACTACCCTGGCCAGCAAGATCTCCGGATCTGTCCCCCATTGAGCATGTTTGGGACTGGATGAAGCGTCGTCTCACGCGGTCTGCACGTCCAGCACGAACGCTGGTCCAACTGAGGCGCCAGGTGGAAATGGCATGGCAAGCCGTTCCACAGGACTACATCCAGCATCTCTACGATCGTCTCCATGGGAGAATAGCAGCCTGCATTGCTGCGAAAGGTGGATATACACTGTACTAGTGCCGACATTGTGCATGCTCTGTTGCCTGTGTCTATGTGCCTGTGGTTCTGTCAGTGTGATGTATCTGACCCCAGGAATGTGTCAATAAAGTTTCCCCTTCCTGGGACAATGAATTCACGGTGTTCTTATTTCAATTTCCAGGAGTGTAGTTTAATTAGACTTCTATATTAAATGAAATTTTTAGGGTCTTCAGCATAACGGTTTATGATGTCTCACGTGAAAGAATCGTCCATGCTGTTTACATGTTTTTATGTACACTGAACATACAAAGTCCATTAAACCTGCCGTCGATTATTTTTTATCTCAGCCATGTTTTTACGCCTCTAAGTGTACTGAATCACCTTTCAATTGTAGCCCTGGAATAAGGCATTGCCAGTGAAATTTCTAGGGCTGTTTTCACCGTTGGATAAGAGGATACTACTTGTTTGACTAATTATGTTATTTCCAAAGTTTCAAAGTTCTCCTGCATCTTATTCAAAAACGTGCAGCACAGTTCTGCTTCTGATACGATTCCTTCTAATTCATAACATTTGAATACTTCCTCCATACATACCCTTAAAAAATTTTGTAGCTGTAATTTTTGTTATGTTATCAGGGTGTAACTATAAAGAGCAAACGGTGGTGATTGGTCATTGCCGAACGTCCCCTCTAATGAGGATTTTAACGACCCTGAACATGGCATTTATAGCGAGCGAAGAAAATACTCGCTTAAGAAACCAACTGGATTATTTGCCTTACATTGTTGTTCTTGGAAGACGGAGCTCTAGGTTCAAAGCTTCAGGAATTTAGTTACCTGATTTCAATAATTCTTCACTAACATATTCGGCAGAACGCCTATGTTCTGCAACTTCAGTTGTTATGGTTTGGATGTGCTCTGCACACTTAATTACGTCCAGGGTTTTAGGCTGCAATGTGTTTGAAACCGGTTGCAGCAGGGAGCTGTACTTGTCTGTGACACATAAAGTCAGTATGATTGTGGTTTGTCGAGCTGTGGATAACATATGGCAAGCTACTTTTCTTGTCCCAGAATTCCCTTCCTGATAAAGCTTTTCCAATCTTCCACAATTTCGACAATATGCTTCTTGAACATCGAAATGCAGTTGTGTTGATGAGACCACCTTGTTTCACACAGCAGTGGTATTTTCAGTCCACATTTTTGGCGCAAAAATGATTCCCTGAAAAAATTTACCCTACCTTTCGTAGTTCCAGTGCAGTTGCTGATCTCAGGAACAATATGTAAGTCGTATACTACAAGATCTAATTTGTGGCAGGTGCAGTGAAAATGTAATCCCTTTTTGTGTGTTTCTCTCAATACTTTTTGGACACCGCCATCCTTTCACGTCATCGTAGCACATTCGTCGTAGCCCTGTCCCATGCATTTGTAACCGTAAATGTTTAATGCATTCTTCAATCCATTAATTTCAGCAACTGTGATTTGGACATCCATTTGTTCTAACTCGACAAAACCTATAAATTCTTCCTTAACATTTATCCCTTTCATCGAATGGTGTAAGACCTATTCATAGTTGCTCCTGTCCTGATGTATTAACTGATTCATAAACCAAAATGGCCAATTTTTCTCTGATTAGGACTCCACATTTGTCTAAAATCTCATTTTGTGTTCTTGGAGACCTTATTCGACATTTTGTGGTTTTTGTAAGTATTTGTTCAAAATGTCAATATCTGAATCAGTTTTCATTTCAAGCAAATCTTTAAATACACCTTCATTTTTCTCTGTTCCTCTCAATGGCAAATTATGAGTTCCAAAAAAAGTAATTGTCCTGATTACAGCTTGTAACGCATTTCTATTATCTTCAATAGTTTTTGCGTGGCCTGCTTTCACATTAACACGTACATTTGTTTTTGAACTGCCAAAACTAGGGGCAGACCCCGAGGACTTTGTGCCATTGACTATGTACATGTACTTTAAAAAATTATTTGTATCTTTATTCCTTATCCTGGGATAATTAGAGATCCCTGTACACCAGGTACACATTTCAGCGGGAATAAAACGCAAAACAAACAAAATGCACCTTTCAGTTCCTTTGAGTAAGCAAGATAAGACTTGTACATTTCTGACTTAGTGTGATTAAATTTCTGTTTCAGATGCATAACATCACCAACATCGCTTTAACATTTCCTTTCGCATTTCGATAGACATTACAAAAGATCGTCCAACCCACCATCCGACATCGTTTTCATGACAATTATCTCAATTTTGCAGAATGGATGTAGCTCTGGATAAAGAGATTCAGAAGCTAACTAGTCAATTATTTTAGCCTATCGCGATTGCGGTTTATCGTATCGCGACATTGCTGCTCGCGTTGGTCGACTTCCAATGACTATTAGCAGAATATGGAATCGGTGGGTTCAGGAGGGTAATACGGAACGCCGTGCTGGGTCCCAGCGGCCTCGTATCACTGGCAGTCGAGATGACAGGCATGTTATCCGCATGGCTGTAACGGATTGTGCAGCCACGTCTCGATCCCTGAGTCAACATATGGGGACGTTTGCAAGACAACAACCATCTGCACGAACAGTTCGACGACGTGTGCAGCAGCATGGACTATCAGCTCGGAGATCGTGGCTGCGGTTACCCTTGACGCTGCATCACAGACAGGAGCGTCTGCGATGGTGTACTCAACGACGAACCTGGGTGCACGAATGGCAAAACGTCATTTTTTCGGATGAATCCAGTTTCTGTTTACAGCATCGTGATGGTCGCATCCTTGTTTTGAGACATCGTGGTGAACTCACATTGGAAGCGTGTATTCATCATCGCCATACTGGCGTATCACAAGGCGTGATGGTATGGGGTGCCACTGGTTACACGTCTTGGTCACTTCTTGTTCGCATTGACGGCACTATGAACAGTGGACGTTACATTTCAGATGTGTTACGACCCGTGGCTCTTTCCTTCATTCGATCCCTGCGAAACCCTACAGGATAATGCACGACCGCATGTTGCAGGTCCTGTACGAGCCTTTTGGATACAGGAAATGTTCGACTGTGCCCTGGCCAGCGCATTCTCCAGATGTCTCACCAACTGCAATCGTCTGGTCAATGCTGGCCGAGCAACTGGCTCGTCACAATACGCCAGTCACTACTCTTGATGAACTGTGGTATCGTGTTGAAGGTGCATGGGCAGCTGTACCTGTACACGCCATCCAAGCTCTGTTTGACTCAATGCCCGGGCGTATCAAGGCCGTTATTACGGCCAGAGGTGGTTGTTCTGGGCATTGATTTCTCAGGATCTATGCACCCAAATTGCGTGAAAATGTAATCAAATGTCAGTTCTAGTATAATGTATTTGTCTAATAAATACCCGTTTATCATCTGCATTTCTTCTTGGTGTAGCAATTTTAATGGCCAGTGGTGTATGTACTAAGTATTTCACGATTTTCTTACGAACCAATAAATTGATTATATTTATGCACCATATATATTTGTCAGAACTTTAAATGGATGAAATAACAATTGAAATCACGAAATACGTTTGAAGATGTTTCAAAATCAAAGTAATCAATATTCAAGTGGCTACTCACAGACACAAATAGATTATTTTGAAAAAAGCCAGATGGACAAAAAGAAAATTTTGTCAGT
This sequence comes from Schistocerca cancellata, assembly GCF_023864275.1. Taxonomy (NCBI): domain Eukaryota; kingdom Metazoa; phylum Arthropoda; class Insecta; order Orthoptera; family Acrididae; genus Schistocerca; species Schistocerca cancellata. Next base: position 922,640,979 of record NC_064627.1, on the reverse strand, counting down.
CCAGTATCAAGAACATTACGTCTACTAGCTTACACAGTTACACAATGAAAGTTGACAAGTGAAACGTGTGGTGTTGACGTTCCTAAAAACGGGAGGTTCAACTTTCGTTCTCCAGACGATAGAGAAAATTGCAATATTTTTACGTAGGTAAAATCAGTTATAGCTACACAAATCTATATGATAACCACAACTTTCATAGTATCAGTTACCTACCTAACCTACACCTAGGTACGAACAAAATTTTTTCACTTCACAAAGAAAATATTAACATTAATAATAAAAATGCTTGCAAGAAGAATTCCTAATGTCCGTTGTTGTCGACCGTGACACTTTCAACGATTGTTCAACAGAACGCACCTATCACATCACAATATCAACCGTATTTTTTAATTTAGTTTGATACGGACATTGAACAAATATTTTACATCACCTACATTTAGCTCCTTCGAAACAATAACATGCCAAATAACTGCAAGCCGCACGCAACTCCTTCGTACTTCCGTTCTGCATCTCGTAGTCGCACTCGCAGCCCAGGTTACAAGCATTCGTGCAGATCCGGAAATCCTCGTCCGTCGTCAGAGCTGCGGTGGCTTGCGAACGTGGCGTTTGCGGGGCGGGGTGGGATCGGTCTGTCGTTCTTCGTCTCCTTTCTCTCTCTCATTCACTTTCATCGAACACTTCATTTACCTGTATATTTCTTCCTTCAGATGTCCCTTCCCTAGATATACGCTAGGCAGTGTAAAGCAGCGTTGATGAAACCACTACCTAATATCTACCATACAGAGGCCGCGAAACTCAAGTTGCAACTCAGTTCCTGTAAGTTCATTTTCCAAATTTTGGGTGCTTGGAGAGTACAGTTTAATTGCAGTAAGCATTTGAAAATTCTGTTAACGTCTTTTTATTCATAAGGAAGTACATCAAGTACATATCAAGTACATATTTACAATGGTAATACTCTATCATTCAAAGTTCACTGTCTATCCAACATATTTCACACGTAAACGCAGCCAGAATTCCTGCAAGTCCGACCCGATTAATTCTGCGATCTAACAGTCACTGACCCACCACTATTAGCGAGTTGAACATTCGGTCGTTTCAGAGGTCTTCTATGTCATAAGGGCTCGCCGAACTATTCCATAAAGAACACGGATTATGCCAAGCGGAATTGTCTCTATGACCAAAAGATAACACCCTTATAAAACTTCAACTAATTAGTTCCGAAACATCACACTTTCCTCAAAAGGTTCGTAACTTAAACCGCTTTAGTAACGACACATCCTATCTGAAATGATCTCACTAGCTCTTCATTTTACATAGTATTTTCACGGACACATCTAACATGGTATTACTCGAAAGCAGGTTAGCGAGCAACTCTCTTGATGCTCCTCTCCTCTCTGCCTATCGAACTATCTGCGCGTGGGAACCGCTTAATTCTGATTGGATATTGATCTGAATGACCAATCCAAACGATCCTTCCAGATCATTCTCGCGGCAAAACTTGCCTTAGCCAACCACTAACAGATAGTCACTTACGTTATTACAAATCCAATTTCTAATATATTGCTTAATAAAATAGAACGGACTGCAAAATATTCCTTAAATTAATATACAAACTTATTCCGCTTCCGACTTTTATTCTGCCTGCTCTCTTACAAAAGCAAGCACACACCGACATACGTCATCAGCATCGTGGTTGCAACACAATTTTCCCACGGTTCAATTTTGTAAGGTTTCACATTAAATGACATTAAGTTTTAACGTATGTCTCGCATACACTCTCTCATTCATTCCCATGTATTCACACCAAAAATAATAAGCAAATAATAATTTTAAATGATTTGTATACTACATAACGTAGAGTAATTAAAGTTCCCCCCCATGAACCATGGACCTTGCAGTTGGTGGGGAGGCTAGCGTGCCTCAGCGATACAGATAGCCATACCGTAGTTGCAACCACAACGGAGGGGTATCTGTTCAGAGGCCAGACAAATGCTTGGTTCCTGAAGAGGGACAGCAGCCTTTTCAATAGTTGCAGGGGCAACAGTCTGGATGATTGACTGATCTGGCCTTGTAACACTAACCAAAACGGCCCTGCTGTGCTAGTACTGCGAACGGCTGAAAGCTAGGGGAAACTACAGCCGTCATTTTTCCCGAGGGCATGCAGGTTTACTGTATGGTTAAATTATGATCGCGTCCTCTTGGGTAAACTATTCCTGAGGTAAAATAGTCCCCCATCCTGGCGGGGACTACTCAGAAGGACGTCATTATCAGGAGAAAGAAAACAGGGGTTCTACGGATCGGAGTGTGGAATGTCAGATCCCTTAATCGGGTTGGTAGGTTAGAAAATTTAAAAAGGGGAATGGACAGGTTAAAGTCAGATCTAGCGGGAAATAGTGAAGTTCGATGGCAGGAGGAACAAGACTTCTGGTAAGGTGACTACAGGGTTATTAATACAAAATCAAATAGGTTTAATGCAGCAGTACGTTTAATAATGAATAAAAAAATAGGTATGCGGTTAACCTACTACAAACAGCATAGTGAACGCACTATTGTGGCCAAGGTAGACACGAAGCCCACGCTTACCACGCTAGTTTATATGCCAACTAGCTCCGCACATGACGAAGAAATTGATGAAATGTATGATGAAAGCAAAGAAATTATTCATATAGTGAAGGGAGACGAAAATTTAATATCAAGGGTTACTGGAATTCGATAGTAGGAAAAGGAAGAGGAGGAAACGTAGTAGGTAAATATGGAATGGGGGGAAGAAATGAAAGAGGAAGCCGCCCGGTAGAATTTTGCACAGAGCATAACTTAATCATAGCTAACACTTGGTTCAAGAATCATGAAAGAAGGTTGTATACATGGAAGAGGCCTGGAGACACTGGAAGATTTCAGATAGATTATATAATGGCAAGACAGAGATTTAGGAACCATGTTTTAAATTGTAAAACATTTCCAGGGGCAGATGTGGACTCTGACCACAATCTATTGGTTATGAATTGTAGATTAAAACTGAAGACACTGCAAAAAGGTGGGAATCTAAGGAGATGCGACCTGAAAAACTGACTGAACCGGAGGTTGTAGAGAGTTTCAGGGAGAGCATTAGGGAAAGATTGACAAGAATGGGGGAAACAAATACAGTAGATGAAGAATGGGTAGCTTTGAGAGATGTAATAGTAAAGGCAGCAGAGAATCTAGTAGGTAAAAATACGAGGGCTCGTAGAAATCCTTGGGTAACAGAAGAAATATTGAATTTAATTGATGAAAAGAGAACATATAAAACTGCAGTAAATGAAGCAGGCAAAAAGGAATACAAACGTCTCAAAAACGAGAGCGACAGGAAGTTCAAAATGGCTAAGCAGAGATGGTTCAAGGACAAATGTAAGGATGTAGAGGCACATACCACTAGGGGTAAGATAGATACTGCCCACATGAAAATTAAAGAGACATTTGGAGAAAAGAGAACCACATGTATGAATATCAAGAGCTCATGTTGAAACCCAGTTCTAAGCAAAGAATGGAAAGCAGAAAGGTGGAAGGAGTATACAGTGCGGTCTATACAAGGGCAATGTACTTGAGGACAATATCATGAAAATGGAAGAGCATGTAGATGAAGATGAAATGGGAGATATGATACTGCCTGAAGAGTTTGACAGTGCACTGAAAGACCTGAGTCCAAACAAGGCCGCGGGAATAGAGAACATTCTATTAGAACTACTGATAGCCTTGGGAGAGCCATCCTGACAGAACTCTACCATTTGGTGAGCAAGATGTATGAGACAGGCGAAATACCTTCAGACTCCTGGAAGAATATAATAATTCCAATCCCAAAGAAAGCAGGTGTTGACAGATGTGAAAACAACCGAACTATCAGTTTAATAAATCACGGCTGCAAAATACTAACACGAATTCTTTACAGACGAATTCAAAAACAGAAGCCGACCTCAGGGAAGATCAGTTTGGGTTCTGTATAAATGCTGCAACACGTGAGGCAATATTGACCCTACGATTAATCTTAGAGGATAGATTAAGGAAAGGCAAACCTACGTTTCTAGCATTTGTAGACTTAGAGAAAGCTTTTGACAATGTTGACTGGAATACTCTCTTTCAAATTCTGAAGGTGGCAGGTGTAAAATACGGGGAGCGAAAGGCTATTTATAATTTGTTCAGAAACCAGATGTAAGTTGTAAGAATCGAGGAGCATGAAAGGGAAGCACCGGCAATGGAGGGTGAAGCTTTGACAATGCCAGCCACTCGTGCTGGCGAAACTTCAGAAAAATCATTAGATGAACGACGGCCGCAGAACCCGAGACAGAAGCCAATAGGCAGTTTGTCATCATACACATTACTGAAAGGATCTCTCCAAAGGAATTCTTCTGTTAAAATTGGCGACACAAACATCAAACGAGCACACGTTACGCGTTATCTTGGTTTACACATAGATGAAAAATTAAATTTCCACGAACACATAAAGCTAACAACAGACAAAGTAGAAAAAATACTACAAAAACTGGTGAAGCTAAATTCAAAACAGTACAGATTACCTCTACCAGTCATACGGACATACCACTGTGCGCTCTTCGAATCAGTACTCAGCTTCGTAGCTAGCAGTTGGTCACATAGACAACCTGGTCACTAACAAAGCCTCGGTCAGACGACGGCAGAGAAGTGTCCTACTTAGAATATCTGGAGCCTTCGGCACCACCTCAGCAGATGCATTGTGTGTGGTGCTATGATAATGTCCCACAGATATCACGATCAAATTCAGAGCTGCAAGGTACTGGTTACATATGGGGAGACTAGATAAGGAACCACAATAACTGGTGTGCCGATAGAGACGATACATCACCTTAAAAGTTGGCGTTTGGGTACATGGCAAGGTGAGTGCGATGTAAGTGATAAGGGACGTAGACTGCACGGCTTCCTCCCTGACGTAAGGGAGCGGTTGAGAATGAAACATATCGATCCCAGCCATGGTATAGTACATTTCCTAACCGGACACGAACCTTATCCCACGCACTTGAACCGCGTGAGTCTGAGGCAGACACCAACATGCACATGCGGGCAACTCATGAACAATAGGCACACACTACACTTTGACTACTCAGAAACAAGAATATACACATACACAGCAATAAGATACGAAAAACAATGGCCACAATTAAACGTACTGACAAACAGTATTTCAAAACAACAGATGAAGAGTACATGCGGACACGATACAACAGTGATGCCTATGAGCAAAATAAAAACAATCTCCACAGGGTTGACAGTGATACCCACAGTGACAGCGGAGTCAAAGACAATGAGGAGGAACAGGACGAGGAAGCCGAGATATGACAGTAAATAAGCGTAAGGTGCTGGCGATCTAGCCACGAAATCACCAAATCCTGTATACGGATGGGCACCTAAAGTTAAAACACAGGATTAGTAATAAATAGGATAAGCAATACTATTTCTGTACTAATAACCATGTGCGCGCGTGCGTGCGTGCGTGTGTGTGTGTGTTTGTGACTGGCGGTCAACGTCTCGAAGAAACCATTCCGAGGTATTCATCGTTAATTACATTCCGTGATGGTAGTAACAAATCTCTCCTGTACCCTATTCTTCTTAAAAAAAATTACTTATATTTTAACCTAATATTATTGTTATTTTGAAAATTATTATTCTTTGTAAGTGTTGTAGATAAAACAAAAGATAAGAAAACTGTAAGATGGTTCAAATGGCTCTGAGCACTATGGGACTTAACATCTGTGGTCATCAGTCCCCTAGAACTTAGAACTACTTAAACCTAACTAACCTAAGGACATCACACACATCCATGCCCGAGGCAGGATTCGAACCTGCGACCGTAGCAGTCGCGCGGTTCCGGACTGAGCGCCTAGAACCGCTAGACCACCGCGACCGGCAAACTGTAAGATATATGACCTGTTTTAAAACATCACGAAACAGCTCTATAATTTGGCAAAAATAAATAATACTGGCCTTGCCATAACTTCATGCTGAAAGCAAAGACAAAATCTGTGTCTGGAACATAATGCATATTTTCTTAAAAAGATGTTCTAAGATGAACATCAACAAAAGTAAAACAATGTTAATATGAATTGAGGTACAGAACATAATCAATGTAGATTACTTTTGTTGTTAGGGTAGCAAAATAGATGATGGTGGCAGACGAAGAGAGGATATAGATTTGCAATAGCAAGAAACGCGTTTCTGAAAAACAAATACAGGGCGATACAAAAAGGTACGGCCAAACTTTCAGGAAATATTCCTCACAAACAAAGAAAGAAAATATGTTATGTGGACATGTGTCCGTAAACGCTTACTTTCCATGTTAGAGTTCATTTTATTACTTCTCTTCAAATCACATTAATCATGGAATGGAAACACACAGCAACAGAACGTACCAGCGTGACTTCAAACACTTTGTTACAGGAAATGTTCAAAACGTCCTCCGTTAGCGAGGATACATGCATCCACCCTCCGTCGCATGGAATCCCTGATGCGCTGATGCAGCCCTGGAGAATGGCGTATTGTATCACAGCCGTCCACAATACGAGCACGAAGAGTCTCTACATTTGGTACCGGGGTTGCGTAGACAAGAGCTTTCAAATGCCCCCATAAATGAAAGTCAAGAGGGTTGAGGTCAGGAGAGCGTGGAGGCCGTGGAATTGGTCCGCCTCGGTTACCGAATCTATTGTTGAGAAGCGTACGAACACTTCGACTGAAATGTGCAGGAGCTCCATCGTGCATGAATCACATGTTGTGTCGTACTTGTAAAGGCACATGTTCTAGCAGCACAGGTAGAGTATCCCGTATGAAATCATGGCGGTGAATCGAGGAAGTACAGTACATACTGACGGAACTAAAATGAGCTCTAACATGGAAATTAAGCGTTTCCGGACACATGTCCACATAACAACTTTTCTTTATTTGTGTGTGAGGAATGTTTCCTGAAAGTTTGGCCTCACCTTTTTGTAACACCCTGTATATGTTAACATCTAAATTGAATTTGAAGTGTTAGAAACGCTTTTATGAAGGAGCATAGCAGGAGTGAAGTGCAAGGAATAACCGGTACAGACAACATGGTAATGGATTGATTGGACATAGTAATGGATTGATCGGAAAAGTTATGAAGACGCGCTGAATCGAACTGATTCAGAATAGAATGTATTTATGGGACAATATGGGCGAAAAGAAGGGATCGTTTATCTGCAACTTGTCCACATGCCGCCGTGCGTTAATTGTGGCGCCATGTGCAAGGAAGTCAATGAGTGGCGGGCACTTGCAGTCAAGGAGAATGGTCTTCATCGCTTTCCCGGAGCTGGCGTGCGTGTTGTTTCGTCTACACTGCAAACGTTTCGCTGCTTGCACATCCTGCACAAAATTCCGACCACTCTCCATGAGATTTCCGTGTTTTTGGTATCCAGAAGGAAGACGTTCGTGGCCGTTGATTTCCTACCAAACAAGAAGAGCAGCCTGGGTACAATAGTGGCTCTGTAGGTAACCGGAAACATTTTTCATGAAGACTTTGACGATCTCGTTTTACATTAGATAAATGTACTAACAGTTATGAGATTACTTTTGAAATAATGAACAGTTTACTTACTTTTCATTCGTCTGACTGGTTTCCATTTGACTGCTCCTCATATACGTGGGTGAGGCTGACTGTTGTGTACATAGTTCCGAGTAGTCAGCGCGTACACAACTTTCCCACTAGAGCGCGCTCCGCTAAGCACAACATTGCAGGCGCAACGCTCGTCTGTCTACGAGATGGCGCTGGCATAGAGATGGACCAAATTTTGCTTCCGCCGATCCACGTATTAATATATAACGCAGCCAACGAGATTGCCGCTAACATTGAACCTTTTCTCCTCACGGATCACACTCGCGCAGTGATGCATGAACGCGCGAGGTATTATAACGAGTGTACAGACCTCCGATTAGTCAGTCTGCATTAGTCTGCAGGTCTGTACCAGTCTATAGTCAAGTTTCAGTCTGCGCCTAATAAGATTACCATATTCCTGTACATAGCCATGAAGATAATGTATAGACACTTTTGTCAAGTATCAGAGATATGTGTGAGAATAAGATTAATGTACCAAGACCAAAGGAACCTCAGATTGTCAATTGTAAATAGCATCCAGAACCAAGTTAAGTAATTTTTATGCTTGTTATTATTTTAATAAATGTGTGTGAAAATTAATCAAGTTCTGTTTAAAGTTGGTTACGTCAATCTGTTGCTCTAAGCGTGTAAGTGGCATTTCTATCGTCTGACCTAACGGCAGAAGATAAACACGCCATGATAAGACCACGAGACATATAGCTGACACTCGCCTACTTCGTTAGAGCGACAAGTCAAATAATCTGATGGTGTGTGTACCGAAGGTCTTACCACCACAGTGACTCATACGACTTACTGTTTTTCACATAGAATAACGTGTGCCCCCGAACAAAATTTTAAAACAAGTTGCACAGATATGTTCATCTCTTCCCTCGCCTTCAGCAACCCCTCGAATAGTAACACTCGGGTTGACACCACTGCTGGGGTTGGTTGATTTATTTGGGGGAGGTGACCAAACAGCGAGGGAAAGGTGGGGAACGAAGTCGGCCGTGCCCTTTGAGAGGAAGCGTCTCGGCATTTGCCTGGAGCGATTTAGGGAAAACAGGGAAAACTTACAGTGAATCAAGATGGCCGGACGCGGGTTTTAAACCGTCGTCCTCCAGAATGCGAGTCCAGTGTGATAATTACTGCGCCACTTCGCTCGGTGTCACTCCGAATTAGGTTGCTGCAGTGGGGCGCAAGGAGTGACAAACAACCGAAAGTTTAATAGCTGTACTTTCAAGAGTTCATAACAGGATACTATAAGAACTGTAACCCAAATTTTCTGGGGAGATCGATTGCTGGGGCTACCTTGCAAGTGAAGTTTTTTTCTTCCTCAAGAATGAGGGTACATTAGTGATATTTACTTGTTAGTCGATCCTTTTTGGTCGCTTAGGGAACAATTATCCCAACTCAGCAGACTACTAGAAGTTGTTCAAGGAACAACCTCTTCATTCAACGTACAATGGCATTTATTGAGATTTTTAAACAGCATACAGTCTCATGGAAATAAACGTCAGTAATACGGTACAGTAATACCCTGCCAGACAATGAAACTGAGGTATTCAGAAGGTATGTTCGGATGTCCATCTAACTTCATACACTTACACATATCGGTGGATGGTGGTAGAAGGTACTAAAACCGAACAAGCGAGTGATTCGAAAACTGTTCATGGGACGGTAATAAGGGCTGAGACAAGGGTTGAGCTGTCTCTTGAGTCAATGAGAATAATTAACACTAATTGTACCTGGGGCCGTTTGAATTTGCCTGCGAAAATGCTTGATTGGCTACCTTCAATGCTAATTAACTCGGAAACGTCGCAACATATCGCGAGTCTATAAGAATAATTAACACTAATTGTACCACGGGGGGCCGTTTGAATCTACCTGCGCAAATGCATGATTGGCTACCTTCAACGCTAATTAACTCGAAAGTGGCGCAAATATCGAATTTTCTCTTAAAAAATATTTCTCAGCGCAACCTATCCTGCAACATCCATACATGCTTTTCAGACTGTTTCTGACCGCTCTGTAAAAGGAGTGTGAATAGCGTCAGACCGAGCGAGGTGACGCAATGGTTAGCACACTAGACTCGCATTCGGCTGGACGGCGGTTCAAACCTGCGTACTACCATCCTGATTTATGTTCTCAGTGACTTCCCTAAAACCCTTCAGGTAAATTCCAGGATGATTCCTTTGAAAAGGCACGTTCGGCCTCCTTCCCTAATCCGATGGGGCCGATGACCTCGCTATTTGGTCCTTTTTTCCGAATCAACCAACCAGTCAATAGCGTCAGTTATTAAGTGATCAGTGTGAAGGATACGATGACGCTGCGAACTCGTGTTACACAGCGCCATCAGCACCTGGTGTAAGTAGGCTGTTTAGGTTCTTATATTGGTAACGCCACCGCCACGTAGCGTTCTGTATGAAAATCAGTGGCTGCGCTGCGTGCAGTCTGTGGCTGGTTTGCATTGTTGTTGGCTATTGTAGTGTTGGGCAGTTGACTGTTAACAGCGCGTAGCGTTGCGCAGTTGGGGGTGAGCCACCAGCAGTGGTGGATGTGGGGAGAGAGATGGCGGAATTTTGAGAGCGGATGATCTGGACGTGTGTCAATCAGAGACAGTACATTTGTAAGACTGGATGTCATAAACTGCTATATATATTATCACTTTTGAACACTATTAAGGTAAATACATTGTTTGTTCTCTACCAAAATGTTTCATTTGCTAACCATGCCTATCAGTAGTTAGTGCCTTCAGTAGTTTGAATCTTTTATTTAGCTGGCAGTAGTGGCGCTCGCTGTATTGCAGTAGTTCGAGTAACGAAGATTCTTGTGAGTTAAGTGATCTGTGAAACGTATAGGTTAATGTTCGTCAGGGCCATTCTTTTGTAGGGATTATTGAAAGTCAGATTGCGTTGCGCTAAAAGTATTGTGTGTCAGTTTAGTGTTTATCAGAATAGGTAAAGAGCGAAATGTCTGAGTACGTTCAGTTTTGCCCAGCTGTTTGAAAAGAAAATAATGTAAGAGGTTTATCAGCACAGTAATTCATTAATTTTCTAAGGGGACGTTTCATAAGTCGACCCTTAGCCGTGGATACCGCACTGGAATCTTCTGATTTTTTTCTTGTATGTGTAATTAGTGTAGCTTTTGTTTATTGCTAGCGCGTAATTATAGAGAGAATTTCCTTTGTAGTTGTAGTTTTTCATTGTTGTACAGTAAAACAGTTGTGGCATGCATGCAGATTTGCACCAAGTATTTCGCAGCTGCGCTTGCAATTAACTAGATATTATTTTCAGTGCTATGTTAATGTGTTTTCTTATTTTGCCCTTCAAATTGTGCTTTTCTGTGTTAATGTGTGAAATATTGTGACAATAATGGCGTGTAAAAAACGTAACACTAGGCTCCAAAGTAAAATGAGAAATAATAGTGACGACGAGCGTAGCTTATCAGCACCACTGTGTAGTGAATTAACAGACATTCAAAGTAGTAATTTGGTAATTGTGCATAGGGGAATGGAGCGGGTGGCAAATAATAGCGTAAACAGTGAAACCAATAGTGAACAGTCAAGCATTATCGATCGATCGGTCGGCAACAGCTCGCCTCAGGATTCCGAAATGACAGGTCGCAATCTTGCAAATATTGTAGATTCAGGTTTTGCGTCCTCGCCGTTTTCTCAAATAAGTCTAGACACATTTTCTGCTTTTCAAAATGCGAATATTGCCGGTTCAAATGCACTGCCGAATAGCACTGAGGAACATGTTTCAGACACCAGTGCATTGTTATTACAATTAATGCAACAAATGGGACAAAAGCTTCAAAAGTTAGACACAGTGGAACAAAATCTTCAAAAGTTAGACACAATGGAACAACACCGGAGACAAACACGGCAACAGTTAGACGCAATGGAACAAAATCTTCACACCACGTGTGAACAAACACGTGAAGATTTAACTACTGAGTTACATAAAATGTCAAGAAGTCTGTAATGACGTAAAAACACAAATTTGTGAGCATTTCCAACGTATTTTTTCGCGGCATGAAAATACATTACAGAATCACGAAGCAGCTATAAAAGAACTGCAAACTATTGTTCATAAAAATCATGAGACCTTGCAAGCTAAAATTGACTCAGTTGCATCTACCGATTCGGTTACGCAACTTGCAAAAACTCAGGAAAACGTAAAGGACACAGTAGATACGATTTCAACACAAATGGACACTCTGAAACTTGATTCAGAAAAACACACTGAGGAAATAAGTACACTATCGGAGAAAGTAGCCGAACTTTCGGATCAGTTCACTAACTTATCTACAAAGGTAGATGATGATCTGAATGACACAAGACCTTTAGACATCACTGACACAGAAGAGTATGAACAAATTAAGAAATTCGAACAAAATCAGAATCAAATTAATACCCAACACAAAAGAGAAATCCGGGAAGTACAAGATCAGTTGGCACAAGTAATACAAAAATTACATATTTCAGAGGACACTCGCGCTCCAACACGGGAAGAAGGACTTAGAAATACGGAAATAACACAGGGCATTTCGGAAATTATGAAAGAAATTGGCAAGGTGCACCGAATTTTGAGATGAAAACGCCGACACGACGTAACAATGACCGATATGCGACTCGACGACACGATGATTTTGACTATAAGCTGTTCATTACTGCACGTAAATTCAAAACATTTAAGAATTCTGGCAACGAAATTCATCCACAAGCATGGCTCCATCAATTCTCTCATTGTTTTCCTCACAACTGGTCATTAGAGCACAGATTATTATTTATGTGTGGCTATTTAGAGAATGAACCAGCTGTAAGAATGTGATCGGTCATTCACGATTGTCACTGTGAAGGAGAATTTTATCATGCCTTCCTCTCAGCATATTGGTCTCAAGCTACACAAGACCGAGTAAAACATAGCATCATAATGATGAAACATTTCGAACAATCTGAATTTTCCAGTCTGGTGAAATATTTTGAAGACATGTTGCACAAGAATCAGTACCTGTCAAACCCTTACAGCCCCTCAGAACTCATCCGCATTTGCTTAATCAAATTGCCTTAACATTTACGACATATTACTTTGGCAGGACATTGCAAAGACGACATTGAAGCTTTTCAGTGACTGTTACAAGAATTGGAAATTTACACTGACAATCGCGGAACGCGACAACAGGAGCACAACAATTAAAGGTCTCATCCGTCACAATTCTGCGATGATAGAAATAATAAATAGACATGACAAGGCTATTCTTACAACGTAAATCGTGACCAAAACAGACACAACCCGTATGACAACCGTTGGCGAGGAGTAATAATTACAGGGAAAGGTCACCTCTCCACGGTAATGACTATCACAGAGACAATCAGAGAAACACACGATATGGGAACCAAAATAATTATTATCAAGGGAGACAGAATAACTTCAGACGCAACGGTCCAGCGTGCAGTTACGATTCAGGGAGAAATTCTCCACCACGTGACTGACAAGAAAGAAACTATGGAATCTACTGACATGACGACAGACAATATGATCGTAACGACAGACCTGAATTGCATCAGAACTGGCGGGATTCAAACAGGGCAGGAACCTCTCGACAAGGTGAATTTGTAGAAGTTACATCTCCTAATCCCAATAACGATGCGCGCCTACAAAGAGACAGACAATGACTCGTACCGCAGGCAGTCACGTGCGCCGGCTGGCTCAGCGAAAAATAACATAGACACTAACCTTGAGAAAAATTTTAGCATTCCTTACCGACGTATACAACATGATAATTGCTTTGAAGTTGAAACTCTGCGCACTAGGAAGAGTAAAGGATTACACTACATTTCACATGTAAAACCGTTTATTGAGAGATAATCTGTTTTTTTTTTAACTTAGTGTTTGCCATAAAATTTTTCACTTCGCGATACTGGTACAATTTGTCACACTGAGAATCTGTTAACATGCAACAATGTTTCGTAGTTAACTATCCAGTCTAGAACCTAGGGAACATATTTAGACAGTAATTACGAATGCATTGTTATAGTGAACAGACGATGCAGTGTTATTGTGTGTGTACATTCTTGCTTGTTAGTTGTACGATTGCGTAACGACTATAAGGCTCACATACTGAGAACATATACCAGTACTGCTAACGAGATTTTAATGCAACATTTTGGTTTGCTTGAGAATACATTCTGGATTTAAAGAACTTTCTGTGAGATTAAAGGTGACTTAGCATTTGGTTTCTTTGACAGCTACACGATTATATCATGACGCTACTAATGTGTGACACAATTTACATTGTTGCTTTTGTGCTGTATCTGCTTTATATCTGCACAGTTTTTCTGAATTCTTCTGGAAAGTAAAACATGTTTTAGTAGCAACTTTTGTGGTATAGATACAATGAGACAGCCTTTTTTGTAGCACAACAATACGTTACAGTGTAGTACTTTCTTGATCACAGTACTTTACGTAATAACTACGATATCTATATGCATAGCATTTCGCTTTTGTTTATTATGAGGTAAGTACATTGACTTCCACTGAACTTTGCTTACGGACGACGATAATTACGACACTTGGCACATTTTTTACCCTTAAGTAATGACAGACATTATGTTACAACATGACGCACAATTTAGCGCTACAGGACACGCATTTGAGTGATTAATCTTGCACTTAAAACATTTATTTTTAAAGATTTTTGAATTACAAAGGAAGTTTTTCGTGATACATTTCATTCCATTGCTGTAATCTGTAAGACCTGAGGGTATAATTACATTAATCCTCAGGGGGTACATGCCTACTTTGTGTACCATGTGTCTGGCAAGCAAAGAAGCCCTAGCTAATATGGTATTTGCTTATACAACTTTACACATCGGTACCATACTTCTCTAACACATAAATTACACAGCTATCTGATCATTTAACTGAGAGAGACAAACATTTATTTTACTACATCAGTGACAGATGTTTACGTAATTACACCGTTGGATAATTTCACACTTACGAAATTGTATTTTGCCTGTACTTTGTGAACTGTTCACATTTTTTCGGAATCATTGTGATACTATGAGAGCTTTGAAGGATATATGTGGTATGGGATCACGATTTTTAAAGTACGATTGAGGTAGATGACACTATTTGAATGAGCAGAGAATTTTTTTAGGTATTGAAATTATTAGAGGAAGCTAGAACGATTTTGAGATTTGACTGAGGTGTTATTATGTTATTATTACGATGACGATGTATATTATGCTGTTGAGGTATGTTTATGATCAATAAGCTGTTGCTATATGAGGAATTTGATTATGCTACATACCTATTATGACGAAATATTGAAGAAGTGTCGACGAATATGTATATGTGTAATAAGGTAAGGAATAATGAGTGGTGATTAGAGACTCTGATTTGTGAAAAAGGATGTTGGAAACCAAGAATTGTACTTTAAGAGTTATGAAATGTGTGTACATACATGTATGTTAGTTACCACAGTGCTGACAAAACTTTTTGGACACTGTTATATATGAGATTTTGTTTCTACACACTTCTAATGTAAATTTCTAACCTTTGAATGTTTTTATTTTATATGAGACTGTCACTGAAGTGGAAACTGCTGCTGTAAATATTTCAGTAAAGAAGGTAGATGACCTTGACATAATGTGCTGTGGAGACCCAGCTGAGCGACAGTCACCTGAAAAAAAAAGCCAATAGTGTGTGCCTTTCAAAGGCACAGGTGGAGATAAAAGGAGGCCATTATCCTCGCTATTGACATATCTTTGTAGAAAGCATCGCAAATACGACACGCTCAAAGTTCAAAACATATCATTACACTGTGGAGCTCGAAATTTGTTATATTTACTAAAATGCCTAATGAAATGATGAGAAACATTTTACATCTATTGTCTTTGTAGTTGAGAGATTGCTCATTTTTTTTAATATCTAGTATCTAGCTCCAGTGCAACATTGGTTAAAATAAAATTTTATTGTTTGTTGTGGTCTTCAGTCCTGAGACTGGTTTGATGCAGCTCACAATGCTACTCTATCCTGTGCAAGTTTCTTCATCTCACAGTACCTACTACAACCTACATCCTTCTGAAACTGCTTAAAGTATTCATCTCTTGGTCTCCCTCTACGATTTTTACCCTCCACACTGCCATCCAATACTAAATTGGTGATCCCTTGATGCCTCAACACATGTCCTACCAACCGATCCCTTCTTCTAGTCAAGCTGTGCCACAAACTTCTCTTCTCCCCAATCCTATTCAATACTTCCTCATTAGTTATGTGATCTACCCATCTAATCTTCAGCATTCTTCTGTAGCACCACATTTCAAAAGCTTCTATTCTCTTCTTGTCCAAACTATTTATCGTCCATGTTTCACTTCCATACATGGCTACACTCCATACAAATACTTACAGAAATGACTTCATGACATTCAAATCTACACACGATGTTAACAAATTTCTCTTCTTCAGAAACGCTTTCCTTGCCATTGCCAGTCTAAATTTTATATCCTCCCTACTTCGACCATCATCAGTTATTTTGCTCCCCAAATAGCAAAATTCCTTTACTACTTTAAGTGTCTCATTTCCTAATCTAATTCACTCAGCATCACCCGACTTAATTAGAATACATTCCATTATCCTCGTTTTGCTTTTGTTCATGTTCATCTTATACCCTCCTTTCAAGGCACTGTCCATTCCATTCAACTGCTCTTCCTTTGCTGTCTCTGACAGAATTACAATGTCATCGGCGAAACTCAGAGTTTTTATTTCTTCTCCGTGGATTTTAATACCTACTCCGAATTTTTCTTTTGTTTTCTTCACTGCTTGCTCAATATACAGATTGAATAACATTGGGGTGAGACTACAACACTGTCTCACTCGCTTCCCAACCACTGCTTCCCTTTCATGTCCCCCGACTCTTATAACTGCCATCTGGTTTCTGTACAAATTGTAAATAGCCTTTCGCTCCCTGTATTTTACCCCTGCCACCTTTACAATTTGAAAGAGTGTATTCCAGTCAACATTGTCAAAAGCTTTCTCTAAGTCTACAAATGCTAGAAACGTAGGTTTGCACTTCCTTAATCTAGCTTATAAGATATGTCGTAGGGTCAGTATTGCCTCAGGTGTTCCAACATTTCTACGGAATCCAAACTGATCTTCCCCGAGGTTGGCTTCTACTAGTTTTTCCATTCGTCTGTAAAGGATTCGCGTTAGTATTATGCATCTGTGACTTATTAAACTGATAGTTCGGTAATTTTCACATCTGTCAACACCTGCTTTCTTTGGAATTGGGTTTATTATATTCTTCTTGAAGTCTGCGGGAATTTCACCTGTTTCATACATCTTGCTCACCAGATGCTCACAGAGTTTCGTCAGGACTGGCCCTCCTAAGGCTGTCAGTAGTTCTAATGGAATGTTGTCTACTCCCGGGGCCTTGTTTCGACTCAGGTCTTTCAGTGCTCTGTCAAACTCTTCGCGCAGTATTATATCTCCCATTTCATCTTCATCTGCTTCCTCTTCCATTTCCATAATATTGCCCTCAAGTACATCGCCCTTGTATAGACCCTCTATATATTCCTTCCACCTTTCTGCTTTCCCTTCTTTGCTTAGAATTAGGTTTCCATCTGAGCTTTTGATATTCATACAAGTGGTTCTCTTTTCTCTGAAGGTCTGTTTAATTTTCCTGTAGGCTGTATCTATCTTACCCCTAGTGAGATAAGCCTCTACATCCTTACATTTGTCCTCTAGCCATCCCTGCTTAGCCATTTTGCACTTCCAGTCGATATCATTTTTGAGACGTTTGTGTTCCTTTTTGCCTGCTTCATTTACTGCATTTTTATATTTTCTCCTTTCATCAATTAAATTCAGCATTTCTTCTGTCACCCAAGGATTTCTACTAGCCCTCGTCTTTTTGCCTACTTGATCCTCTGCTGCCTTCACTACTTCATCCCTCAGAGCTACCCATTCTTCTTCTGCTACATTTCTTTCCCCCATTCCTGTCAATTGTTCCCTTATGCTGTCCCTGAAACTCTCTATAACCTCTGGTTCTTTCAGTTTATCCAGGTCCCATCTCCTTAAATTCCCACCTTTTTACAGTTTCTTCAGTTTTAATCTACAGTTCATAACCAATAGATTGTGGTCAGAGTGCACATCTACCCCTGGAAATGTCTTACAAGTTAAAACATGGTTCCTAAATCAATGTCTTACCATTATATAATCTATCTGATACCTTTTAGTATCTCCATGGTTCTTCCATGTATAAAAGCTTCTTTCATAATTCTTGAACCAAGTGTTAGCTATGATTAAGTTGTGCTCTGTGCAAAATTCTACCAGGCGGCTTCCTCTTTCATTTCTTAGCCCCAATCCATATTCAACTACTACGTTTCCTTCTCTTCCTATTCCTACTGCCGAATTCCAGTCACCCATGACTATTAAATTTTCGTCTCCCTTCACAATCTGAATAATTTCTTTTATTTCATCATACATTTCTTTAATATCTTCGTCATCTGCAGAGCTAGTTGGCATATAAACTTGTACTACTGTAGTAGGCATGGGCTTCGTGTCTATCTTGTCCGCAATAATGCGTTCACTATGCGGTTTGTAGTAGCTTACCCACATTCCTGTTTTCCTATTCATTATTAAACCTACTCCTGCATTACCCCTATTTGATTTTGTGTTTATAACCTGTAGTCACCTGACCAGAAGTCTTGTTCCTCCTTCCACCGAACTTCACTAATTCCCACTAGATCTAACTCCAACCTATCCATTTCCATTTTTAAATTTTCTAATCTACCTGTACCTGCCTGATTAAGGGATCTGACATTCCATGCTCTGATCCGTAGAACGCCAGTTTTCTTTCTCCTGATAACGACATCCTCTTGAGTAGTCCCCTCTCCCGGAGATCCGAATGGGGGACTATTTTACCTCCAGAATATTTTACCCGACGCCATCATCATTTAATCACACGGTAAATCTGCATGCCCTTGGGAAAAATTACAGCTGTAGTTTCCCCTTGCTTTCAGCCGTTAACAGTACGAGCACAGCAAGGCCGTTTTGGTTAGTATTACAAGGCCAGATCAGTCAATCATCCAGACTGTTGCCCTTGCAACTACTGAAAAGGCTGCTGCCCCTCTTCAGGAACCACCCGTTTGTCTGGCCTCTCAACAGATACCCTCCATTCTGGTTGCACCTACGGTAGAGCTATATGTATTGCTGTGGCACGCAAGCCTCCCCACCAATGGCAAGGTCCATGGTTCATGGGGGGGAGGAAAATTTTATAGATGTACTAATATAAATATTTTATGCCTACAGATCCAGTAAACAATAACTTTATGATCTACTTAAAAAAACGAAGGTGCACAAAAAGACATTTCCCTTCACAGGAATTGCATAAATAATTTTCTTTTCAAGTACTTGGTAATTTCTTTTGTAGAATAAGTTGTGGTGCACCACTTTAATGACATAGATATTAAGATGTGAATAGACATTTCCCTTCCCTTATCTACATTGTTGTTTTAGTGTACTATTTTTTCTGCTTGAGCTATGTCATATTTAGGTATAAGTTACAGCATTTGTTGCTGCTGTTTGCCAGGCACAGTGCTACTAAATTTCACTTTGTATTGCTCTGTTAAGCCAGTTGTGCTACCGATTTATTATTCTTCTTGCTGCACATTGTCTCATATTAGGTGTAATGTTGCATTTGCTTTGCTAATTTAGATTTACTGCTGCTAGCTTTGCCAATTTGCATTTTTTTCATTGCTGTTTGTATTAATTGTTTTGTGCAGCTGTATTGTCTCGTCCCTTAGTTTATGCATTTGAGCTCAGTAGACTTAAGTTAGCTTAAGAGGGGGTAGACTATATAAGAGAGTGAGTTGTGAGGAATTGGAAGAAATACATTGAGAACTTATACGAAAAATGTCTGTAAAAGAAAAGGTACTGTACAATGAAGAGTAATTATTTTAAAAGAGGATGAATAGAATACACAAAGCAGGCTTAGATAGGACTTTTGGGAATAATGATGAACGAAGGGAGATCTCCAAAATAAAAAAATTGTTTGCAAAATGCTGCAGTACAACAAACCCTGTCCTTTCCTTTTCCGTTATCCCACTATGTGTTTGTGTTCTTCCTGTCTTTATGTGTTTAGTTAATAAGATTTATGTTGTAGAATTTTTCTAGTACTAAGCTACACTCACCATGATGAGGAATACTGTTATCCTCAAATATAATTTGCATTTATAATATGTTATTTTCTTTGTAAAGATGTTTAGACATTATTTATTCTGTTCTGTTTTAATGCTCATGTGTGAAATTAATGTTTCGAAAACTATTCTCATTATTTTATATATTTACTTATGTCATAATTCCTGTAACACTGATATATATGTCTATTTCTATTCTTTTGTAAAGTCTGTATTACTACAAATGTTAACTGTATATTTATGTTTTCATGATGTTTTCTGTATCTCTATAATTGTATTCTCATGTTATAAAATTGTAATGGACACCAGTTCATCAAATTATGTAACTTGTAAGCATACATTTCACTGCACACATTTCTGTTGGTCATAGTATATGCACAATATGTGAAAAAACAGGACTGTTAGTGTTTGCACGTGTGTTAATAATTCAGCAAGGGGCTGGATAACAGCATTGCTGGTTCTAAGGACATTTAAAAAAAATTGTTGTGAGTGCACAAGTGGTGGTTCATGGACTTGCTATATTGTCCACAAGACTCTTCGATGGTGACTGTGCACCTGCACAGTCGCAACGGATGGCTGCTAGCCATCTCTACAAGGACTACAGTGAGTCTACATCTTTGATGACTCACCAATACCATTATCTCTACAAGGACTGCAGTGGGTCTGCACCTCTGGTGGCCCACCAATACCGTAATCTCTAACAGGACTACAGTGGTCTGCTCTGTGATGACCTCTCTACCAATATTCTTTAAAACTTCGACTGACTCTGCTGTGGGTCTGCTCTGTTGTGGCCCATTACCTGTGTGCATGTCAAGAGTCATCACTGTCTTTCCGTTGGAAGGACAACACTACTTCTTCAAGACTGCATGGAAATCCACTACTTCCGTGTGCATTTTCTTTTACTGCTCAGACTTTGAGAAAAACACTTCTATTTTACTGTGATGAACGATCAGGACCGTCTTCATGGACTGTGAGAGAATGTTAGCTTTTGACCAACATTGTATCAATAAGTGCGTGCATTTGATTTCTTTGTTATTGTAATTGTGAAAAAAATTTTACAAATATGTATTGGCCAGTGCCCAAAACAATTAGTAAAATTTTTTGTGGGGAGCATGGGGGCTATGTAAGTAGGCTGTTTAGGCTCTGATATTGGTAACGCCACCGCCACATAGCGCTCTGTATGAAAATCACTGGCTGCGCTGCGTGCAGTCTGTGGCTGGTTTGCATTGTTGTTGGCTATTGCAGTGTTGGGCAGTTGGCTGTTAACAGCGCGTAGCGTTGCGCAGTTGGGGGTGAGCCACCAGCAGTGGTGAATGTGGGGAGAGAGATGGCGGAATTTTGAGAGCGGATGATCTGGACGTGTGTCAATTAGAGACAGTACATTTGTAAGACTGGATGTCATAAACTGCTATATATATTATCACTTTTGGACACTATTAAGGTAAATACATTGTTTGTTCTCTACCAAAATGTTTCATATGCTAACTATGACTATCAGTAGTTAGTGCCTTCAGTAGTTTGAATCTTTTATTTAGCTGGCAGTAGTGGCGCTCGCTGTATTGCAGTAGTTCGAGTAACGAAGATTCTTGTGAGTTAAGTGATCTGTGAAACGTATAGGTTAATGTTCGTCAGGGCCATTCTTTTGTAGGGATTATTGAAAGTCAGACTGCGTTGCGCTAAAAGTATTGTGTGTCAGTTTAGTGTTGATCAGAATAGGTAAAGAGCGAAATGTCTGAGTACGTTCAGTTTTGCCCAGCTGTTTGAAAAGAAAATAATGTAAGAGGTTTATCAGCACAGTAATTCATTAATTTTTCTAAGGGGACGTTTAACTGGCAGTGTTTGAAAGGGGCCTCATTGTTTCTCTCCTTTTCGTGGATTCATGCAGTACCCAAATTTGTGGGTGATTCAAAAGTGATGGTGGCCTGATGTCGGAATGTATAGGAATGGGAGGGCAGGTGTACTCGTCGTTATGGTTCCAGTCGACCATGTTGACTATCAGCAGACCGCCGTGTTGTGCACCAAGCGTCCGCAACTCGTGGTCGTGCGGTAGCGTTCTCGCTTCCCGCGCCCGGGTTCGATTGCCGGCGGGGTCAGGGATTTTCTCTGCCTCGTGATGACTGGGTGTTATGTGCTGTCCTTAGGTTAGTTAGGTTTAAGTAGTTCTAAGTTCTAGGGGACTGATGACCATAGATGTTAAGTCCCATAGTGCTCAGAGCCATTTTGCACCAAGCACGTCGCATCTCCTTCACATCCGCGCCTGCCATCCGAGAACAAGTGTGCTCTGTGCAACACAGCATGTCATCCTGCATCATTGAACAGTGACTGGCAGCTGTCAGACTAGGGAACTGCTGTCCAAACCAGGAGGTTACGTTGACACCACAACACAAACGGCTGGGTCTGGAATGATGCTGTGACCTGGCAGCAAGGACTGCTGATGAATGGCGTCTCATTTTGTTCAAAGATGAGTCGCGGCTCTGCACCGTTCTCGATGACCCTCGTTGGCGAGTATGACGGCGGTCTTGAGAGGAGTATCACTTATCCAACGTTTATCAGAGGCACAGCAGTGTTTTCCAGGCGTCACTATGTGAAGGGCCATCAGGCATTACTTCACAAAATGGCAGCTATTGACTGAGGTAAATTTGACTGCACAGTGGTGTCCTGTGTCGTCATACAAACATAAAAAAAAGTTTTGCGTCACCTCGGTTCCGATAGATCCAGAACCTGTACAGAGAATTGGAACAGAGATCAACATAAACATCATTTCTGAGTTTTTTATTGCCCATGAACACCACACATTGCATGTTGTACCACCATACAGCGATACCTTCAGAGGTGGTGGTCCAGATTGCTGTACACACCGGTACATCTGTTACCCAGTAGCACGTCCTCTTGCATTGATACATGCTTGTATTCGTCGTGGCATACTATCCACAAGTTCATCAAGGCCATGTTGGTCCAGATTCCCCACTCCTCAACGGCGATACGGCGTAGATCCCTCAGAATGGTTGGTGGGTCACGTGGTCCACAAACAGCGTTTTCCATCTATCCCAGGCATGTTCCATACGATTCCTGTCTGGAGAAAATGCTGGCCACTCTAGTCAAGCGATGTAGTTGTCCTGAAGGAAGTTCATATGGTTGAAACGGCTCTGAGCACTAGGGGACTTAACTGCTGTGGTCATCAGTCCCTTAGAACTTAGAATTACTTAAACCTAACTAACCTAAGGACATCGCACTCATCCATGCCCGAGGCAGGATTCGAACCTGCGACGTAGCGGTCGCGCGGTTCCAGACTAACGCGCCTAGAACCGCTCGGCCACCGCGGCCGGCAATGTGATACGTGAAAACGATTCTAAATTGGATATCTTTAGCTCATTCCTGTTGAGAGGCGACATCAAGAGAAAGCCGCCAGCCAGGGGTTGAGACTCTGTCCGCAATTCCTAGTGACCGGAAGTCCTCATACCTCCTCCTATTGCGAGCGGCTGGCCTCCTCACAGCCCAAAAGTTACCGCCTGTAGGAAGTCATTCACAAGATGTGCGCAATGGGGGCGCGAATTGTCGTCCATGAAGACGAATGCCTCGCCGATATGGTTACACTGTCGGTCGGAGGATTGGATTCACGTATCGTTCAGCCGTTACGGCGCCAACCATGACCACCAGCGGCGTACGTCGGCCCCACATAATACCACTCCAAAACATCAAGGAACGTCCACTTTGCTGCACTCGCTGGACAGTGTGTCTAAGACGTTCAGCCTGACCGAGTTGCCTCCAGACATGTCTCCGACGATTGTCTTGTTGAATGCATATGTGACACTCATCGGTGAAGACAACGTAATGCCAATTCAGATCGATCCATTCGGCATGTTGTTGGGCCCATCTGTACCGCGCTGCACCGTGTTGTGGTTGCAAAGATGGACCTCGCCATGGACGTCAGATGTGAAGTTGCGCGTCATGCAGCTTATTGCGCACAGTTTGAGTCATAACACGACGTCCTGTGGCTGCACGAAATGCATTATTCAACATTGTGGCGTTGCTGTCAGCGTAATCCGTAGGTAGCGGTCATCCATTGCAGTAGTAGCCCTTGGGCGGCTTCAGCGATGCATATCATCGACAGTTCCTGTCTTTCTGTATCTCCTCCAGTCCGAACAACATCGCTTTGGTCCACTCCGAGACGCCTGGACACTTCCCTTGTTGAGAGCCCTTCCTGGCACAAAGTAACAATGCGGAACCGATCGAACCGCGGTATTGACCGTCTACGCATGGTTGAACTACTGACAACACGTGACGTGTACCTCCTTACTGGTGGAATGACTGGAACTGATGGGCTGTCGGATGCCCTCCGTCTAATAGGCGCTGCTAATTCTTGGTCATTTACATCTTTGGGCGGGTTTAGCGACATGTCTGAACAGTCAAAGGGACTGTGTCTGTGGTACTATATCCACAGTCAATGACTATCTTCAGGAGTTCAAGGAACAGGGTTGATGCAACACTTTTTTGATGTGTATATCTTACCTGTCATATGAACAGGGGGATGCTCGACTGGACATCGCAGTTGTCTATATGAACTGTCTCTGCGGTGTTGAGGTACTCTCTTGACCAACGACATCCACAACATTTCGATGGACGATGGCCGGCCGCTGTGGCCGATCGGTTCTAGGCGCTTCCGTCCGGAACCACGCTGCTGCTACGGTCCCAGGTTCGAATCCTGCCTCGGGCATGGATGTGTGTGATGTCCTTATGTTAGTTAGGTTTAGGTAGTTCTATGTATAGGGGACTGATGACCTCAGAAGTTAAGTCCCATAGTGCTAAGAGCCATTTGAACCATTTTTTTGACTCGGAAGAGGATACAGAGGCTGTATGACACCCTTCTTAACCTAATCAATGCGTGCAAGTAGTTCAGAATGGGTGCAGGATCATACTGATAAGTGGACTCATACTGCCCATTTATTTGTAAATTTGACTCGACTTTGCAGTCACTGGAGTAACATCAGACATCGCTCCAACTCGTGAAGTTTCGCTTGATTTCTTTCTCTCCTCCAGGTGATTCACCTGCATACCTCGAGCATTTTGCCAGCATAACTTTCAGTGTGTGTACATGGGTATTGTCCGGACAGAAAATAAGTACTTTTCTCCTAACTATTCTTGTTCGCTTTTAAATGGCTGTGCTAACGGTTGAGTAACGTTAGCCTATAAGACACAGGTACGTGTACTGTTCTTTTATAAAAGGACAGTCGTGATGACTGTATGTAGTTGGTAGCGTACTGTCTGTGATGGGCAGCGGCTGTTGTTTAACTATAGCCCAGCACACAGTTTCTTGGTTTACGATCATCGCAGCCGATGTTCTGCTTGAAATAAAACAATAAATTATCAGTCAGTCATGATGACATTCCGTGAGTCCCAAAAAGAACGCCGTCTTCACACTTCACGTCGAAAATGAGGAACAATTGGATTCCCCGAACAGATCCAAATAACAGAAAGTTTGTTAACTATTACTTGAAGTCCAACTAGAGTCTACTGAACTGACGACGGACTTAATTTTTTTCTTCTAAATCAGATCAGCGAATTTTAACAGAAGATTTGGCAATGTGAAACATCGCTGCGAAATTGGTGCTTCGGATTCTGACCAGCAAAAAGAGCGTCGTTTAGAAGAACGCTGTGCTTTGGAAGAACAGTTCCAAGCTAATACAGAAGTTTTCCCAGGATCATTACTGGTAAAGAGTCACGGCAAACTTTTTTTTTTTGAGTCACCAGTCTTCTAAGTGGTTTGATGCATCTCACCAAGAATATCTTTCCAGTGCCAACCTTTTCATCTCGTAGCAGAAATTGCAACCTACGTCCTCAATTATTTGCTGATTGTATTCCAATCTCTGTCTTCCTCCACAGTTCTTAGCCTCTGTAGTTCCCTCTAGTATCATGGAAGTAATTTCGTGATGTCTTAACAGATGTCTTTCATGGTGTCCCTTCTTCTTGTCTGTTTTTTTTTTTTTTATTCATAGATTCTTTTCCTCGAAGATTCTGCGGAGAACCTAATGAGAACCTAATGATTCCTTACCTTATCAGTCCATCTAATTTTCAACATTCCCAATTGCTTCAACTCTATTTTGTTCCTGTTTTGCCACAGTACATGTCTCACTACCACACAATGCTGTTCTTCAAACGTACATCTCAGGAATTTCTTCTTCAAATGAAGATCTATTTGTGTCACCAGTAGACTTCTCTTGAGCAGGAATGACCTTTTTGCCAATGCTAGTCTGTTTATCATGTCCTCCTCGCTCCGTCTGTCATTGGCTATTTTAGATGTATAGATTGAACACTAAGAGGAAAGACTACATTCCTGTCTTACACCTTTTTAATCCGAGTTATTGTTCCCTCTTGGTACTTGTACATATTATACAGCATATTACTCGTCTTTCCCTATAGCTTATCCTCCTTTTTCTCAGGATTTCTAACATCTTCCACCATTTTACATTGATTTATCTTCGGCCTAGTTTCCATTATCAACTGGAACATCAGAACTGCCTCTCTGGGACCTTTACCGTCCCTGGTCGTCATCTGAGATATCCTCAGTTTTCTTTTCCATTCTTGCGTATATCATTCTGTCAACAGACTGAATGGGCCAGCTGTTAAGCTGACTGTGCGATAAATCTCGCATTTGTCTGTTCTTGCTATCTTGCTATGGTATAACGACAGTGTTATACATTCCACATACCAACGTAAACAGTAATTTTGTACCAACTTTCCGCAATTATTTTAGAAAGTCTGATGGAATATCGTCTATCTCTTGTGCCTTATTTGGTCTTAAGTCATCCAAAGCTCTCTAAAGTTCTGATTCTAATAACAGATACCCTATATCTTCCCTGTCGACTCCTATTTCTTCTTCCGCCACGTCATCAAACAAGCCTTCCACCTCATAGAGGCCTTTATGTACACTTTCCAGTAATCTTCTTTCTCCTCTGCATTTAACAGTGGAATTCGCATTGCACTGTAATGTTTGCCCCATGCTTTTGATTTCACCTAAGATTAGTTTGACTTTACAAAGTCAGTCCTTCCGACGACCATTTCTTTTTCGATATCCTCACGTTTTTCGTGCAGTCACTTCGCCCTTGTCTCCCTGAACATCCTATTTATTTCATTTCTAGAAGTGGCTTGTATTTCTGTATTACTAAATTTCCACGAAAATTTTTGGACTTTCTTCTTTCGTCGAAGAAATGAAGCAATTCTTCTGTTACACACGGTTCCTTTGCAGTTACCTTCCTTGTACCAAAGTTTTTCTTCCCAATTTCAGAGAGTGCCCGTTTTAGAGATGCCATTCGCCTTCAACTGAACAGCCTACTGCGCTATTTATTGGCGTAATATCTATAGCGTAAGGGAACTTCAAGAGTATCTCTTCATTTCTTAGCACTTCTATTTATTAGCGTAATATCTACAGCGTAAGGGAACTTCGGAACGTCAAGAGTATCTCTTCATTTCTTAGTAATTCCTTATCCCACTTCTTTGCCGATTGATTCTTCCTAACGTACTCCTTACAAACTAATACCTGATTTCGAAATCTATGCCTGACCATGAGGTATTGTAGTTGGAATCTTCCCATACCTCCGGCCTTTTCCAAGTATACCCTGTGATTCTTGAGCAGAGTATTCACTATTACTAGCTGAAATTTATTGCAGAGATCAAATAGACTTTCTTCAGGGGCAGATGTGTACTCTGACCACAATCTATTGGTTATGAACTGTAGAGTAAAACTGAAGAAGCTGCAAACAGGTGGGAAATTAAGTAGCTGGGACCTGTATAAACTGAAAGAATCAGAGGTTGTAGAGGATTTCAGAGAGAGCATTAGGGAACGATTGACAGGAACAGGGGGAAGAAATACAGTGGAAGAAGATTGGGTAGCTTTGAGAGGTGAAATAGTGAACGCAGCAGAGGATCAAGTAGGTAAAAAGCCGAGGGCTAGTAGAAATCCTTGGGTAACAGAAGACATATTGAATTTAATTAACGAAAGGAGAAAATATAAAAATGCAGTAAATGAAGCAGGCAAAACGGAATACAAACGTCTCAGAAATGAGATCGACAGGAAGAGCAAATTGACTAAGTAGGGATGGCTAGAGGACAAATGTAAGGATGTAGAGGCATACATCACTAGGGGTATGAACGGTACTGCCTACAGGAAAATTAAAGAGAAAATTGGCGAAAAGAAAACCACTTGTATCAATAAGAAGAACGAAGATGGAAAACCAGTTCCAAGCAAAGAAGGGAAAGTAGAAAGGTGGAAGGAATATATAGACGATCTATACAAGGGCGAAGTACTTCAGGGCAATATTATGGAAATGGAAGAGGACGTAAGTGAAGATGAAATGGGAGATGTGATACTGCGTGAAGAATTTCAGAGAGCACTGAAACACCTAAGTCGAAACAAGGTCACGGGAGTAGATAACATTCCATTAGAACTACTGATAGCCTTGGGAGAGCCAGCTATGACAGAACTCTACCATCTGGTGAGCAAGATGTATGAGACAGGCGAAATACCCACAGACTTCAAGAAGTATATAATAATTCCAATCCCAAAGAGAGACATCTACATCTACATCTACATTTATACTCCGCAAGCCACCCAACGGTGTGTGGCGGAGGGCACTTTACGTGCCACTGTCATTATCTCCCTTTCCTGTTCCAGTCGCGTATGGTTCGCGGGAAGAACGACTGTCTGAAAGCCTCTGTGCGCGCTCTAATCTCTCTAATTTTACATTCGTGATCTCCTCGGGAGGTATAAGTAGGGGGAAGCAATATATTCGATACCTCATCCAGAAACGCACCCTCTCGAAACCTGGCGAGCAAGATACACCGCGATGCAGAGCGCCTCTCTTGCAGAGTCTGCCACTTGAGTTTGTTAAACATCTCCGTAACGCTATCACGGTTACCAAATAACCCTGTGACGAAACGCGCCGCTCTTCTTTGGATCTTCTCTATCTCCTCCGTCAACCCGATCTGGTACGGATCCCACACTGATGAGCAATACTCAAGTATAGGTCGAACGAGTGTTTTCTAAGCCACCTCCTTTGTTGATGGACTACATTTTCTAAGGACTCTCCCAATGAATCTCAACCTGGTACCCGCCTTACCAACAATTAATTTTATATGATCATTCCACTTCAAATCGTTCCGCACGCATACTCCCGGATATTTTACAGAAGTAACTGCTACCAGTGTTTGTTCCGCTATCATATAATTATACAATAAAGGATCCTTCTTTCTATGTATTCGCAATACATTACATTTGTCTATGTTAAGGGTCAGTTGCCACTCCCTGCACCAAGTGCCTATCCGCTGCAGATCTTCCTGCATTTCGCTACAATTTTCTAATGCTGCAACTTCTCTGTATACTACAGCATCATCCGCGAAAAGCCGCATGGAACTTCCGACACTATCTACTAGGTCATTTATATATATTGTGAAAAGCACTGGTCCCATAACACTCCCCTGTGGCACGCCGGAGGTTACTTTAATGTCTGTAGACGTCTCTCCGTTGATAACAACATGCTGTGTTCTGTTTGCTAAAAACTCTTCAATCCAGCCACACAGCTGGTCTGGTATTCCGTAGGCTCTTACTTTGTTTATCAGGCGACAGTGCGGAACTGTATCGAACGCCTTCCGGAAGTCAAGAAAAATAGCATCTACCTGGGAGCCTGTATCTAATATTTTCTGGGTCTCATGAACAAATAAAGCGAGTTGGGTTTCACACGATCGCTGTTTCCGGAATCCATGTTGATTCCTACATAGTAGATTCTGAGTTTCCAAAAACGACATGATACTCGAGCAAAACACATGTTCTAAAATTCTACAACAGATCGACGTCAGAGATATAGGTCTATAGTTTTGCGCATCTGCTCGACGACCCTTCTTGAAGACTGGGACTACCTGTGCTCTTTTCCAATCATTTGGAACCTTCTGTTCCTCTAGAGACTTGCGGTACACGGCTGTTAGAAGGGGGGCAAGTTCTTTCGCGTACTCTGTGTAGAATCGAATTGGTATCCCGTCAGGTCCAGTGGACTTCCCTCTGTTGAGTGATTCCAGTTGCTTTTCTAGTCAGCCATTTTTTCGTTGGTGCGAGGATTTAGAGAAGGAATTGCAGTGCGGTCTTCCTCTGTGAAACAGCTTTGGAAAAAGGTGTTTAGTATTTCAGCTTTACGCTTGTCATCCTCTGTTTCAATGCCATCATCATCCCGGAGTGTCTGGACATGATGTTTCGAGCCACTTACTGATTTAACGTAAGACCAGAACTTCCTAGGGTTTTCTGTTAAGTCGGTACCTAGTATTTTACTTTCGAATTCACTGAACGCTTCACGCATAGCCCTCCTTACGCTAACTTTGACATCGTTTAGCTTCTGTTTGTCTGAGAGGTTTTGGCTGCGTTTAAACTTGGAGTGAAGCTCTCTTTGCTTTCGCAGTAGTTTCCTAACTTTGTTGTTGTACCACGGTGGGTTTTTCCCGTCCCTCACAGTTTTACTCGGCACGTACCTGTCTAAAACGCATTTTACGATTGCCTTGAACTTTTTCCATAAATACTCAACATTGTCAGTGTAGGAACAGAAATTTTCGTTTTGATCTGTTAGGTAGTCTGAAATCTGCCTTCTATTACTCTTGCTAAACAGATAAACCTTCCTCCCTTTTTTTATATTCCTATTAACTTCCATATTCAGGGATGCTGCAACGGCCTTATGATCACTGATTCCCTGTTCTGCACTTACAGAGTCGAAAAGTTCGGGTCTGTTTGTTATCAGTAGGTCCAAGATGTTATCTCCACGAGTCGGTTCTCTGTTTAATTGCTCGAGGTAATTTTCGGATAGTGCACTCAGTATAATGTCACTCGATGCTCTGTCCCTACCACCCGTCCTAAACATCTGAGTGTCCCAGTCTATATCTGGTAAATTGAAATCTCCACCTAAGACCATAACATGCTGAGAAAATTTATGTGAAATGTATTCCAAATTTTCTCTCAGTTGTTCTGCCACTAATGCTGCTGAGTCGGGGGGTCGGTAAAAGGAGCCAATTATTAACCTAGCTCGGTTGTTGAGTGTAACCTCCACCCATAATAATTCACAGGAACTATCCACTTCTACTTCACTACAGGATAAACTACTACTAACAGCGACGAACACTCCACCACCGGTTGCATGCAATCTATCCTTTCTAAACACCGTCTGTGCCTTTGTAAAAATTTCGGCAGAATTTATCTCTGGCTTCAGCCAGCTTTCTGTACCTATAACGATTTCAGCTTCGGTGCTTTCTATCAGCGCTTGAAGTTCCGGTACTTTACCAACGCAGCTTCGACAGTTTACAATTACAATACCGATTACTGCTTGGTCCCCGCATGTCCTGACTTTGCCCCGCACCCGTTGAGGCTGTTGCCCTTTCTGCACTTGCCCGAGGCCATCTAACCTAAAAAACCGCCCAGCCCACGCCACACAACCCCTGATACCCGTGTAGCCGCTTATTGCGTGTAGTGGACTCCTGACCTATCCAGCGGAACCCGAAACCCCACCACCCTATGGCGCAAGTCGAGGAATCTGCAGCCCACACGGTCGCAGAATCGTCTCAGCCTCTGATTCAGACCCTCCACTCGGCTCTGTACCAAAGGTCCGCAGTCAGTCCTGTCGACGATGCTGCAGATGGTGAGCTCTGCTTTCATCCCGCTAGCGAGACTGGCAGTCTTCACCAAATCAGATAGCCGCCGGAAGCCAGAGAGGATTTCCTCCGATCCATAGCGACACACATCATTGGTGCCGACATGAGCGACCACCTGCAGATGGGTGCACCCTGTACCCTTCATGGCATCCGGAAGGACCCTTTCCACATCTGGAATGACTACCCCCGGTATGCACACGGAGTTCACTTTGTTTTTCTTCCCCTCCCTTGCTGCCATATCCCGAAGGGGCCCCATTACGCGCCTGACGTTGGAGCTCCCAACTACCAGTAAGCCCACCCTCTGCGACTGCCCGGATCTTACAGACTGAGGGGCGTTGACAAGTGTGAAAATTACCGAAATATCAGTTTAACAAGTCAGAGCTGCAAAATACTTACACGAATTCTTTACAGACGAATGGAAAAACTAGTGGAAGGCGACCTTGGGGAATATCTGTTCGGATTGCGTAGAAATGTTGGAACACGTGAGGCAATACTGACCCTACGACTTACCTTAGAAGATAGGTTAAGGAAAGGCAAACTTACATTTCTAGTATTTGTATAGTTAGAGAAAGCTTTTGACAATGTTGACTGGAATACTCTCTTTCAAATTCTGAACGTGGAAGGGGTAAAATACAGGGAGCGAAAGGCTATTTATTATTAGTAGAGGAAACAGATGGCAGTTATAAGAATCAAGGGGCATGAAAGGAAAGCAGTGGATGTGAAGAGAGTGAGACAGGGTTGTAGCCTATCCCCGATGTTATTCAATCTGTATATTGAGCAAGCAGTAAAGGAAACAAAAGAAAAATTTGAAGTGGGAATTAAAATCCATGGAGAAGACATAAATACTTTAAGGTTTGCCGATGACTTTGCAGTTCTGTCAGAGACAGCAAAGGACATGGAAGCGCAGTTGAACGGAATGGACAGTGTCTTGAAAGGCGGATATAAGATGACCATCAACAAAAGCAAAACGAGGATAGTGGAATGAGGTCTTATTAAATCAAGTGATGCTAAGGGAATTAGATTAGGAAATGAGACACTTAAAGTAGAAGATGAGTTCTGCT
Source organism: Schistocerca cancellata (assembly GCF_023864275.1). Lineage (NCBI taxonomy): Eukaryota > Metazoa > Arthropoda > Insecta > Orthoptera > Acrididae > Schistocerca > Schistocerca cancellata. The sequence goes on along the minus strand of NC_064627.1, from coordinate 922,608,428 downwards.
CTTTGGGGAGCAAAATAACTGACGATGGTCGAAGTAGAGAGGATATAAAATGTAGACTGGCAATGGTAAGGAAAGCGTTTCTGAAGAAGAGGAATTTGTTAACATCGAGTACAGATTTAAGTGTCAGGAAGTCGTTTCTAACAGTGTTTGTGTGGAGTGTAGCCATGTATGGATGCGAAACATGGACAATAAATAGTTTAAACAAGAAGAAAATAGAAGTTTTCGAAATTTTAGTGCTACAGAATAATGCTGAAGATCAGACGGGTAGATCATGTAACTAATGAGGAGGCACTGAACAGAATCGGGGAGAAGAGGAATTTGTGGCACAACTTGACTAGAAGAAGGGATCGGTTAGTAGGACACATTCTGCGGCATCAAGGGATCACCAATTTAGTGATGGAGGGACGTTTGGAGGGCAAAAATCGTAGAGGGAGACCAAGAGATGAATAGACTAAGCAGATTCAGAAGGATGTAGGTTGCAGTAGTTACTCGGAGATGAAGAAACTTGCACAGGATAGAGTAGCATGGAGAACAGCATCAAACCAGTCTCCGGACTGAAGACCACAACAACAACTCTGTCATTCCTACTATCAAGCCTCTCTTGAACTCCTTCCCCTACAACCGCATTCCAATCCCCCATGGCTATTAGATTTTCATCTCCCTTTACGTACTGAATTATCCTTTCAATATCCTCATATACTTTTTCTGTCTTTTCTTCTTCTGCTTGCTATGTCAACATTTGTACCGGTACTATTGTTGTCAGTGTTGGTCTGTTGTCCATTCTGAAGAGAACAATTCTACCACTAAACTGTTTACAGTAACTCAGTCTTTGCAATACTTTTCTATTCAAAACGAATCCTACTCCCGTTATAACATTTTCTGCTACTGTTGATATTATCTTAGAGTCGTCTGACCAGAAATCTTTATCGTTGTTCCTTTTCACTTCATTAGCCACTTATCTTGATTGAGCCTTAACATTCCCTTTACAGGTTTTTTAGCTTCCCTGCCATGAGCAAATTTCAGACATTTCACTCCCTGATTCATAGACCATCACTCTTTCGTTGTTGTTCAGTGTTTTTCTCATGACCACCTCCGCGTTGGTAGTGGCCTCCCAAAGATCCGAACTGGTCGAATGCTTCGGGATTTTTGCCAACGCAGGCACAGACAACGATGACACTTCTTCAGTTAAGTTCCACACGTTCTGCAGATAACTTTAGTTCAACGATTTCCATTGCCTTCTGCATCCGCGTGCCATTGGTCGTTGCTGAGTCTTTATGGGGCCTTAATGGCGCAGTTCCCCACGCCAAGGGCAAGAGTGTGTCCTGCGACTTTGTCCGTTTCGCCGCACTCTCTGACAAGGTCGTAGGCAAAAGGGGGGAGGAGGAGGGTGTTTTCTTATGTCAGAAGTTTTCAGCCATTATTGCTGATGACTTTTATTCAGAATTTAGGCAGTAGTAAGGTTCGAACGCGAGACACAGAATGTTTTGGTTGAGAGTCAAAGGCGGTGGTCCTAAACGACAGGTGCAATCAGTATTAAGAGAGACATAAGACTACACCGATTTGATCAAGCAGAAGTGGTCAAAAAAATTACTGCAGATAAGTGTAAAAATATTGCCTGCAATGTATTCACTGATTGAAGATGACAGTGTTAAAAACACTGAGTTACTGCAACTTTCTGCTAACGGGAGAAGCCAATAGATTACTTAACTTTCGTCTTGCCCACGTCCGTCGTGTGTGCGATGTTGGCTGATAGTGATTAAATAAGAGAAACCCAATAAAAATAAGGCTCTGGAAACGCTCTGTATAATCCGGTCTGGCTACCTACAGACGTGGTGTGTACTACATCAACATAGAAACATTATTCTCCTAGAGATTCCATCTGACAGAGCCGCCTATGAACCGGTCTGGCCACACAAAGAGGTGGCCCGCATTACATCAAATTAACAGTACTATTCCCGTTCAGATTGCATATGATAAACTTTCTCATTACTCTTCGGGAGAGTAATTTTAAGAAGTGAGAAATCACGACATGAGGTGAAAGCAAAACGAACTTGACTGACAGCGAAAATTCATCATAACAACAACCACCCACGTTAAATACACAGTTCCTTACTGTTAATGGTTGCATGTGGACTGACAAATTACTTGGGAGATGCTAGCATACGCACTGTAAGAGGGGGATATAGAGGCCAGTTCCCAGATTACTATAGTCGTCAGGAGAAAGCCGGGCACGATGCAGCGGTGAGGTCCTAATTACGCTCGAGAGAGTCAAGAAAAAAACATTGTCAATAACACATATATTAGGCAGAAATACAGAAATGTCTTCAAAAGCGCTGTGCCACAACCAATATGACGGAACAGTGCACTGTCAGCAGAGAAATGCTGGCGTGCACTCGACTTGCAGCAATACGGCCAGCATAGCGAAGCATCACTTGGCAGGTGTCTCGTCACAGGATGGCTGTCGACTAACGGAATCCGGCGGTCTCCAGCTCTGCGTAGCGATCTACAAAGTGCTCTCGTGGACCTCAAAGATTTGCACTCAGGTCTCTCGCTCCAAGTCGACTTAAGTACTTGCTTGCTTGCAGTGGTCGGCTCTCAGACCCTGTTTAGGGAACGGGAGCCAGCAGCATCAGTGTTGGCCTCAGGAACGGGATGAGCAGCAGCGGCTCCTACGCACTTGGAGGCAGATGGCAGACAGCGTCCAGCAGGCCTGCAGGGTGATGGCGGCCTCTGCGCCCCATCAGCGCTGTCTCGGAAGTTGGCAATGCAGCTGGCAGTAGCAGCAGTCGCCCAGTCGGACTTTTAGTTCCGTAGACGATAGAAGACAGCTAGGGGTGTCAATGTTGATCTCCATAGCTTTCCCTCCCACTGGATAGCTCCCACTGATGGAAGGCATAAGACTATGTATTGGGCAGGCGACATCCAGCTATAACATCCATGACATATATATTTTTTCATTACGAGTGGAATATAAACGTGTGGATAATATTCATTCAATTATGTAATTATTTCTTAAAAAGATGATAATTATGTAAAACAGAGACAATATTTGTCTCACATTCTTTGTTAATCTATGTCATTCTTTTCTTTTGTTTTATACCCTTTTGTCATCTTCTTCTGATGTACATCGCCGACGCAAGACACGAATCGATTTGAGGTCTGTTAAATGAAAAGCATTTAATGTAAAATTATTGTACTTTTATGTTCATTTGCTGGTAAAAACAAATAGAGCTAAGTGCATTAAAACTATTTATGATTAATTATTGAAAATTCACTTCCTATTTTAATTATAATTTTGTATCAATTGTTTTATCATAGCTGCAAGAAGCGTAGCCATTGTTAGTTGCGATTATATAGCAACTTCGTTTGTACTTCTAGTTGAAAATAGCATGGGTTTGTGTTAAACTAATTTTCAAAACAATTTAATAATTTTTTTTATTGGTGGCACCAATTTAAATGATTTAAATGATTTATTGGGAAAAGGAAAATCTTAATTAAAAAAGAAATCCTCTATCTTTTGTTGGCTGCCATCTTAACTTTTATTACAGCGGCAAATTTAAATTACTTGAAACTGCAAACTTTCAATATTCAGTATGTGTAAGAAATAATTGTGCACTGGTGGTACTGAACTCCATTTATAAAAGAAAAAATTAATCGAATCAGACTGCATTTTCTAAGAACAGTGCTGATGGTATTTATTGTTGAACAAGATTTCATTGCTGATGTATGTGGCCAAAATTAAACTATGCACGAATCATGGAGAAAAATATTTCTGGTAGCATACGTCAGTGTTGTGTGCGGGTGGTATTCTGTGGTTCCCTTTCATGATCAACTTGCTAAGAATAATTAAATCCATCGAAGACAAAAATTATAAAAGCTCTGTTGTACGATCTGTAATTTTAGTGATATGAACACAGCTTACAGTCAACATTATTACACTACGTCAGGTGGAATTCTTGTGCAATTTGAACAAAATAATTATCCGGGAGAAGTTGTAGTTTGAATAATGCATTATACATGTGTATAATATTGTCAGTATCATTTACAAAATCAAATCAATGCAACTGCTAAAAAAAAAATAGAGTGAATTCAAACCGCAGAATACCATAGATCCATATTCATTGCACTTGTCGACGTTGATACACAAAAACCGTCACACAGCAATGACCCACATGTTACGAAGGGTGCGGTATTTATGTTGGCACTTCCTGAGCACCCTGTGGCGGTGGAGATGGCTATGATATCATGTGTCCTGGTTTTTCCTTCGCTGTTAGCTCTCCTAGTGACTCAGACTTTCGCAGCTTCACCTTTCAAAGACTCTTTTCTCCTGGCTCATCTCCTCCCAGGTTCTGTCCCATAATCACCATCCAGCCCTACCCCTTAAAAAAAAAATGCACAACTTGCCCCCCCCTCCCACCCATCTCCTCTCACATCTCTGCCCAACATACAAGACATTTTCACTTATTCACACTAACTCACACACACACACACACACACACACACACATTTAAAATGGCAACGCTCAGAAACTGCATAGAAACAAATGAACAAATATAAACACGGAAATGAGTGCAGAATGAGAAACACACATTACTACAGTTCAGTTTTAAAAAGTTGAAACGTAAGTAACCCAAACACAGCACACGGAATATTACAGAATGGCAAAATCTACCAACTGCATATGTTCGACATCAGCCATTGTTAACAAGGAGGAAAGAAGCAGTGTTCAGGAGAAAATGTAGTTAAACACCTTAAGTAACTTTCATTCTAACAAAACACTGTTTTTAATCGAAAACAACCAAAAATGTACAAACATTCATATCCAATTAGCAGAATAACCACGGACGGTGTTTTATAAATAAAAGTGAAACGCTTCTGGTGCAGTTCTCTTTAATTAAAATGCAGTAAGCTCAAGACGGAAAACCAGTAATAACTGATTTTATCAGCTGTCACAGAAGATGGCCATGCAAACAAACATATCAAGCCTTTCCTATCTGCACATTTTACTTGTTCCCAGATGTCTTGCAATTTGTTACCAAAGCATTTTTCTCCCACATATTACCTCGTATGGTGAAAGACTGGTAGCTGTACAGACTTTAGAACTGTAAGTTGCAATTACAAAATTTAAATATAAGTCCCAGTTTTTCACAATAACTGTTAGTGTAAGAGCTGAACAACTTGGAAATCGTGTGATGAACTCTGTCTGGCCTCACTGTTGGAAGTGACTTGTTTGCATCTTGCGAATTTCGATCAGTCGACACAACTGCTTCATAATATCGGATATGAAATTGGTACCCCTGGTCTGTAATTAAGGTGTCCAGAATGCCAAATGCTAGCAACCAATTATTTACTAAAGCTTTAGCAACTGTATACACTCTTTAGTCAGGAATTGCAACCACTACTGCACAACGTAATAAATGATAAATTACTGTCAATACACACTTGTTTCCTGCTGGTGTTTTATTAAATGGACCTAAAATGCCCAATCCAAGCATTTTGAAAGGTTTAAATGCTTACGGTAGACACTGTAATGGAATCGATCGGTGGCAAAGATCAGCTCGTTGCATTCAACATGCACAATTCCAGACATATTGCCTGACACCTCGTTTTTGAGTTTTCTACCGAAACTTTTTGGCAATTCATCTATCACTTGCTCTTCATCCACCATCACCAGACAACATGTGATCATGTGCTCATGCCTAGACTTTGCTCTGGAAAACTGCAGGTTCTACCACTCGTAATCATTATATTGTTGTTATGCACAGCAATCTGTCATGCATCAAGAACTAAGGTTGCGATTTGAATAGTATGACAGTTAGCATCAGCTGCTTGAACTTTTCGCAATTCAGCAGCGCTCCTCTCCAATGCTTCTAGAATTTTTTTACTCAAACCGTATGCATTAGCGTGTCTATTGCCTGCTTTGTGTATTACCTCGTAATTAAAATTACTCAAAAAGAATGCTCACTCTGCTAATTTGCAGCAAAGGTCCTTCAATGTTAATAACCATTTGAGAGCAGTGTGATCCATCACTACCTGAAACTTTTGGCTGTATAAATAACAGCAGAAATACATAATACCATAGATCACTGCTAGCATCTCCTTCTCACTCATGGAATGATGTTAATCTGCTTTGTTCAAATGTCGTGGTGTGTATGCCACAGAACACTCTGTACCATCTACATTCTGTCCTGGGACACATCCAAGAGCTGTATTAATTGCATCAGGAAATTGAATAAATTCTTTTTTTCAAAATCTGAGAGTATCAAAACTGCCACCAATGTCAATTCTCGCTGTAAAGTATAGAACGCTGTCTGACATTCGGTAAACCATTCAATAACAATTGGTTCTGTTGTCTGCCAGTTGCAACAAAGTCTTTTTCAATTCGACGATAATAATTGCAGAGACCGATGACACTCTGCAGTTGCTTAACTGTCTTCGCTGACGAAAAATTCTGAACTGCAGAGACCAAATGAGAATTGTTTTCACAGCTTCCTTGCTAGTTACATGCCCTACATAATTTGCGTCCATTGCTGCAAAATGACATTTATCGATGCTTAGCACTAGTCATGCTTTCTCTGTCTTTCCAATACTCCCTTCACAAGTTGTAAACGCTCTCCCATGTCCCTTGAAAACAATATTATGTCATCCGGATAGATTTAACATTACTTTGTTTTCACTCTCCTAAGTACACCATGCAATAATCTCTTAAAGAATACAGGTGTATTCTTGAGTCCGAATGGCATTCGACGATACTGGAAATGACATTCCTCGATGGAAAAAGCTGTCTTTCTTCGGTCCCCTGGCGCAACATCTATCTGATGATATCCACTCTTTAAATCCACTGTGGAAAAACGCTTACATTGATCCACATCTACATCTACGTGATTACTCTGCTGTTCACAATAAAGTCAATGCACCACCTTCAAGCCGTCTCGGTACCGTTCCTCTCTCGAACGGCACTCGGGAAAAACGAGCACTTAAATTTTCCTGGGCGAGCCCTGATTTCTCTTAAATTATCGTGAAGATCATTTCTCCCTATGTAGGTGGGAGCCAACAGAATGTTTTCACGATCGGAGGAGAAAACTGGTGACTGAAATTTCATGAGAAGATCCCGTTGCAACGAAAAACGCCTTTGTTTTTATGATTGCCACTCCAACTCACTTATCATATCTGTGACACTATCTCCCCTATTTCGCGATAATACAAAACGAGCTGCCCTTCTTTGTACTTTTTCGATGTCATCCGTCAGTCCCACCAGATGCGGATCCCACACTGCACAGCAATACTCCAGAATAGGGCGGACAAGTGTTGTGTAAGCAGTGTCTTTAGTAGACCTGTTGCACCTTCTAAGTGTTCTGCCAGTGCATCGCAGTCTCTGGTTTGCTCTACCCACAATATTATCTATGTGATCATTCCAATTCAGGTTTTTTTGTAATTGTAATCCCTACGTATATAGCTGAATTTACAGCCTTCAGATTTGTGTGACTTATCGCGTAATCGAAATTTAGTTGATTTCTTTTAGTACTCATGTGAATAACTTCACACTTTTCTTTATTCAGGGTGAATTGCCACTTTTCGCACCACACAGATATCTTATCTAAATCATTTTGCAATTCGTTTTGATCATATGATGACTTTACAAGACGGTAAATGACAGCATCGTCTGCAAACAATCTAAGACGGCTACTCAGATTGCCTCCTATGTCGTTAATATATATCAGGAAGAATAGAGTGTCTGTAATACTTCCTTGGGGAACGCCGGATATTACTTTTGTTTTATTCTATAACTTTCCGTCTATTACTATGAACTGTGACCTTTCTGACAGGAAATCACGAATCCAGTCGCACAACTGAGGCGATACTCGATAGGCACGCAGTTTGGTTAGAAGACGCTTGTGAGGAACGGTGTCGAAAGCCTTCCGGAAATCTAAAAATATGGAATCAATGTGACATCCCCTGTCGATATCACTCATTACTTCATGAGTATAAAGAAGTAGTGGTGTTTCACAAGAACAATATTTCCTGAATCCGTGTTGACTATGTGTCAATAAATCGTTTTCTTCGAGGTACTTCATAATGTACGAATACAGTATATGTTCCAAAATCCTATTGCAAATTGACGTTTGTGATATAGGGGTGTAATTCAGCGGATTAATCCTACTTCCCTTTTTGGGTATTGATGTGACTCCAAGTTGTTGAGAGTCTATGTTATGTCTGGTATCAGTTATGCATCATTTGTGCATTGAGTTATTCGTAGTCACAGCAAAATCTGTATTTTTAGTGCCATCTGCTCACTTTTTTGGGACCAAAATTACAGATGCCCATGGACTATCACAACTCAATACAATAGTTTGTAACAACGCTGCTATCACCCCTTTCAAAGCATCCATCGTTTCATTCAGAGTCGCTGCTCGTGTTTCTGGATTTTGTGTAAACTCCATCTGCCGTTTTACCAGAAAAGAAGGAAACTGCACACACAACAGGAAGAAAAAGGAATTAAACTATACTAAATCTTTACGCTGTATCGTAGCGCAACTTGATTCTGTGCACTGGTGTGCTACGTGACCAACCCTTCTACACTTACTACAGGTAGCTGAAAGCTTGAACACTTGGCAATTTATGCCCAGATAAATAACATTACCGACACCTCATTGGTTAAAAGTAAACTTTTCTAGTGTTTCCACAGAACTGAAACATGTTTTTAGGTTCCCGCAGCCTAGAAAATGACACTTTTAAGGTACTGTTAACGTCCCTGTGGCTCAACATGGCCATACGAAAATAAACAAATATGTTACTCAACACGCCGGATTGTTACAAACTTCAACTCGTAGCTGTAGACCTCACATCGAAGCTGCATAGACGGTCAGCTGCTGTTGTCCTAGAAGTGTGAGTGTGGCACCAGGTGTAGACCTCTCTACCAGTGGCACCCACTTGCGGACACCAGATATAGCGGTCTGGTCCCAGACTCCTGCAGTCGTCAGGAGAGAGCCGGACGGGATGTCGTGGTAAGGTACTAATTGTGTACATTCATGTATGCATGTCCGAAGGAACTTTGCATCGTAGTTTGTAACAACACAGGCACTGTAACATCTTGTTTATCTGCCAACATTGGGCCAGCGACTTTCAAATAAAACTTGAGTATACATAATGGATGTATGAGTACAGGTTGTAGACACGTGATTGACCACGTATGGGAATTTGTGTCTGGCAGTGAGTCTTGCTCGTGTAGCCAAATGGTAAGGCGACCGCTCGCGATAAGTAGGAAATCGGGGTTCCCAGTCTGGCACAAATTTTCACTGTCGTGATTCCATTATACAATTATGGTTGTCCATATTCGCAACTGTGAATACATTTCATACGCTTTGAAAATGTCCCTGTACAGAGGCATGTGTTCACCAACGGCTGTGCGCCAGCGGGATAGGCAACACTTTCGGCATCCCTCAGATTTCCCATGTGCCCAGCAGGTGCTACTGCAGTGCACAGTAGACCTTGTGTCGTTAGGGTTGCCTATACTGCCAGCACATAGTCAGCGATGAATGCATGTCTATGTATAGGGACATTTTTCAATTGCCCATCAAAGGTATGCAGGTGCGACAAAAGCTATTGCTGGTGCTGGCAGCCTTAGAAAAGCCCTTTCCTATTTTCTTCATGTGCTGAGACAAGGATTCAATCCTCCGGTGGGGTATCAGCAGTATCTAAGGTTGTCAAGAGCTCGATCTGGTGGTCATCTCAATGTAAACTGTCGTTTCCGACCGCGAAATGTGTGTGAATGTACGTCCCAAGGTAAGGGGTGGTTTCATTGAGCCCCTCTAAGTCACCTCCTGAGATCTTTTCGAGTCGATTCGAATCGACAGTATGTATGAAATATTTTTCTCAGGCCATCATTAAGAATAACGCGTCACTTTAACTCTTTAAGTAGCGGTGCTCATCCCCATCGCAGAGGCGTCGAGAGAAGGTGTGAAATGTCGGTGGGGTGACGACTTTCCCATCTTGTGATACGTCTACGGTGTCTGTGGGCTCAGTTGTGGTGAAACTTGGTGCCGATGTGACATAATTAACCCATATTTCACCTCACATGATCTTTTTGGGCTCTGACTTTTTTCCCTGGGTGATATTTGAAGCGTTGCCATGACCGGGAGGTGACGTTGCAGAGCGCTACGCCCTTGCGCCATTGTAGAGTTAGGCTGTAGGCCCCTTTGAACCTAATTTCGAAATTATGCGACACAATTGGAGAAAAAGGAGGAGTTTCAAAAATGTGACCATTTAACTGTGTTGCGAAATGTACATAACCTTATTTTTCAGAGGCGACTATCGGTGTATATGCGACAGCATGCGTACCTAATATGTTGCAAAACGCAACGCATATAAACGGGATTTTATGGTGCTCATACATCGGGTTCTATTGGTGAGAAAATGGTGGGGAGGAGTGTTTTGGATAACGCTTGAACTATGGATCATTTACACAAGCAACAAAGTGTTCGTCTTAGTGTCACTGGACTACAGTACAAGGCCAATTTATGAATATTATACACTTCCTCCTGCTAAGGCAAATGGGACAAATTGGTTGGTCCTTTTCACATTTGATGTAGCCTACAACGGGCTTGATGAGACTTGCAGAAGCACCATTAGTTCTTGGACAGTTCCTCGGAGAACCATACGAAAAGAGTCTTTTTATGATATTTTCGCCAACGTACCAAAACCCAGACGAGGACTCCAAGACGGCTATGCACAGAAAATGACTGAAATTTTACGATATATTTCGAAGATCCCGCTTTCGAACAACTTGGAACATTTTCTTGATTTCTTTATACGTTTCCAAGACACAGAGGTTCGAAGTTACCCCACTTGTACATGTAAAATATTCTAGTAAAAACCAATGTGTGGCGGGAACGTAATTTACAGATTGGCATAGCACGGAAAAATATGCAGTAAATTGTCTCTATTATCATCTGAAAACTACATGTTGTAATACTGAAGGACATGTGAAATTCTTGTACCCATAAAATCAGGTCAGAGGTGTAAAATTAGTTTTGCGTTATTTCAATTTCACATAAGTAAGCTATCAAAATTTTACTAACCTATAAAGCTGTTTTCACATGAGTGAGATGCCCTACTGTGGCAGGGAGAAGAAGGAAACCAGCGGGAAAATGCTGCTAGCGGAGCACAAAAAATGCAAATGTGTTCCTGTTTGTCTGAAGGACTATGATTGCTTCATTCTTTTATCCACGGCACTTTTAAAAATTTTCAGAAAAATTTTATCATGCGAACATATTTGCGCTTGTGAGACCTGAGTTGTTCCCGGCATATACAATATAAAAATAACCTGATGGAATGCTACCGTGTGACATCTTCTATAACCTCCGATGTTCGCGCTTTTTTATGCTGAGAGAGAAGAAGAAAGTAACAAATACTGGAAGATAGGAGACAGTGGTTGTGTTTTAGATAAAGCGAAGGAGACAATGGCGGTGTGAGAGAACGAGAGGGACATTGTGGTAGTGGAACATAGTTAACAGTGACAAACAGCGCTAGGAAAAGAGTGAAGGAGACAGTGTCAGAGAGAGAGGGACAGAACCAAGTTGTCTGTGGCTGTGACACAGGAAACAGAGAGACACAAAGAGGTAATGACAACGAGTCGGGGTGAATGAGTGAGTGAGAAAGGGTGACTAGGACTTGGTTCAAATGGCTCTGAGCACTATGGGACTTAACTTCTGAGGTCATCAGTCCCCTAGAACTTAGAACTACTTAAACCTAACTAACCTAAGGACATCACACACATCCATGCCCGAGGCAGGATTCGAAACTGCGACTGTAGCGGTCGCGCGGTTCTAGACTGTAGCGCCTAGACTAGGACTTGATGGGTATGAGCTACTTACAGTTATGGATTAGTAGGTGTGAGTGAGTTACAGTTAGGGGTGTTTGAGGTGAGTAGCATGTTACAAGAGCGTGAATATGTTCGTATGCCAAAATATTTGGGAAAAATTTTAAAGGTACTGAGAAAGGCAGACAGACGCAGCTAGTACCCCACTTTTCATTCAGAGTCTTTAAAATAAACAGGAATATATTCGCAATTTATTCCCCCAATAAGAGCATTTTTCCTCTGGTTAACACCTTATGACTACCCCTCCCCCATGTGACCATAACAAAAGAGAGTCTAGTTTTTTTCCACCTGAAGGGTGTTGTGAAGCCTTCGCTTTAACATTAAAGTAGAGGCCTCCTTATTTAGCACTATATTCCCAGCAGGAAGTTCTGTTGAATATTTTAAACAACAGGACAGCATGCCGAGAGCAAGCGGACTGACAATTGTCCGGCAGTGGAAAAAAAATTAGAGTAGAGCAGCTGTTCCTCTCGCACATACGAACCTTCTCTGTTCTCAGAAAACTGCCTTCGGAATCTAAAATTAGTTCTCAGCCCACTTACACTGGAGCAGAACCAAGATTTACTGGCGACCGAATTTTATAACGATACGCAGAATGAAATAAATATCGCCTACTGAATTTACAAGACACTATGGGGTCATGTTTTAAAGAGACAACTGTTAGATAATTCCCAGGGTTGAAAATGTTCCTTAAGAAATTGTTCATCTAATCTCTCAAACCTTCACAACTATTTTCGTTTCCATCTGACTCGTAAGAGATCAAGACGTGTTAAATTAACAATGACAGAAATGTTACGAAAAATGGACCGGACAGCTCGTTACTTAATTTCTCTGAAACTATGTCCATACTATCTTTGTGTCGTCATATATTGTGAGTTCGTCGACAGTTGTGCAGTTCTCCTTAACGATATAAGTTCTTGTTTATTTGACCAACATCTTTCATTTTGCGGTGAAAACACACAAATAAGAGAGAAGCAGCAGTAAAACTTTGTATACAAATATTTTGCATATTATTTTTTTTTTGTTTCTTTTTTTACTTTTGGTGTCAGCTTTCATCACTGGCGACTGTCCGTTTTCAAATCACATTTATGTTACAAGATAGCAGATAGAAGATTCAACGATAACTAAAGAGTGTACATCGGAAACTTGGTGCTGTGTGCCGCAATTACGGTTAATTGTACAGCATCAGTGCCTCACAAGATAGTATCTTACATAACACATATTGATAATGTAGCACATTCAAACAGCATTTTTTTCTGTTGCAGCCAAGAAGTAATATTGGCAGGTAAATGAAACTGCAGTAAGATAGTGTACAGTCTAGCGAAATTCAGATAAATCTATGTAAATAATCTGGATAAAACTTGTCCTTTAGTCAGAAAGAATAATGTGGACTCAATTTAGAGTACATTGAGATTGTAGCAGGGAAAATCTTTGCATCATGGAAACGTACCACTATACCACAATCATATACCCTCTTGTAAAAGAAGGTAGGAAGGTTAGCGTTTAAAATTCTGTCTACAACAAGACCATTTAAGGTAGACGATAGTAGTAGGACTACCTGTGTACGGGAACGCTGTGCATTGTTGCCAAATTTATTTAAGATGGCGGTGATGACGTCATCCAAGATGGCGGCCTGTAGACATGGCAACAGCATATGACATCATTCAAGATGGCGGATTGTGCCAGGAAAATAGGTCAACTGTGCAACCTCCACTAACCTTTGAATTTTAGCAGGAAATAGGCCAATTGGGCTTTGTCCTCTAACCTAACCCCCAGAAAAATAGCGAGAAATTTGAATTTTGGTGGGAAAGTAGGTCAATTGGACTATGCCCACTAACCTAACCCTCCAGATAAAATTGGCACGAAATTCAAATTCCAACAGAATAATGTATGCAAAATCGCACTTGTCTTTATTATTATTCATTATTCATTATCATTTATTATCATTTTTATCATTTATTATTATTTATTATTATTATTACTATTTATTATTATTGGCCTACATCCACTAGATAATTGCGCCAAATTCAAATTCCAACACGATAATGTCTCGAAAACTGTACTACTATTTATTATTATTATCATTTGTTATTTATTCAAGATGTTCGATTTCGGCAGGAAAAAAGCCATTTGCGTTACATCCATAACAAAAATCTGTCACAAGTTCAAATTCCAACACCATAATCCATCACACATGTGAAATAGACCACATCCTAAGAACTTTGACTGTCACTTACGTTTTTTCACTGCTAACCTATCAAAATCGCATCAAATAATAAATTGCACTTTTACTAATGTAATTCACATCCTCTGATTTTGCAGGGAAAAAGGATTGAAGTCTTTATTTAAAGCAGTTACGTCATCACTTGTTCTTCAACAGACTTAATATTCATCTTCGAGATGGTGACAGCCAGTGTGCTTGCCATTAGGTCAAGACTCCAACTAACTTAGTTCAAACTGTCGCCAGCAGAGGAGGTTGCCCCTGGCCGGCTGGGGTCAACTTGTTTGTGTATCAGCCGGCTCGCACTACCCTGGTCCAGCGTCCCGTCCATATCACAGCTCCCCGGCCCACAGGCGCTGACCCGCACTAGCTGCTGGACCCCGTAAACATGTTTTCGCTGGACATGCTGGAACCTGCTGACATCACAAAACCGCCCGTCCGTTCACGATCCACCACATGGTAGATATAGAACGCACTGCCACACTTTTGGCACCAAATTTGTTTTGTTGGACAGGTTGGAGCCTGTCCATGTCTACCTCACGACGGTCGGTCGGCATCTCGGACCACTAAACATGTTTTGCTCGTTCGAACTTGCCGATGCTGATGTCACAACGGTTCGTTTTCCATTCACAATGTGTATTCGTCACCTCCACATGTTTCACGCCAAAATTGTTTACCTGGAAGCGGAATTTTCCCCAAAGTAACACAACAGTTAGCCGTTCGGTCCAGCACACGGTGGACAAAGAATACCTTGCCACAATTTTGGTACAAAAGTTGTTTTCCTGGACACGTTCGAACATGCCGATGCCGACGTCACACAACAGTTTGCCATCCACGACGTGTCTTTGTGCGACCAAGAATGCCCTGCTTCACTTTTGGCGCCAAAGTTGTTTCCTTGAGACTGGAAACTTCCATGACTGTACGATAGCACGTTTGTTCGCCACGAGAGCCCTCGCTAAGTTAACTGATCACGCGACTCTCATTATTCAATCCATATGAGCCCACCGCCTAATCCAAAATCGTCCCAAAAATCACACGCCCGTATACGTGAGCCATCGCTCTCGTCAATTTAATCTAACACAAAGTTCTCAACTCAAATCCCTGTTTACAAAAGATAAAAAAAAAGAACTCACTCGATATAGCGCTCTCCTACCTGCAAGTCAATCTAACGCAAAGTTCCCAACTCAATCTCCAGACTTTCTAAATCATGTCCTTCAGCGCTTACTAACGCCATTCTTAATACCATCAACCTCCAATTACACTTATATAAGATACTTTTTAATAATAAATCATTCATCCTAATGCAATACCTCCTAATACACACACACACACACACACGATCTCAAATCCTGAATTCACAATCATCCAGTCTCTATTCTAAATAGCATCAATTATTTGTCTATAATTGTATAAATTATAAAATCCTCAGCTCTCAACCACGTCCTGGAAGCAACTGACTAGTTCACCTTTCAGCTACTAGGGGTGCTAGTGAACTCAATTACCACCCCCCCCCCCAAATTCTCAACGGCCATTCGTTCATCCTAAGATCACATGATACTACATCACCACATTTATATAAGGAGTCACCCCCTCGTCATCTTTCTTCCTCATCCATTGTCCGCTGCATCGTCCGTTTGTTTTCCGTTGCTTTTTCGTGATTATTTGAAAATATGAAGAGAGTTAGCTCCACCAGCAGTAGCATGCCCTCAACACCACGATACGCCATTACCAGTAAGCAAATAATATCTATTTTTCATTATCCATTTTCCTGTATATCTTATATATATTCCGCTTATTGATTATATATATATCATTGTTATAGTGGACTTCGCGGACTTGATCCTGGAATGCGAGGAGCACACTGGGGCGCAACAAACTCCTGTGCACCTAGTCACAGCCGGAATTGCCTTGTGAGTATAATTGTAATCTTCTCCTCATTTATATTAACCATTTAAAAATTTGTTTTCTTATTTCGTATCTCTTATTATTTTTCTCTTTGTTTCTAGATCACTTAAGGCAAATGCAACTTGAGTTGCAAGCAGAGCTGGGGGCTGCCCCATATAGTCCCCTACATAATTGGATTCAGCCCCCAGCTCTATATGCCCCAGAAAACCGCCACTCACGTGAGTATACCGAAAAATCATTTTTCACTCTAGCTATCCTCTTCAAAATAACTAAAATTATATTTCATTCTGTTAGAGGAAACGCCATTGGAGACCTAATGGCTGTCGATAGACAGAAAGAAATCCATCCAGCGAAAATTAGAACAACAACAGCCTACTTGTAAGTTTTAAAAAAAATTACCTATCTCTAATGATACACTACTGGCCATTAAAATTGCTACACCACGAAGATGATGTGCTAGAGACGCGAAATTTAACCGACAGGAAGAAGATGCTGTGATAGGCAAATTATTAGCTTTTCAGAGCATTCACACAAGGTTGGCGCCCGTGGCGACACCTACAACCTGCTGACATGAGGAAAGTTTCCAACCGATTTCTCATACACGAACAGTAGTTCACCGGGGTTGCCTGGTGCAACGTTGTTGTGATGTCTCGTGTAAGGAGGAGAACTGTGTACAACCCCGTTCCCGACTTTGATAAAGGCCGGATTGTAGCGTATTGCGATTGCGGTTTATCGTATCGCGACATTGCTGCTTGAGTTGGTCGAGATCCAATGACTGTTAGCAGAACATGAAATCGGTGGGTTCAGGAGGGTAATACGGAACGCCGTGCTAGATGCTAACAGCCTCGGATCACTAGCAGTCGAGATAAGAGGCATCTTATCCGCATGGGTGTAACGGAATGTGCAGACACGTCTCGATCCCTGAGTCAACAGATGGGGACGTTTGCAAGACAACAACCATCTGCACGAACAATTCGACGACGTTTGCAGCAGCATGGACTATCAGCTCAGGGACCATGGTTGCGGATACCGTTGATGCTGCATCACAGACAGGAGCGCCTGCGATGGTGTACTCAACGACGAACCTGAGTGCACGAATGGCAAAACGTCATTTTTCGGATGAATCCAGGCTCCTTTTTAAAGCATCATGATGGTCGCATCCGTGTTTGGCGACATCACAGTGAACGCACATTCGTCATCGCCATACTGGCGTATAACCAGCACGATGGTATGTGGTGCCATTGGTTACTCGTCTTGGTCAATTCTTGTTCACATTGACGGCACTTTGAACAGATCTGTTGCGACCCATGGCTCTACCCTACATTTCAGCAGGATAATGCACGACCGCATGTGCAGGTCCGGCCTTTCTGGATACAGAAAATGTTAGACTGCTGCCCTAGCCAGCACATTCTCCAGATCTCTCACCAACTGAATGTCTGGTCAATGGTGGCTGACCAACTGGCTCGTCACAATACACCAGTCACTACTCTTGATGAACTGTGGTATCATGTTGAAGCAGCATGGGCAGCTGTACTTGTTCACGCCATCCAAGCTCTGTTTGACTCAATGCCCAGGCCGTTATTACAGCCAGTGTACTGATTTCTCAGGATCTATGCACCCAAATTGCGTGAAAATGTAATCACATGTCAGTTCTAGTAGAATACATTTATCCAACGAATACCCGTTTATCATCTGTATTTCTTCTTGGTGTAGCAATTTTAATGGCCAGTAGTGTATTAGTATACTTACGTCTTTTTCTCTAGAAATTCCATTTATAAAATATCTTGTTTGTTCTAGGTAATTATAAACACTTATTGGATGATGGTTTTGATGATTTCTTCGACGGTACCATAGACTGCCCCAATTAATTGTTGATGCCGTGGAGTCAGAGCCAAAAAGGTAATTACTCACTCTCCTTATAACCATTTATGTGATCATTATAATTCTGCGCGGTAGTCAATGTACTTATCTACTTTATTTCTACAGCGGTCGACGCTCAGCAGGCCGGCCGATGTGGCCGTGCGGTTAAGACGCTTCAGTCTGGAACCGCGTGACCGCTACGGTCGCAGGTTCGAATCCTGCCTCGGGCATGGATGTGTGTGATGTCCTTACGTTAGTTAGGTTTAATTAGTTCTAAGTTCTAGGCGACTGATGACCTCAGAAGTTGAGTCGCATAGTGCTCAGAGCCATTTGAACCATTTTGACGCTCAGCACGGTGTGGCGCGTATACCTGGTGCGGGTAAACCAGGGCCGGCCGGAAATTCTGCACGCGTGCGGTGCTCTTGCACATGTGCAACTTCCGGGTCACAGCGTGCGCGCCGCAGCCGTCAGCGTTCATGTAGTGCATGTTTGTACGCACAGATGTCGCTCCTCTGTTACACGAAGTGCGTTATCGACACCTCGTATGTACATCACAACCTGGGCTGTATCTGTAAGATCTGTTGCTTCATCGAGTGCAACAGAGTAAGCAACAAAGTATTTAGCCTTATTTACTAGCTGCCTGTGCAGATCGCCGGCCATAGCACTGATACGTCTTGTCACTGTTTGTTTGGATAGACTGATTTCTTGAAACCTGCTAACGTTCGTGGGACACACAAGTTCTGCAGCATCAATCAGACACCCTTTCGCAAACTCCCCTTCGTAAAAGGGTTTCCCAGATTGTGCAATTCTTAATGCGATTTTAAAACTTGCTCGCAGTGAAGAGCCGGTCGGAATGGCCGTGCGGTTCTAGGCGCTACAGTCTGGAGCCGAGCGGCCGCTACGGTCGCAGGTTAGAATCCTGCCTCGGGCATGGATGTGTGTGTTGTCCTTAGGTTAGTTAGGTTTAATTAGTTCTAAGTTCTAGGCGACTGATGACCTCAGAAGTTTAGTCGCATAGTGCTCAGAGCCATTTGAACCATTTTTTTTCGCAGTGAAGATTTAATGTGGTTGTCATTCTGGAAAACTGAAAACAGTACATTGTACAGCGTACAGTAAAAGAGACATAAATGTAACACAAGAAACTAAGAGTTCAAGAAGTATCACTTACTTTGACGTACAGTAAAATCGAGTTGATGTGTCTCATCCATTTTCTTAAGGACATTTAATTTTGCTTGCCGTTCTTCACTGTTGAGTACACTACACTCGCCTTTGTGATATGTATGCCCGCATCTCGTGGTCGTGCGGTAGCGTTCTCGCTTCCCACGCCCGGGTTCCCGGGTTCGATTCCCGGCGGGGTCAGGGATTTTCTCTGCCTCGTGATGGCTGGGTGTTGTGTGCTGTCCTTAGGTTAGTTAGGTTTAAGTAGTTCTAAGTTCTAGGGGACTTATGACCACAGCAGTTGAGTCCCATAGTGCTCAGAGCCATTTGAACCATTTTGTGATATGTATTGTAGTGTCTTTCAATTGAAAACTTACGCTGGCCACCTATTATTCGGCACAGCAAACACTGTGAGTTTTCACCAACGGCTACAAAAAAGAATTGCAGTTCCCACTCATTTTTAAACGACTGAGAACATAGATCTCCCGTCCTTCGCTTTTTCACAGTACTTGCCGTTTCTCAGTACTTCTGTGTTAAGGTTACGGTCACCAGGGGTAAACGAGACTGAATATGTTGCGCTCTTGCTTGTACCACAGGGAAGTGGAGCCGCCGCCGTTCATTTAGGACACATGCCTACTAACAGATGTCGCTGTCACTCGCTGTCGCACACGTGCGCACATGTGCAGCACTTCCGCACGTCTGCACACTGTGCAGCGGTTGGCCGGCCCTGGGGTAAACTGTCCGGTCATCAGCGCCCGCAGAGACATGCCTGCCCTACCGGTGAAGATGCCCCTGCTTGCAGCACGCGAAGCTGCAGCTGCCAAGGTCACGGAGCTGCGGCCGGGTGTTCGCACTGAGACTCCCTCCGGCTGCCACGTGCATCAGCCAATGCGCGGGAGGCTGTCGCCAGTGCCTCCGCCAAGGTCACGCCAGCTATTCCCTCACAGCAGCCACCGCGTGCGACATCTCCAGCATGCGAGGTACAGAACACCTCACCTAGTTACAGCAGTAGTATTAGTGATCCTGTGGCTAGTAGCAGTTCTCTCCCCCTCCCTTTTGTCAAGTATATCAGGTTAGTGACACCATACCTCAGTTGCAGTACTTGGCGATTGCGGACGCCCTTGAGGAGCGAATCTCGATGACTAGGATCCAAAACCCGGTAGGGGGGTACCGCGATCCTGTTGCATTCCTAAACGGGTGCCTCCATGTCCTGGAAACGCAGCTCCTCAGTGTAGTCGATAATCCACGTTATCCCGCCGTTAAATGCAGCTCAGTTGTATGCATTGAGTTATCGCAGCCCCGCAATGTCGATTCTGGTGATGGAGAGACCAGCATCCATTATCTTTGGGGGGATAATGGCGTGATAACGCAGAGCACATCAATCGCCGAGTGGTTTTGTAAATCCACCTTGAGTGTCATATTGTGCCAGTTTTCCGAGATGGTAGTCAACGGCTCAGCTAAGGCACTCAGCTGAATTCTACACCTGGACATCCATATACATGTCCACAATCCGTTAAATGGAGGGTCTAGCTATATTAAGCTCCCTCAAGATATAGCTAATAAGCAGGCATGCATTAATGTCCAAAATAGAAAAGATCAGGCTTGTTTTGCATGATCAATCCTGGCTTGCGAGAGAAAGTACAATATAAGAGATTGCCCTCATCGACCAGTTATTGATGTCAGCACATATTATAACTTTGACTTCCCCGTCAAGATCCAGGACACAGCTAAATTTTTTTATGGCCTGGAGAAGAAGAAAAGCTAGTCAGATTAGCATAACAAGCATATCGTAGTCGGCCCCCTCCATTTCTCAAAATTTTCCGGTGAGGGAGAGCTGCATGTAAATATGCTGCTCTTCTCTGAAGATGACAATTATCACTATGTTTGGATCAAGGACATGCACTGACTCCTTTCCACCCAACTATCAAAAGACACCTACAAAAAGAATATTTGTTTAAGGTGCCTCAGTTATTTCTCCTCTGAACAGTTATTAGCTACGCAGCTAGTAGACTGTACGTCCAAGGATGAGCGTGCCTACTGAGGAAAAACAAACTGATAAACTTTAGGAATGCTCACCACCAGGAGCGGTGTCCGTTTGTAGTGTATGACGACTTTTAATGCCTCCTCGCTCCTGTGACCCGCTGTGAGCACGAGCCTACGACCTCACACACTACCTTTACAGAGAAACGTGTGCCATATGCGGCAGGGTACCAAATTGTATCGTAATATGACTCCAACCTTAACCGATACAAATCTTATGTCAGGTATAAACCTGCTGTTTGGTTGCTCTCTGAGCTTGAAAAAATTTCACGGGAAGTTGATACACTGTACAGCGGCAATGTTCCCATGACCAAGTCGAAGGAGAATGAAGATTAATATAATAAAGCCACTGACTGTCATATTTGTGGGTTGCCTTTAGATAGACAAGTGGAAACTCCTCTTAGAGATCACTACCATCTTACGGGGAAATTCCGCGGTGCAGGTCACAACACTTGAAATTTAAAATACCACTTACCTAGACACATACCTGTTTCCTTCCATAACTTAAGTGGGTATGACGCTCACTTTCTAGTTGAGCAGTTGGCCAATTTCGGTTGGGAAAGAAATGAGGTGAGTGTCCTATCTGAGAGCGTCGAGAAGTATTTTTCATTCTCCAAATGAATGACACCAAGAATTACGCTGCGCTTCCTTGATACACTACGTTTTATGCAGGCACCACTACAGAAACTTGTTGAGACTCCACCTCGTGGGGAAATGCATATCACTCGAGTTAAATTTCCCGACGAGGAAAAATTTCCACTTGTGACTAGGAAGGGGGTTTTCCCATAAGAGTATGTGGATAGTATGGCCAAACTCAATGACACCAGGCTACCCGACATAACTGCAGTCTCCAGCAACCTCACAGGCGACGCCATAACGAATGCAGAGTAGGAGCGATCCGTGAATGTCTGGCGGGAATTCAGTATTCCTCATTTAGGAGAGTACGCACGGCTTTACATGGACACAGACGTGCGCTTACTTGCGGACGTTTTCGAGAAGTTCTGGAGTCTATGTATGACCACATATTCTCTGGACCCCGCCTTTTATTACACGGTACCTGGGTTGTCTTGGGACGCGATGTTCAAGGAAACGAAGTGCATTATCGAATTATTTCCGAACCTGACATGCTACTTTTCTTTGAGAGAGGGATCCGTGGGGTCTTTGCCAATGTATTCATAGACATGCAAAAGCAAATAACCCATGGATGGGTGACAGGTTCAACACATCCCTTGACTCAAGTTACATAATGTATCTAGACGTCAATAACTTATACGGGCACGCCATGCAGTAATCACTGCCGATCGGCAAGTTTCGGTGGCTGTCCGAAGATGAATGCAAGGGATTAGGTGGAAAAATCAGAGGTGGGGGGGGGGGGGGGGTATGGCCGCCGATTCTGATGTAGGGTATGTTGTGGAGGGAGAACTCGCATACCCTATTAGTGTGCATGATGCACATACCGATTTGCCACTGTGTCCAGAGCAACTAGTTACGCGAGGAGGCTCCACACTGAAACAGATGACAACGCTGGGGGACAAGCAGAGGTACATTATTCATTATTGTAACCTCCAGCAATGCCTCAGCTTGGGTATGGAGCTGGTTAAAATCACCCGGGCCATCTCCTTCAAGCAGTCCCCGTGGTTGAAGGAGTATATTGATTTGAATACAAGACAGAGGACTACCGCATCGTGTGACTTTGAGAAAGATTTTTATAAATTAATGAATAATTCAATTTTCGGTAAACTGAATTTAGGTACCCTATAAGCGACGAGTGGAGGACACCACAAATACCAGGTTGTGTTGCTACACTATACAGGGCGAAAGAAAGCCCGACACGAAATTAGGGGGTGTCCCATGACTTTTGTCACCTCACTGTAGTGTCTGCCGCCAAGTGTGAAATCCTGCTGAGAGGTTTCGCCTGATTGCATGGACACCACTTAACTATCTGCTATAGGTTTTTCTTCTTCATGACAATTCTGTGCTGACCACCGCAGGGTCAACGTAGAAGGCCCTGCAGTGTTTTCGGTGGGAAGTGGCCACCCACCATACATGCCGAATTTGTCTCCCTCTGCACCGCTGGCTATTTCAATCTTTTCACATAGAGAAATAGAGCTGTAGACAAGCATACGGATTAGACGGAAATCACAGGCGGATGCCTTTGATGATGGGGTGTTGGAAAGGTGGTATCATGGTTTCGAAAAATGTCTAAAGTCGGAGCGGCAACTATATAGAGGAGTAGGTGGAAGGTATAGCTAAATGTTGCAAATGTTCCATTTTGCGACTGATCAGAGATGGAAAAAAAATAGCCCTCGTAACATCAGATAAATTTATGTAACTTAACATACACAAACTGTATGTATTATTTTTGGATAACTTGTGGCACTGCATTTCATTCGTCAGTGGCTGCTTTGTAAATGTACGCATTTACGTTACGTACGTTTAAAAGCTAATTCTGCTGACGACTGTATCTGCAAGAATAGCAGTCTAGCATCAAGCATTCACCTAATGATGGTTAGCAAGTCGTGCTTACATGCCACAGAGCGGAACAAGTGTTTTCGAGCACAATGTTCAGTGCACATTGTTAAACATTGGGCTTCGCTGCAGACGATGCTCTTTGTATTCCCTTGTTGACCCAACGACATGTTCAGTTACGATTGCAGTGGGAACGGTATCATCAAGGATTGACCGTGGATCAATGGTCGGATGAATCACGTCTCTTGTTATACCAGGTCCTTAGTCATGTCGGACGCAGACCTGTAGAGGAAGCATTATGCTACGGGGGACATTGATATGGCTTCCGTGGGACTTGTAGGAAGGTACCATGTCAGCTATGTCGTAAGTGGACCACCATTATCACTTCATGACCGATTTCTTTGCCTGGTTTCTTCTCCAAAGGTGATTATGTCTTCTGGCTGGGTAAATACTCGTAGCACAAGACCAGAAGCGCGCTACAGTGATTTGAGGAGCATGACAGTAAACTCACGTTAGGGTCTTGGCCATCAAACGCTCCTGATCTGAGCCCAATGGGAAACATCAGGGACGTTGTCGGACGCCAGCTCCGTGCCCCGCATGCCACCAGTTTGTAATCTACGGTAATTCTGTACGTAGACATTTGGTGCCCCTTCACAAGGACTTGTCACATCCATGCCACACAGAGGAGTCGTCAACTAGTTACCCGTACTTACATCCGATTGAACATCTACATCAACATATAACGGAAGACTTTTGGAAGCATACAGAAATGTCACGTGCAAAAAGAACAGATATTTTATAGATGAAATTACATGTCGCATTGAATTTTTGGCCGACGGTTTAGGCAGTAATTAACAACAAAGATCTTCGTCTGTAGAAGTGACCTTCTGAAACGACCTGTGGTCAAACCAGCCAGCCATCAACGGACTTCAGAACAAACAGCCACGCTCGAGAGTCGCTTGTTCACTGTTGACAGTACGTAGCGAATTCTTACCAGGAAATGTATAAGTACAACATTTTAGGAGCACTTCCTTCCAGTCTTGGAGGAAATACACTGATGAGCCACGGCATTATCACCACCCGCTCAGTAGCATGTCGATCCATCTATGGTATTCAGCAGAGCGGCCCCTCTCCATCATATGGATGCGGAATGAAAAGGTGCACCGGATGTCTACGTAAAGGTCACGCAATTGGCGTAATCTACGGGCCGCTGATTTGTGACTGGGAAACTGGCGCCCGACAGTGTCCCAGATGTGTTCCTTCACGTTCAGATCAGAGGCGTTAGATGGCCAGTGCACGAATGTTACATCACTATCACGTTCGTCAAATCACTGTAGCGTATTTCTGGATAGTTAGTTAGTTAGTTGGTTGTGTGTTCCATTGATAAATCCCGCGGTACGGTAGCCGTTATGATGTGGAACGTGTCAAGTGCACAACCAATGCACATATGAAACAAAATTTTATTACAATACAGAGTTAAAGATTAATATTTCTATTATCTACCCCATTCCCTTGAATGGCACAAAATGTATATACTATATTTATTTATTCCTATTCAAGAATTCATCTATGGTATAGAAGGAGTAGTCAAGGAGATATGTTTTCGATTTATTTTTGAAGCTATTAATGCTGTCTGTCAGACACCTTCTTTCATCTGGTAATTTGTCAAAAATTTTTATAGCAGCATATTTTCCCCTTTCTGTGCCAAAGATAAGTTGAGCAAAGGATAGTGTAAGTCTCTTTTTTCTGGCATTATAATCATGAATGTCACTGTTGTTTTTAAACTGGTCCATGTTGTTGAGAACAAATGTCATTAGTGAGTAGATGTATTGTGAGGCTGTTGTAAGAATTCACAATCTTTTAAAAATATGCCTACAAGATGTGCGACTATGAACCCCACACATTATTCTAACTACTTTCTTTTGAGCAGTGAATACTTTTTGTCCAAATGTTGAGTTACCCCAAAATATTATTCCGTATGACATCAGAGGGTGAAAGTATGCACAGTATGTTAGCTTACTAATTTCTCTATCCTCAAAATTGGCAATTATTCTGATCGCAAAAGTTGCTGAACCTAGTCGCTTTAGGAGATCCAAAATATGAATTTTCCAATTAAGATTCTCATCTATATGTACACCCAAAAACTTAGTATGCTCAACCCTGTCTACTGACTTCTGTTGATGTGTTATATTTATTGACGGACCTGTAATACGGACAGTTACGCTGCTGAAAGGTGTAATAGTCTTTGGGGAAGACACCAAGCATGAAGTGATGAAGTTGGTCCGCAATAATGTTCGCGTAATCCAGAAATGTCATGGTGGCTTCGTACGTCTACATCTATAGACATTCCCCACAAGCCACCATACTGTGGGGGGCGTAGGGAACCCTGTACCACTACTGGTCGTTTCCTTACCTGTTCCACTTGCAGATAGAGTGAAGTAAAACCGACTGTCTACATGCCTCCGTATGAGCTATAATTTTTGGTATCTTATCTTCCTGCTCCTTTCGAGAAATGTGTGTTTCATGCCAGTAGAACTGTTCTGCAGTCACCTTCATATACCAATTCTCTAAATTTTCTCAATATTGTTTCTCGACAAGAACGTCGCCTTCCATCCAGTAACTCCCAGTCGAGTTCCCAAAGCATCTCCGTAACACTTGTGTGTTGTTTCAACCTACTGGTAACAAATCTAGCAGCGCGCCTCTGGATGGCTTTGATGTCTTCCTTTAATCCGATCTGGTACGGATCCCAAACACTCGAGTAGTACTCAAGAACAGGCCGCACCAGCTTCCTATATGCGATCCCCCTCACAAGATGAACCACACTTTCCCATAATTCTGCCAGCAAATCGGAGTCAACCATATGCCTTTCCTACCACAGCTCTCACATGCTCGTTACGATTCATATCGCTCTACAACTTTACGCCCAGATATTTAAACAATGTGCCTGTGTCAAACAGGACACTACTAATTGTGTGTCCGTGCATTATGGGTTTGTTTTATCTACTCATCCGAATTAACTTACATTTTTCTACATTAATAGTCAGCTGTCACTCATAAACCCACTAGATTTTTAGCTAAATCGTCATGTATCCTCCTACACTCTCTCACCTGTGTATATCACAGCATCATCGGCAGACAACTTCAGATTTCTGGCCACCCTGTCCGCGAAATCACTTACGTATGTTGAAAATAATAGTGGTCCTATCACACCTCCATAGGGCATTCCTGACGATATCCTTATTTCTGATGAGCACTTGCCTTCGAGGACAAGATACTGGGTTCTATTATGTAGGAAGTCCTCGAGCTACTCACACATCTGGGAACGTATTTTGTATAGTCATACCTCCCTTACAGTCTGCAGTGGGGTAGCGTGTCAAGTTTTTCGGGTATCTAGGAATATGGAATCTACTTGTTGCCCTTCATCTACAGTTCGTAGTGTATCATGTGAGAGAAGGGCATGCCGAATTTCACACCAGCACACGAGCGATGCTCGTCTGGAACCATGAATGCCCTGGTGGATGTCCCCCACAGCAAAATATTGCATCCGCAGGCCTTCACCTACACCACTATCGACCTGGTGTAGCAAGAAACGTGATTCATCCGCCTAGGTGATACACTTCCATTGATCAAGGGTCCAGTCTCGATGATCCCATACTCACTGTCATCGTAACTGCCGATGTCGTTGTGTAAGCATAGAGATCGTCTGCTATGGAGCCTCATGTTCAATAATGTGCGCTGAACGGTGTGCTCTGAAACACATGTGCCTGCACCAGTACTGAGTGCTGTCGCATCTGGACACGACTGTCCATCCACCTTTAGGTAAACCCGCCCACTCAACTGCACAGCGACCAGCTGCAAATACATGGATGTAGAAGGGTAACGCGTTAAGGTGTCTCACTGTGCCCCCACCCCCACCACCCACCCCCAAAAAAGGCTGCCTACCGATATGTTCCTGAAACCAGCGGTCTCCCTTACCAGACGGTAGGCACTCTCTGCCTCATTCAAAAATCGTGACGTAACATCACGCTGTGATGCTGAGAAAAATGAGTTGTTCAACGCACTCTTCAAAGGCATCAGTCACAGATATAACAGTCGATACTGGCCCTCGTGACGTTCTTCTAGGCAAAAAAGTCACTAGTTAAAGGGAACGGACAATCTTTAAGACCTACCAGAGAGAGAGAGAGAGAAAGAGAGAGAGACGTAGAAAGGTCTAAAATAACGACTGACATATATCGACGTCTGTTCAAATGTGAAAATCGACTCACCCGTAAGACTATGTGAATGAACAGTGACGGAAATGGAAAATGTTACACCATGTACACTTTGAACCAATACATCTGTGGTTCCATACTTTCTTGGACATGCTGATAAAAATTCATGCTTATGAGAGCCTAATGCGGTATTTTCAGTAAAGAAAAAATCCATTTGTACAGATCAAGAATGGTTGGATGATATGATGGTTATCGCGTGAGTGTAACGTACTAAAACTTTTCTGGTGTTGAGAGGTACTGACCGTGACAAGAGGACACGAACGTGCAGCTTATTGCCTTCTTTCGGACCTCAAGAAAGATGCAATTATTGGCGTGGGAACATCATACTGAGAGACCACACACATATATGGCTGTAGTGAAATGACCGCAGAACGAGTGGTGACGACATGGTTTTATGACAACAGTATGTCAAGAAGAGAAGGTACAGATCCTTCCACAAGAACTGCACTACGAGAAGCTAGTAGGATTGTTCGAGTGGCTCGGACGAATGAACAGATGACAGAAGCTGGAATATGACAAGACGTTAAAGGCAAAGTGTGACCACGAACCATCAGAAAAAGACTACTGGGAGCTAGGTAGAGATCTCGAATTGTTGCGTGTCGTTTAACGCTGACACCGTACCACAGAGACTTGCATGGCTTAGTGTGTGTCAACTGGGACGTTGAACAGCATTCTGTGGCGTTCAGAGATGAATTTCGCTTGCGTTGTCGCGGATAGATCGACACTGTCTCTAGATGAGCTGGTGAAGAATCAATGCATGAGTCACTCCCGTGGACAACAACTGTCCATTTCATGGAATCATGGTGTGGATGTGATGACAGCCGGACTAATTTGATTATTGTTGGAGATAGGGTGAATGCTAGTCAATTTGACAAGAATGATAAACCCTTATGTCATATTCTTCTTGGCCAGGGTACGAAATGGCATCATATCCCAGTAGGATAATTCAAGACTCTACACAGTATTTCACAGCAGAAACACCTCGAGGAATGCACACGTCCTTGACTGTCATGCGTGATACTGATCATCCATAGAGTACATCTGAACCAGTCAGGTTCCTCTCAGAGTATGCTGATAAAATAGCTCCATATTTAGCAATTATATACAACCACCCGCTGACAGAAAGATCCGTACCTAAAGACTGGAAAATTGCTCAAGTCACACCAATACCCAAAGATGGAAGTAGGAGTAATTCTCTGAATTATAGGCCTATATCACTAACGTCTATTTGCAATAGGGTTTTAGAATATAAACTGTATTCGAACATTATGAAGTACCTCGAAGAAAACGATTTATTGACATGTAGTCAGCACGGATTCAGAAAATATCGTTCTTGTCAAACACAACTAGCTCTTTATACTCATGAAGTAATAAATGCTATCGACAAGGAATGTCAAATTGATTCCATATTTTTAGATTTCCAGAAGGGTTTCGACACCGTTCCTCACACGCGTCTTCTAACCAAACTGCGTGCCTACGGAGTATCGCCTCAGTTGTGCGACTGGATTCATGATTTCCTGTCAGAAAGGTCACAGTTCGTAGTAATAGACGGAAAGTCATCGAGTGAAACAGAAGTAATATCCGGCGTTCCCCAAGGAAGTGTTATAGGCCCTCTATTGTTCCTGATCTATACTAACGACATAGGAGACAATCTGAGTGGCCGTCTTAGATTGTCTGCAGATGATGCTGTCATTTACCGTCCTGTAAAGTCATCAGATGATCAGAACGACTTGCAAAATGATTTAGATAAGATATCTGTATGCTGCGAAAAGTGACAATTGATCCTTAATAAAGAAAAGTGTGAAGTTATTTACATGAGTACTAAAAGAAATCAGTTAAATTTCGATTACGCGGTAAGTCACACAAATCTGAAGGCTGTAAATTCAACTAAATACTTAGGGATTACAATTAGGAATAACCTAAACTGGAAAGATCACATAAATAATATTGTGGGTAGAGCAAACCAAAGAATTAGCAGTACACTTAGTAGGTGCTACAGGACTACCAAAGAGACTGCTTACACTACGCTTGTCCGCCCTATTCTGGAGAATTGCTGTGCGGTGTAGTATCCGCATGAGGTAGGATTGACGGATGACAACGAAAAAGTAGAAAGAAGGGCAGCTAGTTTTGTATTATCGTGAAATAGGGGAGACAGTTTCACAGACATGATACGTGAATTGGAGTGGCAATCATTAAAACAAAGGCGTTTTTCGTTATGACGGGATCTTCTCATGAAATTTCAATCACCAGTTTTCTCCTCCGATAGCGGAAACATTGTGTTGGAACCCGCCTGCATAGGGAGAAATGATCATCACGATAAGGGAAATCAGGGCTCGCGCAGAGAAATTTAAGTGCTCGTTTTTCCCGCTTACCGTTAGAGAGTGGAACGGTAGAGAGACAGCATGAAGGTGGTTCATTGAACCCTCTGCCAGGCACTTTATTGTTAATAGCAGAGTAATTGCGTATACGTAGATGCAGGTGTAGATGCAGAGGTGGCAAAAGCGTAATTTCACGCGAGCCACCAGCTGACAAGTGGACATAAACGCTCGAAGCTACATGTTCTTGAGTGACAGCCTGGTAGATTGGCTCCCGGGCCCAGTAGGGCTGGCCACCCTCTGCGTGTTGCTGCAGAGCAGCCGCCTCAAACCGAACAGCTCCGTGCTCGGACCCCGGGGGACCCGTCGGCAATGAACGCTGCCAAGATCACGGGTGCTGAGGCGCGCCCCACCACCTGGAATTAATGGCTGCTCGCAGCAGCGACACGCCGTATTTCTCCTAAGGCGCCGGCGGCCCTCGGCCAAACCCCGCCTGCCCCATTTGTCTCCCGTCCCACGCACAGAGACCATGAAGCGTCTCTTAAGACGAAGTTGAAACTGGAACCTCCAGCTTTATCACAACCACAGAATTTTAGCGGTACCTTATACTAGACGCTCATCAAGCCGCAGAAAGTGTAACAAGAACTCTGTGCTGCAAGCAACATTAACTGTTCTCACTAGTCTTAAGATCCTCAGGCCTCAAAAGACAAAGTTTCATTACGGGTCTTGGAAAGCTAATGCTACATCCCCGTTGAGAATTAACTTCTGACAATACATCATCATCATCATCATTTAAGACTGATTATGCCTTTCAGCGTTCAGTCTGGAGCATAGTCCCCCTTATAAAATTCCTCCATGATCCCCTATTCAGTGCTAACATTGATGCCTCTTCTGATGTTAAGCCTATTACTTCAAAATCATTCATAACAGAATCCAGGTATCTTCTCCTTGGTCTACCCCGACTCCACCTACCCTCTACTGCTGAACCCATGAGTCTCTTGGGTAACCTTGCTTCTGCCATGCGTGTAACATGACCCCACCATCTAAGACTGTTCGCCCTG
Organism: Schistocerca cancellata; assembly: GCF_023864275.1. Classification (NCBI taxonomy): domain Eukaryota; kingdom Metazoa; phylum Arthropoda; class Insecta; order Orthoptera; family Acrididae; genus Schistocerca; species Schistocerca cancellata. The sequence goes on along the minus strand of NC_064627.1, from coordinate 922,577,253 downwards.
ACTGCTACATCTATATACACTCCTGGAAATTGAAATAAGAACACCGTGAATTCATTGTTCCAGGAAGGGGAAACTTTATTGACACATTCCTGGGGTCAGATACATCACATGATCACACTGACAGAACCACAGGCACATAGACAAGGGCAACAGAGCATGCACAATGTCGGCACTAGTACAGTGTATATCCACCTTTCGCAGCAATGCAGGCTGCTATTCTCCCATGGAGACGATCGTAGAGATGCTGGATGTAGTCCTGTGGAACGGCTTGCCATGCCATTTCCACCTGGCGCCTCAGTTGGACCAGCGTTCGTGCTGGACGTGCAGACCGCGTGAGACGACGCTTCATCCAGTCCCAAACATGCTCAATGGGGGACAGATCCGGAGATCTTGCTGGCCAGGGTAGTTGACTTACACCTTCTAGAGCACGTTGGGTGGCACGGGATACATGCGGACGTGCATTGTCCTGTTGGAACAGCAAGTTCCCTTGCCGGTCTAGGAATGGTAGAACGATGGGTTCGATGACGGTTTGGATGTACCGTGCACTATTCAGTGTCCCCTCGACGATCACCAGTGGTGTACGGCCAGTGTAGGAGATCGCTCCCCACACCATGATGCCGGGTGTTGGCCCTGTGTGCCTCGGTCGTATGCAGTCCTGATTGTGGCGCTCACCTGCACGGCGCAAACACGCATACGACCATCATTGGCACCAAGGCAGAAGCGACTCTCATCGCTGAAGACGACACGTCTCCATTCGTCCCTCCATTCACGCCTGTCGCGACACCACTGGAGGCGGGCTGCACGATGTTGGGGCGTGAGCGGAAGACGGCCTAACGGTGTGCGGGACCGTAGCCCAGCTTCATGGAGACGGTTGCGAATGGTCCTCGCCGATACCCCAGGAGCAACAGTGTCCCTAATTTGCTGGGAAGTGGCGGTGCTGTCCCCTACGGCACTGCGTAGGATCCTACGGTCTTGGCGTGCATCCGTGCGTCGCTGCGGTCCGGTCCCAGGTCGACGGGCACGTGCACCTACCGCCGACCACTGACGACAACATCGATGTACTGTGGAGACCTCACGCCCCACGTGTTGAGCAATTCGGCGGTACGTCCACCCGGCCTCCCGCATGCCCACTATACGCCCTCGCTCAAAGTCCGTCAACTGCACATACGGTTCACGTCCACGCTGTCGCGGCATGCTACCAGTGTTAAAGACTGCGATGGAGCTCCGTATGCCACGGCAAACTGGCTGACACTGACGGCGGCGGTGCACAAATGCTGCGCAGCTAGCGCCATTCGACGGCCAACACCGCGGTTCCTGGTGTGTCCGCTGTGCCGTGCGTGTGATCATTGCTTGTACAGCCCTCTCGCAGTGTCCGGAGCAAGTATGGTGGGTCTGACACACCGGTGTCAATGTGTTCTTTTTTCCATTTCCAGGAGTGTAGTTCATTCCCAGTTTTTCTTTGATTTCCTCATTGTAGACACCCTCCTGCAATTGTTCCCATCTACTAGTAACTGCAATCATCCTAGCTACTTTCATATCCGTAACCTCAACATTATTGATAAGGTAACCTGAATCCACCCAGCTTTCGCTCCCATACAACAAAGTTGGTTGAAAGATTGAACGGTTCACAGATAACTTAGTCTTGGTACTGACTTCCTTCTTGCAGAAGAGAGTAGATCGTAGCTGAGCACTCACTTCATTAGCTTTGCTACACCTCGCTTCCAGTTCTTTCACTAGGTTGCTATCCTGTGAGAATATGCATCCTAAGTGCTTAAACCGTCCACCTGTTCTAACTTTGTTCCTCCTATTTGGCACTCAATCCGTTTATATCTCTTTCCCACTGATATTACTTGCGTTTTGGAGATGCTAATCTTCATACCATAGTCCTTACATTTCTGATCTAGCTCTATACTACTTTGCAAACCTTCAATCGAATCTGACATCACAACTGAGTCATCCGCATATGCGAGACTGCTTATTTTGTGTTCACATGTGTTAATCTCACCCAGCCAGTCCATTGTTTTCAACATATGATCCATAAATAATATGAACAACAGTGGAGACACGTTGCAGCCTTGTCTTACCACTGAAACTACTCTGAACCATGAACTCAATTTACCGTCAGCTCTAACTGCTGCCTGACTATCTATGTAAAGACCTTTAATTGCTTGCAAAAGTTTGCCTCCTATTCCATTATCACGTAGAACAGACAATAACTTCCTCCTAGGAACCCAGTCATATGCCTTTTCTAGATCTATAAAACATAGATACAATTTCCTGTTCCACTCGTAACACTTCGCCATTATTTGCCGTAAGCTAAAGATCTAGTCCTGACAACCTCTAAGAGGCCTAAACCCACACTGATTTTCATCCAATTTGTCCTCAACTAATACTCGCACTTTCCTTTCAACAATACCTGAGAAGATTTTACCCACAACGCCGATTAAACAGATACCTCTGTAGTTGTTACAATCTTTTCTGTTTCCATGTTTAAAGATTGGTGTGATTACTGCTTTCGTCCAGTCTGATGGAACCTGTCCCGACTCCCAGGCCATCTCAATTATCCTGTGTAACCATTTAAGACCTGACATTCCACTGTATTTGATGAGTTCTGACTTAATTTCTCCACCCCAGCCGCTTTATTGCACTGCAGTCTATTGACCATTTTCTCCACTTCCTTAAATGTGATCCTATTTCCATCATCATTCCTATCCCATTGTACATAGAAATCTGAAATATCACTGATCGTATTATCACAATACAAAGCCCAAGAAATCTATAATCGTTAGTGTGATACCTATAATTCGATTGGATTCTCCGCTCATTTTGTAAATCAGAGATCGGTTACAACTGTTTCAGAAGGAAGGCCCTGTGTTCACCATAACCTAAATTTCTCATACCAAAAGTTGGTTGTGATGTAAAAACAAATACACGCATTTATCCACTAAATAAAATTACATCAAATCACCCGTCTTTTTCCATCTCAGTCGTTTTACTTACATTTCCTGTGTTAGCTATCTTCGGATATTCACGTTTTTGTATTTATTTTACCGCTTAGAAATTATGTCTAGCATTACTAACATTTATCGGAAGTCAGAACTACATCTTATTTGCTATTTTGTAACAGATTATGTGAGGGATGAGCCTGCAAATCCTTCCTAATGTACTTTACGTCATATTCCAAGCATTCTGAAAGAACCCAAATATTCACTCTATTTTGGGCTGAGTCTAACTAGATATTTCGGAAACGAAACAACAAAATATCTACGTAAACATAAGATAAAATGCGCGTGGCGACTCTTAGCAGAGACACTTTCAAAACCCCTGAAGCAATGTACATGACATTTGCACAAATAATTAAGTATAAGACGCATGGGGTCTCAAATATTGGGAAATGCCCCAAAAATGGATGAGAAATGTTGAACATTTGACGTTACCAGATGACGTACCTCGCCGCACGTGAGGTGGATTGGATTGGACGTAAGGCGATGATTGAGCGATGCAATATTTGCATTCGAGCAAACGGTACAAATTTCGAACATAATTTGTGCACGTAATCTGTTGTAAACCTAGGAGTTACAAAATTATTATTGTCCTCTCTGCAACAAAGTAAAAGCTATTCCTTTTTTCCCTTCTTTTGTCTGCAGACATTATTTAGTAAAGAAACACAGGCATTTAGTGGTAAAGTCGCAGTTCGGAAGCTTATACTCAATTACTTGTGGCGCCATACGGTAGGTTTTGTTGTACAGTACTGTACTTTGCAAAAAAACCAGAGGAGACCGCAAGACAGGTAAATAAAATAATAAATCTTACCTAACTGTGAACGCATAACTGTCTAACATAATGAAAAAAGTACCACCTGCCAGATGCAAGGCTCGAGTCCTAAGTCCCATGCGCTAAAGTCTCGCATGTTGGCCCAGAGCCACACCGACGTCAGTGCTTGACTTGGGAAAGGTGATCAGGTGCAACAGACAACCCCTGCACTTGCGTCGAGGTACATCATCTGGTGCCGTCACATGTTCAATATTTGTCATCCATTTTTCAGACATTTCCCGAAATTTGCAACCCCATATTTCTCAGCACAGCTTACATAGCTTCAGAGGTTTTTAAACATTAATAATATACAGTGACGGAATAATATCTCAGTACCAAAAAATAATTAATGTAGAGTAATAGAATTTCAGGATTACATTATCTGGGTAATACGAGGGTGAGTCAAATGTAAACCTTAAATATTTTTTAAAATATTATTTACTGTGCAGAAGTGGTACAAAGCTGTATCACTTTTCAACATAATCTCCCCCACGCTCAATGCATTCCTCCAGCGCTTGCAAAGTGCATAAATTCCTTTAGAAAAAATTCTTTTGGTGGTCCGCGCAAACACTCATGCACCGCGTGGCGTACCTCTTTATCAGAACGGAGCTTCTTTCCTCCCATTGCGTCATTGAGTGGTCCAAATATATGGAAATCACTTGGGACAAGGTCTGGTGAGTATGGTGGATGAGGAAGACACTCAAAATGCAGGTCTGTGATTGTTGCAACTGTTGTACAGGCAGTGTGGGGCCCTGCATTGTCACGTTGCAAAAGGACACCTGCTGACAGCAATCCCCGTCGCTTTGATTTGATTGCAGGCCGCAAATGACTTTTTAGGAGATCTGTGTATGATGCACTGGTGACAGTAGTCCCTCTAGGCATGTAATGCTCCAAAATGACGCCTTTTTCGTCCCAAAAGAGAGTCAGCATAACCTTCCCTACTGTGGTTCTGTTCGAAACTTCTTTGGTTTTGGTAATGAGGAATGACGCCATTCCTTGCTCGCTCTCTTCGTTTCCGGTTGGTGGAAGTGAACCGAGGTTTCCTCCCCAGTAACGACTCTTGCAAGGAAGCCATCATATTCTCGTTCAAAGCGCCGAATAAGTTCTTCACAAGCATTAACACGTCGTTCTCTCATTTCAGGAGTCAGCTGCCTTGGCACCCATTTTGCAGACACTTTGTGAAACTGGAGCACATCATAAACAGTGCCGGCCGAAGTGGCCGTGTGGTTAAAGGCGCTGCAGTCTGGAACCGCAAGACCGCTCCGGTCGCAGGTTCGAATCCTGCCTCGGGCATGGATGTTTGTGATGTCCTTAGGTTAGTTAGGTTTAACTAGTTCTAAGTTCTAGGGGACTAATGACCTCAGCAGTTGAGTCCCATAGTGCTCAGAGCCATTTGAACCATAAACAGTGTGGTGTGCTGACCCATGACTAATCTGTAAATGTAAACATGCTGCAATGTCATTCAGTATCACTCGATGGTTTTCCTTCACTATGGCTTCAATTGCTGCAATGTTCTGTGGAGTCTCAACCCGTTGTGCCTGACCTAGACGAGGAACATCTTCTACTGATGTCACACCATTTGCGAACTTCCTACTCCATTCGTAGACTCACTGCTGTGACAAACATGCATCACCGTACAGAACCTTCATTCGTCGATGAATTTCAATAGGTTTCACACCTTCACTACGCAAAAACCGAATAACAGAACGCTGTTCTTCCCTGGTGCAAGTCGCAGGTGGGGAGTCCATCTTTATACCGATACTGCGACGGTAAGCGTGCATCTGCTCTATGCTGCCACCTACAGCTCATTCTGCAAGCTGTTTGTAGCACGCTTACCAACTTACAGGATAATGGCGCGAAATTTCGATTTGTTATTACAAATTTAAGGTTTTCATTTGACTCACCCCCGTACATTTAAGCGAGTAACATTGCAAGGTCACAGGTTGATGTTAACGCGAGATAATCCATTGCAAATGTGAAATACTGGTACATTAAAGACCGGTGTAACCGCCACAATTTTGAATGCAACCATGCAAACGTGCACGCATTGTGTTGTACTGGTGGCGGAAGACAGTTAGTTGGCTGGAGTTCCATGCCTGTTGCACCTGGTTGTTCAGTACAGGGACGATTAATGCAGGTTGTGGATGACACTGGAGTCGTCTTCCGGTGATGATCTATACGTGCTAGAGTGGAGACAGATCTGGTAATCGAGCAGACCAAGGCAACATAAGCCGGCCGGAGTGGCCGAGCGGTTAAAGGCGCTACAGTCAGGAACCGCACGACCGCTACGGTCGCAGGTTCGAATCCTGCCTCGGGCATGGATGTGTGTGATGTCCTTAGGTTCGTTAGGTTTAAGTAGTTCTAAGTTGTAGGGAACTTATGACCACAGCAGTTGAGTCCCATAGTGCTCAGAGCCATTTGAACCATTTGAAGCGAAGGCAACATACCGACACTCTGTAGAGCGCGATGGGTAACAATAGCAGTATGTGGGCGAGCGTTATCCTGTTGGGAAACGCCATCTGGAATGCTGTACGTGAATGGCAGCACAACAGAGTGACGTACAAATTTGCAAAGTGCGTGGGATAACCACGGGAGTGCTCCTACTGTCATACGAAATCGCACCCCAGACCATAACTCGAGGTTGTCAGAAATTCCTCAACTGGCTTCTTGCTACTCAACACACGACCGTCTCTGGCTTCCAGATAGAACCAGCTTTTATTGGAAGACGTAACAGACCTCCACCCTGCACTCTAATTAGCTCTCGCTTGAGATCATTGGTCGCAAATGGCGGTGGTCTGAAGTCAACGGACCGCACGCTACAGCACGTCTGGCTCGGAGTTGTCCTGAAATTAATCCATTTGTAACAATTCGTTGTGTCACTGTGTGTACAACTGCTGCTCAACTTGTTGCTGCATATTCAAGGCGATATCTCAGAGCCATAGTCAGAAAACGATGGTCCTCCTCCTCAGTAGTGCCACGTGGCCGTTCGGTGTTCTTGCGACCTTACCTTCTCGTGACCACTGCAAGCAGTCAGCTACAGTTGCTACATTCCTGCCAAATGTCTCTGCACTTTCGCAGAAGGAAGGTTCAGTTCGAAATTCGTTTCTCGTAGCCCTATTCTACGACATCGTTCCAACTCACTGAGGTGCTGATATTGGCGTCTTTATCACCTTACAGGCATTCTTGACTAACGTCAACTCACCATGTAACACCATAGCTCTTCTGTTGTATGGATTTATTTTGCTTTTGTTTTATTTAATGGTATAACATTGAGTATCTGTAAATGTGTTTGATTGAATAGATGACACAAAATTTTATACTCCTTTCTTTGTACAAACTTTGATGTCATGGTTTGGTTCTACGCAAAGTAGTGCATCTGTCATTTAAATTCTTTGTCCCATTTGGAGGAGGAATAATTTTTGGTAGAAATGTCAATATGTGCAAATGTTCTGTTTTACTTATTGTATTTGTTTGCTGTTATGTAAACTGCTGATCCTCACTTAGGGTTCTTAGTTATTCTGTATGTAAAAGGTGTTGTGGTTCCCCTCGGGAACGGAACTAGGTAGCGCGCGCAAATTGTGGTTGGCCTATGTAGAAAAGGTGGAACTGATAGTCAGTCGGGGACGAGCTACCAAACTGTGCACTGCCATGTAAAAGATGCATATTGTGCTGATTCCGAAAGAGGCTTTTTCTGCTACTTTCCAATGCCTCGGATTGATGGATAAATAGCTGGAACTATTCTGGAATTTGTATCTATCATCGCCACCAAGAAATGACAGAGTCCAGCAATTCTACCTGCAATTCCACCTACCAACATGCAGTTGCCACCACTTTGCGCAATCATTGCATCGGAATACTACAATGACGTACAGTGAAGGATCAGCTTAATGGATGTGTTAGTGTGCTCAAATATAAGGTAATTTATGTCTGAATTTAAGTACCTACCTTGATTTTTTCCTTATCATAACACCTCTCAGGTTCCTTTCCGTTTGAACTAAAGTGATTACCGAGTGTCCCTACTGAAAGAACTTTAAAGACCAGTGTTTTTTTTCTAATTAGTGCGTCTTGAACATAGTAAAAAGAAAGTTAAAGTTAATGTGACAAGAGAGTGAGTTAAAACTAATAATGCTTGCTGAAAATAAATTTCCTAGTAAAACAGCTTACTAACGTGTTGTTGCCAACTTCAAATTAAAAGTTCTTAAGACTGAGGCTTATAAAGTTTTGTTTAGTAAATGATCACATTACTGCCTGTTGTAAATCGCAGAAGGTGAGTCAGTATCTTACATATATGTTAATTTTGCGTCTCACTGTAGTAAAAGTGGAAAGCTGCAGTTGTGAAACGTTATATATTCATGTTTGCTAAGTGTTTGCCTCTCTTGTGTATTAGAAGTGCATATTAATAGTATAAAAGGATCCACAGTTTGTCTATTGTGTTAATGCTCGGTAACAAGTAACGGAAAGACCACTAATTATAAAAACCATAATTTCTTTAAGCCCTGAAAGTAATAGTGTATTTCGGTATTAACATATATGTTAATTTTGTGTCTCACTGTAGTAAAAGTGGAAAGCTGTAGTTGTGAAACGTTATATACTCATGTTTGCTAAGTGTTTGCCTCTCTTGTGTATTAGAAGTGCATATTAATAGTATAAAAGGATCCACAGTTTGTCTATTGTGTTAATGCTCGGTAACAAGTAACGGAAAGACCACTAATTATAAAAACCATAATTTCTTTAAGCCCTGAAAGTAATAGTGTATTTCGGTATTAACATATATGTTAATTTTGTGTCTCACTGTAGTAAAAGTGGAAAGCTGTAGTTGTGAAACGTTATATACTCATGTTTGCTAAGTGTTTGCCTCTCTTGCGTATTAGAAATGCATATTAATAGTATAAAAAGATCCACAGTTTGTCTATTGTGTTAATGCTCGGTAACAGGTAACGGAAAGACCACTAATTATAAAAACCATAATTTCTTTAAGCCCTGAAAGTAATAGTGTGTTTCGGTATCTCTTATAATTTTGCAAATAGTTTCTGCTGCTCTAACTGTTAGTTTCAATCTTACCGTAAACATATGTATGCGTCAGAATTCACTGCACTCGCGTGTGACAAAGTATAGGTTGTGTTTATCCATTAAAGTTGCTAATAACTATTTTCTTGAACGAGAATGTTAATCATTCTCTTGCCTAGTTAGGCTGGCGACCGTTTTCTTTATCCGTTGAACAGTACAGATAGGCAAAATTTAGTTTGTTACTGTTCGAATATTTACGTAATTCTGACTTTCACTTCCGATAAGCCACCTCCGTTAGGTACAACACGGTCAACATAACAAAATTCCTCTCAGGGGGTAACACTGCTATGTTGCTTTATACCATTATTACTCCAACAAAATAATTCTGATTTACAAATTGCCTCCAGTTATGAGGTTATGGTATAGCAGTGGCAGACAGGAGTGTTATAACCACTCCCAATCTCAAAGGTATCTAACGCTCACGACCATCACAGCGTGTATTTAAAGCACACCTGTGTTTTTTATCCTCGTAGTGGTGCCACCAGTGCCACTCTTACGCGAGATTTTAGGAGACACCGTCTTTAAGGTGTAGAAACACGCCTACAAACTTCTGTTTGTGTCGCACAACTCCTGAATTTTTGAGTAATGCACTGACTGGGTTGCCTTCCAACACGTCTCCAACGATTGTCTGGTTGAATGCATATGCGACACTCATCGGTGAAGAGAACGTGATGCCAATCCTGAGCGGTCCATTCGGCATATTGTTGGACGAATCTGTACCGTGCTCCATGGTGTCGTGGTTGCAAAGATGGACCTCGCCATGGACGCCGGGAGTGAAGTTGCGCACCATGCAGCCTGTTGCGCACAGTTTGAGTCGTAACACGACGTCCTGTGGCTGCACGAAAAGCATTATTCAACATGGTGGCATTGCTGACAGGGTTCCTCCGAGCCATAATCCGTAGGTAGCGGTCATCCACTGCAATAGTAGCCTTTGGGCCCATGAGCGAGGCATGTCATCGATAGTTCCTGTCTCTCTGAATCGCCTCCATGTCCGAACAAGGTCGCTTTGGTTGACTATGAGACGCCTGGACACTTCCCTTGTTGGGAGCCCTTCCTGGCACAAAGTAACAGTGCGGACACAATCCAACGGCTTTATTGAGTCTAGGCATCGTTGGACTACAGACAACACGAGCCGTGTACCTCCTTCCTGGTGGAATGACTGGAACTGTTCGGCTGTTGGATCCTCTCCGTCTAATATGCACTGTTCATGCGTGGTTGTTTACATCTTTGGGCGGGTTCAGTGACATCTCTGAACAGTCAAAGGGACTGTATCTGTGATACAGTATCCACAGTCAATGTCTATTTTCAGGAGTTGTGATAACTGGGGTGGCGCAAAACCATCATCTTTGCGCGCGCGCAATATATATATATATATATATATATATATATATATATATATATATATATATATATATATATGTGTGTGTGTGTGTGTGTGTGTGTGTGTGTGCGCGCGCAAAGATGATTTTTCTGTTTCATAAAAGAAATTGGAAGTTCGAGCTGTGTTATCAGTATGACGTTGCACCCATGGCGTGGATGTATGCACTGATTCGTTTGGAAAGCGTATCATCATAAAGACGTTGTATCCCCTCCTGGGGCAAGCTGCCACGCATCTATTCTAACTGGTCCTTGATATCCTGGGTATTGGTGTTGAGTTGGAGGTCACATCGAAGCTGGTCGCATACATGTTCTATTGGGAACCGATCTGGGCATCTTGATGGCAACGAGAGTAACTGAGAATCACACATAGAGCTCAGAGATATGCGCCATGAGTAGATGTTCATTATCTTGTTGAAAAATGGCATCACTATGCTGTCACGTAAGTGGTAACATGTGACGACACAGGATGTCCTTGACGTATGGCAGTGACGTGAAGTTGTGCCCAACAGGTGCCCCCACCCTATGACGCCAGGACTAACACCGCTGTGCCTCTCCAAAAGATTGGAAGACCTCTCCGAATGCCGCTGACACATACACCAACGGTAGCCACCTGGGGTGGTACGGAACCGTGGTTCATCTCTGAACAGTCCGCAGCTTGTGGTCTCGTGGTTGCGCTCTCGCTTCCCGAGCACGGGGTCCCGATTTCCGGAGGGGTCAGGGATTTTCACCTGCCTCGAGATGACTGGGTGTTTGTGTTGCTCTCATAATTTCATCGTCATTCATGAAAGTGGCGTAATTGGACTGAGCAAAGCTTGAGAAATTGTAAGGGCGCTGATAAGCGCGCAGTTGAGCGCCCCACAAACCAAACATCATCGTCATCATCATCACTGAACATAATGCAGCGCTATTCATTCTGCAGTCCACGTTTCCTGTTCACGTCACCACTCCAGATACAACCGTTTGTCTGGTGGCATGAACTGCATCCAACGTACGAGGTGGTTATTTCCTAGTCTGGCTACTGTTAGTCTCTGACCAGTGGTGTGAGGTAACATTGAATGTTGTGGTGTGTCCGTTACTACTTGTGGATGGAAGGCGCAGATGTGACTTACGATGTGTTAGGTGCACAGTCTGGTGAGGCTCTGTTGTGGTGGCCAGACGTCGTCGACCATAGAGGACTATGCCTGTCCTCTCGTCCCCATGCAGTCCACTACTCTGGTGGCTTCTTTTACCTATCAGGAGAATTGCAACGCCAATCATTTACAACCACGCCGATGATTTATGCGTATACGAAGCTGCAATGTTCAAAGATGTTCAAATGTGTGTGAATTCCTCAGGGATCAAATTGCTGAGGTCATCGGTCCCTAGACTTACACACGACTTAAATTAACTTATGCTATGAACGACAAACACACCCATGCCCGAGGGAGGATGACTCGAACCTCCGGCGGTAGGGGCCGCACAATCAGTGACATGGTGCCCCTAACTGCGCGGCCACTCCGTGCGGCTAGCTACAATGACATCCGACCATGTCTTCAGGGTGTTTCTTTTGTCAGGCTGTGCACATACAGAGTAAAATCATCTCATTTTCGAGCCGCGTCAATTCGAATAAAATTCTCAAGCTTTCGATGGCTATCACCGTCATCGTAGCCACGAGTAAAACTACTGACGACGAAGGCAGCGGCAAGGCTGAATAAAATCTTCTCGGTTTTCAAGGCCCGTCAGTTTGAAAGACTCCGAGGATACATATGCATATACAGGTTGTGCAAGTTTTCCATATGACTTATCTATATATGAAATGTTAAATATTCTTTATCAAGAATTTTCTCTTCGTGTAACGTGTCCTTAAGACGTCTTATTCAACTGCTGAACAATAATGAATATTGGTTGGCCCTGTACTGCCCTTCTGATCAGTGTCGTGAAACAGAACTTTAATCTTAGCGAAATTCTGAAATTGAAATAATGAAAATAAATTCAGTTAAATCCTAAAAGAAAGTAATTGTATTCTGAGTGAAAATTGTTTAACTGAAACTCAATACTGAAGTACGTTATTAAATTTATTTAACATGAAGTGCAATGTCTGACACGAAATATCTATAACATAAAATACTTTTCAACACAGTAGAAAATAACTCTTTAAGGTAACCTACACTGCTACACAGTTCACTGAAAATTTATCTGCTTACGTAGCACAATACCTGGAAATTCTGACCACGAGCTGTTTACTCACAAGAATACAAAGTAAGAGCTGCCCTGAAAGAAAAGTAATTTACCTCTTGCTCAGCATGCTGTTTCATGTCTTGTGTACTGACGTTCTCGAAAACAAATTGAACTCAGCAAATGCAGCAGGTAAGAAAAGTAATAACACTAGCAAATTTTTTTTCTTGTCAGAAACAGTTTGTGGCTGCATGTGGCGTAACGTGCAATGCAAACTCGACAAAATATTTAAAACTTTGCTAATAATGATGGAGAAAGACTTTACTTTAAATAAAAGCGTTCCTGAAAAATAAAACTGTCTTCATCGCCATAAAAGACACTACAACATAAGACTAAAAATTATGAAATTCACTTATTACAAAAATTAGAGACATATAAACGAATCGTGGTTTTTGTGACATAATGAAAACAAAAAGATCAGATTAACACTAATCACGAAAATTAGTAGTTATCTAAGAGATAAAGATTTCCTCCAATTAATAGTTCTGAAAAACAAACATTTCAATCTTGCACTTGCTTTGGTTACCTCGAAATATTGCTCCAAAAATCTTCGCCATCCAAAAAGTCAAGAAGATAACTTTACAAAAAAGTTTTCATCTCCGTAATAAAATATTCCAGATGATTTCTCCCTGATACAGAAATGTCAGATCTCCTCTAAAAACGCAACTGCTCGCTACTACGCTTCTTATAAGAAGGCAGTATTTTTATATGTTGCACCTTAATATGTACACACATCAGTGTATTGGTCGTGTTTCCTACGTGTCAAACATTCTTCCCACAAGCACGTCATAAACTTTACTGAAACATGAAGAGATTGTCTAGTAGGGGGGGGGGGGGAAGAAGAGAGGAGGGCTGGATATGTTTGTGACTGAGGATATTCGGGGGTGATAAATTTTTATTTTAAAATTTCCTTTTTCCTTTTTTGTTGAGTTCGTTTTTCTAAAAGCGCGTCAACAATTTGCCGGAGGCGGTTCCCTTTCAGCCGCCCAATGAGCAAAACATTACTTAAGCATTGCCATAAATTTTAATCGGAGAATCTTAACAAGTTATGACTTCATATTTGTTATTGAGCATTCCGTTACGCATCACCATAAAAGTAAAGCAAAACATGAGTGAATAAAATTCTGGTCGCAATATATTACAAAAGAAGTTGGAGGACACAAATGAGCATTCACCACCAACATAGCTAACGTTTTTCTACGTCCCCAGTTAGTAATCCAAATTAATGCGCGTAATAAGCAAGCAGCTACCGCTCTACGCCACACCCAGCGTTACTCGAATAGTGATCTCACAATTAGTACCTTAATTAACTTGGCGCCACTTAGGATTAAGGCAATAGGGGTTTAAAACTAAATATGACTGCTCTTACAGGCATTTGCCGTAACTTAAACCAGGACTTCAGTTCAATGCGGGGACTGTAACTGAACAGGCACTAGTTATAACTTCAATTAGGGTTCAGTTCAAGGCGGGGCCTAGCCCCTTTGAAACTAAACAGGCACTAACGATTACTTAAAATCAAATGCGCTGTAATAGTAAGGTACGTTTTAGACTTCTCAATCACCAGGCAGTGAGAATCATTCTTGGTGTAAGACTTTACAAAGAAATGTAAGGACCGCCACTGAGAGATGTGACCGACGGCGACAACACACACACGTTCGTTGTTCCGTTAGTACTACACGAGGTCAATTAAATAATTACGGATACGCCCATAACAAACACGGAAAAGCATGAAACATAATCATAATCATGGCCACAAGGCCATCGCATTTCTACAAGTACACAAAATGAACAACAGCATTTTTGAGACCACACGTCAATCATATATAAGCCATCCCCAAATTACAACGAGAACGCACGAAACTAATACAAAAAAGACGGCGAAACCATTAAAACTACAAGTAGACGTTTTCGTTACATAGACGTAAAAATGAGAAGATTCTCGTTGGTGTCGAACAAGTCAGAAAGCATAACAAAAAAAACTTAAGACTTTTGAATATAATATTCACTACTCTGATCATTTGTCATGATAGTGACAAAATAGGTGAATACATTACAGTAAACTGTAACTGCTAATATTTGCAGAATTAATACACCGTCAGAATGAAACATAGTTATGCGCTTTTAATAAATTTATAATTCACAAAAATACCTAATCTTCACTGTTGTGACCAAGTGCTGTCAAAACTGAAATCTGACATACAATTTTACTGAAGCTGATCTAACAGCCCCTGATAATATATTCACCTGTAGAGTATTAGTTATCTATCAAAAACTCAAACTATTGAAACTGCGCTTTATCTCAAATCAAGTTTGTAATGGTTGCTGGCAGTTTATTGAAAATGTTTGTTCCTGCATATTGGACCCCGATATGGACCAATGTAACTGATTTTAGGTCTTTGTGTAGATTGCTCTTATTCCTAGTATTGATACTATACAGTGAGCTATTGGTTGAAAAGAGAGATATATTACTTGCAACAAATTTGATTAATATATATATATATATATATATATATATATATATATATATATATATATATATATATATATATATATATATATATACTGAGAAGCAATCGTTAGGATACCCAGTTCCTTGAATTCACACCACAAATGAGACTTATTACACGCTTTTGCACGCTAAAAACTTTTACTCGGTTTGATGAGTTACCCCAGAATATTATACTATATTACAGAATAGAATGCAAGTAAGCAAAATATGTAGTATTTATATCTCCTACATCTGACATCATTTTCACTGCAAATACAGACTTGTTTAGGTGCTCCAGCAAATCCCTGGTAAGCCCTTCCCAAATGAATTTATTATCGATTTGTAATCCCAAAAAATGTAACACTGTCAACATCATCCCTCTGCATTTCGTTACACATGCTGGAAGGAAATATCTTACAGGATCTGAATTGCATATAGTGGGTCTTATCAAAGTTTAACGACAGTGAATTAGCTTTAAACCATTTAGTAGTGTCAGTGAAAATTTGATTAGCAACCATTTCTAAATCTGTATTTGACTTGCTAGTGTAATAACATAGGTGGGCGCCACTTGGAGCCGCTTTTGTAATGCATCAGTACTGTCTTGTACGTACAGTCCGCTGGGTTCTTTTTGGTTTTAGAATACTGTAAAGACGCAATGTTTAAATGTTAATACAAACAAATGTGCTTACGTGGTAAATGGATGTTTCGTTAGGTTTTGTTTCGAATTGTTACTTAATAACTGTACTGCGTCACTCTAATGCAGTTCCTCAAGGAGAAGAGGATGAGTTAAACGTCGGAACTGAAAGGAAACGGTATGCTTTCGAACATGAATTCCTACTCAAAATATTATGTACTCATTCCCCTCTGAAAGTGTAGAGAGAATTTCCGAACAGTCTGTATAAATTTGGACGTATATTTCTATGTGTATTACTGAAGTTTCTTTTTCCATGCATACATAACGAAATCTGTGAAGGATGCTCTTTTCCTTAAACCACAATAAATTAATCCTCGGATTGTATTTGAATCTCTAACGCTTGCTGAAAATTGACATTATGTGTCATTGCAAATTGTAAAAATGATTGTTTGGTTCATATGAAGCTATGTAACAAAGACGTAGGGCTCCTTTGACGCCATAAGAATGACGTTTAAGCCACAGTATAAAAGAAACTACCTCGTTTGAAGGTCGGAAGTTGTAGGCAGATCTGAAAAGTGTTCAGTGACTTGGGATAGTCACTCACCAAGTGACGGGAGCAACAATTTCAAATGATTCGACTTCAGTTAATAGTATGGTGCCAGTACTGACGCCGTCATATTGAAATAGAATGGTTTTGTCTGCTGCTGAATGAGTATAAACATTTTGGAAAGTTCTTGTTTGTTTTTCAATTGTTTCAGAACACCTCAGGCATGTGAAGCTGTGGATCTGAAACACTTGCAAAACAAATCAAGGTAAGTAAAATAAAGGCTGTTAGTAAAGTCTTGCTGTCATTTCAAAATATAATGAGTTGGAAGTTATTAAAGACAGAGAAGAGTGGTTTCTTGCAAGACATTTAGCACCTCTCACAGCGTTTTTGCTTTGTCCTTTGTTGCAGATTTCACTTTGAGTGAATCAAAATGGCAACATACCGGAAGAAGGTTCAATGTGTCATCTGGTATGCCGAATACAAATTTGTGACAACGATACTGCGGCATTATCGAAGTCAGTACGAAAGAGTGCCATAGGCAAAAAGAAGCAAAATGAGATGGTCGGAAAACTTCAAGGTTACAGGCAGTACCAAAGACCTTCCTCAGAGCGAACGTCGTTCAATGCCTGAACCACGTGTTGGCAGAGAGCAGGCTGCAATTCAGCGCGGCCTCCAGAAGTCAATTTGTCGTGCATCACGAGAATTAAAAAGCAAGAATACTTGTTAATAACGTGTTACATAGGCGTCTCTGCTATTCTGAGTACACAGTGCAAATGGTGTAATGCTGCAGCCAAACGATCGTCTACTGCGGTATGAATTCATGTGTTCCATGCTGGCTCCCATAGATGCTGGCAATGGCTAATTGAAAAAGTTACTGTTTTCACACGAGGTAACTTTCCACATTTCTGGAAAAGTAAAACGCAAAACATTAGGATTTGGGATCAGAAAATCCACACGACACACGTAAACAGGTCCATGATATTCCGAAGCTTAATGTTTTATGTGGCCTAATTAATAACAGAGTGACAGGCAGTTTTTCTTCGAGGAGAAAATAGTAAGGGGAAATGTTTATCTGGACATGCTGGAACATGTGGCGTCGTACGCTTGCAGTCTCGCACGGCTTTCACAGTCTCGTGACCTGACGAAAACTGGGATTCACGTAGGTGCTCCTTCATCGGACCGAAAGGTGAAAATCAACTTAATCTTGGTCGGGATTATAGGGCGGGAGGTCGACCAGCTCTAAACCAAGACATTGAATGCACTGGATTGTTTGCTGTTGTATTCTGATGTATATGAAAGCGGGAATTGTCCTAAAGCAGATTCACACCATCAGAAAGCTTTCCTCTCGTCTCCGATTTCGCAGTAGCTCATGCTGACACTATTCACTATTTGACGTTTAGGAGCAGTGGACGTGCCACTTCCTAGAAATGTTGTCATCATTAGTTTTCCTACAAATCTCGGCTCCTGAGCTCTTTTGCTGTGGGAGAAGAGGGATATTCTCACATCCCAGTCTGCCCGTTACTCTGTGGTTCGCAGCAATGAACTTACATGTTGTCAGTGGTTGCTATATGACCAACAAAGCCTTTGACTTCCTCTTCAAAACACTTTAAATGTGATTTTTAACATTCCGTACTATAACACTCCTAACTGCTACTGTTGTACCATAACCTTAAAGTAGTAGGCAGGTCGTGAAATAAAACTATCTTGTTAAAGCAATTATGGTATAAAGCAACAGAGCAGTGTTACCCTCTGAGAGGCATTTTGTTATGTTGACCGTGTTGTACCTAACGGAGTTGGCTTATCGGAAATGAAACTCAGAATTACGTAAATATTTGAACAGTAACAAACAAAATTTTGCATATCTGCACTGTTTAAAGGATAAAGAAAACGGTCGCCAGCCTAACTAGGCAAGAGAATGATTAACATTCTCGTTCAAGAAAATAGTTATTAGTAACTTTAACGGATAAACACAACCTGTACTTTGTCACAGGCGAGTGCAGTAAACTCTGACACATACGTATGTTTACGGTAAGATTGAAACTAACAGTTAGAGAAACACAAACTATTTCCAAAATTATAACAGATACCGAAACACACTATTACTTTCAGGGCTTATACAAACTGAATGGTCTTTATAACGTTATTATTACTATTCACTGCAGAATCATTAATTGGATATAGGTTAAGTCCCTCTCAGTTAAATACTTTACTATCTAAAATGAAAGTTAATTGGAATCCACTAACAGTTTGCTTCTCACTATCATTTGAATAAAGAAATTATGGTTTTCATTATTAGTAGTCTTCGCATTACTTGTTACCTAGCATTAACACGATAGACAAACTGTGGATCCTGTTATATTATTAATATCCACTTCCAATACACAAGAGAGACAAACACTTAGCAAACATGGGTATATAACATTTCACAACTGCAGTTTTCCACTTTTACTACATTGAGAGACAAAATTAACATATATGTAAGATACTGACTCACCTGCGATTTACAACAGGCAGTAATGTGATCATTTAGTAAGCAAAACTTTATAAGCCTCAGTCTTAAGAACATTTAATTTGAAGTTGGCAACAACACATTAATAAGCAGTTTTACTAGGAAAATTATTTTCAGCAAGCATCATTAACTTTGACTCACTCTCTTGCCACATAATTTTAACTTTCTTTTTACTATGTTCAATAGGCATCAATTAGCAAAACACTGGTCTTTAATGTTCTTTCAGTAAGGACACGCGGAAATCCCTTTAGTTCAAACGGAGGTGAACCTGAGAGGTGGTATGATAAGGAGAAAAATCAAGGTAGGTACATAAATTCAGTTATAAATTACCTTATATTTGAGCACACTAACACATCCACGAAGCTGATCCTTCACTGTACATTATTATAGTATTCCGTAACAGTGACTGCGCAATATGGTGGCGATTGCATGTTGGCAGGTAGAATTACAGGTAGAATTGCTGGACTCTGTCATTTCTTGGTGGCGATGATCGATACAAATCCCAGAATATTTCCAGCTATTTATCCATCCATCCGAGGCATTGGAAAGCGGCAGGAAAAGCCTCTCTCGGAACCAGCACAATATGCAACGTTTACATGGCAGTGCACAGTGTGGTAGCTCGTCCCCGACTGGTAGCTCGTCCCCGACTGACTATCAGTTCCACCTTTTCTACATAGGCCAACCACAATTTGCGCGCGCAACAAAGTTCCGTTCCCGAGGGGAACCACAACAACCTTTACATACAGAATAACTAAGAACTCTAAGTGAGGATCAGCAGTTTACATAACAGAGAACAAATATTTTAAGTAAAACAGAGCCTTTGCACATATTAGCATTTCTACAAAAAAATATTCACACCTAAATTACAATTGTTCCCTCCAAATAGGGGACAAAGAATTTAAATGACAGATATACTACATTGCATAGAATCAAAACACGATATCAAAGTTTTAAACAAAGAAAAGAGTACACAATTTTGTGTTATCTATTCAAACAAACACATTTACAGAAGCTCAACGACGTAATATTAAATAAAACAAAAGCAAAGTAAATCAGTAGAGTATTAGAGCTATGGTGTTACAATACGTTCCGGTTTGTGACTGTGCGTTGACGTGGAACCCACATAGCGCAAAGTGTGCGATACTTTTGAGATACATGGACGGTTGAAAATGCTAGATAGTAGCCAATGTTCAACTCATGCTATCAATTCTTCCTCTATACTTCATAGCAGATTGACTACCCGAATGCATTTCGTCACAGATAGATACGTAGCCACTTTTAAAACGATTTGTTGTTGTTCTGGTACTCGGTCAGAAGTCTGCTTGATGTAGCTCCCATGCTATCCTGTTTCTACATAAGCGCCTCAACCTACATGAGTTTCAACCTGCTTACTGTGTTCAAGCCTCGGCGTCCCCTGACTTCCTTCCATTACCAGACTGACAGTTCCTTGGTGCCACAGCTCCCGAAATTCATCAGGGTACGGCCTCAAATCGAAACGAGAACAGCAAGGACCATTTATTATCGGGCCAGCCGTGCATTATAAGGGAGAGGATACAACACCTCCGGAGCTTCATAGACTGCAACAACAGACAACTGTACAGCATGCATTTATGGCTGTCAGCTACGTTATCAGCAAATGACTGGGATAACATGGACCGAATAACCCACAACCAGGCCTGCGTGGAGGAGGACTTGGTCAGCAGTCGGCAGAAAAAGAAATTTGAGAAGCTACCGGGAAACAAACACCACTCACAGCCAAGTCTGGATACAGCTCGTACGTGGTTAACATATCGACACAGACCGTCAGTGAAGCAACGACGTCAGTTCTGTCCAAAGGGTTAAACTTCGCAATTACACCCACAAAGATTCCCACAGAAGAGATCATTCAATCTGTGGAGGCGTCACTCCACCAAGTACCACGTGTCGAAGCAGAAAAGATAAGGCAGGAAACTGTAAGAATTTTACAAACAGCAAAACCACCCAGAGCTAATATCACACGCGAAGAAAGACAGGCCACAGAGGAGCTCAGTAATAACAAGGTTATTGTGGTCCTACATGCGGACAAAGGAAACGCTACGGTTCTGATGGACACTTCTGAATATGAAAAAAAGATGGACGAGCTGCTAAGCGATCCCATTTACAGAGTACTAAGGAGTGACCCGATGGCGAGGATAGGCAGAAATATGAAGGTCCTCGTAAAGGACTCAAGAATCGATTCTGACACAGCCAAGAGACTAATCACCAGGGTGCCTGTTCCTCCTAGAATCTACGGAGTACCTAAGCTCCATAAGGAGGATTATCCGCCCATAGTGAACGGAATGGATTCACCTACGTATTATGTTGCGAAACATCTGGCACCTAAGTTACGCCGTCTTGTGGGACAAACAGACTCCTACGTGAAAGACTCTTCCCACTTCATACAACTGATTAGGAAACAGTAAATAAAGCCATCAGACATTATGGTCAGTTTTGACATCAAGTCTCTCTTCACTAACGTACCTATTGAGGAGACGACGCGCATTCTACAGGATCGGATCCCACCAGATATCTGCTAGCTGGTGCGCTTATGCCTGTCATCTACGTACTTCACCTGGAGGGGAAAATATTACGAACAGTTAGATGGAGTTGCAATGGGCTCCCCCCTCGCCCCTGTAGCTGCGGACATCTTCAAGGAAGCCTTTGAGCAAACGGCCGTAGCTTCAGTTCCGTTACGTCCCAGTTGTTCAAAAAAGGTTCAAATGGCTCTGAGCACTACGGGACTTAACATCTGAGGTCATCAGTCCCCTAGAACTTAGAACTATTTAAACCTAACTAACCTAAGGACATCACACACATCCATGTGCGAGGCAGGATTCGAATCTGCGACCGTAGCGGTCGCGCGGTTCCAGCCCAGTTGTTGGCTACGATATGTGGACGACGCATTCGTTATCTGGCCTCACGGTGAAGCGGAATTGGGAAACTTCCTCCGGCACTTAAATAGCCTCCACAAAAATATAAAGTTCACACATGAGACTGAAAACAATGGTACCTTGCCATTTCTGCATGTGGAAGTATACAGAGCTGCCGAAGGTAAACTGGGACACAAAGTGTTTCGGAAACCAACGCACACTAATCGGTACCTGCAGGCGGAAAGCCACCACCACCCAGCTCAAAAGTATTCTGTTCTGCATACGTTAACTGCCCGAGCCTACCGGATAAGCGGTGAAAATAACATCAAAGAAGAATTAAAGGAGCTACAACACACGTTCAGTGCCAACGGCTATGATGACAACATCATAAGAAAGGTAGGTAAAACCAAAGGGAGCAGAACAAGGGAAGAAAGCAAAGAAGAGAATCTTCCGCTGGTACACTTACTATATATAAAAGGCGTCAGTGAGCGGCTAGGCAACGTCCTCCACCGACGAGGTTTCAATCCGATTTTTTGAAGCAATCACAGGATCCAAGAAATGATAGGTTCCACCAAGGATGCAGTCAACAAATTTAACACTGCACGTGTTCACGAATTACGGTGTGAGTGTGGAGCTGCCTACATAGGAGAAACAGGGAGACCTGTCAGCTTACGAGTAGCAGAAAACGAACGCTATGTACGATTACAACAACATAATAAATCGGCGATAGCGGAACACCACCGTGACTGTTGATAACCTAACAGCTTCAAGGAAGCCCGAGTACTGGCGAAAGAATCGTGGATGCTAGAACGCAAAATACGGGAGGCGATCGAAATTATTAAGCAGCCTGACAGCATCAACAGAGAAGATGGCTACAAACTCCCGGCGTCCTCGCTGCCGGCCATCCCAGTCCAACGGGCCGCGAGCGGTCACGGGGCAGAAGCTGCACGGGACACGGACGTATCTGCACAAACACCTGTAGAGCAACTGTCAGTCCACTTCCGTGCACACCAGGAGGAATACTTGCCGACCAGAAGCCGAACGCTGATTGGCGGACACCTACCAATCGTTGACGACATGGACATCCACGAATAACCTCTTTCCTTCCATCTTCCCTTACGTCGTGACTAGCCAATCATATCAGAGGCCAATTAAAAGTTTTACTACAGTGACGTCAGACATGGGTAGTCTGTAATAAATAGAAGCACCTATCCCCATGCAAAACCAGTCGTTCCCTGAGGAAGGCCGTTGCAATTCGGCCGAAACGTCGGTTTTAGTTTATTATTGTTGTTAGTTTTTAGCAATGATGTGGCATAATACCCAGAAGAATCTTAATCACTTTGACACCGGCCGCGGAAGCCTAAGTTCTAATGTCATCTTTTATACATGTTACAGCGACCAATGTTAAACGGTGGCATTTCCTTTTCACATTGGACACTACTGTCACAGAATATAAACATTGAGCTCACAGGAAGCCCAAAGTCTATGTTACAGGTCCTGAGATCAAGTGACAGATAACGTCAATTCTCATCTCTTCATACAGCATATACTCTACACTTGCATAGTTTTTACTACCCTCATATACTGTCCATGTACTGTAGCTAACACATATGTGACAGCATGTCACAGATATATCTAGATATGGTCTCAGAGATAACAAGGAACTCTAATATATGGACTGTTTGACCTATCGGTCAGTATCATGTTTACATTCTGTGACAGTAGTGTCTAACTTCTAATGCGACCAGGAAATGTCACCGTTTCACATTTGACAGCCGTTACATATACCATGACGACCTGTGTACTGTACAGTAGGGCAGATATTGTATCATGACGTAATCACACAGACTTAGTTATAATTATTTTTTAAGTAGCCACTGTGTGTCGTTTCTAGGTTACCAATCACTTTACATCATTTTCTAATTGACACGCATGTCATTTCTTGTAGAGGTATATAATATGCAAATAATGTTTCTACTGTTACGTATACAGATAGTGGAAACAGTGTCATACTTCATACCAAATATTATGGGCAGACATTCACCATACTTCTTACCTTCAATATAATCGCCCCACATCTCGATCTCCTTCCCCCACACAGATGGGAGGAAGCCTACGCCGTCGATGCGTCCATCTCTGACAATGTCTCGGAACGACCGCACTATGGCACGGGTGACTTCTTCTCTTGTGTTGTAGCATGTGACACGAAGTTCCTTCAGTTTGGCGAACATGACGTATTCGCAAGGACTCGTATCGGGTGAATTTGGTGAATCTTCCAGTGTCTCCCGCCCTCACACACGCAGGAGCTCCTGCCTGGATTTCGCCGTGTGGCATCGTGCACTGTCATGAAGGACTATAGGATACAGAGCCGGGAGATGTCGTCGCTTTCATCGCAGTACGGGAAGAAGATGATGTTGCATGAAACTGAAACAGTAGGCTGCAGTGGGCGTCTACTCCTTCGCTTTTAGGGCGCTTAGATTGGCCTCCCACGCCTTCAGACACTACGAGGTGCATTCAAGTTCTAAGGCCTCCGATTTTTTTTTTAATTAACTACTCACCCGAAATCGATGAAACTGGCGTTACTTTTCGACGTAATCGCCCTGCAGACGTACACATTTTTCACAACGCTGACGCCATTATTCCAAGGCAGCGGCTAAGGCTTCTTTAGGAGTCTGTTTTGACCACTGGAAAATCGCTGAGGCAGTAGCAGCACGGCTAGTGAATGTGCGGCCACGGAGAGTGTCTTTCATTGTTGGAAAAAGCCAAAAGTCACTAGGAGCCAGGTCAGGTGAGTAGGGAGCATGAGGAACCACTTCAAAGTTGTTATCACGAAGAAACTGTTGCGTAACGTTAGCTCGATGTGCGGGTGCGTTGTCTTGGTGAAACAGAACATGCGCAGCCCTTCCCAGACGTTTTCGTTGCAGTGCAGGAAGGAATTTGTTCTTCAAAACATTTTCGTAGGATGGACCCGTTACCGTAGTGCCCTTTGGAATGCAATGGATAAGGATTACGCCCTCGCTGTCCCAGAACATGGACACCATCATTTTTTCAGCACTGGCAGAAAGAGATAGAAACATGCGCATTGTTTTAAAATGAGGCCGCGTTCATTATCAATACGTCCCAGAGATGGCAGCACCGTACGGCAGATGGAATTTACCGCCAGCAGCGAGAATGAGAACTGTTTTAAATACTTAAAATGGCGACGTTTTCCTTACTTGAACAGCGTGCAATCATTCGTTTTCTGAATTTGCGTGGTGTGAAACCAATTGAAATTCATCGAAAGTTGAAGGAGACATGTGGTGATGGAGTTATGGGTGTGTCGAAAGTGCGTTCGTGGGTGTGACAGTTTAATGAAAGCAGAACATCGTGTGACAACAAACCGAAACAACCTCGGGCTCGCACAAGCCGGTCTGACGACATGATCGAGAAAGTGGAGAGAATTGTTTTGGGGGATCGCCGAATGACTGTTGAACAGATCGCCTCCAGAGTTGGCATTTCTGTGGGTTCTGTGCACACAATCCTGCATGACGACCTGAAAATGCGAAAAGTGTCATCCAGGTTGGTGCCACGAATGCTGACGGACAACCACATGGCTGCCTGCGTGGCATGTTGCCAAGTAATGTTGACGCGCAACGACAGCGTCAATGGGATTTCTTTTCGTCGGTTGTGACAATGGATGAGACGTGGATGCCATTTTTCAATCCAGAAACAAAGCGCCAGTCAGCTCAATGGAAGCACACAGATTCACCGCCACCAAAAAAATTTCGGGTAACCGCCAGTGCTGAAAAAATGATGGTGTCCATGTTCTGGGACAGCGAGAGCGTAATCCTTACCCATTGCGTTCCAAAGGGCACTACGGTAACAGGTGCATCCTACGAAAATGTTTTGAAGAACAAATTCCTTCCTGCTCTGCAACAAAAACGTCCGGGAAGGGCTGCGCGTGTGCTGTTTCACCAAGACAAGTCACCCGCACATCGAGCTACCGTTAGGCAACAGTTTCTTCGTGATAACAACTTTGAAGTGATTCCTTATGCTCCCTACTCACCTGACCTGGCTCCTAGTGACTTTTGGCTTTTTCCAACAATGAAAGACACTCTCCGTGGCCGCACATTCACCAGCCGTGCTGCTATTGCCTCAGCGATTTTCCAGTGGTCAAAACAGACTCCTAAAGAAGTCTTCGCCGCTGCCTTTAATAATGGCGTCAGCGTTGTGAAAAATGTGTACGTCTGCAGGGCGATTACGTCGAGAAGTAACGCCAGTTTCATCGATTTCGGGTGAGTACTTAATTAGAAAAAAAATTATCCGAGTGGGGCGGAAATTGGTAGATGTGGTGTACGTTACAGACAAGCAAATGATAACAATTTCAGAAAATGTAGATGATTAATTTAAGAGAAAGAGCTTCAAAAACTGAGCAAGTGAAAACGCGTTGATCCAATTCCGGCCCTTGTACAAGCAGCTGTTCGTCTTGGCGTTGATTAATAGAGTAACTTGATGTCCTCCTGAGTGTTCCAATGGTTCAAATGGCTCTGAGCACTATGAGACTTCACATCTGAGGTCATCAGTCCCCTAGACTTAGAACTACTTAAACCTAACTAACCTAAGGACATCACACACACCCATGCCGGAGGCAGGATTCGAACCTGCGACCGTAGCAGCAGCGCGGTTACAGACTGAAGGGCCTAGAACCTCTCGGCCACAACGGACGGCCCTCCTGAGGGATACCATGCCAAATTCTGTCCAACTAGCGAGATAGCTCGTCAAAATCTCGAGCTGGTTGGAGGGCCCTGCCTATAGCGCTCCAAACATTCTCAACTAGGGAAAGATCTGGTGACCTCCCTGGTCAAGTTAGGCTTTGCAAAACACGAAGTTAAACGGTAGAAACCCTCACCGTGTGCGGACGGCCGTTATCTTGCTGAAATGTAAGCGCAGGATGGCTTGCCATGTAAGGCAACAATACGGGGCGTGAAATATCGCAACAATACGGGGCGTGAAATATCGCCGACGTGCCTCTGTCGTCTAAGGATGTCGCGGATGACAACCAAAGAGGTCCAAGGTCCACTATGAAATGAAATGGCAACTCAGACCATCACTCCTGGCTGTCGAGCCGTATGGCAGGTGTCAGCGGGGTATCTCCCACTGCCCACGTCGTCTCCATACATGTCTTCACTGATCAGTGAGGCTCAGTTCGAAGCGGGACTCTGGAGACGCCCTGGACAGCGGTGGAATACCAACCTGACTGTTGACCGCCATACGGCGCAACAGCCTTGAGTGATGGTCTGGGGTGCCATTTTGTTTTATACCAGGACCCCTTTGGTTGTCATCCGCGACACCCTTACATCACAGCAGTACATCGATGAGAAGATGTTCTACTCCCGTTTTGTTGCTCTTAACGGCAAGCCACCCAGGGGTACACTTCCGCAAGATAATGCCTGCCCGCACGTGGCGTAATTTTCTACTGTTTGTTTTCGTGATTGCCAGACGCTACTTTGGCCAGCGTGGTCTCCTAATCTCCTACCAATTGAGCACATTCGCACCGTTATGAGCAAGAGCCTCCAAACACCCCAGGATTTTGACGATGTAACGCGCCAGTGTGACAGAATTTGGCTTGCGTAAGGGCCAGAGGTAGACCATTGCGTTACTAACTGACAATTTATGAAACTCTTTACCTTGAATAAATCATGCAATTTTTTTCGTAATTTTAATTATTTGTTTGCTTGACATGTATTTCACATCTACTAATTTCCGTCCAATTCGGTTAATTCCTTCGTAGAGCACAGTTAGTCTTTTTTTGCCGTAGAGTCTACTGTACGTGTAGCTCTTGGTGTTAACAAGATGTCTTTCAAGAGAATGAGATTTTCACTCTGCAGCGGAGTGTGCGCTGATATGAAACTTCCTGGCAGATTAAAACTGTATGCGGGACCGAGACTCGAACTCGGGACCTTTGCCTTTCACTGGCAAGTGCTCTACCAACTGAGCTACCCAAGCACGACTCACGCCCCGTCCTCACAGCTTTACTTCTGCACTATCTCGTCTTCCACCTTTCAAAGTTCACAGAAGCTCTCCTGCGAACCTTGCAGAACTTGCACTCCTGGAAGAAAAGATATTGCGGAGTCATGGCTTAGCCAGAGCCTGGGGGATGTTTCCATACTGAGATTTTCACTCTGCAGCGGAGTGTGAGCTGATATGAAACTTCTTTGCAGGTTAAAACTGTGTGCTGAGCAGAGACTCATTCTGGAAACATCCCCCAAGCTGTGGCTAAGCCATGTCTCCGCAATATCCTTTCTTCCAGGAGTGCTAGTTCTACAAGGTTCGCAGGAGAGCTTTTGTGAAGTTTGGAAGGTAGGAGACGAGACACTGGCAGAAGTAAAGCTGTGAGGACGGGGCGTGAGTCCTGCTTCGGTAGCTCAGCTGGTAAAGCACTTGCCCACGAAAGGCAAAGGTCCCGAGATCGAGTTTTAATCTGCCAGAAAGTTTCAAGATGTCTTTTAACAAACATGTGACAGTGTGACAGAAACTGCTACAGTGTGATAAAAGCGCATTGTGTTTCTGCTGGCTGTTGGTTGGTCTACCGTATCGCCTTTGATCTCAATTAAGGCGCAAGTGCAAACTGAAGGAACAGTAAGGGGAGTCCCCTCGGCGCAGGCCTCGTTGAGCCGCGAGCTGCCGGCGTCACCTGTTTACGTCTGGGCTTTCCCTGGGGTCCATCAATCCAGAGGCGGCTGCAAAGGCGCACCGCTGCGTGGCGCTGCGCCGTGCCGCCCACGCCGAGGCCGCGGCGGTTCTATTCGCGGCGCGGCCAGCGCCAGGCTGTCTCGCGGCCGCTGCCAAGGGGAGAGAGGCGCCCCTCCAGCTGGTGGGCTCTCAGCAGCCGGCCAGCTGTGCGACGCGTTTGACGCAAGCCGCCGCACGGCCGAGGGCTGTCTGCGCTTTTGAAATAAGATGTGCCGGCCGGGCCTCGCGCTGTGCTCTGCGTAGCTGGCCACCGGATGTAGGACGGTGCTAATGTTAACCCGCTTTGAACAGTCGAAAACGTGTCGAGGGAAGCCCGGTGCATGGTCCCGGTGTCAGACATCCTGTTGGGCCACAGCTCAGGGGATGCTGGAGCTACTGTCGCTAAGCCGTACATCTCCTGGTGACGCAATGTGTCGAGAGCGTCTCATTCACTTCATATTCAAGACAACACACACACACACACGCACATACACACACACACACACACACACACACACACACACACACATATATATATATATATATATATATATATATGCCCACTAGACTTGGCCACTGTTTCTATGTTTCGATACAGTGTATCGATACGTGGAACTGTTTCAGTGTTTCGGAACGGTTGTGGTTCACTGTTTCGAAACAGTGGTGTTTCATTCCGCCCCTGTCTCGGACCAGATTCGATCTCGAGCCAGAAACAGAAACTATATCGTTGTTTCAAAATAAGGCTGTTTCAGTCCACCTGTGCCTGGAACGGACTAATTGTATCGAAACAGTGATGTTTCATTCCACTCTGTGTCGGACGAGATTCGGGCTCGGCACAGGTACTGAAACACAACATACCACTTGATGAAACTCTTTCAAGAGTGTCGAAATCTTTTTGACAAGCAATAGCATGAAGCTTAAGATATCCGAAAATAAAGCTTCGTTTCTAGCTGACTGTCCTGTTTCGAAATGGCGTAACATCTGCTTTATGAACACTAACCAAACAATAAAACAACGCATACTATTCACATTCAAAATAATAAATATGTGAAAATCATTCAGTTAAATTACACTTTTTTTTATAACATACGCTTCTCTGTTCATGTACAGTAATCATATTAAGAAACGCAAGTAAGTCTACAAAATTTTGAATAAAAAAAGGCGTAGAGTGACAGTTATTAGAAATATACATAAATTTGATGTAGGTATAATTGCAAGCAATCTGTTTGACAAATCACTGATAGTGTAATGGTGTACGGGAAGGGCTGGGAACCATGGTGAATTTATAGTAACGGTTCGAAACACCTTGAAAGACAAAAAAAATTTCTGTTATATTTTGTTATTTATTCGAATTATTTGGCGTTATTTGTGAGTCTATAGTCACTGTGCCTATTATCCACAATGATTCCCTTTGTGTAGATGGAAATTAGCAGGATGGGTATATTACCCATACTAACGGAATGTGTGTTTCTGCAGTTTGCTCCCACCTCCAGTTCCGTTCGTGGTGGTTCTTCTGTCTTCAGCTATGGCTGTCCTCAGCCAATTGAAAAGTATGAAAGTTACGCGACACGAAAGCAGCGCATTTGCTGCAGGAAATGCGAAACTGCCAAGACGCCTAAGTGATAGTTTCATACTTTCTGCGACATGATTAGCGCTCTCGCATCTCATTTGTGTTTATATGGACATACTTACACAGTAGACATTCAAGATGATAAAATGTGTAGGTTTATTAGAATACAAAACACAAACTGTTTCACTGTTTCGAAACAACGTATCGGAACATTACTTTGTACTGTTTCATTTGTTTCGAAACAATTACGTGTTTCAGTTTGCCCATCTGTAATGCCCACAAACATGCACACATATCGCTCATCTTTACACACTTTTGCGTAAACTCATCCTCCTGGATTCTGCTGATATTCTGAGTGTGTTATGAGATTTAGCGTGGTCTGACTGCAATCGCTGTAACTCTGCACCTAAGAGCATTAACATTTTCGCACTCTAAATATTAAAAATCGATTTTTTATTGCCCTGTTTTTATTAGATTATTAGACATACAATGAGAGAGAAAAACATGAGGGACAAGTGTTACATACATTAATTGAACAGCTACGTGGTGGTTTCAAATCGAGCCATTCCGCATGAAATTTCTGCAGACATAGGACTACTTGAAACTTCCTGACGGATTAAAACTGTGTGCCGGACCGAGACTCGAACTCGGGACCTTTGCCTTTCGCGGGCAAGTGCTCTACCACTTTTTTTTTTAATCTCATTTTGTTCGTTTTTGATCGTTGTATCTTCTCGGGGCGGACGTCGGAAGACACCCGTTTCTGTTCGTTGTTGATCCACTAAAGCAGTTTTTTTTATTAGAGAGGGAGCTAACCCTCTGTCCGAAAACGCTTTTTTTTATTTTAAATCTCATTTTGTTCGCTTATGTTCGTTGCATTTGCTCGGGGCGGACGTCGTAAGACATCCGTTTAAGTTCGTTATTGATCGATTAACTCAGTTTTTTTTTTTTTTATTATTACAGAGGACAGCTAACGCTCTGACCGAACACGCTGAACTACCGTGCCGGCATCCACCTGACCTACCCATGCACGAATTACACCCCTCTTCACAGTTCTGCAAGGTTCGCAGAAAACCTCCTATGAAGTTTGGACGATAGGAGGCGAGGTACTGGCAGACTTGGAGGTGTGAAGACAGGTCGTGAGTCGTGCTTGGGTAACTCAGATGGTAGAGCACTTACCCGCGAAAGGCAAAGGTCCCGAGTTCGAGTCTCGGTCCGGCACACAGTTTTAATCTGTCAGGAAGTTTCATATCAGCGCACCCTCCGCTGAAGAGTGAAAATCTCATTCTATAGGGCTACTTGACAGAGAGCGCACTTCCAACTGCTTGTGTGACGTTCCTTCTTTGTGCTAGTGCGTGCAGAGTGCCTTGAGGTGCCGTATATTGGTAGATGCCTTCCTTTTGTTGTACGTTTTTCAACTGGAAGAATACCTTTACGTTTCTTTGTTAATGGTTCTGTGCTGTTACTCCGTCATAGGGGCTGGGTTGTGTTATTGCGGGGAAGGAGACCAGACAACAAGGGCATCGGTCTCATCCGAGTAGGAAAGGACAGGGAAGGAAGTCGGCCGAGCCCTTTCAAAGGAACCATCGTGGCATTTACCTGGAGCGATTTAGGGAAATCACGGAAAACCTAGATCAGGCTAGCCGGACTCGGGATTGAACCGTCGTCCTTCTGAATGCGAGTCCAGTGTGCTATCCACTGCGCCACCTCACTCGGTGTCACTCTCTGAAATAATGGAAGACCAACACTGACTTTTTCGTTCTAAAATCGAGATCACTCACCTCCACTTTCACGGCTTCTGTCAACCTGAGTCTACATCAGAAGAAATCGCTTCCGAAAGGGTACCCCAGAATTTGCCACAAATTTGAACAGTACAATTCTCTGTACCTAACCATGCGAAAAATACGCTTTATAAAGAGAAATCAATCACAATTTGAAAACAAAGACAGTCGTGCACTGCATACAAAAATGTCTCGCACGTTTTCTCTGATTCGAAACATATGAAGCAGTTCAAGCTCCAGTCGCTAAAGGGCAGCATCTAGCATCTACTCGAGACGTAAAGGGTTACAGAGACAGCTAAGCCACGAAAAGAAAAAATCGTAGGTATCTTCAAACGGAGCCACATAGTCTGAAAGGGTTGATAAAATATACAAAAAAGGTTTTAAGAAATCAAAAATATGGAACATGTACATCTTTTGAAGATTATTAAAATAGGCGATTGTATAATGAAGATTTTAAGTAAAATATTCTTGTATTTTTAAGTACAGTCTTTACATAAACTGAGCACTTCACTTTACTGTAGTTACAGGAAATGACCACAGGGTAAAGCCGTGCACACAGGACAAGTCAACTAATGTTGACGAGGCGCTCAACGAGTTTGTGACGTCACTTCTATTTCACGCTGAGTGCCCATTTCGTCACGTGAAACATAAAATAAATTCTGCAATATTTCGGCAACATGCAAATTAAAGTAGAAACAATAGGTAGCAAGAACGCTCAAGCACATGCAGAAAGCTGCACGCCATACTGCATCTGTCGTGAACAGTGAAAGCTCATATTCGGTGAGTTTTATGTTATATTCTCCCTTTGTCATGAAAGTTCCAGCACAGTTTAAAAAAATAGAAAATTGCACTTACCAAGTGATGATCCTAGCTCCTAACGAAATAGGCCGCTTGGCTATCTGTACACAGTTGCCAATGTTTCTGGAGATCCTGTAAGGAAGAAGGGAAATTTTCAACTGCATTAGTTGTAAGCTCATTTGTCACGTCCCGCAATCTCTGCAATATCTTGACGAAACTTTCCTTTCAGTCACATTTTCACTCGCGGGAACAAGAAAAAATCGTAAGCAACAGATTGGGGAAATACGAAGGACTGGGATGGTCCAAATGGCTCTAAGCACTATGGGACTTAACTGCTGAGGTCATCAGTCCCCTAGATCTTAGAACTACTTAAACCTAACTAACCTAAGGACGTGACTCACATCCATGCCCGAGGCAGGATTCGAACCTGCGATCGTAGCAGCAGCGCGGTTCCGGACTGAAGCGCCTAGAACCTCTCGGCGACTGGGATGGCAATAACAGAGTGTCTGGCCAGATGCGCGGTAACAGATAAAGCAGCGTGGGGTTTTTCATTGTCATGCAGTGAGAACCAGTCCTGAGAAGGCCAAAAATCATGGCGGCGACGTCAAATTGCGTGTCACAAGCGTTTCAAGACTTCGATGTAAGGATTTTGGTTCACTGTTTGACCTGGAGGAACATATCCATGATTCATAGCGAACTATTTCTTTACTATCAAAGAATCAACATTCCAGGCTGGTGATCCAGGACTCCGGCATTCAGCTCTTTGACGCTTCGTGTGGAGATCGTACTGGTAGCACCAATACTTAACCTGAGCAATAATCTTTGACAGAAATGTGCGATGACGTCTGGTACGTGTGGTGTCACCGCCAGACACCACACTTGCTAGGTGGTAGCTTTTAAATCGGCCGCGGTCCGCTAGTATACGACGGACCCGCGTGTCACCACTGTCAGTAATTGCAGACCGAGCGCCACCACACGGCAGGTCTAGAGAGACGTACTAGCACTCGCCCCAGTTGTACAGCCGACTTTGCAAGGAACGGTTCACTGACAACTACGCTCTCATTTGCCGAGACTATAGTTAGCATAGCCTTCAGCTACATTTGCTACGACCTAGCAAGGCGCCGTATTCAAGTGATATTGAGATTCTATTAATGTATCATCAAGAGCGATGTTCTACAAATGTGGATTAAAGTTAAGTATTCCAGAAGCTACGTACTTTTCTTTATAGCATTCATTACGTATCCTGTTTCAGACCTCACGCCAGCCTGCGTGAGTTTAAGCGCGTACCTTTCGGCTTCCTCTCATTGTGTCTAGGCTGTCTTGTCTAGACACAACAGTACGATCCAGCAGTTCAGCAGAAATTCTTCGTATTTCCTCTTTCTATCCGTCTGCTAGCGTGTAAGGAACGAGTTTTGCATAACTTTCCGTTCACATAAATCTTCCCATAAAATCTTACGATACCCATCACGAATCAGATTAAGTTCTTCTGATATCGCACGCATAGTTACATGATGATGTTCTTGCAACAACTACCTTACACCCTCCACTGTTGCATCTGTATCTGCAGTACACGGGCGGCGAGCTTGGGATCGTCTTGCACTGGATATCTGCCATCACGAAACCTACCGTGCCACTCGAAAATAAAGACTTCTTGAAAGTGTCTCTCCTGCATGTGTTTGCTTAGTCTTAGTCCGCAGTAGCTAATGTGCCAAGAACCCAAACAGTGCGTTACTAAGCACTGCCCATAAACATTTGCTCCTATTTAGTATTTCAAACTCAGAAATAGAAAAAAAAATGTGCTGGAACTTTTATGACAAAGAGAGTGTTACTCCCTTTAAATACTGTATATGCTGGTTATACAGGGTGTTTCAAAAATGACCGGTATATTTGAAACGGCAATAAAAACTAAACGAGCAGCGATAGAAATACACCGTTTGTTGCAATATGCTTGGGACAACAGTACATTTTCAGGCGGACAAACTTTCGAAATTACAGTAGTTACAATTTTCAACAACAGATGGCGCTGCAAGTGATGTGAAAGATATAGAAGACAACGCAGTCTGTGGGTGCGCCATTCTGTACGTCGTCTTTCTGCTGTAAGCGTGTGCTGTTCACAACGTGCAAGTGTGCTGTAGACAACATGGTTTATTCCTTAGAACAGAGGATTTTTCTGGTGTTGGAATTCCACCGCCTAGAACACAGTGTTGTTGCAACAAGACGAAGTTTTCGACGGAGGTTTAATGTAACCAAAGGACCGAAAAGCGATACAATAAAGGATCTGTTTGAAAAATTTCAACGGACTGGGAACGTGACGGATGAACGTGCTGGAAAGGTAGGGCGACCGCGTACGGCAACCACAGAGGGCAACGCGCAGCTAGTGGAGCAGGTGATCCAACAGCGGCCTCGGGTTTCCGTTCGCCGTGTTGCAGCTGCGGTCCAAATGACGCCAACGTCCACGTATCGTCTCATGCGCCAGAGTTTACACCTCTATCCATACAAAATTCAAACGCGGCAACCCCTCAGCGCCGCTACCATTGCTGCACGAGAGACATTCGCTAACGATATAGTGCACAGGATTGATGACGGCGATATGCATGTGGGCAGCATTTGGTTTACTGACGAAGCTTATTTTTACCTGGACGGCTTCGTCAATAAACAGAACTGGCGCATATGGGGAACCGAAAAGCCCCATGTTGCAGTCCCATCGTCCCCGCATCCTCAAAAAGTACTGGTCTGGGCCGCCATTTCTTCCAAAGGAATCATTGGCCCATTTTTCAGATCCGAAACGATTACTGCATCACGCTATCTGGACATTCTTCGTGAATTTGTGGCGGTACAAACTGCCTTAGACGACACTGCGAACACCTCGTGGTTTATGCAAGATGGTGCCCGGCCACATCGCACGGCCGACGTCTTTAATTTCCTGAATGAATATTTCGATGATCGTGTGATTGCTTTGGGCTATCCGAAACATACAGGAGGCGGCGTGGATTGGCCTCCCTATTCGCCAGACATGAACCCCTGCGACTTCTTTCTGTGGGGACACTTGAAAGACCAGGTGTACCGCCAGAATCCATAAACAATTGAACAGCTGAAGCAGTACATCTCATCCGCATGTGAAGCCATTCCGCCAGACACGTTGTCAAAGGTTTCGGGTAATTTCATTCAGAGACTACGCCATATTATTGCTACGCATGGTGGATATCTGGAAAATATCGTACTATAGAGTTTCCCAGACCGCAGCGCCATCTGTTGTTGACAATTGTAACTACTGTAATTTCGAAAGTTTGTCTGCCTGAAAATGTACTGTTGTCCCAAGCATATTGCAACAAACGGTGTATTTCTATCGCTGCTCGTTTAGTTTTTATTACCGTTTCAAATATACCGGTCATTTTTGAAACACCATGTAAGTACCAGCACATTGAAATTCTCGAGAACGAATCTCCATTTGTTACAACAAAATCACGGGCAATTTCATATTGGTGGTTGAAGAATTTTCGCATTTAGTTATTTTCAGGTTGTAACACGCGTGTTACAAGAGTAAGTCGTTTTAAGGCAACGACCCATTGAAGATATCTGAAAACAGTGTCGTTCTTGTTAGGAATTTGTATAATTAAATTCTATTTAATAACATTTCGGTGATTAAAGCCTCTAGCACAATGTAACATAAAATACGTTGTTCAGATATCTAAGGTTTAGTACAGCGTAGTTGGTTGAGGTGCCATGTTACGGAGCTGACGGTGGTTTGGTGAACGCTTCACGTCCTAACGTCTACAATTTTTTTCCATCTTCGTGGTTATTGTGTTGTGCGACTTTCCTATGAAATTAATAGAGATAATTTATGTAATGCTTGGTGTTATGTCAATATAAGTGTGCTGTCTCTCAGGAGTGAGTTTATTCCATTTGGTTAAATGTAGGCAGGTATCTTTCATTTTTGTCTAATTATACAAGGTGAGTCATGAGGTTTTCCCCCGGTTGCTGGAGGTTATTTCTTCTGTAGTTTGTGCAATCGAGGCGGATTTTTCATAATTATTTAGGTACTTACGATTGCTGACGCGCTGCAATGCTGAAAGTTCTTATATTCATTATGTTATTTGGAACAAACAATGTAAATACAGTAATGTAATCAGATCCATAATTAAGGCGCTACAACAGATTTCCAAAACATGCCACGGTGTATGGAGCGCTACACTTGAGTTCACAGGACACACGATCAGTCTTAGGTAGACAAGTGCAGCGAGTGATACGTTAGCGTAACAACCACGTTGTTGATAATGCAGTCACTGTTTACTGTTATTGTCTCCTGTGTACTGTACGCTTTGCGGTGCCGTACAGGTTTTCATCGCAGGAGTGTACATTTTGGGCTTCTGTGATGGTAATGCGAAATCTGCTGTCGCCGAATATCAGCGTCGGTATCCCAATCGTAGGATTCCGAGTGCCAAAATATTTAGTGGAACATATCGATAATTGCTAGAAACTAGTACCCTTCCCAGTATTCGCATTCACTTCGAAAGACATCGTGACGTTCAAGAAGAGGAAAACATTCGCAGTCATCGTTCAAGTCAAGACACCTAGCTACCCGACTGAACGTTTCACAATCTATGGTATGTAGATTCTTCATGAGACTGGAGTGTATCCTTTTCAGGTGCAGAAAGGTCACCAATTATAGCCACACGACTGTGCCAACCGTTTGCACTCTTGTAACTGGTTAAATGGAAATCGGCATGTCTATCGCTTCCTGATGTTCAATGATGAGGCAACCTTTACAAGAGATGGCATCAACAACATGCATAACACCCATGTCTGGGCATTCTAAAATCCCAAGGCCACGGTAGTATCTCAATTTCAACGCAGATTCCGTGTCAGTGTCTGATGTGATGTTGTGTGTGACCAGTTACTGGGGCCTTTTAATCTCCTGGGAAATTTAAAAGGCCAGATGTACGGTACCTTCTTACGAGAAGACTTAACCACAGCTTCTTGAAGATGTTCCTCTAGAAATAAGACGCCTCATGTACGTCCAACACGACGGGGCACATGCACATTTCCATCATGAGGTAACAGCTTATCTTAATCAGCATTTCCCACAGCGACAGACAGGTCGCGGAGGCCCTATCAACTGGCCTGCTAGATCCCCAGATTTAACACACCTAGATTACTGCATCTGGGGGTGGATGAAACTCATCGTGTAAGAAGTTAAGATGGAAACACGAGAAGAATTGATACAACGCATTTTCGATGCCGCAACGTCAGTAAGGAACGAGCATGTAAAATTACGAAACGCTACTCGCGCGGTTCACTACCATGCGAATCTTTGCCTTCAAATGCAGGGAGGAAAGTTTGAATACGTGCTTTCAATCCACTCTGAATGGAAGAGACGCTACAAAATTGTTTAAATTAATTATTATATGCATTTTTGATTGTGAAATCCTACAATTAAAGTTTTTTCTGCTATTTTCCTGAGTTTTTCAATTACTGTAGCTCCTTAATTACGGATCTCATCCAATTACTTTATTTACATTTTTTGTTCCAAATGACCTAAGGAATACCCTCCAGAAACCGGGGGAAAACCTCTTGACTCACCCTGTATATTCACAGATATTCGAGAGGGTGGCAGGGGTAAAATACAGGGAGCGAAAGGCTATTTACAATTTGTACAGAAACCAGATGGCAGTTATAAGAGTCGAGGGGCATGAAAGGGAAGCAGTGGTTGGGAAGGGAGTGAGACAGGGTTGTAGCCTATCCCCGATGTTATTCAATCTGTATATTGAGCAAGCAGTAAAGGAAACAAACGAAAAATTCGGAGTAGGTATTAAAGTCCATGGAGAAGAAATAAAAGCTTTGAGGTTTGCCGATGACATTGTAATACTTTCAGAAACAGCAAAGGACTTGGAAGAGCAGTTGAACGGAATGGACAGTGTCTTGAAAGGAGAATATAAGATGAACATCAACAAAAGCAAAACGAGGATAATGGAATGTAGTCGAATTAAGTCGGGTGATGCCGAGGGAATTAGATTAGGAAATGAGACACTTAAAGTAGTAAAGGAGTTTTGCTATTTGGGGAGCAAAATAACTGATGATGGTCGAAGTAGAGAAGATATAAAATGTAGACTGGCAATGGCAAGAAAAGCGTTTATGAAGAAGAGAAATTTGTTAACATCGAGTATAGATTTAAGTGTCAGGAAGTCGTTTCTGAAAGTATTTGTATGGAGTGTAGCCATGTATGGAAGTGAAACATGGACGATAAATAGTTTAGACAAGAAGAAAATAGAAGCTTTCGAAATGTGGTGCTACAGAAGAATGCTGAAGATTAGATGGGTAGATCATATAACTAATGAGGAGGTATTGAATAGGATTGAGTAGAAGAGAAGTTTGTGGCACAACGTGACTAGCAGAAGAGATCGGTTGGTAGGACATATCCTGAGGCATCAACGGATCACAAATTTAGCATTGGAGGGCAGCGTGGAGGGTAAAAATCGTAGAGGGAGACCAAGAGATGAATACACTAAGTAGATTCAGAAGGATGTAGGTTGCAGTAGGTACTGGGAGATGAAGGAGCTTGCACAGGATAGATTAGCATGGAGAGCTGCATCAAACCAGTCTCAGGACTGAAGACCACAACAACAACAACAACATTCGTGTTTTTATTTATGTATGCCATTGACACAATAACATGTCTAGCATATGGTCAACAAAGAAAATGTGCGTTTTAATAGAGCTAACGTAGGAATTCTAAACGCGTCCGCTCTTGAACTGTACAGTTTGTGAGCCAAATGAAGCCGACAACTGCCTCTGGAGAGCGCTGAGAGTGCAATATCACGTTACTCAGCTAGTGCGGTGTACAGATGGCATTGAGTCTCGTGACGTCGGGTATCCCATCAGTATGCGCATCATCGTTACATTAGCTGTCTCGTTCCGTCTACCAACCGCTTAAGGAAAATTGTTGGAGGTAGAGCGTTTTGCAAAAGCATGTGGGATTGAAGAGACGTGGAGATTCACTCCTAACCAAACATTTTGACGTGATGGGTGGATAGTGCCGAGGGAATGGCGGTATGGAGTGGAATGTAGGATTTGGGAAGGGGGGGGGGGGCGCTATGGGGAGCGTTCTCACATAGAAAGAAACAGCTGTTAAAGCTGGAAGGCTGGGTAGATCTCTGGGTGGATTTCATGATCAGAAAGGCAGAGGCGGTTGAAGTATGGAGCTAGGAAGCGTGAAGTATCTAGGTGTAAAGACGGGGAGAGGGCGTGGGGTGTGTCGCTACAAGCGCGACGGAGTACGAGGATTGATAATCAGAAACCAAACGACAGGGCGTTTAGATTGCGGGAAGTGTAGGATATCCGAGGGTGTTCAATGTGGCAAGGGAGAAATTAAAATTTCAAGTAGGATCCTAGTGAGTGGCGTTCGAGGATTTTGATGGAGTTATAAAATTTTGATGGAGCGGAAATACAATTGACACTGGCGTAACAGAGCACGTAATGGATTAAGATTGTGTAAGTATGGTATAACGTATCGGGTGTCAAAATCCTTGTTTGACTTGTCAGTAGCTTTAGGGGTTTGTGCATCTTTCGTTGTATGGTCAGGGAGGTGCTGTTTCCATGTTAGTTTATGGCTCACGGTTTGTCCACAGTATTTTGGTATGTTAGTAAATCGGATACAATGGTTGTAAATCGTGAGATAGAATTTATGGAGGCATAAGCTGTACCTGGTTCGTCCCATAATTCATTTCTGAGTTTTTTATTTATTTTATTTTATAGGGTTCTTACACAAACATTTAGTGCAATTAACATAACATCACAATACTGGGGCAAAATGTAGCCTGGCCATAGCAGAAACCTCACAACATGTCAAGATACAGATGAATATATAAACGCAGATTCAGTTTTTGTGTAGCAGTGACTGGTTCATAATTATATTTCAAACAGTGGTAGGTTTACAAGGATTCTTACACATAGGTATTGGACAACATGCGTCATTATTACAAGAAAAGATCAAAAGATTATTTACAATGATGATTAACCTTAACATACGTTTTTGTGTGATTATAGTAGTCATGCTGCTGTATGTCAATCTCATTTTGTATTACTGACAAGGTAATAGTACCATCTTAGGACGTCAATGTTTATGCTAGTCGTGCATATCATACGTGGTTAACTGACGAATTAGTTTGTTGACTCAGTAAGGAAGCTTCCCGTAAATGTTTTCAGGTGTGAAGTAGAATTCTTCAGATACAGTTTTAATTTTGTAGTCATTGAGG
Source organism: Schistocerca cancellata (assembly GCF_023864275.1). NCBI lineage: Eukaryota > Metazoa > Arthropoda > Insecta > Orthoptera > Acrididae > Schistocerca > Schistocerca cancellata. Next base: position 922,536,604 of record NC_064627.1, on the reverse strand, counting down.
ACTGCTCAGTTTCCAAAGTCCTATATGCAGCATCAGATTTCGTTTGAGTTTAGCGTAAATTTTCGTTATGTAGTTTTCGATGTAATATGCCACTGTATATCAACAATGTAAGCTATTTTAACTGAGTGAAGGGCTAATATGTCAGGTAAATCTATGTTAAAGGCTAACGATGCCAAAAGAATACCTTATGAATTCCACCAGTTATAGGGTGGACATCAGAAGCAGTGTCACAGATGACTAAACTGAAAGTACTGCCTTTTAGATATGAATTAATTAATCTTGCAGTGCCCCTTGGAATTTAAATTAGATTACCATCTACACTAAAACATTATACCTTACTGAGACAAAGGCTGAAACAACATCTAGATGCTATAGATTTAGCATCGTTGTAGCCGCCTGTGACTGCTGCCAATAGCCGCAGCAACTACAGTGCAACTGAATGATTGGCCGAAATATGAACGGAGTACCTGGTAGAATTGATTTGTCGTTACACGTCTTGCGAAATCAAAAAAATGTGAATTGTTCAGTGATATTCGAAAATTATGGTCTGTAATTTTAGGGATACTTTTGATCCTTGGTTGCTTTGTTGTTGTTGTGGTCTTCAGTCCTGAGACTCGTTTGATGCAGCTCTCCATGCTATTCTATCGTGTGCAAGCTGCTTCATCTTCCAATACATACTGCAGCCTACATCCTTCTGAATCTGCTTAGTGTATTCATCTCTTGGTCTCCCTCTACGATTTCTACCCTCCACGCTGCCCTCCAATACTAAATTGGTGATCCCTTGATGCCTCAGAACATGTCCTACCAACCGATTCTTCTAGTCAAGTTGTGCCACAAACTCCTCTTCTCCCCAATTCTATTGAATACCTCCTCATTAGTTATGTGATCTACCCATCTAATGTTCAGCATTCTTCTGTAGCACCACATTTCGTTCTATTCTCTTCTTGTCCGAACTATTAATCGTCCATGTTTCACTTCCATACATGGCTACACTCCATACAAATACTCTCAGAAACGACTACCTGATTCTTGGTTGCTTTATGTACAGTAATTACCTTCACATGCTTCCACTGACTGGGAAAATGTTTTAGTTTAAACACGACATTATCTGTGGAGACAAATTATCTTCGGACTCAGAGGCAACTGTCTTAAGATAATGCTATTTATCCCATCAATAACGGAAGATTTACGTAATTTTAGCTGAGACAGCTTTTTGTTAATTTCCCCGGATATCAATGAAATCGATAAGCTCGTTGTCGTCATCGACTTGTTTGGTGACAGTGTTAGTAACTGTGTTGTAGAGATTGATTGGCGCAGTAGTAAAATGGAAATGTCTAGGACCTCCCGTCGGATAGACCGTTCGCCTGGTGCAAGTCTTTCGAGTGGACGCCACGTCGGCGGCTTGCATGTCGATGGGGATGAAATGATGATGATAAGGACAACACAACATCCAGTCCCTGAGCGGATCGAACCTGGGCCGTTAGGCATGACATTCCGTCGAGTTGACCACTTAGCTACCAGGGGCGGACGTTGCAGTAGTGAAGTAAAGGATGATGCCATTTTGTTTAATGGTGAAGCAGTGGCTGGCTTACATAGAATTTTCCGAGTAACGTTTATCATTTTGAGTCTGTAGTACCATTCATCCTTTCCATGTTGCTTTATTCTTTCGCTGAATTCCCTAGTCTTCCTATTTCACTTGGGTTTTGCTGGTGGATCACGCATCCATTGCCAGAGTTTCCGAATATAATTAAAAGTTTTCTTTAACCATTGAAATTCTGAAGGAAATTCAGCGGCGTAGCTTGTACGGATGGAGGGGGGAATAGTTGTGATATCAGCCACTGAGGATTTTAAATAATACTACTAGCACTTCCACCTTTGTAGCTATCTATGAGGACAACACTAATCATAGTTCTTCCTTATACAGTTCCTAGTTAATATCCTTTCATGCCTGAATTTTCTTTCTGTCTGGCAGCGTACCTCTCACTGAAATTATTAATGGATTATGATCAGAATTTAGGGTACAAATGGCATTTACATTGATAACGGTCGGTACATTTTTGTAATGTACGATATCCAGGAAGTGCGGTAAGAAATTCATATTTGTGTTATGATAAGCTGGTTCGTTTGGCGAAAGAACAGCTGAATAGGTATAACTGTAATAGTTGACAAAATAACCTTTGTTGAGGATACCGACGGTGTTCTGAAAAAAGAAAAGCAGTTGTAACAAGTGATGAAAAAAACCATCCGGACAGGGCACCAAAAGAATTCTCGTCCCAGCAGTAGTATTAAAAAACATTGGGGAAAAAGAAAGGAAAACCTGAGGAAGTATTACATTGCCTTCAGCGTTTATGTATGTGGAACTGTTAACGATCTATAGCGTAGAGACAGGTCTCTGAAATATATGCTTGGTGGCAACTTATATAAAATTAGGCGGGTGGATAAACTTAGAAACGTCCTGTAGCGAGGAGATGAAAGGAGAAGTTTATTACGTTGAATTACGTTAAGGAGACGGGTTTCGTGGAACTCTTCTCTCGGCCGGGAGCTGACGGTAAACATTACTTTGAAACGCATGACATACATGAAGAGGGAAGAGTGTAGCTTAAAATACGTAGACTCAAACCTCTGAGGCACTAAATATGACGTTCTTGCAATATCTGTCTAAGTAAAGCGACAAGATGACATATACGAAGTTCACAGATAGCAAGATGAGTTTTAGGCATGTGAAATTAAAACTACTGCTGGTATGACAGCATTTATCAAAAGCGGTGAAGAAACATTGCCAGTTTAAAGCAGTTGGGAAAAGTATGATGATAAATTGCTGCTACTAGGTTTTGCTAAAGTCATGTCAAAAAGGTAGTCGTAAACTGAACCCTGGGACAACGTGAAGCGTATTTCACTGTCATTCACATTAACTACCAGGATACTACTCAAATTTAGTGAGGTGCATTTGGTTGCAGATGACAAGCCACTTGTCATAAATAATGCACAAGTGGTCCTGAAAAACCATGCAAACCGATTGTGAGGGTACTAAAAAAAGAAACGAATTGTTGTTTGAACTAAACATCCACATAATTTTGTAATCATTTAGTAAAAATGTTCACATTACAGATTAAATAGAACAGAAACCCACTTATGATGGCACAGAGGTGCTGAAACGTGTTTGGGAACCTGGAGAAAACGGTGTTTTGCATAACTGGCGGACCTTACATCCGACAATTTTAACTGCAAAGACGGTAAACACAAGGAGCTGCAAATCCAAATGATGAATATTAGTGAGGTGCGTTTAATTCGATAACTGATAAATATAATAATGAATGATCTGATGCAGGCCGACAACTAAGCTACGAGAAGAAGCAGTTTACGTAAGTTGCCACATTCTCTGCAGTTTATATACTACTAACTTTGATTCTGTGTTTGAAAATGTGTTCCAATGTGTGTGAATTCCTACGGGACCAAACTGCATAGGTCATCGGTCCCTAGACTTACACACTACTTAAACTAAGTTAAACTAACTTACGCTAAGAACGACACACACATCCACGCCTGAGGGATGACTCGAACCTCTGGCGGGAGTGGGCGCGCAATCCGTGACAGGACGCCTCAAACCTCGCGGCCACTCCACGCGGTTCTGTGTTTGACATTGTCATAATAAAATCTACTCCGGCAGCACTTAGGAACCTAGGAACAGAATATACCTACACCATTTTGTTGAATAAATTATACGACAAGGTTACAGCTTCTACACGATTACAACAGGACACTGAATAGTTCATAACTGAGGAAAGTGATACACACAATGACTCCATTTCACCAATACTATTTTCCCTGTGAGTGGTCCTCAGATAATTAAACTGAAAAACCTAGGATTTGTTGATGGCATTATCTTATTTTCGTTGGATCGAAAAGAAGTTCAGCGAAGAAAGGAGGAACTAAACAAAGCAAATATGTCAGCGAACCAGAAAATTGTTTAGAGAGAGATCAAAATATTACACACTCAGTACGCTGATAAAAAAAAGAGGTTAAACATTTTTATGAAGTTCTACGAACAGTTAGTGGGTGTACATTTACGAAAACTTTTACAGACAAACGGTAGACACTTAAAGAAATAAAAATGAGTAAAAATTACTTGCAGTTAATTTAAGGTACTGAATGTGGTAGTCAGGGGTAGCTTCCCAATAGGCCTCAAACGGTAAATCTGTAACCAGAGTGTATCGCCTGTAGGAGCTGATGGAAGTGAAACATGGTTGTTAAACGTGCAGGCAGCTCAAAACTTGATAGCTGCACAAGTAATGGAAACATAGTCACGTATCGAAATATTAACAGAATTACACAGACACACACGCACACATACCTGATTATTCAAACAGATACAAAAGAGAGCCCCACGAAATCTGTAATGGAGCTCTTTCTATAACGAACAATTAACATGACTCATATATTTTAATGTAAGTGTAAGATTCATCTTTTCTTTTAATATATAGTTATTCTTTAATGATTACATTAATTACAAAAATAGTTTTTGATAAATAAAATATATATTACATCTTCAAGACATAATGATTCTTAGGGTCTTGCGAATGCTTGCTAGAAAAAGGTTTACGTTATTGTTTATTATTAATCGTTCTTAAGGACATGTTATACGAGGTGCATTCAAGTTCTAAGTCCTCCGATTTTTTTTCTCCGGACTGGAATGAGACAGAAACATGCGCATTGTTTTAAAATAAGGCCGCGTTCATTGTCAATCCGTCCCAGAGATGGCAGCACCATACGGCAGATGGAATTTTACCGCCAGCGGCGAGAATGAGAACTGTTTTAAATACTTAAAATGGCGACGTTTTCCTTACTTGAACAGCGTGCAATCATTCGTTTTCTGAATTTGCGTGGTGTGAAACCAATTGAAATTCATCGACAGTTGAAGAAGACATGTGGTGATGGAGTTATGGATGTGTCGAAAGTGCGTTCATGGGTGCGACAGTTTAATGGAGGCAGAACATCGTGTGACAACAAACCGAAACAACCTCGGACTCCCACAAGCTGGTCTGACGACATGATCGAGAAAGTGGAGAGCATTGTTTTGGGGGATCGCCAAATGACTGTTGAACAGATCGCCTCCAGAGTTGGCATTTCTGTGGGTTCTGTGCACACAATCCTGCATGACGACCTGAAAATGCGAAAAGTGTCATCCAGATGGGTGCCACGAATGCTGACGGACGACCACACGGCTGCCCGTGTGGCATGTTGCCAAGCAATGTTGACGCGTAACGGCAGCATGAATGGGACATTCTTTTCGTCGGTTGTGACAATGGATGAGACGTGGATGCCATTTTTCAATCCAGAAACAAAGCACCAGTCAGCTTAATGGAAGCACACAGATTCACCGCCAGTGCTGAAAAAATGATGGTGTCCATGTTCTGGGACAGCGAGGGTGTAATCCTTACCCATTGCGTTCCAAAGAGCACTATGGTAACAGGTGCATCCTACGAAAATATTTTGAAGAACAAATTCCTTCCTGCACTGCAACAAAACCGTCCGGGAAGGGCTGCGCGTGTGCTGTTTCACCAAGACTACGCACCCGCACATCGAGCTAACATTACTCAACAGTTTCTTCGTGATAACAACTTTGAAGTGATTCCTCATGCTCCCTACTCACCTGACCTGGCTCCTAGTGACTTTTGGCTTTTTCCAACAATGAAAGACACTCTCCGTGGCCGCACATTCACCAGCCGTGCTGCTATTGCCTCAGCGATTTTCCAGTGGTCAAAACAGACTCCTAAAGAAGCCTTCGCCGCTGCCATGGAATCATGGCGTCAGCGTTATGAAAAATGTGTACGTCTGCAAGGCGATTACGTCGAGAAGTAACGCCAGTTTCATCGATTTCGGGTGAGTACTTAATTAGAAAAAAAAATCGGAGCCCTTACAACTTGAATGCACCTCGTACTGCACAGCACGTACTTCAGGCTACTGATAGCAGACATAACATCTTCGTGTATTTTAACAGTGTAGTCAAACATATAGGGAAATCTTTGAAGTACAGCCATGTTCCTCACTCAATGTTTTGATAATGTTTGGTTTGTAGGGCGCTCAACAGCGTGGTTATCAGCGCCCGAGCAAATTCCAGATATTTACATTGTCCAGTCTCGCCATTTTCCCGAATGATGATGAAGTGAGGAGGACGACACAAACAGCCAGGGTCGTGAAGATCGCCGTGCTTGAGGATGAGGCATGTGAGAAATAGGAGGAAGCTTTCCAGTTACTAAAACCAATGCATGGCGCTGTAAAGCGAGGAGAAGTAGACTATACAGTTTTGTTGGCAGTGCATGCACTTTTCACTGTGATTTCAGCTAATACAGAGGAAGTACTGAAGGACGTTAGAATATTTTCTGTAGGAACTAAGCAGTTATAAAGACTGCTGTAAAACGTAGGGAAGAGTGTACACGCAAAACTATCCACGCAGTAGCGCCCCTTCTAGCCCCACGTCCTAAGGTAGTCGCTCTTACTGCGAATGAGGGAGGTCAAGCTATGTGCTTCAACTTCAGTGCGAAATTATTTCGCCATGCTAGACGAATTTTACTTTCTTTTAGTAAGATTGCCTCTGGGATGTTGCTCTAGTCCCGTGTCCCCATCGAGCTGGTGGCAAGGACAGGGCACTAAGCAGTAGGGGGCCTGTACTGTACCGAGGTCAGTGTCAGGTGTCAAGGTCATGGGTCAAAGTGCCCTTACCTCATACAAAACTATGTCAGTTATAATTATTTACAGAATGGGGCATAAAAAGTGGCCTAGACGAGTGGATACCATTGGTGGTATCATTAATGGAGGAGGAAAAGACTTCCAGCTACTCCCAACAGGATGGAAGAGTTCTCATATAGCCAGACGAATCTTGGATAGCATTTACACAATCTTCAATACTGACAGAGTTCTTAGTAGAGGTCAGTCTCGTCGCGCCATAGCTGGCCACCCAAGTCACCTGATCTGTCATTCTGCAGTTACTTTGTGTGGAGAGCTCTCAAGTCCAAGATGCACTGCAGCAAACCTCATAGTCTTCAAGAACTGCAGCAGAACATTTCGTATGAGATTGCAGCAATTCCAACAGTCCAGCTTCGATCTGCCTTGAGCAGCTATGTGACCAAGGCCCAAAAATACCAAGATGTGAATGGTGGTCACTTTCAACATCTGCTATAGTCACGTTAACGCTGAATTTACTTTCCTCTGCTGTGTTACTTTGTACTTTGGAACTCTGGGCCATTCTTACGCGTATTTGCCCCACCCTGTATTACCTGTAACCCTTATCATCGTGATTTATTGTTTAATTAATAACATATCATTTTTATCATACAATTAAATTATTTATTATCCAAAAATAATAACGCCATCCCCACCCCACCCTCCACTTAAAAAAACCGCTACTCTCCTGGCATTACTAACCAACAACAGGCTCCTCTCTTCTGTTCAGTACACTGTAGTGAGAGGATCGTCATGAAGCGTCACCAGAGATCAGCCACCACCCAAGACAGAACTAAATGACAAAACTAAGTATTTATACACTCTTCTCTCTCATTATTCACTGTGTATAACGTTGTACAACTCAATTTCCCCCTGATGCCTCACTAACTGATATGTACACTGTCTTGTAGCTCATTGAGCAGCAACACCAGCACACATATATTTTATACAAGAACACAGAACCGTTTCCTGCACCACCACTACCTGTCCAATCTCCTCTAAGTGATAACAAAATGGTTGAAATGGCTCTGAGCGCTATGGGACTCAACTGCTGAGGTCATTAGTCCCCTAGAACTTAGAACTAGTTAAACCTAACTAACCTAAGGACATCACAAACATCCATGCCCGAGGCAGGATTCGAACCTGCGACCGTAGCGGTCTTGCGGTTCCAGACTGCAGCGCCTTTAACCGCACGGCCACTTCGGCCGGCTAAGTGATAACAGTGTACTACTGTTCGCCACTACATATAATTTGTCTGCCAGTTGAGCCAGACAAATAGGTGCACAAATAGCCAGCGACTGTGATGTAATAACAGAAGCACATACATGTTTTATTAAAGTTCACACATTCAGTAACTATTCCGCCATTTAGTAAGTATATGTCAGAAAAACCATTCAAAATAATGTCGTTTCATGTCAGCAAGTCCCGTACTTTCTTAGTACGAAATGAACAGCATATTGGTACGTAGCATTCTGTCCTCTGTGGGCAGATGTGTTGAATTATCACAGTCAAAGAGTTTCCTATGATGCAGAAGAGATGCACAGCCTTCCTAGGTTTCATGTGTCCATGACAGAGAGAGGTCTGCTGTTATGGCACACACTACAGGCTGCACAGTGGCAGGTGATGGCTAACAGACTCAGCGTGCTTGCAAAGCACTCCTATAGTGGATTCCTGCAGTCCTGGTGACGTGAAAGGACATAATTTGGAGTGTTGTGATGTTCATGTTCTGGTTTGGTATTGTTTTACTTGATGTAAACTGATGTTACTTACGCAATAAGAAATCGATAATACCTTCTGTAAGATGTTTCTAGTATCACCTTTTTTTTCTGCCTGAGCAAACTGTTGTGAAACAAGTCTGGGATGTTCATGTCAACGCACAGGTTTAGTTTTGCAACTGATTGCGGAGTAGTTATTGTAAATACCGTCTGGCAGGGTCACCTGCTAGGTGCGTCCCAGCGTTCATGCAGATGGTGGTCTCGCATCGTATCTTATAAATTCTTGACCTGATGTTGTTTGTTCCCCCAACGAGGAGGTGTGGGATGCTGAAACCGGCATACTGTCGATAAGAACATCAGTGGGGTGTGCGTTATAATATTGACATCTGTTAAAAGTCTTCTTAACCACGATTCACAAATTACATTAGCCATGCTGATGATTAATAATACAGCTGCATGATCTTAGTTTATGCGAATGCGTTTCTTTATTCATCACTTATACATCCAAGTAGCAAATATGATAACGTCACACAGTGAGAAATTAATGCAACATTTTAACTCATTGCGCTGTAATGCAAATAATAGTGATTATTAATGCAGCCGCGTGATCGTAGTTTATGCGAATGCGTTTCTTTATCCGTCACTTATACATCCAAGTAGCAAATATCATAACTCCACACAATGAGAAATTAATGTAACATTTTAACTCATTGCGCTGTAATGCAAGTAACAGTAGAAATGCATAGAAGATATCTTTAAGCTGTAATTTTAATTCACCAGGAGCTAATATTTGAGAGTTCAAAACTTTATCCGCATAATCCCTTATGATTTAAAACAAAGGAACTTGAATTTAAAAATTTGACTTAGAATCGGTTTTTTGCAGGGTCTAAGTAAGATATTCAGCGATGATAAAATTGATGCAGCTGTGAGATTATGGTAACTGAGTGAGAACATGACTGCTATTACGTCGCCATGGAAAAACAGTAAGAGCTTATGGACCCTTTTCTTCCTCGGTCGGGGGGAGACAAAGAGAAGAATGGTAACCATGGGCTGAGTATGGGATAGGATGGGACGAAGTTACTAGGGCTAGTATGAAGGGTACATATCAGCATAGAATTCATTGCTGTGTATTAGGAGTTCAGTGAATTTCGCTGCACGGGATTAGCCAAGCGGTCTAGGGCGCTGGAGTCATGGACTGTACGGCTGGTCCCAGCGGAGGTTCGAGTTCTCCCTCGGGCATGGGTGTGTGTGTTTGTCCTTAGGATAATTTAGGTTAAGTAGTGTGTAAGCTTAGGGACTGATGACCTCATCAGTTGAGTCCCATAAGATTTCACACACATTTGAACATTTGAGTGAATTTCAGGCAATAGAATGTGGTATCTAGAGCTGGCGATTAAAGTGTAGAATATTTGGCGCTAGGATTGATTTAGTATGTCGATTTATAGCGTTCAAAGAGGCTACAGAAAGATCTTGGTGAGTGATAATAAAGACAGGCGGATGCGAGACGCTGAGCTGAAGAACAGGCATAATTCATATATGAATTTAACTAACGAAATACTACTCGTGAAGATAGTTTGCTGTTTTGATCCCGGTATGAGATAGCTGAATTTTCGAAAACATGCAACGCAAGCTGAGAAAACTCACACAAATGCTCTGGACAATGTGTTTTACAGCTCTGATCAGGACGCAGTTGAGTAATCTCGGAAATGAACTAATTAGAAAGCTACCGGTTCTATAAAGATGATCGCTGAAGCAGTTAAGCTGCAAATAAGACTCTTTCCTAACACGTTAATGCTTACAAAATGCGTACAGCACTACAAAAATTTGCATAAATCGTTCTGTTTTTAAGTAGGCTCTCAGCCACAACGTTTCGAGAGCTCGAGGAAATTTGCGTATGGAAACGCCTTATGAGAGGAACGTAGTGATGTGACATACCGTTGGGGATGCACATTTGCTTTATTTGTCGAGGTAAAGATTAGTGCTAACGTGGAGAGAAAGCAAAGGACAGCATTAATAGCACGTATTTTAGGGCTCTGAGCGGCACACAGCGTGACAGAAGAAGGGATATATACAGAAAGCAAACAAATAGGAGCAGATAGAATCACAGACCGCTATTACAAACACTTTGCTGTTCAGCGCAAATACTTGTGAGCAATTAAGAACGATGGTCATACTTTTTACATTACATAGTCATGTCACAACTTATGTACACTATTTTTTGTTTTGTTTTAGAAACAGAGTTGTGATTCTTTATGGCTGTTGAATCTATTCACTGGCCCGAATTAGCAGTAGTGTTACGATGATTTTAGTATCTAAGCAATCAAATGCAAGGTGTCACTGCCACTAAAACGTCTTTACAAAAACGTTTTTGTGATAAGCCAGAGGCAGATCGCGAGAAGACCTGTCGATAAGTGGCCTTCAACACTACAGCACCGGATGGGATAAATATCTGGATCCCCCTAGCGTGCCAAGGCAACGTAAATGGGCTGGCGCAAAATCGGGGCAGGAATTCGTGCAAACCTGTAATTAACTTCCTGTAATGGATCTGGGATCTCATGAATAAGCATCGCGTTCCGCAGGCATCTTTTCATTAAACGGAGCCACGACAAATAAATAATTCAGGGCCCTGAGAACACGATTGGCCTTTTCAGAGAGTGCGAGCGATCGATGCCGTAACTCTCGGCGCTGTTGTTTGTCGCAGGCAGCAACTCCGCACTACGAGCACTTGAGTGCGGGCAGGAGGGGAGGGGGGGGGGGGGACAGAATCGTGGTTCCTCTTACCCTTTCCTAGCTTGGATATGTTCCAACTAGTTACCATAACGGTATGCGTGAAATTCTGAAGTCCGTCGTGATACTGCCAGAACATCAACATGGGAAGTAAGTTGCGACTATCAGGACGCCGTACAGATCTGTTTCTAGGCCACGATTGTTACCCCTCTCCTGTAACATGAGGCTGCCTGTACGGTGCTAAGACTATGCTTTGCCATCATGGAAGCAATTGAGCCACAGTACTTGGAGAGAGGCTTCTACCTTAAGCCTGCATGAACCCTCAGCCAGTCTTATATTCTTGGTCTTCACTCTCTTTCCTTTTCACACCAAACGTTGCCTACACGGGTATGATTATAGCATGCAGTTCTTACAGGAGCAGGGAGCAACAGTTTCAGTTTCCTACAAAGACGGTCAATTTGTCACCTAAAAGTAAGTTTTCCTGTTCTTAATTCAATGTTAGTACAGCTACACTACTGGCCATCAAAATTGCTACATCAGGAAGAAATGCAGATGATAAACGGGTATTCATTGGACAAATATATTATACTAGAAATGACATGTGATTACATTTTCACGCAATTTGGGTGCATAGATACTGAAAAATCAGTACCCAGAACAACCGCCTCTGACTGTAATAACGGCTTTGATACGCCTGGGTAGGGCTCGGATGGCGTGTACAGGTACAGTTGCCCATGCAGCTTCAACACAATACCACAGTTCATCAAGAGTAGTGACTGGCGTATTGTGACGAGCCAGTTGCTTGGTCACGATTGACCAGACGTTTTCAATTTCTGAGAGATCTAGAGAATGTGCTGGCCAGGGCAACAGTCGAACATTTTCTATACCCAGAAAGGCCCGTACAGGACCTGCAACATGCGCTCGTGCATTATCCTGCTGAAATGTAGGGTTTCCCAGGGATCGAATGAAGGGTAGAGCCACGGGTCGTAACACATCTGAAATGTAACGTCCACTTTTCACAGTGCCGTCAATGCGAACAAGAGGTGACCGAGACGTGTAACCAATGGCACACCATACCATCACACCGGGTGATACGTCAGTATGGCGATGACAAATACACGCTTCCAACGTGCGTTCACCGCGATGTCGCCAAACACGGATGCGACCGTCATGATGCTGTAAACAGAACCTGGATTCATCCGAAAAAATGACGTTTTGCCATTCGTGCACCCAGGTTCGTCGTTGAGTACACCATCGCAGGCGCTCCTGCCTGTCATGCAGCGTCAAGGGTAACCGCAGCCATGGTGTCCGAGCTGATAGTCCATGCTGCTGCAAACGTCATCGAACTGTTCGTGCAGATGGTTGTTGTCTTGCAAACGTCCCCATCTGTTGACTGAGGGATCGAGACGTGGCTGCAAGATCCCAAGATCCGTTACAGCTATGCGGATAAGATGCCTGTCATCTCGACTGCTAGTGATACGAGGCCGTTGGGATCCAGCACGGCTTTCCGTATTACCCACCTGAACCCACCGATTCCATATTCTGCTAACAGTCATTGGATCTAGACCAACGCGAGCAGCAATGTCGCGATACGATAAACCGCAACCTCGATAGGCTACAATCCGACCTTTATCAAAGTCGGAAACGTGATGGTACGCATTTTTCCTCCTTACACGAGACATCACAACAACGTTTCACCAGGCAACGCCGGTCAACTGCTGTTTGTGTATGAGAAATCGGTTGGAAACTTCCCTCATGTCAGCACGCTGCAGGTGTCGCCACCGGCGCCAACCTTGTGTGAATGCTCTGAAAAGCTAATCATTTGCATATCACAGCATCTTCTTCCTGTCGGTTAAATTTCCCGTCAGTAGTACGTAATCTTCGTGGTATAGCAATTTTAATGGCCAGTAGTGTATGTATGTGGCAATAATGGAAACTTAAATGGTTAGTATTTATGATAGACGTATATCGTAATACCCATGCTGCGATATTCCCACCATGTTGTTATTGTCGGTTTGTAAACCATTTATTAAAGTGGGAGGAAAATGTATCTTTTCCCAGTCCGTTGTATTGTATCTTGAGCTTGGTCCAAGGTAAAATGCATTGTTAAATAGATAACAGAATGTGTTACAATAACTCCAGTAAGTTTCCTGTAATTTACGTCTATGGTCACAAACTTTTTGTTAACAGATTACCAGTTTCGGTCTTTAATGACCATCATCAGATCTGCAGAAAAAATGGTTAATAACATAAATACACTCGCAGATTGTCTACAGCTTAAAAACAATACATAGACGATAATGAAAAAGTAGTACTGACAATATAGACGCCTGTACGCTTTAAGTATGAAGACGCATACCTGTTCCATAAAAACAAATTCCTAATGTACTGAAGCCATAGTGGCATCGTCAAATGATATAGGGGATAGTGCTAACTAAAGGCTTTTCTATAAATGACGTCACGCGCCCCTACAGTAGGCTAAAGAAACGTTAAACAAACAGCAGGCACACACACACCCAAACACAAAACAGAACCGGCAAAGATAGAACGAAAACCATTTCTATGAAACTTAACGGCAAAATGTCCCTGCAAATAGAAAAATATTTAAAAAAGTCTGATTTCAAATGTGGCTTTCACGTTAACAACACCTTAAAACTGCGAATAAAAGATAAACTGAAAGGGAAGTATGATAAATTTTATGGCTCTGGAGTATACAGGATTGACTGCAGTAACTGTGACAAATATTATATCGGTCAAACACGCCGCTCTTTTAAATTAAGGTTCAAAGAGCACTCAACAGCCACGAAACAAAACGGCTTTGGGACATCATTTATCTGATACTGGTCATTTCAAAGAGAGCGTTGAGAATTGTATGCGTATTCTTCACAAAGTTGGAAAAGGCCGTGCTCTTAATTTGTTAGAGGAACTGGAAATTTATAAAGCAAAAATTAAAGAACCAACCAAACTGCTTAACCCAGCAGAGCCACTTTATGCTCAATGCCTACTTTCATTTATTTGACAATGTTTTACTCTAATCACTGCACGCTTCTGTTATACATAGTGTGTTGATAATATCACCTAGTATTGAGTGCCTCACATATTTACTTCGTTTTCGTACGTTTTACTCATGACTCTAGTATGTTCTTGTTCCTTCCCTATTCATTTCATAGACTGCATTAACCTGATAATGTGGTTCATCCACTGTTACGGAATTTTATCATTCTCTCCTTGCAACGGAGTGCCGCAGGGTACGAGGGATCCTCTGGCGGTCTCGTTCCTCCAACTACTTCCCGCCTGTGCGGAATTCTGGCGTTAGCGCTAACAGAGGGCGCTGATTATGTGCAGCACTATGTTTCCTTTCATTTGTGGCCCCCATTTAGCGATTTGTATTATGGTTGCTCAATATTACCCGGTGCACTATCAAAGGTGTTTAATATTTATGTCATTATCTAGAATATTGGCACTAGCGCATATGTCAACCACTGTTTCTTAACTCTTCCTCTTTTTAACAATCTTACTTTTGTCGTGTTCTTCTTTTTATTGCTTTTTATTACTATAATGCCTTTTATACTTTATAAACTCATTACAGACTTCAACTATTGTACCCCCTTTATTTTCCCTGTTTCAGTTAATTATTGAGAACTAGTGTATGCCGACGTTAGCGACATCTGGTGAACTTACAACGGAAACATCTTGTGGCTACTGCACGCCAGCTTGTTTTAAACAGTAGTGCGACTGACAACGTGATTCGTGCATATAATATTATTTATACGTATTTACCGATGCTGGTGCTGATTCCGCATTCAACATTTGACGATGCCACTATGGCTGCAGTACATTAGGACTTTGTTTTTATGAAACAGGAATGCCTCTTCATACTTAAAGCGCACAAATGTATATATTGTTAGTACTACTTTTTCATTATGGTCTATGTATTGTTTTTAAGCTGTAGACAATCTGCGAGTGTATTTATGTTTTCTCCCATTTTTGCTGCAGATCTGATGACAGTCATTAAACACCGAAACCGGTAATCTGTTAACAAATAGTTTGTGACCATAGACGTAAATTAAAGGAAACTTATTGTATATACGGGTCACTGTTTTTTCGCGACAGTGTCGCAGCTTGTGAATAACTGCAGTATTAATTTTGACAGATGCCAAGGAGCAAGGTGGGTAACAAAAGACTACCACTGCCACTGGAAGCTCTGAAAAAAGCTGCAGCTATTGCGGATGCCGGACTCTCAGTGAGAAAAGAAACGAAAGATTTTCGTGTTTCAAGAGCCACTATACAGAGATATTTACAAAATCCATAAATATGCGTCGTAGAGAAATTGTGCAGTCCACCAGCTGTTTAGTCCAGCGGAAGAAAACGAGTTTATTGATTACCTCATAACTGCCTCCAAAATACACTATGAATTGTCTCGAATTGATTAAAGAAAATTGGCATTCCAGTTTGACACATCGCAGAGTAAAGTCATGCCTCCATCTTGGGACTAAAATGGAAGAACTGCAAAACAATGGTACATCGACTTCACGAAACACCATAAACGACTAAGCTTAAGGAAGCCTGAAGCAACGAGTCTAGTTCGTTAAACTTGCTTGAATAGGCACAATGTTGCAGCGTACTTCAGCAATTTACAACCAGTAAAAGACAAAGTAACATTAACACCAGAAAGAACATTAAATCTCATGAGAGTTTTAACTCCGCTGCGCATGTGTCAGAAAAGCTATTAGCAACTAAAGGATGTAATCAGGTTGGATCTCTGACATCAGCTGAGCATGGCAGTAATGTTCCAATGATTGCCTATACTAATGTATTAGGCAACAATGTGCCACTCATGTTGATATTTCCAAGGATCAGTTTTAAGGAAGATATACTGAAGAGTGCACCACATGAATCTATAGGTTGTGCACTTCCAAGCGGATGGTCCAACGTCAATAATTTTCCGAAATGCTTGAAACACTTCATTTCCCGTGAGAAACCAAATGAAAATGAGAAACTGCTGCTAATACCTGACAACCATGAAAGTCATATCACGGTGGACGGTCTTACACTAGCAAAGGACAATGGTATAATCTTACGTAAGTTGCCACCACATAGTAGCCACAAGCTTCAGTCGCTACATGAATCTATCTTTAGCCCATACGAAACTTTCTACAACACTGCATGTGCAGGATGGCTGCAGTCTCGTCCTGGAAAGCCTGTAACTATTTACGATGTTCCTGAAATTGCAGGCTGAGTTTATCCATCTGCATTCACACCTCTTAATATTCAATCTGGATTTCGAGAAACTTACCTGTAATTGGGAACATAATCCAAGACGATTAATTCCTCACGTCGTATGTGACGGACATACTGCAACCTACTTTGAATACAGAGGCTGCGTCTAGGAACTATGAATTGGCAGCAGGACAAAGTGGTATTTCTGCTCAGCAACCAATGGAACTACTGTCGTCTCCTATACGGTCACTACGACCATTACCGTAAGCTCTTCCACGAAAGAGCAGGCGTAGAGAAGGGGAACGAAATTGTGGTGCCTCCAGAGTGTCGACTGGCACACCTGAAACGCAGGCAATAGAAACTCACTGTAACGTACGAGAAGGAAAGAAAAGGTGGTCGTCAGCTAAAAAAAGGAAACTAAGTCAAATGCAGAAGGAAAGAGAACTAAAAAGAAAATTACAGACAACTCTGTGTCAGACAGTGACTCGAGCCCAAGTGATTTGTGTGGGGATAGCGACAGAGACGTGAGTTTAAATGGCTTCTCACTGTAAAGGCATTCAGACGAAAATGGAGTAGACGATATTTCATTTGAAGTAGGCACAGACGTACATGATTCACTACCTTCCGGGGTATTGGTTTTGGTTAAAATTTTAAAAAAAGAAAGAAAAAGCATTGTGTAGAAAGTATTGTTTCTGCAAAATACGGAGGCCCGACTGTGAAATTTCTGCGAAAGGGAAAAATAAGTGGAACATTTGTATGGTCTTTAGTAGACGATGTCGGTGAAATTTCGCAAGAACAAGTTGTCAGATTACTTCCAGAACCAGCATTATGAAGGCCTGGGGATCTGAGATTCCGTCTTCGTTTTCATGACTACACCAAAAATTAATCAGAAATGGATTAAACTCTCTAATAGACATTAACAATATGCCAATAGAGATTGACAATATAGAAGTGCTACATAGGCTTCAAATAGTAAACGCAACTTTTGTTTTTTAACTGTTAATTAACGTGATTGTTTACAACATAAGTGGTACTATTGTGTGTGTTTATCTGAGAATGTTCCGTTTAGTAACCCTATGTTTATGTTAAATGACTTCTGTTCATAGTAAATGGCTTGTCGATTTTTCCCAACTGTGGCGATATACCACAAAGACTGCACGACATTGCCAAATACAATTTACGTAAAAATGTCTCTACAATACAGTCGTTTAAAAAAATTAGTAAGTGTTCTGTTTCATTTAATAGGGAATAAGCCGGCCGAAGTGGCCGATCGGTTCTAGGCGCTACAGTTTGGAACCGCGTGACCGCTACGGTTGCAGGTTCGAATCCTGCCTCGGGCGTGGATGTGTGTGATGTCCTTAGGTTAGTTAGGGACTGATGACCAAAGAAGTTAAGTCCCATAGTGCTCAGAGCCATTTGCACCATTTTTTGATAGGGAATAAGACAAATAATGCAATGGGTAAATAAGTACATTGAAAACCTTATTATTGTGTCTGCTAAGACGATCCAAAAAGACTTTCCCAAGGTGCAAGCCCTTACCGTTCAATGCGTGATAGTACCCACTGAACAGATTATTTATAAAAAAAATCCTTCTCACGTTTTTTTTTTTTTTGGTAAAAGTGTTTTTTTGTGGTTTGATGTTCACCAGAGATATATGCATCATGTTTTTCAAAGACGTTAGTCTAAAAATATGGTTCAAATGGCTCTGAGCACTATGGGACTTAACTGTTGAGGTCATCAGTCCCCTAGAACTTAGAACTACTTAAACCTAACTAACCTAAGGACATCACACACATCCATGCCCGAGGCAGGATTCGAACCAGCGACCGCAGCCGTCGCGCGGTTCCAGACTGTAGCGCCTAGAACCGCTCGGCCACACAGACCGGCCGACGTTAGTCTCTGGCTGGTGCTGTTGACACACGAAGTCACCAACACTTTGATTAACTTCTGACAGGCCCCTCCTCCTAAAGAAGAAGTGATGTTTCTCAACAAGAATTGACAAACTCGACAGTTTTCTAAAAAATCTGGATTGAATGTAGAGGAAGAGAATCGGCATGTCCAAAAAAGGAAAGAGTTAGTCTTGCTATTTATTCAGAAACAACTCGAACAATCCACTTGTGATTTCATGAGTAACGTTGTAAAGCGATTTTTTTTAAGTTTGTCAGAAACGAAACATGTAATTCTTCTTCGTCCTCCAGTGTATACCTGGAGTGTTCCAGGCAGATATAAGAAAATGGAATAAATGAAAAAGTTTATGAATTACATTCGATACGAGTGTGTGCAGTATTGTGAAGATATACTAACAGTACCTACAGAAGAGGACTGGATTACTAGATGTACTGCACATTTCAGCTGTAGTTGTGTATGACAGTCGTAAAGTATACATTCCTCTGGAACTCTACCGTTTATATCTGCTTTTAAAAAGGTATGAAAATGAGGTCACTGCTCGAAGCACATACTTTAAGAATTCGGAAAATTATAGCTTCCTATTAAATGTAAACAAATAATTTTTGTGTGGAATATATACTGTGGTGTTCACTACTTATGTAAAAGGAAGTAGTTGTTGTGGGGCCAACAGTTTGATTTTAAAACATATATTTGGGTGTTTGTCGAAACTACCCTGGACTGTGCGGCTGGTCCCGGCGGAGGTTCGGGTCCTCCCTCGGGCATGGGTGTGTGTGTTTGTCCTTAGGACAATTTAGGTTAAGTAGTGTGTAAGCTTAGGGACTGATGACCTTAGCAGTTAAGTCCCTTAAGATTTCACACACATTTGAACATTTTTGAAACTACCCTCGTAGATACATATCCTTTTAGATAAGACGATTTAATTTTAAAAATACTGCACCGTTAATGAAAACTAAATTCGTATTTTGCTTATTTTGATAAACAGCCTGCTTGTTTAACTATCCACAATTAGTTTCAAGAGGAAAAACAGGTCCTGAGATTTTATAGCTGGACCTTACAAAGAAAATGTGTTAACTATAATTGGTAATGAAATAGAGTGGATTTCATATTTGTAAATAAATACTATAACCCTAACAGTGAGTTTGTACATGAACAAACGTCACCTCATCATGCGGCACATAATACGTTTTGAGTCCACAACCAGCTGTGCACAGCCCTGGTAGTCTTTAATCATCGCTCTGAAGTTTCCCGTTTCCATTGTCCTTCTAATGAGCTCCCATGTTACATCTTTCACGATTAATGTGTACGAAAACGTAGCAGCACCACGCGTTCCCCAAATGATATCGAATTACTGTAGCCTGAAAACTATTTTCAGACGAGCACCTCTCCACATCCGGGAAGAGTAATACACTTGAAAGTGTGTAATTAAACTTACTGTATGCACGAGTCTCGTAAAAAAACAAGTTTTATTTCTCTGGAGCATACATCTGGATTACATTATTGTTCACTGACCTGGAACGCCTAATGCTATCTCCTGTTTGGCACCATTTCAATCCTCAGGAGTTTTGTTTACGTCTGTTAAGCCGAGCGTTAATCGGTGCATTTCGTTTGGTACAAACCAGATGCAGTGCGGCCGATTCTGCTCTCGAGTGCGTACAGTCTGCTCTGTGTTACGCTGAGTGTTGTGTGTATGTGCGTGTGTGTGGCGGGGGGGGGGGGGGGGGAGGAGGGAGCTGATTCACTCTCTCGCCCACGGTTCCCAAGACGTTTGAGACAAGCTGATGTATAACACACCGTCGATAAAAAAAAAACTTAGAAGTTCCAACATTTCGCAAGTGGGGTGGGGCACTGATTCACTGTCCCGCCCGAATTCCTAGTAACGAAATATTTCTCAGGAGTGTCTGTACGTCCTTGTTTCGCAGGATCCGTAGTATGTGACGAGCTTCTCTGCTTTAGTCGTTCTCAGACACTATTAGAATACTAGATGAGATAGCAGAATTCCATTTCAGATAAGTGAATTACAGAAGTATCTTCAGCCGCGTTCTACCCCAAACAGAGGAAACACACCTTACACGACTTGTATGTCAGGTCATTAAAACGCATGACTGATATAGGGACAGAAAACATTTCAAAAAATGGCTCTGAGCACTATGGGACTCAACATCTTAGGTCATAAGTCCCCTAGAACTTAGAACTACTTAAACGTAACTAACCTAAGGACATCACACACACCCATGCCCGAGGCAGGATTCGAACCTGCGACCGTAGCAGTCCCGCGGTTCCGGACTGCAGCGCCAGAACCGCTACACCACCGCGGCCGGCCAGAAAACATTTGATGCCGTTCAAAGTAATATATTTAATTTCAAAATTTAAGTAGTGACTGTTTGCTGCTAAAATTAGCACATAAAGCTCCGAAAGAACAGAGATAACTGATAGGTAAAGGTGATTTAATTTTCCGTGCAGCTGAAGTCCGTTGTACGCGATTATTGAAAGAACCAGCTGTAATTTCTTTCAGACTTCAATGTCCATCTTTGAGGGATCTATTTTGTAGTTAAATACTGCAGAGCATCTGCAAGAAAGCTAGCAAACCCGTTACCGTATTAACAGTGTAGCTTGGTCATTTTTTTGGTCTCAGCAATAATTTAAAAAACACACAAAGCTTATACTGAATGAAAAAGATAAGACATACAAGTTTATTTCAGAGCCGGATGTGGTTCATAGAAGATAAAGAAAGATGCTTCAGAATTTTATAGTTCCTGAGCAGTACAGGAATTTCTGTTGTATAATACCGCATTTGTGATGTGCACATTAGAGACAAGAAACGTCGCGAGTACGAGTACATGTTGCGGGTTGCATACTTCCCAGTTCTAGGCGCCGCATTTAGATCAGCGGTAGCGTGCTTACTTCGTTCCCGCTGTAGTTGTGCAACTACGACGAGAAGTGTGGCGCTGCGGTCGCTCCATACTCGTCGACTCGTTCTCTCTTCCTGAGACATAACCGACTGTAAGGCAACTCGTGACTTATTGTTAGTACGGAAGATGAGGGCACGATCTTGGTGCTATAAAGTAGCACTGACATGGATAAATGATCGACTGTCAGGATCAGATAGCCTTTAGCGGAGCTGAGTTTAATGAAACTGGAGGGTGTGAGACGAAAATAAACTGATGCAAAGTGCCCAACTGCAAACGTTCCATTAGAGGAGGAGTGATGTCTGGAATAAATTTCACGCCACACTACATGCTTCAGACGAAAGTATAGGAAATTCGTACAATGCAAATAAAATGGTTGTTTTGTTATTTATACTACCTTTTCCATCACGAGAAAACATGTGTGCTGCGTCTAACGAAATCTGGGCGCAGAACAAATGTCACAGTTATATCCCTGCGTCAAACAAGCGCTCCATTTCTATACTCATTTGGCCATTTGGCATGTGTTTACGGGTTAACGGCAATTTTGAAGTTCATCATTCATTTCTGTATATATAATAACAATGTCGTGTGACGAGGGCCTCCCGTCGGGTAGACCGTTCGCCTGGTGCTAGTCTTTCGATTGGACGCCACTTCGGCGATTTGCGAGTCGATGGGGAATGAAATGATGATGATTAGGACAACACAACACCCAGTCCCTGAGCGGAGAAAATCTTCGACCAAGCCTGGAATCGAACCCGGGCCCTTAGGATTGACATTCCGTCACGCTGACCACGCAGCTACCGAGGGCAGACCCTCATTTCTGTAATTTACTCCAGTAATTACTCACCATTTCTAGACTGCTCTTAACCGTCATGTCATATTTTTTGGTACTGTCGTTACAGATTTGGTAACGCCTCGAAAGTGTGTATATGTTAATGTAATTGTTACGACGTAAAGTCTAGCGCCGGCACACCAGTCGGGAACGATAGAGCAGAGAGGGCAGTGAGAAGAAGTCAGCCAATCACACGTTGACCGTACCTCCCTCCAGGACGACAACGCAATAGCAGTGGCCCTTATGTGAAGAGGATCGTGACCGACTGGTGACAGCCCATTTAATTAGCAGCTTCAAGATATGGCAGCTTCAACTTTAGTTACTTCGCTTGTACACTCTATGTACCACAGGCTTGAGGTTGTTCATACTGAAAAGGATTGGTTATTTCGTATGTAGCACTTTGCTTGCGACATGTCTGTGTAACTGCAAAAGTTAAGTACTGTAATTATCTTTTTGTAATAAAACTCTTTAATACGATTTGTTTGAATGTTTGTCTAGCGAGCTGAGTACGCAGGTTCCTAGACAGAACAGTAGTCGTTAGACATTCTCTGAATAGATGTTGTTGTTCTTGTGGTCTTCAGTCCAGAGACTGGTTTGATGCAGCTCTCCATGCTAATCTATCCTATGCAAGCTCCTTCATCTCCAAGTACCTACTGCAACCTACATCCTTCTGAATCTGCTTAGTGCATTCATCTCTTGGTCTCCCTCTACGATTTTTACCCTCCACGCTGCCCTCCAATGCTAAATTTGTGATCCCTTGATGCCTCAGAACATGTCCTACCAACCAATCCCTTCTTCTAGTCAAGTTGGGCCACAAATTTCTCTTCTCCCCAATCCTATTCAATACCTCCTCATTAGTTACGCGATCTACCCACCTAATCTTCGACATTCTTCTGTAGCACCACATTTCGAAAGCTTCTATTCTCTTCTTGTCCAAACTATTTATTGTCCATGTTTCACTTCCATACATGGCTACACTCCATGCAAATACTTTCAGAAACGACTTCCTGACACTTAAATCTATACTCGATGTTAACAAATTTCTCTTCTTCAGAAACGCTTTCCTTGCCATTGCCAGTCTACATTTTATATCCTCTCTACTTCGACCATCATCAGTTATTTTGCTCCCCAAATAGCAAAACTCCTTTACTACTTTAAGTGTCTCATTTCCTAATCAAATTCCCTCGGCATCACCCGACTTAATTCGACTACATTCCATTATCCTCGTTTTACTTTTGTTGATGTTCATCTTATATCCTCCTTTGATGACACTGTCCATTCCGTTCAACTGCTCTTCCAAGTCCTTTGCTGTCTCTGGCAGAATTACAATGTCATCGGTGAACCTCAAAGTTTTTATTTCTTCTCCCTGGATTTTAATACCTACGCCAAATTTTTCTTTTGTTTCCTTTACTGCTTGCTCAATATACAGATTGAATAACTTCGGGGAAAGGCTACAACCCTGTCTCACTCCCTTCCAATCCACTGCTTCCCTTTTATGTCCCTCGACTCTTATAACTGCCATCTGGTTTCTGTACAAATTGTAAATAGCCTTTCGCTCCCTGTATTTTACCCCTGCCACCTTTAGAATTTGAAAGAGAGTATTCCAGTCAACATTGTGAAAAGCTTTCTCTAAGTCTACAAATGCTAGAAACATAGGTTTGCCTTTCCTTAATCTTTCTTCTAAGGTAAGTCGTAAGGTCAGTATTGCCTCACGTGTTCCAACATTTCTACGGAATCAAAACTGATCTTCCCCGAGTTCGGCTTCTACTAGTTTTTCCATTCGTCTGTAAATAATTCGCGTTAGTATTTTGCAGCTGTGGCTTATTAAACTGATAGTTCTGTAATTTTCACATCTGTCAACACCTGAATTCTTTGGGATTGGAATTATTATATTCTTCTTGAAGTATGAGGATATTTCGCCTGTCTCGTACATCTTTCTCACCATATGGTAGAGTTTTGTCAGGACTGGCTCTCCCAAGGCCGTCAGTAGTTCTAATGGAATATTGTCTACTCCCGGGGCCTTGTTTCGGCTCAGGTCTTTCAGTGCACTGTCAAACTCTTCACCTTCACGCAGTATCGTATCTCCCATTTCATCTTCACCTACATCCTCTTCCATTTCCATAATATTGTCCTCAAGGTCATCGCCCTTGTATAGACCCTCTGTATACTCCTTCCACCTTTCTGCTTTCCCCTCTTTGCTTAGAACTGGGTTTCTATCTGAGCTCTTAAGATATTAAACATAAAAATAAATTTAGAGCAGTCGTCGGAAAGGTGTTATCTGTATAAGTGAATGTACATACAGTTCTAACTTATCGTTCATTATTTCTGTGCCAGCCGGAGTGGCCGAGCGGTTCTAGGGACTTCAGTCAGGAACCGCGCGATCGCTACGGTCGCAGGTTCGAATCCTGCCTCGGGCATGGATGTGTGTGATGTCCTTAGGTTAGTTAGGTTTAATTAGTTCTAAGTTCTAGGCGACTGATGACCTCAGAAGTTAAGTCGCATACTGCTGAGAGCCATTTGAACCATTTGAGCCATTATTTCGGTATATAGTAATCGTCACGCTCAGTGGTTGCTTTTAGGAAGGACGGATATTTTGTGACATTTCAACTTGCACTTGAGAATGGATATAAAGCAGAAATCATGATTTTGTGAAATAAATGAATAGCAATTTACAGTTTAATGCCGGCAATTTCTTTCGAAACGGTTGCGTTTGTAGCGCGAATTCCGCGAGTCCACGGTTATACCTGCAGGCTCCGGTACTCGCTCTCCTTTTTGAACGAGTCTAGTCCACTGGTAACTGACAACGGACTCATGTGACGCGTGGGCTGCGGCGGAGACGCACGAGTCCAGTGTACGGACATAGGGAGATGGCGATTTCGGTGATGGCGTCACAGGACACGCTGGCGAGTTTGAAGCGAGTATACGGAATTCATTTCTGATCTCCGGTGCATAAGACTGAAGAGGTACACAACAGTACCACGAAAGGCCACCACCACATAGCAGTGACCACTCACCTAGTGTCCTCTCAGTTCTGATCACCAGCCTACAGACGGCACACATCGACCGGGACTATCTTTCTGCTTCCGCATCACGTCAATCAGCGCGTTGTACTCGTCCTCTGATAGCGTTGCCATCCACGATGGGGAGCGCTATCAACCGGGGACTACTTTGCTTCCACTTAGTGCTCGTGGAGATGGAGATCCTTCCAATATACCGCGAAAACACCGTGAGTTCAGTGCCTGCAGCCAGTTCAGTTCCTGTAACGCCAACAGTTGCTGGAGTTAGCTTAGTTCCGACAAGTGCGTACATTTCCAGAAATTAGCCTGCAGAGTACAGTTCTACTGGTTCCACTCAGAGGGCTACAGTTCCGACTTAGCAGTCGCTACTTACGGAGCAATGGAAGCAATGGATACAGTCAAACAAGTGTCTGCATAATTACTTTCAGTCATAATGAGAATATCATAAACTGCCAAGAGACAGCAGCATTATTCAAATATCAGTGTATTAGTTATGGGACATAAAGTGTCATGCCTCAAACTGTTCAGTTAAATAAAGTTTTGTGTCACAACTATTAGTAAATGTTGTTCTTATTTCTTACAGTGTTGCCGCGTTTCTGCTCTCGTGCCGCTCCGTCAAGCAAGTTTTAATTAGTAGTAACTATCGTGGAGACTCACCCCCATTTTATTGAACTATAGTCTCAATTATAGGTCCACTGTTATTATTCATATATGTATACGATCTTCCGTCTAGTATACAACAATCAGAATTATTTCTTTCTGTGGATGACCTTAGTACTGTAATCAATGCAGGTATGGATACAGAAACTGAATAAAGGGCACACAAAGTGACTGGATTTCCGCGAATGGTCTCACCTGACATTAGTAGTGTAATCAATCCAGGCATAGATACAGAAATAGAAAAAATTGGCGAACGAAGTTCTTAAAAGTATTATTGACTGGTTTTCTGCGAATGGTCTCACCCTC
Organism: Schistocerca cancellata; assembly: GCF_023864275.1. Classification (NCBI taxonomy): domain Eukaryota; kingdom Metazoa; phylum Arthropoda; class Insecta; order Orthoptera; family Acrididae; genus Schistocerca; species Schistocerca cancellata. The sequence goes on along the minus strand of NC_064627.1, from coordinate 922,510,593 downwards.
AACTTTAAAAAGACAAAAGATATTCCGTTTTGCACATCTAGGGGTACTACACGAGTGATAAGTGTAACACATGGTGACGAAGTAATAAATAGGCTGGAAACTTCAAAGATCTTAGGTGTCCATATCGATGAGAGCTTTAACTGGAAAAAGCATATTTTGGAACTCCAAAAAGAATTTAGTTCAGTTACATTTGCATTTGGAATCATTGCAAATCTTGGGGAGAGGCAAATCAGTAAGTTGGCATTCTTTGTATAACTTCATTCAACAACTTGCTATGGAATAATGTTCTTGGATAACTAATCTGTAAGAAAGAAACTCTTTGTTGCTCAAACACGTTCTGTAAGAATAATATTTGGTGCTCACCCACGATCATCTGGTAGACATCTGTTTAAGGAGTTAGGCATTGTGACTACTGCTTCACAGTGTATTTACTCCTTCATGAAATGCCGCGCGTAGTAGCAACGTGGTTTGAGGCTCCATGTCAAGGACGTTCGAGTCCTCCCTCGGGCGTGGGTGTTGTGTGTGTTGTTCTTACTGTAAGGAAGTTTAAGTAGTGTGTAAGTTTAGGGACGGATGACCTCAGCAGTTTGGTCCCTGAGGAATTCACACACATTTGAACATTTTTCTTCATTAAATTTGTCGTAAACAATCCTCGATTCAAAGGGGCAATGACATTCATTACTGTGCATTAAGGCTGTCTTTAGCACAAAAAGGGGTGCGCACGGCTGAAACAAAAATTTTTGATCACTTAGCCAGTGATATGGAATCTCTGACAGACAGCAAAGTAAAATCTCAAAACAAACTCAGAAAAATTCTCCTTGACAGCTCCTTCTATTCCGGAAAAATAGTTTCTATTATTGTAATACGTACAAATTAATTTTCGATTTGAATGTGAATGACTCGTTCCACATTATTACGATTTATCGATCAAAATGATCCATGGAAAATGAAGTGAACTAACTAAGTGGAAACAAGTTTTCTGCTACTGTGGATGTTTGAACTGAATTAATGGCAGCATTCAGTTACAACATCTCAACAATTTGTCACACTTCAGACTCTATGCATATGTAGCTCCGATAACGCTACCATACCGTAAAAACAAATAATCAAAGGAATATGAGAAGTAGATGTTTTGTGTTGCAGGCTGTTTTGTTAGCATTTCAGTCGCTCTCTTGTTTATGTTCTATATCACTGTTACAGCAGCTGCCCTAGTGATTAAAGTCAGTAACTAGACCTGATTCTATACCTGCAAAATTATTCAAATGCCTCTAAAGAATATGGGACTTCACATTTGAGGCCATCAGTCCCCTAACTTAGAACTGCTTAAACCTAACTAACCTCAGGACATCAGACACATCCATGCCCAAGGTAGGATTCGAACCTGCAACCGTAGCAACAGCGCAGTTCCGGACTGAAGCGCCTAGAACCACTCGGCCACAGCGGCCGGCCTATACCTGCAGCAAACCAAGTAGGACAATGTAACTTTAATCCAAGACGTTAGCGTCGCCAGATAACGAGAGTTTTCCTATCAACAGTACCACAAGCAGTTTCTGAATGCTTGTAGAAAGTAAAGTAAAGAAAAGGAAAAAGCAAGTTTTAACAGGTAGGTGGACGGCGGGATGGCTAGAGATGCGAATGCGGTGACGATGGGAGTAGAAACAGACCGTTTTAAAGGAATCATTCCAGGGTATCAATGTAAATAAAATATTGAAGCCTGTACCAGCATGGCCGCTCCTACCAAATGCGGCCCCAGTTTCAGAGTAACTGTGCCACATTGCTCGGCGTAACGGAAAGGCGTCACTGACCCTCAGATCTGAGAACAGTATAGAGTTACCTGACTGGCCGGGATTACCCTGATTACGTGACGTCATAGCTCGAGAGAGTGGTGCGAGCGGACGCCTGGCGAGCGTGCCTGCCAGAGCCGGCAAAGCAGTGGCGTCTTCTGCTTCGGCGGGCGCCGACAGATCCACCAGCCTGTTAACCTCCGACCCTGCTTGGGTAGCGTCCGCTGACCGACCACACACAGGCGTGCCCTGCCTAATTCGTCAACGTCTCAGCACGGTTATACTCGAGTGCTGCAGGATAGCAGGACCATGACTGGCAACATTTTTATGGACACTACTCAGGTTGAAACAACTTTTGTGTTCCCAGTTGTTAATGTTCTACCTGATCATGACCCACGATTAAGGATACAGGGTGACTATATGAGAAAAAAGATGTAAATTAGTTAAAAACTACGGCGTGCAAACACTTTATTATACAAGCAAACGTCACAGTAGATATTCGGATCTAAGTTACGACATCTTCGATATGCCTGCTATCATTGGCGATGATGTGGCGCAAACTAGTATCGAAATTCTGCATGGCCCTCTGAAGTGTCGGAACATCGATGATGTCGAAGACCTCCTGAATGGCTGTCATCAGCTCAGCAATGGTTTTGGGATTATTGGTGTACACCTTTCTTTTTTTTTTTTTTTAATATAGCCCTACAAAAAGGAGTCCCATGTGTTCCGATCCGGAGAATATGCTGGCCAAACGAGGCGCAAGCCAGTGACCAATGGGTATCCCACAACCAAAATGTGGTCCCCAGAATGCTCCTCCAAGACATCAAACACTCTCCTGCTTCGAAAGGGGCGAGTTCCGTCTTGCATGAACCACATCTTGTCGAAATGGTTGGGCTGTTTTGGGTAAGAGACCAGACAGCGAGGTCATCGGTCTCATCAGATTAGGGAATGACGGGTAAGGAAGTCGGCCGTGCCCTTCCAAAGGAACCATCTCGGCATTTGCCTGGAGCGATTTAGGGAAATCACGGAAAACTTAAATCAGGATGGCCAGACGCGGGATTGAGCCGTCGTCCTCCCGAATGCCAGTCCAGTGTGTTAGCCACTGCGCCACCTTGCTCGGTCGAAATCGGAGTCACTTTGGATAGAGTGAAATCTTCTTCGAAAACCTTCACGTACTGTTCGATAGTCACTCTGCCATCAAGGAACATCGCACCTCTTATTCCGTGACTGGAAAATGCACACCACACTGTCACCCGTTGAGGGTGTAGAGACTCCTCGATCGCAAAATGTGGGTTCTCAGTTTCCTAAATGCACCAATTTTTTTATTGACGAACCCGTCCAAGTGAAAGTGGACTTCGTCGCTAAACCAGACCATACAATTCCTATCATGCCCCGCGGCCAACGATGCAGTTTGAATGTGCTAACACAAACCGTTCAGAAGTTATGACGATTTTATTTCATATAGTTCAACAATCGTCATACTGTAATAAACAGTGTAGCACATTCCAGCTTTGGCGTGTTCATACAAAGCAGTGAAGCTTAACAATGAGACCAGGATACAATGAAAGAAACGCAGTTTATATTCAATAATTTCCAGAGTAAATTTGTGTTAATATTCGAAAGTAGTTTTCTTTATAGTTGTCCTGAAAGATGCTGAAAGTTTATTAAATAGAAGGCGAAGAAGAACAGAAAGAAAGTCATGGATAACTAAATCGACCAAAATCATGTAAGGCGGAAAAGAAATAAATGAAAAGCACTATACTGAATATGTTCTATAGGAGTAATTTATTCAGTTAGAGGGTTTCGGCTTACAAAGCCATCATCAGACTTCAACTGATTATTGTCGTCAAAGAAGACACAGTGTTTGCAAACAACACTGGAAAAGACGTTTATTACCCAGAATGAAGTACAAACACAGTAAATACCTCTGACAGTGCAGTGGAAACGCAGTTTAAAATGTAAAAAAGTTGAACAATATAGAGATATAAAGGGAGAAAACTAGGAAAAACATTAACACTAAACTCGTAAAACAAGACGTTTATAACAGTCTGCATTAAATACTATTTCCTTGTATGCCGGAAACCAATTAACTGAATAACTTAGCCCTGTAGAACATACGCAGTGTAGTCCTTTTCATTTATTATTGTGTTGTTCTACCAAGAATCGACGGAAGAATCAGTTAACAGCAAAAAGGAAATTTATATAGATACCAAAACAAACCAAGATTCGTTATTAATTACTTGCTGTAAAAAAAGATAAGATTAAAATATATGGGATATACTGAAGCGTGAGAGACAGGACAGCCAGTCACTGAGCAAGACACCATAACAATTAAAAGAAATGACTGTGTTCTCACAGATAATTCACAAGCTGCTAGTACATTTGCGAATAGCTTTCTAAGGGCAGCACCAGAAATAGTATTACATCGTTCAGTTGATGAAGAATGAGAATATATTAGAAACATGATTCTATAAACTTAAAGCAGTTAGAAGGAGCACTAATTCACTGAATTAATAGAATTACAAAACTTCTAAAAACGAACAGCTCTTATGTTGATGGAATTTCGGACAGGATTGTCTAAACAAGTAATGTCCTTAGTGATACAGGTACTGCATCATTAGGACAAGGAGTTTTCCCAGACAAACCAAAATATGCATTTGGTAAACTTCTTGACAAGGGAGGTGAAAAAACGACTTAAACAATTATCGTCCAGTTTACTTACTGACGTCTTTTCGAAAAACTAATGTACTCTAAAGCAGTCGCACACTTAAGTAGAAATAATCTACTTAGCGCATTACAGTTATTCCAGAAGGGTTGTTCGACTGAGAATGCTATTTATACATTCACCCTCCAAATAGTATTACGTGCCTTAAACAAGAAGGTGTCGCTATTTAGTAATTTTTGTGATCTTTCCGAGGCGTTTGATTGGATATATGATGTTATTCTCTTAGACAAACTGAAGTCTTATGGAACTACTGTGATTGAACACAACTAATCTGAATCATATTTGAGAAACAGAATGCAAAAGTTGTGCTGAATAATTCAAACAATATTGAAAGCAGAGGAATTTTTAGTGGCTGGGGGGAAATCATGAAGGGGATCTCACAAGGTTTTAAGTCCACTTCAATTTCTTATAAATGTGAATAACCTCCCACTTTATATTAATCAAGTAGCATTGGTATATTTTTCAGACGATACTAGTATTACTATAATACCCATTAAAGATAAAGCAACAGAAGAGGTTGTTAAAGATGTTTTCAAGGAATTATTACTTGGTTCTCTGAAAATGGAATTTTGAGAAAAGTCTACATTTACGTTTATACTCCACAAGCTACATTACGGTGTGCGACGCACGGAACTTTATGTACAAGAGTCACTTCCCCATTTTCCTGTTCTAGTGGCGAATAGTTGGCAGGCAGAACGATTGCTGGTAAGCCTCTGTGGGGGATCGAATCCCTTTAATTTTACCTTCGTGGTCTTTTTGTGAGATACATACATACTGGTACATACATATTCTAAATCATATTTCCGTACAACAAACAGTCATACTGGCAATTAGTGTAGCACACGAACAGAAGTCAGTAAACAAGGTGGAATGCTCCAGTATTATGGCTGTACACTCAGTGAAAATTTCAACTGGAAGGAGCATATTACTGAGCTGCAAAAACAATTGTGATCAGCTGTCTTTGTTCTTCGTATAATTGCTAGTCTTCGAAACAAACGAGTTAACCTCCTGACATATTTTTCATATTTACACTCACTAATCTCTAATGGAATAATTTTCTGGGGCTACTCATCACTTATAAAGAAAGTGTTAGTAAGACAAAACAGGGAAGCAAGAATGAGATGTGGTCGCCCGCCTTCGTCATGTAAATACTCCTTCAAGGAATTAAGAGCTACATATATCTACCGACGAAATCAGTCATAAACAATCCATCACAATTTGTGACGAATAGTGATGGTCCATACCTACAACACTAGAGGAAAACATGATCTGTATTACCCATTATTAAAATATCGGTGGCTCAGCAACAAAATTTTTTTATCATTTGCCAGTAACAGAGAATGCAAGGCAAGTTTAAATCTCACCTAAAATTATCTCTCCTAGACAATTCATTCTATACCATGGGGCGAATTTTTAAACAAAAACTGGTAGCATGTAAAAAATACTTTTTAATTGTAGTTACATGAGTGGGACTTAAAGTAATATACACGTCCTGTAAAGTTACTCGCTCCACATCATTCTGATAAAAGAATCGTTGAAATTATCTGTGGAACATGTAAGTAAATAAGTAACTATTAACTGATCTCCATCAACGTGCGACATACTTTTTCAGTTTTACATGCTCTGTTAGCAGGCATGCAGAACAGATTTTCGGCAGTCTTCAGATTGTCTCATATACGCGTATGTTCCGCCCGACGTGGAAAACAGCCTTGCAGTTATGGACCTGAACAGTACCCAACGGTGAGTAAGAGTAATGTTTTAACCACCTAGCAGAGCACACCGTAATAGATCAAAGAAAGGCTGTTCGTTTTGTGTTACCGCGTATCAGGGGAGGGAGTGTCACGTATATAATAAGCGAGTTGGAGTGGAAACAGCTAAAACAAAGGCGTTGCGGCGTGATATTTTCTCGTAATTACACCGACTTTGTCTTCCTAAGGCCATAATATGTTATCGATCCCACTCACTTCTGATATGCTTTTCGAGAGGGAGTCGACAGAGAAATAATCCGAAAGCCGTTCTGTGAACCACACGCCAAACACTTAACTGTAAATTGCATAAAAATCATCTAGCTGTAGGTCTGTATGAAAAAATCAATCTGCCATCATGAAAGTAGTTGATAATGTTAGCCCCTCTCTACATACCCACTCTTCAAAGGGAGATGTTTCTCCCGAAGATGGATAGTTTGTCAGACACCTTGGTTGTAGTAGACGGCAGTAAGGCTGTTCAGGAAGCGTTCAACTTCGAAAATATTCTCCTCGTCATTCTGGGAATGCCTACTAGGCTATAATTTCTTCTTCCAAGGAGACAGTCTCTGAGTACCAGCTTAGGAGAGTATGGGACGTGAGACAAAATTAGGTAGCGCAATGACGCAGCATATGCGGCTGTGTCCTGTGCAGAACGATTTAGGACGCTGTCGCGGACGAACATCACTCCCTTGGGCAGCTTCCTGCAACTCTTCGTCTGGACAGCCTCCCATACAAGAGTAATCTGTTTGCATCATCTGCGGCAGTCCAAAAAAATACTTAGCATCACCTTGTCCGATGATCGTAGTCTTCGCCTTTTTCGACGGTGGCGAATTCGCACTTTTCCATTGCTTGCTTTGCTGCTTTGTCTCGCCGTCACACACAGCACTCGTCCATGCTAATTAGGTGGCACAGACGTCATCTGGATTGGTCTGACATTGTTGCAACATTTGCAGCGCTGTCTCGGTTCAGCAGACTTTTTGATCTTTAGTGACCAGTCGCGGAACGCAGAGCTTGGCGTCACCCGAAATCTTAAAAATGTCGTGCAAGACACTGAAAGCTGGTTCATTACAGATTTTCAGCTTTTCTACTGTCGCCTAAATTATGATACACTGGTCTTCGAGCACCAGGGCTCAATTTCTCTAACAGTTCCGAGAAAGATGTTTTACGTCAACAGAAAAAGCGGCCCCACCTACGTACTGTGGCACACACTTACCGGATCCTTCTCTTTATGTGATTAGTTCTTTTGCTACTAATGGGTGAAATCTAGTCAAGTCACAATATTTCAGTATTCGCCATTGCACCGATTTTGTTGAAGATTAAATACATTCATGCAAAGCTAAGTAGTACACGAATGTTGACCATGGTAACTGTGTTTGTACAGAAATAAATCAGTTCACTGAGCTTGTTTCTTGTCGAATTTTGTCAATCATCCGCATGTGGAATGCTGGCTTCGTATCCCTAAGAGCATGATTGGTTATTGCTTCCTATACGGTGCTAACAACACAGAAAAAAGTTTCAGTCGTGGGCTGCGTTTTAAACTTTATTTTGTTCTTCTGTTACTATCAGATAACTGCTATATGCACACTTGTTAGTAACACAATTAACAAAGAAGTGTCTTTCACTAAGTAAGTCGATACGTCCATCTAGGGCTGTTGGAAAAATATCGGTATATATATATATATATATCGATTTTTTTTAAAAAAAATACCGATTTATCAGCAAAATTTTCCCCCGATATATCGGTATCGACTGCCGATATTTTTATTTTATATTTTTCACAATTTTCGATAAATGATCCAGGTGATTATTACTACTTTTTGAGCTTTCATCATGTGTAGCCATTTTCTTTGACAGTGTGAAGCAAGCATAAATGGCAAAAATGTTCGATTGCACTGGGGCAGGGGTGGGGGGGGGGGGGGAGCACGGTGTGAACGGTATAATAATATATCCGATATGAAGAAAAAACACATTAGTTGTGTTAAAATACAATTTTAATGCAACTAGTGTGCTGTTTCTTCACATCGGCATTCTTCAAAACAGTTGCTGAAACTCATGAACAAGAATCTGAACGCCAAGTTTGGTCTTTGCGAAGGGCGGGGACGTGTGAGGGGGAATGATGACGTAATCGGCACTCGGCGCTACCAACAGAAACTGCAACGTTTAACTTCACCACACAATTTTGAGACTACAGCTGCTAAGTCGGCTGGCCTTTGCAGAAATAAAAAAAAAACAGGGAAGTCAACATGAAGTGTTCCAGACAAATCCATTATGTGACGAAACCTGACGAAGGACCCATAGAACTCCTATTAATGTGCAGTTACCATTATTAGCTGAGTAATTTTCGCCAAGCCTGAACGTGCATCGTTTTCCTTTCAGTTCTTGCTCTGAAGGAGGATAAGCATGCTGCTAGCTTGTTGCTGTACAGAATATCTAATAATAAACAATACTTGAATATACAGCTCTAAAACTGCCAGTATATTTACAATGTGCAGCAATTATTTTTTTTTTTTTTTTTGGCTGGCACTTCGATATCTTTTTCTGTTGGTATATCGACATATCGATAACTTCCTTGATGTATTGAGGCTTTTTTTGACATATTTCTTAAATGTCGATATAGCTCATACACGATATTTTTAAAAATATCAAGTCCTTCCCCTAACACACAACAGAATGGACACACGAGTCTCCACCCAAATACACATAAAGCTGCGATATATGCAAGTCCAAAGATAATGAGTGCGATACATCGATTATCGAAGATATATTTACAAACAATTTTAAAGTACTTTTTATGTTTTCGATTTTTATGTCACTTTTTCAGATTCAAATGTGAAATAAGTAACATTATCGACAGGGGTTATTGATATAGTTATTTAAAAATAAGGTATAAACAAGAAAAAATTAGGTAACGTATTAACTAAAGGCGTTTTAATGTTTGTATGTTGACAAGATAATTTGTTGGGGTTGAGTTTTCGTGACCAACAAAGAATTATTATATTTCCAGAAAATTTTTTGTTGATTGTTCTTCTACTTCTAATATCGCGAGGTCCTCTACTTCTAGTGTTGTGTACATTACAATATGATGGTGCATTTTTGCTGTGCACTTCCACCAACTCAGTATGAATGTTGCTGCGCTGTTCCCCTCCAAATGCAGAACATGTATTGTTGCACGATACTCCACTTAATCAAAGGGTTGCGGCATTTTGTTTTAGATCCCCTATCAGTGTGCTACTGTTCTGTGATGCGAGGGTTTCTTTGTTACCAGAACGTCAGACATCTATCTGCTACGAAACAAGAAGTTAATTACATACGTCATATTGGCATTATGGTTAGTTTTGATAAGGCGGCGCTTTTGAAGTGACGTGGTCAAGCTATGTAGTCCCGCTCTTAAGGCATCTTATTTTCTGTACAACAGCCAGTATTTTTGCATAGCCCCTAGGCTCCAGGTGTTGCAAACCTCTTTATGAAGGATGTCGACAACATTGCCTCATACAAGGCACCATTGAGGCCTAGTTGTTTCTTCCGATAAGTTGATCACGTAACGATACTTGACGCATCTCAGCAGCATTAGAAGTAACATCCAATTTACTATGGAAGCAGAAAAGGCGATGCATTGGCCTTCCTCAGCGTTCTCGTCCGCCACAAACGAAATGGATGCCTTGGCCACAATGTGTACTGAAAACCTAAGCTCATCGATCTACGCTTGCCATCCATCAGCCATCGACGTCCGGCACAGAAGCGCACCGTGCTACAGAAAAATCGGTGCATTGTGGACACCGATAACCTGCATCAGGAGCTGAGCCACCTACGCGGGGTCTTCAACAACAACGGCTACAAAGATTACCAAATAAATGAAATGATCTGAAACAAGAATCGCTATGACACGAACGATGAAGCAGGGAAAGAAACTAGCTTTTTTGTCGTGCTGTGGCTTCGTGTAGGGCAAAATAAAAAACCTGCTGAAAAGACGTAAAATGAAATCATCTTCAGGCCTCCGTCAAAAATCTGTCAGTTAATGAAACCAGCAAATCTCAGAACACCTGGGGTCTACAAAACACCTTGAAAATATGGCTAGTCTTTCAGTAGCCACTGCAGAACAACGTAGGAAGGAGTATGTGATGTGCCTACACTGCCCTGCTACCCTGAAAAACCCGTTTTATCTGTATGTGCTCTAGAAAACTGTCACCATATCGAATTCACCTCTGAGTGGCACGCGCTAACGTTTTCTGGGACTGTGTAATTAAAGAAGCCATCTAAATAAAAATCGCTGGCAACGCGCATAATAGAGACGGAGACCTGCAGCTCAACACGGCGTGGGGTCCAGCGATCTTGAGGTTGAAGCAGGCACGTCCAATGTGAAGTCATCGTATGCCCATTATGGCGATGACGGGAGCACCAGTAATATGACAGACATCAGCTGGAGCATACACCGTCCAGTCACATTAATGTGACCACCGGTTATCTTCGACGTCAACGCACAGTAACCACTCATTGACGGCAGGTTGCAGTACTAACTGTGGAGGGTATACAGGGTGGTCCATTGACAGTGACCGAGCCAAATGTCTCGCGAAATAAGCATCAAACGAAAAAAACTACAAAGAACGAAACTCGTCTAGCTTGAAGGGGGAAACCAGATGGCGCTATGGTTGGCCTGCTAGATGGCGCTGCCATAGGTCAAACGGATATCAACTGCTTCTAGAACGAAATTTTTCACTCTACAGCGGAGTGTGCGCTGATATGAAACTTCCTGGCAGATTAAAACTGTGTGCCGGACCTTTGCCTTTCGAGGGCAAGTGCTCTACATATCAATGACTTTGACGAAATCTGAAACGCTAACTAAGGACACAAATGTTCAAATGGTTCAAATGGCTCTGAGCACTATGGGACTTAACTGCTGAGGTCATCAGTCCCCTAGAACTTAGAACTACTTAAACCTAACTAACCTAAGGACATCACACACATCCATGCCCGAGGCAGGATTCTAACCTGCGACCGTAGCGGTCGCGCGGTTCCAGACTGTAGCGCCTAGAACCGCTCGGCCACCCCGGCCGGCGAACACAAATGTATTTCTTGATACTGTGCACAAGAGAATAAATTGGGAAGTAATCGCATTTGCTTTAAATAGTGAACCTTCATATGGCAACCAGACGGGTCAGAGCAATGGTCGGTAATGAACTCCGCGGCTCAGACACCACGTGAGCGGTAGGATTGCCGTATGTCAATAGAAGCCCTTCACTAGCGACAGCGGCCGAATTGAGTAAAACGCTGCACGATGGTGCTTGGTATCTTCAGAGATCTGATCACCAACCACACGGGCACAACCTTTTTCTGGAAATAGTTTCTATTTACTATACCTTTCTTTCTATGTTGTTTCTAATAATTCTCCCTTTTATGCGCTATCCAATAAATCAATTTTAACTTGTTCTGCTGAAATGCTTTAACAAGCTAGGGGCTGCAAGTAGCAAGGTGCCACGGCTCGAAAAAATTACACCACAGCTAGGAAAGAGTTTATTCAAAAACTTGCAATTTTTGTGTATTAAATACGTGATTTGAATAATCCCACATGAAAACAGCAAAGACGATTTAATATTTGGGAAGTGAACAACTTTCAGTTGTTGTTTCAAAGCATGACACTGGGTAGAGCCACTATCAAAGTAATTTGAATGAAGCACAGTATGAATTTCAGGTGTTACTAGAGCAGACAGAAAAGACTGCAGTAAACACATGATTCAAAGAAAAATATATCAATCGTCACTAAACATTTAATCGCCACATCAGTTGACAAGTACTAGACCAACAAATTTAAACATCTATCTACAGCTACATCTGCATGATTAATCTGCTATTCACAATTAGTATCTTACACAGGATTCATCGAACTACCTACAAGTTATTGCTCTACTGTTCCTTCTCAAACAGCGCGCGGGAGAAACAAACATTTAAAGCTTTACGTGGCGGCTCTAATTTTTCTTATTTTATTATAATGATAATTTCTCCGTGTAGGTGGGAGCCAAAAAAATATTATCACATTCGGAGGCAAAAAACTGGTAATTGAAATTTAATGAAAAGTCCCTGCCGCGACGAAAAAGACCTTTGTTTAAATCAATGCCACCCCAATTCGCATATAATATGTGTGGCACTCTCTCCCCTATTTCACGATAATATAAAGTAAGCTTGCCTTCCTTTGAACTTTTCGAATGTCCTCCGTCAGTACCCTCTGATGCGGATCCCACAACGCCCAGCGCTACTCCTGGAGAGTACGGACAAGCTTCCTGGTGTAGGCTGTGTCGTTAGTAGACGCTGTGCATTTTCTAAGTGTTCTTACATGTTCTGCCAATAAATCGCAGTCTTCGGTTCGCTTTCACTGCAACATTATGTATGCTGTCATTCCAGTTTGAGTTACTCGTAATTGTAATCACTAAGTACTTACAAGGGAACCTCCCCATCGCACCCCCCCTCAGAATTAGTTATAGATTGGCACAGTGGATAGGCCTTGAAAAACTGAACACAGATCAATCGAGAAAACAGGATGAAGTTGGGTGGAACTATGAAAAAAATAAGCAAAATATACAAACTGAGTAGCCACTGCGCAAGATAGGCAACAACTAGGAGAGTGCGAGCTCAGAAGCGCCGTGGTCCCGTGGGTAGCGTGAGCAGCTGCCGAATGAGAGGTCCTTGGTTCAAGTCTTCCCTCGAGTGAAAAGTTTAATTTTTTATTTGCAGACAATTATTATCTGTCCGTCCGATGCGACGTAACTGCGCCATAGTATGGGGACGCTGCACCTGAACAAACATCGAAACACACGACGTCAGTCGACTACAGCGCACGGAAGAGAGAGTATTCCTGCTAACGAGGCTCCTGGCTAGCAGTTGACTGTTCGCTACTTTGGACGAGAGTGCATTAAATACGTGAGATGTATTCCGTGGGCAATATGAATGCAGCAATTATAGCTCGCGACTTCAATAACAATCGCACGGTTTTGCGGTGCGGTCGCGAAACACAGACACTAAACTTATTACAGTGAACAGAGACGTCAATGAACGAACGGACAGATCATAACTTTGCGAAAATAAAGAAAGTAAATTTGTCACTTGAGGTAAAATTTGAACGAAGGACCTCTCGTTCCACAGCTGCTCACGCTAACCACGGGACCACGGCGCCCTGAGCTCCCGCTATCCTAGTTGTCGCCTATCTTTCACATGGACTACTCAGTTTGTATACTTTGCTTATTATTTTCATAGTTCCACCCAACTTCTTCCTGTTTTCTCGATTGATCTGTGTACAGTTTTTCAAGGCCTATCCACTGTGCCAACTTATAACTAAATCTGAGGGGGGGGTGCGATGGGGAGGTCCCCATGTTAGTTGAATTCACAGTTTGTAGATTTGTGTGATTTATCGTACAACCGAAATTTAATGGATTCCTTTTAATACTGATGTGAATGACTTCACACTTTTAATTATTTAGGGCCAACTGACACTTTTCGTTTGATAAATGTATCGAATACCTTTTAGTGCTGATGTGGATGAGTTCACACTTTTCATTATTTAGAGTCAATTGCCATTTTTCGCACATATATTATTTTGCAATTGGTTTTGAGCACCTGATGACTTGACAAGACGGTAAATGACAGCATCACCTCCAAACAAACTAAGACGATTGCGCGAATTGTCTCCTACATCATTCTTCAAATTATATATTCTTAATGTATCAGAAGAAATAACTTCAGACTTTCACCTTCACATCATAGCTCAACACTTTCTCGTACCATTACAGTATGAATTAGAAACTAGTTTCTACAAGTAAATTTCATAGAAGAATTTTGATAAACTATGCTCTACAGCTGAGATGTATTGCAGAAATAACATTGTGACTAACACCTTTGGCTGCTGAATTAAACAGCTTTTCTTAATACGGATTTCAGTCTGTATCATCATCTTCAGCTAGAGAAATTCAAGTTCATATACGCATATTAGAAGGATGTCTTTAATTTCCTGAAGAATGCTTTTCTCACTGAGGACTTATTACATTACTTTTGAACCATCGTTGTATGTCACTTTCATTTTCTCGCCGCCCTTATCGTGCACTCAGGCATGTCACTACGCTTCATTTTCTAAAAGCAGAAGTTATATATGTCATTCCGCCGGACAACTTCTTTTCTGCCATTTAAAATGATCACCGGCTAGTCAACACGAAAGAAAAAGTAAATACGAAAAGCATGGTTTTTGAGTGTCACTTGAAATAAAAAGTGTCGCACCGAGACTCGAACTCGCGACCTTTGCCTTGCTTAGGCAAGTGCTCTACCGACTGCGCTACCCAAGCACGACTCACGCCTCGTCCTCACAGCTTTACTTCCGCCAGTACCTCGTCTCCTACTTTCCAAACTTTACAGAAGCTCTCCTGCGAACCTTGCAAAACTAGCACTCTTGGAAGAAAGGATATTGCGTAGATATGGCTTAGCCACAGCGTGGGAGATGTTTCCAGAATGAGATATTCACTCTGCAGAGGAGTGTGTGCTGATATGAAACTTTCTGGCAGATTAAAACTATGTGCCGGACCAGGTCTCGAACTTTGCCTTTCGGGGGCAAGTGCTCTACGAACTGAGCCAACCAAGCACGAGAGCTTCTGTGAAGTTTGGAAAGTAGGAGACGAGGCACTGGCGGAAGTAAAGCTGTGAGTACGGGGCGTGAGTCGTGCTTCGGTAGCTCAGTTGGTAGAGCACTTGCCCGCGAAAGGAAAAGGTCGCGAGTTCGAGTGTCGGTCTGGCACACAGCTTTAATCTGCCAGGAAGATTCATATCAGCGAACACTCCACTGCAGTGTGGTAATCTTATTCTGGTAACTGAAATTCGCTTGCCCGGTGTCGGTGGATAATTACCGATACTGCAGTTCCTGTTTTGTTCACAAGTACGGTCCAATGCTCTTTGAACAACAGAAACACTGCAATGACGTCGTGATTCTGCACTGACCCCGGGCAAGCGACTTTTATTTAAACTGTCTCCCCTGTACAGGAATATACACAATACATGTTCCAGTGTAGGTAGTAGACACACAGTTGACGACATATGGAAGTTTCGGTGTTCTGTTAATCGTGCCTGGATAACCTGATGGTAAGGTGACATCTCGCGATAAACGAGATATCCGGTTCGGATCCCGGCCCGTCTCAAATTTTCGTTATCGTCATTCCATTTAACAGCTGATGATTGTCCACATTCGCAACTGCGAATACGTTTCATGTACTGATTAATTTTGGTGCTTCCTAAGTCATTGGAAGAGAAAAAGCCCTTAGCCAATTCCATTTTCCCATCGTTGTGGAATCCGAACCTGGTCACCATTTCTAACGACCTCTGCGTCAGCGGGGAATCAACTCCAGTCTTTCTTACCTTCTCTATAAAGACCGATTAGGTTGTTAATTAGAAGCAGCGCTTGAGTAAATACGAAAACTTAATAGAGAACTACGAGAGCACTAATTTGCCGGATTTTGATGACGCAGTAGCTGTCATCACGCCTAGCGACAAAGATAGTGACTTCTTTTTGAAAGTGCTTGTTGGAAGGCCCCCAGGGAGAAGATGCAACCACCGGCGCGACATCTTTCACTGGGGGACGGGGGGGGGGGGGGGGGGAGGCAATAAACGCGCCGCTGCTCTGGGGCGTGGACCGAAATAAAGTGACGAGAGCGCTGAGGCAATGCGGGATAATATAAATTTCCGTTAACAGTCGCCTGCCGGCGGCATTTATTTTGAGGTTCTCGTTGCGACTGTGCGTACTACTTCTGAGGTGCCAGCTTCCTGCGACTCCTTCCACACGGGCAAACATTTCCTCACCTACTCCCTTTCGTACTGTTTGATTAATTAAAACCACCAACCATGGAGTTGAGCGCAATTATTCGAGTGGAGTTTACCTGTTTGAGTTTTCAAGAACCTCATGATATATGACTACACAGCTGTCTACATCTACATCTACATCCATACTCCGCAAGCCACCTGACGGTGTGTGGCGGAGGGTACCTTCAATACCTCTATCGGTTCTCCCTTCTATTCCAGTCTCGTATTGTTCGTGGAAAGAAGGATTGTCGGTATGCCTCTGTGTGGGCTCTAATCTCTCTGATTTTATCCTCATGGTCTCTTCGCGAGATATACGTAGGAGGGAGCAATATACTGCTTGACTCTTCGGTGAAGGTATGTTCTCGAAACTTTGACAAAAGCCCGTACCGAGCTACTGAGCGTCTCTCCTGCAGAGTCTTCCACTGGAGTTTATCTATCATCTCCGTAACGCTTTCGCGATTACTAAATGATCCTGTAACGAAGCGCGCTGCTCTCCGTTGGATCTTCTCTATGTCTTGTATCAACCCTATCTCGTACGGATCCCACGCTGCTGAGCAGTATTCAAGCAGTGGGCGAACAAGCGTACTGTAACCTACTTCCTTTGTTTTCGGATTGCATTTCCTTAGGATTCTTCCAATGAATCTCAGTCTGGCATCTGCTTTACCGACAATCAACATTATATGATCATTCCATTTTAAATCACTCCTAATGCGTACTCCCAGATAATTTATGGTATTAACTGCTTCCAGTTGCTGACCTGCTATTTTGTAGCTAAATGATAAAGGATCTATCTTTCTGTGTATTCGCAGCACATTACACTTGTCTACATTGAGATTCAGTTGCCATTCCCTGCACCATGCGTCAATTCGCTGCAGATCCTCCTGCATTTCAGTACAATTTTCCATTGTTACAACCTCTCGATACACCACAGCAACATCTGCAAAAAGCCTCAGTGAACTTCCGATGTCATCCACCAGGTCATTTATGTATATTGTGAATAGCAACGGTCCTATGACACTCCCCTGCGGCACACCTGAAATCACTCTTACTTCGGAAGACTTCTCTCCATTGAGAATGACATGCTGCGTCCTGTTATCTAGGAACTCATCAATCCAATCACACAATTGGTCTGATAGGCCATATTCTCTTACTTTGTTCAATAAACGACTGTGGGGAACTGTATCGAACGCCTTGCGGAAGTAAAGAAACACGGCATCTACCTGTGAACCCGTGTCTATGGCCCTCTGAGTCTCGTGGACAAATAGCGCGAGCTGGGTTTCACATGACCGTCTTTTTCGAAACCCATGCTGATTCCTACAGAGTAGATTTCTAGTCTCCAGTAAAGTCATTATACTCGAACACAATACGTGTTCCAAAATTCTACAACTGATCGACGTTAGAGATATAGGTCTATAGTTCTGCACATCTGTTCGACGTCCCTTCTTGAAAACGGGGATGACCTGTGCCCTTTTCCAATCCTTTGGAACGCTACGCTCTTCTAGAGACCTACGGTACACCGCTGCAAGAAGGGGGGCAAGTTCCTTCGCGTACTCTGAGTAAAATTGAACTGGTATCCCATCAGGTCCAGAGGCCTTTCCTCTTTTGAGCGATTTTAATTGTTTCTCTATCCCTCTGTCGTCTATTTCGATATCTACCATTTTGTCATCTGTGCGACAATGTAGAGAAGGAACTACAGTGCAATCTTCCTCTGTGAAACAACTTTGGAAAAAGACGTTTAGTATTTCGGCCTTTAGTCTGTCATCCTCTGTTTCAGTACCATTTTGGTCACATCTGTGCTTTAATATTTTAAAAAATCATGTTAGTGAAAGTATGACGTCATTTCAGAGTAGGAAATTAAGTATGTGATAAACGGAAATAATATGTAGTTACACTGCAACTTTTCTAAAGTTTTGTTTTCCTGACCTGTGGATGGAGTAAATTGAACTGCTACACTAAGTGATCAAAGGTATCCGGACACCCCCAAAAACATACATTATTCAAATTAGGTCCATTGTGCTGCCACCTACTACCAGGTACTCCATATCAGCGACCTTAGTAGTCATTAGACATCGTGAGAGAGCAGAATGGGGCGCTCCGCGGAAGGCACGGACTTCTAACGTGGTCAGGTGTTTGGGTGTGACTTGTGTCATACGCCTGTACGCAGGATTTCCACACTCCGAAACATCCCTTGGTCCACTGTTTCTGATGTGATAGTGAAGTGGAAACATGAAGGAACACCTACAGCACAAAAGCGTACAGGTCGACTTGTCTGTTGACTGACAGGGACCGCCGACAGTTGAAGAGGTTCGTAATGTGTAATACGCAGACATCTATCCAGACCACCACACAGGAGTTCCAGACTGCATCAGGATCCACTGCAAGTACAATAACAGTTAGGCGGGAGGTGCGAGAACTAGGATTTCATGGTTGAGCGGCTGCTCATAAGCGACGCAGCACGCCGGTAAATGCCAAACGATGCCTCGCTTGGTGTAAGGATGGTAAACATTGAACGATTGAGCAGTGGAAAAAAGGTTGTGTGGAGTGATGAATCACGGTACACAATGTGGCGATCCGATGGCAGGGTGTGCTATGGCAAATGCCCAGTCAACATAATCCGTCAGCACGTGTAGTGCCAACAACGGAGGCGGTGGTGTTATGGTGTGGTCGTGTTTTTCACCGAGGGGCTTGCATTTTGCGTGGCACTATCACAGCACAGCACAGATGTTTTAAGCATCTTCTTGCTTCCGACTGTTGAAGAGCAATTCGGGGAGGGCAATTACATCTTTCAACACGATCGACCACCTGTTCATAATGCACGGCTTCTGGCGGAGTGGTTTCACGACAATAACATCCCTGTAATGGACTGGCCTGCACAGAGTCCTGACTTGAATCCTACAGAAGACCTTTTGGATGTTTTGGAACGCCGACTTCGTGCCAGTCCTCATCGACCGACATCGACACCTCTCCTCAGTGCAGCACTCCGTGAAGAATGGGCTGCTATTCCCTAAGAAACCTTCCAGCATCTGATCGAAGGTGTGCCTGCGAGAGTGGAAGCTGTCTTCAAGGCTAAGGGTGGGCCAACACCATACTGAATTCTAGCTTTACCGATTGAGGGCGCCACGAACTTGTAACTCATTTTCAGCCAGGTGTCCGGATACTTTTGATCACATAATCTACTCCTTAGACTGATGCATCTGTGTTGTTGTCTTGAACAATACAAGTGATGTAATTACAGAAACGCTATCTGATAAACGTGTCGCCAGAGCTAAAATTGTGTAACAATATTTTTAACTACTTTAATAAAAGTTACCACAGATCCAAAAGAGTAAATTCAAAAACCAATCTTGTGTAACTACGTATCGTGCCAGAGTAAACACTGTTATAATACACGTCGTTACAATACGTGACTTGCAATTCCAACACTCAAAGTGGGCAGAATAAAAATACTACATAAGGTACTAATTGAATTTTGAAAGAATAAATCACCAAAATGTTCTCTAAAAATGCCCTGTGAATTAACGTACATAATACGACTGTACAAAATACCAAACCCTGAATAACACATACTCACATCTAACACTGCACTGTGAAAATAAAACTGTCTGCGTATGAAATGGAAACTGAAATAAACTTTACCTTTACTGATCTGATAGTGAATTCTGAGAAGCAAAGCTAACTGAATTACCTAATTGTTCTGCAAAACTGCCCCTAACAAATTTCGTGTGGTTTACCTGTGCCAACAGAATCTCGGTACTGCTCTAAGTGTTGAACATAAAGCAGAAGCAGGAAGAAAGCTTAATTGGAAAGCAATCCTTGCGCAAGTGCAATGCGAGGGCGTGGAACTATTTTAAGCAGATCATGATTTGCTTTTGCTTAGTGACGCTATGTTGGGCTCCATGCAGTGCGGCGAAACACATAATCAAAAAAAAAAAAAAAAAAAAAAAAAGAAAAATCTTTCGTGAGTAGAGAGAGAGAGCTGGAATTTAAATTTGTTAAAAAGATTGGAGGAAAACTGAGCCTTCAAAAACTGTATTGAAAAAATATACTCATTGTCTGACTATAACAATCGTCTTTACAGAATTTGTACTTTACAACAAATTTTACTCTATCAAAATTATGTACTGATATAGTGAAGAAGTAGTAAATTTATTACCTCTAAGTGCAAGCCATGTGAATAGAAAACTTTACTTATTCTCCTCTGAACAATGAAAGCAATTAGCCCAAACTAATAAAGAGAGATTCGACTAAAACGGTCCGTTATTCACACACATCATAATTTTGCGCAAGCAAGCAATGTAGTAACACTTTACCTCAAAAATCTTCACTTCAAAAATTAATCTTTACAAAATAATAATTCGTAATTCATTCTGCTCTGCAAGCCATTTCCATTCGCTCAGTAGCATAGCCAACACTCGACTCTTTTACTATCTGTTCTTAGAATGCTTACTGCAACACAACGCTACCAGAAACCGAAGACCACAGCACTTGTATACAGGACCTCTGTGGGTCAACATATCAACTATTGAAGACTCCTGTTTGAAAAACATCCGGTATACACATGTGAAACACCTCACGTCGAATTAAAATGTAGAGTCACATCACTTTTCTTAAATAACAAAAATAAACAAGCAGCAATATGACTTTAAATATGACGTCTGAACCAAGAAACCTACTGGCACAATTGAGAATACAACTTCGTAATTTGTATTACCAAACCACAGGACCACGAATCGTATTACACTGCTTTGCCTCGTTTCGTAAATATAACCATAAAAATCACGTAAGCACAGTCGAACAACAAGGATCCTGTACGTATTGACCGGTACAATAGGAATCTTGGCCTTACAGTTGGGTTCTGCTCATTACGATGGTACATAGCTGGGCCAGTAGTTACCTTGGCTTTCATTTACGACTGTTATTCTCGACTAACGAGAAAGAATTACACATTGTTATCTGTAAAAGGTCCTACGTATTGATAAAGATTCAAGCTCAGCTATATAATAAGAAACTGATTTCTTCATTACTTGTAGACTTACACGTCAGCTTCATGCCGAACTGCCTACCTAATTGGTCAATAGTCATAGTTATTTTGGTATTTCCAAATTAAGTAAGCCGTGACACGGAATTCGAATAGTGTGCTATGAAAAATGGGTGTCGTTATTATTTTGCATTTGGTGCAAGTTAGGTCACATGACGCTGCATATGAAATGTAGTTAACATATTGAAACTTTCTTTGGGCTTGAGAGGAGGTCTGTACCTGTATCTAAAATCGAGAAAATGTATTTTATGTATCACACTCGCTTCCGCCTAAAACGGTCATACATATCACATGAAAAGTAACTACAGATTTTTTCAATAGAATTATGTTTCTTTAAGGGCAATCAATAGCTTGTGCAACGACAAATTGTGTGGGTGTGGATCAACATAAGTGAAGAAATTACATGTTTATTTTATACAGACAATGAGCCATCTCATAGGTTATTGATCAGTCTTGTCCTCAGCTGCTTGTCTATTAACAGAGTAGGATCAAGGTACCATCCCAGTTGCAACTATCTTAGCATGAAGACCTGTAAAGTCTATTATGTTTTTGAAAAAAAAGCCAAATTTTACATGGCAGCGAGAGAAATGTTACTCATAACTTACCACTGGCGACACTTCCCTGAAAGAGAAAGAGCTTAAAAAGAAAATAAATCACTACTTATGTTGTGTGTGTGTGTGTGTGTGTGTGTGTGTATGTGAGTGAGTGTCCATGAGACAGGTTGCCACACGTGACTCAAAAATAACAAGCAGCATGTTTTTAAAACATTATTATACACAGAGAAAGAGGCATTAACTTTTTGTCTTTCAAATAAAAGTATACATTCTTTTAGCTCCAGATACTAATTCTCATCTAGGCAACATATCTATTTTGTAGATTTAAAGCTATGAACACACTGATGGTATGCAGAGCCCAGCTGACTACTTCTCCAGGTGAAAATAAATAACCAGTTATCTTTGATGTACTGTAAGATATTTGAAGTGAAAAATCTAGTCCTTCACCCTGCATGAGGATAGGAAGAAAAAATCGGAGCGCAATTTGTTGTGTATTGTTCCGTATATCTCAGATAACCGAAGAGCAGGATGAAAATTCTTTACCACGTTTACATTTCATCTGTTCTTTTTTAAAAACACCTAGTTCACAGGATTCCACAGAAATAGCAACAGACTTGGTAATATAATTTTGTCGTTTTTTTCTGTCAGAGAAGTCTCACCAGTGATGTGTTCTGCGTTACAATTTTATTGTTTCAATGACAAATTTGGCTTCTTTTACCAAACAGTTCTGAACTCTACAAAATTTAACTTCACTAACATGCTAGTGTACGTGTAATTGTAATGGGATCTTGCTGACATACTGTCAGGAAACGAACAACTGAGGACAAGATAGATCAATGGCTTATGAAATAGATCATTGTTGATGCAAAAATAAAACGTAATAGCAACATTTATGTTACCGCCTTACGTTGCTGCATACCCTCACAGTTTATCCTTTGATCAGCTCTCGACAACCCTTACCAAAAAAGAAAACACCAACTTTATTCCATCGAAAAAAAACCTATAGTTACCTCTGTTGCAATAAACGCGAAAGTTTCGAGTATTAACTAAATGCTAAAATACTATACTCTTTACGTGCTGCCATTTGCCTAAAGCTTGTTTCGATATCTTGAACCATTTATTAAAATCAGCGGATGTTATGAGTAATTCACTATAGCTCTACCACTTGTGCATGTGGGCGGAAATGAGGGTCAGACTTAAAATTTATTCTCTGGAGACTGGAAACAGATGTAGGTCACCCAAGTATAAAGAAAATTTCAGTATGTTAGTTAAATTTTATATGCATCAATATATGACCTACATTGTATCATTGCAAAATATTCGAATCTCGTGCAGGGGCTTACTGAGTTTGAAAGCATCGTAACTACACTCCTGGAAATGGAAAAAAGAACACATTGACACCGGTGTGTCAGACCCACCATACTTGCTCCGGACACTGCGAGAGGGCTGTACAAGCAATGATCACACGCACGGCACAGCGGACACACCAGGAACCGCGGTGTTGGCCGTCGAATGGCGCTAGCTGCGCAGCATTTGTGCACCGCCGCCGTCAGTGTCAGCCAGTTTGCCGTGGCATACGGAGCTCCATCGCAGTCTTTAACACTAGTAGCATGCCGCGACAGCGTGGACGTGAATCGTATGTGCAGTTGACGGACTTTGAGCGAGGGCGTATAGTGGGCATGCGGGAGGCCGGGTGGACGTACCGCCGAATTGCTCAACACGTGGGGCGTGAGTACATCGATGTTGTCG
Organism: Schistocerca cancellata; assembly: GCF_023864275.1. Classification (NCBI taxonomy): domain Eukaryota; kingdom Metazoa; phylum Arthropoda; class Insecta; order Orthoptera; family Acrididae; genus Schistocerca; species Schistocerca cancellata. The sequence goes on along the minus strand of NC_064627.1, from coordinate 922,487,176 downwards.
CCAGTGGTCGGCGGAAGGTGCACGTGCCCGTCGACCTGGGACCGGACCGCAGCGACGCACGGATGCACGCCAAGACCGTAGGATCCTACGCAGTGCCGTAGGGGACCGCACCGCCACTTCCCAGCAAATTAGGGACACTGTTGCTCCTGGGGTATCGGCGAGGACCATTCGCAACCGTCTCCATGAAGCTGGGCTACGGTCCCGCACACCGTTAGGCCGTCTTCCGCTCACGCCCCAACATCGTGCAGCCCGCCTCCAGTGGTGTCGCGACAGGCGTGAATGAAGGGACGAATGGAGACGTGTCGTCTTCAGCGATGAGAGTCGCTTCTGCCATGGTGCCAATGATGGTCGTATGCGTGTTTGGCGCCGTGGAGATGAGCGCCACAATCAGGACTGCATACGACCGAGGCACACAGGGCCAACACCCGGCATCATGGTGTGGGGGGCGATCTTCTACACTGGCCGTACACCACTGGTGATCGTCGAGGGGACACTGAATAGTGCACGGTACATCCAAACCGTCATCGAACCCATCGTTCTACCATTCCTAGACCGGCAAGGGAACTTGCTGTTCCAACAGGACAATGCACGTCCGCATGTATCCCGTGCCACCCAACGTGCTCTAGAAGGTGTAAGTGAACTACCCTGGCCAGCAAGATCTCCGGATCTGTCCCCCATGAAGCGTCGTCTCACGCGGTCTGCACGTCCAGCACGAACGCTGGTCCAATTGAGGCGCCAGGTGGAAATGGCATGGAAAGCCGTTCCACAGGACTACATCCAGCATCTCTACGATCGTCTCCATGGGAGAATAGCAGCCTGAATTGCTGCGAAAGGTGGATATACACTGTACTAGTGCCGACATTGTGCATGCTCTGTTGCCTGTGTCTATGTGCCTGTGGTTCTGTCAGTGTGATCATGTGATGTATCTGACCCCAGGAATGTGTCAATAAAGTTTCCCCTTCCTGGGACAATGAATTCACGGTGTTCTTATTTCAATTTCCAGGAGTGTAAATTACGCGAAGTAATTACTTAATTATGAAACAATGGTAATAAAAGATAAAACCGTGTGATTTTATGTGCCCTACGGTCCTTTGATATTCCTGACGGTATTTAAAGTTAATTCCCTGAGAGTGAATGAGCAAACTGCAGTAAAATGTTCATATTGTCGGACGTATCCTCAGACATGTCCCTTTTATTCATTTTTAAACACTGTACCGCCTTGTATAATAAATATTCACCTGGTTATCAGTAACATTTGTATTTTTGTAATTGCCTTGCTAACTGCTGTATCTGCGCAAAGCACGGCGCCTAATTTGCACCGAGCCGACCACCCACACACGATACCACACACACGCCGCCTCAGACACACACGGGGGCCCCAGGCCGTCTGCTGTGTCCGCCTTCCGGCTTATCTGCTTTGATCTCGAGCTCGTTTACGACTCCATTAATCAGCCGACGCACTATGGAGCCGCTCTCACGCCGCGACGCGCTCGGGTGTGTCTATGTGCGTGTAGCTGTTTGTGTGTGTGTGTGTGTGTGTGTGTGTACCCGCGTCTGCTTTGAAAACCAGGGTTCTCGCAGTTTCCCTCCTCTTAAAGCCATCCTAAAATGTGTAACTGAGTGCACTAAACACTGTAGACAGTAACTTCATCCCTGACTTCCGCAGCCCCCTTTGGGAAGCAACGCACGAAAAAAGAAGTAAGTCTTTTAACATCAAAGGCACACCTCCCTTTGAAAATTGTATGCAAGAAAAAACACGGTGCTTCCTGTTCCGCGAGCTCGAAAGGAGACTTCCCTTACAACAGAGACGCTTCGGCAACACAGTGACCTATTTCTTCTAGAAGGCCAAACAACAACGTCTTTTTAATAACTTCTTATTTAATTTATAGAATGAAGTTCAACTGAAGGGGCGCAATCTTAAATTCTCACAGATGTCTATGTACAGGGTGTTTCAAAAATGACCGGTATATTTGAAACGGCAATAAAAACTAAACGAGCAGCGATAGAAATACACCGTTTGTTGCAATATGCTTGGGACAACAGTACATTTTCAGGCAGACAAACTTTCGAAATTACAGTAGTTACAATTTTCAACAACAGATGGCGCTGCGGTCTGGGAAACTCTATAGTACGAATTTTCCACATATCCACCATGCGTAGCAATAATATGGCGTAGTCTCTGAATGAAATTACCCGAAACCTTTGACAACGTGTCTGGCGGAATGGCTTCACATGCAGATGAGATGTACTGCTTCAGCTGTTCAATTGTTTCTGGATTCTGGCGGTACACCTGGTCTTTCAAGTGTCCCCACAGAAAGATCGTCACAGGGGTTCATGTCTGGCGAAAAGGGAGGCCAATCCACGCCGCCTCCTGTATGTTTCGGATAGCCCAAAGCAATCACACGATCATCGAAATATTCATTCAGGAAATTAAAGACGTCGTCCGTGCGATGTGGCCGGGCACCATCTTGCATAAACCACGAGGTGTTCGCAGTGTCGTCTAAGGCAGTTCAAAGAATAAGTATGTTTTTAGTAGATTGTGGGGCATAAGTATCATTTGTCAGTCTTGACCACGTGGACAAATTCACGAAGAATGTCCAGATAGCGTGATGCAGTAATCGTTTCGGATCTGAAAAATGGGCCAATGATTCCTTTGGAAGAAATGGCGGCCCAGACCAGTACTTTTTGAGGATGCAGGGACGATGGGACTGCAACATGGGGCTTTCTCGGTTCCCCATATGCGCCAGTTCTGTTTATTGACGAAGCCGTCCAGGTAAAAATAAGCTTCGTCAGTAAACCAAATGCTGCCCACATGCATATCGCCGTCATCAATCCTGTGCACTATATCGTTAGCGAATGTCTCTCGTGCAGCAATGGTAGCGGCGCTGAGGGGTTGCGGCGTTTGAATTTTGTATGGATAGAGGTGTAAACTCTGGCGCATGAGACGATACGTGGACGTTGGCGTCATTTGGACCGCAGCTGCAACACGGCGAACGGAAACCCGAGGCCGCTGTTGGATCACCTGCTGCACTAGCTGCGCATTGCCCTCTGTGGTTGCCGTACGCGGTCGCCCTACCTTTCCAGCACGTTCATCCGTCACGTTCCCAGTCCGTTGAAATTTTTCAAACAGATCCTTTATTGTATCGCTTTTCGGTCCTTTGGTTACATTAAACCTCCGTTGAAAACTTCGTCTTGTTGCAACAACACTGTGTTCTAGGCGGTGGAATTCCAACACCAGAAACATCCTCTGTTCTAAGGAATAAACCATGTTGTCTACAGCACACTTGCACGTTGTGAACAGCACACGCTTACAGCAGAAAGACGACGTACAGAATGGCGCACCCACAGACTGCGTTGTCTTCTATCTCTTTCACATCACTTGCAGCGCCATCTGTTGTTGAAAATTGTAACTACTGTAATTTCGAAAGTTTGCCCGCCTGAAAATGTACTGTTGTCCCAAGCATATTGCAACAAACGGTGTATTTCTATCGCTGCTCGTTTAGTTTTTATTGCCGTTTCAAATATACCGGTCATTTTTGAAACACCCTGTAGATACTCCACTCAGTGGAATGCATTCCAGCTCTATTAACCCACTTTTGCTGCTACTATTAGCAGTCTAATCACGCCTTTCCGGAAACTTCTTTTCAAGCATATTGTGCCTAGCCTGGTTTCGTACTTATTTCTCTACTATGAAAAACGCTTGGATGTTCGAATAAGAGCGTAGTGTCTTTTTTCTTCTGCGACATTTTGAAATAAATTAAATGAGATTGGTTTTGTAATCTATGTGACGTGTTCAGAAATCCTATTGAAGCATATATCGACATATGACTGGGAAACGTCACAGTGGAAGGCATGTCAAAGTGCACAACACTTGCCAATATTGTATTTGCGAATAAGTTTTCCATTTCGTGTTATGTAGTATATATATTTTAAAGGACATATTCTTATTCTACCTTGTCCGTATTTATTAATATATTACGGCCGATTACCCCACTACCCTATTTCTGTGGTTATGTCATTCTTTTATGACGGATTTCATTTCTATCGATCGAACTACGTTTTCCTGGCCATCTGAAAATAGCCCACAGTTTCCACCTGCCATAGTGGGTAAACACGTACACGTTCTTCAATAAATACAGGCGAAGTGGAAAAATTAAATACTTATCTTTGTGCTCAAGTGCGTAGCCCAGGGTTGGTAGGCACTGTTAGTAAATTGCTGATTTGTTTTTATGAGGGCACATCAAGTTAAAGGAACACACCCAGTTGGTTCGTAACAGAACTCCAGGGTTTAAAAAACGCGTTACTGTTGCCTAAATGGCAGACTGTAACATTAATTAAATACCTGTTGGCTTTGTTGGGTTCTGTTTCGGGTTCTTCGACTGGAAATTCGTCAACAAGTGGCCACCAAAGAATTAACAGTTTTGTATTAATCAAAGGATCGCAGTTTTGAAGAGCGTTCTCCGCAGAATTCATCTGTCTCTACATCTACATCTATACTCCGCGAGCCACCTTACGGTGTGTGGCGGAGGGTACTTATTGTACCACTATCTGATCCCCCCTTCCCTGTTCCATTCACGAATTGTGCGTGGGAAGAACGACTGCTTGTAAGTCTCCGTATTTGCTCTAATTTCTCGGATCTTTTCGTTGTGATCATTACGCGAGATATATGTGGGCGGTAGTAATATGTTGCCCATCTCTTCCCGGAATGTGCTCTCTCGTAATTTCGATAATAAACCTCTCCGTATTGCGTAACGCCTTTCTTGAAGTGTCCGCCACTGGAGCTTGTTCAGCATCTCCGTAACGCTCTCGCGCTGACTAAATGTCCCCATGACGAATCGCGCTGCTTTTCGCTGGATCATGTCTATCTCTTCTATTAATCCAACCTGGTAAGGGTCCCATACTGATGAGCAATACTCAAGAATCGGACGAACAAGCGTTTTGTAAGCTACTTCTTTCGTCGATGAGTCACATTTTCTTAGAATTCTTCCTATGAATCTCAACCTGGCGCCTGCTTTTCCCACTATTTGTTTTATGTGATCATTCCACTTCAGATCGCTCCGGATAGTAACTCCTAAGTATTTTACGGTCGTTACCGCTTCCAATGATTTACCATCTATGGCGTAATCGTACTGGAATGGATTTCTGTCTCCACTTGCCTCTGGTGTTAATAAATGTATATTTTGTGTGCGAATCTTGTTTAAGGCGTTAAAATTTTCCTGAGACGAATGTTCGTCGAATGCGTAATTTTTTAAGATGACGCTAAAAATTACTTCACTATTAGAATGAAGGGTGTTGTAGCGTCTAAATTAGACATTTAAAATACGATCTTTAAGAAACGTAAACTATGTCTGTAGTCTTGCACAAGAAACCCAGTACAGATAATTTAAATCTCAGCTATCGCACATACTTTTGCTCGCTGACCTCGACCTCACAGAGGAAGATCAAAAGTAACATTCCACTTGAGACCTAGCAAGACACGAATATTGGTTATGTGCGGTTAGTCACAATTTCCTGTACGGAGATTAAAGACAATAAAAACTCTTATATTCTGGTGAACATCAAGGGAGCACTGGTCTTATTATTTAATTATGTTCGGAATCTATTACTAATTACTTGTGGAGATATTTGTTAGACTGTACTAATTTTGAGTATTTCCAATGAAGCCAATGAAAGAGAGGATGCATTAGAAAAGAGCCTGATTCTAATATGTTACTCTTTATAATTAAATTATAATCATTACTAATATGGTTTCTCATAAAATATTTCGAGTGAGAAGGTTCCATGATGTGCTTCACACATCATGTAAATGTAGGTAGTGACATAAAAGTGCACTTTTACTATACAGGGTTCTAAAATTCCTTTTACAAACATCTAGGTCTTGTGGGGGGGGGGGGGAAGGGGGGGAGTCAGTAGATAATATTTTGAATCAGAAGCTATGCCCGGAAATGTTTCCGTGCTACATCCCTTTGAAAAAATATTTGATAAGTAGGTATTCAACAGGGTAGTTATGGTGGGGATGGTCAGATCGGCTGATGTCATTTGACGTCCACTTTACTTCTCTGACCAATGGAGGGCCACAGTCACGCATGCTGACGGTGAAAGTACCACTTTCTCAAAGTCGTTCCGCAGTTGCGGCGAAAAGAGTAAGCGATGGAGTCGGGCGGAGTGGATAACGACTTGATAAAGGTGCCGAGTAGCTCTTCCAATACCGTGAGTTTTGCCATGCAGAAGCATAATATCGGGGTATTCTGCAAATGTGTACTCAAGCATGTTGCTCTTGACGGATCTGTGAATGGGCTCGAACCAGGTCTGAGAGGTAGGACAGACGTCAAATGTGATCAGCAGACCCGATTTAAGCAGCCCCCACCATGACTACCCTATTGCATACCTTCGTAGCAAACATTATTTCAAACGGTTGTAGCACGGACGTGGTATGTTTCAGGACATTGGTTTAAATTCAAGACATTGTCTACAGTCAGTCTCCTCTACAATTTTATAGCACCAGGTATATTGTGGATTTTAACAACTGACAGGCGTCAAAAGAGTGCTACATATGTAGACATGTCAAGTTCCAAATCGCGCATTTTAGCTTTTATATTTCCTTTGTGACAAACCTGTTATTTTTGACAATTCTGTGTGGAATGTGCAGTACACCCTCCATTAAAATGTTAACATGGCATGAGTATTGTACGTGCAATGGAACGTGACATACAACCAAAAAATGTTTGAAGATCTGAAGATGACAGTCTTACCTGTCGAAGCTGGTCAATGAAAAATAGATTTGAACGGGATCTGGGCTATAAAAAAATTCCTTCAAAGTTATTAATAGGTTTTCAATAACAACCATTTCTCTTAGTCAGTTTCGTCTTATAATCTGTCAAAGAGAAAATTACACGATTCCAATTCAGTAGGTGTTCAGAAAATAACTGTACACAGGAAGAGTCAGAGATACGAGGGTTGGAACTTAAATAGTGGCAGCTATTTATTCAAAATCGATACAAAAGAGTTACATGTTTTCACCTGTTACTGTCCTTTAAAGTAGTCACCAGCGTTGTGTAGAACCCGTTGCCAGCGATGTGGAAGGCGTAGTATACCGTTAGCAGAACCTGTTCTGTTGATGGTGAGAATGGAGCGGTTTACTGCCTGTCGAATCTTCGGAACATCAACTTCGGAATCAAATCAAAGTCACAAGGACTTAATTCCGGTGAGTATGGTGGATGGTACAGTACTTCCCAGTCCGATCGACAGAACAAAGCAGCCACAGCTTGCGCTGTATGCGCCCGCTCATTGTCGGGCAAAATAATGGGTGGGTTGCGCAGAAAGTGTCGCCGCTTCTTTCGCAAAGCTGATAGCAGATGATGCTCCACAAGAAAAGCTAGTGTACATCATTTTGCACGACAAAGCGCGGGCGCATACAACGCGAGCTGTGGCTGCTCTCTTCGGTCGATGGGACTGGGAAGTACTGTACATCCACCATACTCCCCGGACTTAAGTCCTTGTGACTTTCATTTGATTCCGAAGATGAAGGAACCACTTCGTGGCATTCGCTTCAGAACTGTTCTAGAGATTCGACAGGCAGTAGACCGCTCCATTCGCACCGTCAACAGAACAGGCTCTGATAAAGGTATACATGCCTTCCACATCGCTGGCAACTGGTTCTACACAACACTGTTGACTGCTTTGAATTCAGTAGTATTCAAAGAACTGTGACTGACGACCCGACAATAGGGAGCTAACATGCATGGAGATTAGAAAATGTTGCTTTAATAATGGCTAGGCACTAGCCGAAATCTGGATTTGCGTAATAAAACTTACAAAAAAAAAAGGACGACTGATTGTTGAGCTCTATAATTTAAAATCACATAACAGTCGCTGAGTGCACCCACTATCCCAATGGACTGTTCAAATTTGTATTGCGATTTCATTCACCGAATCCTTGTAACCTCACATTAAAACATCCACAGAAGGTAGATTCAATGGTAATGGGACGGAGGATCAAGTATTTGTTGTTCAGGAGCTCACCGATATTTGTATTGAAGCGTGACTATGGTTAGTGTCCTGAGCCGAAAGTGCTATATGGAGTTTCACCACCCCGGACGGTACGTGGCTATCGCATCACCTCGAAACAGACTGCGGTTGAAACAAGGCCTTAACCATCATACTTCTTTTAGAAAGCGAAGAAATTTCGGCCGGTCGGAGTGGCCGTGCGGTTCTAGGCGCTGCAGTCTGGAGGCGAGCGACCGCTACGGTCGCAGGTTCGAATCCTGCCTCGGGCATGGATGTGTGTGATGTCCTTAGGTTAGTTAGGTTTAATTAGTTCTAAGTTCTAGGCGACTGATGACCTCAGAAGTTAAGTCGCATAGTGCTCAGAGCCATTTGAACCATTTTGAAGAAATTTCAAAATTTTGTTTTCTACATCTACACACATACTTGGCCAGCGACCGTACGGTTCTTGGCGGAGGATATCCTGTACCACTACTAGTTATTTCCTTTCCTGTTCCACTTGCAAATAGAGCGAGGAAAAAACTACTGCCTGTGTGCCTCCGTATGAGCCCTGATTTCTCGTATATTATCTTCGTGCTCCGTACGCCAAATGTGCGTTGGCAGCAGTAGAATCATTCTGCAGCCAGTTTCAAAGGCCAATTCTCTAAATTTTCTCAATACTGTCCTCAAAATAACGTCTCCTTCCCTCCAGAGATTCCCATCTCAGTTCCGGCAGCATCCTAGTAGTACTTGCGTGTATTCAAATCTACCAGTAACAGATGTAGCAGCCTGCCTCTGAATTGTTTCGACGTCTTCCTCTAATCCGACCTTTTACGGATCCCAAACACCAGAGCAGTATTCAAGAATAGGTCGCACCAGCGGCTTATATGCATTCTCCTTTACAGATGAAGCGCACCACAAATTCCAAGACGCCTGCCAATAAAACATTCGCCTTTCCTACCGCAATCCTCACATGCTCGTTCCATTTCAGATCGCTACTCGCAGATATTTAAAAGTCGCTACTGTGTCAAGCAGCATACTACTGTTGCTGTATCCAAACATTGTATGTTTTTCGTAGTCATCCGCATTAACTTACACTTTTCCACATTTAGGGATAGTTGTCATTTATCAACTGAACTAGAAATTTTGTCTAAATCATCTTGTATCCTCCTAAATTCACTTAACTTCGACACCTTACTGTACGCCAAAGCATGATAAGCAAATAACCGCAGATTGCTGCCCATGCTTTGCGTCAGATCATTTATATGTATGGAAAATAATAGCGACCCTATTGCACTTCCCTGGGGTACTACTCACGATAACCTTGTCTGTGATAGACACTCGCCGTCGAGGACAACATGCTATGTTCTATTACATATGAAGTTTTCGAGCAACTCACATATCTGGGAACCTATTACAGATACTCGTACTGTGGTCAACAGTCTATAGTGGCGTTCTATTCAGAAATCAGAAATACGAAAAGGGCCTGTAGCTCTTCATCAATAGTTCGCAGCGTACCATGTGAGGAAAGAGCAAGCTAAGTTTCGCACTAGCGATGCTTGCTAAAACCATGCTGAATCCTGGGCATAGACTTTACAGTCTCTACGAAATGTATTATATTCGAACTGATAATACGTTCAAGATTTCTGCAGCAAATCGATTTTAAGGTCATTGGTCCGTAATTTTAAGGGTCCGTTCTCTTACCATTCTTATGGCATTTGCCTTCTTGATGGCAAATGATTGCGCAATGTGACTCCACATAGGAAAAGCCTTGTTGTGATGCCGGTGGGGTTCTTAACTGGAGGGATGTTTCGAGGAGCCCGCTGGTTGGTGAAGATAGAGAAAAGGATAAAATGAAATTTGACAGTTATTCTTTCTTGTTACGGGGGTCTTACAGCTGTTGCCGCATCTCGCATCTCTGTAGCCAAATGCCTCGATCTCACTATTCTTCCTCTTCGTCGTTTCTTGGATACCACTTACCCAGACTTCCCGTGGTTTTCCTTATCTTCTCCTTCCAGGAGGTTGGCATGAAAGTTCTCACTTGGGCCAGCTGTCTTCATCCATTCTTTTGAAATGTCCAAGCTATATTAGTTGCATTCGTTCTATTTTATCAGTAATACTATATTTAGTGTGTCTTTTCTCTTATTTCCTCATTTATTACGTGGTCAGGTCAGGAAATTCTACTGGCTCTTTCCAAGTCATCGAGTTTTAAAGCTCTAAGTCTCTTTTTATTTCCTTCAGTAAGTCCCCAGGATTGCAGCATTCAGTCCCACAGTTTGTTACCGGTTCAACGACGTATGTGTACAAATGAATTATAACCCTTAAACTACTATTTTAGGACCAAAGTACAGGGTTTTATTTTCGGATAGCTGCCCTTTCCTGCATGATCACTGTTAGATATCTTTGTCATATCTTCCATCACGTGGTAGGATACTACTCATGTATTTAAATTCTTTACACACTTTAAAAAGATAATCTGAAAGTTATACAGTGTGTAAAAAGGACTTAGAGTTGTTTTTGTTGTTGTTGTTGTGGTCTCCAGTCCTGAGACTGGTTTGATGCAGCTCTCCATGCTACTCTATCCTGTGCAAGCTTCTTCATCTCCCAGTACCTATTGCAACCTACATTCTTCTGAATCTGCTTAGTGTATTCATCTCTTGGTCTCCCTCTACGATTTTTACCCTCCACGCTGCCCTCCAGAACTAAATTGGTGATCCCTCTATGTCTCAGAACATGTCCTACCCACCGATCCCTTCTTCTAGTCAAGTTGTGCCACAAGCTCCTCTTCTCCCCAATTCTATTCATTACCTCCTCATTAGTTATGTGATCAACCCACCTAATCTTCAGCATTCTTCTGTAGCACCACATTTCGAAAGCTTCTATTCTCTTGTTGCCTAAGCTATTTATCGTCCACGTTTCACTTCCATACATGGCTACACTCCATACAAATACTTTGAGAAACCACTTCCTGACACTTAAATCAATACTCGACGTTAACAAATTTCTCTTCTTAAGAAACGCTTTCCTTGCCATTGCCAGTCTACATTTTATATCCTCTCTACTTCGACCATCATCAGTTATTTTGGTCCCCAAATAGCAAAACTCCTTTACTACTTTAAGTGTCTCATTTCCTAATCTAATTCCCTCAGCATCACCCGACTTAATTCGACTACATTCCATTATCCTCGTTTTGCTTTTGTTGATGTTCATCTTATACCCTCCTTTCAAGATACTGTTCAAATGCTCTTCCAAGTCCTTTGCTGTCTCTGACAGAATTACAATGTCATCGGCGAACCTCAAAGTTTTTATTTCTGCTCCATGGATTTTAATAACTACTCCGAACTTTTCTTTTGTTTTCTTTATTGCTTGCTCAATATACAGATTTAATAACATCGGTGAGAGGCTACAACCCTGTCTCACTCTCTTCCCCACCACTGCTTCCCTTTCATACCCCTCGACTCTTATAAGTGCCATCTGCTTTCTGTACAAATTGTAAATACCCTTTCGCTCTCTGTATTTTACCCCTGCCACCATCAGAATTTGAAAGAGAGTATTCCAATCAACATTGTGAAAAGATTTCTCTAAGTCTACAAATGCTAGAAACGTAGGTTTGCCTATCCTTAATCTTTCTTCTAAGATAAGTCGTAGGGTCAGTATTGCCTCACGTGTTGCAACATTTCTACGGTATCCAAACTGATCTTCCCCGAGGTCGGCTTCTATCAGTTTTTCCATTCGTCTGTAAAGAATTCGCGTTAGTGTTTTGTAGCTGTTGCTTATTAAACTGATAGTTCGGTAATTTTCACAACTGTCAACACCTGCTTTCTTTGGGATTGGCATTATTATATTCTTCTTGAAGTCTGAGGGTATTTCGCCTGTCTCATACGTCTTGCTCACCAGATGGTAGAGTTTTGTCAGGACTGGCTCTCCCAAGTTTCTCAGTAGTTCTAACGGAATATTGTCTACTCTACATCCTCTTCCATTTCCATAATATTGTCCTTAAATACATCGCCCTTGTATAGGTCCTCTATATACTCCTTCCACCTTTCTGCTTTCCCTTCATTGCTTAGAACTGGGTTGCCATCTGAGCTCTTGATATTCATACAAGTGGTTCTCCTTTCTCCAAAGGTCTCTTTAATTTTCCTGTAGGCTGTATCTATCTTACCCCTAGTGAGATAAGCCTCTACATCCTTACATTTGTCCTCTAGCCATCCCTGCTTAGCCATTTTGCACTTCCAGTCGATATCATTTTTGAGACGTTTGTATTCCTTTTCGCCTGCTTCATTTACTGCATTTTTATATTTTCTCCTTTCATCAACTAAATTTAATATTTCTTCTGTTACCCAAGGGTTTCTACTAGCCCTCGTCGTTTTACCTATTTGATCCTCTGCTGCCTTCACTATTTCATCCCTCAAAGCTACCCATTCTTCTTCTACTGTATTTCTTTCCCCCAATCCTGTCAATTGTTCCCTTATGCTCTCCCTGAAACTCTGTACAATCGCTGGTTCTTTCAGTTTATCTAGGTCCCATCTCCTTAAATTCCCACCTTTTAAGATTGCAGTTTCTTCAATTTTAATCTGCAGTTCATAACCAATAGATTGTGGTCAGAGTCCACATCTGCCCCTGGAAATGTCTAACAATTTAAAACCTGGTTCCTAAATCTCTGTCTTACCATTATATAATCTATCTGATACCTTTTAGTATCTCCAGGGTTCTTCCATGTATACAACATTCTTTCATGATTCTTAAACCAAGTATTAGCTATGATTAAGTTATGCTCTGAGCAAAATTCTACCAGGCGGCTTCCTCTTTCATTTCTTAGCCCCAATCGATATTCACCTACTACGTTTCCTTCTCTCCCTTTTCCTACTGACGAATTCCAGTCACCTATGACTAATAAATTTTCGTCTCCCTTCACTACCTGAATAATTTCTGTTATCTCATCATACATTTCATCATTTTCTTCGTCATCTGCAGAGCTAGTTGGCATATAAACTTGTACTACTGTAGTAGGCGTGGGCTTCGTGTCTATCTTGGCCACAATAATGCGTTCACTGTGCTGTTTTTAGTAACTTAGCCGTACACCTATTTTTTTATTCATTATTAAACCTACTCCTGCATTACCCCTATTTGATTTTGTATTTATAACGCTGTATTCACCTGACTAGAAGTCTTGTTCCTCCTGCCACCGAACTTCACTAATTCCCACTATATCTAACTTTAACCAATCCATTTCCCTTTTTAAATGTTCTATCCTACCTGCCCGATTAAGGGATCTGACATTCCACGCTCCGATCCGTAGAACGCCAGTTTTCTTTCTCCTGATAACAACGTCCTCTTGAGTAGTCCCCGCCCGGAGATCCGAATGGGGGACTATTTTACCTCCGGATTGTTTTACCCAAGAGGACGCCATCATCATTTAATCATACAGTAAAGCTGCATGCCCTCGGGAAAAATTACGGCTTTAGTTTCCCCTTGCTTTCAGCCGTTCGCAGTACCAGAACAGCTAGGCCATTTTGGTTAGTGTTATAAGGCCGGATCAGTCAATCATCCCGACTGTTGCCCTGCAACTACTGAAAAGGCTGCTGCCCCTCTTCAGGAACCACACATTTGTCTGGCCTCTCAATAGATACCCCTCCGTTGTGGTTGCACCTATGGTACGGCTATCTGTATCGTTGAGGCACTCAAGTCTCCCCACCATCGGCAAGGTCCATGGTTCATGCGGGGGGGGGGGGGGGGGGGATTAGAGTAATCCGACTAAAATCAAATTAAAAAGAGATTGTTATATTAAATTATATGTACGTGAAGACGATTGCAATGATACAGAACATTATCTATTGGAAGAAAAACGGTAGAGGCGAGGCAGAACCACTGACGGGAACTCCGAGCAACGAAAGGGAGGAATGAAAGAGTGTAGCGAACGAAAGAGCAGAGGAGAGATCGGGAGAGCTGGTGCTAGACCACAGTGGATATCAGATGTGTTGCAACGTCGAGGTTATCAGCTCAGACGTGTTGCCCGGCGCGGCCGTGAAACAGCGTCGTGATGTAAACTTTGCTAATTTTCCTCACAGTCAAGGGTCGTAATTCACGAAAGTGCGCTCATGATCAACAAGCTGTTAAGTTGGGAACGTACACGTTGACACGTGTGGTAAATGTAAGAACAGTAACTAAATTTCGTAGCATCTGACCAAAGATATGAATAACGAAGTGTCGCGCTTTTGGCGGTGCTGATGACTAATGCCGAATTAGCGTGTTAGTGGAACAATCCTAACAAGAATAGGGTTTAAGTCGTTACCACATTTACCGTGAAATTTATCGTGGTCGTTTTATGTGGCAGACGATTACGCGAATGCTTTTGATAAAAACAATGCGAAGCTTGCTTTGTCATCTCAATAAATTGATATTGCTCCATTATTGATGGTGAACTGTACAAGTGCAGCTATATATTAAAATTCAAGACACTGAGCTCATTCTTTGCTTTCCACAAATATTACTCCGGTTCAACCGAGGATATACAACTTTTTCCGCACTCTTGGAATCAGCGTTAGTATGCACTGCTTAGAGAATTCAGAGTGCCGACGCCCGTTGCAGCTGAAACATCTAGAAGAGTCACCTGCAAGATCAACAAGAAATGAGTGACCTCCAAATGACAAGCCAATGCCCAGTGAACCCATAACTTGTGCATTAGGTCTTTAATAGTGGATCATTGATTTTAACAGACTGGAATGTCAATAACAGTAATTCAATTTCCATCATAAAATGTCATGTTTAGCATACTGTAATTTCAAACACAGTAATTCAAGTTAGCTACATCATGAAAGACAGAACCTTTGGAAATCCTGACCACTTGACCACTTGATAGTTAATTGTAACATTGTAGTCATAATACAGATGTATGTGCATGAGGACATCAAAAGTAAATTGCACGTGTCTTCCCACGCTGAGATCATTGCACAGTAAGAGCGGCACATTGTCATGAGAAGGTACAACTTCCAGGTTCTCTGTAGACACAGGTCTGGTGCAGTACGGATAACAACTGCGTCACAGTGTGAGAGTGAAAGAACACAGCAACTGGAAACGTAGTCCAAAGTAAGGGGTAACGTACAACTTTTGCGGGCAAAACGTCTACATTGGACATTCAGTGTGAAGTTCTTGTGGTACATGGTTCAAACGCAATGTTATCGGCATGGTGCCAACGTGGTGCCACCCAGATGTGGGTGATTCTGTGTGGGAATGAAAGCTTTGATATCGTCCAGAAATCGCGGTGCCACGCCAAAGTCTGCAACACATATCGATACCATGTACGTTAGAGAGGTCTCGTTGCTACCCTCAACGACGGATGACAGGCGCTCCTGAAGAGTACACCTCCGCTCTCAGCAGCGCCCTCTCACCAGAGGTCAAAATACAGCCTAACATCGAAACGCTCTGCTCCAGTTCTTGACCTTATCTGAAGGAGTCAGCGTCATGGTATAGGACTAATAAGTTGTTAATGTTTCTGATGAACTTGTGCTTTAGTAAATGTTGAACATTGTATGAGGTGCATTCAAGTTCTAAGGCCTCCGATTTTTTTTCTCTGGACTGGAAAGAGATAGAAAAATGCGCATTGTTTTAAAATGAGGCCGCATTCATTGTCAATACGTCCCAGAGATGGCAGCACCGTATGGCAGATGGAATTTTACCACCAGCGGCGAGAATGAGAACTGTTTTAAATACTTAAAATGGCGACGTTTTCCTTACTTGAACAGCGTGCAATCATTCGTTTTCTAAATTTGCTTGGTGTGAAAGCCGGTCTGATGACATGATCGAGAAAGTGGAGAGAATTGTTTTGGGGGATTGCCGAATGACTTGTAAGTAGGCTATGTAAGCAGGCTGTTTAGGTTCTTATATTGGTAACACCACCGCCACGTAGCGCTCTCTGTATGAAAATCACTGGCTGTGCTGTTTGCAGTCTGTGGCTAGTTTGCATTGTTGTCTGCCATTGTAGTGTTGGGCAGCAGCAGCTGGATGTGAACAGCGTGTAGCGTTGCGCAGTTGGAGGTGAGCCGCCAGCAGTGGTGGATGTGGGGAGAGAGATGGCGGAGTTTTGAAATTTGTAACACTGGATGTCATGAACTACTATATATATATTATGACTGTTAAGGTAAATACATTGTTTGTTCTCTATTAACATCTTTCAATTGCTAACTATGCCAATCAGTAGTTAGTGCCTTCTGTAGTTTGAATCTTTTATTTAGCTGGCAGTAGTGGCGCTCGCTGTATTGCACTAGCTTGAGTAACGAAGATTTTTGTGAGGTAAGTGATTTGTGAAAGGTACAGGTTAATGTTAGTCAGGGCCATTCTTTTGTAGGGATTTCTGAAAGTCAGATTGCGTTGCGCTAAAAAATATTGTGTGTCAGTTTAAGCACAGTCTTGTATAATTGTTCTAAGGGGACGTTTCATATGTCGACCCTTAGCCTAGGATACCTCACTGGAATCTTCTGATTTTTTCTTGTAGTTTGTGTAATTAGTGTAGATTTTGTTTATTGCTAGCGCGTAATTGTAGAGAGAATCTCCTTTGTAGTGCAGCCTTTCATTATTGTACAGTAAAAAAGTTGTGGCATGCATGTAGATTTGCTCCAAGTATTTCGCATCTACGCTTGCAATTAACGAGATATTATTTTCAGTGCTATGTTAATGTGTTCCCCTATTTTTTCTCTTCAAATAGTGTTTTTCTGTGTTGTCGTGTGAAATATTGTGACAATAATGGCGTGTGAAAAACATAACACTAGGCTCCAAAGTAAACTGAGAAATAATAGTGACGACGAGCGTAGCTTATCAACACCACTGTGTAGTGAATTAACAGACATTCGAAGTAGTAATTTGGTAATTGTGTATAGGGAAATGGAGCGGGCGGCACACAATGGCGTAGGCAGTGAAACAATTAGTGAACAGGGAAGCATTATCGATCGATCGCTTGGCAACAGGTCGCCTCAGGAATCCGAAATGACAGGACACAATTTTGCAAATACTGTAGATTCAGGTTGTGCGTCCTCACTGTTTTCTCAAATAAGTCAAGACACATTTTCTGCTTGTCAAAATCTGAATGCTGCCAGTGCAAATGCACTGCCGAAAAGCGTAGAGGAACAGATTCCAGACACTAATGCATTGTTATTACAGCTAATGCAACAAATGGAACAAAATCAGAGACAAACACAGCAAAGGCTTCAAAAGTTAGACACAATGGAACAAAATCTTCAAAAGTTAGACACAATGGAACAAAAGCTTCAAAAGTTAGACTCAGTGGAACATAAGCTTGAACAAACACGTGAAGATTTAACTAATGAGTTACATAACATAAAATCGAAATGTCAAAAAGTCTGTAATGATGTAAAAACACAAATTTGTGAGCATTTTCAACCTATTTTTTCGCAGCATGAAAATGCATTACAGAATCACGAAGCAGCCATGAAAGAACTCCAAACTATTGTTCATGAAAATCACGAAACCTTGCAAGCTAAAATTGACTCGGTTGCATCTGCCGATTCGGTTACGCAACTTGCAAAAACTCAAGAAAACTTAAAGGACACTGTAGATACGATTTCAACACAAATGGACACTCTGAAACTTGGTTCAGAAAAACACACTGAGGAAATAAGTACACTATCGGAGAAAGTAGCCGAACTTTCGGATCAGTTCACTAACTTATCTGCAAAGGTAGATGATGATCTGAATGACACAAGACCTGTAGACATCAGTGACACAGAAGAGTGCGAACAAATTAGGAAATTCAAGCAAAATCAGAATCAAATTAATACGCAACACCAAAGAGAAATCTGGGAAGTACAAGATCAGCTGACACAGGTAATACAAGAATTACGTATTTCAGAGGACACTCGCGCTCCAATACGGGAAGAGGGACATAGAAATACGGAACAGACACAAAATAATAACTCAGGGCACTTCGGAAATTATGAAAGAAATTGGCAAGGTACACCGAATTTTGAGATGGAACCGCCGACACGACGTAACAATGACCGATATGCTACTCGCCGACACGATGATTTTGACTATAAGCTGTTCATTACTACACGTAAATTCAAAACGTTTAAGAATTCTGCCAACAACATTCATGCACAAGCGTGGCTCCATCAATTCTCTCATTGTTTTCCTCCCAACTGGTCATTGGAGCACAGGTTAGAATTTATGTGTGGCTACTTGGAGAATGAACCAGCTGTAAGAATGCGATCGGTCATTCACGATTGTCACAGTGAAGGAGAATTTTACCATGCGTTCCTCTCAGCATATTGGTCTCAAGCTACACAAGACTGAGTAAAACATAGCATCATAATGATGAAACATTTCGAACAATCTGAATTTTCCATTCTTGTGAAATATTTTGAAGACATGTTGCACAATAATCAGTACCTGTCAAACCCATACAGCCCCTCAGAACTCATCCGCATTTGCTTAATCAAACTGTCTGAACATTTATGACATATTATTTTAGCAGGACGTTGCAAAGACGACATTGAAGTTTTTCAGGGACTGTTACAAGAACTGGAAAGTGACACTGACAATCGCGGAACGCGAAAATAGGAGCACAACAATTACAGATCACATCCGTCACAATTCCACGATGACAGAAATAATATACGACAAGGCTATTCTTTCAATGTAAATCGTGACCGAAACAGACACCACCCGTATGACAACCGTTGGCAGAGTCGTAATAATTAAAGGGAAAGATCACCTCTCCGCAGTAATGACTATCACAGAGACAATCAGAGAAACAGACAATATGGGAACCAAAATAATTATTATCAAGGGAGACAGAATAACTTTAGACGCAATGGTCCAGCGCGCAGTTACGACTCAAGGAGAAATTCTCCACCACGTGATCGACAAGAAAGAAACTATGGAATCTACTGACATGACGACAGACGATATGATCGTAACGACAGACCTGAACTGCATCAGAACTGGCGGGATTTAAACAGGGCAGGGCCCTCTCGTCACGGTGAATTTGTAGAAGTTAGGTCTCCAAATCCCAATAACGACGCGCGCCAACAAAGAGACAATAGGCAATGACTCACACCGCTGGCAGCCACAAAACGTACTTATGAAACTGACGGCGCAGCTGCCGTAGCTAGTAATTACGTAAAAATGGAAGACATTAGGGACATCTTACTCCAGGAACACGACATAAAACATAACAACATTGCATATCCTGTGATTCACATTACTGTAAATGACGTAAAATTTACGGCAGTACTTGACTCTGGCAGTCCCATTTCAGTAATTAGTGAAACAGCTTTTAGCAAATGCAACAAATCGAACGATTGCTCCACACTTCCGTTACGTAAGATTAAATTACAAGTTGCAATCTTTGGAAAAAGTGTAGATGTATGCCAACAAACCAATTTAGAATTCTTTTGCCAAAGCCACAGCTTCTCTATGAACTTTCTTATTGTTCCATTATTGTCGACGGAAATTATACTGTGAGTAGACTTTTTGAATGAATACAAAGCAATCTTAAGCTTTCACGATGCTGAAATAAGTTTAGAGAAAGAAGGTAAGTCAATAGCTTTGAAATTTGAAGACTGGCTCTCAAACCATGACGAGGAAATTAATCGGCTTTACCTTCTGTTAGACAACAGTTCGGAATTTTCTACGGAACTAGACACTAACAATCACTCTGCAAGTACTGACAGGGATGATATCGACGGCATATTTGGAACTAATGAGTTAATTCAGAATAAAATTCAAACAATTGAGAATTGTAATGACACTGATAGGCAGGACCTTTTTGAGATTTTACAAGCACATTCTACAGTTTTTACTCACAAAACGGGAACAATCAAGGGATTTCAATACCAATTTCGTGTTCGTGAGTATACTAAATTTTGTGTTAGACCATACGTAATTCCAGCACATTATAGGGACCGTGTTAGAACAGAAATACAATCAATGCTTGACAAGGGCATTATTGAGCCTGCAGTAAGCTCATACAACAATCCGTTACATGTTGTTGAGAAGAAAAATGGATCGATCAGGCATGTCTTAGATTCGAGACAAATCAATACTATCATTATTCCTGAAACAGACAGGCCGCAGACGATGGAAGAACTTCTTCAAAATATTAATGGTGTAAAAGTGTTGTCTTCCATTGATCTCAGATTTCTTTGTTTCGGCGTTTGTTATCAGTTTCGGAAACTTCCTTTTGGTTTGAACATTTCTTTGGCAGCATTCATTCGCGGGCTAAATTCCATATTACCTGAGTTCTTAAAACATCCGGACCGCAGCGACGCACAGATGCACGCCAAGACCGTAGGATCCTACGCAGTGCCGTAGGGGACCGCACCGCCACTTCCCAGCAAATTAGGGACACTGTTGCTCCTGGGGTATCGGCGAGGACCATTTGCAACCGTCTCCATGAAGCTGGGCTACGGTCCCGCACACCGTTAGGCCATCTTCCGCTCACGCCCCAACATCGTGCAGCCCGCCTCCAGTGGTGTCGCGACAGGCGTGAATGGAGGGACGAATGGAGACGTGTCGTCTTCAGCGATGAGAGTCGCTTCTGCCTTGGTGCCAATGATGGCCGTATGCGTGTTTGGCGCCGTGCAGGTGAGCGCCACAATCAGGACTGCATACGACCAAGGCACACAGGGCCAACACCCGGCATCATGGTGTGGGGTGCGATCTCCTACACTGGCCGTACACCACTGGTGATCGTCGAGGGGACACTGAATAGTGCACGGTACATCCAAACCGTCATCGAACCCATCGTTCTACCATTCCTAGACCGGCAAGGGAACTTGCTGTTCCAACAGGACAATGCACGTTCGCATGTATCCCGTGCCACCCAACGTGCTCTAGAAGGTGTAAGTCAACTACCCTGGCCAGCAACATCTCCGGATCTGTCCCCCATTGAGCATGTTTGGGACTGGATGAAGCGTCGTCTCACGCGGTCTGCATGTCCAGCACGAACGCTAGTCCAGCTGAGGCGCCAGGTGGAAATGGCATGGCAAGCCGTTCCACAGGACTACATCCAGCATCTCTACGATCGTCTCCATGGGAGAATAGCAGCCTGCATTGCTGCGAAAGGTGGATATACACTGTACTAGTGCCGACATTGTGCATGCTCTGTTGCCTGTGTCTATGTGCCTGTGGTTCTGTCATTGTGATCATGTGATGTATCTGACCCCAGGAATGTGTCAATAAAGTTTCCCCTTCCTGGGACAATGAATTCACGGTGTTCTTATTTCAATTTCCAGGAGTGTATAAAATCTGCAGTAAACAAAAGGACAAATCTACATGGTAAAGCAAATGCAAAGAAATTATACATTGGTCAGAAAGTTCTCATTAAAGCTCATTCATTGTCACATACGAAGAAACACTTGAGTCACAAATTCTTTCTAGTTTACAATGGACCTTACAGAATCCGACGTATACCACATGATAATTGCGTTGAAGTTGAAACTCTGCGTACTAGGAAGAGTAAAGGTTTACACCACATTTCACATGTAAAACCGTTTATTGAAAGATAATCTGCTTTTTAACTTTGTCTTTGCCATAAAACGTTTCACTTCACGTTACTAGTATGCTTTAGAAACTGTTACCATGCAACAATGTTTGAAGTTAAATATCCAGTCAAGAACCAAGAGAACTTATTTAAACAGAAATTACGAATGCATTGTTATTGTGAACAGACGACACAGTGTTATTGTGTGGGTGTATTCTTGCTTCTTAGTTGCACGATTACGTAACGACTATAAGGCTCACATACTTAGAACATTTACCAGTACTGCTAATGAGATTTTAATGCAACATTTTGGTTTACTTGAAAATACATTCTGGATTTAAGGTACTTTCTGTGAGATACCAGATTAGACAGTGGTTAGTTTATGTGACAGCTACACGATTTTATCACGACGCTACTAATGAGTGACAATTTACAATGTTGCTTTTGCGGTGTTTCTGTTTCATATCTGCACAGTTTTTCTGTATTATTCTGGAAAGTAAAACATGTTTTAGTAGTAACTTTTGTGGTATAGCTACAAGGAGACAGCCTTTTCCGTAGCACAACAATACGTTACAGCACAGTACTTTCATCATCACAACAATAAGCGTAATAACTAAGATATCTATACGCAAAGCATTTCACTTTTGTTTATCATGAGGTAAGTACATTGGCTTCTGCAGAACTTAGCTTTCGGAGGAAAATAACTATGACACTTGCACAGAGATTATCTTACAACAAGATGCACATTTAGCGCAACAGGACACGCATTTCAGTGATTAATTTTGTACTTAAAACATTTATTTTTAAAGATTTTTGAATTACAAAGAAAGTTTTTCGTGATACATTTCATTCCATTGCTGTAATCTGTAACACCTGAGCGTATAATTACATTAATCCTCAGGGGGGTACACGCTTACTTTGTGTACCATGTGTTTGGCAAGCACAAGGAGCTAAATGGTATTTGCTGATACAACTTTACACATCGGTACCATATTTCTCTAACACATAAATTACACAGCTATCTGATCATTTAACTGAGAGAGACAAACTTTTTTATTACGTCAGTGACACATGTTTACGCAATTACAGAGTTGGATTACTTCACACTTATGAAATTGTATTTTGTCTGTACTGTGTGAACCCTTCATATTTTTTCGGGACCATTGTGATATTATGAGAGCTTTGAATGATATATTTGGTATGGGATCACGCTTTTTAAAGTACGTTTGAGGCAGATGACACTTTTGACATGAGCAGAGAATTTTTTTTAGGTTTTGAAATTATTGGAGGAAGCTACGACGATTTTGAGAGTTGACTGAGGTGTTATGATGTTATTATTACGATGACTATGTGTATTATGCTGTTGCGGTATGTTTATGATCAATAAGCTGATGCTATATGAGGAATTTGATTATGCTATGTATTTATTATGATGAAATATTGAAGTGTCGTCGCAAGATTGACGTGTCGACGAATATATATATATGTGTAATAAGGTAAGGAGTAATGAATAGTGGTTAGGGACTCTGACTTGTGAAAAAGGATGTTGGAAACCAAGAATAGTACTTTAAGAGTTATGAAATGTGTGTAAATACGTGAATGTATCACAATGCTGGCGAAAATTTTTTGGTCACTGCTATATGCATAAGATTTTGCTTCTACACATTTGCAACGCAAATTCTCGACCCGTGAAATTTTGTATATGAGACTGTCACTGTAGTGGAAACTGCTGTCATAAATATTTCCGTAAGAAAGTTAAGTGACCACCTGCACGTAATGCGTCGTGGGCACCCAGCTGTGTCAGACGCCTGGAGAACAAGCCATTAGGGTGTGCATTTTCTGAGGCACAGGTAGAAAAAAAAAAGGAGGCCACTATCCTCGCTATTGACATTCCTTTGTAGAAAGCATCGTAAATACGACACGCTCATTACTTGGAAACATTCTTACATCTGCACACCTGATTATGACTAGTATCTTTCTACGAGAGTTGAGAGATTTTTTTACTACTTTATGAAATGCCATATGGCTAATGAATAGAAATATTTTCTGTCTACAGATCCAGTAAATACTAATTTTGTAATACATTTCCCAAAAATGGGGGAGCACAAAGACATTTCCCTTCACAGAAACTGCATACATAATTTTCTTTTCAACTACTTGGTAATTTTTTTGGTAGAGTAAGTTTTTGTGATGCATCACTCTAGTGTTAAGATGTGACATAGGTATTAAACATGGCCATTTTTACTGTAATATTTTTTCTGCTTGAGCTATGTCATGTTTAGATATAAGTTATTTCATTTGCTGCTGCTGTTTGGCAGGCATAGTGTTACTGAATTTGACTTTGTGTTATTCTTCTAAGCCAGTTTACTACTGATTTATTTTTCTTGTTTGCTGCACATTGCCTTATATTAGTTGTAATATTGCAATTGATTTGCTAATTTCTATAATGCTGCTTGCTTCGCAAATCTGCATATTTTTCATTGCTGTTTGCATTAATTGTTTTGTGCTGCTGCATTGCCTCATCCCTTAGTTTAGCATCTGAGCTCAGTAGATTTAAGTTAGCTTAAGAGGGGTAGACTATATAAGAAACTGACTATGGAGAATAGGTAAAGAATGCATTGCAAAGTTATGTAAAAAAGATTTGGGCCGAAATGAGTATTGTACAATCAGAAATAATTATTTTGAAAGAAAGAGGAATAGAATACAGGAAGGAGGTATAGATAGGACTTTTTGGGAATAATGATGAATGAAGGGAGATCTCCAAGAAGCAAAGAAAGTTTTGTTTGCAAAACACTGCAATAAAACAAAACCTGTCCTTTCCTTGTGTTATCCCACTATGTGTTTATGTACCCTTGTTTATTTGTCTTCTTCCTGTCTTTATGTGTTTAGCTAATGAGAGCTATGTCGTAGAATTTTTCTGATAATATGTTATTTCCTTTGTAAAGATGTTTAGACATTCTTTATTCTGTTTTGTTTTAATGCTCATGTGTAAAGTTGATGTTTCAAAAGTTATTCTGATCTTTTATGTATGTACTCATGTCATAATTCCTGTAACACTGATGTATATGTTATTTCGATTCTTTTGTAAAGCTTGTACTACGAATGTTATCTATATTGTTATGTTCTTTAATGATGTATTTTGTACCTTTGTAATTGTATTCTCATGTTATAAAATCGTAATTGACACCGATTCATCATATTAGTAACTTGTAAGTTACATTTCACTGCACACGTTTCTTTTGGTTATAGTATATGGACAATATGTGAGAAGTAGGGGCTGTTAGTGTTTGCACGTGTGTTGATAATTCAGCAAGGGACTGGATAACAGCATTGCTGGTTCTAAGGACAATTCCAAAAACTTTGTGAGTGTACAAGTGGTGGTTTATGGACTTGCTGTATTCTCCGCAAGACTCTTCGATGGTGAATGTGCACCTGCACAGTCGCAACAGATGGCTGCTGGCTGTCTCTACAAGGACTACAATGGGTCTGCATCTTTAATGACCCACCAATACCATTATTTCTACAAGGACTGCAGTGGGTATGCACCTCTGGTGGCCCATCAATACCATACTCTCTACCAGGACTACAGTGGGTCTGTTCTATGATGACCTTTGTTATTGTAATTATGAAAAATTTTATCAAATCATTATTGGCCACTGCCCAAAACAATTTGTAAATTTTTTTGTGGGGGCATGAGGCTATGTAAGTAGGCTGTTTAGGTTCTTATATTGGTAACGCCGCCGCCACGTAGCGCTCTCTGTATGAAAATCACTGGCTGTGCTGTGTGCAGTCTGTGGCTAGTTTGCATTGTTGTCTGCCATTGGCAGCCTAGTGACCTTTGGCTTTTTCCAACAATGAAAGACACTCTCCGTGGCCGCACATTCACCAGCCGTGATGCTATTGCCTCAGCGATTTTCCAGTGGTCAAAACAGACTACTAAAGAAGCCTTCACCGCTGCCATGGAATCATGGCGTCAGCGTTGTGAAAAACGTGTACGTCTGCAGGGCGATTACGTCGAGAAGTAACGCCAGTTTCATCGATTTCGGGTGAGTAGTTAATTAGAAAAAAAATCGGAGGTCTTACAACTTGAATGCACCTCGTACCTCCAGAGGAAGTTTGTTAATTCAAGTGCTGCTTTGTATCAAGTAGTGCTTTGCTAGTCAGTGACAGTTGCAATGTATGTAGTACTTCTGCGGCAAATAAATGCGTCAAAGTTAATAAAACCTTTTATTCACTAATATAATATAGTGAACTAATATTTCAAAAGTTATAGTTCGTATGTGCCACCTAACCGAGCAGTCAGAGAACCAACAGTACTTTCATCTCGTGACTACAAATGGCGATGATGATTTGGTTTCATCCGCCCCAGCTACCTGCCTATGCGTGAGGTACGCACGTTTTTCTCGCTGTTCCTGTTGTATTTGTGTGTGTTCTATTTTGCACCATGTTTGAGCCGCCACAAGAAATGTCTCTAACCGAAATCACACAGTTTCAGGTGCAGCAAATTGATGGCCTGATGTTCACTGTCAGCCAATTAACGTCGGTATTCAACAAACAAGCAAAGAATGGTCAGATTACATGGTGCAATTAGAGGCACATTTCGACGCCTACAAAATGACAGGTATTGAGTGCAATGCTTACTTTTTATCACCATTGCTCCTGCAGTGAATCAACCTACTTACAACACTTTGGTTCATGTGATACGTTCAAATGGCTCGAATGGCTTTGAGTACTATGGGACTTATCATCTGAGGTCATTAGTCCCCTAGAACTTAGAACTACTTAAACCTAACCAACCTAAGGACATCACACACATCCACGCCCGAGGCAGGATTCGAACCTGCGATCGTAGCTGTCGCGCGGTTCAAACTGAAGCGCCTGGAACCGCTCGGCCACCGCTGCCGGTAATGTGATACGTAAAAAAAATTCTACATTGATATCTATAGCTCATTGCTGCTGAGACGCGACATCAAAAGAGAAAGCCGCCAGCCAGGGGTTGAGACTCTGTCCGCAATTCCCAGTGACCGGAAGTCCTACCACCTCCTGCCATTGCGAGCGGCTGGCCTCCAAACAGCCCAAAAGTAACCGCTCGTCTCCTGTGTGAAATGGACAGTATACAGAAGTGCATACATCCTACTCTTGATCATGAACATGCCAGTACATAGCGTTCAATTACCTTCTTTGCATGACAGTGTACTACAGTTGTGAAATCCAATTAATTTGTATGTGCCCAAATTCAGATTTTAGAATCGCAAGATAGGTTGGTTTTATAGTAGGCCAGGTAGCCTACCATCCTGCCCTAACCTCCCCACTCACACTACATTTTTGTGCCACGTGTGTGACTCATTTCAGAAATGGGGATAGTGTAGCACAGCACTAGGAAAAAAATCACACCTAACTAGAACATTTCAGAACATTCCCGAAGGAACCATAGTGTTCTATAAAGAAACGGAGCTTAAGAGTTGTCAACCCTCTTCCCATTCACCACAATTAAGACACACGACACAGAGACATTCTCTCCAACATTACACGAATTCACTCAGTTTATCACACACATTCGGAGAAACAGGCACCAGGCTGCCGCCCAAGACGATTGAAGTGACTGTGCCAGTTTGGACTTACTCATAATGTGCACAAATATCAAATTACAACAATCAAAACGTCTACTTGTGCTAGCAGAAAAATACCACAGACATCCACAAAGAAAAAAAAAAATGAAGACTAACACAAAGTCTGAAACTACAATGAAATCCAGACCTTTGGCTGCTTACAGGCATTGACAAATATCAACGGGGACAGTTGAAAATGTGTGCCCAGACGGGGACTCGAACCCGGGATCTCCTTCTTACATGGCATACTCTCTATCGGACTGAGCCATTTTTTATAAACAAAAGAAGTCATTTCGACAAAAACAAAAGGGTTAAATCAGAAAAACGTATGTGAAGGAATATGGCGTTAATTTTAACGTGCCCACACCTTCTTTCTTCCGTCATTCCTACATGGTGGAGCATGTAAATCCAAACAAGAGTGTCCACAAAAAAAAGGGGGGGGGGGGGATTTCAACTCACCCAACTCCTTGTCGATGAAAAACAAGACACAGCATATTAGAAAAAAGCTCACGATAACGTGGCATCCTGAGCCACGTCCAATGTGCTGTGGCCATATATTGGGAAAAGGCACAAGGATCTGCGTCATATCCACTCACCATCACGTAGTGGACATAATGGCCAACAAGCCACATGGTGGTATTGTTCTTCGATCGTGGAAAGAAGGTTGAATCGATACGCACGAGAATCTCCCCCGAGATAGCCGCCTGGGACGTCCTGAGGAGAAAAGCCAGTTGTCGGCAAAGCCATCTCCAATGGCCATGACCGAAGCAGCTCAACCGATGATATAATGTATCAGTTTCATGGCAACGATTGCAACGATCCGTCACATTGAGACCAATACGAGATAGTCGCACGTTGGTAGGTACAATGTCATGAACAACTTGGTACCACGAGGACGCTACTTACATGGGGAAAATCGGGAGGCTAACGTTAGACCAAACAATCTTCCAATTCGTTTCTGGCGACAAGGCTTCCACAGAGGGAATAATATGAGGAATTGGTCAGTTGCTTAACATCATTTTAGGGAGAGATTCGCTTGGGAAAGGATATTTACTCCTAAATGACTTCAAGAAAAATGTCCTTAACGTGCCTTAGTTTATCACTAATCCCACCAATGTCTACTGGAGGTGTTAAACTCGCCGGTCGGATACAGTCATGAAGGAGAGCTGTAAGTGACTGGGGGGCCCGTAGACATGTTAAAACTGTGCGACGGATGAATAAGGCAGAAGCCTTAACCGGAATATCACGGAGGCCCAAACCTCGAAGCAGACGGGGGCGCCCCATGACCCCACAACGCACGCGAAATATAGAGTTGCACCAGATAAATCTGCCAGTTAAGCTTTGCAACTTGCGTTACATCATCGCAGGAAGTGGGAAGATTTGTGCAATAAAATAAGCCTTACTTAACACATACGTTTCCATGGCCGGGACCTTATGAAGAAGTGAGAGGGAGCGACGCTCGTGTTCAATGATTGCTCCCTGAATCTTATCCGTGACAGACTTCCTCTTTATCGTAGCCATCTTTATCAGACAACTGTCAATTATACCAGTAACCCCCAACGATCGATATCGGGTGACCTTCAAAGCCCATGGAATTTCAACAGCGTCAAATCCCCTGAGCAAGCGACATTTCTGGTCTACTACATCTACATCTACATTGATACTCCGCAAGCCACCCAACGGTGTGTGGCGGAGGGCACTCATTAACCCACGCTCCCGCAAGACGACAAAAGGCATCCAAAACTTCCTTCAGCTGTGGTATATCATCATGGGTACGGAGAAGAACCATAACGTCATTAGCATATGCACGAACGGTAAACCTTTCTCCTAACAGCGACCAGCCACCCAAACGAGCAGCTATAGATCGCAATAAGGGTTCCAGAAACAGCACGTAGAGCGACATAGTTAATGGACTCCCTTGAAGGGCGCCCTGGAACACCGCGATGGGGCTAGTAAGACGGCCATTTACGTCAATAGAAGCCCGAATACCAATAGAAGCCCGAATACCAGTAATTAGAGAGCTAAATAGCCGTCGTCCAGCATCGTAAAACCAACAGTCATCAATACTCACGTAAGGATTCCATGATTAACGCTTGGTGAAAATCAATGAAAAGCAAAGCGCTTGGCACGGGAATGGTGGAAGCAATCGAAATTAAATCACGACATTCAGCAACGGGAGTCAGGAGAGTACAACCCGGAAGACAACTTTGATGGCTCGCGACGGTGGTAGCCAACAACACCGATAGTCGGCTGTTCACCGCTCGCGCCACTACTTTATAATCATAGTTGAGGATGGTTATCGGGCGGACCTGATCCACACCCAAACGTCCCGGCTTTTTGAGGATCACTACAATTTTAGCAACCATAAAGCTGGGCGGGAGAAGGCCTCCGTGGAATACTTTATTCACCATAGAAGATGTAGTATCCCCTATCAGGGGCCTAAATCGAATATAAAATTCTTTGGGAAGGCAACCATCCGGCTTTGATCCTAAACCCGGCTTATCTGGCGGCCTTTTCAGCCTCTGTTCACATACAGTTTTACTTTCAACACGTTTGTCCTGAGGCTTAGTCTGTAGCTTCGCCTCCAATACCGAAACCTTTTTCTGTAACTCGTCAACTAGTGAGTGTTGCTTTGCTATCAATTCACTAATTGCCACCTTCGTTGATTCCTCTTTGGTCAGATTGATCTCATCTGCCAATCTACCTGGAGGAATGTGCCCAGTAGTATCTGAAATTACTTCCTCTGGATCTGCGCAACCCACACTGCTATCGTCTGACCGTATAATGTCAGCTCTAACCTCATACACGCTGTAATCTATGTGCTTTTCTACCAATCGTGTCCGGCTATCACTAAAATTTTCGTAATCTTTCTCCTTAATACTCTCGCAATGTTTAAACTGGAGGTTTGCGTCGGATGGGTCGGCTACTTCTACCATTATAAATTTCGGTAAAGTCTGCCGGTTAGGGCCAGAACTTTCCGTTACTACTTCAACATCCAACTCCTGCGGGACGAAACACGACGAATCTTGCTCGTGCTCCCCATTAACATCAACTATTTCTAGTAAAGTCTGCCGGTTAGGGCCAGAACTTTCTATCACTTCACAAATACTATCTTCCTGTGGGACGAGACGCGGCAAATCCTGCCCGCGCTCCCCATAAACACCTCTCCCGTACAGGCCCCTATAATCTGTTAGTTCGTCGTATAAGCGACCGAACCGCCTTAACCAGACCTCATTGATCCCTCTCTGCATCCCCTAGCTCAATGACGGACGTGTTATCCGACATCTGATCTTCTCTCAACAATTGCGAATCATTCTTAAACTCAATCTTCATTTCCGCTGTGGGTGTTACAGCTGCCACTTTATAATCGTTTTCCGGAACACTACTTAAATTGTTCTCACTGACAGTGAATGTATTTTCTACTGCCGTGTCTACAGCTGATCTACTACTTGTGGGCGCACTCCTTTCCCCTAACACTGGCACACTCTCCCGCCGTTGAATATTCCATACGGAATTTTCATAACGACGACACCTGGGTTTTCTCCTGTTACTGGGCCTCCAAAATTTCTCCACTCCCGGTGGGCCCCTCACCGGCGCAGCTAATGGTTTCCCTGTCTCGTCCCAGCAGATCTGCTCCCCGGATGCTGCTGAGGCGGCTTATCGCACCCTCTGACGTTATTACTATCCTGTGAAGCCCGTATCACTTTCGTATGATACTGGTTTCCGTCATTCCTGTTATTATTTGCATTGTACCGATTGTTATTACGGTCCGAACCATTATTGTTATTGCTGCCATGGTTGCGGTATGCATTATTCCCATGGTTATCGTTGTTGTGGTTGTTGTGGTACCCGTTGTTGTTACCATGGCCTCTACCGCTATCGCGATTATTGCGCCAATTGTTCTCGTCCTCAACTCTTTCCAGGAAATCATTGATTGTCCTGTAATTGCTTCCTACGTAGCGTTTTGTGTCATCTGGAAGCTTCCTGTACAGTTCCCAGACTATTTCGGATTCCGTGCAGCGATCACGCAAATTTCCAACTTGCGGATCCAGCCCTCACAAAAGTCCTTCATCGAGCCGCGCGAATTCGCATCGAAAGGCCTCGATACGACAAATTCGCGCCAGACACTTTACTGTTTTTGCTCTGACCAGTATTCAGCCAGAAACAAATTTTTAAACTCGTCAAAAGCCAGGTTGGTAATGTTGAGGTTTAAGCCCCAACGCGTGGCATCACCAGCCAACACATCAATAACTGCATTAATTTTTCTCTCATTAGTCCGTGATCTGGGTAAAACTCTTTCACAATTTTTAATGAAATCCGTCGGGTGTATACCGCCTTTTTTCAAGGGGTCGAACCGCTCCTCTTTCGTCAACAATTCCGAACTATGTGCACAGATTGGCACATAGCTCTGTTTCTCGTCAAGTTTCTTTTCTAATTCCGACACTCTCGTAATTACTTGGCAAGTGGTTGTCGCAAGCGTTTCTACTTCCCTTTTTTTCCCTTCGCAGGTATTAGCCTGCTTCGTCACTTTGGTATCTACTTCGGATACTAAAGCCTTTACAGTTTCCACCTTCTTTTGATCCTCTTTTTTCACTAATTGAATTTGTTCCGTCACCTTATTCTCGATGATCGGAGCAACTGACTCTCCTACACTTTTCTCGATTCTGCTAATTTCGGAATAAAAACGAGTATTTATGCTCGCAACTTCCGCCTGAACGCCTATCACTTCCTGTTTAACATTACCGATTTCGGTATTAATCACAACAATATCTTCTTTGATTTTATCAACTTTTGAGTTAACAACTCCAACATTGTTGTTAACAACATTAATAGCTTTGTTCTGATTGTCTAGCTTCCGTTCAATTTTTTCAGACTGACTCGTGATTTCGTTAATCAAAACATTCAATAAATCAGTAAAGTTCCCGGAAACTACCGGTTTTACTTCTGTAGCGGCTTCTTCTTTAATTGTCCCCCCGTATTCGTCATCAAGGGATTCACATTTGATTTTAACTTCCGATTCCGAAACATTTTCTAAAATTTGGAATTCCATTTCTGCTCTTTGTTGCGTTTCAGCGGTCGCGTCTTTCATGCTAGCCACCTGGCCCTGAACAATGGGTTCCGCGGTGCGCGTTTCCCACTGTTCGACCGATTATTCCGTATCCAAGTCTACCAAATTTTGGTAATTGTTGCCTTCACTCATTTTAATAATTTTCAATATAAATGCCAAATCTCAAATCTAATTAGGATTCCTCACACTAATATTCTCGCTGACGTATCGACCATTTCGTAACCAGTAGTTTGTTACGAGATTTGCACAATGCAAAATTCGTGTCCAGAACAACCTCAAATCCGAAGATTGTCCTGTCACCAGGTCGCCACGTCTAACCTCCCCCTCACTTATCGACCTTAATGACAGTGAAAAATTAAACCGCGTGTACCTAATGGAAATCTGGGACAAGCAATCGTCACCAAAGTTAATCTGTCGTTAAAGAGGGAGGAAGGGAGGAAAGGGTTACATCTAAATGAAAGGAAAAATGCAAATGAAACTGGTGGCGATTAATTTTCAAAAGGGGTAAAGTTAATAAAGAAAGTAAATGTGCGGCCGTTAAGTTAACAATTAACTAGCGGTAATTAGATATTTGAGATTTGGGAAAAATTACGGTCGCCAGTCCTATGGACAATTACTATAGTAACTGAAAAAGAAAGGTTATTGTACATATAATTAGCACTAGAAGCGTCGCAACTGAAGGTTGACATGTGTAGTGTGAAAACTGAATGTTTGTGAAAAGTAATAAATTTCGCTACACTCTGACTTAATTTAGCAGAAGAATTAATAAAACCGGAAAACTAAAAGTTAATTTAGTGACTGAAGTTAATAGTGAGCTTTCTTTCTGAATCACATCGAAATTCAGTAAAATACGGTTAGTCTTGGACTACCTCAACAATCATTTCAAAAGCTACTTGAATCTACGCAATTTAGAAATAAGAGGTTTAACTTTGAACAACTAACAATAGTAAAATTTAGTACGTACCAAGCTGAGCTGTGGTCACAGGTAAGCTAAAATACGGTAACAAAACTCGCACTCTTAATTTGTGCTTGAGTAATCTAAATATTGTAGCCAGCTATGAATACCTTAACTGAACTTTGAAATTAAAGCAGTGAAATCGAATGATGCTGGCGTTTGAATTTCAACGACACTCGGGTTCATTCCGGAAAAGGAAGGGACCCTGCTTGGTAATGCAATTGGGACAATTAGCAACAAAGGTTAATGTTAAGGAGCTGTAATTTTGTGATGCAACAATTTTAAAAGTTTGAAAAGCTGAGGTCTGCCATACAGTTCTAAAACTTTAAGTGCTTCCAGTCTTCCTTGTTGGTTGATTGGAGGTTTGAAGCCGTCGATCTAGGAGGTGGCGACAGTTACTCATTGTCGGCCGTCGCTGTTGCAGAAGCTGCATGTTGGCGCGCGTTCTTCTCGACACGGTCACCAGGCGAAACGGGCTCTTGATGTGCGCCAGCTAATGCTTCCCGTCCGCGACACCGTGTCAGAAACTATCATCGCAAGTCGAGCGCAATTACATGCTGCCCAACCCCGAAAGCGCGGCAACTCGCGGGAGCGTCACACAACACACCTGCTCCACTGCACCACCTCAGCCAGACTCCCTCTTTGCTCTGCCCGCGCTCCACGCGGCGGAGTTAACATTACCAAAGATCCTAAACACTTTGGTTCTCCACACGACCTATCGATGTATTCGTTCGATAGCATAGTTTTCCCTAGGCAAGAGCCAGCGTATAAATACAAAATAATATTCACAAAACAAACCAATTATACATCGACATAAATGCATACATATACAAATAGTAAAAGAATTACAATATACAAAGACACAGAAATGTTATATCTTCAGGTAACAAAATGAGGAAAATATTTGCAGTGCAATAGATGGAAATAGGAGGATATGCATTTCCGGCGTTACAGGTGGACCGTCTGAATCCACTTCAGTATAAAGTTCGTAAAAGTACTGGTAAAGTTCACGCATGATATCAGTTTGGAAGGACCACTCACGCCCGTCTAGAGAACGAATGGTAGAAAGACACGTCCTTTGAGATCGCTTGTGAAGCCGAAGAAGATGATAGAGAGAGGTAAACTCATCCTGTACGATTGAACGAGGCTGGGAAGATAATCGGGCACCATCCATTTGCCTACGTTTGAGTTGTAGAAGTTTTGCCTTCACACGGTGGACGTCGACGACTCTCAAGGGGACATCACGAGCATTATCGTAAAGATCGCGAAGGACAGCATAATAAAATTCCCTAGTTTGTCTTATTTCATCCGCCTTTTCAGAGCTAAAACGCTTGAGTGTATTTCGAATCCGGGGTTTAGCAAAGGGAACCCACCATTCTAGAATAGGGGAATAACGCGCCTGGGACTGGGTTGTCCGCCGCCACACGTCTGCAATGACGCCTTCCAGAGAGGGGTCCGTGAGATATATAGAGTGTTTAGCTTCCATAAAGGGCTCGAAAAGTGGACGCGCTGCGGGACGTGGTTAAAAGACATTAAAACAGCACTGTGATCAGTGAAACTGACAGGAACTACATCAGTCGATAGAAACTGACTACTTATGGGGGCAGATAAATAAAAGCGGTCCAATGTAGGATATCTGCAAACCCAAGCAACTTGGAGATGCAAGGACGTCACCATATCATTAAGTTCCAGACAAAATGTATAAAAAAAAAAAAAAACCTTGCGCGGGATCCGTCGGAGTAAATAAAAAACTTCTTTCTTAAAAAACCTCGCGCGATCGGATGAACGACCGGATCCAGACGAAGAGTAAAGAAAAATTAAGGTGAAGTCATTAAAAACTACAGCCTATACCGCGACCATCATCTACCGTTTCGAAATCCGTCAGCGGGATTCCATCTCGATAAAGGAAAGCCATACCAGTAGAGTTCTCACGCGTAACAATGAAAAACATAGAGTATCCAGGAAGACAAAACACATAAATAATACCTCTTGTAAACACACGATATCAGCTTGGGAATCGCAAATAAACTGGCGTAACGCAGCAAGCCGTAATTGGGAACGTATCCTATTAACATTGAGAGTTAGAAATGTACACTCCTGGAAATGGAAAAAGGAACACATTGACACCGGTGTGTCAGACCCACCATACTTGCTCCGGACACTGCGAGAGGGCTGCACAAGCAATGATCACACGCACGGCACAGCGGACACACCAGGAACCGCGGTGTTGGCCGTCGAATGGCGCTAGCTGCGCAGCATTTGTGCACCGCCGCCGTCAGTGTCAGCCAGTTTGCCGTGGCATACGGAGCTCCATCGCAGTCTTTAACACTGGTAGCATGCCGCGACAGCGTGGACGTGAACCGTATGTGCAGTTGACGGACTTTGAGCGAGGGCGTATAGTGGGCATGCGGGAGGCCGGGTGGACGTACCGCCGAATTGCTCAACACGTGGGGCGTGAGGTCTCCACAGTACATCGATGTTGTCGCCAGTGGTCGGCGGAAGGTGCACGTGCCCGTCGACCTGGGACCGGACCGCAGCGACGCACGGATGCACGCCAAGACCGTAGGATCCTACGCAGTGCCGTAGGGGAC
This sequence comes from Schistocerca cancellata, assembly GCF_023864275.1. Lineage (NCBI taxonomy): Eukaryota > Metazoa > Arthropoda > Insecta > Orthoptera > Acrididae > Schistocerca > Schistocerca cancellata. The sequence continues at coordinate 922,451,472 of NC_064627.1, read as the reverse complement.
CGCACCGCCACTTCCCAGCAAATTAGGGACACTGTTGCTCCTGGGGTATCGGCGAGGACCATTCGCAACCGTCTCCATGAAGCTGGGCTACGGTCCCGCACACCGTTAGGCCGTCTTCCGCTCACGCCCCAACATCGTGCAGCCCGCCTCCAGTGGTGTCGCGACAGGCGTGAATGGAGGGACGAATGGAGACGTGTCGTCTTCAGCGATGAGACTCGCTTCTGCCTTGGTGCCAATGATGGTCGTATGCGTGTTTGGCGCCGTGCAGGTGAGCGCCACAATCAGGACTGCATACGACCGAGGTACACAGGGCCTACACCCGGCATCATGGTGTGGGGAGCGATCTCCTACACTGGCCGTACACCACTGGTGATCGTCGAGGGGACACTGAATAGTGCACGGTACATCCAAACCGTCATCGAACCCATCGTTCTACCATTCCTAGACCGGCAAGGGAACTTGCTGTTCCAACAGGACAATGCACGTCCGCATGTATCCCGTGCCACCCAACGTGCTCTAGAAGGTGTAAGTCAACTACCCTGGCCAGCAAGATCTCCGGATCTGTCCCCCATTGAGCATGTTTGGGACTGGATGAAGCGTCGTCTCACGCGGTCTGCACGTCCAGCACGAACGCTGGTCCAACTGAGGCGCCAAGTGGAAATGGCATGGCAAGCCGTTCCACAGGACTACATCCAGCATCTCTACGATCGTCTCCATGGGAGAATAGCAGCCTGCATTTGTGCGAAAGGTGGATATACACTGTACTAGTGCCGACATTGTGCATGCTCTGTTGCCTGTGTCTATGTGCCTGTGGTTCTGTCAGTGTGATCATGTGATGTATCTGACCCCAGGAATGTGTCAATAAAGTTTCCCCTTCTTGGGACAATGAATTCACGGTGTTCTTATTTCAATTTCCAGGAGTGTATATGCCTGCATCCGTTTGCACATGTAATGTCAATGAAACAACACTAAGGAGAAAGAACTCATCACGTCCTTCTCTCCACAACCCCCGGAGGGGGGGGGGGGGGACAAAGAAGGTATAATTCTAATTCTCCCCACCGGAAGCCGAGGACTCCTCGTTTTTCTTTTTACGATACGCCGCTGCGCGTGCAGGTTGAAAACGCAGTGTCACACCACTCTGTGAAAACATACGCTCTTGATGTGGAAGGGTTGGGGGCACGTCAAGCTCCGATTTGATAGCGGAGCCATCGGCACTGCACTCATCGGAAATCGGGGGGCACTACTCAGAAAGACTAACAGCAACATTCAATGCTACCTGTCACCACCAACTTCTTAAACACGGATTATGAATTACCAAACACAAAAAACCTACATGGAGGAAATTAAATGAAATATGCCTTTGTAATTATCCTAGTGTAGCTTCAATTATTTTCATTACATTGCATTAATACTTGGTCCATACATCATGAATACGACGTTTCTTATTGATGTGGAATGTGTCAGTTTAAGATAAGTTTTCTTTACACGATACAATTTTTTTTATTTACATCTGTTTTTTTTCTTTTTTTTAGTAGACGATGAATAATTCCCCCTCTCCCCTGTCTCTCTCTCTCTCTCTGTCTCTGTGTATGTGTGTGTGTGTGTGTGTGTGTGTGTGTGTGTGTGTGTCAGGCTTAGGCTCTTTCTGCTTGATTCTTCACTTCCCTTCTGTGAGGACAGCACCTTTGCACATAGTTCAAACATATCTCACACTACAGTACTGTGCTGGCATAAGCTGTCGCCAGCACAACAGTCGGCAAAGATGTAGCTCGAAGATCCATAGTAGGCGCTGGGTCAAGTGCGCATATCACGAGAGAGGCCAGAGACACACCGACAAGCAACAGGCCGCCAACGCTCTCTCGACAGCACGTATTTAGGTCGCTGCCGCTGATCCAGTTTGGTATCTGTCAGTTCAATCACGGAGCGGGTATACGAGGTGCATTCAGGTTCTAAGGCCTCCGATTTTTTTTCTAATTAACTACTCACCCGAAATCGATGAAACTGGCGTTACTTCTCGACGTAATCGCACTGCTGACGTACACATTTTTCACAACGCTGACGCCATGATTCCACGGCAGCGGCGAAGGCTTCTTTTTTTCGTTATTGATCGTTGGTCGTTGCGGACGTCGAAAGCTATCCCGTTCAAGTTCGTTTATTGATCCTTCCACTAAGTTTTTTATTACAGAGGCCAACCGGCTCTCTGACCGAACACGCTGAGCTACCGTGCCGGCTAACCAACTGAGCTACCCAAGCACGACTCACGCCCCGTCCTCACAGCTTTACTTCTGTCAGTACCTCGTCTCCTACCTTCCAAACTTTACAGAAGCTCTCCTGCGAACCTTGCAGAACTAGCACTCCTGAAAGAAAGGATATTGCGGAGACATGGCTTAGCCACAGCCTGGGGGATGTTTCGAGAATGAGATTTTCACTCTGCAGCGGAGTGTGCGCTGATATGAAACGTCCTTGCAGATTAAAACAGTGTGCCCGACCGAGACTCGTTCTGGAAATATCCCCCAGGCTGTGGCTAAGTAACGTCTCCGCAATATCCTTTCTTACAGGAGTGCTAGTTCTCCAAGGTTCGCATGACAGCTTCTGTGAAGTTTGGAAGGTAGGAGGCCAGATACTGGCAGAAGTAAAGCTGTGAGGACGGGGCGTGAGTCGTGCTTGGGTAGCTCAGTTGGTAGAGCACTTGCCCGCGAAAGGCGAAGGTCGCGAGTACGAGTCTCGGTCCGGCACACAGTTTTAATCTGCCAGGAAGTTTCATATCTCCTTTAACTTCTGTTTTCATACCAGCTTTACCCGGCCATGCATTGCTTTGGCTCAGTCTGGTTAAATGTATGAGGTTGTTATGCTTGCTTATGTGGTCCTTAAATGCACTGCGACTTGCTAGTCAGTTATTGTGTGAGAGTCCAAGCAGTAGGTCGTGAGTGGATGATGGGATTTACCAATGCCAAGTAAGCCGAGATAATCATGGAGTATGGAGAATGTACGGTGTATGCGGAAAGATATACCAATAGACATCAACCATCTCGACAATTATTTATCAACTTATACAACCGGTTACATGAAACGGGTCGTGTAACACCTAGGCAACGTAATAGAAGGTAACAAGTGAGGACAGAAGAGAGGGAAATTAATGTCCTTCCTGCTGTTGCAGCTGATCCGCACTTCAGCTCCCTTCCAAACGCACGAGGAAGCGGCACGAGTCAGGCAAGTGTCCTACGCATTCTCCATAGAGACAGGTTCCATCCGTATCACATATCTCTCCAGCAAGAGCTGTATGGAAATGATTATGAGAATCGTGTTAACCTCTGCACATGGGCATTACGACAGGATACTCCAGAGGCATCACGTCTCTTGTTCAGCGATGACGCAACTTTACCAATCATGGCCAGGTAAACCGCCGAAACATGCAGTATTGATCTGTACACAATCCCCGTTGGCTTCGTCAGGTGAAACGTCAGCGTCCATGAAGTGTAAACATGTGGTGCGGGATAGTGAATCAGCAGCTCAGGCCCGTTTTTCATAGACTGATCACTGAATGGGCTCAAGTATCGGAGTCTTCTAGCAGGTCCTCTTCCACGGATGCTATAAGACGTTCCTTTGCAGACGGAGGATCCTGTCGTACCAACATGACGGCTGTCCAGCCCGTCGTGCACGAAGTACTACATCATGTCTTCACGACCTGTTTCGAAATACACTCCTGGAAATTGAAATAATAACACCGTGAATTCATTGTCCCAGGAAGGGGAAACTTTACTGACACATTCCTGGGGTCAGATACATCACATGATCACACTGACAGAACCACAGGCACATAGACACAGGCAACAGAGCATGCACAATGTCGGCACTAGTACAGTGTATATCCACCTTTCGCAGCAATGCAGGCTGCTATTCTCCCATGGAGACGATCGTAGAGATGCTGGATGTAGTCCTGTGGAACGGCTTGCCATGCCATTTCCACCTGGCGCCTCAGTTGGACCAGCGTTCGTGCTGGACGTGCAGACCGCGTGAGACGACGCTTCATCCAGTCACAAACATGCTCAATGGGGGACAGATCCGGAGATCTTGCTGGCCAGGGTAGTTGACTTACACCTTCTAGAGCACGTTGGGTGGCACGGGATACATGCGGACGTGCATTGTCCTGTTGGAACAGCAAGTTCCCTTGCCGGTCTAGGAATGGTAGAACGATGGGTTTGATGACGGTTTGGATGTACCGTGCACTATTCAGTGTCCCCTCGACGATCACCAGTGGTGTTCGGCCAGTGTAGGAGATCGCTCCCCACACCATGATGCCGGGCGTTGGCCCTGTGTGCCTCGGTCGTATGCAGTCCTGATTGTGGCGCTCACCTGCACGGCGCCAAACACGCATACGACCATCATTGGCACCAAGGCAGAAGCGACTCTCATCGCTGAAGACGACACGTCTCCATTCGTCCCTCCATTCACGCCTGTCGCGATACCATTGGAGGCGGGCTGCACGATGTTGGGGCGTGAGCGGAAGACGGCCTAACGGTGTGCGGGACCGTAGCCCAGCTTCATGGAGACGGTTGCGAATGGTCCTCGCCGATACCCCAGGAGCAACAGTGTCCCTAATTTGCTGGGAAGTGGCGGTGCGGTCCCCTACGGCACTGCGTAGGATCCTACGGTCTTGGCGTGCATCCGTGCGTCGCTGCGGTCCGGTCCCAGGTCGACTGGCACGTGCACCTTCCGCCGACCACTGGCGACAACATCGATGTACTGTGGAGACCTCACGCCCCACGTGTTGAGCAATTCGGCGGTACGTCCACCCGGCCTCCCGCATGCCCACTATACGCCCTCGTTCAAAGTCCGTCAACTGCACATACGGTTCACGTCCACGCTGTCGCGGCATGCTACCAGTGTTAAAGACTGCGATGGAGCTCCGTATGCCACGGCAAACTGGCTGACACTGACGGCGGCGGTGCACAAATGCTGCGCAGCTAGCGCCATTCGACGGCCAACACCGCGGTTCCTGGTGTGTCCGCTGTGCCGTGCGTGTGATCATTGCTTGTACAGCCCTCTCGCAGTGTCCGGAGCAAGTATGGTGGGTCTGACACACCGGTGTCAATGTGTTCTTTTCTCCATTTCCAGGAGTGTAGTTGGATTGGACGCAGAGAACCAGTGCCTTGGACAGCCCGTTCCTCTATTAGACGCCTGTAGATATTTTTCTGCGGAAAAAGCTGAAAAACGCTGTCTACGAGGACATACTAACTGCCCCCGATGATACACAACGAGATATTACTGCAGAGTGCTCAGACATCTCCGCTGTGCATCTTGTGCAGCAGACATTCCATACCAGAATGTAAGTGTATTGCCGCTGCTAGTGACCATTTTGAACACAACGTGGGATGATCTGTTGTCTCGTTACAGGACATAAACCACCTAACTAGTGTAAGCACTTGCGCTACCCCCAGGTATGTAGCTTTCAGAGATGAAATAGTGAAGGCAGCAGAGGATCAAGTAGGTGAAAAGATGAGGGCTAATAGAAATCCTTGGGTAACAGAGGAGATATTGAATTTCATTGATGAAAGGAGAAAATACAAAAATGCAGTATATGAAGCAGGCGCAAAGGAATACAAATGTCTCAAAAATGAGATCGACAGTAAGTGCAAAATGGCTAAGCAGGCATGGCTAGAGGAAAAACGTAAGGATGTAGAGGCGTGTATCACTAGGGGTAAGTTAGATACTGCCTACAGGAATATTAAAGAGACCTTTGGGGAAAAGAGAACCACTTGCATGAATATCAAGAGCTCAGATGGACGCCCAGTTCTAAGCAAAGAAGGGAAAGCAGAAAGGTGGAAGGAGTATATAGAGGATCTATACAAAGGCGATGTTCTTGAGGACAATATTATGGAAGTGGAAGAGGATGTAGATGAAGATGAAATGGGAGATATGATACTGCGTGAAGAGTTTGACAGAGAACTGAAAGACCTAAGTTGAATCAAGGCCCTGGGAGTAGACAACATTCCATTAGGACTACTGATAGCCATCGGAGAGCCAGTCCTAACAAAACTCTACCATCTGGTCAGAAAGATGTATGAGACGGGTGAAATACCCTCATACTTCAAGAAGAATATAATAATTCCAATCCCAAAGAAAGCAGGTGTTGACAGATGTGCAAATTACCGAACTATCAGTTTAATAAGCCACGGCTGCGAAATACTAACGCGAATTCTTTACAGACGAATGGAAAAACTGGTAGAAGCCGACCTCGGGGAAGATCAGTTTGGATTTGTTAGAAATGTTGGAACACGTGAGGCAATACTGACCCTACAACTTATCTTAGAAGAAAGATTAAGGAAAGTCAAACCTACGTTTCTAGCATTTGTAGATTTAGAGAAAGCTTTTGACTGTTGACTGGAATACTCTCTCTCAAATTCTAAAGGTGGCTGGGGTAATATACAGGGAGCGAAAGGCTATTTACAATTTGTACAGAAACCAGATGGCAGTTATAAGAGTCGAGGAGCATGAAAGGGAAGCAGTGATTGAGAAGGGAGTGAGACAGGTTTGTAGCCTATCCCCGATGTTATTCCATCTGTCTATTGAGCAAGCAGTAAAGGAAACAAAAGAAAAATTCGGAGTAGGAGTTAAAATCCATGGAGAAGAAATAAAAACTTTGAAGTTCGCCTATGACATTGCAATTCTGTCAGAGACAGGAAAGGACCTGGAAGAGCAGCTGAACGGATTAGACAGTGTCTTGAAAGAAGGATATAAGATGAACATCGACAAAAGCAAAAGGAGGATAATGGAATGTAGTCGAGTTATGTCGGGTGATGCTGAGGGAATTAGATTAGGAAATGAGGCACTTAAAGTAGTAGATGAGTTTTTCTATTTGGTGAGCAAAAAACTGATGATTGTTGAAGTAGAGAGGGTATAAAATGTAGACTGGCAATGGCAAGGGAAGCGTTTCTGAAGAAGAGACATTTGTTAACATCGAATACAGATTTAAGTGTCGGGAAGTCGTTTCTGAAAGTATTTGTATGGAGTGAACCCATGTATGGAAGTGAAACGTAGACGATAAATAGTTTAGACAAGAAGAGAATAGAAGCTTTCGAAATGTGGTGCTGCAGAAGAATGCTGAAGATCAGATGGGTAGATCACATAACTAATGAGGAGGTATTGAATAAAATTGGGGAGAAGAGAAATGTGTGGCACAACTTGACTAGAAGAAGGGATCACTTGGTAGGACATATTCTGAGGCATCAAGGGATCACCAATTTAGAATTGGAGGGCAGCGTGGTGGGTAAAAATCGGAGAGGGGGACCACTAAGCTTGCACAGGACAGAGTAGCATGGAGAGCTGCATCAAACCAGTCTGTGGACTGAAGACCACAACAACAACCACAGGTGTTGTACAATCTTCCGTGTGAGAACTTTTCAGATTACGATATCTGCTAAAGGACCCGCGCTAAAATCCTGCAAGAAACATCACTGACGTTCTAATGTACACTACTTTTAGTTTGTTCATATCAATAGGAATTGTTTCTTTTGAAAAAGTGTATTTTTGCACAAAAATACTCTTTATTAGAATCTGTTTATTGGTTATCAGTACCAGCCGCTTACTGCCAAACTATTCGGTGAAAGCACACATCAGTAGCGTTTTCCATTCTGCAATATTTAGGTGATTCACACTGTACAGATAATTCCCCTTGTCGAACACGTTCCACTCAGAACTTGCAGCGGCTCTGTCAGGTCGTGGCTATGCGCTGACCGCGCATGCTGCCGCGCCCAGACGGAAGCAGCCGTGTGACGGATCAAGGAGCCAGGCCCCTCCGGAAGGGTTTATCGACCCCGGCGCCTCCAAAGTGTCCCCGCCGGCCTCTCCATCGCGTTTTTGAGAAGCCGCCTCTCCGTCACGAATCACGCCGCACCCAAAGGTCAAACGAGCAGCGTTCGCCTGTGTTCGAGTCACGTAAGAGATGGTATCGTGGCGGCCATCGTAGCCGGCCACGATTCCGGAGACCAGTGCTCACGTACACGCTGGTTCTGAGGTCAATTCCAACAAAGAAGCCCTTGAGGGTGAGGTCGCAACTTCTTTATTTAGCACGGCTCATCTGAAAGTGTTGTGCTAACAATTACTACAGGAAAATTATTAGCCGCTAATGACTGACCACGTGCGTCAGGAGGGCGACAAAAAATGAGTGTACGGGAGATGCAGAGATCAATCATGTATGGGATGTATGCATTACACTTCACAAAACGGACATTCAAGAAATGTTCAAAGCTAACCATTGTTTTATTACGTCAACTACGAGGGTCACTCCAAAAGAAAGGCACAAGATTTTTTTTAAAAAAACTATCTTTTATACATGTTTGAAAGTTTTACAGTGTGTAGATACATCCTTTAGGTACAATATTTTCATTTCTCCACATAATTCCCATCCCTCTCAACTGCCTTACGCCGTCTTGGAACCAGCGCCTGTATACCCGCACGGTAAAATTCTGAACCAACCTGTTGGAGCCACTGTTTGGTAGCGTGCACACGATGAGAGTCTTTCAGTTTCCAAAGGGGATGATAGTCACATGGAGCCAGGTCAGGACTGTAAGGCGGGTGTTCCAGTGTTGTCAATCCGAGTTTTGTGATCGCTTCTATGGTTTTTTGACTGATATGTGGCCGTATATTGTCGTACAACAGCAAAACATCCTGTTTTTACCGATGTAGTCGAACACGACTCAGTCGAGTTTCTTTAGTGTCGTCTCTCAGCAGTCACCAATTCGTTAACTCTCCGCACATTGTCTGGAGTGTGTGCAGTGAGAGGCCTGCCGCTGCGAGGACAATCCCCAATATTGCCGTGCCCGCTTTCATCACGTAACCTGCTTGCCCACCGACTAACTGTACTGCGATCGACAGCAGCATCTCCATACACCTTTTTCAACCTCTTGTGGATGTTTCCCACTGTTTCATTTTCACAGCACAGGAATTCTATGACAGCACGTTGCTTCTGACGAACGTCAAGTGTAGCAGCCAACTTGAAGACATGCTGTGACGGCGCCACTCATGGGAACAGGTTGAACTAAGTTTGAAAACAAGCGGGAAGGATGTATCTACACACTGTAAAACTTTCACACATGCAGAATGAAAACTGTATTTTTACAGAAATAGTGTGCATTTCTTTTGGAGTGACCCTCGTACATTTTGCATATTCATTTCAGCCTGGATGTCATCATTTCTCTTTATATGCATCAAAGTATGTGCAGCCCGCATCTAAGAAAATTCATTTCACAAGCTTCTACTCTTTTTTTTCATTCCTTTTCTGAATGGTCCAGTTTTCGCATCCGTAAAGCAGTGCTGGTATAGTCATAGCCATATAGAATTTTAACAGAGTATCTCCGTCTAATTTCTTTCTGACTGCTCTACATAAAGTTCCACAGAAATAGTTAAATAGCTCTAACTTTTATTGTATTTCATTGTTTATCCTAAATTTGTAAATGTATTAGCTTCCTGTGTCATTTACTTGTCAATTTAGTCTTAAGCGCGAGAGTTGGTGTCCTATAAATGACATTGACTTTGGTGTTGGAGATGTTCGTATTGTATTTTCCTGCTATTTTACTTATATTAAAGATAGCTGCTTGTAGGTCATTTTCATTCTGACTAATAGTTACTTAGCCCTGTGCAAAAATTATTGTACGTACTAACATCCAAGTTGTTCGCTTCATAACGTTTTATTGTCTGTGGGTAAGTATTTGTTACATCGTCAATATACATATCTTTAAAAATAATGGACGAGAGAGGACAACCTCTCATGATTTATTTCAGCTATGTTACATCTGCTGCCTGCTATTTTTATTTGTATTTTCTTTGACCACGAAAAGGCGTTTGATAGAGTAAATAGGAGCAAACTGTGGAAAATTTTAAGAAACGGAGGCGTCTTACCTCATCTTGTAAGATCTGTGCAGGGTTTATGTATGAATGAAAAAAAGGACAATAAGGGGAGTTTCCTGATATATTCCAACTGCATCCTATCACTGGCGGAGAGTGCAGTGGGTGGAAGGTAGTGTAGTTAGGGGAATATGATGTTTCTTGGTCGGTGTTTCAGTCTAGAGACCGATTTTACAATCATGTGAAGGAGTGCGCACTAGAGATCGCCATAAGCAGTTTCTGGAATTTTCTACCATTTTTGTTGCTGTCGGACATGAGGTTGTGTTTTGTGTAGCGTTCGTAAAAATTACGAATTTTAAATATTTAGGTGTTGTATAATATATTAAAGTTATTTGCAAGATAATGTTATATCTTCAGTTACAAAGTTTTATGATGAGTAAAATTCTTTATATTCTTAAAATTAGTTACATAAAGTTTGGACGGTTCAGTCTTACGTCATCAGTCAAGTGCCATCTTGTATCTTGAAACCGAAAATAGTCTAACATGAAACTCGTGATATTTTCAAATAAAATGAGTTTCTTTAATGTCTTAACAATTTGTGTTGGTTGGCAATAGCTTCTATTTCAATCAAAAAAAAAGAAATAAATTAATACACCTGGAAGGACGATGTCGATGTTGATGCGATGACGACACATGCCACCTGGGGAATAGTAGATGTACTGATAATGCTTTCACTGTCTTCCACCAACACCAGAGCGCCATTTGTTTCTAGCCTTTAATAGGGACTGCTCGCGGCCAGAGGGCTCAGTGTTGTGCAGACGTGTGAGCGAACTAGGCGACCATGCCACGCGGACGCATTCGTGCTTCCTACAGCCAACTGAGCGAGTTTAAAAGGGGTCAAATTGTGGTATTTCGAGTGGTGGGAAGGTCCTTCCGGATAATAGCCACAGAAGATGGTACTGCTGCGACAGTTGTGTATTGTGAGGTAACGGGCGCGTTGCAGCGCCCTCGAAGTACGAGGTGCATTCAAGTTCTAAGGCCTCCGCTTTTTTTCTCCGGACTGGAAAGAGATAGAAACATGCGCATTGTTTTAAAATGAGGCCGCGTTAATTGTCAATACGTCCCAGAGATAGCAGCCCCATATGGCAGAAGGAATTTTACCGCCAGCGGCGAGAATGAGAACTGTTTTAAATACTTAAATTGGGGACGTTTTCCTTACTTGAACAGCGTGCAATCATTCATTTTCTGAATTTGCGTGGTGTGAAACCAATTGAAATTCATCGACAGTTGAAGGAGACATGTGGTGATGGAGTTATGGATGTGTCGAAAGTGCGTTCGTGGGTGCGACAGTTTAATGAAGGCAGAAAGAACATCATGTGACAACAAACTGAAACAACCTCAGGCTCGCACAAGCCGGTCTGACGACATGATCGAGAAAGTGGAGAGAATTGTTTTGGGGGATCGCCGCATGACTGTTGAACAGATCGCCTTCATAGTTGGCATTTCTGTGGGTTCTGTGCACACAATCATGCATGACGACCTGAAAATGCGAAAAGTGTCATCCAGGTGGGTGCCATGAATGCTGACGGAAGACCATATGGCTGCACGTGTGGCATGTTGCCAAGCGATGTTGACGCGCAACGACAGCATGAATGGGACTTTCTTTTCATCGGTTGTGACAATGGATGAGACGAGGATGCCATTTTTCAATCCAGAAACAATGCGCCAGTCAGCTCAATGCAAGCATACAGATTCACCACCACCAAAAAAATTTTGGGTAACTGCAAGTGCTGAAAAAATGATGGTATCTATGTTCTGGGACAGCGAGGGCGTAATCCTTACCCATTGCGTTCCAAAGGGCACTACGGTAACAGGTCCATCTTACAAAAATGTTTTGAAGAACAAATTCCTTCCTGCACTGCAACAAAAACGTCCAGGAAGGGCTGCGCGTGTACTGTTTCACCAAGACAACGCACCCGCACATCGAGCTAACGTTACGCAACAGTTTCTTCGTTATAACAACTTTGAAGTGATTCCTCATGCTCCCTACTCACCTGACCTGGCTCCTAGTGACTTTGTCTTTTTCCAACAATGAAAGACACTCTCCGTGGCCGCACATTCACCAGCCATGCTGCTATTGCCTCAGCGATTTTCCAGTGGTCAAAACAGACTCCTAAAGAAGCCTTCACCGCTGCCATGGAATCATGGCGTCAGCGTTGTGAAAAATGTGTACGTCTGCAGGGCGATTACGTCGAGAAGTAACGCCAGTTTCATCGATTTCAGGTGAGTAGTTAATTAGAAAAAAAACTGGAGGCCTTAGAACTTGAATGCACCTCGTATTCTAAGATCAGTGTTGGCGGCCACCGCTCGGCCCCGCGGCGGGACCGAGTTCGTTAGCATCCGCGTGGTGACTCACAATGGGTGGAGCACGTGGTCCATCGAGCACGTGGCTGGGAATTCCTCGGTGACGCTGCGCGCCGGGAGGGCCAAAGATGGCATACTTTGTGAAACTTTAATGGCAGACATTTCGCAGTTCGTATAGAAATTAATAGTAGCCAGATGAATCACGATCCCTCAAATAGAAACATGTACATTACTATTATTTGCACGACGATTCTGATAGAGTAATCAGATTTTCAATATCTTTATTAGTTTAAAGTTTATTATCTGACAGTAAATTATACAAGTAACACCCAGCAACGAATTTCCAAACTATAAACGCTTCATCCGATTTTGTCTATCACCGTGTCTTTAGAAAGCTATTAGTGTAAACCTATAATTGGTATGAATTACGGGCATGTAACTTGAATAGTACATGGGTTATTGGAGGTCAAATTGGCCGATTACTATCGATCGCGTCTGGTCTAAGTACTACACAGTTACACGAAAAAACGGTAGCAGCATGCTTATAAATATATTTATTCATCTATGGTTCAAATGGTTCAAATGGCTCTGAGCACTATGCGATTTAACTTCTGAGGTCATCAGTCGCCTAGAACTTAGAACTAATTAAACCTAACTAACCTAAGGACATCACAAACATCCATGCCCGAGGCAGGATTCGAACCTGCGACCACAGCGGTCACGCGGTTCCAGACTGAAGCGCCTTTAACCGCACGGCCACACCGACCGGCCTATTCATCTATGTCTTCGTTTACATCCGATATGTAATATTCATGAAGAAATTGGTTAAATATTTACTGTGTTTAAGAAAGCACAGAGACATTATGCTACTGGCCTACCTTTTGTTCTATTCCTTTGATATACGTTTATTTAATTTGTTTATGTATCTAATAACGTGTGTTAAAGCGTGTTTATGGTCCAGCCGAAGGAATTTTTATTTAATTTCGAGTTATTTAAATGTAAATCCAGTATTTTGAATGTGTTTTATTATGTTTGTGTGGATACGTTTGCTCGGAGAAATGGAGGGAGCGCTCTAGCCAATCACAGCGCTCGTTACTAAGAGAGACGTATGGAGGTTGGGAAGGAGCATCGTTTCTGGAGAGGACACGAGGGAGTTCGGAAGAGTGCTGCGCGAGGGAGAGTGGCACAGGACACAGACTGTACGGGACAGGACACGGAAAGTGCTGGACGCGACGGCGCGACGGACGCGGACAGACTTGGAGAGTGTGGAGCGGTTTGCGCATGGTTGTGGCAGATAGAAATACTTTGGAGTGCCGACTTGTACACTTGTGAGATTTCCGTGGCTTCTGCAGTGAAGACGTAGTGTGTGTTTGGATGTGAATATCTCGCGAGGTATGTTGTTGTTCATAACTAACTGCGTGCAGTAGGAATCTATTGTTTCCCTGTCATTCAACTTATAGTTTATTTAATTGCTGTACCATCGAAACCAATAACTGTTTTGCAGAAGTATACCACATTCTCAAAAGTGGTTCTACTATCGTACTCATCATTTAAAGTCGTTAAGATAGTGCCTGCAGATTTCATTTAATTGCAGTCTTTCAATTACAAATATATATGTTACGAGGTGCATTCAAGTTCTAAGGCCTCCGATTTTTTTTCTCCGGACTGGAAAGAGATAGAAACATGCGCATTCTTTGCAAATGAGGCCGTGTTCATTGTCAATACGTCCCAGAGATGGCAGCACCGTACGGCAGATGGAATTTTACCGCCAGCGGCGACAATGAGAACTGTTTTAAATACTTAAAATGGCGACGTTTTCCTTACTTGAACAGCGTGCAATCATTCGTTTTCTGAATTTGCGTTGTGTGAAACCAATTGAAATTCATCGACAGTTGAAGGGACATGTGGTTATGGAGTTATGGATGTGTTGAAAGTGCGTTCGTGGGTGCGACAGTTTAATGAAGGCATCGTGTGACAACAAACCGAAACAACCTCGGGCTCGCACAAGCCGGTCTGACGACATGATCGAGAAAGTGGAGAGAATTGTTTTGGGGGATCGCCGAATGACTGTTGAACAGATCGCCTCCAGAGCTGGCATTTCTGTGGGTTCTGTGCACACAATCATGCATGACGACCTGAAAATGCGAAAAGTGTCATCCAGGTGGGCGCCACGAATGCTGATGGACGACCACATGGCTGCCCGTGTGGCATGTTGCCAAGCAATGTTGACGCGCAACGACAGCATGAATGGGACTTTCTTTTCGTCGGTTCTGACAATGGATGAGACGTGGATGCCATTTTTCAATCCAGAAACAAAGCGCCAGTCAGCTGAATGGAAGCACACAGATTCACCGCCACCAAAAAAATTTCGGGTAACCGCCAGTGCTGAAAAAATGTCCATGTTCTGGGACAGCGAGGGCGTAATCCTTACGCATTGCGTTCCAAAGGCACTACGGTAACAGGTGCATCCTACGAAAATGTTTTGAAGAACAAATTCCTTCCTGCACTGCAACAAAAACGTCCGGGAAGGGCTGCGCGTGTGCTGTTTCACCAAGACAACGCACCCGCACATCGAGCTAACGTTATGCAACAGTTTCTTCGTGATAACAACTGTGAAGTCATTCCTCATGCTCCCTACTCACCTGACCTGGCTCCTAGTGACTTTTGGCTTTTTACAACGATGAAAGACACTCTCCGTGGCCGCACATTCACCAGCCGTGCTGCTATTGCCTCAGCTATTTTCCAGTGGTCGAAACAGACTCCTAAAGAAGCCGTCGCCGCTGCCATGGAATCATGGCGTCAGCGTTGTGAAAAATGTGTACGTCTGCAGGGCGATCACGTCGAAAAGTAACGCCAGTTTCATCGATTTCGGGTGAGTAGTTAATTAGAAAAAAAAATCGGAGGCCTTAAAACTTGAATGCACCTCGTACCTTCATAATTCGTAATTGCCGAGTAGTAGAAACCTTCGACCATTTGTGTATTCTTATCGCATACTGTAGACTCAGCAGTATTTGGCCGTAATGCAGCAGCTACGTATCCCAGCCCCTAGACAACGAAACCAGCCAAAAATTTTAATATTTCTACTCTGAATCGGAGGGCACGTGGTTGAGGGCCACTCATTTCATTTTTCTTATTAGTGAAAGCCCGCAGGGTGTCTGTGAGTGAAATCTTACGGGACTTAACTGCTAAGGTCATCAGTCTCTAAGCTTACATACTACTTAACCTAAATTATCCTTAGGAGAAACACACACAGCCATGCACGAGGGAGGACTCGAGCCTTCGCCGGGACCAGCCGCACAGTCCATGACTGCAGCGCCCCAGACCGCTCGGCTAATCCCGCGCGGCCCACAGTATCGAAGCAGGTATCAGTAGTCACGTGAACAAGCTCACATTCAGAGACGAAGGTCTGGACATTCGCCCAGCACAGACGCCCTCCAGGATCGTCGTATTGTAACGGCTGCACTGGCAGCTCGTACAGCTACCACAGCGTAGACGAGAGGGTTTGTGAGCCCTTACGTGTCAACACGAACTGTTGCGAACCTGTTATTAGCAGTACGGCTACGGGCCCGCGCAAGTCTGACCCGTCTTCCACTCACGCCACAGCATCGACACGTACGGCTTGACTAGCGTCGTCACAGGATCACTTGGAAGCTGCACTGGCGTGCTATGGTCTTCAGCTATGAAAGCTGATTCTCCCTGCGTGCAAGTGATGGTCGTTTGCGTGTACGACGTCGACCTACTGAGAGCTGTCTCCTAGAGTGCATTCGACCAACACACACTGGACAGACCTCTAGCCTTATTGTGTGGTGTGCGATTAGGTACAACTCTAGTTGACCTTTGGTGTTTCTGGAGGGGGATCTAACAACACTCATGCTTATAAATTAAGGATAATTGCAGAATGTGGTGCCACACAACGTGGCACTACACAAAACTGTCGCTAATAGTATAGGCACATAGGGAACACACACGACACACATCTGTAAGATCTGTAAGTCCACGGTATTGGTGATAAGTTGAGAAAACCGTCCCGAAACAAATGTGCTACAAAACGCCACTGTTTCCTGCGCATGTACCCCGACATCAGTATGGGTTATGATCACCATGCACACTTACACAGGCCGCACAACAGGTTGGTATACTCTGGCTCAGGTGGTCGAGCAGCTGCTGGGCTGGAGCATCCCATTCTTGCACCAGTGCCTGTCGGAGCTCCTGAAGTGTCGTAGGGGTTTGAAGACTTGCACTGATACGCCGACCGAGAGCATCCCAGACGTGCTCGATGGCGTTTAGGTCTGTAGAACAGGCAGGCCACGGCATTCGCCTGATATCTTCTATTTCAAGGTACTGCTCCACGATGGAAGTTCGGCGGGACCCACTGCACCCCTGAAGAGGCGGACATACTGGTGCAAAATGACATCTCGATACACCTGACCTGTTACAGTTCCTCTGTCAAAGACATGCAGAGGTGTACGTGCACCAATAATAATCCCATCCCACAGCATCAAACTACGACCTCCATACAGGTCCCTTTCAAGGACATTAAGCGTTTGGTATCTGGTTCGTGGTTCACGCCAGATGAAAACCCGACGAGAATCACTGTTCAGACTATACCTGGACTCGTCCGTGAACATAACCAGGGACCACTGTTCCAATGACCATGTACTGTGTTCTTGACATCAGGCTTTACGGGCTCTCCTGTGACCAGGGGCCAGTGGGATGCATCGTGCAGGTCACCGGGCGGATAAACCATGTCTGTTCAGTGTGTCTGGAGACAACTGTTCCAGTGGCTGCGGTAAGGTCCCGAGCAAGGCTACCTGCAGTACTCCGTGGCCTTCTGTGGGCACTGATGGTGAGATTTGGTCTTCTTGTGGTGTTGTACACTATGGATGACCCGTACTGTAGCGCCTGGACACTTTTCCTGTCTGCTGGAATCTTTGCCATAATCTTGAGATCACACTTTGTGGCACACGGAGGGCCCGTGCTACAACCTGCTGTGTTTGACCAGCCTCCAGTCGCCCTAGTAGTCTACCCCTCATAACGTCATCAATGCGTGTTCTTTGAGCCATTTTAGCACACAGTCACCATTAGCACAACGTCTGCACACTTACTCGCTGCGCCATACTCTGCGTATGTGGACTGCTGCCAGCGGCACCGTGCGACGACCGCAGGTCAAATGCACCGCATGGTCATATCCCGAGGTGATTTAAACCTGCAAACCGCCCACCAGAGCATTGTTTCACAATGTATCAACTTTACTCTTAATTTATGAGCACGAGTGTAGTACTCCGTGCGTGCAGAATATTGTTAGACCCGTTCTTTTGTTGTTCTTGCAACAGGAAGGAGTGTCATTCCAACAGGATTGTGCCGTGGGTTGAAACCTTCCGCAAAGTCTGGTATTTTTCGACTTTGTGCCTCTGTGGTGGATTCGATGGTTGTGTAGAATCTCTTTGCCAGAGAGGCCTGTGGTGTGAATGTGGTGCGCGAGGCGGCGTGCGACGTGCGTTGACAGGAGTCTTGAGTCTACACGGCACGAGGTAGCAGCCCATGTATGTACCGGAAAACGATTAGCCGCACCTGGATTGATAGCGCGGTCCAGTTCTACATCTACATCTATCTACATCTACGTCCATACTCCGCAAGCCACCTGACGGTGTGTGGCGGAGGGTACCTTGAGTACCTCTATCGGTGCTCCCTTCTATTCCAGTCTCGTATTGTTCGTGGAAAGAAGTATTGTCGGTATGCCTCTGTGTGGGCTCTAATCTCTCTGATTTTATCCTCATGGTCTCTTCGCGAGATATACGTAGGAGGAAGCAATATACTGCTTGACTCTTCGGTGAAGGTATGTTCTCGAAACTTTGACAAAAGCCCGTACCGAGCTACTGAGCGTCTCTCCTGCAGAGTCTTCCACTGGAGTTTATCTATCATCTCCGTAACTCTTTCGCGATTACTAAATGATCCTGTAACGAAGCGCGCTGCTCTCCGTTGGATCTTCTCTATATCTTCTATCAACCCTATCTGGTACGGATCCCACACTGCTGAGCAGTATTCAAGCAGTGGGCGAACAAGCGTACTGTAACCTACTTCCTTTGTTTTCGGATTGCATTTCCTTAGGATTCTTCCAGTGAATCTCAGTCTGGCATCTGCTTTACCGACAATCGACATTATATGATCATTCCATTTTAAATCACTCCTAATGGGTACTCCCAGATAATTTATGGTATTAACTGCTTCCAGTTGCTGACCTGCTATTTTGTAGCTAAATGATGAAGGATCTATCTTTCTGTGTATTCGCAGCACATTACACTTGTCTACATTGAGATTCAATTGCCATTCCCTGCACCATGCGTCAATTCGCTGCAGATCCTCCTGCATTTCAGTACAATTTTCCATTGTTACACCCTCTCGATACACCACAGCATCATCTGCAAAAATCCTCAGTGAACTTCCGATGTCATCCAGCAGGTCATTTATGTATATTGTGAATAGCAACGGTCCTATGACACTCCCCTGCGGCACACCTGAAATCACTCTTACTTCGGAAGACTTCTCTCCATTGAGAATGACATGCTGCGTCCTGTTATCTAGGAACTCCTCAATCCAATCACACAATTGGTCTGATAGTCCATATGCTCTTACTTTGTTCATTAAACGACTGTGGGGAACTGTATCGAACGCCTTGCGGAAGTCAAGTAACACGGCATCTACCTGTCAACCCGTGTCTACGGCCCTCTGAGTCTCGTGGACGAATAGCGCGAGCTGGGTTTCACATGACCGTCTTTTTCGTAACCCATGCTGATTCCTACAGAGTAGATTTCTAGTCTCCAGAAAATTCATTACACTCGAACACAATACGTGTTCCAAAATTCTACAACTGATCGACGTTAGAGATATAGGTCTATAGTTCTGCACATCTGTTCGACGTCCCTTCTTGAAAACGGGGATGACCTGTGCCCTTTTCCAATCCTTTGGAACGCTACGCTCTTCTAGAGACCTACAGCACACCGCTGCAAGAAGGGGGGCAAGTTCCTTCGCGTACTCTGTGTAAAATTGAACTGGTATCCCATCAGGTCCAGAGGCCTTTCCTCTTTTGAGCGATTTTAATTGTTTCTCTATCCCTCTGTCGTCTATTTCGATATCTACCATTTTGTCATCTGTGTGACAATCTAGAGAAGTTGTAGCTGCGAGCCGTTTTTTGGGAAACTGTAATTTAGAAAGGAGCTCCTCTTTTGCATGCAAGAGCGCTTCGGTTGCAGAATATTGGTGCTACCCAAAGGAGATCGGCGGTTAAAGCAATGGTTGGAAGTCTGTACAGCTGTCACTACACGGTCGCTGCGCCCTGCTTGTATTGACACAACGATTACTGGATAACTCCACGTGAACCAGAGTAGCTTTATTATTGACTACTTTCCCATCTGTGTGTTTTAGTTGTCCATCTTGCAAAATTGTAAATGAGTCTGCCCTCACGGGGCGCCATTAGTTCCACTACTTCGTGATTGATCTTTTGTTTGTTTCAGCTGTTCATGTTACAAGATTGTTACTGAGATTCTCCTGGTGGGGCCCATTATTTGTTAGCATGTGTGGAACCAGTGGTAACTGATTCATGTTTCAAATCTTATCACACCAATTGAGTGATGTGTGTAATGTATTGCCAGGAAGTGTGCTCAAGACTGACGTTCGAAAAAAAGAAGATTGCAAGATTACGGCTCTGTAAACACACTGAGGTAGCCTCGGATGAATTCTAATGCTGCGGATTTGTTCTTGAGTTAAGTAACTGAACAGTTTACGCCTCTTAATTTGGAATTCATCTGAAGGAGGTTTGCATCTAAACTTGTTTTGCAAATCGTTCAGTATTCCTGTACAGCAGGGCTTAACAACTGTCCGGTTTTGAGCGCGAGTACTCGCATCTGCTCAAGCACATGCTCGCGAGCAGGTGCATGATCACGGGAGTATGGAGGGAGGGGAGGGAGGGGAGATGCGCGCGCAAGTTTTAATAGGGCCGCAGCGTGCCTATTGAATTCGCGCCGACTGTGTAACGTTTAAAGTACTACGATCAGCTCTAACAGTCACTTCCCTGGTTAAGAACCATGTCAAGTCACCGTTGTGTAACCCCAACCATGCTTTCGCAGTTCAACCCCCATTGCGAGGAATTGTATCTGTTTACAGAAAAAGAGGGTGTTGCAAAATGTTTAGTATGTCACAAAACGCTGAATTCTTTTACGAAATCTAATTTGCAGCGACATTATATGTCGTACCACGCGAAAGACTACGGAAGTGGAAAATGTGATGGACCAGATCGCGCACAGGAAGTTATTAAACTTAAAAGGAAGCTATCCAAAGAAGATCTGGACGACGAAGAAAAATCAACTAAGGCAGCTCTCAGAGTGAGTTACAAAATTGCTTTGCTTTTAGCAAAATCCCTGCGCCCATTCACTGATGGCGATTTAATAAAATAATGTTTGGTAGTTGCAGCGGAACATTTGTGTCCATCTCAAGTTGAACAGTTTCGGATTGTGCCGCTATCTAACATGACCATTATGCGTCGCATACAGGACATGGCAGACGACGTCCAGAGACAGCTTGCAAATATCTGTAAAAATTTTATGGCGTATTCTCTAGCTCTGGACGAAAGTGTTGATATCACTGGAACAGCGCAGCTTGCCATATTTATTAGAGGTGTTAATAGAGATCTTCAGGTGAGGGAGGAGCTCCTCGATGTAGTAGCCATGAAGAACTCTACAGCCGGAGGTGACATTTTAAGTAGTGTTGAAGAAAGTGTTGGAAATATAGGATTGTCGTGGAATTCTTTAGTTTCAGTGTCTACAGACGGTGCGCCAGCGATGACAGGGGAAAAAATTAGGTTTCGTTGCGCTGTTAAAGGAGAAAATGCAAAAACTGACCGTGCCGAATGAAATAAGGGGCGTTCACTGTGTGATCCACCAGGAAAACTTATGTACAAATAGTATCACTCTAAAAAATGTGATGACTGTTGTTGTTTGTACAACCAATTATATAAGGAAGCATGGGCTACAACACAGGCAATTTAAAAGCTTTCTTGAGGATGTAGAAAGCCAGTATGGTAGCCTGCCTTATTACAGCGAGGTCCGCTGGCTTAGTCGTGGCGAATTATTAAATCGATTTTTTCCCCTATTAGATGAGATAAATATGTTCATGGAAATAAATAACATGTGTGTTCCTGAATTGAAAGAGCCTTCATGGAAATGTGATCTCGCGTTCTTAGCAGATTTAACTAGCCATCTGAATGCTTTGAACATTTCACTACAAGGTAAAGATCTGCTAATTACTCATTTCATAGATCGGATACGAGCTTTTAAAATGAAATTGACACTTTGGATGAGTCAGCTCGAAACAGGAGATCTAGCTCGTTTTCCTAAATTATCATCCATTCAAGATGTTCACAAAGACTGTGAACGTTATTCACACAGTTTAGTTGCCCTTAAGGAAGAATTTGATCAACGCTTTCAAGATCTGACAGCACTAGACAGTGATTTTGATTTGTTCTCCTCTCCATGTTCAGCGAATATTGAAG
Source organism: Schistocerca cancellata (assembly GCF_023864275.1). NCBI lineage: Eukaryota > Metazoa > Arthropoda > Insecta > Orthoptera > Acrididae > Schistocerca > Schistocerca cancellata. The sequence goes on along the minus strand of NC_064627.1, from coordinate 922,429,721 downwards.
AGATTCGTCCTGAGCTGCAACTAGAAATTATTTACCTGCAGTGTGACAGAGAATACACAGACAAATTTCAGAACAAGAAAAACATTTTGGAATTCTACAGAAACTTCCCTCAGGATAGATTTTCTCGTTTGCACAAACTGACGGCTACAATAATATCAATGTTCGGTTCCACGTATGTTTGTGAACAACTGTTCTCTGCAATGAAACGTAACAAGACGCGCCTGAGAAACGCATTGTCTGATCGAAATTTAAACTGCACGCTGCGCCTACAATGCACAAGAACAATTACTTCGAACATAGACGCAATTGTAAAGGGCAAAAAGTACAAGATAACCGAGAATCCCACACTTCAGTGACACCTTTTATAGTGTAACAGTTCACAAATTAATACGAATGTAGAGGCATACACTAAGCTAATAAAATTATGTGGCACGTGTACATTCTCCTTTATTTGTTACATTTGTCGCAGTAATAATTCGTGAGTGATATCCCTGCAGGTGGCCGCGGATTTACATTGACTGGCGGCAGCTGTTGTGTGCCCCACGTGACTCTCCCCACTCTCCGCTCTGGTCCGGTAGTGGGGGTAGCGCGCTCGCGCTGCTCCGTGTTCGCGCCTTGCTGCTCACAGCTTGCTCCGCGAGCGCGTATGTTGTGAAGCCCTGCTGTACAGAAAATTAGCAAATTTTAAGCTGTGGCACGAGAAAAACTGGTGTGTAATTTGTTGTTGAGTATTTCAAGTGCTTTTGTTCAACTGAACTTATCTGAATACTGTTTGATGTTTGTTTAAAGGTTACTACATGCGTTTTTAAGATTGCTTTGGGCATTTAAAATTTTTTTATCACAACTAGTTATCGAGGCTGAGTTGCAACTTTAAGCGATGTTTTAACTGTTTTGGGCTCAGATTTGGTACTACTGAATCACCGGTAAATACCGTTGACGGTAGATCAGTATAAATATTATTAACTAAGAGTGAGCCTTATAAGATAACCTTTAAAGAAAAAAAGTAAAGAGGTCAAACAATATGTTTTCTAATGAATACGAATTGTTTGTTAATAAATTTGTTGTAACCCTAGGACGCCTAAGGTGGGGGGAGGGTTCGTTGAACCTATAGTTTTTTTATGTCCCCTGCTTTTGCCCAAATAACTTTCGTACTACATATTCCCTTTGAGTTATTGTTTGTTGGCTACTGTATGAGACGTTAGTTTCAATATATTTTATAGAAAATTCCTGCTTTGAAAGAAAAAATAAATAAACTTATTATGGGTCCATAAGACCCCCCCCCCCCCCCTTAGGCTTCCATGCTATAGAAAATTTCCCTTAGTAGGATTTCGTATTTCTCATCTCTACAACAATGCAAGTTAGTTTCTTGTTGGTTGGTATTCTTGATATTCACAACAATCGGTTTACTTCCAGAGGAAGTGATTGTTGATGTCAGTCAGCTGTTATTTATTTTGTAAACTTGCAGTGAGTTAGTGCAGTTCCCAATACGTAGGCCTCCAGTAACTTTGGTGTCCTACACAGCAAAAAAGAAACCAAGTAAAAACTTACTGATGTTGTCAACAATGCACCAAGATAAAGGCACTGTTGGGGAAGAGAAGAATAAACCCGAGATAAATCCATATTATAATTCCACTAAAGGTGGAACTGATACCTTTGATCAAATGGCGCATATGTACACCTGCAAGAGGGGAACAAAGAGATGGGCTCTATATGTATTTTACTCTCTCATCGACATTTGTGCTATCAATGCAACCACCATATTCATCCAGAAACATCCACGATGGAATGAGAAGAAACACAACAAACGGAAACATTATCTTCTGCTAACTGGGATGGAACTAGTGAAATTGCAGGTAGAAGAGAGAAGTGCCAATGCAAGAGGGTTATCTAACCAAATTGTTCAATCAATGGTGATTGTTCTACAAAAGAAAATCAAAGAAGTGACAACAGAAGCACGTCAGCCTCCTGCAGGGAAAGGTCGGTGCCATATTTGTGCAAGAAAAGCTAAAACAAAGAAACAGAAGTACAACAATCTAAGTAAACAAAAACAGTATTGTGGACAGTGTCATAAACATGTGTGTAACACACATTCAGAAAAAATTGTGAAGTGTGTCTTTTGCCTTGAATTTGAGGACTCAAGAGTAGTCTATTGTATATGAACACATCTGTATTTTGTATGTAATATGTCAATTTTTTATTCACTCAATCCAATATTTATAACAATTAGCAACATTATTAAACCGATGCTTTAGTTAAAATACATAAACCATTTTGAAAGGTGTAATTTTTCGTCAGTAAACTTATTTAATACCTGTGGGCTCACCGAAACCCCCCCCCCCCCTTAGGCATCCAAGTTAGAAAAAAAGGCTTGGGCATCCTAGGGTTAAAGAATGTTTGATTCTTGTTAGCCTGGCACCTTACCACTCCTTCATAGCTCCTACCACAATAAAGATAAAGCGTGCTCACTTACTGGAAACTCAAGATACTCTGCAAGACGTGCAGCAACTTCCCTGGGTAGCACAATCTCCGGACTTCTCCACAACCGAACACTTGTGGGATATGATGGGACGAGAAGTTATTTGTGTGACTCATCAACCAACAACTCTCACAGAACTACATGAAAAAGTCGAGCAGCCGTGGCTTAACTTATCCCAGTGCAATATTCCTCATCTGTAAGATCGACTGCATTGCTACCTGTGGAGGATACACCATTATACAAATACGGGTGTTTCAGCATGGATCGATGCCTGGTACCTCACAACCGCTTGTACTATTGATATGTAAATCTAATCATTTCATGTACTCCATATGCATCGTTGCAACAATAAATCTTTATGAATTGGAAACCTGCAATAGGATGCACTAATTTTTCTCCAGCAGCATACGAGGTCTGTTCATAAAATTCTGATCGTTAGTAATTTCTCGCCAGTGGTGTGTTGGAGCGAAATGTGGCTGGCATCCCTGCACATGTCTCTATTTAATGTGTAATGCCAGAAGTTTCATTGTCATATGTCTGTTAGTTATTGTTCAGCGCTGTATTGAGTAGAACATTGTGTCGCACAGTTTGCGAATTTCGAGATGGCAGATTTAGAGGAGCAACGCATCTGCGTTAAATTTTGTGTGAAACCTAAAAAAAAGCTTTACAGAGACACACCAAATGATGGAAGAAGCCTACGGTGATGAGTGCTTAAGCCGTACTCGACATTACGAATGGTTCACACGGTTTAAAAACGACCGGACGGACGTTAAAGATAACTCTCGTTCAGGACGGCCTTCGACGTCTACCGACGACGCTCATGTCAGGAGCATCAAAGAAACTGTGCGTGCCAATCAAAGACTGACTGTCCGAGAGATTGCAGAAGAATGTAACATTTCAGTTGGATCATCTCATGAAATCTTGACACATCCCCTTGGAATGCATCGTCTTGCCGCCTAGTTTGTCTATCTGAATACTGTTTGATGTTTGTTTAAAGATTACTAAATACGTTTTTAAGATTGCTTTGGGCATTTTAAATTTTTTTATCACATCTAGTTATCGAGGCTGAGTTGCAACTTTAAGCGATGTTTTAACTGTTTTGGGCTCAGATTTGGTACTACTGAATCACCGGTAAATACCGTTGATGGTAGATCAGTATAAATATTATTATCTAAGAGTGAGTCTTATAAGATAACCTTTAAAGAAAAAAAGTAAAGAGGTCAGACAATATGTTTTCTAATGAATACGAATTGTTTGTTAATAAATTTGTTTTAACCCTAGGACGCCTAAGGGGGGGGGGGTTCGTTGAACCCATAGTTTTTTTTATGTCCCCTGCTTTTGCCCAAGTAACTTTCGTACAACATATTCCCTTTGAGTTATTGTTTGTTGGCTACTGTATGAGACGTTAGTTTCAATATATTTTATAGAAAATTCATGATTTGAAAGAAAAAATAAATAAACTTATTGTGGGTCCAACAACCCCCCCCCCCCCTCTTAGGCTTCCATGCTATAGAAAATTTCCCTTAGTAGGATTTCGTATTCCTCATCTCTACAACAATCCAAGTTAGTTTCTTGTTGGTTGGTATTCTTGATATTTACAACAATCGGTTTACTTCCAGAAGAAGTGATTGTTGATGTCAGTCAGCTGTTATTTACCTTGTAAACTTGTAGTGAGTTAGTGCAGTTCCCAACACGTAGGCCTCCAGTAACTTTGGTGTCCCACACAGCAAAAAAGAAACCAAGTAAAAACTTACTGATGTTGTCAACAATGCACCAAGATAAAGGCACTGTTGGAGGAGAGAAGAATAAAGCCGAGATAAATGCATATTGTAATTCCACTAAAGGTGGAACTGATACCTTTGATCAAATGGCGCATATGTACACCTGCAAGAGGGGAACAAAGAGATGGGCTCTATATGTATTTTACTCTCTCATCGACATTTGTGCTATCAATGCAACCACCATATTCATCCAGAAACATCCACGATGGAATGAGAAGAAACACAACAAACGGAAACATTATCTTCTGCAAACTGGGATGGAACTAGTGAAATTGCAGGTAGAAGAGAGAAGTGCCAACGCAAGAGGGTTATCTAACCAAATTGTTCAATCAATGGTGATTGTTCTACAAAAGAAAATCAAAGAAGTGACAACAGAAGCACGTCAGCCTCCTGCAGGGAAAGGTCGGTGCCATATTTGTGCAAGAAAAGCTAAAACAAAGAAACAGAAGTACAACAATCTAAGTAAACAAAAACAGTATTGTGGACAGTGTCATAAACATGTGTGTAACACACATTCAGAAAAAATTGTGAAGTGTGTCTTTTGCCTTGAATTTGAGGACTCAAGAGTAGTCTATTGTATATGAACACATCTGTATTTTGTATGTAATATGTCAATTTTTTATTCACTCAATCCAATATTTATAACAATTAGCAACATTATTAAACCGATGCTTTAGTTAAAATATATAAACCATTTTGAAAGGTGTAATTTTTCGTCAGTAAACTTATTTAATACCTGTGGGCTCACCGAAACCCCCCCCCCCCCTTAGGCATCCTAGTTAGAAAAAAAGGCTTGGGCATCCTAGGGTTAAAGAATGTTTGATTCATGTTGGCCTGGCATCTTACCACTCCTTCATAGCCCCTACCACAATAAAGATAAAGCGTGCTCACTTACTGGAAACTCAAGATACTCTGCAAGACGTGCAGCAACTTCCCTGGGTAGCACAATCTCCGGACTTCTCCACAACCGAACACTTGTGGGATATGATGGGACGAGAAGTTATTTGTGTGACTCAACAACCAACAACTCTCACAGAACTACATGAACAAGTCGAGCAGCCGTGGCTTAACTTATCCCAGTGCAGTATTCCTCATCTGTAAGATCGACTGCATTCCAGAGTCAGCGTCTGCATTGCTACCTGTGGAGGATACACCACATACAAATACGGGTGTTTCAGCATGGATCGATGCCTGGTACCTCACAACCGCTTGTACTATTGATATGTAAATCTAATCATTTCATGTACTCCATATGCATCGTTGCAACAATAAATCTTTATGAATTGGAAACTTGTAATAGGATGCACTAATTTTTCTCCAGCAGCATACGAGGTCTGTTCAAAAAATTCTGATCGTTAGTAATTTCTCGCCAGTGGTGTGTTGGAGCGAAATGTGGCTGGCATCCCTGCACACGTCTCTATTTAATGTGTAATGCCAGAAGTTTCATTGTCATATGTCTGTTAGTTATTGTTCAGCGCTGTATTGAGTAGAACATTGTGTCGCACAGTTTGCGAATTTCGAGATGGCAGATTTAGAGGAGCAACGCATCTGCGTTAAATTTTGTGTGAAACCTAAAAAAAAAAAAAAGCTTTACAGAGACACACCAAATGATGGAGGAAGCCTACGGTGATGAGTGCTTAAGCCGTACTCGGGAATTCCGAATGGTTCACACGGTTTAAAAATGACCGGACGGACGTTAAAGATAACTCTCGTTCAGGACGGTCTTCGATGTCTACCGACGACGCTCATGTCAGGAGCATCAAAGAAACTGTGCGTGCCAATCGAAGATTGACTGTCCGAGAGATTGCAGAAGAATGTAACATTTCAGTTGGATCATCTCATGAAATCTTGACACATCACCTTGGAATGCATCGTCTTGCCGCCTAGTTTGTCCCTCGGCTCATGAATCAAGAGCAGAAAGACCTTCGCTTCGCAGTCTGTGAAGAGCTGTTGGATCGCGTAATTAAGAACGAGATGTTCCTTAAGAGGATCATAAATGGTGATCATACGTGTATTTACGCTTATGACGTTGAGACAAAGGTTCAGTCTTCAAAATGGGCCAGGAAAGGTTCTCCAAGACAAAAAAAAAAAAAAAAAAAAAAACATGTCAGATCAGGTCAAATGCCAAAGCCATGCTAATAGTTTTCTTTGACTTTGAAGGATTAGTTCGTCATGAATTCGTGCCACAGGGACAAACCGTTGATCAATGGTATTATCGGGACTTGCTGCGACGGCTGCGAGAAAATGTGAGAAGGAAAGTGTAGCGAGAACATTCATGTCTCTTACATTACGATAACGCACCCGCACATTCATTCCTGTTGGTGCGTGACTACCGTACAAAAAACGAAAACACTATGCTGCCTCATCCTCCGTACTCTTCAGACCTGACACCCGCGGACTTTTTTTATTTCCAAAGTTGAAAACACCGTTGAAAGGACGAATATTTGCAACGGTAGACGAGATGAAAGAAAATTCGCAGACGGCGCGATCCAGCAAGAGGCGTTAGGAGCGGTGTATCAATTGTGAAGGAGAGTATTTCGAACGATACCATGCACAATAAGCAAAAGATAAACGTAAAAACTTTTGTGGTCAAAGTTACGGAATTTTCAACAGGTCTCGTATATGTATATAAATAATATTCTGAGGCGATAAAGAGAACCAGCCAAACATTTACATAACAAGCTTGGGAAACCGCCTAAAAACCACACCCAGGCTGCCCATTGCACCAGGCAATGTCATTACCCGTCGCACGTATTCTATCTGGTTCTGGCTCAAGTTCCAGCCTCGCAAGATGGGCTGCAGCGTGTTACGTTACACGAGCAGGTGGGATTATGTATCTAAGTATGGTTTTTAGGTGGTTTCCCACGCTCGTTTGGCAAATGCTTGGCTGGTTCTCACATTTCGTCTCGAAAGATATAACACAGAAATAGCTAAAATACGACCTCACACAGAACAACACGTACACAATTCGGAAAGAGGTGGTGCACACGACTTCCCTCCCTTAGGTAACTGACGGATGCGTTAAAAGGTAGGGCATCTGCCTGCAAAGTTAAATAATATAAAACTGCTAAATCGGTAATGCAGTGGAGCCCGAACTAGACGGAATAATCGCTAAGGAAAATAAGAAGAGTAGGAATAGTTAGTCTTAATATCGCCATCCCCTGAGAGTGCAGCTTGACAAATTGTCACTTGTACGAGCTGAAACAAAAGGTAACATTGTCTATAAAACCAAGTCACTTGATCTTATTTATGTAGAGGTCATCGTATCGACGTGCCACTTTGGTCTTCTGTTTCTCCTCAAGCATCCTCGTTCACACTTGCGTCCTTCTTGATGTTTGTCTCTTGACTTCTCGTATTTTCTGCCAGCTAAAATTTCTTATAATTATAAACTTCCGTCTTAGCGTTTTCTCTATCTTCTTCCCTCCATCATTTCCTCGTTATTTCAGCCAGACTACAGTGAAATGTGATGAATGGCGAAGTAGATGCCTATCGATGTTGTTCCTCTTGGCGGAGACTATTTCGAGGGGGTTCTTATCTTTCCCGCTCTTCTTAACACTTTTTCACTTGAAGACTCTGTCATTTCATGGTAGTTCTTTCTACACCAACGCTACATCTGGGAATCTTGCACTCCTTCTCTTCCGCCTTCACCTGCGCCCAAGTTTCTGCCATATAAGTGCATATATTCCAACTTTATAAACGTTAGATTTCTTTGAGTTAATCTAAGCTACGTAGTAGAGTTCAGCAGCTACACCAGTCAGTTTCACGCAGAAATACTCCATCCTCATCTTCCTGTCACTATTGGTTTCTATCTGGCGCAACTATTTTCGTCAAAGGAAACGCAATATTAATTTCACACAGTCCCTTATTATGCTGCTGTTACTTTTCTAAATGTTAACCTACAATGGTTATATCACGCAAAAAATACCACATTACTCAAAAGGTACAGAATACATGACAAAATCAGTCACTATAAACGAAATGCCAGAGACGCATTTTCGTCTGCAAGGAAACGATGTATCTATTGTTGTCTTGCGTAAACAGTTTGCAGATAGGCACAAGTGGAACCTCATACGAGCTGCTGACTAAATTTTCGCTTAATTTAATTGTTGGTGTACACAGCTTGTAATTGCGCCGCAGTCTAACACACACAGTCGCGACACTCGCCGCTGTGAAAATTGTTACTGCCCGAGAGTATAAACGACACTAGCGCCCCTAGCGGCGAGAAAGCAGCCGTAAGTTTAGCGTTTGTTTTTAATTATTTTTCTACTTAATTGAAGGAATAGTTATTACATTACTGCGTTCCAGCCATGAGTAAATTTTCGAAAAACGTGAACGATGGTGAAATAAATATAAAAACAGCCGAATTATTCAATGCCATAACTACAATTTATTCATGCGGAAATACTTTCGAATATATGAATAACTGCAGCTTATACCGCTGAAATCAAAAGAATATAAACACATATTCTGTGCATGAGAAACACATATTTCTGTTGTTGTCTATTTGTGTTATGACCAGAACTATCTTTGATACATAACAATTTTGTATGAAGTCTAAGGATTCGCACATCTTTACACTGCTTTCGACTTACCAACTTGCGAATTTTTTGTAAATGTAAGTAAGTTTTCTGGAAAAGTGATTGTGTTGAATATTCTTGCAATCTGTGGCTCAAATGTAGCAACAATAGTGGAGTTGTTTTCTTCTGTGTACGGAACTGTTTTCTTTATTTTGACGTTTATTATCGCGTGTCTGTGATTTCCGCTCCAGATACAGCTGTGATGGCTTGTTTGGTACATTAAAAAATGCAGTTTTTGCATTCCATACAGATTTTCTCTGTTCCACATTCACTGAGTTGACTATAGGTGTTATGAACAAAACTTTACTTTGTTGAGCAGGTATACAACATCTTTCTGCAAAAGGTCAAGTATTCTGCTATTTTTAATTCGTTGTTTGTTCTTAAAGGAAAACGATGTTCTTTAATAAATATCTGTATGTTACAAGCGAAACGTAAATAAATTAATCTGTAATGTACCATTTCATACCTCCCAAGGTCCTTAAGAAAGTAAACAAAAACAAATGTGATGTCATTGTTTAGTTATTGTCAATTTTTCTGACACTACATACATTGCAAAAGCTGTGTTACATATCAATATAAACTACTCGCACTCACCCGATTTCGTATTCAGAAGTGTAGCTTGCTGACTGCTTGGAGTGCTCCTGTCGCACAGTGTAAAAAAAATTAGAGAAGTGTCGTGACTGTACGAATTTAATATGTTGGCTGCGCAAGTCAACATAATAATAATGATAATTCTGGAGTGGTATCTGGGAACAGTGTGATTCAAATATATGTTCAGCTATAGTGATATGATTCTTTCGTGGCTTCCATAAAACAGGCTAAACTCTCTTCGTTTTCCATTTGTGGTACTTCCGTTAATTTATTCTTGAGGCACAGAGAAAGCCGAAAGCCTTACTAACTGACCCCATTTTGGCAGATTGCTGCTGTTCTCTCTCTAGTTATCTCGACAGCAGCAACACATTAAATTTGGTGTTATACATTGCGGGCTCAACTGTGGCACCACGTATCTGCGAAGAACTAAACTCTCTTTGAAAGAAATACCAGGTGTAGAAGTATGAAACCGGAATCTGATTGCAATAATTATACGTCTGTTGTCTGAAACAAATAATATTTTACTCAAAATAATCTCCATTGCTATTTATACATTTCTCCCACCTCTCCGGCAGGCTATGAATGCCTGGCAAAAAAAAAAAAAAAAAAAAAAGTTCTTCTTTTGAAGCGAACCAGTCAGCGAGCCATTTTCGTACATTTCCATACGAATTTAAGCCTTGTTCACCAAAAGCGTGTCCCCGTGATGCAAACAGATGATAATCGGACGGTGCCAAATCTAGAGAACAAGCCGCATGCCATAGTACTTCCCAACTGAACGCCTTGATCGTTTCCCTGATCCGTTTTGCTATGTGCGATGGGGCGTTATCATGGAGAAATAAAACTCTGGTTGCTTTTTTCCATATTCCGGTCGTTTTTCACGTAATGTTCGATTTAAATCAATCATTTGCTGCTGATAGCGATCAGTGTTAACTGTTTCACCAAGTTTCAGCAGCTCATAATAGATGACACCCTTCTGATCCCACCAAACACAAAGCATTGTGTTCTTTCCAAAGCGATTTGGTCTTGCAGTGGATGTCGATGGTTTGCCTGGATTCACGCTTGATTTACGACGCTTAGGATTCTCCAAATATATCCATTTTCATCACCTGTCACTATACGATGGAGAAACGACTTATCTTGTATCTGGCGAGCAGCATTTCACAAGCTGTTTTGCGATTTGCTTGCTGTCTTTCATTCAGTTCATACGGAACCCAGTTTCCCACTTTATGCGCCTTTCCCATAGCTTCCAACCGAACAGAAGCGACTTCCTGCGTCACATTCAATTGTTCGGTGAGTTGCTGTTGAGTTTGAGTATCATTTCTGTAGTGGGTTGGCAGGAGAGCCAACACCGGTTTTGAGAGGAAGCCGAAAGGCACGCGTTTTCGCTCACGCAGGCTGGCCTGAGGTCTGGCACAGGTCAAGGAAATTAGACTTTAGCAAAAAACGTACGTAACTGCTGGAATACTTAACTTTAATCCACAATTGGTGAACGTCGCTCTTGACTGTACATTATTTACAATATCAATAGTAACGTAATGGCGCCTTGCTAGGTCGTAGCAAATGACGTAGCTGAAGCCTATGCTATCGTCTCGGCAAATGAGAGCGTATTTTGTCAGTGAACCATCGCTAGCAAAGTCGGTTGCGAGTGCTAGGCAATCTCTCTAGACCTGCCGTGTGGCGGCGCTCGGTCTGCAATCACTGATAGTGGCGACACGCGGGTCCGACGTATACTAACGGACCGCGGCCGATTTAAAGGCTACCACATAGCAAGTGTGGTGTCTGGCGGTGACACCACAATTTCCATCGAATAAAGCATGCAATTCGTTGTCTTCGAACTTTTTCGCTGGCTTCCCCGCGCTCGTCTTTCTCACGTCAAAATCACAACTTTTGAATTTTTTGTACCACTCGAAACACTGTGTTTTCCCAAGAGGATTTTCGCTGAAAACTTCGACAAGTATTCGATACGATTCTGTAGCAGTTTTCTTCAAATGATAACAGAAAACCAATGCTATCCGCAAATAGTAGTTCATAGGCACAAAATTCGACATGTTTACTGGTTTAAAAGAGATATCGATGTATGGAACTTGGGTTAATTTGTGTTGACACCTGTCGTCAGCGCCGACGGAGTGGCGCTACAGTGTGGAACCGAGCGACCGCTACGGTCGCAGGTTCGAATCCTGCCTCGGGCATGGATGTGTGTGATGTCCTTAGGTTAGTTAGGTTTAATTAGTTCTAAGTTCTAGGCGACTGATGACCTCAGAAGTGAAGTCGCATAGTGCTCAGAGCCATCTGTCGTCAGCCGTTACAGGAAGCAGATGGCGCTGCAGGAGCGGTCTCACGTGACCTACATTGACGGCTAGCACTATTTCGGTTTCATATTTCTGCACCTGGTATTTTCCCGCTAAAATATTTTCGCGCTTTTATCACACTGTTGAGAAAACTTACAGCACATTCTTTATAATTCCTTTCGAATTATTATAACTTCGGGTCACTCGATATATTAACCCCGTTAACTTTTTAAAAGGAAAATGTGAATGTAAATTATAACGAATAACGCACCAGGTGTTGTAGGAACTCCACAATCGTCTGCCCATTCTTAACAGGGATTTTCTTTCCTGCAGTGAAGTTATGAAAGTAGGACGTCTACAAACACAGGAGTTTATATGCAGCAATTATTAGTACAACGCGAAACATTCTAAGACAGGAAATGCCTTTCCAAAAGGCGTCCTATGTTACTCTAATTGTATCCGTCCTGTCAACAGTAAAGTATCAAGTGCTCTGTCTGATTATCTAAATAGTGCATGCTGTATTTCTGCAGGAATTATCATTATCCATTATTCACAAGGAAACAAGTTAATTTCATGGTGAGGTTCTTACTTCACCGTTGTCGCTATATGGAAGAAATACCTTTTAAACACTGATATCGCAGGGCTTTGTTAAATGTACATCAAGTCCTAACCAATTCCTGCATGCAGTTACGAGAAACTAGGTGAATGTTCCACTATGACCTACGTAGCGTCTACAATAGTGGTATTGATAGTGTTACTAGGGGTACGGGAACGTAAATGCTGACAACGATATGTCCTCCGATTTTTAACTCTGTTTACAAAATCTTTTTGACCCTGATCATTAAAGGCAAACCGTTCGAGAGAAACAGACGTTAATTTCACAAATTGTTCATTTACATTGCAGCCTAATTGCCGTGAAAATTGTCGGCGTTTAAAGATTCATTACATCCATCCATTATACTGCCAGCATTCCACCCTAATTAACCAAGCCCAGCGGGACCTGTATTTTTGTCGCGTTATCTCGACACTATCTTTCGCTGTAAACACAGCGGGCCAGCACTGGCTAGCGCGACCACCTCCTGTGACCTTACGAAATACGCAACAAACAAATGTTAAATATTCTAGTGGTCACGGTATGCTTTCAGGTTCAAATAGTCGAAGAAGGACTGAAGAAAATGACAGTTAAGTAATTCATTGATTGCCAGTGTAGCTAATGACGTACTTTTAAGTATATAATTCAGTCAAAAATGTGATCTAAGGATAACACAATTCGTCCCAATTGTAAATATAATACACATACTACATAGTAAGCCCAAACAGTGGCATTCAGTGTCTGACTTGAAGCTGTTTTATTTAAACTGTATGATGAGTTTACTATTATTCCTTCAAAGCTATCTTTTCTTTGCTTTTCTCCTTAAATTTAAATCGAGTTCAGTCGAAGGAAAACAGAATTCCAACATAACGCTATCAGTGTGCTCACACTAATGGTGTACTATTCCATATCTTTTTAAAATATTTAATCGTACATCTGTCATTCTGCAGTACACATTAGCCATTAGCTTTAACTTTATTATTAATAATGGAAATACTATTTGAAAATGGAAGATCGAATGATGTGGTAACTCAACTTTCATAAAGATTTTCGTCACAATTTTCAGTTCTCTATTTCAAACCGAAACATGAAATATGCATAGGTGAGGAAAGCCACAATTACATAAAACTATAGTTACTTCATTGTGTTATAATCGTATATACATCCTTACGATCAATGTCCCTAATGTTAAAATAATGTGAGAAAACGTTCGTTTGTGTACAAGTATGCAGTGTACGTTTTGTCATTTTTAATCTAATAGTGTAAGATAGATCAGTCTACAATCAATTCTTTGTGTGTTCACTTGTAATCTTGAAGCCAGGAAAAGGCTTCACTTTAAGCGATCGTAGCACATCAGCAAAAAATCACCTACATCACAAACATTCGGAAATATACACTAAGTCATTTTTTGTGGCGGAAGGTGTCACTGTAAAGAATGAATGAGGTTACTTGGAAAGCAACGCTGATTTTCGTATAGGTCTGCCAGGTCAACAGTTTCTAACTTTTTGCATATATACTGATTTACGGTACGGTCTAAACATTGTTATAATGATGTTAGTAGCTGTGGTTAGTTGTGTTCGGTTTACGTGTGTTTTAATAAATTTGCAACTTATACGCAGACATGTGTCTGAGGTGTGTTTTCTTGAACAATGTCTCAATGTTTGCAGCAACTGTATGATACTTGGCATACTTACATACTTCAGAACACATATTCCAGGTATTTGGAATGTAAGTTTTGAATGATAGTGGTGCTGTGATGTATAAGAAGGTATTCTGTGAGTGATGTGAAAGCCAATGTTATGTTTTCGTGTAAGTGTTTTTTCCACGTTTGTGGTACTGATGTTTCGATATAGAAGCTTACACTTTCTGCATTGTGCTGATACTCTTATGAAGTCAACGAATTCTAATTCTATTCGTCTCTCCAGACTTTTTATGCATCTACATTATCTTGTGTATTCCCGCATGACACACACATTTACCAGAAGTACAATACAGAAAAATGGGAGAAATATCAATGACATATGTGCACGTGCAATTTATGCTGATAGATATATAAGGAATATGAGAGGAATGATAAGGAATAAAGAAGTCCCCCATAAAAGTAGGAAGCTGAAGCAAAAGGAATTCATACAAGAAAAGAGCGAGGAAAAAGTTTTTGAATTGTATGGGAAGGTGAAGAGAATGGATGAAATCTAGATGCATAGGCATATGAGGATAGTAGACATGGAATCAAAGTTCAAGAAAGCATTCAGAAGTACGGAGAGAACTTGACCAGGGCGCTAACAGAGACTTCATGGGAATATTGGAGAATATGGGTGGGGAGGGGGGGGGGGAGAGGGAAGGTAGGAGGCTTGTGTTCCAGGTAGTCTCGTCTAGTGGTGAGGAACTGTGCAAGATGACAAAGATCAGTTACGTGTTTCGGCAGGCCATTTTTGACAGGTGACCTGCACAACTGCTAACCAGTTAACGTAGAAGGCCCAGTGTCGTTAACAATGCGATGTCATCAGTTCAAATCCTCAAAGTACTGTGCTTCCAGCTATGTCTTAAAGCTGCACGCGAGAAGATAGACGGAAGAGGACTGTGTACACGCAAAAGTCGTTTACTACACTGAAGAGCCAAAGAAACCGGTACACCTGCTTAATATCGTGTAGGGTCGCTGCGAGCACACAGAAGTGCCGCAACACGACGTGGCATGGACTCGATTAATGTCTGAAGTATTGCTGGAGGAAACTGTCACCATAAATCTTGCAGGACTGTCCATAAATTGGTAAGAGTATGAATGGGTGGGGATCTCTTCTGAACAGCACGTAGCACGTTGCAAGGCATCCCAGACATGCTCAATAATGTTCATGTCTAGGGAGTTTGGTGGCCATCTGAAGTGTTTAAACTCAGAAGAGTGTTGTTGGAGCCACCCTGCAGCGATTCATGACGTGTGGGGTGTCGCATTGTCCTGCTGGAATTGCCCAACTCCATCGGAATGCACGATGGACATGAATGGATGCAGGTGATCAGATTGGGTGCTTACGTACTTGTCACCTGTCAGTGTGATATCTAGACTCCAGCTGCACACGCCACATACCATTACAGAGGCTCTACCAACTTGAACAGTCCCCAGCAGACATGCAGGGCCTATGGATTCATGAGGTTGTCTCCATACCCGTAGACGTCCATCCGCTCGATACAATTTGAAACGAGACTCGTCCAACCAGGCCACATGTTTCCAGTCATCAATAGTCCAATGTCGATATTGACGGGCCCAGGTGAGGCAAGCCCATGTCGATGATGTTTCGTTGAATGGTTCGCACCATTTGTTGATGGTCCAGCATTGAAATCTGCAGCAATTTGTGGAAGGGTTGCACTTCTGTCACGTTGAAAGATTTCTTCAATCGTTGTTGGTCCCGTTCTTGGAGGATGTTTTCCGACCGCAGCGATGTGGGAGATTTTGTGTTTTACCCGATTCCTAATATCAGGGGTACGCTCGTGAAATGGTCATACGGGAAAATTCCCACTTCATCGCTACCTCGGAGATTCTGAGTCCCGTCGCTCGTGCTCCGGCTATAACACCACGTTCAAACTCGCTTAAATCTCGATAACCTGCCATTGCAGCAGCAGTAACCGATCTAACAACTGTGTCAGACACTTGTCTTGTATAGGCGTTGCCGACCGCAGCGCCGTATTCTGCCTGTTTACCTACCTCTGTATGTGAATACGCATGGATATATCAGTTTCTTTGGCGCTTCACTGTATAGAGCGCATGGTGTCTTTGCTCTTTTATTTTCCAGTAATTGCCGAAAACTGAGTAAGTAACAAGTTGACGAATGATTCCTTGTGTGAAAATAGTGATTATTTCAATTTCTGGGCAACAAACGTAACTCCAATTTTACACCACGTTTCAGATTATCAGAAAAGATGATTGCTTAAAAATGTTCTATAGTTAATGAGAAATCACTACACAATATGACTTGCCTGAGAAAAAATTACCTGAAAAAGTTTAAAAAAATTGAAATAATGGTAAAGATGCGGAGATTATTGAGAATTGTACTGTTTTTGTGAAACGCTGAAATTTTATAACCTAATTACCATTTCTTAGTACTGTAACCGAATGTATATGATTTTTTTTGAAAAACAGGAAAATGGTATCGAGTTCAATTTTTCTGTTTTTCATAAAAAAATGAACTGTTCGGAAGGACACTCATAGACAAACACAAAAAAATTCGAAATGGAAGATATCTCACATGAGACGTTCTGACAACTTTTCACCCAGATCGCTTAAATTGCAATGACCGTGTCATCGCAAGCCTGACAATTCGGAAACTAGGCGACTGGTACCGAAAACAGCCGAAACGAGATGCCGAAATGTATATCTTCTGTCAAAACTGGTAGTCTCCTCTTCCGTTCTACTGTAAGTAACATAATATGTGCCAATTTTGATGTCGTCTACATTTGTACTCCCCAAGCCACCTTAGGATCTGTGGCGCAGAGATCGATGTGCACCGCTATGACTTTCTCGCTCTCCTGTTCCAGTCCCGGACGGTCAGTGGCAAAATCCACTGCTGGCAATCACCCGCGTGAGCTCGAATCTTTCTAATCTTGCCCCCATGATCTTTTCGCAACATGTACCGAGTAGGAAGCAATGTAGTGGTTGGACTTCTAGGAACGTACGCTCTTCGAACTTTAACAGTAAACCATAGCGTGACGCAGTAGGCCTCTCTTGCAGAATGTGCTGTGTAGTCGGATGAGCAGCTAGGTGACGCTATCGTGCATGCTAAATGAAATGCGCTGCTCTTCTCTGGATCTTCTTTATCCCTCTTGTCAATATTACCTGGTACTGAACAGAGACTGGCGACCAATATTTACGTATTGTTCGAAGTAGGGCTTTATACGCTACGCTTGTGTGGGTAGCCCAGACATCTTAAAGATTCCTCCAATAAATCTCGGTCTAGCATCGGCATATGCTGTTTATCCACTTTAAATCGCTACCGACGCATACTCTAAGATGTTTAACGGGTTTGACTGCTTCCAATGACTGTTCTGCAGTTGCATAATCCTACAATAACGGGTATTTCTACCTACTACAGCGCGACTCGTTACAGTTGTTTAATATCAGGGTCATCTGTCAATCCTTGCAAAAAATGTCGACTTTCTGTATGTCGTCCTGAATATAACCACAGTTTGCTAGCGTTGTGACTTCTCTGTGTATAGTAAATTTTTTTTCTGGGTTTGTTGTCGCATTGTCAATATGTAAAACTACCGAAGTTTCAGTCACTGTTGCAAGTGACCTTCCTCAGGATATTTTTGTTTACTGCTGAATGAGAAAATCTTGGCTACGGTCGCAGGTTCGAATCCTGCCTCGGGCATGGATGTGTGTGATGTCCTTAGGTTAGTTAGGTTCAAGTAGTTCTAAGTTCTAGGGGACTGATGACCACAGATGTCAAGTCCCATAGTGCTCAGAGCCATTTTTTGAGAAAATCTTGTTTCTTATATACCTGCAGACATGGCTGTTATCTAATACTGATAGGCTGTTAAGCCTAGCGGAAATGGTAAAGACTGCCAGTGTTGCTTCCGAGATTAAGGCGGAGCTCACCATCTGCAGCATCGTCGATAGAACCGACTGTGGTCCTTTGGTGCAGAGCCGAGTGGATGGTCTGAATCAGAGGCTCAGGCGGTTCTGTGACCGTGTAGGCGACAGATTCCTTGACTTGCGCCATCGGGTGGTGGGTTTCCGGGTTCCGCTTAATATGTCAGGAGTCCACTACACGGGTAGCGGGGGCTGTGTGCAAGGGACTGGGCGGTTTTTTAGGTTAGAGAATCTCAGAGAACCACAGAAGGGACGTCCGTCTACACTTGGCAGGTAAAACACAGTAAGGTAGTTGTAGAAACGACTGGTATTGTAGTTGTAAATTGTCGTAGCTGTGTTGGGAAAGAACCAGAACTCCAAGCCCTAATAGAAAACACTGAAGCTCAAATAGTTGTAGGCGCAGAGAGCTGGCTAAAGCCGAAAATAAGTTCAGCCGAAATTTTTTCAAACGATCTAACAGTGTTCAGAAAGATTAAATACAGTTGGTGGTGGAGTATTTGTTGCTGTCAGAGGTAGTTTGCCTTGTAGCGAAATTGAAGTAGATAGTTCATGTGAAATAGTATGGGTAAAGGTTATACCTGAGAATCTGACTAAACTATTAAGTGGATCGTTTTACCCACCCCCAGACTCAGAAGATATAGTTGCTGAACAGTTCAAAGAAAACTTGAGTCTCATTTCAAATAAGTGCCCCCTCATACAATTATAGTCGGTGGTGACTTTAATCTACCCTCAATATGCTGGAAAAATTATACGTTTAAAGGCCGTGGCAGGCATAAAACGTCAACCGAAATTGTACTGAATGTTTTCTCAGAAAATTATTTTGAACAATTAGTTTATGAGCCCACTCGAAGCGTAAACGGTTGCGAAAGCATACTTGACCTTTTAGCAACAAATAATCCTGGACAAATAGTGAGTATTGTGACGAATACAGGGATTAGCGACCACAAGGCAGTTGCTGCTAGGCTGAATACCGTAACACCTACAACCATCAAAAAGAATCGCAAAGTATATCTATTTAAAAAAGCTGATAAAAATGCTCTTAACGCCTTTTTAAGAGACAGTCTTCACTCCTTCCGATCTGATCATGTAAGTGTAGAAAAGTTGTGAAATGTTTTCAAAGAGATAGTATCGACAGCAATTGAGAGATATATACCACATAAATTAATAAGTGATGGTACTGATCCCCCATGGTACACAAAACGGGTCAGATCGTTGTTGCAGAACAACGAAAAATGCATACCAAATTTAAAAGAACGCAAAATCCCCAAGATTGGCAAAGTTTTACAGAAGTTCGAAATATGGCGCGTACTTCAATGCGAGATGCTTTTAATAATTTCCAAAACGAAATTCTGTCTCAAAATCTGACAGAAAACCCAAAGAGATTCTGGTCATATGTAAAGCACACCAGTGGCAATACGCAATCAATACCTTCACTGCGCGATAACAACGGTGAAGTCACTGATGACAATGCCACTAAAGCAGAGTTATTAAACATGGTTTTCCGAAACTCCTTCACCAAAGAAGACGAAGTAAATGTTCCTGAATTCCAGTCAAGAACAACTGACAAGATGAGAAACATAGAAGTAGATATCCTCGAAGTAACGAAGCAGCTAAAATAACTTAATAAAGGCAACGCCTCAGGTACAGATTGTATACCAGTCAGATTCCTCTCAGAGTATGCTGATAAAATAGCTCCATATTTAGCAGTTATATACAATCACTCGCTCACAGAAAGACCCGTACCTAAAGACTGTAAAATTGCTCAAGTCACACCAATACCCAAAAAGGGAAGTAGGAGTAATCCGCTGTATTACAGGCCTATATCACTAACATAGACTTGCAGTAGGTTTTTGGAACATATACTGTATTCGAACATTATGAAGTACCTCGAAGAAAACGATTCATTGACACATAGTCAGCTCGGTTTCAGAAAATATCGTTCTTGTGAAACACAACTAGCTCTTTATACTCATGAAGTAATGAGTGCAATCGACAGGGGGTGTCAAATTGATTCCATATTTTTGATCTCCAGGAGGCTTTCGACACCGTTCCTCACAAGCGTCTTCTAACCAAACTGCGTGCCTACGAAGTATCGCCTCAGTTGTTCGACTGGATTCATGATTTCCTGTCAGAAAGGTCACAGTTCGTAGTAATAGACGGAAAGTCATCGAGTAAAACAGAAGTAATATCCGGCGTTCCCCAAGGAAGTGTTATAGGCCCTCTATTGTTCCTGATCTATATTCACGACATAGAAGATATTCTGAGTAGCCGTCTCAGATTGTTTGCAGATGATGCTGTCATTTACTGTCTTGTAGAGTCATCAGATTATCAAAACGACTTGCAAAATGATTTAGATAAGATATCTGTATGGTGCGAAAAGTGGCAATTGACGCTGAATAAGGAAAAGTGTGAAGTTATTCACATAAGTACTAAAAGAAATCAGCTAAATGTCGATTAAGCGATATGTCTCACAAATCTGAAGGGTGTAAATTCAACTAAATACTTAGGGATTACAATTACAAATAACCTAAATTGGAACGATCACATCGATAATATTGTGGTTAGAGCAAAGCAAAGACTGCGATTCATTGGCGGAACACTTAGAAGGTACAACAGGTCTACTAAAGAGACTGCTTACGCCACGCTTGTCCGCCCTATTCTGGAGTACTGCTGTGCGATGTGGGATCCGCGTCAGGTGGGACTGTCGGATAATATCGAGAAAGTACAAAGGGCAGCTCGTTTAGAATTATCGAGAAATATGGGAGATAGTGTGACAGACATGATAAGTGAATTGGAGTGGCAATTATTAAAACAAAGGAGTTTTTCGTTGCGACGGGATCTTCTCATGAAATTTCAATCACCAGTTTTCTCCTCCGATTGCAAAAACATTCTTTTGGCACCAACTTACATAGGGAGAAATGATCATCACGATAAAATAAGAGAAATCAGGGCTCACACAAAATAATTTAATTGCTCATTTTTCTCCTGTGCCGTTCGAGAGTAGAACGGTAGAGAGACAGCTTGAATGTTGTTCATTGAACCCTCTTCGAGGCACTTTATTGTGAATAGCAGAGTTATCACGCAGATGTAGATGTAGATGTAGATGAAGGGAAGGGATGTTAGAAGTTCTTTATTGGTGTTTTCATCGTTTCTTTTCATTGGTGGAAACCCGGTATTTTGATTGGTGTTTGCATTACTTCTTGTGATTGGTGGGAATCGACGAATGGAAAACCAGGCGGCAGTTGTGACGTGTCGTTGTTTCCTGCTTTCTAGCGCCGGCCGAGGCGCGCCAGTACTATATGTACCTGCAGCCGCTGCGGTCTCCCGATTCAAACCTTCGCCCTTCCCATTAACTATGTCCGTCTGATCGGCTCCTTTCTCTCCCGCCGTCCTTCCTATGTCACCATCCATAACACAGATTCCTACACCTTTTTCCCCTCCGCCGGTGTGCCCCAAGGCTCCGTCCTCTCCCCCCTTCTGTACCTTTTGTACACGGCGGACATGCCGCCGCCGTCACCCCCCGCCCACCTTCTCCAGTTTGCCGATGACACCGTCTTCCTTGCCCTTGCACCCACCCTGCAGCGCTCCTAACACCTTCTCCAATCCCATCTTGACCGGTTCACCACTTGGTGCAACCAGTGGTTGCTCAAGGTCAATCCCTCCAAAACCCAGGCGATCATTGTAGGCAAAACTACCCCTTCCTTCCGCCTCCTTGATTTCTAACTCACCATCTATGGCCGTCCTATCGCCCACACTCCCACCCTTAAGTACCTTGGCGTCACCCTCGACCGTCGCCTCTCCTGGACTCCCCACCTCCGGACAATCCAAGCCAAGGCACGCTCCCGACTCAATCTCCTCAAGCTCCTCTCCGGCCGTACGTGGGGTCTGGACCCCTCCACCATCCTCCACACCTATAAATCCCTATCCTTTGTTACGCCCATCCGGCTTGGATCTCCGCCCCCCTACCTTTTATAAATCCCTCCAAATCCTTGAACGCCATGCTCTCCGCCTCGCCTATCGCACCCGTCTCCCCTTCCCCACGCGGATCCTGTACGATCTCATCACATTCCCTCACCTCCTCCTTTTCCTTGAAAGGATACGGATCCTGTACACCTCCCGTAAACTCGATCCTCTTCACCCGCTAGTCTTCCCGATCCTCTCCCATCCCCGCCCGCTGCCACGCCTGTATTCCCACGTCCCACCCAGTCTCCATCTCTCCACCCTCCTTACCCTCTCCAAAGGTGGCTTCCGCCAGCTCCCTCTCCCTGATGATGCCCTCCTCCCCTCTATCTACCCCTCCTACCAACTTTGATCCTCCCACCCTCCTCCTGTGTTTGCTCCTCTGGGCACCCTCCCTCCCTTCTCTCCCTCTTCCCTCCCTCCTCCATTTCTCCCCACTCCTACCCTGGGCTTCCCCTCCCCTGTCCCTCTCCTCCTGCCCCCATCTCCTCAGCCATTGGCATCCTTGTTCTCCCCTCTCCCCCACCTCACCATTGTTCCCCTCTTGGCAGGTCCCCGGACTCGCACACGCTAAGTGTTCAGTGTTCACCGTCACACTCCTTCGTTCACCAGTGCCATCGTCATCTTCAGTGTTTGTGCTTCGTGTCAACAGATTGTAGTGTGGATTTTTAAAGAAAAGTAATCATTTCAATTTGAAGAATTTTTCCACCCTTTTGAAGAAAAAGCATTCATTTCAATTTAAAGAATATCTCCTATGCATTTCCTCCAAGAATCAGAATTAAATATACGCCAGCATTGCACAAAGCTGTGCCAAAAATAAGAGCAGATGGAATTTTACTGAAGTAAGAATTTATCAGGTTTAATTATTTCACAGGGCCGTAGGTCAGCGCTGCTGTACCTATAAAATTTGTCAGGTTTAATTATTTGTGTTGAGATGTTACAGTCAGTTCATGGTTCATTATCTAATTAACATTATTGTGGGTTTAATGAGCAATCTTCATTTCTTAACGTTAATTTTGTGAGGAGTTTACATTTGGGCCATTATTATTCTATAATTTTGCAAGGAGGTTACGCTTGGCTCACATTTTTATTATTCAGTTTTGTAAGAAGACAGCATTTGGGACATTTTATTATTCAGTTAATATTGACTTATTTTCACGGGGAGGTTACACTTGGCGACATCCGAACCAGGATCGTATTTCTTTGAGAATCTTCTGAGAAGTAGTCATATATCTGCTCTTATTTACTTAAATATAATTAACATTTGGCGCAACGCTCTTACTAACTTTATCACTTTCTTCCACAGATCATCGGCAATTTGTTGCTCTTTATTGTAATAGTGTTTGTTGGATTTTGCATTGTCTTTGTTTCATTTGTGATTAATTTGTTCTGAGAAAAATGCCGCGAAAAACTGTTAATAGTACATCGCGAGGTATAATGCGTGAAGTAACCGACTTAAACAACTTGACCGATAGTACTTGTGGCACGCAGTGTAATGATGACAATCCTCCATTTACGGACAATCAGCGTGTACCGACCATTAATGTTGATTTTGATCCTAGTGATGAACAGACGAACTCAATTGTGTCCTCTGTTAATTTGACGACAATTGGTGACGCGGGGCGTTCTGTTGCAATGAGCGCTGCCCAGCTCAATACAACCGGTTTGCAAAATTCACGTGACGAACAGACAAATTTTTCTAATGAAAACGAACAGTGTAATCAGAATGCGTCGGATTTATTTAATTCCGAGATAGTGACTAACAGTGCACAATCGATTGGGAAACATTTTCAAGAATCACAGAGTAACCAAATGGTTACACAAAACGTGACAATTGCAGGTACGTCATCAAACAGCACAGAGAATAGAGCTGGTAATATTGACTTGGAACAAATTATGGCAAGATTGCTACAACAACAAAGTGAAAATCTTAAACAACAACTTAATGAAATTAATGAAAGACAAGACAACAATCACAAACAACTTAGCGAACAGAACAAACAACTTAATGAAAAATTAGACAACAATTCCAGACAGCTTAGTGAACAGATCAAACAGCTTAATGAAAAACATGACAACCTTAATGAAAAATTAGACAATAATTCCAGACAGCTTAGTGAACAGATTAGAGCCGTTGCCGCGCAGTGTCATGATACTAAGGAACATTTACGCGAGGAAATTGAGGCTTGTGCTAGGAAAAGTAGCGAAGAAATTAGATCTGTTGCTCAAGAATTAAGGGATATGCAAACAACTACAACAGAAGCAATTAGAGGCGAAATTAGTGCAGTCGGTAAACAATGCTCTGAAAAGGCAACACAATTACGTGAAGAGTTTAAATTAATGACAGCAGAACTTTCACGCACAATGGATGCAAAGATAGACGCGAAATTCGACCAACAGAACACTCAAACTGACGAACGTTTTAATCAACACCTACAAAACAGTGATACGCGTTTCCGTAAATTTATACAGGATCAGAATAAAGTGAAACGACAAGTAATGGAAACAATCACCCCACAGAGGCAGGAAGAAAAACGTAAATTGTTTGCGAAAGCAAAAACATACGTAGACAGCAATACTGCTACAGTATCGGGCAAAATTAATACCATCGAACAGTTGAACACTGAATTGCGTGATGAAATTTCCGATCTTAAATCAAAAACAGATAGAGACACAGCAGATTTTCAAACAGTGACCGACAGACTCGAACAATTAGAACTAACACAGGATTCCGATGTCATTAAAGCAGACGTTAAAAAATTGAACGAAACAACACGTAAAATACAAAAACAAATTAATGCTTCTGACACTAAAAACGATGATCAGGTAAAAATACTGACTGAAAAATATGATGAATTGGCCAGTCGTATTGACGTTATTGAAAATAATAATGACAGCAAATCAGACGATACTTCACCGATTTTGTTTAACCAAACACCTGAATTCCAAAATCTACAGCAGACAATCAATGAGATCGATTCGTCTAATAACACATTACGTAGAAAATTGTCAAGTTTACAGCAAGAGGTAACAGATATAAAAAATATTTCAGTTAATAACACGTCACAGCATACGCGCCATTCAGAACATTTCTCACACTCGTATAGCCAGTGTAACTTAGGCAATTTACAGAGACTACGCGAGTTAAAATCCGAAAAGCTACGCGACTTAAAATCTGAAAAGCTACTTAACTTGAAATCCGAAATGACACAGACAAACAGATTGTCACACAAACCTGAACGTGTTCTCAAATTCAGAGACGATAACGATTACGAGCAATTTTTATCTGTAAGAAAATCTAAGGAATTTAATAATGACAAAGCACAGGTACACGCTTTGAACTGGATACGTCAATTTATTTTTGTATTTTTAACAGCATTGCCTGTCATACAGAAACTACAATTAGCAGGGTTACAGCAATTTGTTTGTGCATATTTACCGCCATTGCCTGTAATGCAAAAGCTAAAATGTATTTGTAGCGCGTAACAGACCTCAGGGGATTCATTACGCTTTAATGAATATGTGCCGTAGCGTGCATAGGGCCCCGAGCTGTAGTAGTGCTGTTTCATCTTTAGTTTTCTGCACTGCTGCCTTCTCTTCTACTATCCTTTATATCTATCAAAACAGCTCTTTAACTATTGCTCTACCTAGGATTAAGAAATAACTAAAGAAAACCCAATATGACAAAATTTACCGAAAGTGACAGTTCTCTTTAGACACTCCAGAAATGACAACTATCGCCGTAATTATAATAACAGATAAAATCGTAATCATCAGTATGTACAAAATTATCAGCAATAGCAAGCGCATTTTGGTAATAACAGAGGTTTTTCTCCGCAACAGCCGGTTAGTATACCTAACCAACAATGCAGTCTACAAGGTCAACCAAGCTTTAATGTTTCGCCGCTTGCACGTATAGCCTCAGCTCCAACAAATAGTAACGCACGGCAGCAATGAAATAACTACGTACAGAAAACACAATATTTCAATCCCTATCGCAATGCGCCATATAGAAATGACTATCACGACAGACGTAAAGTTAATGAGCACAATTTTCAGCGTACATTTAATAACAGTCGGTCTTATCAGCAGCAAGAACATCAGCAACAATATGTAATCATGAATGAACCAGACAGTAGATATCATCCAGAACGTAATACGTCAGGAAGAAATAACAGAACAGTACAAATAGTGGAAATGCCACAGCATCCTTCTGAAAATAATAACACGTCTGATAGAATTTGACTAAATACAGTACAGGTTGCATATTCCAGTAACGCAAGCAATACTTTTGACACGCAGAATCTAGTTCACGAAAATGTTATTTGAAACATGCTTTGTTGAATGCACCACTTTTATCGCGCCCAGATCTTGCCAGAAATTTTTTCATTGCCACCGACAGTTCTAACACCGCTTTGGGCGTGCATATTTTTCAGGAAATTGGGGAAGATGGCTCAACAGTAATTAGGAGCATCGCATTTGCAAGTCGCATTCTGTCACCTGCTGAACGAAATTATTCTGTTACAGAACTGGAAACATTATGTGTTGTATGGGCTTTTACCAGATTTCGGCATTTCCTTTATGGAAGACATACCACCGTTTACACAGACCACAGAGCCATACAATTTTTACTTTCGGCTAAATTTACACACGACAGATTAAGTATATGGAAACTTTATTTACAGGAATTTAATTTTACAATTGTTCATATTCCCGGCACACAAAATATTGTAGCAGATGCACTATCCCGTTCTCTTAGCAACAATCAGCAAGACGTAGCAACCAACTTCTGCAAAGCAAATTCCAGCGTCATGTACATTCGACAAGTTGCATTTGAAAATTTTATTTCGTCGTCATTACAGGACGTAGCACAAGAGCAAAGTAAAGACAACGCGTAGAAAGAAATTAAACACCTTTGGCAAGATAGGAATAATGTTTCCATTAGAAACCATTACACTGTACGCAATGACATTCTGTTTCGCCGCTCTCATCCTGACAGCAACAATTGGTTATTATGCATTCCTGACGAACTGGTTAACAAATTAATCTGGTATACTAATTTAAGTTACGCACATTGCGGAGCAAGAAAATGTTTTCTTATACTGAGACAGAACTGTTATTTTGCCAACATGGAGAAACGTATACGACGAGTTTTAGCGTCATGTAAAATCTGCCAGAAAGCTAGGTCAGACACAACTTCACATATTCCTCCATTACATCCCATTGTACCTGTTAAATTAAGACATATGGACGCTGTAGACATTTTTGGTCCGATTCCCAGAACTAATAGAGGTTTTTGCTACATTTTTGTCGCTGTTGAACTCACTTCAAAATTTGTTACCTTGACTCCGTTACGCAAAGCTACTGCTAAAACTGTTTCGAAAGCATTTGTAAAACATTTTTTATTTCATGTAGGGCATGTGTTGAAAGTAATTTCTGACAATGGATCACAATTTCGATCTGCTATATGGACACGTATGTTACGAGCTAGAAACATTACTCCGATCTATATATCCAGGTACCACGCTTCTTCGAACCCTTGTGAACGATTAATGAAAGAAATTGGTAAACTGTGTAGAATATACTGCCATAAACGACATATTGATTGGGACACACACATACTCTAATTCCAGGATGTAATTAATTCCATACCAAATGAATCCACTATGCTATCTCCGTCTGTTATACTGAAAAATGTTGAACCACCTAACAAAATTAGAGAATTAGTAAACTTTCCTACATCTCGTCGACTACGACACCATGAAATAATTGACATTGCGCTGAACAACATCAAACGTGGCGCAGAGCGCCGGAGAAGACAATAAAAACAGGTTTGTACACGCCGTGACTTTCACGTTGGACAGAAGATATTAGTACGTACACACTATTTATCCAACAAAATAAAAGGTAGGTGCAGTAAATTTGAACTTCTATACGCAGGTCCATATCGAATTCGCAGCATTCCTCACCCCAATGTTGTACACGTCGAAACTTTGAGAACCAGAAAATCGAAAGGAAACCACCACTTATACAACATTAAACCCTTTATTGAATGAAGATACTTTATGATTTGACATGCTGTAATGCCATTTGCTAATTTTTATGGTCACGTATGCAACTATATTCACATGACTACTTACTGATGACTATCGTATTTTTTCTTGGCAAGTGCCCGGCAAGGTAAGGTTAGCAGGTCGCTCTTCTTGTCGTTACACATCAGACCGTGCACATTTTTCCAGGTAAACTTACGTATCTTATGAATAATTATGCAATTTTATCTAGTGACATATTAATTTTATTAAATTTTCTCTCCATTAAAGTCTTCAATTCTCGCCTCTATTAACTACACAACATACAAGCTGCAGACAAATAAGGTCACATTTCTTGTCATCATTTTTTATGTATGTATGATTGTTTTCCTGATTTGTTTGTATGCACTATGAAATATTTAAGATATAACAAACACCAGTTGACTTTAACATTATTGCCCTATGATATCTCAACATCGTGACTATTTTACTTTTTTTTTTTATTTTTGCTGCTGCATTATGATATTCTGTGTACATTTTTGCACCTGTACACTGTCTATGTTTTGGACATATTACGTTTTCTGTCATGCTATGCTGTATGCTCAATTATGTTACTATAAACCAGTTTTTATCTAATGGGTATATGAATTAGATGCAAGACATTAATCTTTGTTCATCATTTTCAGAAAGAAATAACGTGTAAAGGAAATAAATTAAACAGAAATGGGAATTTCACCTTCGGAATGATCGAAAGAAGATGCAATACTTCGTGATGAAGAGTAAATGGATCAGAATTAACAAGCATTAACAAGAATATACTATACACATCGTAGAATAGCAGTCTTAACTAATTTTTTCTTTCAGAATACGAGGCGATTGATGCAGGCTGTCGGACAGAACTACACATCTTAGTTTTAGTGATGAAATATGCTAGAGATAAGGAATAGTTGTATAATGAGTAATGAAGTGATTTTTTTGCAGATGATAATGAATGCTGATGAATAATGATGAAGAATATGCTACTATGGATAATGAAGTTTTTCTTTACAGGTGATGATGATAATGGAGTTATGATAATATAGATAATGAAGTGATGGATAATGAAGTTTTTTTTCTTTACAGATGAGGGTAATGTTGAAGTTATGTATTTATGCTATGTAGTTATTTAAGTATTTGTTGCAGTTCGTTTTGACAGTATGTGTTGTATTGCATAGTATGATGACTGAAGGTTTTGGAAAGGACAGCTATGGAACACATTTTTTATACACATTTCACTACCTGTTAATTCGAAGTTCACTGCTTTTCAGCATAAAATGCGTTTCTTCTTTCAGTTTAATATTCCATTTTTGTATATTTTTGCAGGAGAAATTATTTATGAAATTCATGTGCTATAAGCTGTTCTTCATTAAGTCTATGTCATTTATGAATGTGATTACATATACTCTACTTATTTCATAATCTTGCTACAGCTGACTCATGACGAATGACGTTACACATTTTCATTTACAGCAACATCCCAAAAGCAATTTTTTTTCTATCCCCTGTAATTACCCAACGCAATGCATTGCTAGCACAAAAAAAAGGTACGAGTGATACTGAATAATGTTTTGCTATCACAGACTTTGAGTAATAGTTACAGGATAATAATAATGGTATGTAACTGGGAAATGAATGCTACTGATTACTGTATTGAGATGACCAATGATTAATTATGACCATTATTCTGTAATACTATGTTATTGACTACCTCCTGTTTTATGCTTTGTAACTGGAAATGAATGCTACTGATTACTGTATTGAGATGACCAAAGATTAATTATGAACATTATTCTGTAATACTATGTTATTGACTACCTCCTGTTTTATGCTTGGTAACTGGAAATGAATGCTACTGAGTACTGTATTGAGATGACCAATGATTAATTATGAACATTATTCTGTAATACTATGTTATTGACTACCTTCTGTTTTATGTTTTGTAACTAGAAATGAATGCTACTGAGTACTGTATTGAGATGACCAATGATTAATTATGAACAATATCCTGTAATACTATGTTATTGACTACCTCCTGTTTTATGCTTTGTAACTGGAAATGAATGCTACTGATTACTGTATTGAGATGACCAAAGATTAATTATGAACATTATTCTGTAATACTATGTTATTGACTACCTTCTGTTTTATGTTTTGTAACTAGAAATGAATGCTACTGAGTACTGTATTGAGATGACCAATGATTAATTATGAACAATATCCTGTAATACTATGTTATTGACTACCTCCTGTTTTATGCTTTGTAACTGGAAATGAATGCTACTGATTACTGTATTGAGATGACCAAAGATTAATTATGAACATTATTCTGTAATACTATGTTATTGACTACCTCCTGTTTTATGCTTGGTAACTGGAAATGAATGCTACTGAGTACTGTATTGAGATGACCAATGATTAATTATGAACATTATCCTGTAATACTATGTTATTGACTACCTCCTGTTTTATGTAATGACCCCTGATGATTTGTAATTATGGAATGAGTGCCAATGTTCTCTGTAAAACACCACATGAATATAATTATGTAATGACTTCTGATGATTTAAATTAGGTAATGAGTGCCAATGTTCTCTGTAAAACACCACATGAATATAATTATGTAATGACTTCTGATGATTTATAATTAGGTAATGAGTGCCAATGTTCTCTGTAATACGCCAATCTATGAACACTATTCTGTAATACTACATACATGGTACAGAAATGTTCAATAACTGGACAATTAATGTCGCAAACTACTAATGTAATTCTCAGTGAAGACTAGTATGTGACTTAATGTCCTTCACCTTCTGACCTAAGTACCCTGAATTACTGCAATATCCGTTTGTCCTGTATATCCTCTTGATCATGGAGCACTATATTTGATTTTGCACTAATTGTACGTTGGTGTACCTTACAAGGACGTGGTGTTGACACGACATGCCGTCCACCACCTTGAGCGATGGAGATCTTATTATGGTCCCACTGTTTGGTGTACCTAATGTACTGCCAAAATGATAACGTGGAATATTACTACGACATTTCAGTGTTTTGGCTACACTGATTAATACTTCAAGGAAAAGAACTTCAGATTGTCTCACTGGGTGTTGTGCGTCTGTAGAAAGATATGGACTTTCAGTGCAGCTGCGTGCAACCTAAAGTACTACAACCATGATGCAATCCTTCCCTTTCCTATCCTAATTCTAAAGAAAAATATATACAGTACATGTACATTTGTGTCATTTGTTAGTATGATTTGTATTCATTGCCTTTACATTTTGTCATTTCCTGTTATGTTCTAAACTACAGTGCATGTGCACTTGTGTCATTTTGTTAATATGATTTGTATCCATTGTGTATACATTTTTTGATTTGCTGATATGTTCTGAACTACAGTACATGTGCACTTATGTCATTTGTCAAGAGATTTGTACTCATTATGTCTATTTGTTGTGAAAACTTTGAAGAATTTTTCAGTGCATGTGCACTTATGTCATTTGTTAATATGTTTTGTACTCACATTTTGTTATTGGTGCATGTGCACCATATTTACTTCATGCTCTACATCTGTATATTCTCTAATTGTAAAGTCAATTAATTATGAAAAAATTTGTTGCTCATGGCAAGTCCAAATGACTCACCATTGCTGCCAAATTTTTGCCCCCCCAGTGGAGGATTATGAAACGCGTACGTTTCATATGTATTCATTACCAGCGATGGCGAGGCATGACAGAATCTCTGACCAGAGAGTTATTTATCGTTGCTAGTCTGCGCTTGACCGCGCGAGAGTGCAGTTCGAGAGTAGTAGCGCGCGGGAGACGATAGTAGCGTGTTGCGAGTCGGCAAGAGCAGTTGCTATAGTTGCACTCAGTTCGAGAGTAGTAGTAGCGCGCGCGAGACGACAGTAGTAGCGTGTTGCGAGTCGGCAAAAGTAGTTCTAGCGAGTGGACGGTTGTACTGAGCGGGCGTCGGCATGCGTCGGCGGCGTGCTCTCCTTCCATCTCTGGTCACGATTCAGGACGAGGTATGTTATAAAAATGGCTCTGAGCACTATGGGACTTAACTTCTAAGGTCATCAGTCCCCTAGAACTCAGAACTACTGAAACCTAACTAACCTAAGGACATCACACACATCCATGCCCGAGGCAGGATTCGAACCTGCGACCGTAGCGGTCACGCGGTTCCAGACTGTAGCGCCTTTAACCGCTTGGCCACCCCGGCCGGCTATTTGGTTATAGAAGGTAATGAAATAGCATTGCGCTCAGCTAATAATGTATGGTAATTGTAATTAATTTGTTCAAGAATTGCCCCAATAATAATTTTTTTTATAAAGTAAATCTTGTAAAGAAAAGTAATCATTTCAATTTGAATAATTTTTCCACCCTTTTGAAGAAAAAGCATTCATTTCAATTTAAAGAATATCTCCTATGCATTTCCTCCAAGAATCAGAATTAAATATACGCCAGCATTGCACAAATCTGTGCCAAAAATAAGAGCAGATGGCGTTTTACTGAAGTAAGAATTTATCAGGTTTAATTATTTCACAGGACCGTAGGTCAGTGCTGCTGTACCTATAAAATTTGTCAGATTTAATTATTTGTGTTGAGATGTTACAGTCAGTTCATGGTTCATTATCTAATTAACATTATTGTGGGTTTAATGAGCAATCTTCATTTCTTAACGTTAATTTTGTGAGGAGTTTACATTTGGGCCATTATTATTCTATAATTTTGCAAGGAGGTTACGCTTGGCTCACATTTTTATTATTCAGTTTTGTAAGAAGACAGCATTTGGGACATTTTATTATTCAGTTAATATTGACTTATTTTCACGGGGAGGTTACAAGTTCACCCTTAGATGTTCCTTCTCGCTGATGTGTGAGCCCTTTCGGTAAAAGTGTGCAGGGCTGATTTCTTTTGCGTAGGATGATAAGAAGCATGTAGGTTCACTATGTGATCAAAAGTATCCGGACACCTGGCTGTAAATGACTTACAAGTTCGTTGTGCCCTCCATCGGTAATGCTGGAATTCAGTATGGTATCGACCCATCCTTATCCTAGATGACAGCTTACACTTTCACAGGCATAGTTCAATCAGGTTGTAAGGTGTCAGGCAAATCCAACACCTTCCATGTAAACCCTGACATGATAAGCAAATCCAGTATTATGTCACATAGCTCCGAATAAATCGTGACATTAAATTAACCAAAGTAATACGAGTAACGAGTGAGCAAATGAAATACCACAGACTAACACAAGAATGCCTAAATGCATGTCATACCTTCCCACCGTGAGACAGACGCAGTTCCGAGGGGAGAAACGAGAACAGAAGCCGAGAGCAGAACCGTGTTAAGCGAGAAGGCCCTACGATGAGGGACGGACACCCACGTCGCCAGCTAACCGCTACGACCACACCACCCGCAAGTTTTAGCGTGAGACTTTTTCGCATCTCTGGTACGTCTAGACCACCCCCCAGCCAATGTTAAAAGCTAGAGCCCTCTAGAAGAACAGTAAAGATCTTACGATAACACTAAAACGACCACACCAGCTGCAAGTCTTAGCGTGAGACTTTTTCGCGTCTCTGTTACGTTGCAGACTTTAAAAACATTGCCCCACTACGAAAAGTATAACGTTTCTCATTGGATAGACAGAATTTTTGTAGGCGGTACTTAAGGTTAACATTCAGACCCTGATTGGTCAGATGAAAACACAGCCAGATAGTTTTTTTAAACCAACTTCGGTAAATAGTAGTAAGGAGAAGTTAGGAGAGAGTTGCTTCCGAGACAGCGAGGTGAGCGGAGCTGTGCTGCTCGCCGCCCCC
Source organism: Schistocerca cancellata (assembly GCF_023864275.1). Lineage (NCBI taxonomy): Eukaryota > Metazoa > Arthropoda > Insecta > Orthoptera > Acrididae > Schistocerca > Schistocerca cancellata. Next base: position 922,395,991 of record NC_064627.1, on the reverse strand, counting down.
TGACGAACACCGACAAGGTAATGAACGCACGCGATGCCGCATATTTGAGCGCATAAGGCTTCACTCAGAACTGCAGAAGTCTCATCTGTTACATCCCCTTTACCTAATACTAGTGTCGATCGTCAATTAAAGCTCATGGTGTTCACATTTGCCACTTGAAGTAAAAATCTGAAACGCGATGATTTTTCTGTTGTATAGTTATTGAGAAGCCACATCAGGCACTGTAATTTACGACAAGTTAGATAAGTAATTAAAGATAATTGAGGTTCACTGTAGACCATTTTGATAGTTTTCTCTTTTGTGAAACTTAATTTAAACCTAGATTATAGATGTGATATGGCGTAGGTCATCCTTCTATCCATTGTAGAACTTGGAAACCCATTCAGGGAATATTCGTTCACATTTTTGTTGAACGCAGTTGGGTTTTACCATCCTGTATTAAAACATTTCCTTTTATCAATAGTGCAATGTATAAACGATTTTTTGTGAGTAGAATAAAATTTCCAATGGTAAACTTAACTGTTTTTTCGACGTTATTTTACCAGCTAACTAAAAATAGGAAAGCCTTGAACCCCTTCCACTAAATTTAGTTAGTATTAAGATTCTTTTACAGGGAGTGCAGTGGAGCTGACGCTGAAATCATTAAGTATTTGGTTATATCATCGCTAGTCTCACTGAACTCTTCTGAATTCTACATGTCATGTGTGGTCTGGCGTCTCTTTACCAGCAACAGGTCCCAGGTTCAAACTATTCAATTCCCTAAAAAATACCCTCAAAGCGTCGTTGCGCGAAAGTGGTAGGGAGACACGATATAGAACAAACACACACCACGCAGAATGTTTAGAAGGTGCTGGAAGGTTTCTTGGGGAATGGGCAGCCCATTCTTCACGGAGTGGTGTACTGAGGAGAGGTATCGATGTCGGTCGGTGAGGCCTGGCACGAAGTCGGCGTTCTAAAGATCCCAAAGGTGGTCAACAGGACTGAGGTCAGGACTCTGTGCAGGCCAGTCCATTACAGGGATTTTATCATCTTGTAACCACTTCCCCACAGGTCGTGCACTATGAACAAGTGCTCGATCGTGTTGAAAGATGCAATTGCCATCCCCGAATTGCTCTTAAACAGTGGGTAGCAATAAGGTGCTTAAAACATTAATGTGGGCCTGTGCTGTGATAGTGCCACGCAAAACAACAAGGGGTGGAAGCACCTCCATGAAAAACACGGCCACACCATAACACCACCGCCTCCGAATTTTACTGTTGGCACTACACACGCTGGCAGATGACGTTCACCGGGCATTCCCCATACCCACACCCTCCCATCGGATCGCCACATTGTGTACCGTGATTCGTCACTCCACACAACGTTTTCCACTGTTCAATCGTCCAATGTTTACGCTCCGTGCACCAAGCGAGGCGTCGTTTGGCATTTACGGCGTGATGTGTGGCTTATGAGCAGCTGCGCCTCCATGAAATCCAAGTTTTCTCACTCCTAACTGTGGTAGTACTTGCAGTGGATCCTGATGCAATCTGGAATCCCTGTGTAATGGTCTGGATAGATGTCTGCCTGTTACACATTACGACCCTCTTCAACTGTCGACGGTTTCTCTCTGTCAACAGACGAGGTCCGCCTGAACATTTTTGTGCTGTACGTGTCCCTTCACATTTCCATTTCACTGTCACATCGGAAACAGTGGACCTAGGGACGTTGAGGAGTGTGGAAATATCGCGTATAGACATATGATACAAGTGACACCCAGTCACCCGATCACGTTCCAAGTCAGTGAGTTCCGCGGAGCGCCTCATTCTGCTCTCTCACGATGTCTAATGACTACCGAGGTCGGTGATATGGAGCACCTGGCAGTAGGTGGCAGAACAATACACCTAATATGAAAAACGTATGTTTTTGGGGGTGTCCGGATACTTTTGATCACATAGTGTACCTGTCAGTACTGGTTGGCTTCCTATATATTCTATCGCCCATTTTACCATCAGACTTTCTCCACACTTACACGTCGAGGAAAGGCAGCATCCCATTCTTTTCTATCTCCATAGTGGATTGGATTCTGCTGTGCTTCTGTGTATACACTACCTAGTCAAAAGTAACGTAGTGCGAAATTAATCAATGGACCCGCCAGTATAAAAGGGGAAGGGGAGTATTGCGTGTAACAACGGAACAGGTCGGCCAGGAGAGCTCAGCGACTGCGAACGTGGAGCATTGGATGTCACCTGGGTAACAGATCCACTAGGGACATTTCAACCCTTTTGAAGCCGCATAAGCTGACTGTCAGTGAGGTGACACTGAAGTGCCGGCCGTTGTGGCCGAGCGGTTCTAGGCGCTTCAGTCTGGAACCGCGTGACGCTACGGTCGCAGGTTCGAATCCTGCCTCGGGCGTGGATGTGTGTGATGTCCTTAGGTTAGTTAGGTTTAAGTAGTTCTATGTTCTAGGGGACTGATGACCTCAGATGTCAAGTCCCATAGTGGTTAGAGCCATTTTTTGACAGTGAAGTGGAAACACGAAGAAACTACCACATCTAAACCAAGAGCAAGTTGACTTCGTGTACAGACGGGCCGTCACCATCGAAGATTACGGAAGGTGATAGTAAAAAGTCGCACGAAATCAGTGGAAAGAATCACTCGTTATTTGCAAAGTTCTACCAGCAATCCAGCTAGCACAATCACTGCGCGCACAGAGAAAAAATGCGTTACAATTGTCAGTCACATTCGCCACACATTTCTCTAGTTGCTGCTAAGCAACGGTTGAGGTGGTGTAAGGAACGAAGACACAGGACTTCGATGACTGGAAACGAGTGATCTGGAGTGATGCGTCACGCTATGCCCTGTGGCAATACAAGTTAAGGGTTGGGTTTGTGAATTGCTGGAGGACGTTACCTGCAATCGTGTATAGTGCTAACAATGAAGTGTGGAGGAACTGTAGATGGGCGTTATTCGTGATTAGCGTCTAGTCCCCTTATTGAGCTTAAGAAGATGCTAATTGCGGAAGGATGTCAACACATTTAGGGACTCATTCTATTATCTACGATAATGATCGAAGCAGACGAAATGAATTAAAATTTGTGCTCTGAGCGGAACTCGAACCCCAGTCTTCTCGCTTGCAAGACAGAAGTGCTAACCATTACACCGCCACAGCGCAATGGTCAACAGTGCTGCACGAACTACCTAAGCTGAGTGCCCTCCCCGACACAAACTTCAATTCATACCTTACAACACCGTATATTGTCACTACTACCAGGGCTCTCTGATATTGGCAAGCACCCCAGCATTGGACGTAATAGGTCGCCCTTGTACTATTGGTGATCTTATAGATCTTATAATTAAATGTTTCCCTGAGACATTTCATCGGCTTCGATCACTATCGTAGACAATAAAAAGAGCCTTAAAAATCTCAGGGAAACATTTAATTACGAGATCTATAAGACCACCAATGGTACAAGGACGACCCATTATGTCCAATGCTGGAGTGCTTGCCAATATCGGAGAGCCCTGGCAGTAGTGACAACATATAAGGAAAAATGAATTGAAGTTTGTGTTGGGGGAGAGTACATATCTTAGGTAGTTCGTGCAGCGATGTTGTCCATTGGTTATGGTAGTGTAATGGTTAGTGTTTCTGCCTTAGTAGTCAAGAAGATCTGGGTTCGAGTCCCGCCCAGAGCACGAATTCTAGTTCATTTAATCTGCTTCGATCATTATCGTAGATAATAAAAAGAGACTTAAATCTCTCAGGGAAACATTTAATTATAACATTTTAGAGAATTGTATACTACGTACAGTACAGAAACGGTGCGAAAACAGCGATTGTTTGTATCAGCATACAGTGTACGCTGTCGTAAGAAAGCCAATGGTTTGTAGACAATAACATTCTTGAAATGGACTCGACTGCCCAGAATCTCGGCCTAAACCCAGTGGAAGACCTTTGGGATGAATTAGAATTTCGACTTCGCTCCAGATTCCAGCATCCATCATCACTACTATCTTCCCTTTCAGCCCGTGGGGTAGAATCGGCTGCCTTTCCGCAACAAACTTCATACACAGAAAGCGTCATTTATCTTTGACGTCATCGACAAGGTCAGTTATATTTACTGTGAAAAATAAGGTACTAAAATACTTCTTTCGGGCACGCTTGAAGTTGTTTTTGAGTCTGAGGATTTCTCTCTGCAAGAATGACATGTCGTGTTCTGTTAGCCAGAAAAACTTCGATCTAATTACAAAGCTGATTTTGTACACTAGGCGGCATTGTCAAACTGTATCGTGTGCCTTGTTGCCGTCAGTGAGGACTGAATCAACCTGAGTGTCGATATTTGGTACTTTCTGGGCCTCGCGGACGAACTGAGTGAGGATGTCGTCGCACGATCGCACGTGTTTTCGTACAGAGCCGATCTTACCTTTTCAGAACTGCCATAATACGCGAATGTAAGACGTGTTCCAAAATTCTTCATAACAAACGGACGACAGCGATATAGTAGGCCTATAGTTTTGTGTGTCTATTTGATGTCCCTTGCTGATGGTTCAAATGGCTCTAAGCAATATGGGACTTAACATGTGAGGTGATCAGTCCCCTAGAACTTAGAACTACTTAAACCTAACTAATCTAAGGACATCACACACTTCCATGGCACAGGCAGGATTTGAACCTGCGACCGTAGCAGTCGCGCGGTTCCGGACTGTAGCGCTTAGAACCGCTCGGCCACAGCGGCCGGACCATTCCTGAAAACGGAAATGACCTGGGCATTTTCCAGTCACATCTCCAACAACCTACGGAAAACTGTTAGAAGATAAGTTCTTTCGTATATTTTACATAGAATGAGATAGGTATTCCGTCCAGTCCATTCGTCTTTCCTCGGTTGAGCGATTTCAGCTGATTTTCTTTAATTGTCGTTTTGACGTTCGTGTGGCCATTTCATGGAGTAACCCCAGTACGATCTTCCTTAGTGTGATAGTTTTGGAAAGGGGATTTATTATTTCAACTTTCTCTGTTGCGCTTGGATGCCATTGTGATCAGTGTGTCTGGACACATGGCGTAGATCCGTTTACTGATTTACCATTAGATCAAAACGTCTTAGGACGTTCTGTCAGGTTGGTAGATAGAATTTTAGTGTATAATTCTTTAAACGCTCAATGTTTAGCCACAGCCTACGTTAACTGAGTCGAAAATTCGGGCCTGTTTGTAACCAGGATATCAATACTGATTCCATTCACGAGTTATCTGATTAACAATAACGGTAATTTTTGGATAAGGCATTTACAGCAATTTCACTTGATTCCTTGTTCCTACTACACTTCCTAATCATTTGTGTCCAGTCTGTAGCTGCTATGTTCAAATCTCTCACTAACACCGTAAGACGACAAGGAAATTTACGCGCGATTTTCTCCAAGTTTTCCATCGAATGTTGGTTCATTACTAGTCCAGAGGGGGAGGCCTACAGAAGCGTCCTACTACCATGTTCGATCAAAGTTTATCAAAAAAATGGTTCAAATGGCTCTGAACACTATGGTACTTAACATCTGAGGTCATCAGTCCCCTAGAACTTAGAACTACTCAAACATAACTAACCTAAGGACATCACACACATCCATCTCCGAGTCAGGATTCGAACCTGCGATCGTAGCGGTCGTGTGGTTCCAGACTGAAGCGCCTAGAACCGCCTGGCCACACCGGTCGGCGTGAAAGTTTATCACTTATTTTCACATACTTAATTTCTCACACCGAATCTGTACCAATATTAGCAGATATTATCGTGTTATTTACGGTTATCAACCCTCCGCCACCAACGCCGTTCATCGTGCATATCAGTAAGAATCTGAAGCTGCATAATTGTACACTATTTTCTGAACTACAAAACAGTATCGTAACAGGGCCTTTATGAATCTATGAACAGTTTCGCAGTACTCATAAAATTATTTAATTATCCCAACAGCGGTACTTGTAGTACACAAGCAGATGTGCACACGTTATTTACATAACGTGGTGTCACGTTTGTCAGCGAATATTTTCCCGTCAGACTGAAAAATAAGTTACTTACATTTAATGAAAAGCTTTTCCTCTTACATTTTGGAAAAGGCTGTTGCTATCAAATGTGCTCTGATTATTCTGTGTCAAATGACATGAGCACGACGGTGGAAACGCGTGGCGACTAAATAACGCTTCCCAGCACCGATTTTGCCCTGCGTAATCTTATTAAGACTATCAAAGTACTTTTCTCTGTAACACAGGAAACAACATCGCACACAGAATGACAGATCAACGTCGATGTATTGATAGGTAACCATAAGACAATCAGTTCTCTGGAGTCACAAATAGACAAAATTCGTTAAAACTGCCACACCAATCGCTAGTAAAAAATTAAATTCAAGTTACTATAATGACACCCAATAACTTTTTAGTTCAAGACTGAAGGTGTCCATTGAGAACTTTAGTTCTTGAGCCAGGTACGTGAGCAAGAAAATTTGTTTTCAATTAGAGGAGGTGTGAAAACCGGCGCAACTGTAATTATGCGCACCCCTCCGAAAAGGGGAGTGGGAGGTGCTGCATAGTGGTTACCAGGACTGTAAGCGGTACCACTTGCTGATAGAAGACAGCTGTGAGCAGTTGGAAGCTTTCTTTCAAGTAGTGTGAGTGCAGCGTCCGTTATTATGGGAATTGGTGTTGGTTCTAGATAGCAAACCTTTGATAGGTATGTGAAAACATATTCTTTTCTGTCCTTGTGGTTACTTTAAAGTAATATCACACTCATATTAGTGAAGCAGACTCCTAAGTTACTTTTAGAAACATATCTTTACTCTCCCACGTCTTTAGGTTACATGTGATAAGGGCTGTCTTGCTTAGGTGGGTTTGATGTGGATATGGGCCATCATTTAACCACCGTAATATTCCGTGGGTACTTCAAATGCTGTTTCTCTGTTCGGCCTATCTTCGGTCCCCAATATTAAGAAGAGAATCACCAACGGGGACGGCGCGCGGGATTAGCAGAGCGGTCTAAGGCGTTGGAGTCATGGACAGTGCGGCTGATACCGGCAGAGATTCGAGTCCTCCCTGGGGCATGGGTGTGTGTGTTTGTCCTTAGGATAATTTAGGTCAAGTAGTGTGTAAGCTTAGGGACTGATGACCTTAGTAGTTAAGTCCCATAAGATTTCACACACATTTTTGAACCAACGGGGACGCAAAACTGAAAACACCAGGCTCATCACTAGATGCCATACAAGAACTGTTGGACCAAATCATTTAAAGTGCTGTCAAGAAGAGGTCGTTGAGTTTTTCCAGGGCTGGAGGCTGGCTAATGGAAAGGGGTGGGCAGACCAAAAGCCTTCAGAAGAAGAAAATTTCACCCTCGAAACGATCCTAATCTTCATCAGATTTGAAACTTCCTGGCAGATTAAAACTGTGTGCCGGACCGAGACTCGAACTCGGGATCTTTGCCTTTCGCGCGCAAGTGCTTTCTTTCAGGAGTGCTAGTCCCGCATGGTTCGCAGGAGAGCTTCTGTAAAGTTTGGAAGGTAGGAGACGAAGTACTGGCGGAAGTGAAGCTGTGAGGACGGGGCGTGAGTCCTGCTTCGGTAGCTCAGTTGGTGGAGCACTTGCCCGCGAAAGGCAAAGGGCCCGAGTTCGAGTCTCGGTCCGGCAAACAGTTTAATCTGCCGGGAAGTTTCATATCAGCGCACACTCCGATGTAGAGTGAAAATCTCATTCTGGATTCATCAGATTTCTTTGAGCCTCTCCTTGTGGACAGCGATAATGACCTGGATAACAACGTTCGATGCAACCTACACCTCTTGTGATGAAAAATTCTTTCAAGACACTTGCTGCGAAGTGTGGGTTAAATGGGTCGTATGTCAAATGTGGTCACACTGATGTCAGATTACGCCGAGGCCGGAGTGGCCACATATGTTCACGATATCTGCAAATATTTTTTGTTTCAGTGTTTGTTTACAATGTGTAAATAAACAAGCCCTTCTTTGTGGACTAGTCTGCTGGTTTGTAATGTTTTGCTCAGCTTTATTAAAACACTACCTAAGTACCCAGCATTGCCTAGGTATGTATTTATTCCAATCTTCTGTTATTCCATCTTCTCCTTCCCCTTTCTCTGCCATTCTGCTCCTCCCCTCTGTACATGTCCTTCCTCACCCTCTAATAACTTCTTCTCCTCACCCTCTCTGTCAGTCGCGTCCTCCCCCACTCTCTATCAACCTCCTCCTCCCTCCTCATCCTGTTCGTCTCCACCCCATTCTTTTCTGTGACCATCATCTTCTCTCCCTCTCCTTCTCTTCCCTTTCTCTGTCCACTTCCTCCTTCCCCTATGTCAGTTCATCTCTTCCCCCCCCCCCTCCGCATCTCTGTGCCTACCGTTTCTCCCCTCTGTCTTTGACCATCTCCTCCTCTGAATTAATATTCCATCGTTGTTTGGGACACGGAATCCTTGAATGACTGCAGATGGTCTGTAAGCAGCCGAATATAACAATTTCCAGTCAATGATCAGTTTTTCTGGACCAGAGCACCCAGTCTACTCCATGTAAACGCAGCCCACACCATCATTGAGACGACAACAGCTTGCAACATGGTTCATATGGCTCTGAGCACTATGGGACTTAACATCACACACATCCATGCCCGAGGCAGGATTCGAACTTCCGTCCGTAGAGGTCACGCGGTTCCAGACTGAAGCGCCTAGATCCACTCGGCCACACGGGCCGGCATCCCAGCTTACATCGGGCCTTGTTGACAACTTGGGTGCATGGCCTCGTGGGATCTGCGCCACACTCGAACCCTACCATCAACTCTTTACCGGCCGAAATCGGGACGCTTCTGACCAGGCCACGGTTTTCCAGTCGTCTAGGATCCAATCGATATGGTTCAAATGGCTCTGAGGCAGGATTCGAACCTGCGACCGTAGCGGTCGCGCGGTTCCAGACTGAAGACAGAGCCCAGCACAGGTGCTACAGGCGTGCTGTTAGCAAAGGCCCACGCATCGGTCGTCTTCTGTCATAGTCCATTAACGTCAGATTGCACCGCACTGTCCTAACGGATACGTTCCTTGTACGTCCTATAGTGTTTCTGTGGTTGTTTGAGGCAGTGTTGGTTGTCTGGTAGCAGTGACAACTCCCCGCAAACACCGCTGCTCTCGGTCATTAATTGAAGGTCGCTGGTCATTACGTGTCTGCGGTGAGAGGTAATACCTGAAATTTGGTATTGTAGCACACTTTTGAGACTGTGGATCTCAGAATACTGAATCCCCTATTTCCGAAATGGAATGTCACATACGTCTAGTTGTAACTATCATTCTTCGTTCACAGTCTGTTAATTCCCGTCGTGCGCCCATTATTACTTCGGAAACCTTTTCACATGAATCACGTGAGAACAAATGACTGCTCCGCCAATGCAATGCCGTTTTACGCCTTGTGTAGTCCATACTACCACCTTCTGTGTATGTGCATATCGCTGCCCCATTACCTTTGTCACCGCAGTGTATGTTCCAGTTGTCGAATGAGGACGGTTGTACAGCACTTTTGTGAATCTTCCTGTTATCGTAATCGTTCTTCGGCTACAACAATTACACCATGTTAAAAATGTAGATTTTTAATTCCTCTTTTTATATTCTGCATTACATGTGACATTTCAGGTGCATGTTGTAACGTATTTGCGATATTTATAGCCAATTATTAACATGAATTTTACTTAAAAAGTTTTATTTCCAGGTTCTCAGCACCTACTATTACTAATTCTGTGCTGTTACTTCATTGTATACTTGCTTAAATGACAAGTGTATGTCTGCAGCCGCATCGAGCAAACAAATTCAGCGTCCCGACTGCGCCTAACTAGCCCCTACTATGTGGCCGAGCCAACGCACTTGCAGTGCGATACAGCCTGCCACAAGGGGTAAAGCTTCACTAAGTACACTGCAACCAGTGTAAAAGTAAATAGTTAATTTCTTGCCTTCCCATTCAAATTTATCAGGTTTCTCCATACGCTGTGCGTTATTGACAAATCTGTATATTCCTTATCTCCCGCAAAATGATTATTTACAAGTCTATTTCGGCCTAAAATTTATGTAGCTGACATTTACATGCCCATTGCAGGAACATTACATCCCCCTTGTCTTTATTTCTTCAGTGGCGCAAGAAGAAATATTTGACTTCGGAACGCCTGCCTTTTTAATAACCCATCATGATAATACTTTGAGCACCTCTGTTGAGTGACTTGTATTATTGCTTTTGTGATAATTGTTATAAAGTACAAATACTGTCCGTTGACTTCTTTATTCTCTCACATTCGCGAAGATGACCAAAATATATTTAATTGGACCACAATTTCGTAGATTTTTCTGTTTTACGTGTTGAATTCCCGTTGCTATGATGAAACGTCCCCTTGGAAAAATTTTATAAATGACAGTGCTGGAAAACCTCTTACGTTATTTGATTTTCAAACAGCTGAGTTATTTGATTTTCAAGCAGCTGAGCAAAACTGAACTTACTCAGACAGTTCTCTCTTTACTTATTCTGATCAACAGTAAACTGACACACAATATTTTTTTTGTTCTTTTTTTTTTTTTTTTTTAGCGCAACTCAGTCTGACTTTCAATAATCCCTACAAAAGAATGGCACTGACTAACAATAACCTATACCTTTCATAAATCACTTACCTCACAAAAATCTTCGTTACTCGAACTACTGCAATATAGCGAGCGCCAATAATGCCAGCTAAATAAAAGATTATAACTACTGAAGGCACTAACTACTGACAGGCATAGTTATCAAATGAAAGATTTTGGTAGAGAGCAAACAATTATTTACGTTAATAGTGTTCAAAACTCATAACATATATATGTCAGTTCATGACATCCAGTCTTACAAATTTCGTTTTTCTGACGGACACACGTCTAGATCGTCCGCTCCCAAAACTCTGCCATCTCTCTTCCCACATCCACCACTGCTTGCGGCTCACCTCGAACTGCGCAACGCTACGCGCTGTTCACATCCAACTGCCTAACACTACAATATCAAATATTCCAACAATGCAAATCAGCCACAGACTGCACACAGCACAGTCACAGATTTTCAAACAGAGCGCTGCGTGGCGTTACCAACATAAAAACCTAAGCAGCCTACTTACAATGAGTGTATTTATAGATTGTCATTTTTTATTTGTAGTTCACTTTTGCTATTTGAGTTTACATATTGTCATTTTGTCATTTGGTGAGAATGAGTGGAGCTGTGGGCGCTAGGAAATGAAGTGACAAGTGAAGAAATCGGAACATTTCGGGCATATTCTTCTGTCTGAGTTCAGCGGAGGCAGCTAGAAACATATGCGCCATCTATGGAGATAATGCCATTGGACACAGCTCGTTTTAAAGAGGATTGTTTTGACGTTAGTGACTCTTCACGTCCTGGAAGACTATCGGAGTTTGATGACGATCGTTTAAACGCATTAATCCACGTCAGTGCACTCTAGAACTGGCAGATGTGATGAACTGTGATCATTCCACCATCGTGTGACATTTGCATGCAATGTGGAAGGTTCTAAAAGGGGGCTGTGGATATCGCATGCTCTAAAAAGGAACCATTTGCGTGCGAGGTTGCACAAGGTCAAACATATTTACGGCATTACACGACCAACATGTTACCTATCACGCAACCACAATATTTGCCGCTAATGCCAACAGTTGGTGGTGCTGGAGGTATCCAATGATGAGCACAGCATGAGGCTACGGAGAGTAGTTGAACTGCATAGTCGACGAGTAACTCATAACAGTGCTACAGGACTAGTGGTGTTGATACAAAGCAGACATTGCAATATATTTACAACAGTTGTCGAAGTTAACGTTTCGTTAGAAAGAAGCCCAAGGAACTTCGTAGAGTGAGGAAGAAGTGCAGATTAAATATTAGTGTTCCTGCAAGCTGAGTCAGTGGAATCTCTGATGCCAGATACGCTCGACTGTGCGGACAATGTACCGCGTGATCAAAAGGTCAGTATAAATTTGAAAACTGAATAAATCACGGAATAATGTAGATAGAGAGGTACAAATTGACACACATGCTTGAAATGACATGGGGTTTTATTAGAACAAAAAAAATACAAAAGTTCAAAAAATGTCCGACAGATGGCGCTTCATCCGATCAGAATAGCAATAATTAGCATAACAAAGTAAGACAAAGCAAAGATGATGTTCTTTACAGGAAATGCGCAATATATCCACCATCATTCCTCAACAATAGCTGTAGTCGAGGAATAATGTTATGAACAGCACTGTAAAGCATGTCCGGACTTATGGTGAGGCATTGGCGTCGGATGTTGTCTTTCAGCATCCCTAGAGATGTCGGTCGATCACGATATACTTGTGACTTCAGGTATCCCCAAAGCCAATAATCGCACGGTGTGAGGTCTGGGGACCTGGGAGGCCAAGCATGACGAAAGTGGCGGCTGAGCACACGATCATCACCAAACGACGCGCGCAAGAGATCTTTCACGCGTCTATCAATATTTGTTTATTTTTTTTTGTTCTAATAAAACCCCATGTCATTCCAAGCATGTGTGTCAATTTTTACCTCTCTGTCTACATTATTCCGTGGTTTATTAAGTTTTCAAATTTGTACTGACTTTTTGATCACCCTGTACATGAGGAGTACAACGACGACGATACATGCTTAACGAGTGAAAGCGAAGCTGAAACAGTTGGCGAGCCATGTTGTTCATCGTCCTACTTGGGCAAGGAGCTACAAATCCAGTCTCCAGTGAAACACTGTAAACTACAACCGTTGTCCAAGGAGCGGGTAATAAACGTAATTGCGTACATGAAACATCATCCGCACTATGGTAAAAAACAATTACTAACAGGTTCCGAATTAATCCGCAGGAATATGACTGTGTAGGGAATAAGAAAAACTACGTGTATTCAAAGGAGGAGAGACCCATACTACAACTACTGGGATTTGCGCCTTTGAAGGACGCTCGATGGAATTTACAGAATGTGTATGATAGTGTCCTACTACTTTATGCAGATAAAATTATGCGCGACATACATTACAGTGATTTCAAGGGAAGCAGTGGATGGTTGCATCAATTCAAACAGTGGTACAGAATTCGAAGACGTAAGATAATGGAATTTCAAACAAAGCGTCAACTTGACGACGTATAGCAAACTGCGGAATCGGCCTGAAAATTTGTAGATAACATAAATAAATTTATCCCATCTTTCAGGTAATTAATTTGTTTTCAACTACGACGAGACGAAATTTGAAGAGGAAATGCTTATGAAATGCAACCAGGAAATTAGGGGTACCAAGAAAGTTGTATCAAGATCAGCTAACATAAATGCTTTAACGCATTCGTATACAATTGTTGTCGACTGTTAATCTGGAAAGTTATTTATAGTGGTGCGGGAGATTGGAGGTGCTCTACCTGCAACGATTTTTTTTTTTTTCGCATGTGTGATCTTACAAGGGCAGCAGAGAATATTTACATCGCAGGAAGTAAGAGTGGGAAAATGGGCTTAAGACACCTACAACTATGGTATGAGCACTGGTCAAAATATGGTCAAAATAACTTGCTTTTTCTTGATTGCTGCTCCGCATATAAAAATCATACTCCTTTAGAGTAAACTATCGCTCCGGAAAAGTGTGTGACGTTGCAGTTCATACCACCTGGAACCTTTGGACAAGATCAGCCACTGGATGTTTGTTTTTTCCATGCCTATAAGACATATTATAGCACTATCTGCAGTTACGCCGTAAAGGATAGTCAGTTTTACGATGAGCTCCACGACAGTCTGTTTTGCATTGGGTTGCATGACACTACATTCCTTCAGTTCTCATCACCCCATTACACCAATACCATTCTTTATGCATTCTTTATGAGGGGGTACCTAGCTGAACGTCCTGTATGGATTGTAAATCCTAAGTAGTTCGCCTTCGATCTTGATGGTGCGAGCCTCCGTGATCACTGTGGCGTGCTATTTTCATTCGGTGTTCATGGTGCAAGTTACTGGTTTATTTTGAACATTTATTGAATGTCGACGATGTTCTATTTGTGAAATGTAATACATACATCTCATAGAAGGTTGATTTCTGCTTCTCCCGGACACTCATTTTCTGTCGCCCTCCTGATAGTCATGGTGAATCATTAGCAACTAATATTTTTCCTATCGTAACACTTTCAAATAAGTCTTACTAAAAATTTAACTTGCAACCTCGCAGTCAAGGGGTTCCTTGTAAGCGGAAATTACAAAAATCAGCAGGTGGCCATATATGCATTTCTGCTTGCTCGTCATCGATTGGTTTGTCAACAGCACCGATTATTCCTACCCAGTATCGTTACTGGTGACGAGAAATGCTAGCAAAAGGAGAAGAAAGGAAAGGTACAGCTCCCTGTATGAAGACTTGCGCGAATCCACAAAAGATAATGTTATGCATCTCGTGGAACAGCGAAGGTGTGTACAACGAATTACTTCCCCGAGCTGTAGCCATCACTACTGACATTCATTGTCAACAACTGAGACGTCTTGCAGACGCAATTCAAGAACAACGACCAGGAAGGCTGTGTGAAGCCATACTTCTCCACAATAACGCCCGCCCGCCTTCTGATAGATCAACAAAAAACAGTATACACGAGTTGAGTTGGGAAGTCATTCCGCACCCATCTTACTCACGAGATCTTGGTTCCTCAGATTATGACCCTTTCCGCTCGTTATCGAGCAGCCTACAAGAAAATTACTTTTCAGACGTAAATGCGCTCAGAGCATGGCTCGATTAGTTCTTCTCTTCAATACTGCGTGTTTTCTACAGGAGATTATTTAACGATATGAGTACTATACCTCTGAATCCAACGTATTGTAAGGTGTCAGGCAAATCCAACACCTTCCATGAAAACCCTGACATGATAAGCAAATCTAGTAGTATGTCACATAGCTCCGAATAAATCGTGACATTAAATTAACCAAAGTAATACGAGTAACGAGTGAGCAAATGGAATACCACAGACTAACACAAGAATGCCTAAATGCATGTCATACCTTCCCACCGTGAGACAGGCGCAGTTCCGAGGGGAGAAACGAGAACAGAAGCCGAGAGCAGAACCGTGTTCAGCTAGAAGTCCCTACGATAAGAGACGGACTGGACACCCACGTCGCCAGCTAACCACTAGGACCACCCCAGCTGCAAGTTTTAGCGGAAGACTTCTTCGCATCTCTGTTACGTCAGGACCACCCCCAGCCCATGTTAAAAGCTAGAGCCCTCCAGAAGAACAGCATAGATCTTACGATAACACAAAAAGGTCCACACCACCACCAAGTTTTTAGCGTGAGACTTTTTCGCGTCTCTGTTGCGTCAGGACAACCCCCAGCCCATGTTAAAAGCTAGAGCCCTCCAGAAGAACAGTATAGATCTTACGATAACACAAAAACGGCCACACCACCCGCAAGTTTTAACGTGAGACTTTTTCGCATCTCTGTTACGTTGCAAACTTTAAAAAGATTGCCTCACCACGAAAAGTATAACGTTTCTCATTGGAGAGACAGAATTTTTGTAGGCGGAGCTTAAGGATAACATTGAGACCCTGATTGGTCAGATGAAAACACAGCCAGATAGTTTTTTTAAACCAACTTCGGTAAATTGTAGTAAGGAGAAGTTAGGAGAGAGTTGCTTCCGAGACGGCGAGGTGAGCGGAGCTGTGGTGGCCGCCGCCCCCTCACGAACACTGACAAGGTAATGAACGCACGCGATGCCGCATTTTTGAGCGCATAAAGCTTCACTCAGAACCGCAGAAGTCTCATCTGTTACATCCCCTTTCTGCGTAATACTAGTGTCGATCGTCAATTAAATCTCATGGTGTTCACATTTGTCACTTGAAGTAAAAATCTGAAACGCGATGATTTTTCTGTTATATAGTTATTGAGAAGCCACATCAGCCACTGTAATTTACGACAAGTTAGATAAGTAATTAAAGATAATTGAGGGTCACTGTAGACCATTTTGATAGTTTTCTCTTTTGTGAAACTTAATTTAAACCTAGATTATAGATGTGATATGGCATAGGTAATCCTTCGATCCATTGTAGAACTTGGAAACCCATTCAGGGAATATTCGTTCACATTTTTGTTGAACACAGTTGGTTTTTACCATCCTGTATTAAAACATTTCCCTTTATCAATAGTGCAATTTATAAACAATGTTTTGTGAGTAGAATAAAATTTCCAATGGTAAACTTAACAGCTTTTTCGACGTTATTTTACCAGCTAACTAAAAATAGGAAATCCTTGAACCCCTTCCACTAAATTTAGTTAGTATTAAGATTCTTTTACAGGGAGTGCAGTGCAGCTGACGCTGAAATCATTAAGTGTTTGGTTATATCATCGCTAGTCTCACTGAACTCTTCTGAATTCTACATGTCATGTGTGGTCTGGCGTCTCCTTACCAGCAACAGGTCCCAGGTTCAAACTAGTCAGTTCCCTAAAAAACACGCTCAGAGCGTCGTTGCGCGAAAGTGGTAGGGAGACACGATATAGAACAAATAGACACCACGTAGAATGTTAGACTATCACATGCCACACAGTCACTCACTTATATATAAAATAACGACAAAGAGGACCGATAGAGTAATTCGCGACAGTCAGTGTTCTACTCCATGACTCTCTGTTCATAAAATGATATTCTTAAAGTACTCATTGCAGATCACTAGAGAAAAATATGACTTAAAAATTATAGAAATTTTAAAAAGTTAACAATGATGTCCTTAAAAAACGACCGCTTTAACATTTCACGACAGGATACAAGCAAAGGGCCGACATTGGACGGAAAGTCCGGGAATTACATTGCAGCTCATTGCGTCGTATGACAATCACGCCCTTACACGTTCTGTCAAAGGAAAGAGAAAAGACGCGTATGGTTAAGGTGGATAATATCACAATAGAGCAGACAGGTGACTGTAATGTGTACATCGATCCGGAGGTCAGTATGCGCACACAACATTATGCCACCCCACAACATGTGGACCATCAAAACTATCATGTTCGACATTGTTCCTGGGTACATTAGGTAATCTCACCTCTTGCCATATGAGGGTACGTCGAGCACTGAACATGACTTTTTCGTGGTCCATGTGCTATGGTGTGGGAGGTATAATATAGCCTATGGGCGTGTTGAAGTCCGGATCTTTGAGTACGGTACACTAATCGGTCAACGTTGTGACTCTATACTCCTTCGCATGTGCGTCTTTTAAGAGGTGCACTCACCCCTGAGTTAATTTTTGTGGATGGCAATGCGAATCATCGAATGGACTGACATGCTCATCCGCCCCCCTCCCCACTTAAATCACGCGTGGGATGAACTTTTCTTTTAACTATTTCAAAAACAACACTCGAGTATTCAATAACTGGAAGAATGGGAACCTACGTAGGTGACAATAACTGAGAACAATGACAAGATCAGGTAACCACAGCTTTTACGTACAACACTTATTACTGAAATAATGCATTAACGTGAACGAAAATAAAACAGCCGTACAGTTCTTTGTAAACATTAAGCCGCCTTCTGCGTTGTCATCTAGAATTCTCCCATTGCTCCATGCAATATTGTGGTCATAGCGTGTACCGTTATTATCAGTGACCAATTTTGGGGCAAGATATTGATGTTAATGGAGCCTCTTACATCCGCCCACACTCGTCGTGCTCTTGGTGTTTCGCTAGTAACAATTGCGCCACACATAGGCCGGGCAATGCACGCCACTTCTGAGTGTCCAATCACATGCCTCACAACCAAGTAAGTCCCTAGAATAAATACAACGTAATACAAGATAAACTATACAGGTTACAGCACATACTGTAATTGAGACATAGTATCTAAAGCTTTACAGAATAAAACAAGTACATCATACTTACAATAACAAAAACTTTTGATAGCGCATCTGTATTATAGTGTCACATATACCCCATATACCATCCATCTCTCCTGAAAAGAACAGGGACATGGAATGTCAGAAAGAAAAACATGTGGGATGTGTCGGGAAGATGTATTGCCGCACGTCCACAAGTACCATCGACCATAGAGCAGTTGTCCATCGCGCTTATGGATTAGGGGAACGCCTTGCCACGACAACTCCTTCCCAACCATATGACCAGCATGAAAGCACACTGAGAGCGTGCGTTATCGCCTGTGGTGGTCACACATCCTGTCAAGAATCATGCCCCACCTCTTGCAATATCGAGGGAACCATCGTGAATCGCGATTTCTTCAGCGTAATTATTGTCATTTAATAAAGGTTTTTCGTCTAACTGCGTATCTTTTTTCAGCTACGTTCTGTACTACACTGTAGCAGTACTTTGCATCTACACACGTCAAAAAAATGGTTTGTACCACCCCTGTTCTCAGAACTCCTGAAGACAGACGTTGACTGTGGATATTGTATCACAGACACAGTCCCTTTGACTGTTCATAGATGTCACTAAACCTGCCCAAAGACATAAACACCCATGCATGAGCAGCGCCTATTAGACGGAGCGGGTCCGACAGCCGATCAGTTCCAGTCACTCCACCAGGAAGGAGGTACACGCCTGGTGTTGTCTGTAGCTCAACCATGCCTACACGGTCAATACAGCGGTTCGATCGCGTCCGCATTGTTACTTTGTGCCAGGAAGGGCTCTCAACAAGGGAAGTGTCCAGGCGTCTCGAGGTGAACCAAAGAGATGTTGTTCGGGCATGGTCCTGTCCTGTCCTGTCCTGTCCCGTCCTACTCCTCCTATCTGAGGAAATAGAACTGTCGATCACTTACCTCGCTCAGGCCGCCCAAGGGCTACTACTGCAGTGGATGACCGCTACCTACGGATTACGGCTCGGAGGAACCCTGACTACAACGCCACCATGTTGAGTAATGATTTCCGTGCAGCCACAGGGCGTCGTGTTACGACGCAAACTGTGCGCAATAGGATGCATGATGCGCAACTTCACTACCGACGTCCATGGCGAGGTCCATCTTTGCAACCACGGCATCATGCAGCGCGGTACAGATAGGCCCAACAACATGCCGGATCGACTGCTGAGGATTGGCGTCACGTTCTCTTCAGCGATGAGTGTCGCATATGCCTTCAACCAGGAATCGCCAGAGACGTGTTTCGAGGCTATCCGGTCAGGCTGAATGCCTGAAACACACTGTCCAGCGAGTGCAGCAAGGTGGAGGTTCCCTGCTTTTTTGGGGTGGCATTGTGTGGGGCCGAAGTACGCCGCTCGTGGGCATGGAAGGCGACGTAACGGCTGTACGGTACGTGAATGCCAATGCCATCCTCCGACCGATACTGCAACCGTATCGGCAGAATATTGGCGAGGCATTCGTCTTCACGGACGACAAATCGCGCCCACACCGTGCACATCTTGTGAATGAGTTCCTTCAGAATAACGACATCGCTCGACTAGAGTGGCCAGCATGTTCTTCAGACATGAACCCTATCGACACAAGCCTGGGATAGATTGAAAGGGGCCATTTATGGACGACGTGACCCACCAACAACTCTGAGGGATCTACGTCGAAACGGCGTTGAGGCGTGGGACAATTTGGACCAACAGTGCCTTGATGAACTTGTGGACAGTATGCAACGACGAATACATGCATGCATCATTGCAAGAGGACGTGCTACAGGGTATTAGAGGAACCGGTGTGTACAGAAATCTGGACCACCGCTTCAGATGGTCTCGCTGTATGGTAGTACAACATGCAATGTGTGATTTTCATGAGCAATAAAAAGGGCAGAAATGAAGTTTATGTTGATCTCTGTTCCAATTTTCTGTACAGGCTCCGAAAGCCTCTGGACCGAGGTGATGTAAACCTTATTTTGATGTGTGTATTATTCAAATTTAGTCGAACTATGTTACTTGGCATCTCATGTGAAAGTGCGTTTCATCCTTATGCTTTTTCACACCAGTGTAGATCTGTAAATAGGAAGATTCGGTCCTGTCCTACTCCTATCTGAGGAAATACACTGGCCATTAAAATTGCTACACCACGACGACGACGTGCTACAGATGCGAAATTTAACCGACAGGAAGAAGATGCAGTGATATGCAAATGATTAGCTTTTCAGAGCATTCACACAAGGTCGGCGCCGGTGGCGACACCTACGTGCTGACATGAGGAAAGTTTCCAACCGAATTCTCATACACAAACAGCAGTTCACCGGCATTGCCTGGTGAATCGTTGTTGGGATGCCTCGTGTAAGGAGGAGAAATGCGTACCATCACGATTACGACTTTAGTAAAGGTCGGATTGTAGCCTATCGCGATTGCGGTTTATCGTGTCGCGACATTGCTTTTCGCGTTGGTCGAGATCCAATGACTGTTAGCAGAATATGGAATCGATGGCCGGCCGGAGTGGTCGTGCGGTTCTAGGCGCTACAGTCTGGAGCCGAGCGACCGCTACGGTCGCAGGTTCGAATCCTGCCTCGGGAATGGATGTGTGTGATGTCCTTAGGTTGGTTCGGTTTAAGAAGTTCTAAGTTCTAGGCGACTGATGACCTCAGAAGTTAAGTCGCATAGTGTCAGAGCCATTTGAACCATTTAGAATCGATGGGTTCAGGAGGGTAATACGGAACGCCGAGCTGGATCCCAACGGCCTCGAATCACTAGCAGTCGAGATGACAGGCATCTTATCCGCATGGCTGTAACGGATCGTGCAGCCACGTCTCGATCCCTCAGTCAACAGATGGGGACGTTTGCAAGACAAGAACCATTTGCACGAACAGTTCGACGAAGTTTGCAGCAGCATGGACTATCAGGTCGGAGACCATGGCTGCGGTTACCCTTGACGCTGCATCACAGACAGGAGAGCCTGCGATGATGTACTCAACGACGAACCTGGGTGCACGAATGGCAAAACGTCGGTTTTCCGGATGAATCCAGGTTCTGTTTACAGCATTATGATGGTCGCATCAATTTTTGGTGACATCGCGGTGAACGCACATTGGAAGCGTGTATTCGTCATCCCTATACTGGCTATCACCCGGCGTGATGGTATGTGGTGCCATTGGTTACACGTCTCGGTCACCTCTTGTTCGCATTGACGGCACTTTGAACAGTGGACATTACATTTCAGATGTGTTACGACCTGTGGCTCTACCCTTCATTCGATCCCTGCGAAACCCTACATTTCAGCAGGATAATGCATGACCGCATGTTGCAGGTCCTGTACGGGCCTTTCTGGATACAAAAAATGTTCGACTGCTGCCCTGGCCAGCACATTCTCCAGATCTCTCACCAATTGAAAACATCTGGTCAATGGTGGCCGAGCAACTGGCTCGTCATAATACGCCAGTCACTACTCTGGATGAACTGCGATATCGTGTTGAAGCTGCATGGGCAGCTGTACCTGTACACCCCATCCAAGCTCTATTTGACTCAATGCCCTGGTGTATCAAGGCCGTTATTACGGCCAGAGGTGGTTGTTCTGGGTACTGATTTCTTAGGATCTATGCACCCAAATTGTGTGAAAATGTAATCACATGTCAGTTCTAGTACAATATATTTGGCCAATAAATACATGTTTATCATCTGCAATTCTTCTTGGTGTAGTAATTTTAATGGCTAGTAGTGTAGAAATGTATGCAGCAACGATGTTGTACTTTTTGTCTGCGGTCATGAAAGAGCACACTACACCTCTAATGTCTTCCTCATCTTTCCTCTTTCCTGCTAGGGAGCCGGACGAGAGAGAGTGCCCCGGTCTGGTCCGCTGCTTTGGAATCAGAATGAGGAAACCAGCGAGTGGCGCTGACAGCGGTGGAGCGTCTCCGGCTCAGGGGACCAACGACCGCGGCGCCGATTGTGCGACCAAAATACGGCGTGGCTGTCTGCTGGCGGCTGGCGGCTGGCCCTGGACCCGTGCCGCCCTCGCAAAGTGGGGCAGCTGGATGCCTGTTTACACCGCCAGGGGCGCCCACGGCCGCAGCGGGAGCAGTGCTTCTGGCACACTCTGCTGCCTCCCAGCTGACGCTGTCACTGCTCGTGCGAACGGTAGCCGCGCTTTCGGTTGTCAGCTCGAAAAACTCAAGTTGAGATCCTGAAACTCAGACATGGTCTTTATCCTGCTCTACGTGCGTCACGTTACCAAACTATGTACACTTATGTGACAGAAGTTGTATACAGATGGCAGTAGTATTGCGTACACAAGATATAAAAGCACAGTGTATAAGGGGGAGCATATACTGCCGGCGTGCCGCAAGGTTCTGTCCTTTCCACTCTCCTCTATCTCCTGTACTCTGCTGATATGCCCAAACCTCCCCCACCTGTTTATCTTCTCCAGTTTGCTGATGACACCGCCTTCCTAGCCCTTTATCCTACCCTTCAACGGCCCAACATACCCTCCAAACCCACCTTGACCAATTCACCGCTTGGTGCAACCAGTGATTCCTCCGTATCAATCCCTCCAAGACCCAGGCAATCATCATAGGCCGCACCACCCGCTCCTTCCGCCACCATGATTTCTACCTCACCATTTATGGCCGTCCTATCCACCTCACTCCTACCCTCAAATATCTTGGCCTCACACTCGACCGCCACTTCACCTTACCATCCAAAACAAAGCTCACAACCGCCTCTGCCTTCTGAAACTCCTGTCCGGCCAGACGTGGGGTCTGCAGCCTTCCACCATCCTTCACACCTACAAATCCTTGATCCACCCCATCCTCTGTTATGCCAGTATGGCTTGGATTTCCGCCCCTCCCTGGTTCTATAAAGCCCTCCAAATCCTCGAACGCCATGTCCTCCGCCTCACCTTCCGTATCCGGCTTCCATCCCCCATGCGCATCCTATACGACCTCATCCCCTTCCCCCATCTTCTCCTTTTCCTTGAACACATCCGCACACTATATATTGTCCGTCGCCTTGATCCCCCTCACCCACTGGTGTCTCCCTTCCTCTCCACCCCCAACCAGTTGCCGCCCCTCTACCGATGTGTCCCACCCTCTCTCCATCTCCACACCCTCCATCTCCTTTCCCAACGCAACTTCCACCATCTACCCCTCTCGGATGATGAGCTTCGCCCTGACATCTACCCTTCCTACCAACTCTAACCCCAGCTTCCTGCCTCCTCCTCAGGGCACCCTCTCCTCCCCGTCCCTCCTCCTGAGCGGCTTCCCCCTCCCACCCCCCTCCCTCTCTTGTGCCCCCTTTCAGTGTCTCTGCATTCCCTCCTGCCCTGTCTTCCCTCTTCATCTCCCGCCCCACGTGTCTCCTGCCTCTTCATGTACCCGCTGATGCCCCTATTCTCTTCATCCTGCCGCTTCCCCTGCTGCCCCTTGCTCTCCCCTCCTTTTCCATCCTCTCTGACCTTTCCCTCGGCAGGTCCCACCTGGCAGTTTCATTCTTCGACGTGTGTGCTCCTTGTGGGTTTTAAGTGTGTTGTTCTGGAGTGTTTTTAATACTGTGGCCGACTTTTAACCTATGCATGTCCATTTAGTGTCTTCTCTGTGTTTTAAGAATCGCCAACTGTGTTTTTTAACTTTCTGGTGACTTTTTTAACTGTCCCCCATGAATGTCTCCATGTCAGTCTATTTTTATCTTCATTTTCTCCCATCACTCTGTTTTAAGGTCCCCTTTTTTATCGCCTTATGTATGTAACATTTTCTTCTTATTTTAAGTTGTCATGTCACTCGGCTGAAGAGTGGCGGATTGTGCCGCTGACAGCCCTCCCCTGTCCATATGGGGCAGGGGAATGAAATCACAATAAAGAAAAAAGAGGGGTGGAGCATACAACACTTCCATCTGCTACTACTATACCATAACCTTAAAGCTGGAGGCAGGTCATGAAGAAAACTATCTTGTTAAAACAATTATGGTATAAAGCAACAGAGCAGTGTTACCCTCTGAAAGGAATTTTGTTATGTTGACCGTGTTGTACCTAACGGAAGTGACTTATCGGAAGTGAAACTCAGAATTACGTAAATATTTAAACAGTAACAAACAATAATTTGCCTATCCACAGTGTCCAAATGATAATAAAAAAAACCGTCGCCAGCCTAATTAGACATAAGAATGAGGAACTTACTTGTTCAAGAATCTGAAAATAAGTAACTTCAATGGGCAAACACAGCCTATACTTTGCCACATGAGAGTGCAATGAACTCTGGCACCTGCATATGTTAACGTTAAGGTTGGAGATGACAGATCAGAATGAGGCTATTTGCATAATGGTAACAGAAAATGACATACACTTTTGCCTTCAAGGCTTGGTTAGACTGAAAGCTGTCAATAACACTGCTATC
Source organism: Schistocerca cancellata (assembly GCF_023864275.1). NCBI lineage: Eukaryota > Metazoa > Arthropoda > Insecta > Orthoptera > Acrididae > Schistocerca > Schistocerca cancellata. The sequence continues at coordinate 922,371,752 of NC_064627.1, read as the reverse complement.
AACATTCACTGTAGAATCATAAAATGGACATAGGTTCAGTATTTCTTTTACCAATTAATTTTCTATCTCACATGGAAAAAAATTTCACTAGCAAACTATTTCTCACTGACCTTTGAATAAAAGAAGCTACTGTTATCATAGATAGTGGTCTTTCTGTTACTTGTTACCTAGCATAAGCACAATAGACAAACTGTGGATCCTGTTACATTATTAATATGCACGTCCAATACACAAGAGTGACAAGGACTTAGCAAACATGAGTATATACTTTTCCACAAATGCAGTTTACGACTTTTACTGCAGTGAGACACAATATTGACGAATTTGTAAGAATCTGACTCACCTTTTAAAATTTACAACAGGCAGCACTATGATCATTAGCTAAGCAAAACTTTATAAGTCTCAGTTTTAAGAACTTTTAATTTTTAAAAGTAACAGCAAATTGTCTTCATTACCATAGTCTTCTACTTTCAAGTCAATGATTAAACGGGTAACTTTGAAAGTCCATAAAACTTTAAATTGGACTGTTTCAATCACTGGGAGGCTTTCACAAAGCTACATTTACTACCTCCCACAATTTTACCAAATCCACAGTAAATCTGAATACTCCCTTCTTACCAAATATCAAACAACATTATTTAATTAACTGTTTGGCTTTGAGGCTTTCATTTTTTCCACAACAAGGACACTCGGTAATCATAGTTCAAACAGACAGGAACCTGAGAGGTGTTGTGATAAGGAAAATTCAAGGTAGGTACATAAATTCAGTTATAAGTTACCTTATATTTGAGCACACTAAATTATCCAATAATCTGATCCTTCACTTTTCATATTTACAATTCCTTGGTTCCTTTTCAGTGAATGTGCAACATGGTGGCGAGTGCATGTCGGTGGTGGATTTGCAGGCTGAAATGCTGGACTCTGTCATTTCTTGGTGGGGATGATGGGTACCAATTCCAGAATAGTTCCAGCTCTTTATCCATCCATACGAGGCATTGGAAAGCGGCACGAAAAGCCTCTCTCGGCATCAGCACAATACACAACTTTTAAATGAGAAGTTGACAGTTTGGTAGCTCGTCCCCGACTGACTCCTGGTTCCACCTTTCTGTCCATGCCCACCACATTTTGCGCGCGCTACATGCTTCCGTTCCCGAGGGGAACCACAACACCTTTTACATATAAAATAACTAAGAACCCTAAGTTAAGGTCAGCAGATTACATAACAGCAACCAAACATATTAAATAAAACAGAACATTTGCACATATTGACATTTCTACAAAAAATTATTTAAACAGAATTATTCAACCTCAAAGATAACCAAAGAGATTATGTGAGAAAGACAAAACATATCATTTGCACATATTGTACATATTACAGAGATTACACTTCATTACAGCATCGAATTAATCACACACTAATTACAGAAGTTCAACGATGGGATGTTGAACAAAACAGAAAACTAAATGCATCAACAAAAGGTATGTAGTGTGTAAGCTATGGTGTTACAAGCTGTCTTTTGTACTCGGATGATTCACTTGAAAAGATTTCCGATGTGATTGTGCCCGCAAGACGGGAATTAACAGACTTTGAACGTGGAGTGGTTTCTGGAGGTAGACGTATGGTATACCCCATTTCGGAAATCGTTTAGGAAACTCATTATTCCAAGAGCCACAGTGTTAAGAGTGTGCCAAGAATAACCACATTTCAAGCTTCACTCTCACCATAGACTACGCGTTGACCGACGGCCTTCACTTAACGACCGAAAGCAGCGATGTTTGCGTAGAGTCGCCAGTGCTAACAGACGAGCAACATTGCGTCGGTGTGACAGCAGAAGTCACTTTGGGACGTACGACATATGTTCTCGTTCCGACGGAGCGAAGAAATGTGACGTTAATCGACTATATCAGCAGACGACCGACGCGACTGCCTTTGCTAACAGCACGACATCGCCTGCAGCGCCTCTGCTGTGCTCGTGATCATATCGGTCACTGTAAAACCGTGGCCCGATCAGATGAGTGCCGATTTCAGTTGGTAGGGTTCGAGTGCGGTACAGACACCACGAAGCCGTGGACCTAAATTGTCGGCAAGGCACTGTGCAAGCTGGTGGCGGCTCCATAATGGTGTGCACTGTGTTTCCATAGGATGGACTGGGTCCTCTAGTCCAACTGAACTGATCATTGACTGGAAGTGATTACGTTCGCCTACTTGGAGACCATTTTCAGCCATTCATGACTTCATGTTCCCAAACAACAATGGAATTTTTATGAATGACAGTGCATCGTGTCACTGGGCACAAAATCCTGTACCAGCAACACTTTCGCAGTTATATACAGCTATACTTCTTCAGGGCACTTCCAACGACTTGTTGAGTCCATATCTTGAGTCCACGTCACGTCGAGTTACTGCACTACGCTGGGCAAAACAATGTGCAACACGTATTAGGAGGTATCCCATGCCGTTTGTCACTTCAGTGTATACACTATTAACACCAAGAATGACTGACATTAAGGAAATTTTTGACTTATTCTACTATCAGTATAGAAGGAAGGTAATTTGGCACGTACAGGATGCGGAATTTAGTACCTGCAGCTGACACCTCCGGAAGTAAAGACCGCTGTAATCCAGCCGAGCATCAGGTAGAACGGAAATGGAATGAAATATATTGCTTCAACACTGTGCCAGAGTTCAGAAGCCGTAAAGGCTGGCGAGTGGTGGTTTACCAGTCTATCTGCAATCCACGACCCGATATTTCACCGACACCGAAAATGTAGGATTCATGGCACCTGCTACCGATATGTAATTTTTTTTGCTGAATTGTATGTAAATATTTGTAATTTCAATGCTTTCTTTTAATATGGAAGGACATTGCTTCACTGTCTGTGTAAATTTAGGTAGAAGCCTGTTGACATTTCATTGTATTTATCTGTCTTAATGTGAAACATATAAGCTCTTGGAAAAAAGCCAAAGGAATTGTTATTTGCATCGACTAGCAACGATAGTAGCAGTGCTTGTGCGTTGTAATATCTTTGGGTAGGGAGTTGTCGCACGGAGTACTCGGAGAGAAAGAGACGGGTACCAGCACTTGCAGTGTGCGGAACTGTGGTGTTAACGCTCTCGCAGTAGAGAGTACCATTTCGGCGGCATCATGTACGCGCGACGGCCAGATGTCTAGTAGCAGAAGGAAGGACAGTGGACGAGCGGAAGAGGCTGTATTAATTACGATTGCCCATTCTTGTAATTAGCTGTGCTGCACAAGATGCTACCATCTTAAACAACAGCAGCAGTTCCAGCAACACAGATCCGTCGTTGGCTCCGAGTTTCATCGTATGCACAGCACTGAAGTAAGACTGTTCATTGGTAGAAGGTATTAATGACTAATCCAGCGACAGAACTGAATGTGATTTTATTGATAAAATACACTGTTTGCCATTAAAATTGCTACACCAAGGAATAATTCAGATGATAAACGGGTATTCATTGGACAAATATATTACACTAGAACTGACACGTGATTACATTTTTCACGCAGTTTCGCTACATAGATCCTGAGAAATCAGTACCCAGAACAACCACCTCTGGCCGTAATAACGGCCCTGATACGCTGGGCTTTAAGTCAAACGGAGCTTGGATGGCGTGTACAGGTACAGCTGCCCATGCAGCTTCAACACGATACCACAGTTCATCAAGAGTAGTGACTGGCATATTGTGACGAGCCAGTTGCTCGGTCACCATTGACCAGACGTTTTCAACTGGTGAGAGATATGGAGAATGTGCTGCCAAGGGCAGCAGTCGAAAATTTTCTGTATCCAGAAAGGCCCGTACAGGACTTGCAACATGCGGTCGTGCATTATCCTGCTGAAATGTAGGGTTTCGCAGGGATCGAATCACGGGTAGAGCCACGGGTCGTAAGACATCTGAAATGTAACGTCCACTGTTCAAAGTGCCGTCAGTGCGAACAAGAGGTGAACGAGACGTGTAACCAATGGCACCCCATACCACCACGCCGGGTGATACGCCAGTATGGCGATGACGAATACACGCTTCCAATGTGCGTTCACCGCAATGTCGCCAAACACGGATGCGACCATCATGATGCTGTAAACAGAACCTAGATTCATCCGAAAAAATGACGTTTTGCCATTCGTGCACCCAGGTTCGTCGTTGAGTACACCATCGTAGACACTCCTGTCTGTGATGCAGCGTCAAGGGTAACCGCAGCCATGGTCTCCGAGCTGATAGTCCATGCTGCTGCAAACGTCATCGAACTGTTGGTGCAGATGGTTGTTGTCTTTCAAACGCTGTATTAATTACGATTGCCCATTCTTGTAATTAGCTGTGCTGCACAAGATGCTACCATCTTAAACAACAGCAGCAGTTCCAGCAACACAGATCCGTCGTTGTCTCAGGGATCTAGACGTGGTCGCACGATCCGTTACAGCCATGCGGATAAGATGCTTGTCATCTCGACCGCTAGTGATACGAGGCCGTTGGGATCCAGCACGGCGTTCCGTATTACACTCCTGAACCCACCGACTGCATATTCTGCTAACAGTCATTGGACCTCGACCAACGCGAGCAGCAATGTCGCGATACGGTAAACCGCAATCGCGATAGCCTACAATCCGACCTTTATCAAAGTCGGAAACGTGATGGTACGCATTTCTCCTCCTTACACGAGACATCACAGTAACGTTTCACCAGGCAACGCCGGTCAACTGCTGTTTGTTGTATGAAAAATCGGTTGGAAACTTTCCTCATGTCAGCATGTTGTAGGTGTCGCCACCGGCGCCAACCTTGTGTGAATGCTCTGAAAAGCTAATCATTTGCATATCACAGCATCTTCTTCTTGTCGATTAAATTGCGCGTCCGTAGCACGTCATCTTCGTGATGTAGTAATTTTAATGGCCAGTAGTGTAATATTCAGTTAAACTCAGGACGATTGTGTCCTCATTGTCCTCAGACATTGTTACCAAGCCGGGTCCTTTTTCCTTTTTTTCCCTTATATGTTAACCGTGTGTCATAAGCTTACCGTGTAGTTATTACAGCAGGTTTATTCATGAATAATTTCACTTTTAAGAATTTTAGCCTCAGTCTACGCCGGCCGGGGTGGCCAAGCGGTTCTAGGCGCTACAGTCGGGAACCGCGCGACCGCTACGGTCGCAGGTTCGAATCCTGCCTCGGGCATGGATGTGTGTGATGTCCTTAGGTTAGTTAGGTTTAAGTAGTTCTAAGTTCTTGGGGACTTATGACCTCAGAAGTTAAGTCCCACAGTGCTCAGAGCCATTTGATCCTCAGTCTATTTTCGATTAACTGTTGTACAACAGAGGTTTCAGTATATGAGAAAAGTAAAGGAATTTCATTTTTCAAATTCGAGAATCAATCATTGGAAAAAATCCAAATCTAAAGTAATGCACAAATTAAGAGTGCGGAAGTTTTATTTACTCTTACATATACCTTGGAGCACATGGCTGTTTGGTTTGGTATGTATTCTATTACAATTATATATATTTCTGTTCAAGTCAGTAAAAAAGGCTCAGTTGCTCAGACAATAACTTGACATCTAATTTGCAAAATAAGTAACTGCAAAGTGAAAAGTAATTTCTTTTTTTTTCTATTTCTTTGATGACGTTACGTTTAGGTCACTGAAAGTCATTGTTCACGTAACCAAGTTCAGTACCAGTATACAGTTTAACTGCGTATTTTCAGATCATTACTCGATTGTTTTTTTTTCAAAATTTAATGACAAACATGACGTAATCATTACATACTCACTTAAAATTAGTGTCAAAAACCGTGACAACCTTCAGTTGCCACGTCAGTGTTTAATAATACATGTTTTTCTTTCCCATCATCTTGTACAGGATTTTGGATGTAAATTACCCTAGTGGGCTGGTGACCGTTAATTATTTCCTTTTAGTTTATTAGTGTAACTTTTGGATTGATGATCAGTGGTACCCCTTTTCTGTCCAGTGTTGTTCGTGACTGAATGCACAAAATAACTTTCATTTTCCCAAATTATAACCCTGTTCGGTTTAATTACTTTTTAATTTTAGTAGACTTTTCCATCAGAAGGGTCTGCTGTACTTTTTCCTCCTACTTACTGGTATTATTTCTTCGGGAAAGATAGCCTATCAAATTAGTAAAAATCCGTTAGGGGTACACGCGATCCACGGTCATTTTTATATCGCAAGCAGGAAAGGCCGATTAGTAAGGGGGAGGTAACAGGTAGGTAACACATCTGGAGAACATGCTGTACAGAGTTACACTTGAACACCCCCTGTTGTTAGATAGCTACTGACTGCACAAGCAAAATGTTGTCTGGCGTTATCTTGTTGAAAAATAGCACCACAGTGACTTCGAAGATAGGCCACAGCGGGCAGACACAATATGTCAAAAGTGTAACGGATGTTGTCCTAATTATCAGTTATGCCAACCAGATGTAATCGTGTAGTGTACTCAGCTGCATACCATACCATCACACTACGTGCTTGGCTCGTCTGACGACGGCAAATACCATCTAGCATGGTTCGTTCTCCTCGGTTACTCCACACAGGAATACGTTCACCATGACGCTGCACGCAAGACTGGGACTCGTCTGTAAAGCGAAGTTTTGGCCTTCCTGTGTCCGGTGTTGACATTGCACCGTAGTCCGTGCGCCTCTCTATCCTGCTGTGTCATGAAAAGCCATAACGATGGTCGAAGTTATCACAGACAATGGTGCTGTAGCGGACATGACACTTTCTCTGTAGACTGCTGCCCATTTGCAACTCAAGATATGTAGCAGTGGGTTTCTGTACGGTCGAACGAATATTATTTTCGTTCTGTCGGGCGCTAGCCGTTTGGGGTTGTTGAGATCCTGCAAGGGATTGGGTATGGGCCTCCTAAACCAATAGGTTTCATATTTTCATGAGAGTCTTTGGATCCTGACCAATGCGACCACGAATGTCGTGGGGCAATAAACGACAGAGCCAAGAGCCCACGATCGTGTTGCTGTCGATTTCCTCCACGTGCTAGCGCACATTTCTCCTTCTTACACCTAGCATAACATGAACAACTCATAGACAACACTCAGATGCGATCTTTGAGTGAGAAACCTGAGGTATTATCTTTCCTTATGTACGGAGCCTACATCTACATCCATACTGCGCAAGCCACCTGATGGTGTGTGGCGGAGGGTACCTTGAGTACCTCTATCGGTTCTCCCTTCTATTCCAGTCTCGTATTGTTCGTGGAAAGAAAGATTGTCGGTATGCCTCTGTGTGGGCTCTAATCTCTCTGATTTTATCCTCATGGTCTCTTCGCGAGATATACGTGGGAGGGAGCAATATACTTCTTGACTCCTCGGTGATGGTATGTTCTCGAAACTTCAACAAAAGCCCGTACCGAGCTACTGAGCGTCTCTCTTGCAGAGTCTTCCACTGGAGTTTATTTATCATCTCCGTAACGCTTTCGCGATTACTAAATGATCCTGTAACTAAGCGCGCTGCTCTCCGTTGGATTTTCTCTATCTCTTCTATCAACCCCATCTTGTACTGATCCCACACTGCTGAGCAGTATTCAAGCAGTGGGCGAACAAGCGTACTGTAACATACTTTCTTTGTTTTCGGATTGCATTTCCTTAGGATTCTTCCAATGAATCTCAGTCTGGCATCTGCTTTACCGACGATCAACTTTATATGATCATTCCATTTTAAATCACTCCTAATGGGTACTCCCAGATAATTTATGGAATTAACTGCTTCCAGTTGCTGACCTGCTATATTGTAGCTAAATGATAAGGGATCTTTCTTTCTATGTATTCGCAGCACATTACACTTGTCTGCATTGAGATTCAATTACCATTCCCTGCACCTCGCGTCAATTCGCTGCAGGTCCTCCTGCATTTCAGTACAATTTTCCATTGTTACAACCTCTCGATATAACACAGCATCATCCGCAAAAAGCCTCAGTGAACTTCCGATGTCATCCAAAAGGTCATTTATGTATATTGGGAATAGCAACGGTCCTATGACACTCCCCTGCGGCACACCTGAAATCACTCTTACTTCCGAAGACTTCTCTCCACTGAGAATGACATGCTGCGTTCTGTTATCTAGGAACTCTTCAATCCAATCACACAATTGGTCTCATAGTCGAACAGCGTTACTCCTACCGACATTGTCTAGTTATCCTGAATTGCTAATCATGTTCATATCCAATCGTGCAGCACATTTCGTGGTAATTTAATGTTTGTTGCACACTGTCTTCGGCCGGCCGGGTTGTCCGAGCGGTTCTAGGCGATACAGTCTGGAACCGCGCGACCGCTACTGTAGCAGGTTCGAATCCTGCCTCGGGCATGGATGTGTGTGAGGTCCTTATCTTAGTTAGGTTTAAGTAGTTCTAAGTTCTAGGGGACTGATGACCTCAGCAGTTAAGTCTCATAGTGCTCAGAGCCATTTGAACGATTTTTGAACACTGTCTTCATGACGTTTCAACTTTAATAGCCAGAAGTGTATTTCTGTATTGAGTAAGACATTATACAGTTCGTGATCACTTTTTGTTAGTGGTTTAGAGTGATTTTTAATTTTCAAAATATGTGGTATCACCTATTTCTGCCCTTTCTGGTCTTTGTATGTTCGATACTTTCATTGCAAATAATCCATTTCTAGAGTTTTGTTGAAATAACTACGTCCAAATCGATCTCAAGTGCTGAAGGATATTAAATAAAGCAATATGAGTGAGCTGTTCTTTCCCCACGGATGCTCTAAGCCAAGTCTTGCGACGACGAAGAGTTGAGGCTTTACATTATGTTGTTGCTACACTAACTATGAGCTAGAAAGTAATATCTGTAAAAATATAAATTCCTTTAGAAAACTGTAATTTGGGAAAGATGTTCCGTGACATTTATCTGTGTGGACTAGTCCTCGTTAATGTGTAGCGAAAATTTGTTCTAACCAAAGGCATATAATTTTAAGTTTACAGTGCGACTCATATGACTTTTAACATGCATTTAAGTGATCAAATTTCGAGGCAGTCTGTGCAAGTCAGGTCTTGCAACGGACGACAACTGTCAATGATTGTAGACGAGAGTCACTTGGTCAGTTTCAGTGTGTAATTGACCTAAATATGTAGTGGTCCAATAATCTGCATTGAATTTGATAATGTAGAGTTTTATTGTTCCTTTCTATCTGAAAGGAGCTAATAATAATAATCAACTCTACTAATGTTGTCAAATAATAGTTCAAAAATAAAAGTCTTAGTGCTTAAAATAGAGATAAAAATTTTGGTAAACGTTACTCTCAAACATAATGTGGAAGGAAAAAATACAAACAAAAATGATGTTGCTGAGTAGGGGTCCTGCACGTCCTTAAACTGTTCCTGATCGTCACAACAAATAAGAAATTTTTGGACCTGTACTCCCAATATCTTTTCGTTTCTTATTGATTAGCAGTAACATGAGCCTTATTGCTAATATGATTGTTACACTTGGTACTGTATATACGGGAAGATCAATTTAAAAACAATACACCTTCAAGAAACTAAATGCCGTACAAATTACAGGAATTGCATTATCGACACCACAACCTGTCTACAGGAACTCCATTGGTGTTCACACACACACACACACACACACACACACACACATACACACACACACACACACACACACACACACATACACTGCGAATTGTCACTTATAAAAATTAGTTCACGCACTAAAATTCCAGCATCTGCAAAGTGTGTCACTGAAAGCGTGAAATGTACGGCGTAGTTACTTCTCGCTGACGGTTGCAACTGCCCACGCTGACAGCTAAAAAATGGCTTTACGGCAACTGCATGGGACAGAAGTTAATCGTCTGCATGAACAAACAGCTCTTCCGTCCACTGTTGACATTCCAGAGGAACGTCCGCTAAATAATTGGTATTTTCAACGGTGTAAAACAGAAAGTATTACCTTATTTTTAGAAAGACATGTGCGTCGTGATGCTAATGTAAGCACGACATCACTATAATTTTCTTCATTTGCTAATAAGGTAGTTTAATAATATAAATTATTTTATTTGCGCAAAAAAGTTTTCAAAACTCAGCAGTGAAAAATTTCTGTACTGTGGACTTTCGAAGTAATTCCTTCATACGTAACGCTCTCTTCCTTGTTGGCAGCGTATATGTCATCAAAATATTTAGGCAAGTCTTACACCCGTCCGTATCGGTCAAGGCAAGACCGTTCAAAACATACTTCCCATGCGTACCACTTAGTTTATTGCAAAACTTTGCACAAAAGCTGTGATAACTTTGTCCAGAATATATTGCGAAATGCGTAGATCCCAGCAATAAAGAACGAAGACATAGTCAAAAATGTGATTAGTCCAAGAAATTTTAATAGTCCATGAAATCAGAGTTCCGTGATGTGGGGGTACACCATGATGTGTGCCTACAGTCCCCAAGTCACCTTAAGGTAGGTATCGGAATGTGCTTCTGGAACCACTATCTTTTCCCCTTCCTCGTGTTCCATTCAAGAATGGCGTGTATTTTGAGTGGCCGTCGGTAAACCTCTGTAATGGCTCTAGTTTCTGTTTGTGCTCGTTTCGCGTGACATACGTGAAAGGGAAACAGTGGCGGCGAAGGGAGTGAACAGGGTTGCAGCATGTTCTCGATGTTATTAAATCTGTACATTTAGTCAGCAGTAAAAGAAAAAAAGGCAATTTGTAAAAGAAATTGTAGTTCGGGAAGAAGAAATAAAGTCTATGAGGTTTGCAGATGACACTGTAATTCAGCCACAGACAGTAAATATCTTGGAAAAACAGTTGAACTGAATAAATAGTGTCTTGAAAGTAACACATAAGATGCAAATAAAGAAATGTAAAAGAAGGGTGATGGTATGTAGTCGAATTAAATCAATCTATGCTGTGGGAATTAGATTATAAACTGAGAAACTAAAAGTGGTAGACAAATTCTGCTACCTGGGCAGTAAAATAACTGATGATGGTTGAAGTAGAGAGGATATGAAACTAGCAATGGCAAGAAAAGCGTTTCTGAAGAAAAGAAATTAGTTAACATCGAATACAACTTTAAATGATAGAACGTATTTTCTAAAGGTCTGGAGAGAAGAAGCCTTGTAAAATGTAAAATTAGAAAGATTCGAGCGCGCACGGAGGCTTTCAGACAGTCGTTCTTCCCGCGAACCATACGCGACTGGAACAGAAAAGGGAGGTAATGACAGTGGCACGTAAAGTGCCCTCCGCCACACACCGTTGGGTGGCTTGCGGAGTATAAATGTAGATGTAGATATGTGACAAGTAGTTCAGATAAGTAGAGAAGAAAGCTTTTGAAATGCGGCGCCACAGAAGAATGCTGAAGATTAGATGGACAGATCACGTAAATAATGAGGAGGTACTGAATAGAATAGAACAGACAAGAAATTCGTGACACAACTTGACAAAAAGAAGGGATCGGTTGATAGGACACAATCTGGGATATGAAGGGATCACCGATTTAGTGTTTGATGGAAGTGCTGGGAGGGGGGAGGGAGGGAAGGGAATCGTAGAGGGAGACCAAGAGATAAATATAGTAAGCAGATTCAGAAGGATGTAGGTAGCATTACTCAGAGATGAAGAGGTTTCACGGGACAGAGTAGCATGGAGGGCTGCATCAAACCAATACTCAGTCTGAAGACCATAACAACAAAGGCATAGGGGAGGAAATCATCATTTATGTTGCCTGACTCTTCCCGCGCCATACTTTCTCGGAATTTCAGTAGTGCACAATGCCTCTCTTGTGTCAAAAGATGTAGGGTAATTACCTGGCATTGTCAGAAGGACAGCGGTCTCTGTATCGGTGCAAAAAACCTTCCAAAATATAAGTTTTACTGCCCAGGTCGCAGTTAATACCTACCCTGGTTATTAGTTTCGGCAAAATTATACTGCCATCTTCAGACCATCGGACGCGTGAATTGTAAAGCCACTAATCTGAAGATGGCAACATAACTTTGACGAAACTAGTAATCGGGATATGTATCAGTTGCGATTTGAGAAATAAAATTGCTGTTTTGGAAGCTTTTTCACAAAAGATGTGGGCTCCACTTGTGCCGGTGGGCCGCTGCTCTCCAGTATTAAGTCCCTTATCACAGTCTTGTTTCTTTCTTTCTTTCTTCCTTTTCTCGATTTATCTCGCCTCGGATGGTTACTCCTCGGGGTACCACCGGAGTCCTTTGCGTGTCTCTGTAGCGCTCTCGCACCGTCTAAATGATCTCGTGACGATATGTGCTGCTCTCCGTTGGATTTTGTCTCTCTCTTCTATTCATCCAATCTGGTAACGGTCCAGACCGATATCAGTACTCAAGAACCGGCCAAACAATCCTGGATGAATCTAAATTCATTAAGATTATTCCAATGAATCTCAGTCTGGCATCTGCTTTCCTAACTTTGTTTTTATATGGACAATCCACTTCAAGTCGCTCCGGGTATCTTGCGGTAGTTTCTGTTTCCAATGATTTGTTAGTAATAGTGTAATCGAACATTAGTCACTCTCTTTGTACCAATACGTTAAATTCGCAGTAAGTTAAATTTATTTACGTTCAGGGTCAACTTCCAGTCCCTGCACCAATCTTCGATCCACTGCCGATCTATCTACGTGGTGTTCAAAAAGTCTCTCCGCAGTGCCGTATGACTGTTAGCCGCGCGTGCCGTACTATTGTTCGCCTGCCTGGGTTACTTTACTTCCCTTCAAGTGGACTCTCCAAACATTCCACTGTTTCGTTTATCTCAGCCAGCGTCAGTAGTATCGTTGGGGTGTATCGTGACGTGTTGACGTGAACATTTAAGTTTAGTTCCTGTGTTCGTTTGTTTCGTTTTTGTCACTGTTAAAAACCTAACCATTGAAGAACGTGTGATTTTAGTTGAACAAGTGTTCAAAGCTGCCAGTAAATACACAGTTTCAGTTCATCAAACATTTAATTCAGTTTTCCCGGAGACAACACTTCCACATCGCGATACTGTGCCAGATTTGCCCGCATCTCGTGGTCGTGCGGTAGCGTTATCGCTTCCCACGCCTGGGTTCCCGGGTTCGATTCCCGGCGGGATCAGGGATTTTCTCTGCCTCGTGATGGCTGGGTGTTGTGTGCTGTCCTTAGGTTAGTTAGGTTTAAGTAGTTCTAAGTTCTAGGGGACTTATGACCACAGCAGTTGAGTCCCATAGTGCTCAGAGCCATTTGAACCATTTGTGCGAGATTTGATTAACAAATTTCGAAGTACGGGTTCAGTGACAGATGCACCGAGAAGTGGTCGTCCTAGCGTTTTGTCTGAGGATAAACTACTCGATATTTCCGATAAAATGTTCATGAGTGCGAACAAGTCATTAAGAAAACTCGCTCAGGAAATGGATGTTAGCATCGGAACGGCCACACAGCTGTAAGGAAAAAATTAGAACTTTTCCCATACAAAGAGACAGTCGTGCAAGAACTGAAAAATACTGATCATGGCAAGAGACTGCATTATTGTCACTGGTTCAAAAATTTCGTTCAACAAAATGTAAGGGAGGCGTGGTTTCATTTATCCGGGTACATGAACTCGCAAAATTCTCGTATGTGGAGTACTGAAAATTCATTGTGTACTCATGAGGAACCACTTCGTTCTGTGAAAATAGGAGTTTGGATTGCAATTTCTAGACGTCGGATTGTGGGTCCCATATTTTTCAACGAAACAATAAACGCTCAACGATACTGCAGTGATATTCTGTACCCATTCATAGGAGAACTTGTGTTAAGTGAAATACTGAATGGTTATTTTCAGCAAGATGGTGAAACCGCGCATACAGCTCGCGTTTCAGTGTCACTGCTTGCTTATGTTTTTGGTGATCGCATAGTTTCACAGGGACTTTGGCCTCCACGATCGCCTGACCTAACACCCCCTGATTTTTTTCTTCTGGGGTGCAGCGAAAGCAACTGTCTATAAAAACCGCCCAAAATCCATCGATGAATTGAAAACTGCAATATCCACTTTCACTGATTCTGTTACAGAAGAAATGTTACAGCTTGTGTTTGGAAACATGATTAGATGAATTGAATTGTGTATTCAACAACAGGGGGGACACCTTCAACATTTAATGTGAAAATTTGTAAGTAAAAATTAATATCCAATAAATTAATAACTTGTATTTCACTGAGTTTCGTATCGGTATATTCACTGTGGCATACGGCACGCGCGGCTAACAATCATACGGCACTGCGGAGAGATTTTTGAACACCCCGTACAATGCTCTACAGTTCTTTGGCATTGCATCTTTCCTGTAACAATCGTATCATCTGCAAACCACCTCTTGGAGCACCTGGCGTTATCCACTTGATAGTTTGTAAATACTGTAAACAGTAACGGTCATATAATACTTCCTTTACAGTTAAATATTTTGCTAGTAACTTTATTTAATTGTCGACTGCAAGAGCTATTAAAAACTGTGCTAATTAAAAGTGGTTAGTCGCTAGTGTTAGCAGACACCACTATTGAAAAGAGAACCAAAAGACGTTTCAGTCAAGAAGGCGTAAATAATTGTTTAAAACATATCTAAGGACAATTCTCTGACACTATAACGTGAGTGCACTTGTGCAAGAACGCTAGCTTACATATTTATGCACACACCTTGATCTGTATTCATTGTAATATATCTGAAGGTGACCGAATGTTTATAACATTTCTTTAATTTGAATATTGTTGTAGTATGTCAGTCTAGCCTGAGAGAGTGGTCTTGCTGAGTCAAATCATTTCTGCTGAGCTTAAGAACGATAAGTTTTGGTGGGAATGGGCTTCAGTCAATGGAAAAGCAGACTGTACCGGAACACTACAGGAGTCAAGTGGAGACCGAGAGTTTTTCGCGTGAAGAGCTCAAGGGAGCGATTGTGGACATTTTGACTTTTGTGCTGGAAGAAGAGAGGCCTGCCGCTGGCAATGTGCATGATTCAGATGTGTAGATGATAGATTCTGGTGGTGAACAGCCGCTATGAGACTTTAACTTTTGATACAGTTTTCGATTAGATCTTGAAGGCGACACTTGGAAGTTCTTTCTACAAGAAGGCAGATCTGCCTGTGGTATAGTGTAGTTTTTGATGGAATGGGTAATAGATTCTAGGCAGTGAACGGTTGCTGCAGTACTTTAACTTGTTAAGGGACTTCATATTTTGAGAGGTCTAACTTTTTTCCCTTCTATTATGGAACTGGGAATATGAGTTACTGTTCTTTGTATCATGTGTGTTAGTTTGTGAATCATCATGTTGAACTCTTAACTGTTTTGAGCTGGTGAATATTTCATATGTTGTGATTACGAAATGGACTTAGTTTTTATGCATCTTTGATTACAATTTAGTTTGAAGATTTTGCTACCATTCTTGTAACACTCTCAACATAAGTTTACTGCATTTTATACGGGTATTTTCTGTCTGTGTTTTAACTCAATATTGGAGGACTAGTTCCTGTTTATTTGAGGTGTTCTTTCATGAATAAATATTATTCAGCATAATTCTCTGTCGTCAACATCAATTACAAACGTTGGAATATAACCCTTGTTTTTAAATTACTCATTTAACTTTTATTTTGTATTTCTGTATATTTTATTAACTCGCAACTCTAGCCAATGCATAAAATATTTTGCTGCAGGATCGGAGCTACAAATTATTATTACTTTCAGCGAGTTAGCCACGGGCATGAAAGCAGACGTACTCGGCTCGATCCTGTGAATGCATCGAGCTTTTCTTATATTAAAATCCGTGCATAGCCCAACTACCTAAAGTGCGAGTTATCATAGGTAAAGACACAACTAGTTTGCTTTTATGGACTGCTATTTGGAAGAGCACCTACACCAGCAGTAACCGTTACATATCGTCGTAGCCTTAAGTTTTGATTGTCTAGCTTTTGATATGCAAATAAATCCAAGTACTTAGAATACGTGTATCAGTTAACATTTTATCGATCCTCCCTAACAGGCTATCTTACACCCTGAACTTACCGTCACATCTATCGATTTTGTTCCGTTAAGAGCGATTTGTTGAGTTCTGTCTACAATAAATTTCCGAATGAAGTCACAAATCTAATCTGATGCTCGGTGAGTTTTTTTTTTTTTTAGATGATTTTCGTTCTCCAAAATGTCTAAATAATTTGTCATAAAATATGTTCCACACTGTAATACATCATATCGAGATCGCGTATTTTGCTACGCTTTTCTTTCTGTTTATGTTCACGTAAAAATCAAGAGGCGCTATGCACGTGGCCACTTTGAAAGTCTTTCCTGTTCCACTCACTGGTGCGAAGAAATGATAATAAAGACGAACAACCATTTCCGACGCCTCCCCCCTTTTGTCTTTATTCCTTGGCTTGAGTGGTAAATGTGAGAAGGTACTACCATTGTATAGAGTGACAATTACTGAATTATACGAAATAAAATCATCATAACTTCTGAACGGTTTGCGTTAGGACGTTCAAACTGTACGGTTGGCCTCGGGGCATAATGGGAATTGGTATGTACATGTGCACGTGACTTGTTGTTGTCGACCACTTTCATTTGGATGGGTTCGTCAATAAGCAAAACGCGCATTTAGGGGACTGAGAATCCGCATTCGTGATCGAGAAGTCTCTTCACTCTCAACGGATGACTGTGCGGTGTGCAGTGTCCGGTCACAGAATAATCGGTGTGATATTCCTTGATGGCACGGTGACTACCGAGTCGTACGTGGAGGTTTTGGAAGATGAGTTCATCCCCATTATCCAAAGTAACTCTGTTCTCGACAAGATGTGACTCATTCAAGATGGATCCGGACCCAATCGAAGCAGGAGAGTGTTTAATGTCTTGGAGAAGCACTTGGGTGAGCGCATTCTGGCTCTGTGGTGTCCACAGGCCACTGGCATGGGCCTCGATTGGCCGTCATTTTCTCTGGATCTGAGCACATGTGACTCCTTTCTGTGGGACTTTGTTAAAGACAACGTGTACAGCAATAACTCGGAAACCATCACTGAGCCGAAAACAGCCATTCAGGAGGTTTCCGACAGCATCGATGATCGATACTTGAAGTGCATCATGCAGAATTTCGCTATTCGTCCACGCCACATCATCGCGAATGATGGCCAGCATATCGAACATGTCATAACCTAGATCCGAATTTCGATAGTCCCGTTTACTTGTTGAATAAAGTGTGTGCGCACTGTAGTTTGCAATTAATTTACCTTTTTTTCATATAGCTTGTAAGGTGGCGTGGTCTCCTGACCTTCATTTTTTACATATTCCGTCCTCACAATCGTATTCTGCACATCAAGACGCTTCATTCGAACCCAAACTCGGTAGAGTCAATTTTGTATGAATTCATGTAAGCGATATGCAAATCTAATAAGTAAATTGCAAGTGCGCACCGAGGTTGAAAAAGTCGAGGCTGGCGTACACAACATGACGGCCACAGGAATTTTCGTTCTAAATAGGCAACCAGCCGGCTGGGAAGCCCGTCCCTCCGGAGGGGTGAGTCAACACACACCTACTTCGGCCAGAGCGACTGCCCAGAGAGAGGACAGCTTTTGCCATAGACAAGGGATAAGGACCCCCGTGTTCGACTTAAAGGCAAATTCTGCTACATTATGTGGGAGCGCCCAGAAGACGCATTTTTGATGGACCGACTGCTTAGTTACAGAGTTCTCACAGGAGGACATTATACACCTAATGGAGATGCTACATATTTCCGCATTGGTCGACTTAAACGAAGCGTCATTCTCCCGTTTAGAAGAGCAACGCTGATTGGCGGAATATTTCTGACGCAAAGAGCCAGAGGAGTGAGGGAAGACAGTGAATGATATACCTTTGCAATTTTTCCAGAAAAAGGGGCCATTCTCTTGTCGCTCTAGGAGAGGGAACATGTAACGAGAGCGAGTGCGCTCGTACATGTACGCAAAGAGCTAGGAACAAAGTCTCTCCTCAGTACTTCACTGGGAGAGCACCTCTGTCATTAGCAAATCAGAGTGATACTCTATACTGAGTCACTCACGATTAAGCGTTGTTCATTGTGTTGACCGCCACACTTATTGTGCAGTGTGAACACGGACAGAGTACTACTTAAACGCCTGCAAGCGAATATTGAGTGGCATCATGGTGGACTGGCTATCTGACTGGTGTACCACACCAATAGTTAGACTAGGAGCGGATAGGAGTCCTTGCCTTCATCAAGGCGTAGGGAGAGTTTGATTGGCGAAAGTCAATCCAGATAGAAAGAGATAGTTGTGTTATTTGTCAGCAGCGAGCAACGCAGGCAGTAGTCGTCGCAGCTCACGGTATTGTGCGCTACAGCGTATGCGAACCCCATCTTTCCTCCCTAACACTACACTCCATTACATTTCTCACGCGACAGCCTTGACCGTACCTAGAAAAGTTATTCAATTTGTTTATGCGCGGCTCTCAGCCATTCTGCTGAGTAAATAACATTCTTAAAGAAAAGGGAGAAAAGAACCTTTCCATACTTTGTAAAATAATAGCATTCCTGTCCATAAGAGGCAATCTACTGTTCCGAAAAGAAACCGGAAATTTATTAATTTATAAGAAAAAGTTTCACTTGATTTCTCAGAATTTTTTTGCAATAAATAATATTTTTCGTTCGTTTAATGTTTGTCTTACACCAACTAGCAATACTCCAGTACCCAAGTATTCCAATAGTTAAGTAAGAATATAGTATATTTTTGTGTCTTTTCTTTACAGCAGACGACTCCAGAAAATTTTTATTGCTGAAAGTATTTCAGGCATTTCTTTTTGGTACATTAGGAGCATCTGTGTGACTTCTGTAATAGTGTGAGGTGGAAATTGTTTCTTGCAGGAGCCAAAGGGTACTTGTTGGATCAATCCATTGCGCAACTTGACAAAATAAAACCCACACACTCACAAGCTCAATATTTGTCACCCTGTAATTTTTTTAGGCAATAAATGAGATAATTAGATGAAATACATTAAACAATGTTCATAATTTAAATTAAACATTTGGCCAGTAATGATCCTCTAGAATATTTAAGAAATCATTTTCATTATTCAGAATGAGATTTCAGCAAGAATAGAATACTATAGTGTGTGACACATTTCAATTTCTGTCTGGCAGGTATAGTAAGTGGGACGGTACACACTCACTTGTCTTACAAGGCGACTTCGAGTCTACAACTTCATGATTATTTTCGGAGATTGAATTCAATTTTTGCGTACAAGTATGCAAGCTTATTTGCCTCACTGATGGAAACACAGCAAAAACTCAGCTAGCAAAAACTGTAGGAAAGACAATGTCTAGAAAAATACTGATTTTCAGTGAAAAATTCCCACAGATTCTTTATTTGCCTGTGATGGTTGTTCCTACCTGATCTTTCATGCATAACGTGACTCCAAATACGACAAACGTTACAATTATTCAGCCGAAATTTCGTTCACTTTCGAACGCAATTACAGCCGTTGTGGAGATCCAAACGGCAAATGGTATGAACATTATCACTCTAAATGGATTTGGGTGCAAAAGTTGATTGACGTTAGATGGAATAAGAATGTTCTCCACAGAATCGGCAAAGGAAGGAGCATATGGCAAGAAGAAGGAACAGGATGATTGGCCGTTTGTTAATAAATCAGGGAGTAGCTACCTTGATACTGAATGTGTTGTGTACAACGTCATATACAAACGTTAGGAGAGGTCGGCTACAGAGTGGTGCAGCAACTGTTGTCATAGGAAAACTGGACAGGAGCAGAAATGTTTAGCCAACAAGTTAACACAACACACAGAAAATTTACTTGACTTGTATTTCTCCAAGTGAACGAAAACTCATTACAAACGATGCAACAAGAATTAGAGGTCAGCTCATACAGTAGCAATAGGATGAGGCTAGCTTTACTAAGCACGAATGATGGTATAGTAGTGACGAGGCTCTAACAAGGGAACCTCCCCATCGCATCCCCCTCAGATTGAGTTATAAATTGACGCAGTGGATAGGCCTTGAAAAACTGAACACAGATCAATCGAGAAAACAGGAAGAAGTTGTGTGGAACTATGAAAAAATGAACAAAATATACAAACTGAATAGCACATGTGCAACACGTGCTACATCAAGGAGAACGTGAGTTGAGGAGCGCCGTGGTCCCGTGCTTAGAGTGAACAAATGTGGAACGAGAGGTCCTTGGTTCGAGTCCTCCCTCGAGCGAAAATTTTACTTTCTTTATTTTCGCAAAGTTACGATCTGTCCGTTCATTCCTTGACGTCTCTGTTCACTGTAATAAGTTTAGTGTCTGTGTTTTGCGACCGCACCGCAAAACCGTCGATTAGTAGACGAAAGGACGTGCCTCTCCAATAGGAACCGAAAACATTTGATCGCAAGGTCATAGGTCAACCGATTCCTCCACAGGAAAACACGTCTGATATATTCTATACGACACTGGTGACGGCATGTGCGCCACATGACAGGAATATGGTGTCGACCCACCTAACTTGCACACTTGGCGAATGGATAAAAAGATTCTTCTACTTTGCCCGATTTACGTTTTCTTGTGGATGTGATAATCACTCCCAAAAAAGTGATGAAAACATAAGAGTTTGTCACATAAACAGCAACAAATGAATGCAACAGTTTCACAGTCGCACAGTTTTCCCTGTGCTCTGTCAAAACATATGTTTTTTACGTTTCCAAATGTTTTCGTGTATAGACCGTCAAATCCTGCATATGTCCAAGCAAATCTAAACATGTCCTGGAATTTTGGAGAGCGAAGTTGATTATGTATGAGTGCCTGAACTTTAATAATTGTCTGAAAATAAAAAAAATAAACTTTTCACTCGAGAGAAGATTTGAACCAAAGACCTCTCGTTCCGCAGCTGCTCACGCTAACCACGGGACCACGGCGCTCGTAAGCTGATGCTCTCCTAGATGTTGCCTACCTTGCACATGGACTACTCAGTTTGTATATTTTGCTTATTTTTTTTTTTCATAGTTCCACACAACTTCTTCCTGTTTTCTCGACTGGTCTGTGTTTTTTTTCAAGGCCTATCCCTGTGCCAACTTATAACTAAATCTGAGGGGGGTGCGATGGGGAGGTTCCCTTGTAAGTGCAAGTGTAATGCGCATGGGCTGAGCGACTGCCGCCAGCAGTCCTACACTATTGGCCATTACAATTGCTACACCACGAAGATGACGTGCTACAGACGTGAAATTTAACCGACAGGAAGAAGATGCTGTGATACGCAAATGATTAGCTATTCACAGCATTCATACAAGGTTGGCGCCGGTCGCGACACCTACAACGTGCTGACATGAGGAAAGTTTCCCATCGATTTCTCATACGCAAACAGCAGTTGACCCGCGTTGCCTGATGAAGCGTTGTTGTGATGCCTCGTGTAAGGAGGAGAAATGCGTACCATCACGTTTCCGACTTTGATAAAGGTCGGATTGTAGCCTATCGAGATTGCGGTTTATCGTATCGCGACATTGCTGCTCGTGTTGTTCGAGATCCAATGACTGTTAGCAGAATATGGAGACGGTGGGTTCTGGAGGGTAATACGGAACGCCGTGCTGGATCCCAACGACCTCGTATCACTAGCAGTCGAGATGACAGGCATCTTATCCGCATGGCTGTAACGGATCGTGCAGCCACGTCTCGATCCCTGAGTCAACAGATGGGGACGTTTGCAAGTTCGACGACGTTTGCAGCAGCATGGACTATCAGCTCGAAGACCACGGCTGCGGTTACCCTTGACACTGCATCACTGACAGGAGCGCCTGATATGGTGTACTCAACAACGAACCTGGGTGCACGAATGGCAAAACGTCATTTTTTCGGATGAATCCAGGTTCTGTTTACAGCATCATGATGGTCGCATCCGTGTTTGGTGACATCTCGGTGAACGCACGCAAGCGTGTATTCGTCATCGCCATACTGGCGTATCACTCGGCGTGATGGTATGGGGTGCCATTGGTTACACGTCTCGGTCGCCTCTTGTTCGCATTGACGGCACTTTGAACAGAGGACATTACATTTCAGATGTGTTACGAAACGTGGCTCTACCCTTCATTCGATTCCTGCGAAACCCTACGTTTCAGCAGGCTAAAGCAAGAACGTATGTTGCAGGTCCTGTACGGGCCTTTCTGGATACAGCAAATGTTCGACTGCTGCCCTGACCAGCACATTCTCCTGATCTCTCACGAATTGAAAACGTCTGGTCAATGGTGGCCGAGCAACTAGCTCGTCACAATATGCCAGTCACTACTGTTGATGAACTGTGGTATCGTGTTGAAGCTGCGTGTGCAGCTGTACCTGTACACGCCATCCAAACTCTGTTTGACTCAATACCCAGGCATATCAAGGCCGTTATTATGGCCAGAGGTGGTTGTTCTGGGTACTGATTTCTCACCCAAATTGCGTGAAAATGTAATCACATGTCAGTTCTAGTATGATATATTTGTCCAATGAATACCCATTTATCATCTGCATTTCTTCTTGGCGTAGCAATTTTAATGCCCAGTAATGTATATGGTGGCAGCAGAGTGCGCTCGCGATACGGAGCCACTGGAGACATGACTCAGTGGGCGCACACCACGGCGTCCAGCAGATCCCGCGCGATCGCTATCGCCGTCAGACGGAAACTTGCAGTTCCGTTGCCAACCGTCTGATGCCCATGGGGTAGTATAGATACGTGATACCATAAGAGGAAGCTGTAAGGGAAAACAAAGATTGGAGTACATTCAACAAATAACTGCGGATGGAAGGCGCGAGTGCTACTCCGAGGTGAAGAGGTTGGCACAAGAGGAGAATTCGTGGCTGGCTGCGTCAAACCAGACAGAGAACCGATTATTTTAAATAAATTACCCCGGTTGTCTGCTATCGTTGTTTCGGCCATTCAAGCCTGCCAATATTTCTGTCATTGCCAACCGGATGAAAAGTTACCTGTGTCGTGTACGCCAAGCGGATCTTCCCATTCTACAGCCTCCTCAGTCCTCATGTAGCATCCATGCTGCATCCAACTGTACGAGGTGCATTCATGTTCTAAGGCCTCCGATTTTTTTTCTCCGGACTGGAAAGAGATAGAAACATGCGCATTGTTTTAAAATGAGGCCGCGTTCATTGTCAATACGTCCCTGAGATGGCAGCACCGTACGGCAGATGGAATTTTACCGCCAGCGGCGAGAATGAGAACTGTTTTAAATACTTAAAATGGCGACGTTTTCCTTACTTGAACAGCGTGCAATCATTCGTTTTCTGAATTTGCGTGGTGTGAAACCAACTGAAATTCATCGACAGTTGAAGGAGACATGTGGTGATGGAGTTATGGATGTGTCGAAAGTGCATTCGTGGGTGCGACAGTTTAATGAAGGCAGAACATCGTGTGACAACAAACCGAAACAACCTCGGGCTCGCACAAGCCGGTCTGACGACATAATCGAGAAAGTGGAGAGAATTGCTTTGGGGGATCGCCGAATGACTGTTGAACAGATTGCCTCCAGAGTTGGCATTTCTGTGGGTTCTGTGCACACAATCCCGCATGACGACCTGAAAATGCGAAAAGTGTCATCCAGGTGGGTGCCACGAATGCTGACGGACGACCATATGGCTGCCCGTGTGGCATGTTGCCAAGCAATGTTGACGCGCAACGACAGCATGAATGGAACTTTCTTTTCCTCGGTTGTGACAATGGATGAGACGTGGATGTCATTTTTCAATCCAGAAACAAAGCACCAGTCAGCTCAATGGAAGCACACAAATTCACCGCCACCGAAAAAATTTCGGGTAACCGCCAGTGCTGAAAAAATGATGGTGTCCATGTTCTGGGACAGCGAGGGCATAATCCTTACCCATTGTGTTCCAAAGGGCTCTACGGTAACAGGTGCATCCTACGAAAATATTTTGAAAAACAAATTCCTTCCTGCACTGCAACAAAAACGTCCGGGAAGGGCTGCGCGTATGCTGTTTCACCAAGACAATGCACCCGCACATCGAGCTAACGTTACGCAACAGTTTCTTCGTGATAACAACTTTGAAGTGATTCCTCATGCTCCCTACTCACCTGACCTGGCTCCTAGTGACTTTTGGCTTTTTCCAACAATGAAAGACACTCTCCGTGGGCGCACATTCACCAGCCGTGCTGCTATTGCCTCAGCGATTTTCCAGTGGTCAAAACAGACTCCTAAAGGAGCCTTCGCCGCTGCCATGGAATCATGGCGTCAGCATTGTGAAAAATGTGTACGTCTGCAGGGCGATTACGTCGAGAAGTAACACCAGTTTCATCGATTTCGGGTGAGTAGTTAATTAGAAAAAAGATCGGAGGCCTTAGAACTTGAATGCACCTCGTAAGGTGGCAGAGTAAATGGTCAGATTCGCACCTCACATGAGACCTTTGTAAATCGCAATGAGAAGGTGAAGATGACACCTAACGTAAATCGGCAGCTATGAGAACATTTGCCTACCAATATGTAATGCAAAAAGGGATGACAGTCAATCGATGGTAATTAATACACCATTCCTACACAATGCATGTCTTTGAGCGGAAGGTAGAACAAGGTGTAACAATAATGTACCTATAAAAAAATTTTTTTCTTTATGTATTTAGATAAATGTTTCTTTCTGAATTTATGTGAAATAATGTAAATATTATTTTAGATTTTTTCTTTTCGTGTCATGTTAAAGAAACTGTACACAACTTTTGAAATGAATGTCATTACTTATGTTAGATTTTAAGCAATTTGATAACCAAAGGAAAATGTATTTAATGTTAAAACTATTGTAAAATGTGTAAATTGTAATTTAAACACTTGGTCCATACGTAGGTAATGCATTAGAATATGTGTAGTAGAAAACCTGTGGTGAATACCCTACCTGTAGGGGCGCGGGAAAAGGTGGATGCTGGCGAGCGCGGGAAAACGCACACTGGCGCGGATCGGCACAACGGGCTCAGTGACTCAGTCGGAGTTGAGTATCGGTCAGAGGAACATGTACTGTACCGAGGAGGCTATCTAGGAAAAGTGGATTCCATTGAGCCTCGGATGGGCCGATTCCGACGACTACTTGGCATGGCTATTTCCTCAGGCACAAAATTGGAAAGATTACGACGCTAAGAAGAATGAAAGTGCCGATACTGTGAGAGCCTTAGCCGTGCTTGTATGTGTGCTGTGCTGCCCGCTATCTCGCTGCCCGCCATCCGCCGCAACTACGTGCACAGGTCAAACATTTATTTCATCTTTAGAAGTGTATCTGTGTGGACCAGTGTTGAAACTGTTCTAACTGTTCAATAATAACGTGACTTCTATCAGAATTGCCTTAGCCATCACTTATCCTTATCATTGACCTAGACAGGGTCCTTACCATATATTGTGCAACCCGAGTATCCCGAACTGAAAGTCTACAGTTAGTATTAAATTATCTGCAGATCGATCTATGCTATAAAGCAGTTTGAAAGTTAGGAGTGCAAATGTAAATGTTAGTAAAGAACAACAGTGCGATTAAATTGAAAGATAAAATTTGAATTGAGCTAGCAATGTTAGTAAATTAATTTGAGACTGAAAGAATAATAACTAATTGATTCAGTAATAAAAGGAATAAAGTAGTTATCCACAGATTGACAATATTGAGTGTTAATGTACCTTCAGGACTTACTAGTTTCAGCATAACGACCGTAACAGTTTCAGGGCCCCCCCCCCCCTTCTCTTGCCTATTCTTGCACATTTTGAAGTGTACTGATCAGAATTGAACAGTAAAATTAATTGCTATATTAAACCTAAGTGTATCAGTGTTTTTTTTTCAGTTTTAATAGTGACTTTGTATGTGTGTTTTTCAAAATTGCTGATGCTAGGGTAATCTATGCCCGATTTCATTCTGATCAATATACAAAGTGCAGCTCGTAGTAATCATTGCTGTGTGGTGTTGTGTAATTTTAGCTCATATAAATTGGTACAAAAGAAGAAAACCTTAGTTCAGTAGATTCTTTCTGGTTCTAAATTTTGCTATAAAACGCAACTTTACTACGTTTCATTATGCTTGAATATGCTACCACTTGTACAGGGAAAAACTCACTCAATGCCTAACTAGGCTGGCGACCGTATTATTTATCATTGGTAGGATCTACTGTGTGTACTTCTCGTCCATGCGAACGCATAATTGTACTTTACATTGGCTTGACGCATCACTGTAGTTACTTACTGAATAAGTCCGAATTGCTTCCATTAGGTACACGCGGTCAACTTATGTACTAAATCCTTGTTTACAAGGTGAAGCCCGTGAACTTATTACAGTACAGGCTTTATTGAGCTAACGCACGTCCGGTAGGGCGGTAGTGTTACAAAGGGAGGCGAGTCGAGTCACTTTTAGTTTTGAAAAGCCATCTCCACATCGGCGTAGCGAAGCCGCGCTGCGTGAGTTACGCCGGAAACGTCTTAAAGGGGTGGCAGGAAGGAGTACAGCGACTCCAGGCCAGGTGATTCAAGCTGGAAGACCGCCTGTAGCGGGGCATCTGCACGAGGGCAGAGAAGAAGCTTTAGGAAACTGCGTTTCGGAATTCCAACGGGATATGAACAAAAGAGTGACGTATTTTCGTGCAGCGAGTGCGACACAGGGAAAGGGCAATGTACTTTAGGCGTCTAGAACGGGCACAAAACGTCCGAATGGCGGAAACGCACTAGGAAGGAGAAAAATACTGAAGTTTCGACGCACTTTAATAGAAGCGACATTGAAATTGGTAGAGAGAGTTTCTACAAAATAAGTGGAATGCTCCTATTGGTCGAAAAAAGCCGTGACGTGAAAAAGGAACCCAAGTGGAGGGACGCAGTTCTGCAACGAGTAGGACAAGAGAGTAATTTTGAGGGGACTCTTCTCTAAACTGGCGTCAAGTGCAGAACGGAGTGCTTAACGCTCCGTACGATGCAGAGAAGAAATTTGTGTGGACACTGCGTTCACAGCGGCTACACTCCAGCTAAAAAATTAACTATAGCAACGTTTAGTTCTAACTGTGGAGAAACGAACCAGCCAAATTAGTTAATTGTTCTTGTGAGAACTGAGAGGGCACTGTAATATGCACGCTACTCCAACCATGAGCGTGTATATCGCCACATAATAAGACTAGGGCTGAGTACATGTTTTCTCGCATAATGAGAAACATAGGGAAAGTATCTGTTGGAAAGTTCAGCAAAGGCCAGATTAGTTTTGTAGGAATTTCAGTGGGAGGGAGCGGCTTCGCAGACAGCAGCACGTCGCAGCTTAAGGTAAATACCATGTGTAGAGGGGTCAGCTTTGTTGGTTCACCAGCTTGCGTCCACTGTAAACTCGAGCGGCCTTGGGTAATCTTGCGCTCAAATTTGTCACTTGACTAATCATCCACCATAGACTTGATTGTCATCCTAAATAGTACCGAACTTTGAACCGGAATCGGACGATTCTCGTAGTACTGACCAACATCATAACGTATGTGTAGCAGCAATTTTGTAAACAAACGCCCAATTAAACTTTCATATTATTGTGCTTAGGATTAATGTAAATAAACTTCCAATTAAACTTTCATAATATTGTGTTTACGATTAATGTGCTTTCAGAGAGTTAATATTTAACATTGTTGTGTGTACACTTATTTCCCTTTTTGATGTTGGCAAGATGCGTTATCCATTGCGCTGTTTTCATGTTGGCAAGTTGAAAACTATGTGAAAGCTGTAATTTTGTGAGAAATATTGCGACACTAAACTTGTCATTTCACCTCACACAGTGGTTCTCAGTTCAAGAATAAGCAAAAGAAAACAAACCCCCACCCTTATACAACTTTCGTTGTTGTCTAGTTCTCACAGTTAATTTACCTTTCTGTGCTTACTGTAGCATATACAGGATGGTCGTAAATTCCCGTTTCAAAGTTCTAGGACACGTAGAGGGTAGTGAGTACAGAACATTTTGAATAGGAACCCATGTCCGGAATCGTATCGTTTCCGTTCGACGACAGTTTCAATTCAGATGTGTACCTCGTCAAAGCCCGCTCAGGGCAAGAGAAATGTCTCAGAGTTCCCTGTCCTGGTTTGCAATAGGGTAGACACGATGACGTGTACTACCTCAAACGATCCCCAGATGTCACTTATTGTCCGCTTTGTATTGAGACCGAGTCAATACCTGTGAATCACCGATAGAGGAAACATGGTGCAGTACACGTTTGCAGAATACACTGACATGCTTCTTGTGCATGGCGAAGCTGGAGGTAACGGAACAGCTGCAAGTCGGCTGTATCACAAACGTTTTCCACATCGACACACTCTATTGCACAAACTGTTTGCCCAAGTTACACAACGGCTACGAGAAACGGGTACCTTCACCGTGAGGAGGCAGGACTGTAGTGCTCCACGGCGACGCCGCACTCCCGAGTTCGAAGAAGGTGTACTGCCTGGCACTGAAGATAGCCCGTCACCGAGTTCGCGAACAATTGCGCCTGTAATTGCTTTTAGTCACAATACCGTCTTGGACGTCCTGCATGAGCAACAGTTACATCCGTACCACTTACACAGGGTACACGCTACGGGTCCAGCAGACTTCCCACAACGCGTCGCCTTCTGCACATGGTTCCTGCACCGTTGCATCGACGCGCCCCTGTTTCCACGTCGAGTTCTCTTCACAGATGAATGAAGGTTCACAAGGGATTGTGTTCTGATTGCTCGAAATAGTCATGTCTGGGCGGACGAAAACCCTCATGCCACGCATGTTCAGGGATTTCAAGACAGGTTTGGAATTGACGTGTGGGTGGGTATTGCGGACGGTCATGTGATTGGACCATACCTCCTTCCATCCAAGCTCTCGGGTGCCGCATACTTAGTCTTCCTACGACACGTAATGGACCCGTTCTTGGAAGCTGTGCCATTGAATGTCCGTCAGGAAATGTGGTTTCAGCATGTTAGAGCACCACCTCACTTTTCACTGGCTGTCCGGAGACATCTCAACAGACGGTATGTTGAAAGATGGATAGGCCGTGGTGGTCCAACCGCGTGGCCCCCCACGATCGCCGGATTTAACCCCTATGGACTACTTCTTGTGTGGTCGTATGAAGAGCCTAATTTATGAGACACGTGTAGAGACAGAGGAAGATCTGCTGGCACGAGTTCTGGCCCTTGCACAAGACACTGAAGAGACACCAGGTGGGATCGAGAGAGAGTGTACCAGAACGTGCTTCGGAGGTACAATGTGTGTAACAACGTTGGTGGTCGCCACATCGAGCCACTGTTGTAATGCATCGGTACGTTGCGGCTGGTGCCGTAGATGCTGTGTTCTTGTTGTTGCCGAGTAATATAAACCATAAAGTGTACGTTGTAATGCAAATGCGTAAGTTATAACGGAACGAGTCAGTATTCTTTTCAAATGGATTGCAACAATTGTACTGAATCATGCCAAAGTACATTCCTCACGTGGATGTGGATGAGATAATCATCTGCATTGAAACTGTCGTGGAACGGAAACGATACGTTTCCGGACATGGGTTCCTTTTCAAAATGTTATGTACTCACTACCCTCTACATGTCCTAGAACTTTGTAACGGGAATTTCCGACCACCCTGTATTTTACACCACGTGCTTTCTGCACATCACTTGTATTCGTTTCTACAAGCTCCCAGTAGATTTCCGCATCTGATTGAAGAAAGATATTTAACGCAGTGTTAGCACGTATTCGAGAAATAAGGCTGATTTCTGCTTGTTCCTAGTAATTTTGGACTAGAATGTGTTTAGAATATCCTCTTGATGCTAATTTAGCCTAAGCAAGAGAAAAAGTGATAGGTTTTTCCCTCTCACAACAATACAGCGATACATTTCTTTCGATACAGCTGTGGTTCTGCATTCGGCAACGACTTACTCTTTCACATTGACAAGAGGGGTTACAAAATGAGGAAAAGAGAGTAAAAAGGAAGACGAGTAATGTATATGACAAAGATAATGCACTTCTAGTCAGGAAACGCCCCAGAACTCCAAAGCGTGCACCATCATTAACAGTAAGGGTGTTCCATGCCATGTATCTTCCTGACATGATGAATAACAGCCAGAAAAATCGTTTTGTACGTGGATTGCCTGGATGTAAGAGTTACACTTTTTGTACAGTGCACCAAGTACGAAATATATCTTTGTTTTACAGAAAAAAAGGATCGCTCTTCTTTCTATGACATTTAAAAAAAAGTAGCACAATGGGGCAGACACGTTAGAAATTCAAAACCTAAGTTACGCACGTCGTCCCATGTTAAGATCATTACGCATCGAAATGTGTGTGAATACCTAAGGGACCAAACTGCTGAGGTCATCGGTCCCTAGTCTTACACACCACTTAAACTACCTTACGCTAAGGACAACACACACACCCACGCCCGAGGGAGGAGTCGAACCTCCTGCGGGAGGGGCCGCGCAATTCATGACACTGCGCCTCTAACGGCGTGGTCACTCCGAGCGGCACGCATCAGGAGTAGCACACTGTCAGAAGATAGTACATGTTCTGGGTGCCCTGAAGCCACAGTTCAGCTGTTGCACGGGTAAGATGTGCATCACAGTGCGCGAACGAAATGGTGCCGCAAACGGAAACGTGCTCAGAAGTTGAAGTACGACCGGCTGTATGATCCCTATGGGAAAAACGTCTAAACTGCAGACGGATTCACCGTGAAATTCTGGCAGAACGTGGACCAAATGCAGTGTCGTGTCGAGCTGAAGTGAAATGGAGCCAACAATTTGACCAAGGCCGCACATAGGTGAGTGATGCTGATCAGGAAGCAAGGCCAACAACATCGAGATAGACCACACACGAAAATGTCCACGCTATCGAGAAACAGATTCGTAGCAATGGCTGATTTTTCGACTGTGAAGACCTTCACACAGCGATTCTCGAATGATCCTTGACCAAAGAGCAGACTTCTACTGTCGAGGATTTGAACTATTGATAGAACTTTCTGACAATTGTTGAAGGACACTTGGAGATTATGTTGAGAAACGGTGTCATGTATTAGTGTCAATTTGAAGTACAGCGCAGCATTCACTATAAGTTCTTTGCGCTTCCATAATAATGCGAAACTTGATCTTTGAAATCCGCTCTTATGAAATATTTTCTGATTGTATTATTGGATGTATTAATAAAATAAAATTTTTGACACCTATATAAACATATTTCTATACTTCAGTTTTCATTTTATAAATAGAATCCGTCAAATAAATCCTTGAAACGTGTTACTGGGATAAAAAACGCTTTTCAATCTTAACATAGCCCTACATGCCCTCATATTTTGGTGAATGACATTCTTTTTTTAAATTTAATATTTTAGTCTTACTTCGTCCTAGAACAACTCTTCGACCACGAATATCAACTTTTCATTCATAAAATCAAAGCACAGGGCTGAGGAGGATAGGACGACGGCCTTGCCTTTACGGAGTGTTTCCTGCATAAACACAAATTCTATTGCAGACAGGGAGGACGGTTAACCGAATAATCGGTTAGTTGTCAAAAATAACTACCGATTGTAGTTTCTGAAACGGTACTGGCACCAAGTACACGAAACTGCTCGAGTTTGCTGGATGAGTAGTGACGCCAATAGCAGCAAGCTAACAGTAGCAACGCCAAAACACACTCTCTGGGCTTGGAAAAGTCATACAAACATCAATGAAAAATTACCAACTATCGCAGGAGTCAGGTTACTTGAAATACACTCCTGGAAATTGAAATAAGAACACCGTGAATTCATTGTCCCAGGAAGGGGAAACTTTATTGACACATTCCTGGGGTCAGATACATCACATGATCACACTGACAGAACCACAGGCACATAGACACAGGCAACAGAGCATGCACAATGTCGGCACTAGTACAGTGTATATCCACCTTTCGCAGCAATGCAGGCTGCTATTCTCCCATGGAGACGATCGTAGAGGTGCTGGATGTAGTCCTGTGGAACGGCTTGCCATGCCATTTCCACCTGGCGCCTCAGTTGGACCAGCGTTCGTGCTGGACGTGCAGACCGCGTGAGACGACGCTTCATCCAGTCCCAAACATGCTCAATGGGGGACACATCCGGAGATCTTGCTGGCCAGGGTAGTTGACTTACACCTTCTAGAGCACGTTGGGTGGCACGGGATACATGCGGACGTGCATTGTCCTGTTGAAACAGCAAGTTCCCTTGCTGGTCTAGGAATGGTAGAACGATGGGTTCGATGACGGTTTGGATGTACCGTGCACTATTCAGTGTCCCCTCGACGATCACCAGTGGTGTACGGCCAGTGTAGGAGATCGCTCCCCACACCATGATGCCGGGTGTTGGCCCTGTGTGCCTCGGTCGTATGCAGTCCTGATTGTGGCGCTCACCTGCACGGCGCCAAACACGCATACGACCATCATTGGCACCAAGGCAGAAGCGACTCTCATCGCTGAAGACGACACGTCTCCATTCGTCCCTCCATTCACGCCTGTCGCGACACCACTGGAGGCGGGCTGCACGATGTAGGGGCGTGAGCGGAAGACGGCCTAACGGTGTGCGGGACCGTAGCCCAGCTTCATGGAGACGGTTGCGATTGGTCCTCGCCGATACCCCAGGAGCAACAGTGTCCCTAATTTGCTGGGAAGTGGCGGTGCGGTCCCCTACGGCACTGCGTAGGATCCTACGGTCTTGGCGTGCATCCGTGTGTCGCTGCGGTCCGGTCCCAGGTCGACGGGCACGTGCACCTTCCGCCGACCACTGGCGACAACATCGATGTACTGCGGAGACCTCACGCCCCACGTGTTGAGCAATTCGGCGGTACGTCCACCCGGCCTCCCGCATGCCCACTATACGCCCTCGCTCAAAGTCCGTCAGCTGCACATACGGTTCACGTCCACGCTGTCGCGGCATGCTACCAGTGTTAAAGACTGCGATGGAGCTCCGTATGCCACGGCAAACTGGCTGACACTGACGGCGGCGGTGCACAAATGCTGCGCAGCTAGCGCCATTCGACGGCCAACACCGCGGTTCCTGGTGTGTCCGCTGTGCCGTGCGTGTGATCATTGCTTGTACAGCCCTCTCGCAGTGTCCGGAGCAAGTATGGTGGGTCTGACACACCGGTGTCAATGTGTTCTTTTTTCCATTTCCAGGAGTGTAGAAGCACTTAAAGTACTTCTTTTAGTGACTGACACTTTCAACGCAACAAAATTAGTTTTATTCAGCTGGTACTCTTATAGAAACTGGAACTCATCAGATTTTAAGTAAATTGCGATGTATTAACAGAAAAAACTGACGCATTAAGTGTCGATTTACTGGGCACATTTCGACAGTCATTTAGTCCGTATACTGGAAATCCTCTTTAGGATGATTTAGAGGCGGTTAACCAAGTGGGATAGTCGCGAATAGGTGGGTAGTACTATTTTCAATCATTGGTAGGACATGTTCTGTGGCATCAAGGGATCACCAATTTAGTATTGGAGGGCAGCGTGGAGGGTAAAAATCGTAGAGGGAGACCTAGAGATGAACACACTAAGCAGATTCAGAAGGATGTAGGCTGCAGTACGTACTGGGAGATGAAGCAGCTTGCACAGGATAGAGTAGCATGGAGAGCTGCATCAAATCAGTCTCAGGACTGAAGACCACAACAACAACAACATGCTAGTAATCTGAACTTAAAAACATTGAATAGGGTTGAAAAATTACAGAAATAAAAGTAATACCTAAAGATAATAACTTATGTACGTACAATTCCAGAAACATGGATATAATTTCATCTACAGGAAATAACCCCATTGAATAAAGATCTCTGGGTTAAATAATTTCATAAAAATAGTCTCACAAAGGCTTCTTAGGCAACTTTGTTCAATAGTAAAAAATAACAATATCAAAATCAAAGGAGTTACAGCATACCAGCTGAAACGTCCCCTTAGAACAAATTATACAAGACTGTGCTTAAACTGACACACAATATTTTTTTTAGCGCAACGCAATCTGACTTTCAGAAATCCCTACAAAGGAATGGCCCTGACTAACATTAACCTGTACCTTTCACAAATTACTTAACTCACCAAAAATCTTCGTTACTCGAACTACTGCAATACAGCGAGCGCCACTACTGCCAGCTAAATAAAAGATTCAAACTACGGAAGTCACTAACTACTGATAGGGATAGTTAGCAAATGAAAGATTTTAATAGAGAACAAACAATGTATTTACCTTAATAGTCATAATATATATAGCAGTTAATAATATCCAGTATAACAAATTTCAAAACTCCGTCATCTCTCTCCCCACATCCACCACTGCTGGCGGCTCACCTCCAACTGCGCAACGCTACGCGCTGTTCACATCCAGCTGCCGCTGCCCAACACTACAATGGCAGACAACAATGCAAACTAGCCACAGACTGCACACAGCACAGCCAGTGATTTTCATACATAGCGCTACGTAACGTTGCCAATAAGAAAACCTAAACAGCCTACTTACACAGCTTACAATAAGAACGACATTAAAAGAACATACAATCGAATATCAGTAAATGTGTAGCCTAAGTGAAGTGCACAGCTCAGCCAGTATGACGGTAGGATGACTGCGTTAGGAGCTCTCAATGGATGTAACAATTTCGCTGAATTTTGAGTTACACTTGAGCGTAAATGCCGCAGAGAGAACGCGAACGAGTGAGAGAGACGAATGCATGAAATTCGGATTTTTCTGTATAAACTTTAACGTTTTAACTATCCAAAATACGCGTGGTATCTAAAAACGTTGTTACCGAGAACTGAATTTTCGAAGAAATCGATCTGAATAATATCGGGCGAAAATTTTAAAATACAGCTCATCCTTTTGTACACAATTCGGTAACAGGTTCGGATAATTGCCATAGACTGGCTAAATTAGAGTTATCGTTTTTGCGAGTAAAAGTAGAAATTGTAACTTCAGACTAGCACGGACTTCGCAGTTATTTTTGCAACAAAGAAGTAGAATACAGTCTGATTTTCATTCGAAAACATAATTCATTCGAAAACATAACATTCACTCCTTAGTTCGCGAAATCATGGTACTAGAAAAACTGGATGCACCCCTTAAATAGAGTTAATGCGGCTGGTTCTACTACAGCTTGTCTAGTCAAGCAAAATTAATTGTTTGATAAAAGGGCATAAGTGTGAGCCGCAGAAGACGGGAAGATCGCCACAAAGTGAGTGGACCTGTTTCCTGTAGACGAAACATTTAACCATATCGTCGCAGTTCTGAAAGGTATTCTTCGAAACTCCTTCTTCTTTTCCCTTGTGGAACCTCAATTATTTCTTTATCTTTAATTTGGCCTCTGTGGATCAGCTCCCTCTTTTTGTTATCTTCCGATATGCTAATTGATTCTGTCATTCTTCCTGCATAAGTTCCTATTCCCCTTTTAAACTTTATTGCCCCCCCCCCATCCTACTTCCCGTCCTCTCAGTTCCTTAAACTTTCTCTCCCACCCTCTCTTTCATCCCTTTTTCTCTCTTATTTCCTCTACAACTTCCTTTTTCTCCTTCATTACCGCAACTTTATTACTTAACTTCCTTTGACTTTCCACAGAGCATACCTCTTCTTATATTAAAACTAACATCTGCGTTTTTCACCTTTATTTTCTTGTAAGATCACTTTCTAAAGAGGTTCCCCGTTCATCTTTTCATAACAGATTGAAATCTCTTTTCCTTATCGATATTTACTATTGTCTATACTTCTTTCAAACTGCATAACCATTACGTAAAGTTTTTTCTTACACTTTCTCTCACACCTTTCTCTCTCCCGAGTCCAGATGGTTTCGACTTAATATCTTCTACGCAAACCACCTCGTTTATACTTTTCTTCCACTTTCAAATCCCAGTCGACTTCCATTATTACTACTGCTCTTCTGCTGGTTACTCTTATGTCAATTCCTGGGATAGATTCCACAGTGAAAGATAACTAACAAATTTAAAGAAAAGTACTGGATACAAGAGAATAAAGTTCGAAAAACGAAAACGACAGAAAACTGTAAACAGCTTGGGAACCCATATATGCCACTCACGTGTTTACTTAAGTCGTGAACTCTGTATCTCTATTTCTTATACTCATTCGATTACTCATTACCTCCCCCCCACCCCTTCTCCCCTGCAATGCCATATTCAATCTTCTCTCTGGTTTCTTTTTCCACATTTCCTTCATAACATGTAACTCAGTGCCTTTCCAGTCTTGATAAATATCCGGAAAGACTCTTTTTCCCATTCTCATTATTTGAGTCGATGGCACATCCTACAACATTTATCCTTTTATAGGAGACGCCTACTTTGTTTCCTCATATGACTCAATAACATCTATTTCTGCTCTAGTTCTTCCTTGTACGACTTTGTCATTTGATACTGTTGCTATTTCGTTGTATGTAGTCCCACGAATACTGTAGGTTTCCCCAGCGTTTCCGTTAGAATCTTCACCTGAATCTGTCTCATCTGACTCATTTCCACTGCCGTAATCACTTTCCTTCTCATTTCTCTTTGGCTCAAATGCTCTTTCCATTGTTTCGTCGTATCAGCTTTCCATTTCTTTTGGTATTTACCCTGGACACTCCCTTACAGACATCATAACAGTATCACTTTGCTCGTTTGCTCTTCCAGTTCAGTTACTGCTGTGTCGATGCTTTTATACTTTCCAGCATTCGTTGCAACAAATTTATTATCCCTTCTTGCTCTTTAGTTACCATCTTTATCTTGTATTTATATTCAATTTAAACTGTAATAAGGCTCTTCCAATCGCTCAAGGTGACGAGATACGTGACACTTACTAGTGTCTTGTTTTACGAAAAAGTTTCTGCATGTAAGCCATTTTATTACTATACCATACTGTCACTGTCGCCAGTTGTAGCGTCTGCTTTGCTTATGCATCACAACATGGGTAACACTTCACCATAGAAAATAAATCAGGAAAAAAATATTTTTGGTTTCACTGAAAATCACTGCACCTGTATGTAACTTTTACCTGGCGACAAAGGTACAAAATTGGATTTATATCAGCACATAAAATTAGTGTAGTCATTATTCCCGCGTTACATCCGCGAATGGAAAGGTCAGAAACAGCAGTGAATGGTACAGTACCAAGTACTCCTTAGATTGCACCTGATCGTAACAACAAAGTGTAATTGTAGATTTATAGGACGGCATATCATTCAATATTTGGTCGCTTCACTTACATTCTTGTCAGGTTTAGAATTCCGATAGCACTTGTGGTGCGTGCTGAGAACCGGAACAACAGTGAAGATAATAGGAATATGAAACCAGTAGATGCTTTCGCGATATGTCCTGTAGCAACTGGCGCTAGTTTGAGAGAGATTCGTCACTTACTAACGTCTCAGTGTAGTCTGTTTGAGTACACTAAGAATACAGTTTGATAGTCTTAAAAAATGCGTTATGCTGAAATTGTAAAAGTATTTTTATTGACTGTGGCACGAAAGATGTGTTGCAAATTTTTTCGTAGGCACCCTATGCAAACAATAAGCAACCTTACGAGGTACCCTAAGGAAATTGAACTAATTTATTGATTCAATTTTTAAACGAAAAACCTTCAATTCCTTTCATAGTGGTCTCCACTGGCACTAATGCAGTTGTCCGATCTTTTATTCCACTGTTCGAAACTTTTTTTTAATTAGCCTTGCTTTATACTCGACAACGTCTCTGTCGTTATTTTATTCACCTCAGCTTTTATGCTTCTGCAAAGTTTTTAATGATATGCAACTTTCTGGGAAATCAGAATTGCCTCCCGCAGAAACAAACCTAGTTCTTAGCAGAAAATAATCAATACGTCATGATCATTTCCATGAACATATGATGGTTATAGTTAGTGGTAATTTTGGCATAGTAAATTACTGTCTGAGCATTGAAAGGTCGCATACTTTCTTTTGATAATACATCAACTCTCTTTTTTTTAGGAAAAAAAATAGAACTAGTTCTTCGTCTTTCGCGAGCAACAGCCTACCTACGAATCAATCTGGGCATTCCACGAGAAGCGGCTCAAAACTTGAGTGTGCATGCGTTTCTGTACACCAACTGCAGTCTCCAAAGACGCTTTTCCATTGTGCTGCATGAGCTCCGTTTCCGGAATACAGTTCGGGCCGAAGAAAATTTCTACAAGACTCAAGAAAGTTACAGCTCTGTGTCGTCAGCTCCAGGAAAAGAAAAGATTTGTTCGCGAAACATTTCTTGATATATTTTAAATTTTAACACATACAAGTGCAATACTGAACGCTATTAATCTTTGACTACTTATACCTTCGAAGATAGCTTGACGCGCTACACATTACCTGTGGTCATTATTGCCGTGTTTTTTTTTTTTTTCAGGGAAGACTCAACGCGCATTCCATGAAAAGTATAAATAATATTATCACACCAAATCCTCAAATTGAAGGTGTTGATACTACACATGCATGCAAGACTGCTTCTCCATGCTCTTGATTTTCAAAACAGTTGTCACCAGATATACCCGTGGCAAAGCGTGATTTTGCTGTCCAGATCTCCCTTCACTGCGTAGTGGATCACTGTCTGCAGTACTCAGCCAGAACCAAACTGTGCAAAGCATGAAGCGAAGCGCAGCACTGAACCTTCATTCCTCTCAATTGCAGCCAAATAGCGACAGCGCTGGCTGAATAACAGTACTTGGAAAGCAGCGCCTGTTTGGTATGGCGCTTGATGATGTTCTCTGGATGAAGGCATCCACGGTACACTTCGTCCGGGCAAGCATCACTGTGGGCAGTATTAGCAACAACTGTACTGTGATTTCGTGGTACGACAAACCGTTCACAAAGGCCGAGCATTCACAACGATTCAAGGTTCACAGTGTGTGGCTATTTGTCCTGTCTGTTGTTACAGAGGCGTAGAGAGCGTTCATTCAGAGAACTACACACAACGGTTAACGTTCTTGTACAGCCCTTTGTGAAAATAATTAGTGTATCATTCAAGGCACCGTCATATGTAATCGCCAGAATGTTGCATCTCCGACAGCTTAGATTAAGAACTGTCGCTGGTTTCTCGTTTGTTAGGCATTCTAGAACATAGTGTGCAGGTACATCTGTACTGCGCAAATCATCTCTACAAGGGATGATTCACTAGCTCTGATAGGTTGCATTCATAAGTCGCAAGTGTTAAGGATTCAGTTTACCTACATTATTCCGTTGCGTTATGAGAAAGTTGGATCATTTCAGCACAATGTGAACAAGACCAAGATTCAAATCTGGATTTGTCTGTGCTTTGTCCATCAGAGCCATAGCCAGCGTTCTAATGCTGCACTATAGTTCAATTCTTTTATCTTGGCGGCTCGCGCATGCCCGCCCAGACGCGGGAGATTGCTGCGTTGCCAGTTGCAAACGACGCACGCGCCAATTGAAGCAGCGCCATAGTATAGCATAGTTCACAAGCTTACGTTTAGGGGGGAGCGCGCAGTTCATGAAGTAAAGCCACGACGGCCGCATTAACCCTTTCGCTGCTACAAAGACGTGCTCCCTGCATTCCGCGCTGTGCGCGATTTTGTCACTGCACTGCTCGCCTGTGCAGACACATCGTGTTCCGACTGCTTTGACACTCTTATCAATCGATTCCACAAAAACTATTTGGCCCAAAAATTAGATTTTTACACATCTTCTTGACTGATACCTTCCCCCCTAAAATGACTTAATTTTGTTTCGATGTTCAACGCAGTTATTATGCAGCATTAAATATAGTAAACCATCGCACGAAATTTTGAAGAGTTTGCAGAGGTAAAAGTCCATAGAGTATACTTTCCGTATGGTCAATTTTAGTTGCCACAATGTTGAGAATGAAATGTGGACAAGATACCTAAATTTCATATAAAATTTACTGTATAAAAATAGCTCATTTAAGTACCACATAGGTGTCGTATGTAATATTGAGAAATATTCCATCTTTCGCGACTGTAACAAAAGTTTTATTTACACTGAGCACGTTTGGCTTTATTTTAAAGCACTTTAATCAATCAAAAGGAAGTAGACAAAATACATTAAACAAATCTGTGGACTTACAAAAACATTAGGACTTAAATATACCGTCTATCAGTGAAGTACTCTGCGCTATGTCAAATATAATTTTTGTGTGTGGCACACACAAACATCATTTATTTGCTAAAACACTGATCTGCCAACACAAACGTTGAATATTGTGTTACCGCAGCACAAAACTACGAAAGGTGGCTTGGCAATGGAGGAGACAAAATACTGTCCACTGAAGATGCTTTAAAAGAGAGAAACGTGTGGTCTAAATAAGCGCCTTATTACAGTTGCAGAAGAGGAATATATTTCAGTACCATTGGTAAAACTGCGACTGTGGAACAAAAACAAGAAAGAGAACATGAGTACCATTGTGTATGTGCCATACCTTTCCTTGACTGAAGTGCTTTAAAATAAAGCCAAACGCGTCCGGTGTAAATAATGCTTTTATTACAGTCGCGAAAGACGAAATATTTCTCAGTATTACATACGACACCTGTGTCGTACTTAAATTAAATGAGATATAGTTATACAGTAAATTTTATATGAAATTTAGGTATCTTGTCCACATTTCATTCTCAACATTGTGGCAACTAAAATCGACCATACGGAAAGTACACGCTATGGACTTCTACCTCTGCAAACTCTTCAAAATTTCGTGCAATGGTTTACTACATTTCATGCTGCATAATAACTGCGTTGAACATCGAAATCAAAAAGTCATTTATGGGGGGAAGGTATCAGTCAAGAAGACGTGTAA
Source organism: Schistocerca cancellata (assembly GCF_023864275.1). Taxonomy (NCBI): domain Eukaryota; kingdom Metazoa; phylum Arthropoda; class Insecta; order Orthoptera; family Acrididae; genus Schistocerca; species Schistocerca cancellata. The sequence continues at coordinate 922,331,092 of NC_064627.1, read as the reverse complement.
AAATCAAATTTTTAGGTCCAACAGTTTTTGTGAAACCGAATGATAAGGGTGTCAAATCAGTGGGAACACCATGTGTCTGCACAGGCGAGCAGTGCAGTGATGACAAAATCACGTACAGTGCGGAATGCGGCGAGCACGTGTCTGCAGCAGCGAAAGGTTTAATGAAGAGACAAAGCACTAGACATTTCAAAAAATTGCATTAAAACGAATATAATTCAGAAGTAAGGCACTTCGATATTGTTTTTAAATAATGAAAATATTAAGCACTGCACAAGGTTTGAACTCATAACTCCTCGCTTTGCAGCCCAACACCTTAACCGTTATGCTAATGCACCTCGTCTGACCACATAACGCCATGAGGACTATAACACATCACACAAAGTACTGAAAAACACTGTTGGTATGATTATGAATTACTCACGCTTCGTCGAAGTACAATAGGAAATAAACAATTACCGCTGTTCTTTATTGCGAAAAAGCGGTTCGTGAGAGTGATACAAACACCTTTCCTTGCTATCGCCTGAATTAGGAGTCTTATTGCTTGTTTGGTTTAATTAATTAATAGAATATGAAGCAATTGGTATAAAGAATGCTTTTTCCAAACTTTCTATGAAAGAATGTCTGCTATCAAGACATTGCTTTTGTTCTATTACTTTATTTATGACTGAACGTTTCTAAAACTGAAGACACTCGTCCATGCTCTGCACTGCAGTCGAGATGTGGCAACGTCGTTCTCTGTTCATTGGCTGACTGTGTTTTGTGACGTCAGATGCGCAGAACGAACCTAAACTCGGCCGCCAACATAAATGACACGCACTTTAGCACACGGTGTTATTTTGTCAGAAGGCTTAATAAAATATACACACTACCAAGGAGAAAGTTGCACTCATTACAAGGCTATTACGCTATTTTTTTGTCATCAGTCCTTTGACTGGTCTGATGCTACCACCACCAATTCCACTCCTCTGTTAGCCTTGAAAGTGATCACCGTATTTAAACTTTAACCTGTCAGTATGTAGTATAACAGTATCCCGGTTTTAAGGCCACGAGAACATTCCCACTTATATCAAATCTGACCCGTAAATGAACAATAATACATTCTGGCTAATTTTAGTAAATATGCATGCGACGATAACACTGTGACACGATACATTTTTTTTTTTTTCCTTTTTGGTGTGCTTTCTCCTTTCTTTATTTTGTGCTTTCTTATCTTGGCACGTTGGAAGATATTTAGATATTTATGTGATGGATTTTGTAACTTAGTTTCTTTGTGCAGCTTGTTCTTTTTTAATATATCGATACGTCGACAGAGAAATAACAACAAAGAGTTTGGAGAGTCAGAACGAGAGGTAACTGCTGTGCCGTACGAGTGTGAATGTATTGTGTCCTTAACCGAGGTTAAAAAAACTATTTTATCAGTGGTACGCGTTCTGATTTCGGTGTGTGACGTGGACAAAGAACACCCAAACGTGTCGCATTGATTTTCATTGTGAACTGACATTCAGTACGTTAATCTTCAAACTACAATGTGTAAATCGCCAAGCCGTGTGAATGCTATTCGTGTACAGTACCTAGTGTGAAGTGCACGGGCGGCGTAATGTACTTCTGACCGTCAAATTAAACTAGAAACACGTGAAAGCAGTTTCTCGGCGTGAACTGATATTCAGAACAGTGGTCTTTAGCGTACGATGAGCCGATCGCCGCGTGATTGCTGTTGAGTGTACGGCAACTACTGTGAACCGTACGAGCTGTTTGGTGCCAACCGCGGACTGTTAAATCAAATTACTAATATATTTTCTTATTGTGGGCTGTGGTACTTTGAAATAAAGCTCTTCGTAGGTGACTGTCTACACCTACTAAATAATTTAGTAAAAGTGTATTTGTGCCATCAGTTGCACAATTTTATGTTTATTCTCTACCAGTTTCGATTGTTAGTCATACTCAAGGAGAAAAACATTGCACATCAATGAATCAACCATACATTTCCGTCGTATATTTTTATGACTCATATAAGACGGAAGTTTATGGTTGGTCCATTGATGTACAAAGTTTTTCTTCTTGAAGATGACTAAAACAATCGAAATCGATAAAGAATAAACATAAAGTAGTACAGCTTACGATACATATATGTTTTTGCCTAAGCACTTTGAAATTTTGCTAGTCGCGATCAAAAGGCAAACAGCAGATTCAAAACTGTGACTACAAACGACTAACAAACGTTAAAACGTTGGTGTACATCCCCTGTTGATTGAAAGAAGCGTGTCTTACCTACGGTTCCAGCTGCAAATACACTAAATGAGAGGACTCTATAAACGACGCGTGTTCCTTCAGGCACAAAAGGGGCAGCTACGATCAGGAGGATTACCACGACGATGACAGTTACAAGACTACATGCTCATGGATTATCGACGGGCAACGCGGACGACGACGACACAGAGATGGTACCGGTTAATGACGTTACAAAGGCCAGAAAAACCCAACCCACGCTATTACTTGAAAAACTTTTCCGATAAAGTTATTCATTGTGTCAAAGTTGTGTTAATTCTTGTCATTGTCACTGTCTTTTAAATAACTGAAATTCCACTTAACTTTGAAAAAGTTTTTCCATTAACTTTCAGAATTAAATCGTTAATTAAATAGATTGTTGTTGCATATGTTACATTTTCGCAAGGACATTAACTTCCGATATCATCATCACTATTGCAACTGCTTATTATTATTAGTGATACTAAAGCCATTAATTCTTATTTTTTATTTTATTTTCCTTGACCTATTTATTTTAAATCTTTAAACGATATTTTAATAAACATTCAGACAACACAGCCTATATATTTTTTAATATATGTGACACACAGAGAAGAAACGTTGTTACCAAAAATCTCGAAAGGTCCTTGAATTATATACTTCAATTTTTGCATGATCCACTAATAAATATTCAAACATCATACACGTGATTTCAAACAAAAAGAACCATTATCCAACATATGGAATAAGACTGCTAAGTACCTTTCATAAAAACACCTGGAAAATCTTCCATTAATTTTCGGGTTTGCAGCCGGATTCTATCAATATTCTGCCACGATATTTCGGCCCAGAGACGTCTGGCCATCCTCAGGTGAGTAGATGAAGTATTGAAGAGACCTGTTTTTTTTTTTTTTCCTTTATTCTCATTTTCATTCCCCATCAGGGGTGGGCTGGCAGCAACATAACCACTGCTCTTCAGTCGAGAGACATAAATCGACAGGAAGACATTTAAAACAATATAAAGAAGATAACATGGCGGAATATAGAAACAAAAAGAGCAGAACAGAAGACAAGAAAGCATACAAAGCGGTAACTGTAAATCGGAGATAAAAACCTAAAAACGTATGTTACACGAAAAACACAAACTAGTTTAAAAGGCACTAGGCAAAGTACAGCCAGAGCATAAAAAGTCATAGATCTATTAAAACATTCACGTGACGGATGGCGTATCAAGGAACAGTCATAGACAAAAAACAGGTCGAGCACACAGTTAAAACCACGTCACTAGTTGACACTGTATAACGGCACCAAAACACAATACTAAAGCAGCACACTGATAACGAATAAAAACCTGGAAGGATATGCCGGAGGGGGGGGGGGGTGACAAGGGAAATAGGGGAAAGGGAGTCGAGGAGGAGGAGAAAGATGGGGGATGAGGTGGGGGGGCGCGTCGAAGGAGGGCCTGGAAGGGAAGGAACAGGAGAGGAAAACAGCCGAGGAGGGGGTGCAGGGACTCAGGGAGGGAAGGAGGAAAATACACTCTGGGAGAAGGAGGGGAGAGTAAAAAAGGGGGCCCTGGGGAGGTGGGCAACAAGGCCAGGTTCCAGTTGGAAGGAAGGGTAGATGTCACAGCGAAGTTCAACATCTGGGAGGGGGAGGTGCTGGAAATTGCCCTGATGAAGGAGATGGAGGGTGTGGAGGTGGAGAGAGGGAGGGATATATCGATAGAGGCACGGCAATGAGTGGGGGTGGAGAGGAAGGACGAAACCAAGGGGTGGGGGGATCAAGCCTGCAGACAGTGTAAAGGAAGCAGAGATATTGGAGGAAAAGGAGAAGGTCGGGAAGGGGGATGAGGTCACACAGGAGTTGTGTGGGGGGAAGGAAGGTGGATATGGAAGGCAAGGCAGAGCATATGGTGTTTGACAATTTGATTTGGAGCGCCTTGTAAAAGTGGGGGAGGGGGGCAGAGATCCTGGCAATGCTGGCATAACAGGGGATAGGACAGATGAGGGATTTGTAGGTATGGAGGATTGTGGAAGGATGCAATCCCCATGTCCAACCAGACAGGAGTTTCAGAAGGCGGAGATGGGAATAGGCTTTCTGCTGGATGGTCAGGAAGCGAGGGGTCCAGGGGTCTAGGATGATGTCAAGGTATCTCAGGGTGGGGGTGAGCTGGATGGGACGACCATAAATGGTGAGGTGGAAATCGTGGAGACAGAAGGAGTGGGTGGTGCAGCCTATGATGCTTGCCTGGGTTTTGGAGGGGTTGAGGTGAAGGAACCACTGGTTACACCAAGTGGTGAACTGGCCAAGATAGGTTTGGAGGGTGCATTGGGACCATCGGAGGGTAGGGTAGAGCGCCAGGAAGGCAGTGTCATCAGCATATTGGAGAAAGTGGACAGGTTGGGGTGGCTTGGGCATATCAGCAGTGTATAGGAACAGAGGAGAAGGGAGAGGATGGAGCCTTGGGGGATGCCAGCAGTGGGATAAAATATACAGAAGTTGGTGTTGTGGAAGGTGACATATGAAGGTTGGCAGAAGAGGAAGGAAGCGACAAGATGGATAAAACTGATAGGCAGGGCGTAGGTTTGGAGTTCAAAGAGGAGACGAAGATGTCATATGCGGTCATAGACATTTTGGAGGTCAAGGGAAACAAAAAAGTGGGAGCAATGGGAGTTAAGCTGGAGGGAGAGAAGGTGGACAAGGTTACAGAGTTGGTCTTTGGCGGAGGAGGAAGGTCAGAAGCCACACTGGGTAAGGGGGAGGAGGTTGTGTTGATTAAGGTGCTGATGGATATGATGGGAGAGGATGGATTTGAAGACCTTACTGAAGATAGAGGTGAGGCAAAAGGGACGATAGGAAGAAGCGACAGAAGGGGGTTAGTTGGGTTTGAGGAATAAGAGGACATGGGAAGTCTTCCACAGGTCGGTGTAGAAGCCGGCAGAGAGGATGACATTATAGAGATTGGCAAGGACAGTCAGGAAGGAGAAGGGGCTTTCTCTAAGGTGGCGGTAGGTGACACAGTCATGACCAGGGGCCATGTTCCATTTGGGCTGAAGGATAAGATTAATGTCCTGTGCTGTGATTGGACTGTTGACGTCGGCGGGTGGCAACTGCCCCAAATACTGGAGACCAAAAGCAATTGGAGCGACTGAGGTATTGGCGCATTCCATGCCAGTGGAGAAAAGAGAATAATCAAAGTGGGGATCATCAGGGACAGAGAGGACCTCGCAAAGGTGGGAAGCAAAGTGGTTGGCCTTACATAGGTTGTCGGGAAGGGGGCGGTCGTTATAGAGAAGGAGGTAATGGGGTGTGGAATGGGAACCTGTAAGGTGATGGTAGGTGGACCAGTACTTGGAGGAGTTGATAGGGAGGGTGGCGTTGAATCTTGTACAGGTCTGGGGCCAGTCCCAGCGTTTCTTTGCTGTAATAAGGTTCTGTACATGTTGCTGTAGTTGCTGGTGGTGTTGAAGTGTATCCCTGTCATGAGTGTGCAGGAAGGAGCGATAGAGGCGGTGGGATTCACGGAGGAGGAGAAGAGCCCGTGGAGGGAGAGTTGGATGGTGTGAGTGGGTGGTTTTAGTAGCAACATGGCCCTCCATGGCGTCAGTAATTACCTCCTGAAGGAAGGACAAGGCATGAACGATGTCGTCAGGATGGTAATAGATAAGAGGGTGGCTTTCGACCTGGGTGGCAATGGATTCCCTGTAGGCATCCCAGTTGGCACGACGGTAGTGATGGACGACCTTGGGAGGGGGTGCAGAGCGACCAGCCAGAGGGAGGTAGGGAGCAGATGTTATGGTGAGAAGGACGGGGAGGTTGTCGCTACCTGTGGGGTCGAGGATGTTGAAGGTGATACGCCCAAGGAGGTTGGCAGAGGCAATGCCAACATCAGGGATGGTGTCGCTTTCAGGATGGGTGTGCTGGGGAAGGGGAACAAGGTCACCTTGGAATGTGGGGAGGAACTGATGCCACCACCGAAGGGCGGCAGGGGAGTGGCTATGGATGTTGATGTCGGCGGCAATCACATAGGTGGAAAAGGTGCAGTCAATGTGGGAAATGAAGTCATAGGGAAGAGGAGCAGTGGGATGGACATAGATGGTGGAAGACACCTGATGCAGTCATGGTATTTATAGCGAATTCCGCACATGCGAATTGTACTGGTGGCTTACGGTTCATGGTGGCATGCGCGAGGCAGCCAAGTAGTGTGTGCTGTCCTCAGTGGTGAAGTAAGAACAGTCTAATCACTGAGTATCCACTGTGACCGCCTAATTTTAATAATTGGATTCCAATTTTTATCCAGCTGAAATCCGTTATCACGATTCATTAAATTGTCAGCAAGACGTATGTCCACGGATTCTTTAGTTACAGAGTCCCAGAAGCTGGAAAGCGGTGCTAAAATGTTGGTGTTATTGTATTCCATTGAATGTCCCATGGAAATGCAATGTTCTGCCACTGCTGATCTTAAGGGTTGCCGCAACCGGGTGTGTCTTTCGTGTTCTACTCAGTATTCCTGGACCGTTCGTGTCGTCTGATCTATATATACCGCGCCACACTCACAGGGAAGAATTAATGATAATTAATTGAAACCCTCTGCTGCCGACAGGTGTTGTTGATATATGTCGATGGGGATAGCTGAAAATGTGTGCCCCGACCAGGACTCGAACACGGGATCTCTTGCTTACATAGCATACGCTCTATTGATCTGAGCCACCGAGGGCAGAAATGAATAGCGCGACTGCAGGGACTTGTCCCTTGCTCAGATGGATAGAGCGTCTGCCATGTAAGCAGGAGATCCCGGGTTCGAGTTCCGGTCCGGACACACATTTTCTGCTGAACCCATTGAGGTATATCAATAACACCTGTCGGCATCTGAGGGTTTCAATTAATTATCATTTATTCTAGAAAAGCTGCACGGTCATCAATGGTATCTGTTCTTTCGATAACAGTTAGTATCTTCATATATATGAAGAAGTAATGCATCTGGAGAAGGTTTTTAAATAGAATGGCTATACTTTACGTCAAATATGGAAGACCATGCACAATTATAACAACAAGAAGCAACACTCTGAGGATACTGGTGACTATAAATCGACTGTGTTACTTCCATATGCCGGAAACGTATCTTCTAAAATGGGTCCGCCAGCAAAAAGCAGGGTCTTAGTCGGATCCGTTAAAGACGATTTACAATTCAAGAAGGCGAGTGTTATAAAAGTCCCTGTGAGTGTGGCGCGGCATATACAGGTCAGACGACACGAACGAGCTAGGAACGCTGTGTAGAACACGAAAGACACACCCGTCTGTAGTAACCTTGAAATCAGCAGTAGCAGAACATTGCATTTCTATGGGACATTCAATGGAATACAATAACACCAACATTTTAGCACCGGTTTCCAGCTTCTGGGACTCTGTAATTAATGAATCGTGATAACGGCTTTCAGATGGATAAAAATTGGAATCCAATTATTAAAATTAAGCGGTCACAGTGGAATCGACATGCTCAGTCGATACTCAGTGATTAGACCTTTCTTCACCACTGAGGGCAGCACACACTACTTGGCTGCCTCGCGCATGTCACCTCCTAACGCATGCACCGTAAACCGCCAGTACGATTCGCATGCGCGGAATTCGCTGTAAATACCATGACTGCATCAGGTCTCTTTAGTACTTCGTCTACTCACCTGAGGATGGCCGGCCGTCCCTGGGCAGAAATACCGTGGCAGAATGTTGATGGGATTCAGGTGCAAACCCGAAAATTGCAGGAAGAAGAAATGCGCCAGGAAAATTTCAGAAGTCATACCTGGAAAATCACTTAACATATACATAAATTATGCGAAGACGACGGAAGCAAGTAACAATCTCGCCATAAATCGTTAATAGCTTCAGTGTGTCCATTTCAGCATCACAAAACGAACGTCTATACAAGTTGGCACGCTCACAGACACAGGCAGCAGAGTTGTGTACAGCGGCGAGCCGAAGGCGAATATAAAGCTACCCTAGCAAACGAAAACATCGTTACATGTTCTTTGACTCATGCAAATGCTTATAGACCCGCGTACGGATAAAATGGGGTAGTGATATGTTCATATTCAGATGGTAGTAGTACCGTGTGCACAAAGTACAAAAGGGCAGTCCATTGGCAGAACTGTCATTTGTACCCAGGAGATTAATGTAAAAAGGTTTCCGTTATGATTATGGCCGCACGACGGGAATTAACAGACTTCGAATGCGGAACGATAGTTGGAGCTAGGTGCATGGGACACTCCATTTCGCAGATCGCTAGGAAATTCAATATTTCGAGGTCCACAGTGTCAGGAGTGTGATAGAAAACCAAATTTCTGGCCCTCACTTAACGATCGAGAGCAGCAACATTTGCGTAGAGTTGTCACTGCTAACAGACCAACAACACTGAGTTAAACAACTGCAGAAATCAATGTGGGACATACGACGAACACAATGTGGGACATACGACGAACCTATCTGTTAATGGGATATGACAACAGACAAATGACGCGAGTACCTTTGCCAACAGCACGACATCGCATGCAGCGCCTTCCCTGGGTTCGCGACCATATCATTTTGACTCTAGATGACTGGAAAAGCTTGACCTGATCAGTTGAGTCCCCATTCCACTTGCTAAGAACTGAGGGCATGGTTCCAGTGTGGCGCAGACCCCACGAAGCCATGGACTTAAGTTGTCAACAAGACACTGTGCAAGCTGCTGGTGGTTCCATAATGGTTTGGGCTGTGTTTACATGGAATGGACTGGGTACTCCGGTCCAACTGAACCGATCGTTGACTGGAAATGTTTATGTTTAGTACTTGGACGCCAATTGGAGGCATTCATGGACTTCATGTTCCCACACAAGGATGGAATTTTTATGGATGACAATGCACCGTGTCACCAAGGCAGCATTGCTCAATACTTCTGCAGGTGACTACCAGCGACTTCTTGAGTGCATGCCACGTTAAGCTGTTGCACCAATCAGGGTAAAAGGTGGGCCGACATGATATTAAGAAGTATCCTATGACTTTTGTGACGTCAGTGTGTATCACCACGTATCAAACGCTTCGATTTTCTGGTTTTTCCAGCGTTCATAATTCGCTTCCATACAATTTTGTGCTCCAAACGTTCATTCTCACGAATTTTATCCTCACATTAAGCCCAATGTTTGATACTAGCAGACATATTTAGGAAAGAATTGCCTTCTTACCCTGTTCAAAAATGGCTCTGAGCACTATGGGACTTAACATCTGAGGTCATCAATCCCCTAGATCTTAGAACTACTTAAACCTAACTAACATAAGGACATCACACACATCCATTTCCGAGGCAGGATTCGAACCTGCGACCGTAGCTGTCGCGCGGTTCCAGACTGAAGCGCCTAGAACCGCTCGGCCACACTGGCCGGCTCTTTCCATGTGTTAGTCAGCGTTTTATGTCCTTCCTACTTCGTCCGTCATGCATTTTTTTTCGCTTCCAAGGTAGCAGAATTTCCTAACTTCGTCTCCTTGGTGGTCTGTGCTCATATTGTTAGCTGCCATGCTGCCCTCGTACTCACGAAGTAACACGTTTGATAGTTTCCAGAATTTCTGCCAGGAAGTTACATGTTTGATAGTATTAGTCCCTGAAGCTCTGGATTCTGTGATTCAGGGGCCCTATAAACTCAGCTGTCACAGAAACTGCTCCGTCTAAAGAAACGCTCGTAAGCTGGTGAAAAATAAATTGACTATGACGATTGCCGCAACAACTGAGTTATGGAGGTTAGTGGTACAGGTACAATAATTTAAGCGATATATAATCTGTTAAATGAAAAATTGGGATTCACATAACTGCTTCTTTGTCAAATGATACAATGCTACGATCGCCACAAGCGTCACAAACGCTTGAAAGGAAAACCGTCGCAAATGCGTTAATACAAGAAAACATATAAACTTAAAAACCATGAGAAACAGATAAAAATTTACATTGATTCATAACTAGTGGATGCAATACAGTGGTTGGATTGAGGAAGCGAACCAGCAGAATTACTTGTTTTCTAACGCCTCGGTACGTGTTGTCACGAATATAATTCAGCAAATGAGTGGTCACTTAGCCCTGACAGAATAAGAAAAGAAAGACAGCAGATTTGCACAATTTGCCTAACCTCGGTTCATCACTTTACCCACATTTCTGTTAATTTATCCCCACTTGCAGCCCATCTCTCTTCCTTCCACCGATAGCTCAATTCTTGGCATCGCGCACTTCTTACCGTGGCTGATTCGTTGGTTACGGCAACAGACGGCGCGGTGTGGCTGCAATTCTCGCCTTCACCTGGTCGCCCAGTAGCTGATGCAAATATAACTAGCGCTGCCAGCGTCCGTCATCTATCGGTGGGCGGGCATGAAGTCTGAGATACCACTCGATGCAAATGGCAAATGTTCAGCTCTAATACACTACTGGCCATTAAAATTGCTACACCACGAAGATGACGTGCTACATATGCTAAATTTAACCGACAGGAAGAAGATGCTGTGATATGCAAATGATAAGCTTTACAGAGCATTCACACAAGGTTGGCGCCGGTGGCGACACCTACAACGTGTTGACATGAGGAAAGTTTCCAACCGATTTCTCATACACAAACAGCAGTTGACCGGCGTTGCCTGGTGAAACGTTGTTGTGGTGCCTCGTGTAAGTAGGAGAAATGCGTACCATCACGTTACCGACTTTGATAAAGGTCGGAGTGTAGCCTATCGCGATTGCAGTTTATCGTACCGCGACATTGCTGCTCACGTTGGTCGAGATCCAATGACTGTTAGCAGAATATAGAATCGGTGGGTTCAGGAGGGTAATACGGAACGCCGTGCTGGATCCCAACGGCCTCGTATCACTAGCAGTCGAGATGACAGGCATCTTATCCGCATGGCTGTAACGGATCGTGCAGCCACGTCTCGATCCCTAAGTCAACAGATGGGGACGTTTGCAAGACAACAACCATCTGTACGAACAGTTCGACGACGTTTGCAGCAGCATGCTCGGAGACCATGGCTGCGGCTACCCTTGACGCTGCATCACAGACAGGAGCGCCTGCACTGCTGTACTCAACGACGAACCTGGGTGCACGAATGGCAAAACATCATTTTTTCGGATGAATCCAGGTTCTGTTTACAGCATCATGATGGTCGCATTCGTGTTTGGCGACATCGCGGTGAACGCACATTGAAAGCGTCTATTCGTCATCACCATACTGGCGTATCACCTGGCGTGATGTTCGCATTGACGGCACTTTGAACAGTGGACGTTAGATTTCAGATGTGGCTCTACCCCCCATTCATTCGATCCCTGCGAAACTCTACATTTCAGCAAGATAATGCACGACCGCATGTTGCAGGTTCTGTACGGGCCTTTCTGGACACAGAAAATGTTCGACTGCTGCCCCGGCCAGCACATTCTCCAGATCTCTCACCAATTGAAAATGCCTGGTCAATGGTGGCCGAGCAACAGGCTCGTCACAATACGCCAGTCACTCTCTTGATGAACTGTGGTATCGTGTTGAAGCTGTATGGGCAGCTGTACCTGTACACGCCATCCAAGCTCTGTTTGACTCAATGCTCAGGGTTATCAAGGCCGTTATTACGGCCAGAGATGGTTGTTCTGGGTACTGATTTCTCACAATCAATGCACCCAAATTGCGTGAAAATATAATCACATGTCAGTTCTAGTATAATATATTTGTCCAATGAATACCCGTTTATCATTTGCGTTTCTTCTTGGTGTAGCAATTTTAATGGCGAGTAGTGTGGTAGCAAGCTACTGCTTACCGAAAACTTTCTAAGTTCCACAACATGAACAGCGAGTAGCTCACTGAATCCGAACATAGAGTCCGTCCTCTGCCAAATTCTAACCCTGAGTAACCAGTGCTTCAAGACACCAGCTCTCCATCTAGCCTCGGAGTGGTGCGTCCTTACATCGCCCCCGTCCGATCGCCCAATATCTCCGCAGAATTCATTTTTTCACCAGTGAGTTCAACAGAAGTTAGTGCTCCACTTTCTCTACCACAAGAATTTAGCCAGATAATAAACATGTTATTCTGAGACCCCAGAAGATGCTATCAGTCCTGAAAGCCCGGCTGTCTGCCTTCCTCTGTTTCGAAGTAGACTCAAAAACAGCCTTTCTGATGTCCACACATTCGCTCTCCGCAACTGAAAGCTAAAGTTAACATCATGGCGCTGCCCCTCTGTATCTTCCACGCGTTGCATCTATAGGAAAGGTGACATCGCCCGACATGGCTGGAATCAAACAAAAGCGATATCCTCTGCGTCTTGAGGGATGCTCGGACGCCCATGGAGTTCCTATAGTCTCCGGCGCAGTGTCCAGGTCTATCCAGTGGGGCACCGCCTCAATTCGTCTCCCACAACACAGGCAAGTGAACCGAATTTTGTGAAGAAAGGTACCCCCCAGAACATCACATGCATTATTCTTAATCCTAAGTACATGGTAAAACTATGAAAAGACATCATTGAAGAACCTCATAACCACTCATCTACTGATAGAACCTCCATAAGCTATGCGGAACTACTTGGTGATCTTCAGCAACCACCCTGCGATCTTCAGCTCTGGGCTTGGTGTACTCAAGTGCTGAGTATTGTGCACCTGTTTGGACGAACAGTTATCATACAAGGCTTGTTGATACACAGCTGAATACGACAATGCGCATAATATCTCGCGCAATCAGATCCACCCCAGAATGAAATTTTCACTCTGCAGCAGAGTGTGCACTGATATGAAATTTCCTGGCAGATTAAAACTGTGTACCCGACCAAGACTCGAACTCTGGACCTTTGCCTTTCGCGGGCAAGTGCTCTGCCATCTGAGCTACCGAAACACGACTCACGCCCGGACCTCACAGGTTTACTTTTGCCAGTATCTCGTCTCCTACCTTCCAAACCTTACAGAAGCTCTCCTGCGAACCTTGCAGAACTAGCACTCCTGAAAGAAAGGATACTGCGGAGACATGGCTTAGCCACAGCCTGGCGGATGTTTCCAGAATGAAATTTTCACTCTGCAGCGGAGTGTGCGCTGATATGAAACTTCCTGGCAGATTAAAACTGTGTGCCCGACCAAGACTCGAACTGGGGACCTAGGTGAGTCGTGCTTCGGTAGCTCAGATGGCAGAGCACTTGCCCGCGAAAGGCAAAGGTCCCGAGGTCGAGTCGTGGTCGGGCACACAGTTTTAATCTGCCAGAAGTTTCAGATCTACTCCAGTTTATTGGCTTCCACTGTTAACCGGTATAATGCCTCCTGATCTACGCAGATGTACTGCCCTTATGAGAGAATTCCACAAGATCTCCAGGAATTCTAACCTACCCGTGCATAACGACCTGCCACTTTTAAATCGTAAGAGACTGCAATCACGCCATCCAACTCTGTGCGATGCTGCTGACATGGTTGCTAAGGATTTCAAACCTCCTGAAGAATGGAAAGTTCGGTGGGAAGCAGTGACAGATGTGCACCTGCATAACATCTTCTCAGGTGCTAAACTTCCAAGTGGATTCGACCTACCACGCAAGACATGGACTACTCTCAACAGAATCCGTACCGGCCATGGCCGATGCAGGGATGCTCTCTTTAAGTGGAAGAAGCTGCCTGATTCAGCCTGTGACAGCGGGGCTCCATACCAGACTGTTCACCACATTGTCAGTGAATGCAGGATTTGAGCCTATCACGGCGCCAAAGAGGACATCCTGCTAGCAACTCCAGATGCAGTGCGCTGGATTGAAGGACTGGATATTCAGTTGTAAAGATAAACTTAAGTTTCTTGTGTGTCAATATGTACATATGTATATGTAATTTAATTTCGTGATATGTCTGTATTAGCCATACGCTAAATAAAAATAAATACTGATAGAAAGAAAAAATTGGAACTAAAAAAGAAATGAAGTTGCTTAAGCTCGAGATTGATTTGTATCAGGCTGGACATGAAATGGGAGGGGGAGCCCAGACCAGGCTGACACATCACCTCTGCCATCGCAAACGAAATCGACACTGGGGACGTTACACTGGGAAACAGGGTTTGGCCTCCCTAGTCCACATGTTATGAACGAAAAAAAACAGAAGTGTTGATCGGTAAGAAAGGAAAAGGTATTTCGGTCTGACCTCCACAGAAACATTCATCCTACACTCATTCAACGTTGTCATACTCGCAATCAACGGTGGTAGCCTCCCAACACTATTTATTGAACAACACCAAGTATTCTCTCTCTTAAACCTCATTCCTCATTTTCTACAACAGTCTGGGTATTTGTCCTCCCTTCGGTAGCTGGCAGTGCTGTACAGTTGCATACCTCCACCTGGCAATAGTTTATCCTTCACATCTGGTGTCCTATTCTTTCTCATGGTTCTGACTTGGTCTGTGCATCGGAACGTGTCACACAATGGAATTAATTCACTCATCTCCTTGCCTTCTCCACCTTCCACGATTTAGAAAAATATTTTTAAAAATGCCGAAAGCAATGAAAGAATCCATTACATCACTACAAACTTTTACTTTTCATAACCCCCGTCTCTAATGACCTCGTTGTCGACGGGACGTTAAACACTAACCTAACTAACCTTTTCATAACCCCTTAATTTCCGTGTATTTACACATGATTTACCTGTTTACCCTACCTCACCATACCTGCAAAGGGTTCATTTGTTGTTTAACTATCTTTTACTTATTTCCTTTAGGCATCCCATTGCACTGTTTGCTGGTCTCTGTAATTTTGGATTTCACTCCCACTCGTGATTCACAACCCAAGTTTCCTTCTGTAAATTCTCCTTCACTGATTTGGTGACGTAATCGTAATCTAGTTTGAACAGAAAGAATAACATATTGAACAGTTTCATCATTAGACAATAAATCATGGTTTTTCGTCTTGATCACCTTAATTTGGCATTTACTAGCCTCCTCTCACAACATGACAGGCACGAATATCGCCTGTTGGCTTCAGTACAATGAGCACAAACTCCTACATTCTTCTTATTCCTCACAATCCTTACACCCTATGGCGTAGACAAATACCAAACACTTGAGTCACAGCGTTCCTTTGACGTGGACAAACAACCACACACCTGTCCATCTACTTCTGAAGGCCCTGAACCCACCAATCACGAATCACAAACCTCTCGCTGAAGCAAAAGATTTGTGACCTTCTGCTCGCTAGTGGTTGGGTTGGGTTGTTTTGGGGGAGGAGACCAGACATTGAGGTCATCGGTCTCATCGTATTAGGAAAGGACGGGCAAGGAAGTCGGCCGTGCCCTTTCGAAGGAACCATCCCGGCATTTGCCTGGAGTGATTTAGGGAAATCACGGAAAGCATAAATCAGGCTTGCTAGTAAAATCTCCAACTAGCACCAATGAATTTTCTTCGCCCAAAGTCTCTTTGACAAAATCAATTACGTCACACAACCGAAATCATTACTAAACCTAGCCATCTGTAAGTTTCTTCTCCTATCTTCAAAGTACTCTGACTCATTATTTTGTCAAGGAGGAGCAGAAACAAAGATGCCTATGATGAATCAGACAGAGCTAGAACTACCATCGCACAAACTTCCTTTTACCTGACAATAGTAATTGAAACTAATATATCCCTCACGTATCGCAGTAATTATTCTTTTAAACAATTTAATATCAGGGATGTCATATCTCACAAAATCACAAAACCCAGTTTCTCGAAAGGACAATCAAGATGAATTCTTTCATGAAGGTCATCTCCTGTTAAGCTCACCCTCAACATTGCTCTATAAATGGCCTAATATTAACTACATGGTGCGTGCCATATGATTTTCCGGTCTTTGTCCCCTTTTGTTGCCTCTTCTTTTAGTTTTTGTTTTCATCCTTGGGTTACAATTTGATTCTTCTGGAGTTTCTCCTCCAAGTAAACTCCACAACACAAATTTCCTTTTTATATCTCAATACCACCACTTGATTCCAGTGCATCCTTCCTTCTTTTTATTCATCATTATAACTATTTGTCACCTACGTGAACTCCAGAAAATGAGCATTACAGCATATCTTAATGAGACACAATTACTGTCAAAACACTGAAACACTAAAACGTAAATTATCAAAAAAGTCCTAATTCTTAACACATCATAGTAAGAAGGCAGTAGAAGAGGAAATGAAATGAAACTTATTAACACACCTACTGTCATGGCCATGACTAAAACTATTTGTAACCTACTTCCTCTTATCCATTACTTTCGCCACGTCCGAACCGCAACTCAGGCAGATGGTTCCAGACTTCCTTACATCAGTACTACATCTATTCTAACTTCAAATAACCTCAACAGACATTATTCACAGTTTTTGAGACTCCACTACAAGTTCCCTAAATTACTAACTCTGCCTCCTCGTTTCACCACAACGTATTTTCTCCATTTCATTACCAACGCTCTCTTTACAGGTCGGAAACCGTCTCCTCCCTGATCCACTATACTTCCCTGTAAAATACTCTCGTCTCTGCCGGAAGTTACACCCCAATGGTCTCGTGTCTAATAGGTGCAGACACAGGTGAGAATCACTATTCATTTCCTTATTTTCATTCTCGGCCTTACTCACAACATACCGCATCTCCTCTAACCAACCTCTAAATTTACATAAATTCTCTATCTCTCTGCCAATCAGTCCCTATCTTTATTCTGAAAGTAACTTAGTACAACAAGACCGTTTGATCTCAGTTAAGTTAACCTTCATCGAGGTAAGCATTTTACACTCTGGACGGCTTAGTAACTTCACTGGGTCGCAAGACTCAGTCTCTTCTTGCATCTGTAATTCCAATATACCTTGTTTAACTCAGGCTTATTCCATATACGACCAGTACACTGCTAGCAACCCTTCCTTGAATTCTGTGCATAATGAAATTCAACGAATTATCAGTCACAGCCCTTGTAATGCTTTACCGTCGAGGTAACTGCTCACGAAATCCATTCATTGTCTTCCTGCGCAATATGGAGGCAAGGAATAGTCGAACTGCACTATCCAAGCCTCTGGCTGAAGCAATTTGCTGTTAACCTCAAAAATTTGGAATTTCTTCACTGACAACCAAACCCCATAATCAAAACCTTTCACGTTCGCCAAACTAGTTTCATAACTGTTCACACTCCTTCACCCAGCCAGTCTCCCTTTCTACTGAGGAACTAATACCCACGCCCAGAGCTGTGGGCTGAAATCTTGGACTGCGTCATTAATCATGACCTACACCGCGTCTGGTGTTTGCTCTGTGCCTCCCTTACTCCGTATACAGTTATCTAATTTGGTTTTGTGGTTAGTCAATTCCTCAAGTAACTGCTTTCACATTCCGGTTGGTTGATGCATCCATGCTGTTAATGAAATGCGACCATGGATTGTAACTCTGGGAATTAAATAATAGATTCTGATCGCATGCTACCGGATTTTCCAGATGACCTACTCATTTCTCGTAACATATTTTCATGACTGCCTTAGCGAGATGCTTCTCAGTGTCACCCAATTTTTCCTTTATCATCTCGTTTATTCGCTCCATATCCTCCTCCATACCAGTCAAGTACCTTCCAATCCATCAGTGTACAACATGCATTTCTCCTGCTCATATTCGACAGTAGCAACTTGTTGCACCACTGGCATTTGTTCAGACTGTAACGCTGTCTTACTCAAGAGCACATCGAATCTCTCCAACCTATCCCTCGTCTTGTTAATTAATTTTTTTCTTACCAATTATTTCTAAGCACTTTCCGTCCTGGAATATCCTTACAAGGATTTCAGACTGTTTCTGACCACTCTGTATATTTCTGTATATATCTAGGCGTCCAGTGGTACATTTCTTTCAGCATACCTGTTTCTGCGCTAATTTCCTATTCCACACATATTTTCGTACAAGTGTGAACACACAGAACTTCTTCAAGTTTGAGAAAAATACAAGCAAGGGGCACGTTCAGTAGCTACTTGCAGCAGGATGCAAGAAACTGTTTCCAGAACATGCGGAAACTGCATCTGGAAGTTGATAGAACTTGCAGAAGTCGACTCGCTGGGGGTGTTTCCACGCCAGAAAACTTGCGAAAGTAGCTGCTGCAAACGACTTGCTAAGGTTTACTTGCTTGTGGTCACACTCCTGAAGTGAGCTTTCTTGGGATTATTGACGTCTATATTGAAGCGGCTGCCTGTTCTCATTTTTCAACACTTCCGAGACAGTCTCTCAAGGGTCAAACAAACCTATGACTATCTGTGCTGTGCCTGTTTGCATACGCGCAGTATCCCATCTTAGTCCTGTTCGTTATGAGTTGCACACACTTTATTAATATTCTATATTGGAACGCTACATTGTTTTGCTCTGTAGACTTATTCCATTTCCCCAGTCTCTTATCAATCAGTCGAAGCCTGCCATTTGTTTCACCTACGACTGAACCTTTATGCAAAAGATACTCTGAAAAATTTTAGAATGCCATGGTTCCAAAAACAAATAAAATTTGTTTATATTTGACAGCTACTTACTAATGTTTTACGAGGTGATAGCTGTGTAGTTTGTTTGTTTGATTTTCTCTAATAGTTTGTTAATTATCAATTCTCTGTAAGTTTAACAACAACGTCCACAAACTTACAAGAAACATCTGGTGCGATCAAAGCAATGCAAAGCAAAGCAAACATCTCTCCGGGCACCATGTTTCACCGCAGCAGAATATTCTGTACCAGTGTTGCAAAATTCTCTGCCTGTCAGACAGGTTGGTACGGCTTCGAACGAGAGTAGACGCCTTGTGAGAGACTGTCTACGACCAGCTTATGTAAACTTTGCTAAATTACGGATGCAGCGCCACCAACATTTCTGAGGAAATTGGCTGCAGAAGTGGAGGAGAGGGAACAGGAAACTGATCCCAGCCATCACTTGTTTAGACACGTGCTTCAACGACCAAGTTTCGGATCAAGGAAGAGCCTCATGCAGACACCTACAGCAATGGCTTCACCTACCGCAGCTCACCGAGGCGAACTTTGGCGAATTTCTTCGCCTCAGGCACACCGAACGAATGTGAAAGACGAACCAGCAGGAGGATTACACCCACCTTATGTAAGGAGGAAGATGCTAAAGAGACTAAGAACTAAGGTATCATAATGCAGAGTCAGCTTCGGAAATGGGACTTCAGCAGCCATGATGAAATTTGCCATTGAGGTGACCTGCAGACCAACAGCATCTGCTAATCTGCAGGAATTTTCTAGATAGACGTACTACAGGTGATCTTGCTGCAGTTAACAAACCAACAGTAAAAACCGCCGAATTCTGGGCTCTCCACAGAATGTGAACAGAATGATCTTGCTCTTGTTTTTACTTCTTCCTGTCTATATTTTAAATTCTTGTATTTTCATTGATATTAATTTCTGTCTTTATTTCATTGATACTTTCTACGTCATTAATATCTCTGTGTTAATTATGCTCTACTAGATTTATAATAATTTAATGACCTTAACACATAACACAACTAAATAAATAATATAATTGCGTAGGCTTCCGCGGCCAGAGGCAGTCGACATAAAACTTTTCTGGGTTTGGTACCGCGTCATAATGTAAAATGTTTTTCTCCAGCAGCAGTAGTTTTTACATTATGACGCGGTACCAAACCCAGAAAGCTTTTATGTCGACTAAGTAAATAATCATTCAAAATTTTTGTAAGCACCAAAAAATGAATTTGACTAGGGAACATTTCCGGGTTAACATTTTTTACTACTTTAATAAGTAGTTAACGCCTAAATAATGTGAATATCGGCTTGTAAACACACTTAGCGAAGAAGCCCAGTCGAAGGTAACAATTTATAACTGGTACAGCGTATTTAAAATAAATCGGTGTTTTCGTAGTGACGAATTTTGTGAAGGGCGCCGAAGGACTGCTTTCACTGACGAAAATATTCCCACTGTTCGAGCAGTACTTTCTTCAAGTCGAAATCTTATGAATTTATTCGGGTAACATTGGGCACTGGTATGAGTCAAATACCAAATATTTTACATCAACAGTCAGACGTGAAAAAACTTTCTTTCGATTGATTCTGTATAAAGTTACTCGCGATCAAAAACAATATGCAGTGACTGGTACAGAGCAACTCTGAAAAAATTCTAAGGCGGCTCTTCAAATTTGGTTTGGAATATCGTCACAGGTAATGTAACTTGGATTTATTGTTATGAGCCCGAGAAGAAAAGCCAATTAGCTCCCTGCTCATCCAAGCACAACCTACTAACCTTGCAAAAGTTAGATGAATTAGCAATGCTGGTAAGAAAAGTTTGCTAGTTTGTTTCTAACACTGGTTATGTCGTTAATATAGCATTAGAAGCTAGGCGTATCTTTGCTGACAATTGGTACAGAAATGTCTCTTTACCGGAAATTTTTGAAAAAGTTCGAGAAAAATGCTCAAAATGAAAATAATGTTACATCACGACAACGCATCGTCACATAAAATAAAGGTAACACCTGAGTATCTGAATCTCCATCTACATCTACATACATACTCCGCAAGACACCGTACGGTGCTTCGCGGAGGATACGTTATACCATTACTAGTCTTTTCCTTTCCTATTCTACACGCAACCAGAACTTTCGTACTAGCCCTAATTTTTCTTACCATGTTTTCGTGGTCCTTAAGCAGAATGTACGTTTATGACGGTAGAAACGGTTTGCAGTCAGCTTAAAACGTCGGTTCTCAAAATTTTCTCAATAGTGTTCAGTGAAAAGAACGTCGTGTTCTCCCAGGGATTCCTATTTGAGTTACCGAAGCATCTCCATCATACTCGCGTGTTGTTCGAACCTACCGCTAACAAATACAGCAACCCACCTCTGAATTGCTTCGATGTCTTCCCTTAATCCGATCTGATGGAGATCCCAACCACTCGAGCAGTACTTAGGAATGGGTCGCTATTAGATATGCTACACTTTCCTAAAATTCTCCCAAGGAAACGAAGTCGAAACATTTACCTACCCTAGTACCGCCCTTGCGTACTCGTTCCATTGCAAATCGGTTTGCAGCGTTACACCTATATATTTAAACGACGTGAGTTTCTCAAGCAGCACACTACCAGTGCTGTGTTGTAACATAATAGGATCTTTTTTTCCTACTTGTCAGCATTTAAAATACATTTTCTACACTTGGAGCAAGCTGACATTCATCACACCAATTAGAAATTTTGTTTAAGTCATCCTGGATCCTTCTACAGTCACCGGCCGGTGTGACCGAGCGGTTCTAGGTGCTTCAGTCCGCAACGGCGTGACTGCTACGGTCGCAGGTTCGAATCCTGCTTCGGGCATGGATGTGTGTGATGTCCTTAGGTTAGTTAGGCTTAAGTAGTTCTAAGTTCTAGGGTACTGATGACCTCAGCAGTCCCATAGTGCTCAGAGCCATTTGAACCATTTGAACCTTCTACAGTCACTCAACGACCATACTTTCCGCTACACCACTGCGTCATCAGAAAACAGCTGCAAATTCCTGCTCATCCTGCCAGTCAAATCATTCATGTATAAAAAACAGTAAGTCCTGTGACACTTTCCTGGCACACTGCTGACAATACCGTTGTCTCTGATGAACACTTCTTGTTGAGGACGACGAGGAATATCACATAAGAAATCTTCACTCACTCACATATCTGGGAATCTAATTTGTATGCTCAGACCTTCTTTAACACTCTGTAGTGATGCAACAAGACAAACGCTTTCAGGAAAGTTAGGAATATGGAATCCATCTGTTGCCCTTGTTCCATGGTTCGCAGGATATTGGCCGAGGAAAGGGCAAGCCAAGTTCCACACGAGTGGAACTTGCTGATCAGTGTGGGATCCGTACCAGATCGGGTTGACGGAGGAGATAGAGAAGATCCAAAGAAGAGCGGCGCGTTTCGTCACATGGTTATTTGGTAACCGTGACAGCGTTACGGAGATGTTTAACAAACTCAAGTGGCAGACTCTGCAAGAGAGGCGCTCTGCATCGCGGTGTAGCTTGCACGTCAGGTTTCGAGAGGGTGCGTTTCTGGATGAGGTATCGAATATATTGCTTCCCCCTACTTATACCTCTCGAGGAGATCACGAATGTAAAATTAGAGAGATTAGAGCACGCACGGAGGCTTTCAGACAGTCGTTCTTCCCGCGGACCATACGCGACTGGAACAGGAAAGGGAGGTAATGACAGTGGCACGTAAAGTGCCCTCCGCCACACACCGTTGGGTGGCTTGCGGAGTATAAATGTAGATGTAGATGTAGATGTAGAGTGATGCTCTCCAAATTCGTGCTGATTTGTGGAGAGAAGATTTGCTGTCCCACGGAAATTTACTGCATCCGAACGTAGAATATGTTCAATTATTCTTCAGCAAACAGACGTTGAGGATATTTGTCTGTAATTTTACTGGCTTATTCTTTTAACATTCTCGTATACAGAAGTCACCTGCGCTTTTTTCCAGTCGCTAGGAACTTTGCCCTGAAGGTCAGCACTCTATAGGTGCAGAAACGAGTCTCTGAAATAGAAAAAAAGCTTTAAAAGTCAAAACCGTCGATCTATTCGAGAGCACAGAGTACAAGTGGGTGCGCCCTCGGGCTGCAGAACATACAACCAGCCGGACAGGTAGGTCATGGTAGGTGTCTTTTGGTAGCGGAACGAAGTCCGAGAACCATCAGGAGACAGAGGACAGGAAAGACATCATGCTTCGCTGATTGCTAGGACCAGAAAGGGCCTGCCCTCATCGCGTTCCGCAGCCAGCTCCTGATACCTGTTCCACACTGAAAGGTGGCTACACTGAGTCACAGCGCCAGAGATTGCGCCAAAGATTATTATTCCGCCGCCTCCACTGGGGCAGTAGTAGTTCAGAGGATGTCGAGAGCAGTCGTTGTTCTGTTGGGCGAGAGAGTAGACGATCTGAGTGTTGACTGACATGTTGTACTGTTCGGTTGGTGTAATGTATAGCCGCGCGGGATTAGCCGAGCGGTCAATGGCGCTGCAGTCATGGACTGTGGGGCTGGTCCCGGCGGAGGTTCGAGTCCTCCCTCGGACATGGGTGTGTGTGTTTGTCCTTAGGATAATTTAGTTAAGTAGTGTATAAGCTTAGGGACTGATAACCTTAGCAGTTAAGTCCCATAAGATGTCACACACATTTTGTAATGTATAGATGGAAGAAGATGCAATTGTCAGAATATATTTGAGAAAGGAGATGGGCATTTGATTTATGATGCTGGTGGAATGGAATATTTTCGTCAATATATAATGAGGTAAAAAGATATTGCGGTTTTCTTTAATAACAATCCCTCTTGCTCACAGGTACAGTCAACAAAGCATCTGGTTCGTGTTCATTTATTAGACTTGTAATTCTGGTTTCTATGTGCATTTATAGTATTTCTGGTTTAACAATTAATGCATTCTAAATGGTGTTTAAAATATTTTGTCGTATTGAGAAAGAACCGAGCCAGATACATGTACGTTGGATCACACTACCACACACAGAACAGTTACACTTGTGCTTTGTTGTTTCGTAGCTTTTATAGTTGCAAGGGACTTAAATAATCTATTGTCTCAGTGGAAATTCCTTGTCATTCTTTATTTTTATTTTATGCAGTCAGATTGCGTGCTAATAATAGTCAGGGCCAACCGGTTACGAGACTCCGTAACCGGTCACACAGCTAGTAAAATTATTGCATTTATTCATTAACATCAGTCTTTTCTTTTTTAAATTATCCCCCATGCAACACTCGTCACTGACCACTCACACACAGAGCGGAGGCACTTTGTCTGTAAGCGCTCTTTAGCAGTACAAAGTTTTATGCTAAGATGAGGATTCCTCCCGGCATTTACGCCAAAACAATTGGTACTTGCGTACCGAAAGTGAACTTAGATGAAGAAATTAAATTATCAATAAACATTCCCGATGCAACCTAGACTGGCAAGGTAACCTTCACAACACCATAGACCCTTCACCATACAGTTCTGACCTAGCACCTTTCTTCTTTTTTTCCAAAAATGAATAGAATCACTTTTCTTCATTAGATGAAGCAGTGGAACATTACAAAAACATGGTTTCTGAAGTACCTCAGAAAGCATGGCGTCATTTGCTTTAAGGATTAGTTTCATAGAATACAAAAACATATTGATGTGTAACGGGAATATTTTGAGAAAGAATAAAATCATTAAAAGTTCTTTTAGAAATATTCTTTACGTTTTAAAAATTCTCAGTCTTCCCCTCGTATCCTCTCAAATTTTCATACATAGGTATTTCCATCAATTGTCTGACCCCAGTTGTGACTCATTGATATTGTAGTCATAGGATACGAAGTTCGTGCAATTCGTGAAATACTGTACACGTTTTACAATTCCGAAAATTTTAAAAAAAGTGGCCAGTCTTTGTACTAATTTGAATCCTTGTCATACTCTTACTCAACATTTGTGTAGTCTTCTCCATACGTTGATACCTGCATCACATCTGAAAAGCTGACATTACTGTGGGTGTGTATGTATGTGTGTGTGTGTGTGAATTCCTAAGGGACCAAACTGCTGAGGTCATCGGTCCCTAGACTTAGACACTACTAAAATAACTTATGCTAAGAACAACACACACACACACACACACACACACACACACACACACACACACACACACATGCCCGAGGGAGAACTCGAACCTCCGGCGGGAGGGTCTGACATTACTATCAATATTGTGTGACAGGCAGTTAATAGACAAATTAACATCAAATTTCCAAACACACTCCCCTGGGGCACTTCTGACGTTACTTCTGCATCTGTCGATGGCCCTTTGAACCTAATTATATAAGTACTTAATCTAGATTTCGAATAGATTGTATTGGCTAGGACACTATTTCGTACTGAGCTCAATGACGGCTAGAAATCATACATTCGCGATTATCTCACAAACGGATTATTTGCGTTCCATGTTTACCGGAACATTTTTGCTTATATTAAAGCATTTTACCTATTAATTATGATTCACCCTGTATGTATCAAGACAATTAGTTTTAATAAGAGGGATACGAAGAGGTCGATAGGGGTCAAAGCAGTAAACACACAATGACATAAAATGGCACGAGTGAAAACCAGTCAGAGAAATTGAACCTGTCACTAAATACATGGTGTACCAGAGTGCGGTAAGAACCGGCATTCGCTGTATTTCGTGAGTAGTCGGCTTAACAATTATGTTCTTTTCATTTCATTTCTACGAACACCTATTTCAATATTTTCGACCCTCCCCAAAAATCCGTCCTCCAGTACCGCTATTCCCACATACCCAGTGGCAGAATCTTGAAACCTTGCTATAGTTTCCTTTATTTGTGAAAATAATAAATAAACAAATATAACTGTGGGAGGTTTCGCAAATGTGTGACTCTCGGTGATAAAGTTTGATTATTGTCGATCTATGGGGTGGTCACACTCCAGTATCATTTACACTCTGTAGCAACACCATCTGAAATTCATGAAAATAGAACTTATCTTACAGTCAAACATCTAGTTACGGCGTAGTTGCGAAATTATATAAATGTAATCATTATATAAGAATGAATGGTATAAATTCCAGAGTGTTAATCAAGTAAGCCAAACAGATACTTTTAAGTTTCAAAAGAAGTCAGGTTCATTTAAACCTATTCGAAAAGATCCTCGAATGGTGATCTCCGCTAAATGATAACCTCAACTGCAAGTTTCATGAAATGTGCGAACTGTACCTGCAGCTTCGCCAAGTTTAGTGCATTATCACAAACAAGCTTAATATTTAAGGCCCTACTCTAACTGGTAAAACTTCAGCGCTCCATCATCCTGTAAAACCAGTTACTTGAAACTGGTGGAAAAAAACTTCAATTTCAAACTCCTCCTCGTAAAATTTAAAGTGCCGTAACTGTCAGCCAAATTCTGTTACCAAACTCGCCGAAATCTAACTAAATCTTTCCAGTTATTGAAGTATTTCACACACGCGGATGACTCGCCGCCCAGAATCAGTCACTAGGAAGTCCACATCGCCAGTTGACACAGGGTCCTTCCGTACTGCCAATAAAACGCGTAAGACCGCGAGCTCTTCCCTTCTGCGCCCTTTATCATCTCTGTTTTCCCGGAGTCTTCCATTTCAACCTGCAGTGTAAAAAAGTGGATCGCCGTTTTTTTAACAGATTTGTAGTATACTTGTAGTTAGTGAGAGGAAAAACTCTCTTGGGTTCTTATCAGACCTCGCAAGACACTATAAAGTTACACAGGACATAAAAAATTAATTAAATTACAAAACACAAGCTTATGCACGCAATAATAAATACGCAAATATATGTTAAAATACACGTGATACATTGAGACTGGTATATTCATTTGAATTGGCCGGCCGGTGTGGCCGTGCGGTTTAGGCGCTTCAGTCTGGAACCGCGTGACCGCTACGGTCGCAGGTTCGAATCCTGCCTCGGGCATGGATGTGTGTGATGTCCTTAGGTTAGTTAGGTTTAAGTAGTTCTAAGTTCTAGGAGACTGATGACCACAGATGTTAAGTCCCATAGTGCTCAGAGCCATTTGAACCATTTTTGAACCATTTGAATTTTTTCATGACGATTATATCAGGTTTTACAGTAGAGACACCCGGTTCAAATGACTTGTGTCTTTATTAATCGTCAGCATAATTAACTACGTAAGTTATCACTAAATCAAATATAACACTACAAAGTTCTTATACTGCCTAACTTACTTCAAGTTCTGGTATATTCAGTATTATTTCACCAAGCTTTAACTTCAGTTGTCCAACTATCAATTGAATTACTGTTTGTGCCGATTTCTCAATGCACTAAATATTTATTAATTTTTACGTACTTGCTGGGAATATTCATTTGCGTGGCACCTCTATATAGAAAAGGTAACATCCTGACTGACTTCACTCATCATCTCCCAGCCCCAACCGCAAAGGATAGACAGTTAAAATTTAAAAAGAGTGTTTTAGACGACGTTTGAGAAACGACCTTTCGAATTCCACCGATAAGACGGTGAAAAGAGGTTGGAAGGTTTTTTGAAAACATGTCGCTGTTAAGGCAATCCTGAAGCTAGAATTACAAAAATTGGTAGGTTTCAGCACTTTACGAAATTTAACTCCTATGGGGGTGAAGTAGTGGGTGAAAGTTTTTTCCAAAAAAGAAGCATTATTAAAGAACTACTAAGGCATTTTAAAACTACATCTGTGGCTACTAGTATTTGACTTCTCAGTTTTAAATAGAAAAAAAAACATGTTTCAGTGTTTTTGGAAATTCAACTCCTTAGAGGTTAGGCATGATTAATTCACTGACTGCTCAGCACCCATCACAAATTAGTAAGGATAGAAACTTGATATCTCGAGAAGGTGTTGATCTTATACTGTTGTTGTTGTTGTCTTCAGTCCTGAGACTGGTTTGATGCAGCTCTCCATGCTATTCTATCCTGTGCAAGCTTCTTCATCTCCCAGTACCTACTGCAGCCTACATCCTTTTGTATCTGCATTGTATATTCATCTCTTGGTCTCCCTCTACGATTTTTACCCTCCACGCTGCCCTCCAATACTAAATTGGTGATCCCTCGACGTCTCAGAACATGTCATACCAACCGATCCCTTCCTCTAGTCAAGTTGTGCCACAAACTCCTCTTCTCCCCAATTCTGTTCAATACCTCTTCATTAGTTATGCGATCTACCCATCTAATCTTCAGCATTCTTCTGTAGCACCACATTTCGAAAGCTTCTATTCTCTTCTTGTCCAAACTATTTATCGTCCATGTTTCACTTCCTTACATGGCTACACTCCATACAAATACATTCAGAAAAGACTTCCTGACACTTAAATCTATACTCGATGTTAACAAACTTCTCTTCTTCAGATACGCTTTCCTTGCCATTGCCAGTCGACATTTTATATCCTCTCTACTTCGACCATCATCAGTTATTTTGCTCCCCAAATAGCAAAACTCCTTTACTACTTTAAGTGTCTCATTTCCTAATCTATTTCCCTCAGCATCACCCGACTTAATTCGACAACATTCCATTATCCTCGTTTGGCTTTTGTTGATGTTCATCTTATATCCTCCTTTCAAGACACTGTCCATTCCGTTCAACTGCTCTTCCAAGTCCTTTGCTGTCTCTGACAGAATTACAATGTCATCGGCGAACCTCAATGTTTTTATTTCTTCTCCATGGACTTTAATACCTACTCCAAATTTTTCTTTCGTTTCCTTTACTGCTTGCTCAATATACAGATTGAATAACATCGGGGAGAGGCTACAACTCTGTCTCACTCCCTTCCCAACCGCTGCTTCCCTCTCATGCCCCTCGACTCTTATAACTGCCATCTGGTTTCTGTACAAATTGTAAATAGCCTATCGCTCCCTGTATTTTACCCCTGCCCCCTTTAGACTTTGAAAGAGAGTATTCCAGTCAACATTGTCAAAAGCTTTCTCTAAGTCTACAAATGCTAGAAAAGTAGGTTTGCCTTTCCTTAATCTATTTTCTAAGATAAGTCGTAGGGTCAGTATTGCCTCACGTGTTCCAACATTTCTACGAAATCCAAACTGATCTTCCCCAAGGTCGGCTTCTACCAGTTTTTCTATTCGTTTGTAAAGAATTCGCGTTAGTATTTTGCAGCTGTGACTTATTAAACTGATAGTTCGGTAATTTTCACATCTGTCAACACCTGATTTCTTTGGGATTGGAATGATTATATTCTTCTTGAAGTCTGAGGGTATTTCGTCTGTCTCATACATCTTGCTCACCAGATGTAGAGTTTTGTCAGGACTGGCTCTCCCAAGGCCGTCAGTAGTTCCAATTGAATGTTGTCTACTCCCGGGGCCTTGTTTCGACTCAGGTCGTTCAATGCTCTGTCAAACTCTTCACGCAGTATCGTATCTCCCATTTTCTCTTCATCTACATCCTCTTCCATTTACATAATATTGTCCTCAAGTACATCGCCCTTGTATAGACCCTTTATATACTCCTTCCACCTTTCTGCTTTCCCTTCTTTGCTTGGAACTGGGTTTCTATCTGAACTCATGATATTCATACAAGTGGTTCTCTTTTCTCTAGAGATCTCTTTAATTTTCGTGTAGGCAGTATATATCTTACCCCTAGTGAGATAAGCCTCTACATCCTTACATTTGTCCTCTAGCCATCCCTGCTTAGCCTTTTTGCACTACCTGTCGATCTCATTTTTGAGACGTTTGTATTCCCTTTTGCCTGCTTCATTTACTGCGTTTTTATATTTTCTCCTTTCATTAATTAAATTCAATATTTCTTCTGTTACCCAAGAATTTCTACAAGCCCTCGTCTTTTTACCTACTTGATGCGTTGCTGACTTCACTACTTCATCCCTCAGACCTACCCATTCTTCTTCTACTGTATTTCTTTCCCACATTCCTGTCAATTGTTCCCTTATGCTCTCCCTGAAACTCTGTACAACCTGTGGTTTAGTCAGTTTATCCCATCTCCTTAAATTCCCACCTTTTTGCAGTTTCTTCAGTTTTAACCTACAGTTCTTAACCAATAGATTGTGGTCAGAGTCCACATCTGCCCCTGGAAGTGTCTTAGAATTTAAAACCTGGTTCCTAAATCTCTGTCTTACCATTATATAATCTATCTGATACCTTTTAGTATCTCCAGGGTTCTTCCATGTATACAACCTTCTATCATGATTCTTTACAGACGAATAGAAAAACTGGTAGAATCCGACCTCGGGAAAGATCAGTTTGGATTCCGTAGAAATGTTGGAACACGTGAGGCAACACTGACCCTACGACTTATCTTAGAAAATAGATTACGGTAAGGCAAACCTACATTTCTAGCATTTGTAGACTTAGAGAAAACTTTCGACAATGTTGACTGAAATACTCTCTTTCAAATTCTAAATGGGGCAGGGGTAAAATACAGGGAGCGATAGGCTATTTACAATTTGTACAGAAACCCGATAGGAGTCGATGGACGTGTAAGGGAAGCAGTGGTTGGGAAGGGAGTGAGACAGGGTTTTAGCCTCTCCCCGATGCTATTCAATCTGTATATATTGAGCAAGCAGTAAAGGAAACAAAAGAAACGTTTGGAGAAGAAATGAAAAGTTTGAGGTTCACCGATGACATTGTAATTCTGTCAGATACGACAAAGGACTTGGAAGATCAGTTGAACGGAATGGACAGTGTCTTGTAAGGAGGGTATAAGATGAACATCAACATAAGCAAAACGATGATAATGGAATGCAGTCGAATTATGTCGAGTGATGCTGAGGGAATTAGATTAGGAAATGAGACACTTAAAGTAGTAAAGGAGTTTTGCTATTTGGGGAGCAAAATAACTGATGATGGTTGAAGTAGAGAAGATATAAAATGTAGACTGTCAATGGCAAGGAAAGCGTTTCTGAAGAAGAGAAATTTGTTAACATCGAGTATAGATGTATTCCCGACGGAGGACTCGAACCTCGGGCGGAGGGAGCCGTGCGGACCGTGACAAGATGCCCCTGACCGCGCGGCTACCCCGTGCGGCAACCAACCCGGCATTTGCGTGGAGCGATTTAGGGATATCACGGAAAACTTAAATCAGGATTGTCGGACGCGGAATTGAACCGTCGTCCTCCAGAATGCGAGTCCAGTGTGCTAACCACTGCGCCACCCCGCTCGGTCCTGGCAGGGAAGGAACAGGCCGCAAGTAGGAGAAGACCAGTACCACTGTTTTTCCCGAGTATGCAGAGGGGAGAAAGCTTCGTAACCATGCTTCCTTTCTGAATACGGCTCGTAATGGCGGATTGGATGAAGGCAAAAAAATATGGCGAAACATTATATTAGCAAAATTCAGAGAATTGTTTTAGAAAGGCTATACACAGTAAACAGCTATACCAAAGTAGTCACGACATTGCTGTAAAATCTATCAATGTAGCATTATTATTGTTACTATTATAATTACTGTTGTTGTTGTTATTGTTGTTATTATTACTACTATGTAAGCTACTAGCTTAGCGTTCGCTGATTCGCTCGCATAGACCATATGGTCTGCACATATTTTTTTTATTTTGCTTTAGTACAGTTTGTATATTCAAAATTGCACCATCTTCTGGACATTCCACGTCAATTAACGCCATAGAAGCATAATCTTTTCCGAATGTACTTCTGACCAAAAAGCGATTCTGCTGGCTGGAGTCTGATGTCTTTGTTAATCCTACCTTTTGAGTTATTGTCGTGATATTTCCATAAAATCTTTCATCTCCTAACAAATATTTCTTTAGAAGTTAAATACCAGTTCTGAAAGATTTAGCTTTAATATGTTTTAATATAATGAAATATTTTCATAAAAATGTTCATTCCCCATTTCACTCCCTTAGAGGTTGAATTTTTAACTGGGAAGTCAAATACTAATTTTCATAGATGTAGCTTTAAAAATGCTTTAATAGCACGTTGATTTATTTTCAGAATAAACCTTTCACCCACTATTTTAGCCCTTAGCGGGTGAATTATAAAAATTCTGAGTCACATATTTCTTATTTCTGACCGATAAATCAAATACCTATTTTCGTAGTTCTATCTACAAAACTGCCTTAATAACGACGTATTTTCAAAAAGACCTTCCATTCCTTACTTCGACCCGTTAGCAATGGAATTCCTAAGAATCTCTTACTAAATCATGAGTACAGTATAAGATCCTTCCTCCATGAACCATGGACCTTGCCGTTGGTGAGGAGGCTTGCGTGCCTCAGCGATACAGATGGCCGTACCGTAGGTGCAACCACAACGGAGGGGTATCCGTTGAGAGGCCAGACAAACGTGTGGTTCCTGAAGAGGGGCAGCAGCCTTTTCAGTATTTACAGGGGCAACAGTCTGGATGATTAACTGATCTGGCCTTGCAACACTAACCAAAACGGCCTTGCTGTGCTGGTACTGCGAACGGCTTAAAGCAAGGGGAATACTACAGCCGTAATTTTTCCCGAGGGCATGCAGCTTTACTGTATGGTTAAATGATGATGGCGTCCTCTTGGGTAAAATATTACGGAGGTAAAATAGTCCCCCATTCGGATCTCCGGACGGGGACTACTCAAGAGGACGTCGTTATCAAGAGAAAGAAAACTGGCATTCTACGGGTCGGAGCGTGGAATGTCAGATCCCTTAATCGGGCAGGTAGGTTAGAAAATTTAAAAAGGGAAATGGATAGGTTAACGTTAGATATAGTTGGAATCAGTGAAGTTCGGTGGCAGGAGGAACAAGACTTCTAGTCAGGCGAATACAGGGTTATAAATACAAAATCAAATAGGGGTAATGCAGGAGTAGGTTTAATAATGAATAAAAAATAGGAGGGCACGTAAGCTACTACCAACAGCATAGTGAACGCATTATTGTGGCCAAGATAGATACGAAGCCCATGCCTACTACAGTAGTACAAGGTTATATGCCAACTAGCTCTGCAGATGATGAAGAAATTGATGAAATGTATGATGA
Organism: Schistocerca cancellata; assembly: GCF_023864275.1. Taxonomy (NCBI): domain Eukaryota; kingdom Metazoa; phylum Arthropoda; class Insecta; order Orthoptera; family Acrididae; genus Schistocerca; species Schistocerca cancellata. Next base: position 922,298,442 of record NC_064627.1, on the reverse strand, counting down.
GATAAAAGAAATTATTCAGGTAGTGAAGGAAGGCGAAAATTTAATAGTCATGGGTGACTGGAATTCGAGAGTAGGAAAAGGGAGTGAAGGAAATATAGTGGGTGAATATGGATTGGGGGAGGGAAATGAAAGAGGAAGCCGTCTGGTAGAATTTTGCACAGAGCATGACTTAATCATAGCTAACACTTGGTTCAAGAATCATGAAAGAAGGTTGTATACATGGAAGAATCCTGGAGATTCTAGAAGGTATCAGATAGATTATATAATGGTAAGACAAGGATTTAGGAACCAGGTTTTAAATTCTAAGACACTTCCAGGGGCAGATGTGGACTCTGACCACAATCTATTGGTTAAGAACTGTAGGTTAAAACTGAAGAAACTGCAAAAAGGTGGGAATTTAAGGAGATGGGATAAACTGACTAAACCACAGGTTGTACAGAGTTTCAGGGAGAGCATAAGGGAACAATTGACAGGAATGTGGGAAAGAAATACAGTAGAAGAAGAATGGGTAGGTCTGAGGGATGAAGTAGTGAAGTCAGCAACGCATCAAGTAGGTAAAAAGACGAGGGCTTGTAGAAATTCTTGGGTAACAGAAGAAATATTGAATTTAATTAATGAAAGGAGAAAATACAAAAATGCAGAAAATGAAGAACGCAAAAAGGAATACAAACGTCTCAAAAATGAGATCGACAGGAAGTGCAAAATGGCTAAGCAGGGATGGTTAGAGGACAAATGTAAGGATGTAGAGGCTTATCTCACTACGGGTAAGATAGATACTACCTACAGGAAAATTAAAGACACCCTTGGAGAAAAGAGAACAACTTGTATGAATATCAAGAGCTCAGATAGAAACCCAGTTCTAAGCAAAGAAGGGAAAGCAGAAAGGTGGAAGGAATATGTAGAGGGCCTATTCAAGGGCGATGTTCTTGAGGACAATATTATGGAAATGGAAGAGGATGTAGATGAAGATGAAATGGGAGATACGATACTGCGTGAAGAGTTTGACAGAGCACTGAAAGAACTGAGTCGAAACAAGGCCCCCGGAGTAGACAACATTCCATTACAACTACTGACAGCATGGGGAGAGCAAGTCCTGACAATACTCTACCGTCTGGAGAGCAAGATATATGCGACAGGCGAAATACCCTCAGACCTCAAGAAGAATATAATAATTCCAATCCCAAAGAAATCAGGTGTTGACAGATGTGAAAATTACCGAACTATCAGTTTAATAAGTCACAGCTGCAAAATACTAACGCGAATTCTTTACAGTTGTTATTGTTGTCTCCAGTCCTGACACTGGTTTGATGCAGCTCTCCATGCTACTCTATCCTGTGCAAGCTTCTTCATCTCCCAGTACCTACTGCAACCTACATCCTGCTGAATCTGCTTAGTGTATTCATCTCTTGGTCACCCCCTACGATTTTTTCCCTCCACGCTGCCTTCCAATACTAAATGGGTGATCCCTTGATGCCTCAGAACATGTCCTACAAACCGATCCCTTCTTCTGGTCAAGTTGTGCCACAAACTTCTCTTCTCCCCAATCCTATTCAATACTTCATTAGTTATGTGATCTACCCATCTAATCTTCAGCATTCTTCTGTAGCACCACATTTCAAAAGCTTCTATTCTCTTCTTGTCCAAACTATTTACCGTCCATGTTTCACTTCCATACATGGCTACACTCCATACAAATACTTTCAGAAATGACTTCCTGACGCTTAAATCTATACTCGATGTTAACAAATTTCTCTTCTTCAGAAACGCTTTCCTTGCCATTGCCAGTCTACATTTTATATCCTCTGTACTTCGACCATCATCAGTTATTTTGCTCCCCAAATAGCAAAACTCCATTACTACTTTAAGTGTCTCATTTCCTAATCTAATACCCTCAGCATCACCCGACTTAACTTGACTACATTCCATTATCCTCGTTTTGCTTCTGTTGATGTTCATCTTATATCCTCCCTTCAAGACACCATCCATTCCGTTCAACTGCTCTTCCAAGTCCTTTTCTGTCTCTGACAGAATTACAATGTCATCGGCGAACCTCAAAGTTTTTATTTCTTCTCCATGGATTTTAATACCTACTCCAAATTTTTCTTTTCTTTCCTTTACTGCTTGCTCAATATACAGATTGAATAAACTTGGGGAGAGGCTGCAACCCTGTCTCACTCCCTTCCCAACCGCTGCTTCCCTATCATGCCCCTCGACTCTTATAACTGCCATCTGGTTCCTGTACAAATTGTAAATAGCCTTTCGCTCCCTGTATTTTACCCCTGCCACCTTTAGAATTTGAAAGAGAGTATTCCAGTCAACATTGTCAAAAGCTTTCTCTAAGTCTACAAATGCTGGAAACGTAGGTTTGCCTTTCCTTAATCTTTCTTCTAAGATAAGTCGTAAGGTCAGTATTGCCTCACGTGTTCCAACATTTCTACGGAATCCAAACTGATCTTCCCCGAGGTCGGCTTCTACTAGTTTTTCCATTCGTCTGTAAAGAATTCGTGTTAGTATTTTGCAGCTGTGGCTTATTAAACTGATTGTTCGGTAATTTTCACATCTGTCAACACCTGCTTTCTTTGGGATTGGAATGATTATATTCTTCTTGAAGTCTGAGGGTATTTCGCTCGTTTCATACATCTTGCTCACCAGATGGTAGAGTTTTGTCAGGACTGGCTCTCCCAAGGCCGTCAGTAGTTCTACTGGAATGTTGTCTACTCCGGGGGCCTTGTTTCGACTCAGGTCTTTCAGTGCTCTGTCAAACTCTTCACGCAGTATCGTATCTCCCATTTCATCTTCATCTACATCCTCTTCCATTTCCATAATATTGTCCTCAAGTACATCGCCCTTGTATAGACCCTCTATATACTCCTTCCACCTTTCTGCTTTCCCTTCTTTGCTTAGAACTGGGTTTCCATCTGAGCTCTTGATGTTCATACAAGTGGTTCTCTTATCTCCAAAGGTCTTTTTAGTTTTCCTGTAGGCAGTATCTATCTTACCCCTAGTGAGATAAGCCTCTACATCCTTACATTTGTCCTCTAGCCATCGCTGCTTAGCCATTCTGCACTTCCTGTCGATCTCATTTTTGAGACGTTTGTATTCCTTTTTGCCTGCTTCATTTACTGCATTTTTATATTTTCTCCTTTCATCAATTAAATTCAATATTTCTTCTGTTTCCCAAGGATTTCTACTAGCCCTCGTCATTTTACCTACTTGATCCTCTGCTGCCTTCACTACTTCATCCCTCAAAGCTACCCATTCTTCTTCTGCTGTATTTCTTTCCCCCATTCCTATCAATTGTTCCCTTATGCTTTCCCTGAAACTCTGTACAACCTCTGGTTCTTTCACTTTATCCAGGTCCCATCTCCTTAAATTCCCACCTTTTTGCAGTTTCTTCAGTTTTAATCTACAGGTCATAACCAGTAGATTGTGGTCAGAGTCCACATCTGCCCCTGGAAATGTCTTACAATTTAAAACCTGGTTCCTAAATCTCTGTCTTACCATTATATAATCTATCTGATACCTTTTAGTATCTCCAGGGTTCTTCCATGTATACAACCTTCTATCATGATTCTTTACAGACGAATAGAAAAACTGGTAGAATCCGACCTCGGGAAAGATCAGTTTGGATTCCGTAGAAATGTTGGAACACGTGAGGCAACACTGACCCTACGACTTATCTTAGAAAATAGATTACGGTAAGGCAAACCTACATTTCTAGCATTTGTAGACTTAGAGAAAACTTTCGACAATGTTGACTGAAATACTCTCTTTCAAATTCTAAATGGGGCAGGGGTAAAATACAGGGAGCGATAGGCTATTTACAATTTGTACAGAAACCCGATAGGAGTCGATGGACGTGTAAGGGAAGCAGTGGTTGGGAAGGGAGTGAGACAGGGTTTTAGCCTCTCCCCGATGCTATTCAATCTGTATATATTGAGCAAGCAGTAAAGGAAACAAAAGAAACGTTTGGAGAAGAAATGAAAAGTTTGAGGTTCACCGATGACATTGTAATTCTGTCAGATACGACAAAGGACTTGGAAGATCAGTTGAACGGAATGGACAGTGTCTTGTAAGGAGGGTATAAGATGAACATCAACATAAGCAAAACGATGATAATGGAATGCAGTCGAATTATGTCGAGTGATGCTGAGGGAATTAGATTAGGAAATGAGACACTTAAAGTAGTAAAGGAGTTTTGCTATTTGGGGAGCAAAATAACTGATGATGGTTGAAGTAGAGAAGATATAAAATGTAGACTGTCAATGGCAAGGAAAGCGTTTCTGAAGAAGAGAAATTTGTTAACATCGAGTATAGATTTATGTGTCATGAAGTCGTTTCTAAAAGTATTTGTATGGAGTGTAGCCATGTATGGAAGGGAAACATGGACGATAAATAGTTTAGACAAGAAGAGAATAGTAGCTTTCGAAATGCGGTGCTACAGAAGAATGCTGAAGATTAGATGGGTAGATAACGTAACTAATGAGGAGGTACTGAATAGAATTAGGAAGAAGAGTAATTTGTGGCACAACTTGACTAGAAGAAGAGATCGGTTTTAGGACATGTTCTGAGGCATCAAGGGCTCACCAATTTAGTACTGGAAGGCAGCGTGGAGGGTAAAAATCGTAGAGGGAGACCAAGAGATGAATACACTAAGCATATTCAGAAGGATGTAGGCTGCAGTAGGTACTGGGAGATGAAGAAGCTTGCACAGGATAGAGTAGCATGGAGAGCTGCATCAAACCAGTCTGAGGACTGAAGACCGAGCCAGAATGGCCACCAGTAATTACAAACAGTTTGCGCGTTATATGCCTTCAGAGCAAACTCTCCAGGTATAGAGAATCAAAAACCAACCATCTGACGTCCATAAACTGTTTTGTAGATGAAACTACGCAGGTTCAAATCAAAAAATGGATGTATTTGCGATGAAACTAATTTTTGAACAGAATCAGAGTCTTAAGTAAATGAATTAGAAGGGCTTCCAACCTTTAGCAGAAGTATAGCCGTCCCCCTTGCTCAATTAAAACGACTGGAGAGTAATTCCTCCGCACTCTTCGTGAGGCGCCGCAATCCGCTGTGATGGATTTAATTGTGACTGACGCAATACCAGGCCACGTGTCGCAAACAAGGCAGAATCTAGCTCCCACACGGTGCGCCGTCTTTTTTCAGCTGCTGTGGTGCGCTACGAGACTATTTTAACTGTTTTGCAGCTCACTGCTTGTTAGAGAGTCACTTTCGTTAAGTAAGGGGAGCGGAGTGTGTCTGCCTTCTGCCCTTCTGCGAGAAAATTGATTACGATTTCAGGTCTGTATCCTTACCGCGTAGGACAATCGAATTCATCCCTACTTACCAGGGGATCTAAACTGATTAATTAAGAGACTGAGGAGCTGCACAAAGGTTACAACAAACAAAGAAAAAGGTTATCATTAAAATATTCTTATATCAGATCCAGGATTTTTCACATTGGCAAGAACAGGCTTCAAATATGTATGGCTCCAGCTCGGAATTCACTGTAAACCACCATAAATAAAACATTAACACTTAAAGGGAAACAGTCATTGCCAATAAATTACGAAACGGGCAGTGGCGTGAAGCGTGCTGTTACTCTAGAGGCTAAGCTCTATAATTCAGACACTGTTGGAGAAAGATTATATGTAAACCAGAGCGATCATAGCAGCCATTGATTTCGGTCTAGGTGACAAAGTGAGGTGACTGCGATGTTTTCTTGCCACATGGCAATGTCGAAGGTGGTAAGCAGAATCGAGCAATTTGACACAATTCTCCTGCCTGAAGTAGCTGCTCGCGGGGCGTTAAGGCGACACACTTTATCGAGGGTGTCATTCCAAATCTTGGTCGTAGGTAATGAACTCCGAAACTGTAACGAAACAACAGGCGGTTGTAATATCTAGGAACAGTGTCCGATACCTGTCAGTATCTATCGAAAACGCCATCTAACTGCAACCTCTCATGCCTGAACAATAACAATGGGGCAAGACGGCTGCGTTCTCGATTATTTTGACCTCAGACACCCCTCTCGTAAGTAAACTTCCGACGTCAAAATAGGTCTCCTGGCAACCGCTGGGAAAGCCAGTGGCGAAGTTCTAACTGCTGAGACAAAGAAATCAGATAATGACCTCGTTCTCAGAGGAACTGTGTGATTTCTCTTATTTTGGGCATCATTTCATTTTCTAAATTTTATATTTTATTGTGACGCTGCAGCTAGCAGGCGTAATTTTCTCCCTTAGGCAGCACTATAGAGTGCAAGAAGGAAATTTTCTGGCTTTCGCAATCATTCTTTGCCGACTGGATTAAAATATACAACTGCTTTTAAAAAGCCTCGGATCACGGAACGGATCTAAAGGAAACCGACCAAGCAATGGAAAAGGATTACGAGATGGTTTACGACTGGGCACCCTAAACGTAAGGACTCTAACTGGGAAGTTAGAAGAAATTGTAGAAATGATGGAAAGGAGGAAATTGGACATCTTGGGACTTGCTGAGACTAGGTGGAGAGGAGTTGGTGAAAAACCACTAAGTAAAGGATGTAAACTGTACTGGATAGGGAATGAGAGGGGAAGAAATGGAGTGGCAATAGTGGTTAGAGAGGGTCTGCAGGAGGAGGTGGAAGGTATCAATGATCGAATGATAAAAGCCAGAGTACGGGTAAAAGGAAAAAGCATTGAAATCATCCAAGCATATGCCCCACAGGTGGGATGTACAAAAAAGGAGAAGGAGGAATTTGAAGATGACATGCAAAAGCAGCTAAATGGAGGAAATCAGATTATAATAGGGGACCTCAATGCACATGTTGGCACAGACAGGAAAGGATTCGAGGAGATAATGGGACCAGAGGGCTGGGGGAACCGAAATAGAGAAGGAAAATTGTTGCTGGAATTCTGCAAGAGGAATGGGCTGGCGATCTCAAATTCCTGGTACAATAAGAGAAGTAGTCACAAAATAACTTGGTACAGTGGGGACTGGTCCCAAACTTCAGTAGTAGACTATATACTAGTGGATAGGCAGATGATGAGCAGCCTCACAGATGTTAAGGTCATTCCATCTGAGGCCTTAGACAGTGACCATCGGCTGTTGGTAGCCACCCTGAGAGAGAAAAAAGATAGGACGGCAACAGAAATACAGGAGAAAAGGTTGAAGACATGGATGCTGAAAGAGGATGAACGGAGGACCCAGTACCAGACACTGACCAGGAAGAAGCTGCCAAAGGAAGATCAGAGAACAGTGGAAGAAGAATGGGGAGATTTTAAGAGGGCTCTAGTTGAGGCAGCTGAGACTGTGTGCGGAAGAACTAGCACAAAGAGGAGAAGTAGGGAAACCCCATGGTGGAACAACATATGTAAAGAGGCAGTACTTCGAAAGAACAAAGCCTTCGGAGAATGGTTCCAGACCCGAACAGAGGAAGCTAGGGTAAAATATAAGGAAAACAAGAAAGCGGCACAGACCATAGTAAGGGCGGAGAAGAAGAAGTGGTTGGAAAAATGGACAAGAATGTTAGAAGAGGACAGTGAAGGGAACAAAAAAGTACTTTACACCATGGTAAGAAATAAGAGGAACGACAGAAGCGAGTGCCTGAGGATCATGGATAATAATGGAAGAGTTGTGGAGAAAATGCATGAGCTCAAAACGATTTGGAAGGAATACTTTGAAGATCTGTTGAATGCCGCCAAGCGGGTAACTAACAGCGATGGAGAGCCTAAGGCAGCAGACGATTATAATAGTGGGGAAATTGATGATCTAACTTGGAATGAAGTGGAAGAAGCCATAAAGAGGATGAAAGGGGGCAAGGCACCAGGTTGGGACGAAGTAACAGTGGATATGATACGAGCAGCAGGAGAAGTAGGAACCCAGTGGCTATACAGAGTGCTGAGGGTGGTGTGGAAGGAGAACAGAATTCCTGAGGATTGGAAGAAAGGAATTATAGTCCCGATCTTCAAGAAAGAGGATAAAAGGAGATGTGAGAACTACAGAGGAATCACCCTGCTATGCCACTGTGGAAAAATCTATGAAAAGATCCTGGAGAAGAGAATAAGAAGCAGTATTGAAAGTAGACTGCAAGAGGAGCAGTACGGTTTCAGACCGGGAAGATCAACAACGGACCTCATATTTGCGGTAAGGCAACTGCAGGAGAGGCACTATGAGTACGGGAAGGACTTAATCATGGCCTTTTTGGATATTGAGAAGGCGTATGACAGTATCTGTAGGGACAAGCTCTGGGATGTGCTGAACGCCAAAGGGATAGATGAAGAGATAACACGAAAAGTCAGAAAAATGTATGAGGGAAGTGAGAGTTGTGTGAAAGTGGGGAGGGAACGTACTGCATGGTTCAAGCTGGAAAATGAGCTGCGACAGGGAAGTGCACTTTCGCCTTTATTGTTTATTATTGTTATGGATGAAATCCTACAGCAAGTATCAGATGCAATTGGAGATCGTAAAATGAAAGCAGTGCTTTTTTGCCGATGACCTGATGTTATGGAGAAATTGCGAGAAGGAGGTGCAAGAGCAGTTAGATGCATGGGAGGCAACGGCAGCACAATATGGAATGCATTTCTCTGCAAAGAAAAGTGAAATAATCGTCACAACAAGGAAGAAGAATAGGCCAAATGTGGATATAACTTGTGGAGGGGAAAAACTACAAGTGGTAGAGAACTTCAAGTACCTGGGAAGCGTGATTGAAAGTAAGGGGGGAAACGCAATGGAAATAAATGAAAGGTGCAGAAAAGCAGGGCAGTTCTACAAATGTATTAGGGGGCTTATTTGGAGCAAGGAGGTGCCACAGAAAGCCAAGGGAATTATATACCGAACCTACTTTGTCCCCATATTGGCATACGGAAGTGAGACATGGATAATGCACAAAAGCGACAAAAGTAGAATACAGGCTAGTGAAATGAAGTTCCAGAGGAGCAGGTTGGGTGTAACAAGACGAGACAGATTGCGAAATGTGTATGTGAGGGAAAGACTAAAGGAAGAACCAGTACAGGACAGGATAGAAAAATCAAGACTGCAGTGGTACGGACACATGAAGAGAATGGATGAGGGAAGAATTCCAAAGAGGATGTTTGATCTGCAACTGGAGGGGAAGAGGCCCAGAGGAAGACCAAGGGATAGATGGGTGAAGGGAGTGAAGGAATGTGTGATGAGAAGAGGAGAGAACTGGACGAAGGTGGAAGAGGGGGAATGGTGGAAAGACAGAACACGATGGAGAGGCTTGTGTTCCCGACAGACCCAGCCAGTGGCTGGAAACTGTCCAAGATGATGATGATGATTAAAATATACAAAGCTCGTCAAAGGATGACACCGAAACCTGGCAGGTTTTCTTTCTCTTGTGTGTTCCTACCGACAACTCAAAGCTTCTGCTTTTAGGTGAGTGTTCTCCTTCAATCATAAGGTATTTACGTTCTACAATAATTCTTTACAACATTTACGTATTACTCAATATAACCACACAGGCGACGAACACATTTCTCCCAACGGAAGACCGGTTTGTTTATACTGTCACTGAAGATTATTTGACCTCGTTGACATAGCCACATCCAAACCTCTACTTGCACTGCTTCATCGCTATCAAGGGGAAGTCCTCGAAGATATTCTCTAAATTTTCGAAACAGATGAAAATCGGATGGGGCCAAGTCGGTACTGTATGGAGGATGATGGATGACAATGAACCGAAGGCCTCGGATTGTTGCAGACGTCACAGCGTTCGTGTGCGTTCTGGCATTGTCATGCTGAATCAGATGGTGCTGAAGCCGACACTCGATTACAGTACGCTATTTCTCACCCATGGACATAGTGACGTGATGCACCGCCATGTCACACGCTACAATTTGGTGCCCTTTAGCGGTAGAGGGCTGCAAACATGTATACATGAAGGATAAAGGTGTAGAATGTTACTAAAGTTTATTTTATTTAAAAATCTGTGAGAGTTTTCTCATAAATAAATTTGAGGTATTAGTTTTCAACACGCGCTGTCAAATTAGCTAACCGCTTTCCTAAATTATAGATATAGGTGTCGACTGCTTACATCGACGAACGAATCCAGTGTGCTACAAGAACTACTTTAAGGAACCACATCAACGAGAGATCTATGCCCTCCCAAATGATGCCCTCTCTCCCTCCATTTATCCCTCCTATCAACGCTGATCCTAACCTCCCCTCCCTTCCAATGTCCTTTCCCCAGGCTCCTTCTTCCCCCACCCCTTCCATCCTGTTTTTTCCCCTCTCTCTTACTCCCTTTTCTACCCCGAGTCCGTTTTGCCCTCCCCTCCCCTGCCTTTCCCACTCCTTCTCGCGTCCGCCCAACATCCCCCCCCCATTTTTGTACCCCCTCCATCGGCTCCCCCTTTTTTCTTTTCTCTCCTCCCCCCTTTTTCCCCCTCTTAGGTCCGGGTGCATCCCCCCCCCTCCATCTCCCACCGTGTCACCTGTATAGCCGTTATAAGTGAATTTTCAGTGTTGTGCGTCCCCTGTCAGTGTTGTGAACAGCCGCCATAATGTCTCTAGTTGTGTTCTTTATCTCGTACGAACAGAAATCAGACTGTCGCCGTGTTTTTTTAATTGTGCCTGTCTCCTTCTTGTTTATCTTCATCTGCATCGTCACCGCAGTGTTTTTATATTTTAAATTCCACAATTTTCCGCCATTTTACAGTTTTTTACAATGTCACCGTTTTATCGCCTGTTTTTCTTGTTTGATTATATTCTCATTATGTTTTTTTTAATTTTTCTGTAGGCTGTAGAGAAGCATATTACGCTGCTGCCAGCCCGCACCCCAACGCCCCCACCCCTTAGTGGTGAACTGAAATCCAATAAAGAAAAAAAAAAGAGATCTATGGAGAACAAGAGTAAGTTCTACGCACAGTCGATTCATTAAGGTACACATTGAAGGGGTTGATTTAACTTTCTCAGTGCCGAGTAGGAACGTACAACCAGCTTTACTGTAAGTCGTCAATACCGCTTTCTACAAACTCGGGGCTAGAGTGATAAACATTTATGGAGGTCAAGTACCACGAGAGTATCTTACAGACTCCCATACCGCATATGAGCCAACCGCCACAAAACGAAGACGTTTTCTGTATGAACGCGACTCTTTGAAAGAGAAGAAGCAGTTCAAGTTTTTAGCGCTTTCTAGAAGTTGCCACTATTGTAGAGAAATTGCTAAGAAGACCAGATTCCGAGATACTGCTCTGCACCATGTCTGGGAATCTGGTTTCATGTGAGACTGTACTCTCCGATTTTTCTTTGAGGGAAAATATTCAATGGAACTTATACAGTCATCGAAGCAATATTAAGATTAAAAAAATAAATGTTTGTACCTGCATGTGGCGACCAGAATTCCGTATTAATATACGAGGGGCGCTCAGAAAGTAAAGCAACGTATTTTTTTTCTGGAAGCAAGTAGGTTTTATTCGGGATTCTGATACACCATATTATTTATCGCTCGTTTGGCTAAAAACGCCATTTTTTTTTCAATATAATCTCAGTTCAGTGCGACGGCCTTACACCACCTTGCGAGGAGGATCTGTATGCTCGGATGGTACTACTCTACTGACCGACATCGGAGTCAACGTCTTGCTGCATCTACGAGGGTAATCCCAAAAGTGAGGTCTCCTATTTTTTTTATATGTACAGAACTCTGTTTGTGTGGCAGTTGGTCACACTGTTATGAAGAGTGCTTCACGCGCTGTGTGTAAACATGCGCACCCCGCGCTGAGGCGCTCAGTCTTGGCTTGGCAGCCGTTGAGAATGGAGCTCCCGCTGGATGTTAACGCCAAGTGCGAATTGCGCGCAGTTATTCGGTTTTTGAACGCAAAGGGAACTGCGCCGATTGAAATCCATCGGCAATTGACGGAAGTGTATGGTGAGTTGTGCGTGGATGTCAAAAATGTTCGTAAGTGGTGTAGAGAGTTTGCAGCTGGTCGGACCGAAATTCACGACGAACAAAAGGAGCGGGAGACCGTCAATTTCTGAGACAGTGTTGAAGCTTGAGTAAAGCATGCGTGAAGATCGCCGGATCACCCTGGATTATCTCTGCACGTTGGTTCCTGAGGTTTCCCGAAGCACCACTCACAGAATTTTAACGGAAACATTGAACTACCGGAAGGTGTGCGCAAGATGGGTGCCAACCATGCTGACTGAGGACCATGTGCGGCAACGAGTTGATGCTTCCCGCGCATTTCTTCACCGCCTTGCAGCCGAACAGGACAACTTCCTCGACTCAGTTGTCACGGGTGACGAAACCTGGGCATACCACTTTACACCTGAGACCAAGGAACAATCACTCCAGTGGCGGCATCCTTCTTCGCCAAAGCCGCGGAAATTCAAACAAACACAGTCTGCCGGTAAAGTCATGACAACCTTTTCTTTTGATCGGAAAGGGGTATTGTTGGTCGACTTTATGCCCACTGGGACCACAATCAACGCTGACAGGTACTGTGAGGCTCTGAAAAAACTCAAACGGGCAATTCAGAACCGGAGAAGAGGGATGTTGAGCAAGGGCGTACACATTCTCCATGACAACGCTCGCCCACACATCGCTCGACAAACCGTTGCTCTCCTACAACAGTTTCAGTGGAACATAATCACCCATCCACCCTATAGTTGTGACCTGGCGCTCAGTGACTATCGCCCGTTCCCTAGGTTAAAAGAACATTTTGCCGGAAAGCGATTCAGCTCCGACGCCGAGGTGAAAGAAGAGGTTCATATAACTTTCTGAACAGCATGGTGGCGAGCTGATATGACATGGGCATACAAAAACTGCCACAGCGTCTACAAATATGCATCGACAGAAACGGTGATTATGTCGAAAAATAGCTAAATGTTCAAGCTGTAAACTGATGTAAACCATTGTAGAAATAAACAGGTCTATGTACTTATAAAGAAATAGAAGACCCTACCTTTGGGATTGCCCTCGTATAACCTCCCCGTCATCCATGTACTGCTTCCAAAGGAGTCCATCCTTCATTGGGCCAAACAGATGGAAGCTGGAAAATGGGAGATCCGCGTAGTTGAGTAGATGAAGAAAACAGTCAAATGGATTTTTGTGATTTCCTCTTGGGTGCGCAGACTTGTGTGAGGTTTTGCGTTGTCATGGAGAAAGAGAAGTTCGTTTGCACTTTAGTGGCGACGAACACGCTGAAGTCGTTTCTTCAGTTTCCTGAGGCTAGCATAACTCATTTCCGAGTTGATCGCTGCATCAGAGTCCCTGAAGACAATCGCTATATCTTTACTGGCTGAGAGTGCGGCTTTGAAATTTTTATTCAGAGGGGAGATGGTGTGGCGTCACTCCATGGAATGACGTTTTGTTTCCAGGTGATGAATACATATTTCATCACCTGTGACAATGTTCGACAAAATGTTGCGATCAGCGTCGCAACGCGGAAGCAATCCCACACAGATGTTCCTTCGTTGCTCTTTATGGTCTTATGTTAGACGGCGAGGAACCTAACATGGCACACCTTTGAGCACCTCAGCCGCTGGACGAGTGTGCCACCCCTAGCAACAGAGACGTCCAGCGAGGTGTTTGAGTGTGATCTGTCGATCACCTCGAATGAGACTGTCCGCACGTCCCAACAATGCAGGAGTCACAGATGTGTGCAGTCGGTAGGCACGCGGGAGATCGGACAGATTTGCGCAAGTTTGCTGCGATGATGACGGACGCATCGCCTAACGACTCACCGTGCTTTTGTTCACTGCCAGGTCTTCGTAGACATACTTCGAGCGCCTCTCAAGATATTTCATGCTATGATTTTCCAACAAAAGAAAAAAATGGGTCTGAAAACTATGGGACTCAACATCTGAGGTCATCAGTCCCCTAGAACTTAGAACTACTTAAACCTAACTAACCTCAGGACATCACACACATCCATGCCCAAGGCAGGATTCGAACCTGCGACCGTACCGATGGCGCGGTTCCAGACTGAAGCGCCTAGAACCGCTCGGTCACACAGGCCGGCCAACAAAAGAAAGTCAATTGCAGCTGTCTGCTCGGAACTCACCTACGTTACAGACGCCATTCTGGAGGCTACGTACAGCGCCACCACCAAGCGGAACTTCATGAAACTATAGTGATTGAAGCCGGAATATTCCACGACAACCAACAACAAATCCCTCATATCTTCAACCTAAATTGTCCGAGAAAAAAGATGTCGCATTACTTATTGAACACTCAATGTAAGTCTGATTTTAATTGAGGCCTGCGTCTCTGTTATTTGTCCGCGTCCAAGCACTCTTATAAGAGTCTCAGTAAGTGATTGGGCTGGCTTGAGTCGTAAAGTCACCCTACGGCACAAGGATTTCAATGTGTGCCATGACTGCAGGCATATACAGGATGGCAGTTATTGAACTATATGAAATAAAATAGTCATAGCTTCTGAACGGTTTGCATTAAGACGTTCAAACTGCACGACTGCTCGCGCGGAATGATGGGAATAAATATGCGCTTGCGTGGTTTGGTTTAGCAACGAAGCCTGCTTTCTTTCATTTGGATGCCTTCATCAATAAGCAAAATTGCCGCAAGTGGGAGACAGAGAATCCGCATTTCACGATCGAGAAGTCTCTTCACCCTCAACGAGTAATTGTGCGGTGTGCAACGTCCAGTCAAGGAATAATTGGTGCGATATTCCTTGATGGCACAGTGACTGTCGAACGGTACGTGAAGGTTTTGGAAGATTATTTCATCCTCATTATCCAAGTGACCCTGATTTCGACAAGATGTTGTTCATCCAACAGGGAGGAGACCCCATGGAAGCAGGAGAGTGTTTGATGTCCAGGAGGAGCACTTTGAGGATCGCATTCTGGGTCTACAGTACCCAGAAGCCACTGACATGGGCCTCGATTGGTCGCCATATTCTACGGATCTGAACACAAGCGTCTCCTTTTTGTGGGGCTATATTAAAGACTAGGCGTACAGCAATAACTCCAAAACCATTGCTGTGCTGAAAATACCCATTCAGGAGTTCATCGACAACATCGATGTTCCGACAATTCAGACGTCATGCAGAATTACGCTATTCGTCTGCGCCACATATAGAACATGTCATAACCAATTCCGAATATCTATAGTGACGTTTAAATGTCGAATAAAGTGTGTGCATGCCGTAGTTTGTAACAAATTTTGGTTTATTTTCTTATAGTTCAACAACCTGTACTTATGAACAAATAAAAAATTACATTCGTATGTTTATGTTTTTAGGTGATAATTAAAACTTACGATCCGTAACTTTCACGTAAATTGTGGTGACACGTTAAGACCAAGAACCTGGTCATTTCCAAGTAACCCTAAGTTCCAAACCGTTCTCACACCAAGTTTTTTTATCGACTTTCGGGAAGTGCTCATACAGCCATCTCAATTGGGGAATGGCAAATATGACGAACCGACAGTAAGGACAAGACGACTACACCCCAAGCGGAGAAAATTTCTGACTCGGTCGGGAACCGAAGCCGAGCCCCTATGGTTAGCAGTCTTCATCAACGTCTACTTATGCACTCCGTAAGCCACCATATGGCACGTGGCGAAGTAATTTCCTTTCCTGTGCCACTCGCATGTTGAGCGAGGGAAATTCAACTGTCTAGAAGTCTCCGTATGAGCCCTAATTTCTCGCATCTTATCTTCGAGGTCTTGTCGCGCAATATATGTTGGCAGCAATAGAATCGTTAATCTCAGTGTGGACTAATCTCAGTCTGGACTAATCTCATCTCTTCTTGAGTTTGAGTGACTGTCACTAATTGTGCTTTAATATCGGTTTTCAGATTTTCCTGGCCTTCAGTAACTAAGGCTAATTTCGCGTTAATGTCAGTTTTCAAAGTATTCATCCTCTCGGTTATAATCTGCATCTGTCTCATGATAATTACCAGTGGATCTAATCCCTGCTGCGTACCCGCTGTTACACCTCCAGCCGTGTCTACAGGGCGTTCTGATGCGCTATCTGTAGCCATCGGTCCTACAACACTTCTTACTGCTTCATTATTATCAGTGCTAACAGCTGAAGGCTGATGCGTGCTGCTTTGCTCTGCTTGACTCATCCTAAACATTGCGCTAGTTAAAACCATATAAATGTTCTACTGTCACTATATATATATATATATATATATATATATATATATATATATATAACTCCCTTCTACTGTCACTATAAGTAACACAAGAGTACTTCTGTGTCCACTTTTTTAATGTACATATAAAGATAAATGCAACTGGGACAGGTCAATCAGAACACTTCCTACATCTAACATGAACACAATTAACCAACGTTCAAATATCAAATAACACCAAATAGAAAAGCGTATACTTCAACTGTACTAACAAGCTTTAATAATAAAAATATAAATCTGTTAAACACTGCATTCAGGCAGGAGGATCAATCGTTTGGACAATTTGTTCCTTTTACTAAAGATTGCGAATGCAAGATGTGTACGAAGCCTTTTTTGGACGATTTAACACAGACTCAGTGATTGCAGGCTCTCATCGACACAGCTGAAACTTCCCCACTAATTACAGGGCAAACGTGATCATCAAATGATTCAGAAAAAACTCATTCGTTCATTCACTCCAGAACAAAAAAGTCACAAACCTTATTTATGAAGGAAATTATGTATTAAATCCATCTCCATTACATGTCCAGATCTCCGGTGATTCCACGTGTTAATTATTTTCCGTTTACAGTCTCTTTCTCTTCAAAAAAACCGCTAGCGGCACAAATGTTAACTGGCTCGCTTTAGCGAGAAGAAAAGCAGAATATGTATCTCTCAGAAACACGTCAATCCCTCAACAGATACTCCAGACGCTGTCCTAGTTACCACTCTAACAACCATGGAGAATGCATATATGCATCTCTGTTATTTCAAAGAATACACGCACTAAAAAATACTTTGGCGTCTACGAGCTGTCGCCGCATGTATTACGAGAAAAACAGATCAGATAACTTTTATAAAGTGAATGAATGTGGATGGTTTGACTGAAAATGATTAATTGGTCCGTGGTAGAGGGTATTTTCTGTGGGGACATTACACACCCTGTCTGCCAAATCATTTTTGTATACAGGGTGGTCCATTGACCGTGACCGGGCCATACATCTCACGAAATAAGCGTCAAACGAAAAAACCAGATGGCGCTATGGTTGGCCAGATACATAGCACTGCCATAGGTCAAACGGGTATTAACTGTGTTTTTTTTAAATAGGAACCCCCATTTTTTGTTACATATTCGTGTAGTACGTAAAGAATTATGAACCTTTATGAACTTATCACGCATGCTGTTACAGCGTGATTGCCTGTAAGTACCACATTAATGCAATAAATGCTCAAAATCATTTCCGTCAACCTCAATGCCGCGCGAGATTAGCCGAGCGGTCCAGGGCAGTCATGGACTGTGCGGCTGGTAATGGCGGAGGTTCCAGTCCTCCCTCGGGCATGGGTGTGTGTGTGTGTGTCCTTGGATAATTTATGTTAAGTAGTGTGTAAGCTTAGGGATTGATGACCTTAGCAGTTAAGTCCCATAAGATTTCACACACATTTGAACATTATTTTGAACAACCTTAATGCATTTGGCAATCGTGTAACGACATTCCTTTCAACAGCGAGTAGTTCGCCTTCCGTAATGTTCGCACATGCATTGACAATGCACTGACGCATGTTGTCAGGCGTTGTCGGTGGATCACGACAGCAGATATCTTTCAACTTTCCTCACAGAAAGGTTCTAGGCGCGCAGTCCGGAACCGTGCGACTGCTACGGTCGCAGGTTCGAATCCTGCCTCGGGCATGGATGTGTGTGATGTCCTTAGGTTAGTTAGGTTTAAATAGTTCTAAGTTCTAGGGGACTGATGACCACAGCTGTTAAGTCCCATAGTGCTCAGAGCCATTTTCCTCACAGAAAGAAATCCTGGGACGTCAGATCCGGTGAAAGTGCGGGCCATGGTATGGTGCTCCGACCACCAATCCACCTGTCATGAAATACGCTATTCAATACCGCTTCAACCGCACGCGAGCTATGTGCCGGACATGATGGAAGTACATCGCCATTCTGTGATGCAGTGAAACATCTTGTAGTAACATCGGTAGAACACTACCTAGGAAATCAACATATATTGCACCATTTAGATTGCCATCGATAAAATGGGGGCCAATTATCCTTCCTACCATAATGCCGCACCATACATTAACCCGCCAAGGTCGCTGATGTTCCACTTGTCGCAGCAATCGTGGATTTTCCGTTGCCCAATAGTGCATATTATACCGGTTTACGTTACCGCTGTTGGTGAATGCCGCTTCGTCGCTAAATAGAACGCGTGCAAAAAAACTGTCATCGTCCCGTAATTTCTCTTGTGCCCAGTGGCAGAATTGTACACGACGTTCAAAGTCGTCGCCTTGCAATTCCTGGTAAATAGAAATATGGTACGGGTGCAATCGATGTTGATGTAGCATTCTCAACACCGACGTTTTTGAGATTCCCGATTCTCGCGCAATTTGTCTGCTACTGATTAGCCGCAACAGCAGCTAAAACACCTACTTGGGCATCATCATTTGTTGCAGGTCGTGGTTGACGTTTCACAGGTGGCTGAACGTTTCCTGTTTCCTTAAATAAGGTAACTATCTGGCGAACATACCGGACACTTGGATGACGTCGTCCAGGATACCGAACAGCAAACATAGCACCCGCCCGTTGGGCATTTTGACCACAATAGCCATACATCAACACGATATCGACCTTTTTCGCAGTTGGCAAACGGTCCATTTTAACACAGGTAATGTATCACGAAGAAAATACCGTCCGCACTGGCGGAATGTTACGTGATACCACGTACTTGTACGTTTGTGACTATTACAGCGCCATCTATCACAAAGTGAAAAAAGTGGTCCAACTAAAACATTCATATTTCTTTACGAACTGCTCGAATATGTAATAAAATATGGGGGTTCCTATTTAAAAAAAAACGCAGTTGATATCCGTTTGACGTATGGCAGCGCCATCTAGCGGGCAAACCATAGCGCCATCTGGTTTCCACCTTCAAACTAGACAAGTTTCGTTCTTTGTAGTTTTTTCGTTTGACGCTTATTTCGTGAGATATTTGTACCTATCAGTATCAATGGACCACCATGTATAGAGAACAAAAGCGGTACTATACACCTTGATGGGGCACTCCTGACCATAGATACCCTTGTCTCTGATGAACACTCGTCGTCGACGATAACATACTGGTTTGTATTATCGAAGAAGTCTTCGAGCCACTGAAATCTCTGCGAACTTATTCCATGAACTCGTACCATCGTTAACGTGCTGCAAGGGGCACCATGTCAAATCTAGGAAAATGGAATCTGCCTGTTTCCCTTCATCCATAGCTCCCAGTATATCATCTAATAAAAGGGGAAGCTGAGTTTCGCACGAGCGATGCTTTCCGAACCCATGCTGATTTGTGGACATAAGTTTCTCAGTCTCAAGAAAGTTAATTGAATTGGAACTGAGGCTAACAGCACAGCTGCCGAGACGGACGTCGCAGAAAATTTAGGCTAGTTTAATGGTGGATGACGAGACTGGACTGTGAGAGAGGACGAGTGATGGTGACTGCTCTGGGATGCACGCCTGCCCCTATAGTCGAGTGAAACTGTCAGAAAAAAAGCCTGTGCCTTGCAAAAGGTGCGATAGAAGATGTTATTTTTTTAACTCATTCATATTGTTAGAAAGGTTAGAAAACCAAGTTTTGCCAACAAAATTTCTCTTGGGAAAACTTTCTGCAGTCAAAAAACTTGGAAAATTTCGGACTTTTTTCAGTTTTTTCAAAATATCTCAGTTTCATTTGCTCCTATCGCTTTGACTTCTATTTTATTTTTTAAAGAGCACAAAATTCTCTACAAATTTGATTGTTACCATTTTTTTCTACTCCCAGTATCTAAGGCGCTACAGTGCGTCAAAAAATACCAATTTTTCAAATTTCGAGCAAAGAATAGTTGGTCACGATTTCCACGATGTAATGTTCTGTAGAAAAGATAAAGTTGTGACTCTACTTTCTGCGTTCAATTCTGTAAAAGCTGGGAGCACTAAAATTACTCCTGTTGATCCTTTAACTCCTTTCCAAAGGATTTGTTTAATGAAACAAAGTGAAGAAGAGTTAAAAGCCTTTCTGAAATATGAACTTGCTCCTTACCCAATGTCCCTATGCTCAGAAAAAGGCATGCGAAAAGGAATAAAATCTACATTCTACAATGCCTTCATTCCAGTGGGAGATGTGAAGTCAGGTGCACCGAGTAAATTTTTTGTCATTAATGGAGGGTACCTTATTCACAAAGTGACTTGGATTCGAAATGTTTGCTTCAAGTCAATAGCCCAAAGCTATGTTTCTTACCTGCAACGTCATTTTGGATCTGAATTTGCTATTGTATTTTATGGGTATCCGTGTGAGGGAGACAAATGTAGCACAAAGAGTGCTGAGAGGATTCGTAGGTTCAAACAACATTCTTCGGTTGACGTTGTGATTGAGTCAGAGATGGTGAACCAGGTCCCTCAGGACAAGTTCTTGTACAACGAACGAAACAAGATGCGTTTGATCACACTTCTTGAAATGCAATTTCTGGAGTGTAGCACTGAAGTGCACCAGGCACAAGAAGATGCTGACGTTATGATTGTAACATCTGTCATTTCAAGAACCAAAGATTTTGGAAGTGTTGTCATTGTAGGAGAAGATGTTGACCTGCTTGTGCTCATGACCGGTTTGGGGCAAGGCATTGAAAACTTATTTTTCTTAAAGCCAGGAAGAGGAAATGCAGAAGGCAAGTGGTTTTCCACTGCATCTTGCAAGTTTGACAGTGAATATATTCTGTTCACTCACGCCTTTAGCGGGTGTGATACAACATCCGCTTTTTTTTGGTCAAGGAGAAATTAAGTGCTGCAATATTGATGCGAAAAATGAACACCTAACCTCAGCGCTTTACACGTTCAATAAACCACATGCTACCCGTGAAGAAATAATAACAGCAACAGAACAGGTTACTATCGCATTGTATAGTGGAGGTGTCAGCAATTCCCACACACTAGACCATTTGCGGTATCAGCTATTCGCCAAGTCTGCCACAAAAAGCAAACTGAATCTTGCACGGTTGCCACCTACACTAGATGCTGCACAACATCATTCGTTACGGACTTACCAACAAGACCAAAGTTGGATGGGAAACTGGGAACCTCCTGAGAAAGGGGCTGGAATCACAGTGACCACGGTCCAATACCCGTTATAATGAGCCAAGATCCAGCACCTGAAGCAGTTCTTCACATTGTTTCATGCTCATGCAAGCTGAACTGTGGCGGAGCGAGCTCCTGCAGAAGAGTGGGTTTGCAATGTTCTTCAATTTGCAAGAAATGTATTGGGGTCAACTGTGAAAACGTGCCAAAATTTTTATATGAAGACAGTGAAGAAGATGTTATGGAGGATGTTGAGGAAACCGCTGACGAAACCAACGAACTTGCTGAGGCTGACTCGCTGTTTAAAGAAGAGGTCAATCTGGGATCAACTCTATGTACAGACCCTGAATCCGTAATTCAGGGTATTCCCGGCGACACTGAGGAACCTGGCCCATCAAAACGTTGGAAGTGATGCTCATATCTGTCTCAATTGCGCTTAAGTGCAATATTACAAGTATTACACACCCAGAACTGTCAACATTTTTTAGTAACTGACAATGCATTTTAGTTGTAATAAAGCTACTTATGTTTAATGTCAACTGTGTGGCTTTTATACACAAGAATAATTACCTACCTAATTAGGTTGCCTATTGCAGCTAATAATAATTCAGTTTCCTGAGACAATTTATTGTGTGTGTGTGTGTGTGTGTGTCTATGTCTCTTAATGATGTATTTTTATATTTATAGTTTTACAAATACCAGGGCTGAGGTGGCCCATAGTGAACTTCAGGTAGTGATGCAAGAATCACAATAGTTGGGTGCCCAGCAATCCTCATGTTGCATACAGAGAAATTGAATACCTGAAAGTGAGGAGGTAAATTCCAAATTATAACATGATGTATAATGTATTTATACTACACAAACAGAAACTGAAAAAATAGTGTTCAAAAATTAGGTATCTTGCCACTATGCTCAAAATTTGAAAAATTGGTATTTTTTGAGGCGCTACGCCTTAGATATTGGGAGTAGAAAAAAATGGCAAGAATCAGATTTGTAGAGAATTTTGCGCTCTTTAAAAAAGAAAATAGACATCAAAGCGATAGGAGCAAATGAAACTGAGATATTTTGAAAAAAACTGAAAAAAGTCCGAATTTTTCGAAGTTTTTTGACTGCAGAAAGTTTCCCAAGCGAAATTTTGTTGGCAAAACTCGGTTTTCTAATCTTTCCAACCATATGAACGAGTTGAAAAAATAAACTCTTCTACCCCACCTTTTGCAAGGTATATCTACTATTTGACTGGACTACTAGGCAGCCTCCAGATACCGCCGTGAACCTCGGCTGAAGCGCGTTAGCCCTCGCCGCAGGCGTCGCCGTAATCCTATTACGGGGCGCGACCCAGCCCCCTGCCGCCACGCTCCACCCGGTGGCGGCCGCATTAGCCGCCAACGCCCGCCGCCGCTCGCTTTTTGTGACGGCAAGGCGATGGCTGGCCTAGTTAACTGGACATACGCGACCAAAGCTGTCGTCACACGGGACGACGCAGCTAATGTTCACGTGGACGCGGACGGGTAATCCAACGTTACGAGACAGAGGGCCGTCGGCACACTGGACGAGTTGGTTCACGTGATTTTGCGCTCTCAGTGCTCCCCAAAGGCTGTTGTCGGCTTCATTTAACTTCCAAAACACACTGTCCGTTGACGAAAATGGACCCGCGTAAAATTCCTACATTAGCTCTTACATCTAGCCAACGGTATCTAATGATACCAAGGTCACAATCGAGGGATGTACTATCAGCGGTCCCACAAGGATTAGTATTTGGCCCATTATACACTACTGGCCATTAAATTTGCCATACCACGAAGGTGACGTGCTGCAGACGCGAAATTTAACCGACAGAAAGAAGATGCTGTGACATGCAAATGATTAGCTTTTCAGAGCATTCACACAAGGTTGACGCCGGTGGCGATCCCTACAACGTGCTGACATGAGGAAAGATTCCAACCGATTTCTCATACACAAACAGCAGTTGACCGGCGTTGACTGGTGAATCGTTGTTGTGATGCCTCGTGTAGAGAGGAGAAATACGTGCCATCACGTTTCCGACTTTGATAAAGGTCGGATTGTAGCCTATCGTGGTTGCGGTTAATCGTGTCGCGACGTTGCTGCTCGCGTTGCTGCGACTGTTAGCAGAATATGGAATCGGTGGGTTCAGAAGAGTAATACGGAACGGTGTGCTGGATCCCAACGGCCGCGTATCACTAGCAGTCGAGACGACAAGCATCTTAACCGCATGGCTGTAACGGATCGTGCAGCCACGTCTCGATCCATGAGTTAGCCAAGAGATGGGGACGTTTGCAAGACAACAACCATCTGCACGAACAGTTCGACGACGTTTGCAGCAGCATGGACTATCAGCTCGGAGACCATGGCTGCGGTTACCCTTGACGGAGCATCACGGACAGGAGCGCCTGCGATGGTGTACTCAACGACGAACCTGGGTGCACGAATGTGCAAAACGTCATTTTTTCGGATGAATCCAGGTTCTGGTTACAGCATCATGATGGTCGCATCCGTGTTTAGCGACATCGCGTGAACGCACATTGGAAGCGTGTGTTCGTCATCGTCATACTGGCGTATCACCCAGCGTGATTGTATGGGGTGCCATTGGTTACACGTCTCGGTCACCTCCTGTTCGCATTGACGGCACTTTGAACAGTGTACGTTACATTTCAGATGTGTTACGACCCGTGGCTCTACCCTTCATTCGATCCCTGCGAAACACTACATTTCAGCAAGATAATGCACTACCGCGTGTTGCAGGTCCTGTACGAGCCTTTCTGGATACAGAAAATGTTCGACTGCTGCCCTGGCCAGCACATTCTCCAGATCTCTCATCAATTGAAAACGTCTGGTCAATGGTGGCCGAGCAACTGACTGGTCACAATACGCCAGTCACTACTCTTGATGAACTGTGGTATCGTGTTGGAGCTGCATGGGCAGCTGTACCTGTACACGACATCCAAGCTCTGTTTGACTCAATGGCTAGGCGTATCAAGTCCACCGGCCGCAATGGCCGTTCGGTTCTAGGTGCTTCAGTCCGGAACCGCGGGACTGCTACGGTCGCAGGTTCAAATCCTGCCTCGGGCATGGATGTGTGTGATGTCCTTAGGTTAGTTAGGTTTAAGTAGTTCTAAGTTCTAGGGGACTGCTGACCTAAGATGTTAAGTCCCATAGTGCTCAGAGCCATATGAACCATTTGAATCGTATCATGGCGGTTATTACGGCCAGAGGGGGTTGTTCTGGGTACTGATTTCTCATGATCTATGCACCCTAATTGCGTGAAAATGTAATCACATGTCAGTTCTAGTATAATATATTTGTCCAATGAATACCCGTTTATCATCTGCATTTTTTCTCAGTGTAGCAGTTTTAATGGCCAGTAAGTAGTGTGTATTATACAGAAAGAAAGAATAGATTTCAATTTTTTATTACATACAAACTATTCTAACTTTCTGCGTGGTGTCTGTTTGTTCTATATCGTGTCTCTCTACCACTTTCGCGCAACGACACTCTGAGCGTGTTTTTTAGGGAATTGAATAGTTTGAACCTGTGACCTGTTGCTGGTAAGGAGACGCCAGACCACACATGACATGTAGAGATCAGAAGAGTTCAGTGAGACTAGCGATGATATAACCAAATACTTAATGATTTCAGCGTCAGCTCCACTGCACTCCCTGTAAAAGAATCTTAATACTAACTAAATTTAGTGGAAGGGGTTCAAGGCTTTCCTATTTTTGGTTAGCTGGTAAAATAACATCGAAAAAGCAGTTAAGTTTACCATTGGAAATTTTATTCTACTCACAAAACATTGTTTATAAATTGCACTATTGATAAAAGGAAATGTTTTAATACAGGATGGTAAAAACCAACTGCGTTCAACAAAAATGTGAACGAATATTCCCTGAATGGGTTTCCAAGTTCTACAATGGATCGAAGGATGACCTATGCCATATCACATCTATAATCTAGGTTTAAATTAAGTTTCACAAAAGAGAAAACTATCAAAATGGTCTACAGTGACCCTCAATTATCTTTAATTACTTATCTAACTTGTCGTAAATTACAGTGGCTGATGTGGCTTCTCAATAACTATACAACAGTGGCAAATGTGAACACCATGAGCTTTAATTGACGATCGACACTAGTATTAGGCAAAAAGGGGGTGTAACAGATGAGACTTCTGTAGTTCTGAGTGAAGCTTTATGCGCTGTTATGCGGCATCGCGTGCGTTCTTTACCTTGTCAGTGTTCGTCAGGGGGCAGCGGACAGCACAGCTCTGCTCACCTCGCCGTCTCGGAAGCAACTCACCCCTAACTTCTCGTTACTACAATTTACCGAAGTTGGTTTAAAAAAAACTATCTGGCTGTGTTTTCATCTGACCAATCAGGGTCTCAATGTTAACCTTAAGCTCTGCCTACAAAAATTCTGTCTATCCAATGAGAAACGTTATACTTTTCGTGGTGGGGCAATGTTTTTAAAGTTTGCAACGTGACAGAGACGCGAAAAAGTCACATGCTAAAACTTGCGGGTGGTGTGGCCCTTTTTGTCTTATCGTAAGATCTATACTGTTCTTCTGGAGGGCTCTAGCTTTTAACATGGGCTGGGGGTGGTCCTGACGTAACAGAGACGCGAAAAAGTCTCACGCTAAAACTTGCGGGTGGTGTGGCCCTTTTTCTGTTATCGTAAGATCTATACTGTTCTTCTGGAGGGCTCTAGCTTTTAAAATGGGCTGGGGGTGGTCCTGACGTAACAGAGACGCGAAAAAGTCTCATGCTAAAACTTGCAGCTGGGGTGGTCCTAACGGTTAGCTGGCACGTGGGTGTCCGTCCCTTATCGTAGGGCCTTCCAGCTTAACACGGTTCTGCTCTCGGCTTCTGTTCTCGTTTCTCCCCTCGGAACTGCGTCTGTCTCACGGTGGGAAGGTATGACATGCATTTAGGCATTCTTGTGTTAGTCTGTGGTATTCCATTTGCTCACTCGTTACTCGTATTACTTTGGTTAATTTAATGTCACGATTTATTCGGAGCTATGTGACATACGGTAGTCCATCTCAGGCCACACATAAATCAACAAGTCCCTGTTTATTGAATCGACAGCTTCAAAAATTCGGTTTCTCAGATCTTGAGGAGTAGCTGTCATAGGCGGGACAATATCTTTCGTGTGTCCCACAGAAAACAATCGCAAGGTGTATTGTCTTGTGATCTGGGAGGTCAAAAGCAACAGACAAGCACTTGTTGTCCACCTCTACCAATCCATCGTTGTGAGAAAGTTTTGTTAAAATAACGCCGCACCTTAAGGTGAAAGTGAAGCGTGACGTCGCCATGCATAAAAATGGAATCACTGGAATCTTCGTGAAGTTGAGGAAACAACAAATTTTGCAGCATGTCCACGTATGATATTCTGGTGAAAGATTCCTCCGTAAAAAATGAAAGGCCTATAAACTTTGTGAACAGAAACAGCACAAAAAAGAATCTGTTTCGATGAGTCGCTTTCATCTTCGATGACAATGCCAGGATTTTGTGACTGACAAAGTTTTACATTATGGCAGCTTACTTTACCCGACAGATGAAACGTCGATTCGTCCCAAAACATCAGTCGTCCGGAAAAAGTGTCTTCTGCCGTGTCCTAGAGAATGAAAGATCAAAATTCGTGCCATCTGTTATGGTCGCCAGGATGCAATTGCCACATTAATTGCAACTTGTAAGGCGTCATATTCAGGTGCCATTACAGAATACGGCACATTGTTCTCTGAGGAAGTAGAAGATCCTGGCATGTCCATCTTGTGGACTTTCGAGGGCTGCGTGTGAGCGCGTCGACATTATCATCAGATGTGCGTGGCCGACCAGTGCTCTTCCCTTTGTATAAACACTACCGGCCATTAAAATTGCTACACCACGAAGATGACGTGCTACAGATGCGAAATTTAACTGACACGAAGAAGATGCTGTGATGCAAATGATTAGCTTTTCAGAGCATGCCCACAAGGTTGGCGCCAGTGGCGATACCTACAACGTGCTGACATGAGGAAGGTTTCCAACCGATTTCTGATACACATACAGCAGTTGACTGGCGTTGCCTGATGAAACGTTGTTGTGATGCCTTGTGCAAGGAGGAGAAATGCGTAGCATCACGTTTCCGACTTTGATAAAGGTCGGATTGTAGCCTATCGCGATTGTGATTTATCGTATCGAGACATTGCTCCTCACGTTAGTCGAGATCCAATGGCTGTTAGCAGAGTATGGAATCGATGGGTTCAGGAGGGTAGTACGGAACGCCGTGCTGGATCCCAACGGCCTCGTATCACTAGCACTCGAGGTGAGAGGTATCTTATCCGCATGGCTGTAACGGATCGTGCAGCCACGTCTCGATCCATGAGTTAG
The DNA here is from genome assembly GCF_023864275.1 of Schistocerca cancellata. NCBI lineage: Eukaryota > Metazoa > Arthropoda > Insecta > Orthoptera > Acrididae > Schistocerca > Schistocerca cancellata. The sequence goes on along the minus strand of NC_064627.1, from coordinate 922,270,887 downwards.
CCAACAGATGGGGACACTTGCAAGACAACAACCATCTGCACGAACAGTTCGACGACATTTGCAGCAGCATGGACTATCAGCTCGGAGACCATGGCTGCGGTTACCCTTGACGCTACATCACAGATAGGAGCGCCTGCGATGGTGTACTCAACGACGAACCTGGGTGCACGAATGGCAAAACTTCATTTTTTCGGATGAATCCAGGTTCTGTTTAGAGCATCATGATGGTCGCATCCGTGTTTGGCGACATCACAGTGAACGCACATTGGAAGCGTGTATTCGTCATCGCCATAGTGGTGTATCACCCAGCGTGTTGGTATGGGTTACACGTCTCGGTCACCTCTTGTTCGCATTGACGGCACTTTGAACAGTGGACGTTACATTTCGGATGTGTTACGACCCGGGGCTCTACCCTTCATTCTATCCCTGCGAAACCCTACATTTCAGCAGGATAATGCACGACCGCATGTTGCAGGTCCTGTACGGGCCTTTCTGGATATAGAAAATGTTCGACTGCTACCCTGACCAGCACATTCTCCCGATCTCTCACCAACTGAAAACGTCTGGTCAATGGTGGCCGAGCAACTGGCTCGTCACAATACGCCAGTCACTACTCGTGATGATCTGTGGTATCGTGTTGAAGCTGCATGGGCAGCTGTACCTGTACACGCCATCCAATCTCAGTTTGACTCAATGCCCAGGCCTATTAAGGCCGTTATTACGGCCAGAGGTGGTTGTTCTAGGTACTGATTTCCCAGGATCTATGTAGCCAAACTGCGTGAAAAATGTAATCACATGTCAGTACTAGTATAATATATTTGTCCAATGAATACCCGTTTATCATCTGCATTTCTTCTTGGTGTAGCAATTGTAATGGCCAGTAGTGTAGAATCAAATTTTAAAAATTTTTATGGGAGTCATAAATCGGGTTGTGCGGAGGTTGCTTCTTGCTGAATCGAGGGCGGAATCGACGTTGCACTTGAGCAGTAGATTGACTTCGCCCAAATTCCAGCACATAAAATGGTTTCTCGTCTGGTGTAGTCGCCATTTCCCTATCCAGCGACATGCGCAAAGTGTTTCTATCTTTTGTAGTAAGTCTGTAATAAAAACTGAAATAGTTTTTTTTTCCTTTGAATCACCTAGTATGTTAATTACCTGTCAACTATTCTCTCCCACTGCGAATATCAACTATACCGTGACGACAATCAGTTACATTTTTGTGCAAGTCCTACAAACTTGTGGACAGTCACCAAGCGTGAAATGCCGGTATACTTGTCCTATCAGTGCGAGCTCAGAGCATAGGTTTGAAACAGAACCAGTCTAAAACTCAATCAGTTTCGTCGCTCACAAAAGACTTATTACTCCTCAGTTACAGAATCTCTTCCACCCTTAATCCTAAAAGGCACAGATATTACCTTTCCTTCTTCTGACGAGAACTTGGGGTTATTCTGGACCATCAGTTAGACTACGATAGTGTCTGTGTCATTGTTAAATACGATGCAAAGTTCCTTTGGACACGCATGCATGTCCAAAGACGCTTGCACTGCGGCAGCTACAGCCGTTATGAAATACGTTAAATGTATTCGCCATCGCGAATACGGACTACCATCAGCTGTCGGATGGGATGATGACAATGAAAATTTGTGCCGGACCTGTACTAGAACCAGAATTTTGTGTGTGTGTGTGTGTGTGTGTGTGTGTGTGTGTGTGTGGAGGGCATCCCACCACCTCTTATAACACGTCCCTCGCTCTCCATAGTTGGCCTTCTTCGGTGTCGGCTTCTTACGCTAAATATGTAAACATTAATAACCCTCATCTGTAGTGTACAATTGATGACGTTAAGCTGAAACACTTTGGCTTCGGAAAAGTAATTTCTCTCTAAGTCCATTAAATTTCGGGCATGCAGCCGCGCAAATAAAATTTCTTGCGCCTCGTCTGAGGATGGCCGGACGTAACGCGGCCGAAATGTCAGTGGAAGAAATTTTATTTGCACGGCTGCATGCTCGACATTTAATGGACTATTCATTACGCCGTGAAAAGTTGAAGATGTACAATTTCCATGATGACGTGAAAAATAATGACTTCCTCGTTAACTGCCAAACAGAAAGGCTTTTCCCTGTTTATTTGCTCAAAAATGGTTCAAATGGCTCTGGGCACTATGAGACTTAACATCTGAGGTCATCAGTCCCCTACAACGTAGAACTACTTAAACCTTGTTAACCTAAAGGCATCACACACATCCATGCCCGAGGCAGGATTCGAACCTGCGACCGTACAAGTCGCGCGGTTCCGGACTGACGCGCCTAGACCCGTTCGAACATCAAGGCCGGCGTTTATTTCCTCATATGATGAACAAGAATAATGGCGTTGTTAGGAAAAGCAATTCGTATGAACTGGTAGTTCAGTTAATGTGTGGTCTTGTACCGCATGATGTTACTAAAACGTATAGGTTTCTGTTGCGAGTTGCAGATAGCGTCTCCTATTCTTATTAAATAAAATAAAAAGAAAGGAAAAAACGGACATTTATCAGTTAACCTTGGATTCCTCGTCAGAACAGAGTAAAACCTTCTTTCTTGTATGGAAAATAGAATCTGATCACCGCCCTTGCATCATGGGCATTTTGAACTTAATTTCTTTAATTTTTAGATATCCAATAAACTTTTATTCTTTAATTACGTTGATTGGATAAAATAAATATCAAAACAACAAAGATAAATGTGACGGTAAATTGCTTTTGTAGTGACGGTATTTTTCTGATTATGAGGTTGGCGTATTGTTCCTTATAGTTTTTAATGCTCATTAACATGTGACGCTCTGTTGTTAAGTATACCCAGAAGTCTCTCACGTTTCTGTCCTTTTAACCAATTAATTGCATTTTGTTTCATTTGTGTGGAGGTCGTACCGTCAGGGTTTAAAAAATCCTGAACGTAGCCGTCTTCTGTCTAGTATAATGAAACGATGTTCGTCTGTGACCAGTAAATTACTCGTTGTAGACACCGACGTGTCCACCATGTGAACAGTGTGCAGTCTTGGGTTCTTTTTTTTCCGCGTAGTACCACGTCGCTGTCACATATGATGAAGATAAGTTCCGATTATACACTACTGGCCATTAAAAGTGCTACACCACGAAGATGACGTGCTACAGACGTGAAATTTAACCGACAGGAAGAAGATGCTGTGATATACAAACGATTAGCTTTTCAGAGTATTCACACAAGGTTGGCGCCGGTGGCGACACCTACAACGCGCTAACACGAGGAAAGTTTCCAACCGATTTCTCATACACAAACAGCAGTTGACCGGCGTTGCCAGGTGAAACATTGTTGTGATGCCTCGTGTAAAGAGGAGAAATGCGTACCATCACGTTTCCGACTTTGATAGGGGTCGGATTGTAGCGGATCGCGATTGCGGTTTATCGTATAGCGACATTGCTGCTCGCGTTGGTCGAGATCCAATGACTGTTACCAGAATATGGAATCGGTGGGTTCAGGAGGGTAATACGGAACGCCGTGCTGGATCCCAACGGCCTCGTATTACTAGCAGTCGAGATGACAGGCATCTTATCCGCATTGCTGTAACGGATCCTCCAGCCACGTCTCAATCCCTGAGTCAACAGATGGGGACGTTTGCAAGACAACAACCATCTGCACGAACAGTTCGACGACGTTTGCAGCAGCATGGACTAACAGCTCGGTGACCACCCTTGACGCTGCAACACAGACAGAGCGCCTGCGATGGTGTACTCAACGACAAACGTGGGTGCACGAATGGCAAAACATGATTTTTTCGGATGAATCCAGGTTCCGTTTACAGCATCATGATCGCCGCATCCGTGTTTGGCGACATCGCGGTGCGGTGAACGCACATTGGAAGCGTGTATTCGTCATCGCCATACTGGCGTATCACCCGGCGTGATGGTACGGGGTGCCATTAGTTACACGTCCCGGTCCCTTCTTGTTCGCATTGACGGTACTTTGAACAGTGGACGTTACATTTCAGATGTGTTACGATCCTTGGCTTTACCCTTTATTCGATCCCTGCGAAAGCCTACCTTTCAGCAGGATAATGCACGACCGCATGTTGCAGGTTCAGTACGGGCCTTTCTGGATACAGAAAATGTTCGACTGCTGCCCTGGCCAGCACATTCTCCCGATCTCTCACCAATTGAAAACGTCTGGCCAATGGTGGCCGAGCAACTGGCTCGTCACAATACGCCAGTCACTACTCGTGATGATCTGTGGTATCGTGTTGAAGCTGCATGGGCAGCTGTACCTGTACACGCCATCCAAGCTCTGTTTGACTCAATGCCCAGGCGTATTAAGGCCGTTATAATGGCCAGAGGTGGTTGTTCTTGGTACTGATTTCTCAGGATCTATGCACCCAAATTGCGTGAAAATGTAATCACATGTCAGTACTAGTATAATACACTCCTGGAAATTGAAATAAAAACACCGTGAATTCATTGTCCCAGGAAGGGGAAACTTTATTGACACATTCCTGGGGTCAGATACATCACATGATCACATTGACAGAACCACAGGCACATAGACACAGGCAACAGAGCATGCACAATGTCGGCACTAGTACAGTGTATATCCACCTTTCGCAGCAATGCAGGCTGCTATTCTCCCATGGAGACGATCGTAGGGATGCTGGATGTAGTCCTGTGGAACGGCTTGCCATGCCATTTCCACCTGGCGCCTCAGTTGGACCAGCGTTCGTGCTGGACGTGCAGACCGCGTGAGACGACACTTCATCCAGTCCCAAACATGCTCAATGGGGGACAGATCCGGAGATCTTGCTGGCCAGGGTAGTTGACTTACACCTTCTAGAGCACGTTGGGTGGCACGGGATACATGCGGACGTGCATTGTCCTGTTGGAACAGCAAGTTCCCTTGCCGGTCTAGGAATGGTAGAACGATGGGTTCGATGACGGTTTGGATGTACCGTGCACTATTCAGTGTCCCCTCGACGATCACCAGTGGTGTACGGCCAGTGTAGGAGATCGCTCCCCACACCATGATGCCGGGTGTTGGCCCTGTGTGCCTCGGTCGTATGCAGTCCTGATTGTGGCGCTCACCTGCACGGCGCCAAGCACGCATACGACCATCATTGGCACCAAGGCAGAAGCGACTCTCATCGCTGAAGACGACACGTCTCCATTCGTCCCTCCATTCACGCCTGTCGCGACACCACTGGAGGCGGGCTGCACGATGTTGGGGCGTGAGCGGAAGACGGCCTAACGGTGTGCGGGACCGTAGCCCAGCTTCATGGAGACGGTTGCGAATGGTCCTCGGCGATACCCCAGGAGCAACAGTGTCCCTAATTTGCTGGGAAGTGGCGGTGCGATCCCCTACGGCACTGCGTAGGATCCTGCAGTCTTGGCGTGCATCCGTGCGTCGCTGCGGTCCGGTCCCAGGTCGACGGGCACGTGCACCTTCCGCCGACCACTGGCGACAACATCGATGTACTGTGGAGACCTCACGCCCCACGTGTTGAGCAATTCGGCGGTACGTCCACCCTGCCTCCCGCACGCCCACTATACGCCCTCGCTCAAAGTCCGTCAACTGCACATACGGTTCACGTCCACCATGTCGCGGCATGCTACCAGTGTTAAAGACTGCGATGGAGCTCCGTATGCCACGGCAAACTGGCTGACACTGACGGCGGCGGTGCACAAATGCTGCGCAGCTAGCGCCATTCGACGGCCAACACCGCGGTTCCTGGTGTGTCCGCTGTGCCGTGCGTGTGATCATTGCTTGTACAGCCCTCTCGCAGTGTCCGGAGCAAGTATGGTGGGTCTGACACACCGGTGTCAATGTGTTCTTTTTTCCATTTCCAGGAGTGTATATTTGTCCAATGAATACCCGTCTATCATCTTCATTTCTTCTTGGTGTAGCAGTTTTAATGGCCAGTAGTGTAGATATTTGCCCAAATTGTTCTCACTTATATATTCTATATATTTCTTCGATGTTCTTTCCTCACTTGAGAGTCATATCAATCGGAGCTATTTCGTTAAGTTGGTGTCACGCTAGGCTTGTACGTACTGCAGATGTATAACGCTTGAGCCCTTTTGTTAACATCAGGAAGATTTAAGCCTGAAAGTGCGTCCATAGCTCACAAAGTGGCCCAGCGCAGGTATAGTTCTTTCGGCCGTGTTAGGAGATAACGGAAAAACTGGAAATTTGTGCTAAATGCTGTGGGCCAAACTCCTGAGGTCATCGGTCCCTAGGCTTACACACTACCTAATCTGACTTAAACTAGTTAAACTAACTTACGCTAGGGATAACACATACACCCATGGCGGAGGGAACGACTCGAACCTTCGACAGAGGAAGCCGCGCGAACCGAGGCAAGGCACCTTAGGCGCACTCGGAGATAACGGTAGAATTTATGCAGTGTAGTTGATTTTTGTGGTGACGTAAACATTTCCCACTTCTACTCGTTGAAGAGCATCTAAGTGTCTACTGCCGTGCTCTCGTACACAGGCGCTTGCGCTAGTTAGTAGTTTGAGGTAATTTGCCGCAACCGAATGCCGTCGTTTAAAGTCAATGCCGAGACATTTTAGACTGGGCAAGGTCATTCAACTGTCCTCGACTTTCCATCCCTATTCAACGGCTGATTTCAAAAATTATGGATTTCTTTCCGTGTTTAACTCGGCGTCGGAGCGGTTCTAGGCACTTCAGTCCAGAACCGCGCTGCTGCCACAGTCGCAGGTACGAATTCTGCCTCGTGGTGTCCTTAGGTTAGTTAGGTGTAAGTACTCATAAGTCTATGGGACTGATGACCTCAGATTTTAAGTCCCATAGTGCTTAGAGCCTTTTGAACCATTTGATGCCTTTTCTTATTTGGTTATGATCTGCAGGGCGGAGTTGACATCAGCGCCGTTCGTAACCAGGAAGCCAAACTTATCGGCATACGCCTGACACACTATTTTCTGTCCATGGATTTCAAGGCCTTGCAAATGTGTCGGGGAGGCGAGTACGGGTTCAATTGCAACAGGAAAAAGCGCCAGACATTGGGCACCCCTGTCGAATGGAACTAGTAACTTCGTTTGGTCGGTTGGTTGGTTGGTTGGTTGGTTGGGGGAAGGAGACCAGACAGCGTGGTCATCGGTCTCATCGGACTAGGGAAGGATGGGGAAGGAAGTCGGCCGTGCCCTGTCATAGGAACCATCCCGGCATTTGCCTGGAGTGATTTAGGGAAATCACGGAAAACCTAAATCAGGATGGCCGGACGTGGGATTGAACCGCCGTCCTTCCGAATGCGAGTCCAGTGTCTAACCACTGCGCCACCTCGCTCGGTTGGTCGGTTGATTTGCCCGTTGATGATCAATATGGCTGAACTGTTCACGACTTCATTTCGTCTAACAGCAACGAAGCGATGTGGAAAACGCGTCGCATGCATAGTCCCAACGAGGTATTGATGATTAACTTTGTCAGAGGCTTTATCGAAATCTAAAGACACTATGGCACATGATAGTTTGCAGACTTCTGGAGGTTAAATTAGGTCATTGTAGGTACATAGCGTCTGTTGAATTTTTCTGTCTCTTGCTACGCTTGTCTGGTACTAGCCGGTGACGCTGGTCGTTGCAGTTTTAAGCCTGTGTGCTAAGATGCGACTGAAGATGTTATAATCGCTACTCGAAAGTGTAATTGGTCACTGATTGCCTAATGTTTAGTACCGGCGGTTTCAGATACTAATACTACGATTCCCTCTCAAAATTATTTTGGGGATGTCATTGTCTGGATTCATTACAAATGACTGTAAACTTGGATTGAATGGGTACGCAGAATATTCGATAAAGTTCTACCGGAATTCCGTCTGATGCTGGAGATTTGTTTTTTGAGCTTTCTCTTATAACTCTTTTCACGTCCTCCACAGTCGCCTCTGAAATAAGAATTTCTGTTTCCAAATGGCTTATTGTGTCTTGCAAATTAGTCATTGACTCTTGTTGAGTTGTTGGTTGACGGGTTGATTGTACATTAAAGATGCAAAATGTTTTACACTTGCCTCCTTTATCTCGCTGTGCGTTGTCAGCGTTGGTTCATCGATAGTTGTCAAGTCAGTCAATATCTTGTTTGATCCTTGTTTGCTTTCACGTGATGTATCGAAGTCACCTCGTGCTGTGGCTATGGACCTGACTTGGTATCCATTGGGTTATTTCCGTCGAACAGACAAAATTTTCGTTTTAATCCTGTTGACTCATAGTTCCTCATCATCGTTGCATCTATCTTCTACAAATCTCTGAGGTGATGGACGTATAGCTCAATGGTCTTTATGTACCAGAAACATTTTCCTCCCGCAAAAATTTATAAAGAATCTGCTTATTTTTCGTTTGATATATTTCAGTCACCACTCAATGACAGAGTTATATGAGGTGAACCTGCTTTCTCATTCTCTCCATACCATTTGGAATGTTTGGTCTAGCAAATGTGATACGTTTAGGTCTTCATACCTCTGCGTCGGTAGGTCCCTTGTTTTGTCATAGCAATCGTGCAGATGTAAGCAGCATGGTCCGAAAATACCGTCGAGCATACTTCAGACTGCAAAATGTGGTTTGGAAATGGGTGAGACATTTATTCTGTCCAAATGACTGGAAGAATGGTTGGATGGTTGGTGATATACAGGAGGGGCCGCTCCATGGTTGTGCTCCCGTGACTCAATTAATCCTTGGTCTTTCACCAAACGTTGCAGTTAAATACATCTATTATAATTCGGAATTTGATCTTTAGCACTGAACACGCAATTAAAATCACCTTCGAGTATTATATGGTCCAAAATGAGGGCCAATGTCTTCTTCAGAAAATTCCGCTCTGCGGTCCCTATTACTAGACCCTGACGGAGCATAGATATTAACTAGGAACACGTCATTGATTGTATACGCTCTGTTGTTAAGTCTGACAATATCTTTCACTGTTATGCCGTCGTTTGTGAAAAAAACAGTACCCATTAGCGTACCATTCCTCGGGTTTGTTACAGAGTTAACTCCTGGTACGCGGAGAAGCTCAACATCCGTCACTTCTTGTACAAGAGCCGGCCGCGGTGACCGAGCGGTTCTAGGCGCTTCAGTCCGGAACCGCGCTGCTGCTACGGTCGCAGGTTCGAATCCTGCCTCGGGCATGTAAGTGTGTGATGTCCTTAGGTTAGTTAGGTTTAAGTAGTTCTAAGTTCTAGGGGACTGATGACTTCAGATGTTAAGACCCATAGTGCTCAGAGCCATTTTGTACAAGAAGAACGTCCATATTAGCAACATAGATAAAATCTCTTAAGTTTTGCTAAGTAAAAGAGCTATGTATTTTGTTAATATTTAACGTAGCAATTTCACCCGTTTGTGAGTCAGTCATGCTACGTGATCATTCTTGAAAAAACCGTCTCCAATTAAATTTCTAAAAGGTCATTTCTAAGATATATTTTAATAATACTCGGTTGCAAAAGAGCCGTATCCTTTCTGTGTGGTAAGATCTCGCATGGGGTTGTCTTCTTTGTGAGTATGATTTCCCTTCGGGGCTGAAGTTGTGCCTTGTTTAGGATCTGGGAGGTCCAACATTTCTTCATCCGCATTGTTCGGTTCTGTGTAATTTGCTTTGTTTAGAGGAGTGAGCATTTTAGGCGTATCATTGGCGACCTCTAGTGAGTAGCTTGCTTCCTGAAGGTATTTGGCTACGTTTTATGGCAGCTTTTCGGTGTTCTCTTGTCTTTCGGGCGCTGAAGCTGAGATCCCTTCTGAAAGTGGTGTCACCTTTGTATCGTTAGATGTCTTTTGGCTTAAGTTACACAGTATTTCTTTCGCTTTCTGACACGGAGGTGCATCTGTCCGCTCAGCCCCTTGAAGTGCCAGCCTGCGTTTCTTGTTTCTTTCCGGGAAGAATTCCCTCTGAACGGACTTGTCTCAGTGTCTAGGACAGGTTCAGCTTCTTCCATTGAGCTACGTTCTTCAGCCAGTAGGGGTTCCTGCTTCTTCTACAGTTGCAGGAACCTGTGCCGGTAGTAGAACTGCGAGAGGTGTTGTCGTATGTGTCGGAGGAACTGCGCCTGTTGCCATAAGTGTTCGAGATTCGTGTCAGTTTTCATCTGTGAGAGCACTAATCTCCATCGCAAAGTCCGTCTCATTAAGGCCGATACCTGCACTGACTAGGGAGGCTGTGGGCGTAGTCGGACACCCGCGGGCCACGGCGGCGTACGATACAGGCATTGCCGTCATCGCGAGAGGCCTGGCGACATCGCCGGCCGGCAGCTGAACCTCTGTATATACAGGGTGGTCCATTGATAGTGACCCGGCCAAATATCTCACGAAATAAGCATCAAACGAAAAAACTACAAAGAACGAAACTTGTCTAGCTTGAAGGGGGACACCAGATGGTGCTATGGTTGGCCCGCTAGATGTCGCATGCCATACGTCAAACCGATATCAACTGCGTTTTTTTCTTAAATAGGAACCCCCATTTCTATTACATATTTGTGTAGTACGTAAATAAATATGAATGTTTTACTTGGTCCACTTTTTTCGCTTTGTGATAGATGGCGCTGTAACAGTCACAAACATATATCTCACAATTTCAAACGAACAGTTGGTAACAGGTAGGTTTTTTAAATTAAAATACAGAACGTAGGTACGACTGAACATTTTATTTCGGTTGTTCCAATGTGATACATGTACCTTTGTGAACTTATCATTTCTGAGAACGCATGCTGTTACAGCGTGATTGCCTGTAAATACCACATTAATGCAATAAATGCTCAAAATGATGTCCGTCAACCTCAATGCATTTGGCAATACGTGTAACGACATTCCTCTCAACAGCGAGTAGTCAGCCATCCGTAATGTTCGCACATGCATTAACAATGCGCTGACGTATGTTGTCAGGCGTTGTCGGTGGATCACGATAGCAAATATCCTTCAACTTTCCCCTCAGAAAGAAATCCGGTGACGTCAGATACGGTGAATGTGCGGGCCATGGTATGCTGCTTCGACGACCAATCTACCTGTCATGAAACATGCTATCCAATACCGCTTCAACCGCAAGCGAGCTATTTGCCGGACATCCTTCATGTTGGGAGTACATCGCCATTCTGTCATGCAGTGAAACATCTTGTAGTAACATCGGTAGAACATTACGTAGGAAATTGGCATACATTGCACCATTTAGATTGCCATCGAGAAAATGGGGGCCAATTGTCCTTTCTCCCATAATGCCGCACCATACATTAACCCGCCAAAGTCGCTGATGTTCCACTTGTCGCAGCCATCGTGGATTTTCCGTTGCCCAATAGTGCATATTATGCCGGTTTACGTTACCGCTGTTGGCGAGTGACGCTTCGTCGCTAAATAGAACGCGTGCAAAAAATCTGTCATCGTCCCGTAATTTCTCTAGTGCCCAGTGGCAGAACTGTACACGACGTTCAAAGCTGTCGCCGTTCAATTCCTGGTGCATTGAATTATGGTACGGGTGCAATCGATGTTTATGTAGCATTCTCAACACCGACGTTTTTGAGATTCCCGATTCTCGCGCAATTTGTCTGCTACTGATTAGCCGCAACAGCAGCTAAAACACCTACTTGGGCATCATCGTTCGTTGCAAGTCGTGGTTGACGTTTCACATGTGGCTGAACACTTCCTGTTTCCTTAAATAACGTAACTATCCGGCGAACGGTCCGGACACTTGGATGATGACGTCCAGGATACCGAGCAGCATACATAGCACACACCCGTTCTGCATTTTGATCACAATAGCAATACATCAACACGATATTGACCTTTCCCGCAATTGGTAAACGGTCTATTTTAACACGGGTAATGTGGCGTAATTTTACGTGATACCACGTATTTATACGTTTGTGACTATTACAGCGCCATCTATCACAAAGCGAAAAAAGTGGTCCAACTAAAACATTAATCATTCTTTACGTACTACACGAATATGTAATAAAAATGGGGGTTCCTATTTTAAAAAACGCATTTGATATCCGTTTGACCTATGACCGCGCCATCTAGCGGGCCAATCATAAGACTATCTGGTTTCCCCCTTCAAGCTAGACGAGTTTCGTTCTTTGTCGTTTTTTCGTTTGATGCGTATTTCGTGAGATATTTGGCCCGGTCACTATCAATGGACCACCCTGCACATACAGAGATAACATTAATAAGTCCGACAAACGGCAGGTGCGGATCCCTGAGTGGAAATTTAGGAAAAAAGGACCTGTGAACATGTGTCCTGAAATACACCGTTGCCACCATAGATGGCGCTGACTAATGTCATTTCCTCTAACGAGGTGCCGTGTGTTGCTTGTGCGTCGCGGGCAGAGTGATTGACGGGGTCTACTATAAGCAGCAGAATGGTCCAGTATTCGTGTCGGGGACAAGCCGAGATGGTTTTTGTGTTCGGCCAGGCATATGGAAACAGTCGAGAGGCAGCACGGCTGTACCAAAACAAGTACCCTCAAATAAACCAAGCACATCACACAACATTTCAACCCCTTTTTGAGCGTTTGTGTGACCGTGGGTCCTCTCAGACACACGAAAGTGCAGGGAGGCGGCGGACTGAGCGTACGCCATATTTGGAGCCTGTACTTCGGTTCGTCTCAATATCCAATAGAACCCAGACCTCCAGATCTGGTATACGCACAGTCCGCCGCCTCCATGCACGTTCGCCTTTCAGCCCGTACGGCTTTATTCTACTGTTCCCTCGGTAAAACCTTGTTATTAATCTCTGCTTCCAAGTGTTGTCTATTTTTCACCACCTCTTTTCCAACTCTACCGCTTACCGGAAACATGGTTATTAGACTTAGTGGTCACTTCCTCTGGTGTATTTTACCTCGCCACTCACGTTGGAATGCACCTTTTCCAACTTGTTCCCTAAATATTTTTCCATTACGTCGACTCTGGTGTTAACCAGGTTATCCTCTTCAGAAAATTTGCCCACACCTGCTCTTATAGCTTCTAATCATGAATCAGTCATCCGTTCTATATAGGATTTAATTTTCTTTTTCTGCTGCACTTGTTTATGCTGAACTTATCTCCGTTTTTATTGAACCTATCTCTGTACCCAATATCTCCATTTTAGAGTTCAAATTTAACCATGTCATGGAATCATCTGCAATAACATATCCCTTGTCCGATTTCGGACCATCTGTATCAGTAATATCATCTCTATCAACGCTACCACGTTCAGATTTATGACCAACTGGCCCATTCACAATATCTGAACCATACACCCTGGGTGATTTCTTAACCATTGGAAGCTCCATCACTGACGATGAGTCTGCGGCGCAAGTGCTTAACTTGCTGGGCACGGTGGCTGTTTCTGCTATATTGCCGCTGCCCGAGGTGTTGATGCAGATGGACTCGAAGTCACCGCCGGTGGCCCGCGTTACCGTGACCACCATTGCCACTATGCAGCCATCGAGGTCTACGTTGCTGCTGGCCGCACGCCACTTCCTTAAAGTTACTCCTCGACTTCGTCACACGTAGCTGTTGCCACCAATTCTCAGGCACGCAACTGCAGCAGTCTTGTGCCCGGAGACCATGTAACACCATAGCTCTAATGCTCTACTGATTTATTTTGCCTTTTGTTTTATTTAATGTCACATCGTTGAGCCTCTGTAAATGTGTTAGATTGAATCGATAACACAAAACTGTATACTCCTTTCTTTGTAAAAACTTTGATGTCTTTTAGAGTGTCGGAAATGTAATATCTGTAGTATGTACAATATGAGCAAATTATATGTTTTGTCTTTGTCATATAAGCTCTTTGGTTATCTTTATCTTTATATAAATAATTTTGTGTAGAACTACCAATATGTGCAAATGTTATGTTTTATTTAAAATGTTTGGTTGTTGTTATGTAATTGCTGATCCTCTCTTATGGTTCTTAGTTATTTTGTATGTAAAAGGTGTTGTGGTTCCCCTCGGGAACGGAAGCATGCAGCTAGCGCAAATCGTGGTTGACATAGGTAGAAAAAGTGGAATTAAGAGTCAGTCGGGGATGAGCTACCAAACTTTCAACTGCTCATGTAAAAGTTGTGTATTGCGCTGCCGGCCTGGGTGCCGGGCGGTTCTAGGCGCTACAGTCTGGAACCGCGCTACCGCTACGGTCGCAGGTTCGAATCCTGCCTCGGGCATGGATGTGTGTGATGATGATGATGATGATGATGATGTTTGGTTTGTGGGGCGCTCAACTGCGTGGTTATCAGCGCCCGTACAATTTCCCAACCTTTGCTCAGTCCAATTTCGCCACTTTCCTGGATGATGATGAAATGATAAGGACAACACAAACACCCAGTCATCTCGAGGCAGGTGAAAATCCCTGATCCCGCCGGGAATCGAACCCGGAACCCCGTGCTCGGGAAGCGAGAACGCTACCGCGAGACCACGAGCGGCGGACAAAAAGGATGTGTGTGATGTCCTTGGGTTAGTTCGGTTTAAGCAGTTTCCAAGTTCTAGGGGACTGATGACCTCAGAAGTTAAGTCCCATAGTGCTCAGAGCCATTTGAACCATTTTTGTATTGTGCTGGTTCCGAGAGAGGCTTTTCCTGACGATTTCCAATGCCTCGGATGGATGGATAAAGAGCTGTAACTATTCAGTAATTGGTATCTATCATCGCCACCAAGAAATGACCGAGTCCAGCAATTCTACCTCCAAATTCACCTACCAACATGCAATCGCCATCACATTGCTCAGTCACTGTAATGGAACAGTATAGTAATGTACACTGAAGGATCAGCTCCTTGGATGTTTTAGTGTACGCAAATATAAGGTAACTTATACTCGAACTCTTATACCTACCTAGATTTTTCATCCCTAGTCACACAACCACTTAGGGTCCTTCCCATGCTAAAATGATTACCAAGTGTCCTTCATTGAAAGCGTGTTAAAAGTAATATGGCAATAGAGTGTGCTACATTTAATATTGTTTGTTGAAAGGATCTTACAAACATCTCAATTTTGTGTTTCAATGTAGTAAAAGTTCAGAACTGCAACTGTTGAGAGCTATATGTTCATGCTTGCTAAGTACTTGTTTTTCTAGTGTATTGAAAGTGTGTTTAGTTTGCTCTGCTACAGTGGTCAAGATTAATGGCCCCCCTCCATTGAAAGTAGTTCAAATGCACAAATTTACTTAATTATAGAAAGTTTCAATTACTCTTGTTGCTCAAGTCAAATCCTGTACCATATTGGGTTCCTCTTGTGTATTAAAAGTGCATATTAATGTTGTAACATGATTCACAGTTTGTCTATTGTGTTCATACTACATAACGATTAATAGAAAGACAACTATCTATGAAAACAGTAACTTCTTTATTCAAAAGACAGTGGGAAGTAATCTGTTAGTGAATTCCATTTAATTTTCATTCTAAGTAGAAAGGTGTTTAGTAGTGAATGACTTAATCTATGCACAGTAACTAAATTTGCTGTGGACCATATCCATATTTCATGTCAGATAGGAATTTGTTTGAAAAGTAATATTAAACCTATATCCAAGTTAGGATTCTACAGCGAATATTAATTGCAACGTTATTGAGACCATTTACTTTGACTAAGTCCTCAAGGTAATAGTGTGTTTTGTTATCTGTTATATTTATGTAAATAGTTTGTTCTGATCTGTTAGCTCCAACCTTAACGTGAACATACTGCATTCAGATACCAGAGTTCATTGCACTCGCGTGTGGCAAAGTATAGTTTGTGTTTGTCCGTTAAAGTTACTCATACCTATTTTCTTGAACAAGAATGTCAATCATTCTCTTGCCTAATTAGGCTGGCGATCGTTTTCTTTATCCTTTGAACAGCGTGGATAGGTTAAACATTGTTTATTACTGTTTAATTATTTACTTTCTTCTGACTTTCACTTCCGATAAGCCACATCCGTTAGGTATATCACGGTCAACACAACTAAAATCTTTTCAGAAGGTAACACTGCTCTGCTTCTTCATACTATACTTACTTGAATAAAAATAATATCATTATACGAACTGCCTCCAGCTTTGAGGTTATGGTATAGGAGTAGCGGACAGTAGTGTTATAACCACACGCAAACTGCCGCTCATCCAATAGATTCTGGGCCTGGATCACAGATTACTGTAACGTGTTAGAATTATAACTGCAATTCTAAAGAGATTAGTCTCATGCCCCGAAAGAGAAAATCCTAACTGCGACGGTATGTAACTGTTACTTCTGAGTAGTTGCTCTTCCAAACAGTATCCCATAGCCGGCCGGAGTGGCCGAGTGGTTCTAGACGCTACAGTATGGAGCTGCGCGACCGCTACGGTCGCAGGTTCGAATCCTGCCTCGGGCATGGATGTGTGTGATGTCCTTAGGTTAGTTAGGTTTAAGTTCTATGGGACTGATTACCTCAGAAGTTAAGTCCCATAGTGCCCAGAGCCATTTAAACCATTTTTTAGTATCCGATACGAGCAAACCAGGCGTCTTTATCTGCTGTTACTCGGACTTTAGGTCCTGGGGCTATCCACGGCCCTGTTTAGAAAAGAATAGCTCGGTGTAGGCATAGAGCCGAGCCACGTGCGTCTGATTTCATGCCCCACAGCTAATTCGCTGCAAATTATAACCTCTAGTCGTGATTCTGAAGTCAAATAGTCTATGAATTGGCTAGAAATGAGAGTTAATAAAATCAAAATGAAAGATAGACGAATTATTTAATAAAAATGGTTCTGTTCTAACGTCTGCAATTTAAGAAGATGACAGGGAATTATTTTGAATAATGTTTATTCAAGAAAGGACATCTCAAATAAAAGGAAAGTGGTCCTACGATATTTACTTAAAACTTAGATAATAAACTTGCAAATTCAGTAAAGTTACAATGAGAGCGATACGAGAATGGTAGCAAAATTCCCAAATTAAAAAGACACCAATGACTCGTGAAACCTACGTCTGTTTCATGACCACAATACGCGAAAGATTCACCAGCTCAAAGTACTTCAGAGTTCAACATGATGATTCACAAATTAAGACACATGATACGAAGAACAGTTATGCATATCTGTCTATTCTCAGTTCCGTAAATCACGCACCAAAAGTTAGAGTCCTACTCTGGAGCACGTTCAGACCTCTCGAAATATAAAGTCATTTCACCACCCACAATCAGTCACCTATACAACAGAATCACACACATTACCGTAGGCAGGTCTGCCTTCTTCCAGCACTCGACACAAAGTGTCTAGAATCGACCCCTTGAGTTCTTCACTCGAGAAGTCCCAGTCTCCACTTGACTCTCGTAGTGTTCCACTGTTGTTTGCTTTTCTATAGGCTGAAGGCCATTCCCACCAAAAGCGCAGCATCTTAAGCTCTACAGACTCAATTTAATTCAAGCTGACAACTTCCCAGACTAAACTAATACATTGCAACAATATTTAAATAAAGAAATGTCATAAACATGTGGTTACACTCAAATCATGTACTATAAATATAAGTAGTAGTTGGTTCATAAATAAATAAGCCAGTGTTCTTGAGCAAGTGTGTTCACCATAAATGACAACATAGTTTCCTTAGGTATTGTTTGAAGAGTTATGTAGGCCTGCTAAACAGAAGCGTCCTTTCGTACTCTATTCAGTTGCATCTGCTAACACGCGACTGACCACTTTTAAATTAGCACAGTTTTCAATAACCTTGCAGTGAACATTAAAATAAAGTTGCTGGCAAAATATTAAACTGTTCATTAAATAAAAACACGAGAATAACAATAAGAGGCTGTGTTCATTTTCTGTGCAAATGTGGAGAACACGACGTTCTGATAAACATTTGCGTAACAAAAAAGTTGTAAAAGACGTCATAAGTCAATATAGAAAATAGACCCTGATCAGTGGCTTTCACGGGTGATAGCTACAGTGCAATGCTTGTCATCTGAGATGTGGTTTGTTGGAACCGCATGAAGCGATTAAAACTGTCAGTTCAGAAGTTCACTGTGTAAATGTTTATTCACTGTGAAATATTAACTTCTGTAGTTTTAAAGACACTGAAATATCGTTGTGTCACTGGATGGAGCCTTATTTTTCTGGAATCGCCGATGTATTCAGAATTGCATTTAATAAAATTACAATGAAATGAATACCCTTAGCTTTTTACAGGCGTTGACATGCGTCAACGGGGACAGACGAAAATGTGTGACCCGACTGGCACTCGAACACGGGATCTCCTGCTTACATGACAGACGTTCTATCCCTCTATTTTTTCGATATAATTCGTTGCGTATGGTCTGGGCGGACGTCACAAGACATCCGTTCAAGATGATCATTGATTCCTTGACTCAGTTTCTTTATTACAGAGAGCACGCAGCCCTCTGACCAAACACAAATCCATCTGAGCCACCGAGGACACAGAGGATAGCGCGACTGCAGGGGATTTATCTTTGGCACGCCTCCCGCAAAACCCATACTCTCAGCGAATTGTCCCGCACTACATTCGTAGTGCCCCCACCCATTATACTCATTACTCGCGGCGCATTGCCGATTCCCGTAAGAGTTCGGGCACTGTTTGTGCATTCTCACAGAAGAAGAAGATGGTCAAGTGGCCGGTGAGCTATATATATATATATATATATATATATATATATATATATACTAAGATGGTATCTGTTCTTTCGGAGATGTCCCCGTTGACGTATGTCAAAGCCTGTAAGCAGCTAAGGCTGTTCATTTCATTGTAATTTCATTCTAACGAGATGCATGGTCACCGATGGTATCTGTTCTTTCGGATATATATTGCATTTAATACTTGACTGTAAATTATTATACACTCTCAACGAGCTGTAAGACGCCTTCTTTCAGCTTGTCTCAGGGTCCGCTATTGCCGGTCTTCCACATTTTTTTAAGCGTGTGACCGTTGTCCAGAACCACTCTTCTGTGATTTACCCACATCTGGTCTTCATCCCAGGCTGACCTGGAGCGGCCGCTGCATTCCACCCTGAGCCCCGGGTCCGCTACGGTTCAGTTGTACATCAAATACATCTTTCCTCATTCCAGTTCTGGACGGCCGATTATCCCGCCTCAATATGCATAACGTTACAACCTGATAAAAATAAGCTTGCGGAAACACCTGGCAGGAAGCATCATTTCTCAGAGGAAGAAGCTACTGTTTATCTATTTGTTGTTCGAGAAGCAAACACCATATTTTCTTTCGAATTAGTGCTCATTGTTGACTGCTAACTTCACGTGATAAAGTTGAGTACAGGATACCAGTTGAGTGCTTCGTCTACAGTATGAAATCTCCAGCCTATGGCTGTAAACGAGAATTATGGATGTGACACTTGACACCTTGGCACCTGCCCGGTTAGCCGAGAGCGTTGACGCGCTACTTCCTGGACTCGGGTAGGCGCACCGCCCCGGATCGAATCCGCCTGGTGGATTAAACGACGAGGGCCGGATATGGTTTTTAGGCGGTTTTCCACATCCCCCTAGGTGAATACTGGGCTGGTCCCCACGTTCCGCCCCAGTTACACGGCTCGCAGACATCTGAACGCTTTCGCACTATTCCATGGATTACACAAGTCGCAGACAGTTGGGGTACACCAATTCCTTCCCGGGGGGTAGGGGTCGGCGGCAGGTAGAGCATCCGGCCACCGCTTAAACTAACATTTCCACATCCGATTAACCATGCCGGCCCTGCGTTTCCGCGGGAAAACAGGCACAAGCAAAATAAAGAAAGACACTTGACACCTTGGCAGCAGTTCCTCCGCGAATGGAGGAGTGTAAAGGGATGGCCCGTTTATCGTGGCCGGACAGCGGTTGCGAAATGGAGCCTATGATCAGCACTGGAGGCAAGACAGTTAATAACGTCGGCCTTGTGCCAGTAGCCGCTCACATGCACCTGTGCTGGTATCAATATTCCACGACCCGCCGTGCGGTATATAGAGCAGGACAAAACAAAAAGAAAGGAAAGCCAGCACTTTCCGTGCTGTGGAGATGAGAGTCCGAGTACGCGCTTGGAGTGAGCGGGGATGGGTACGAAAACACACACGCACACACACCTGGCAAACAAGCATCGCTCTGACACAAATGGGCAAAAACATGAAGCATGGACATAGAGGCATAATTATAACCAAGAAATGAAGAAAGTTATATTTCATAGACGGAATAGAAATTATCTGGTCGAATGTCCTGAATAACCTTGTAAAATCAAATTGGGATACAGACTCTTTACGAGACCCTTTTATTCTGCGTGAAAATATTTTTATCGTTGTGCGATATCGCCAAATGATCGTTTTTGTGATACTACATCTACATCTCCATCTACATGATTGCTCTGCTACTCACAATAAAGATCCTGGCAGAGGGTTCACTGAACCACCTTCAAGGTGTCTCTCTACCGTTTCACTCTCGAACGGCGCGCGGGAAAAACGAGCTCTTAAATTGTAAGTAGGCTGCTTATGTTTTCTTATTGGCAACGTTACATAGCGTTCTGTATGAAAATCGCTGGCTGTGCTGTGTGCAGTCTGTGGCTAGTTTGCATTGTTGTCTGCCATTGAAGTGTTGGGCAGCGGCAGCTGGATGTGAACAGCGCGTAGCGTTGCGCAGTTGGAGGTGAGCCGCCAGCAGTGGTGGATGTGGGGAGAGAAATGGCGGAGTTTTGATATTTGTAAGAATGGATGTTATGAACTGCTATATATATTATGACTATTAAGGTAAATACAATGTTTGTTCTCTATTAAAATCTTTCATTTGCTAACTATGCCTACTAGTAGTTAGTGCCTTCCGTAGTTTGAATCTGTTATATAGCTGGCAGTAATGGCGCTCGCTGTATTGCAGTAGTTCGAGTAACGGAGATTTTTGGTGAGGTAAGTGATTTGTGAAACGTATAGGTTAATGTTAGTCAGGGCCATTCTTTTGTAGGGATTTTTGAGAGTCAGATTGCGTTGCGCTAAAAAAAAATATTGTGTGTCAGTTTAAGCACAGTCGTGTATAAATTGTTATAAGGGGACGTTTCAAATTTTTTTCTGTGCGAGCCCTGATTTCTCTTATTTTATCGTGATGGTCATTTCTCCCTATGTAGGTGGGTGCCAACAGAATGTTTTCGCAATCGGAGGAGAAAACTGGTGATTGAAATTTCATTAGTAGATCCGGCTCTGTTGATAAAGTCAAACATTCTGCAGGGTGGTCCATTGAGCGTGACCGGGCCAAATATCTCACGAAATAAGCGCCATACGAAAAAAACTGCAAAGAACGAAACTTGTCTAGCTTGAAGAGGAAACCAGATGGCGCTATGGTTGACCCGCAAGATGGCGCTGCCATAGGTCAAACGGATATCAACTGCGTTTTTTAAAATAGGAGCCCCAATTTTTATTACATACGTGTAGTACGTAAAGAAATATGAATGTTTTAGTTGGACCACTTCTTTCGCTTTGTGACAGATGGCGCTGTAATAGTCACAAACATATGGCTCACAATTTTAGACGAACAGTTAGTAACATGAACGTTTTTTAAATTAAAATACAGAACGTAGGTACGTTTGAACATTTTATTTCGGTTGTTCAAATGTGATACATGTAACTTTATGAACATATCATTTCTGAGAACGCATGCTGTTACAGCGTGATTACCTGTAAATAAATGCTTAAGATGATGCCCGGCAACCTCAATGCATTTGGCAATACGTGTAACGACATTCCTCTCAAAAGCGAGTAGTTCGCCTTCCGTAATGGTCGCACATGCATTGACAATGCGCTGACGCATGTTGTCGGCGTCGTCGGTGGATCACGATAGCAAATATCTTTCAACTTTCCCCACAGAAAGAAATCTGAGGACGTCAGTTCCGGTGAACGTGCGGGCCATGGTATGCTGCTTCAACGACCAATCCACCTGTCATGAAATATGTTATTCAATACCGCTTCAACCGCAAGCGAGCTATGTGCCGGAGATCCATCATGTTGCAAGTACATCGCCATTCTGTCATGCAGTGAAACATCTTGTAGTAACATCGGTAGAACATTATGTCGGAAATCAGTATACATTGTACCATTTAGATTGCCATCGATAAAATGGGGGCCAATTATCCTTCCTACCATAATGCGGCACCATACATTAACCCGCCAAGGTCGCTGATGTTCCACTTCTCGCAGCAATCGTGGATTTTCCGCTTCGTCGCTAAATAGAACGCGTGCAAAAAATCTGTCATCGTCCCGTAATTTCTCTTGTGCCCAGTGGCAGAACTGTACACGACGTTCAAAGTCGTCGCCGTTCAATTCCTGGTAAATAGAAATATGGTATGGGTGCAATCGATGTTGATGTAGCATTCTCAACACCGACGTTTTTGAGATTCCCGATTCTCGCGCAATTTGTCTGCTACTGATTAGCCGCAACAGTAGCTAAAACACCTACTTGGGCATCATCGTTTGTTGCAGGTCGTGGTTGACGTTTCACATGTGGCTGAACACTTCCTGTTTCCTTAAATAACGTAACTATCCGGCGAACGGTCCGGACACTTGGACGATGTCGTCCAGGATACCGATCAGCATACATAGCACTCGCCCGTTGGGCATTTTGATCACAATAGCCATACATTAACACGATGTCGACCTTTTCCGCATTTGGTAAACGATTCATTTTAACACGGGTAATGTATCACGAAGCAAATACCGTCCGCACTGGCGGAATGTTACGTGATACCACGTACTTATATGTTTGTGGCTATTACAGCGCCATCTATCACAAAGCGAAAAAAGTGGTCCAACTAAAACATTCATATTTCTTTACGTACTACACGAATATGTAATAAAAATGGGGGTTCCTATTTTTAAAAAACGCAGTTGATATCCGTTTGACCTATGGCAGTGGCCGTGGTGGCCGAACAGTTCTAGGTGCTTCAGTCCGGAACAGTGCGACTGCTATGGTCGCAGGTTCGAATCTTGCCTCGGGCATGGATGTGTGTGATGTCCTTAGGTTAGTTAGGTTTAAGTAGTTCTAAGTTCTAGGGGACTGACGACCTCAGATGTTAAGTCCCAGAGCCAACCTATGGCAGCGCCATCTAGCGGGCCAAACATAGCGCCATCTGGTTTCCCCCTTCAAGCAGGACGAGTTTCGTTCTTTGTAGTTTTTTCGTTTCATGCTTATTTCGTTAGATATTTGGCCCGGTCGCTATCAATGGACCACCCTGTATACTGATTGTGCGAACAAGATAGTCTCTCGTTGGGAGAAACGTGTTTGTCGCCAGTGTGACTATATAAAGAAATAAATCCATTCTGAAAGAAAAAAGAAAACCGCAACACGAAGGAATTACTCTAATGGGACGGAAATCGATAGATGTGATGTACATGTACAGACAAACGATTATAGTTTCAGAAAAAAGTGTATGATTTATTTTTCACAAATTCAGCAGGCAAATAACGCGTTGATCTACCTCTGCTCCTTATGCAGGCAATTGTTCAGCTTGACATTGTTTGTCATAGCTGTTATATGTCTTATGTATATCGTGCCAAATTCTGTCCAACTGGCACGCTGGATCATCCAAATCCGGAGGTGGTTGGAGGGCGCTGGCCATAACGCTCCGAACATTATGAAATGGGGAGAGATTTGGCGAACTGGGTGGCTAAGGTATGGTTCGGCAAGTAAGAAGACATGTAGTAGAAACTCTTACGAGCGAACATTATCCTGCTGATACCCATGATGGCTTGGCATGAAGGACATCAAAGCGCAGCGATGAATATTATGAGCGCAACGCTGTGCTAAATGGGTGCCGCAGATGATAACCAAAGGTGTCCTGCTATGAAATAAAATGGCACACCACGGCATCATTCCTGGTTGTCGGGATGTATGGCGGACTACAGTCAGGTTGGTATCCCACCGCTGTCCGGAAAGTCTCCAGAGACGTCACTGACAACAGCAGAATTGTCTCCAGTGATGAGTCCAGCATCAAATTGAGCCCCGATTACCAGTGAAAAAGAGCCTGCAGACGCCCTAGAGAGCAACAGGATACTAACCTGCCTGTCGCCCAACATACGGCCCAAGAACGAGCGATGGTCGGGGGTACCATTTCATTTCATAGCAGGGCCTCTGCGGTTTTTATCCACGTAACCCTTACTACACAGCGACACGTCGACAAAATTCTGCGCCCCGTTTTGTTACCTGTCGTGGCAAGCCATCCTGGGCTTACATTTCAGCACACGACCAGAGTTTCCACCGCTTGTCTTCGTTCTTGCCAAACGCTACCAGGGCGAGCAGGATAGCCGGATCTCTCCCCAGGTGAGAACATTTGGAGCTTTGTGGCCAGAGCCCTCCAACCAGCTTGGGATTTTCACTATCTAACACACCACTTGGATAGAATTTGGCTCGATATCTCTCAGGAGGACATTCAACAACTTTATCAAATAATGTCGTGTGTCGACTAACCTGTTTGCATAGGGGCCAGAGCTGGACCAACGCGGCCGGCCGGAGTGGCCGAGCGGTTCTAGACGCTACTGTCTGGAACCGCGCGACCGCTACGGTCGCAGATTCGAATCCTGCCTCGGTCATGTTAAGTCCCATAGTGTGCTCAGAGCCACTTGAATTTTTTTGTTTTTTTTTGTTTTTACCAACACGTTATCAACTTGTTCAAATTGTGAAGCTCTTTCTTCGAATAAATGATTCAATTTTTCTGAAACTGTAATCATTTGTTTATTTGTACTTGTACATCACAGTTACCGATTTCCGTCCCATTCGGATAATTGCTTCCCGGTGTATCGTTTTTTTTTTTTCCTTAGAGGGCATGTAGTCATGGAGAATGAAGATGTAGAATATTAACAACGTACGTTTCATTATAGAATCGTTAATAATTTTCACATAAAACATTCGAAGACTTTATTATTCAACACGCCCTCGTATTTCTCTTGACTTCTTTACTCTCATTCTATGAAAAATAACGTTTCTTCTATCAATAAATCAATTCACTACTGTCATATAACAGTAGCCAACTCCATTATTTTCATCGTCACAGCGACAACTGCAACGCCGGTCGGTGTGGCCGTGCGGTTAACGGCGCTTCAGTCTGGAACAGCGTGACCGCTACGGTCGCAGGTTCGAATCCTGCCTCGGGCATGGATGTGTGTGATGTCCTTAGGTTAGTTAGGTTTAAGTAGTTCTAAGTTCTAGGCAACTGATGACCTCAGAAGTTAAGTCGCATAGTCCTCAGAGCCATTTGAACCATTCGACAAATGCAACCGTTACGAAATTGTCTCGAATGAAAAACAGCCCACAGTTGCACTAAATTATGTTCAATTTAAACCTTGACCAGGGTTTCAGCTGTAATAATACAGCCTTCTTCAGAAGTCATGCACACTAATAAATGAAAAATGTCTTAGCCCAGCGGCTGCGTCAAGACCAATAAAATAACTTCAACAGACATAATGAAACGTCCCCTTTGGAAAATTGTAAATTACTGTGCTGGTAAACTTCTACGTTATTTGATTTTCAAACAGCTGAGCTAAACTGAACGTACTCAGACATTTCTCTCTTTACTTATTCTGATCAACACTAAACTGACACACACTATTATTTTTAGCGCAACGCAATCTGACTTTCAATAATCCCTACAAAAGGATGGCCCTGAGTAACAATAACCTACACCTTACATGAATCACTTACTTCAAAAAAATCTTCGTTACTCAAACTACTGCAATACAGAGAGCGCCAATACCGCCAGCTAAATAAAAGATTCTAACTACTGAAGGCACTAACTACTGATAGGCACAGTTAGCAAATGAAAGATTTTGGTGGAGAACAAACAATGTATTTACCTTAATAGTGTTCAAAAGTCATTATATATATATATATATATATATATATATATATATATATATATCAGTTCATGACATCCAGTCTTACAAATTTCCTTTTTCTGACGGAAACACGTCCAGATCGTCCGCTCTCAAAACTCCGCCATCTCTCTCCCCACATCCACCACTGCTGGCGGCTCACCTCCAACTGCACAACGCTACGCGGTGTTCACATCCAACTGCCCAACGCTACAATACCGAATATTCCAACAATGCAAACCAGCCACAGACTGCACACAGCACAGTCAGTGATTTTGATACAGAGCACTACGTGGCGTTACCAACATAAAAACATAAACAGCCTACTTACAATAAGCCTGTTCGGAACATAAGTAAAATTACATATGGCACTGTATGTCCTCCGCCGTGTAACAGAGTATAAAAGGGGTAGTGGCGGAGGACGTACGGTGCCATATGTAATAGGCTTATGCCTGTTGAAGTTATTTTATTGGTCTTGACGCAGTCGCTGGGCTAAGACATTTTTAATTTATTAGTCTGTAAGACTTCTGAAGAATGCTGTATTATTACAGCTGAAACCGTGGTCAAGGTTTAAATTAAACATAATTTAGTGCAACTGTGGGCTGTTTTCCATTCGAAAAAGTAGCCAGCTCCATATAAAACGTTATTTTCGACTTCCACTCAACATTAAACTTTTATTAATGGGTAGCTGTATATCCATTTCACATAGAAGTTAACCAGACTGAGTATCAACATCAAGTAACATTTAGTACATCAAACACAACAATAAATTATGCAGAATCCTTTTGATAGTTATTCTGGTCCTTGCGACACTGATCGGCGATTACAGAGACGGAACGCGAGCGTTGCTCTGAGGAGCGGTGGCCTTCGACGTATTGCAGGCAGTGGCCAGGTGCTCGACAGCACTGTTCGTTCTTCAGAGGCGTCACACATTCTCCCATGATCAGCCTTTATATAGTGATATAAAAACACACAATTTCTGTGGAGACATTGCAAAAATATACACTGACGGGAAAGCATTGCAACACCAAAAATAATTAATGTGAAGTAATGAAATTTTGAGTATATATTTGTGTAACTATCATACTTATGTGGTCAACATTGCAATATGACAGGTTAATGTAAGTATGGGAGAAGCCATTCCAAATGAAAAATTCTGATACATTAATAAACCGTGAAACCGTCAGACTGCTGAATGCAAGCATGCAAACGTGTTTCTATAGTGCTGTACGGGTAACAGTTGTCAGTTTCTGGGATCCAGTTCCACGCCTGTTGCACTTGATCTGTCAATACGGGCATGCTTTGTGAATGACGCCGGAGTTGTTGTCTGATGACGTCGTATATGTGCTTGATTGGAGGCAGATCTCGTGATCCAGCAGGCCAAGGCAACATGTCGTCACTCTATAGAGCATGATGGATTAAAGCAGCGGCATGTGCGCCAGTATTATCTTGAAACTTCGTAACAGATTAAAACTGCGTGCCGGACGGAGACTCGAACTCGGGACCTTTCGCAGAAGAGCTTCTGTGAAGTTTGGAAGGTAGGAGACGAGGTACTGGCAGAATTGAAGCTGTGAGGACGGGTCTCGTGAGTCAAGCTTGGGTAGCTCAGATGATAGAGCACTTGCCTGCGAAAGATCAGCAACTGGAAGCAGTTAATTCCAGAAATTAGCTGGGAGTAGGCATTAGGAATGATTTAAAATGGAATGATCACATAAAGTTGATCGTCGGTAAAGCACATGCCAGACTGAGATTCATTGGAAGAATCCTAAGGAAATGCAGTCCGAAAACAAAGGAAGTAGGTTACAGTACACTTGTTCACACACTGCTTGAATACTGCTCACCTGTGTGGGAACCGTACCAGATAGAAGAGATAGAGAAGATCCAACGGAGAGCAGTGCGCTTCGTTACAGGATCATTTAGTAATCGTGAAAGCGTTACGGACATGATAGATAAACTCCAGTGGAAGACTCTGCAGGAGAGACTGCCGAAACTCGGTACGGGCTTTTGTTGAAGTTTCGAGAACACACCTTCACCGAGGAGTCAAGCAGTATATTGCTCCCTCCTACGTATATCTCGCGAAGAGACCATGAGGATAAAATCAGAGAGATTAGAGCCCATACAGAGGCATACCGACAATCTTTCTTTCCACGAACGATACGAGATTGGAATAGAAGGGAGACCCGATAGAGGTACTCAAAGTACCCTCCGCCACACACCGTCTGGTAGTTTGGGAGTATGGATGTGGATGTAGATGTATAGGGTATAGAATTAGTACCAGTCACTCGCATGATCCTCCATTGCTGGTGTAAGTCATGATAGTGAAGTGGAGATTACGTACTAGTTCACTCTACAGAATTAGCACATTAAGACGTCGAGACGCGAGAGAATGGCAAAAAGGAGCTATTATATTTGGACGTGCCCATGACCACACCGCGAATTAAGTTGTTCGATTTGTTGGTGTATCAACACGGACTGTACTAAGTGTCTACGAGGGTTGGTGTACTGTCGCAGCCATAATACACGGCATAAGAAAAATGGTTCAAATGGCTCTGAACACTATGGCACTTAACTTCTTTGGTCATCAGTCCCCTAGAACTTAGAACTACTTAAACCTAACTAACCTAAGGACATCACACACATCCTCGCCCGAGGCAGGATTCGAAACTGCGACCGTAGCGGTCGCGCGGTTCCAGACTGTAGCGCCTAGAACCGCTCGGCCACTCCAGCCGGCACGGCATAAGAACAGTGGTCGTAAACAGATTGCAAACAACAGGGACCAGAGATGAGAATCACATATTGTCAACAGGAACCGTCCCTATCAGTGAATGCAGGTCCAGTCAACAGCCACCGGAGATGAGTATCACTCACTGTCAACAGGAACTGTTACTTTCAGTGAATCCAGGTCTACTTTCAGAGCGAACATAGCTAAAACAACTGCATGCCCCGTGAGGATTAGGCTAACCACCCATCGTGGGCCTCCTCAGGTGGCGGATAGGGGAATGCTCGATAGATAGGCGGACACTGACGAAAGAAAATAGTTGGGATGGACCAGACCTGGTGCAATGGGAGGACACATATCGAAGCTGTAGAGAAGGTAATCTGTCTAGGACGGACCAAGTCTTATATAAAATCAGCTAGGGCGGAAGCTTCGAGGTGGCAGCCCCAGCAATCGCCTTACCCGACACTGCGTTTGCGTCGCCGCTAGGGGACATTCGAAATGCTGAAAATGCAAACTTTGTTTTGCCGGACTGATCATTATACGCCGACCCATGAAAGGAATAAAGGATAAATGACACACATCAGAAACGTCTACAAAAACAACATGGAAAGTTAGAGATCTGACACATAAAGAAACGCAACTGGAACAAGAACTAGGCAATGCTAAAATCGATATTCCTGCCGTAACTAAAACAAAAAAGAAATTACACGGGAAAGTTCGCATTTCAGAATTATATGATAATCTACTGCCGAGTATCGCAAGAATAGAGAACTGCTGCTGGAGTCTCTATATGGATGTTGACCAGTATTTAAGTACTGGCATCGTAAGGAGGTGTGAATAATGTGGATTGTTTCGAGGTGTGTGACTGGCAGATATTTCACCAGCAGCAGTTCACGCGTCTAAGCTCTCACTCCACAGTATCTTGCTACGATTATCACTGTAGCAGTCTAAAACTGATTCATACACAAACTTTTCTTTGAACAGAGTAATATCTACCTCTTCTTTATTGAGGAAGAAGACGCAGCGTCCAGCTCCGTGACAAAGACTGCAGTATAACGCAATCATAAATAATATCGGCATGACTTCCGAAGTTTAGAGGCTACGGTGTATCCAGTTATCACTTCCAGGATGAACCAATTTAGCGATGAAAGAAACTGCCCCCGTTTCCTTCTAAGATATATTGTAAAAACTTTTACAAAAATATACACTCCTGGAAATTGAAATAAGAACACCGTGAATTCATTGTCCCAGGAAGGGGAAACTTTATTGACACATTCCTGGGGTCAGATACATCACATGATCACACTGACAGAACCACAGGCACATAGACACAGGCAACAGAGCATGCACAATGTCGGCACTAGTACAGTGTATATCCACCTTTCGCAGCAATGCAGGCTGCTATTCTCCCATGGAGACGATCGTAGAGAAGCTGGATGTAGTCCTGTGGAACGGCTTGCCATACCATTTCCACCTAGCGCCTCAGTTGGACCAGCGTTCGTGCTGGACGTGCAGACCGCGTGACACGACGCTTCATCCAGTCCCAAACATGCTCAATGGGGGACAGATCCGGAGATCTTGCTGGCCAGGGTAGTTGACTTACACCTTCTAGAGCACGTTGGGTGGCACGGGATACATGCGGACGTGCATTGTCCTGTTGGAACAGCAAGTTCCCTTGCCGGTCTAGGAATGGTAGAACGATGGGTTCGATGACGGTTTGGATGTACCGTGCACTATTCAGTGTCCCCTCGACGATCACCAGTGGTGTACGGCCAGTGTAGGAGATCGCTCCCCACACCATGATGCCGGGTGTTCGCCCTGTGTGCCTCGGTCGTATGCAGTCCTGATTGTGGCGCTCACCTGCACGGCGCCAAACACGCATACGACCATCATTGGCACCAAGGCAGAAGCGACTCTCATCGCTGAAGACGACACGTCTCCATTCGTCCCTCCATTCACGCCTGTCGCGACACCACTGGAGGCGGGCTGCACGATGTTGGGGCGTGAGCGGAAGACGGCCTAACGGTGTGCGGGACCGTAGACCAGCTTCATGGAGACGGTTGCGAATGGTCCTCGCCGATACCCCAGGAGCAACAGTGTCCCTAATTTGCTGGGAAGTGGCGGTGCGGTCCCCTACGGCACTGCGTAGGATCCTACGGTCTTGGCGTGCATCCGTGCGTCGCTGCGGTCCGGTCCCAGGTCGACGGGCACGTGCACCTTCCGCCGACCACTGGCGACAACATCGATGTACTGTGGAGACATCACACCCCACGTGTTGAGCAATTCGGCGGTACGTCCACCCGGCCTCCCGCATGCCCACTATACGCCCTCGCTCAAAGTCCGTCAACTGCACATACGGTTCACGTCCACGCTGTCGCGGCATGCTACCAGTGTTAAAGACTGCGATGGAGCTCCGTATGCCACGGCAAACTGGCTGACACTGACGGCGGCGGTGCACAAATGCTGCGCAGCTAGCGCCATTCGACGGCCAACACCGCGGTTCCTGGTGTGTCCGCTGTGCCGTGCGTGTGATCATTGCTTGTACAGCCCTCTCGCAGTGTCCGGAGCAAGTATGGTGGGTCTGACACACCGGTGTCAATGTGTTCTTTTTTCCATTTCCAGGAGTGTATGTTGTTGACTAACATACTGTAGTACGTCCAACCAGGATCATGAACAGGAAGAGACTGATAGCTGAGGAGTGAAAAATTTGATATTAGCTTAAGGAAACATGTCTATGGATCATACAGATACATGTTCATATTTCTTTTCGTACATACATCTTTTTGGGGCAGACATTTCCTATTGCATCTTTGCCCCACAGTGTGTTGCGTTACTTATTAAATGAGATATACTTTATGTCTAAACGAAAATAAGATCTACCACAGTGTTAAAAACGTTAAAGAAGAGAAAGCATTCTCACACATTTATAAATGTAAGAATACTAGTGCTATGTCTTAAACCTGAGAGAGGGTACATTGTCTGTGTATGCGCCACAAAAAGGAAGAATTCAAAATTCTATTGATTCACGACCAGTTACAGAACACTACAGGAAAAATAAATAAAACTGATTACATACTTCCCATCGGAGGAAGTCAATTGCAAACCAGCTCCACTAAGTGTACGTTTACACTGCCTGCTATGCGATGCGACGCGACGCGACGCGCTGCGAGGCATAATGGCCAAAGTGATGCAATGCGATGGAGCGTTCACATTGCCCACGATACAGCGCGCGCGCGCGATCTGGCCAGCAATTGTGTAGTCTCGGCACGATGTCGTGTTTCCTCGACCCAGTAAATTCTTTTTTATTAGAAAACAGTGCTCTGAGAATTCAACGCAGTCGTGAATGGGTGCATGAAATCAACAAGGAGAGGAGGGCTTTAGGAGAATTTCATCATTTGTACAGAGACATGAGAAAAGATGAGGATAAATTTTGGTATTACTTCAGAATGAATACAGAGACATTTGATTATATAGTGTCGTCCGTTTCAAATAGATTACAGAAGCAAAACACAAATTTCAGAATGGCTATTACCCCTGAAGAGAAAGTTATGATCACCATCAGGTAAGTATACAATATTAAGTTTACAGCAATCATTTTATTATGAAAAATTTACAAATTGTGATAGATTCAAACTTTCTTTTAATAAATTTTGACGTAAATGACAATGACAAGTAAAATACATCACAGTTCACTCACTTAAGTATCAAAGTTTTCAGAATCTTGGTAGCTTGAAATAACAATGTCACCAGGTTTAATTTCAGAAATGAGTATTTCATTCTGCGGATTTCCAGCAATTACGATTTCAACTGGATTTTCAGGTGTATGGGGTGACATCAACGAATGTGCAGTGGAAGTGGTTGATTGTTCCAATTCTTCCAAAAGAACCTGCTGAATTTTTATCCTGGCTCTCAACTGAGCTGCTGGCGATAGTTTTCGCATTGCTGTCAGCAAACTCACTACAAAATGATAGCTGATAGCGTTTCCGATTTCGACATTTGTTGCTCAATTAGCTTCAACGTTTGCTTCTCTATATTTAGCAACTCAGAGTTTGTCGATTTCTTGTTTTGGTTTGTGTGTAGGGTGGGTGAGGGAGGAGGCATCGAAACGCTACCCTCTGAACTTACAGTCTTGAAGAGCTGGCTTGGTTGGTTTCATCAGGTGAAACACTCTCTCTCTGTAAGAGCTGGTGAGAATGGTACGTTGTCGTGTGCGTCGTCGGGTTGCGATGCTGTTCTTTTACTGTGATGAACATTAGTCTTCGTCTTCCGTGGCGTCATTATGTCAGTCAGGAAGATCATTAGCTCGTACCACGGCCAATTGGATTGGAAAGGCGGCATGCCACCTTCGTCTCCTGAACGTTCAGCACGAGTTTTTTTTTTTTTTTAGTTCAGAGCGGAAAGTGTCACGTAGGTTCTTTCATTTATTCTTCAGTACCTCGCCTGAAAATGTAGACGTGAAAATATGCGTAAATAATTAAGTACACTGTATACTCAATACTTTTTTTGTCCTTAGCACATTAACTGCAAATCCTACAGAGATCCTACACATACTTCAATTACGCTCATTTCATTCTTTTTCAGATATTTGTCGGTTGGGATGTCTTTCCATGCACTGTCACAGTCGTTTCGGATGGGTCTAACTACAGTCGCACAATGTGTGCATGAAACGTGCGCCACAATATGTGAAATTCTGAGCCCTGTACACCTGCCTTCTCCTACTATACCACTGCTTCAAACTGCTGCAAAACACATGTATGTCAACTGGAATTTTCCGAATTGTGTGGGAGCCATTGATGGTAAGTGTGGAGTCACCGCCAGACACCACACTTGCTAGGTGGTAGCCTTTAAATCGGCCGCGTTCCGTTAGTGTACGTCGGACCCGCGTGTCGCCACTATCAGTGATTGCAGACCGAGCGCCGCCACACGGCAGGTCTAGAGACACTTCCTAGCATTCGCCCCAGTTGTACAACCGACTTTGCTAGCGATGGTTCACTGACCAATTACGCTCTCATTTGCCGAGACGATAATTAGCATAGCCTTCAGCTACGTCATTTGCTACGTTCTAGCAAGGCGCCATTACCAGTTACTATTGATGCTGTAAAACATGTACCGTCAAGAGCGATGTTCACCAATTATGGATTAAAGTTAAGTATTCCAGAAGCTACGTACGTTTTTTGCTAGTCTCAATTCCTTGTCCTGTTCCAGACCTCACGCCAGCCTGCGTGAGCTTAAACGCGTGCCTTTCGGCTTCCTTATAGTGGGTTGGCTGTCTTGCCAACAGTAAGCATGTTCGGGTTAAATCTCCCCCTCATTCTGGGACAATGTATTACAATTACAAAAAATATTTTTCGCTTGCTTTACTAGCTGTAGCCGATGCTAACTGCAGATTAATAGCAGTTGACATTGGAGGCTATGGCAAGCAATCAGATGGTGGCACATTTAGAGCAAGTAACTTGTATAATAATATTTTGAACGAAACTGAAAACTGGCCTCCACCGAAAGAACTACCAGGTACTTCAGTAAAAGCCCCATTAGTGTTGGTTGGAGATGAAGCCTTTCCACTTCTGGAAAACTTAATGCGCCCTTTCCCTGGACTGTCACAGACTGAGGAAGAGAGGTTATTTAACAGGAGGCTGTCGAGAGCTAGAACGGTGATGGAACGCACTTTCGGAATTATGGCCGGCAAGTCGCGTCTTCTCCGAATGGAAATTGAAACTTCTGTAGAACATGCAGTGCATTTGCGTCTTGCACAATATAATAATCGATAAAGATGGGCCTGACATTTCCATTCAATTGTCTATTGACCAGGACATAACAGAACACAGTGCTTTAGCAGCATGCTTCCAAAATGACAGAGCAAACAGCAGTGCTTCAAGAATAGCGAGTAATGTCAGAGAGGCCTTCAAAAACTATGTAAACAGTCATTAATGCAAATATATTTCATGTCGAAATTATCAATTACTGTAACTATTGTGAACGTCATTTCATTATGAAAATACTGTAATAGTATCTATACACAATTAAAATTAGAAAATAAACGAAGTTGTTTGTGTTACTTATTTCTTGGAGTCTTGGAGCTATTTATTTAACTTTTTTGTACTTACTGTCTGTTCCACAATCTTCAGCTATTTCATTCCATGCTTGGCGAACAAAATCCCTATTGTGGTAATATTTAATTTTCTGGTCGCACAACACGGGGCGTTCACGTACATTAGTCTTTCGACGTCCATCGCGAGCAAGCAATTACTCCAGACGTAAGCGCAAACAAGCAAGCGCTCCAAACACTCGCGCGAAACGCAAACTCGGTTGCGACTACAGCGGAGTCATCGCATCGCACCGCATCACATCGCTCGGCCCAGCCTGCAGTCTAAACGGGCACCGCTCTCTTGCCACTGTTAAACCAAGCCTGCCCATTGTCACGCGATTTCAGCGCGTCATCGCTCCGCTCGGCTCGGCATCGCATCGCGGGCAGTGTGAATTTAGCCTAAGACCTTGCCTTGTACGTCGGTTTGGGTCTCCCGCATCGTCCCCTACGCTCCTCGGAGTATGGGACCTCCTCATCATACTTCCCATGGGAGACTTGAACACCCGAGTGGGTAAGAGATACACTGAAGATATACTTGGTACAGAGGCTGATAATACCCTGAAAAACAATGGAAAGAAGCTAATACAGTTTGCCTTACACAATGAATTACCAGTAACAAACTTCTTTTTTAAACTTTGTAACATCCATAATTTTACATGGACAGCTCGAGCTACCGTTTCAATAATACACTATATTCTTGCAAAAAGCCATGGGCAAGAGTAAAAGATACAAGAGTTTACAGAAGCGTGGATGTATCACCAGATCACTTTCTAGTAAAAAGTGACATAACTTTTATTGAATATATGGAAGAAATCACACATAAACAGCCATTCGGATGTAAGAACTTACATGGGGGACCTACTCAAGAATATAGTATCAAACTACCGTGTCAAAAGAGACTGAATGAGAAATGTCAAGTGACACAATTAACCAACTACGTAAATGGAATAATGAGAAATTATAACACACGCAGTCGCTGAAGTATTAGAAACAAGGAAAACGAAATACTCTAAACGGCATCAACGATTTGGAATGACGGTGTGAGCAAGTTAATAAGAGACAGAAAGGGGGCTTATGTAAAAATCTTGTCATTTTCTAATAATGTGACTAACAGAGAGAATTATAAAAGTAAATCTGCTTCAGTAATGAAAGAAATACGAAAAATTAAAAGGGACATTTGGGACCGATATGCGTGTGAAATAGAACATGATATTCATGGAAGACAAAACAAAGCATACAAAATTATGAAACACTTGAATAAACGAGAACGAGATACGTTACAATTAAATGTGATATTCAGAAAGAAATGATTAAAATCGTTGAAATGTCTATGGGTTGATAAGGAAGAATAAACAGAAATAAATATCAGTCCTAGCGATTCTGTATATCTGATAACAACCGAAGAACTACAAAATGTGATCAAAGAAACAAAAACCAAGAAGAGAAGTCGCCTGGCACTAATAACGTAAACATGGAGCTGATTATATACGAAACTGAACATTTAAAACATAAACATTTAAGTTTTATGAATGTTTGCTGGCTGAACGGACGTTTTCCAGACGAATGGAACGAGGTTTTGATGTGTCCTATTCACAAGAAAGGTGAGAAATTACAATGCGCAGACTACCGAGGCATAGTCTACTAAAATCCTGCTACAAACTTATAAGCAGGAGATAAGTATGATCAGTTAAAGGGCATATGTTAGAGGTACAATATGGTTTTAGAAAAGGTAGTCCATGTTTTGATTGTCTTTTCACTTTGCACAAGTAACCTAGAAAAGAAGGGAATTTAGTCTGCCTACTGGCTACTTTTTCATCGACTATAAAAGGCGTTTGACAAGGCTAAGTGAAAAATGTTATGGGAATCAGTTAAGTAACTGCGAGTTCCAAGACATTTGATTACGGCAATCCAGTCATTAAACAAAAGTAATAAATTAAGAATTCGCACTGTGAAGAATAGGACGGTATCTGCTGATATCGATCAAGGAGCGAACAAGGCTGCCCTCCACAATTTTTGATGTTTGCATTGAAGATATCATTCGTAAATAGTTGATTTCATTAAATGATACATTAAGAGATGATTATTTTTATTTAATGTCGATAGTATTTACTGATGATCATATTATAATAGGAGAATATGAAGAAAAGGCTCCAATCTCAGGATACAAATTGAGTCAAAGTGCCTCTAAATATGGATGAGAATATCGACAGGTAAAACGGAAGTGATGGCATTCCATGTATTTTAACCTGTTAAGAGTCAAAATTGTTATAGATAAACAAATGAACAAGTAAGCGAGTTTAAATATTTAGGATACAATTTGAAATTTCCGAAATCGGATGATGCAGAGCTAAAATTGGCCAAATTCAGACATTTCTGCGGAATTATACAACATACTCGTACATTGCATGGGGGCTTAATTAAATATAGCGCAAATACTTTTAATTTTAGTCGCTGTCTGTCCGGTTACGCAGTCTCGTAACCGGTTGGCCCTGACTGGTATTAGTACGCAATCTGACTGAATAGAATAACAACAAAGAATGAAAGAAAACTTCCGTTAACACAATTAATTAATTAAGTCCCCAGCAACTATAAAAGCTACGAAACAACAAAGCACAAATGTAACTGTGGAAGTGTGATTCAACGTACACATCTGGCACGGTTCTTCCTAAATATGACAAGATGCTTTAAACGCCATCTACAATGAAGTAATTAAAAAAAATACCAAAAATACTGTAATTGCACATAGAAACCAGAATTACACTCTAATAGATGAACACAAGCCAGATGTTTTGTTGACTGAACCTGTGACCAAGAGACATTGTTAGTTAGGACATATGAAATTAAAAAAATTTTCTTTATCTTCATATATACTCCTGGAAATGGAAAAAAGAACACATTGACACCGGTGTGTCAGACCCACCATACTTGCTCCGGACACTGCGAGAAGGCTGTACAAGCAATGATCACACGCACGGCACAGCGGACACACCAGGAACCGCGGTGTTGGCCGTCGAATGGCGCTAGCTGCGCAGCATTTGTGCACCGCCGCCGTCAGTGTCAGCCAGTTTGCCGTGGCATACGGTGCTCCATCGCAGTCTTTAACACTGGTAGCATGCCGCGACAGCGTGGACGTGAACCGTATGTGCAGTTGACGGACTTTGAGCGAGGGCGTATAGTGGGCATGCGGGAGGCCGGGTGGACGTACCGCCGAATTGCTCAACACGTGGGGCGTGAGGTCTCCACAGTACATCGATGTTGTCGCCAGTGGTCGGCGAAAGGTGCACGTGCCCGTCGACCTGGGACCGGACCGCAGCGACGCACGGATGCACGCCAAGACCGTAGGATCCTACGCAGTGCCGTAGGGGACCGCACCGCCACTTCCCAGCAAATTAGGGACACTGTTGCTCCTGGGGTATCGGCGAGGACCATTCGCAACCGTCTCCATGAAGCTGGTCTACGGTCCCGCACACCGTTAGGCCGTCTTCCGCTCACGCCCCAACATCGTGCAGCCCGCCTCCAGTGGTGTCGCGACAGGCGTGAGTG
This sequence comes from Schistocerca cancellata, assembly GCF_023864275.1. NCBI lineage: Eukaryota > Metazoa > Arthropoda > Insecta > Orthoptera > Acrididae > Schistocerca > Schistocerca cancellata. The sequence goes on along the minus strand of NC_064627.1, from coordinate 922,232,815 downwards.
GAGGGACGAATGGAGACGTGTCGTCTTCAGCAATGAGAGTCGCTTCTGCCTTGGTGCCAATGATGGTCGTATGCGTGTTTGGCGCCGTGCAGGTGAGCGCCACAATCAGTACTGCATACGACCGAGTAACACAGGGCCAACACCCGGCATCATGGTGTGGGGAGTGATCTACACTGGCCGTACACCACTGGTGATCGTCGAGGGGACACTGAATAGTGCACGGTACATCCAAACCGTCATCGAACCCATCGTTCTACCATTCCTAGACCGGTAAGGGAACTTGCTGTTCCAACAGGACAATGCACGTCCGCATGTATCCCGTGCCACCCAACGTGCTCTAGAAGGTGTAAGTCAACTACCCTGGCCAGCAAGATCTCTGGATCTGTCCCCCATTGAGCATGTTTGGGACTGGATGAAGCGTCGTCTCACGCGGTCTGCATGTCCAGCACGAACGCTGGTCCAACTGAGACGCCAGGTGGAAATGGCATGGCAAGCCGTTCCACAGGACTACATCCAGCATCTCTACGATCGTCTCCATGGGAGAATAGCAGCCTGCATTGCTGCGAAAGGTGGATATACACTGTACTAGTGCCGACATTGTGCATGCTCTGCTGCCTGTGTCTATGTGCCTGTGGTTCTGTCAGTGTGATCATGTGATGTATCTGACCCCAGGAATGTGTCAATAAAGTTTCCCCTTCCTGGGACAATGAATTCACGGTGTTCTTATTTCAATTTCCAGGAGTGTATATTGATGAAACATACACTCTGATCATTACAACATCCGCAATCGAACAGCATCGGCTGTCCAGCCCATCAGAACAACTGCACACAACATGCTCACAACTAGTCACGGCTACATCAGAACTGCTACTGCCCACGGCAACTTCTCAACAAGCACTCTCCACGACAACTTCTCAACAAGCACTCTCCGTGGAGGCGGCTGAATAATACTGTTTGGCGCAATCTCTGGCGCTGTGACTCAGAGTAGCCACCTTTCAACATTAAAACATAACGTATGGAAAGGGGGCATTAATTTAACTCTCCAAAGTAACAGTGTTATCCTTGCTTCTGTACGGCGGCGAATGTTGGGCGCTAGTATCTGATCAGATACAACGAATCGAATCATCAGAGGTGAAGATGAAGTTCCTCTGCGCTGTAGCTGAATATTCATTGTTGATCATAAAAAAATACCGATATCAGGCAAGAACTCAATGTTGAATTTATATATATATATATATATATATATATATATAATTGAAAAATATGGACTTAACTGGAAAGGCCATACCAACGTACGGCTAATGGCGAACTATCTAAAGCGGTAATAAAATATAATACAGCCAGGAAGAGGAATGTTAGACGTCCCTTTAAGAGATAGCGTGAGTAACTTTGAGGCGGAACAGGCCAAAAGACCTAACCATTGAAGACGATGATGGTGATGATGATAATGATGACAACTGCAAGCAATGGACTTTTGTAACTCGTGCACCTGCCAAAAGACCATTGCTCGCAGTGGAACAGAACGCTGCACAGGCCTCAATGAGCCATGCAACAGAAACTGGGCAGAATCTGGCTATAGAGACGTGTAGTGTGATCCGACAACCCACGATTTAACCTCGTTTCAGAAATTACTCAGTCGATTTTACCGAGTGTTTCAAAATGAATATCGGGCTTTGTAGTGTTTTTTTTTTTTTACACTCAATTAACACCTGTAAATGAAACATCAAACGACAGAGCAATTGAAACAGTTTAGTTGTACAGCTGTGCGGTCGGACATGCACTGCTTCCTTCGCTTCCGTTAGAAAGCGCCAGTAGCAAAGATGGTGACTACGACAGAGAGCTATTCGTGTTTTACAGTTTCCAAGGACTGAATCTGTTGTTACATTGTAACATGTGTTCCGTATCAAGTTCCACTGTAATCCTCCAAGTGATAATAACAGCTGTAGATGGTATCATCAGCTGTAAGACACCTGCTATCTTTACAAAGGTAAAAGTGTGGAACGACCAACAGCGACTGAAGAACGTTTTCCACGAGTGAGAGTGCCTTTCACACGTAACCCGAAGAAATCAGTTCGCAAAGATAGTCTTGAATTAGCAATTCCAATGGCGTCTGTGCGCATAATTTTAAGGTGATGCTTAAACTACACCCTTATCATCTGCGGCTCTTACAATCTCTGAAGCCTACAGACTACAGTATACGTGCCAACTTTCCAAACGAAATGTTGCTGCATTAAGATGAAAATTTTTTGAATCGTGTCATCTTCAGGGATGAATCGACATTTCACCTACGTGCAAATGTGAACACGCATAATGTGAGCATCTGGAGGTCCGCAAACTCCCATGATATAATACAGTTGCAACGAGATTCCCCTCAACTGAATGTTTTTTGTGCCATATCCTGGCGGAAAGCTTATGGACCTTCCTTTCTCGGTGAAGGACTGCAACTGGTGTTCCTTATGTTGAAGCTATGGCTCTTTCCTCAGTTTGAAGAAGCTGAAACACAGAACTTTATTTGATAGCAAGATGGTGCCCCGCCTCGCTAGCATAACTCAATAGGTGATTGGTTAAACGGCGTTGTACCAGACCGCTGGATTGGCCGCAAGACGCCAGATGTAAGAGACTGTTCCGCATAGTCTCCCCTCCGCCTTCCCTAAACTTCACCCTATCTGACGCTATGAGATTTTTACCTTTCGAGGTTCGTAAACGAACATGCGTTTGTGCCTGCTACGACCAGCTCATCCATCCGACTTAACACATAGTTGAAGCAGTTTTTGGGTCAATTACTCCAGACACAGTGAGCATGGTCTGCGAAGAACTGGCCTATAGACTCCATGTGAGCCGTGCGACGAATGGACCCCATCTTGAACACTTGTAAGAAAAACTAATTGAGTTGCTCTTTCATTTGATGTATTATTCATAATTGTAAGTTGACTGTAATAAATGCTACAAAGCCTTAAAACTCCACCGAGCGAGGTGGCGCAGTGGCTAGCACACTGGACTCGCATTCTGGAGGACGTCAGTTCAATCCCGCGTCTGGCCATCCTGATTTGGGTTTTCCGTGATTTCAGTAAATCGCTACAGGGAAATGCCGGGGTGGTTACTGTGAAAGGGCACGGCCGACTTCCTTCCCCGTCCTCCCCTAATCCGATGAGACCGATGACCTCGCTGTCTGGTCTCCTCCCGCATAACAACCCAACCCTTAAAACTCCGATATTCGTTTCTAAACATCGGTATTTTAGGTACAGCTTTTCATTCCACCACAACGGCGACTTTATATTGAACACAGGTGTACACTGTATTGCTGTAATTGTAAAGACAGTTAAATATTCAACACGTAATACTGCGAGGAAAAGAAAACATAGAAGTCGAGAACTTTTAATGACTTTACAATGAAATGAACACCCTTAGCTGCTTACAGGCGTTGACATAAGTCAACGGGGGCAGATGAAAATGTGTGCCCCGACCGAGACTCGAACCGGGGCTCTCCTGCTTACATGGCAGACGCTCTATCCATCTGTGCCACCGAGGACACAGAGGAAAGCGTGACTGCAGGGATTTATCTCTGCCACGCCTCCCGCGAAACCCACATTCTCAACGTATTGTCCCGCACTACATTCGTAGTGCCCCCGCCCTTTATACTCGTTACTCGCGGCGCGTTGCCGATTCCCGTAAGAGTTCGGGCACTGTTTGTGCATTCGCACAGAAGCAGAAGACGATCAAGTGGCCGGTGAGCCTTAACTATATATATACTAAGATGGTATCTGTTCTTTCGGACATGTCCGAAAGAACAGATACCATATTAGTATACATTTTAATGACTCTCGGAGGGCGTTATAGACGTAGCACAGAATAAATAAAAATTAAAAATAGGATACAAAGGCAATAGTATTTCCTAATCTTCGTTTTACATTTCGTTTTCACTGCAGGAGACTGTCTTTCGCTGAAAAACTGAAAGGCGGAGCACATGAGTAATTATGCAATCATTACATGCTGCAACGTATCACAGTTATCTATGGATCAGAAGCGAAGATGGACTACAAAAGACCGAAAAATCCATAGCTTTGTTATTGAAAGTCTGCTGCTGTTTACTCAACGTGATTCTTCATACGAATCAGACTCAAAAAGGTTGCAGTATTAATTAAAAAACTCACTATTATTGACAATCCCGCTATTTTAAGATCCATTTCTTTCAAATAACTTCCCTCTTCCATCGGTACATCTGTTCCAGTGTCCGTGAAATTTTTCATAATATTCTACCACCTTTGTAATTGAGGTCGCTAAAGGACGCCCATGCTACATCGCTCAGCTTGGATGTAGCCGGTTCGAGCAGGCTGGTGTGGCCGAGTGGTTCTAGGCGCTTGAGTCCGGAACCGCGTTGGTGCTACGGTCGCAGATTCGAATCCTGCTTCGAGTATGGATGTGTCTCGCGTCCTTAGGCTACTTAGGTTTAAGTAGTTCTAAGTCTATGGGACTGATGACCTCATATGTTAAGTCTCGTAGTGCTTAGAGCCATTCTGTAGCCGGTTCGAAGCCTGGTGGCGAAAGAAATTTCCTCAACTAGCGGGCTGGGAGAGGAGAGGCTCCGTATCGGCAGTTGTAGTGTAACGACGTATAGGTTTGTTTATAAATGGTTTTCTTTCGACCTATGACCATGTGCAGACTTCGTCACTTACGTCAGTTACAACCCACTTCAAAATGATTTATATTCTTTTTAAATTGTCACAGAATGGTTCTTGAACGAAACTGTAAAACATCAGTTGAGTCGTAAGCAAAGAATTTCGTCACTTGGGCCAATTGGTTTGCGTAAACTCTTTCAATTTAAATTTCGTTTCTTTCTCCTCAGAACTTATATTGACACACGTTATCTTGACTTAATCGATATCAGAATCACACATTGACTAAACTTTTCAGATTCGAAGTTGCGATGAACGCTGTCAAAATCCAATAATCTTGTCAAATATATTATTAATCACTTCACATAATTCTCCATAAATAAATCCTCAGAACACGTGTTTCAACTTTAGTAACTTCCACTAATTTATTAGCTTCCTACATACATATGTGAACTTGATCGTTAACAAACTAGGACTGACATTTTCAATAAGATTAAGCTCTCTATGACGTCATTGTTATACAAAAAGAGTACAAAAAATTCATTTTCAATTTTTAGAAGCACGACGCAACAACTCGGTTCCAGGATCTTCTGTTGCTCTTTGGCTGTCGACCCGCGACGTATAGTGGCCAGCAATTTCCTCTCTGGTCGCGGCAGCGAACATGCTGTCTCCGTTCGTTGCGCCGCCCTCTCCGTACATGAAACATTAAAAAAATACAAAAAAACTTTAGATAATTCACAGCTATTACAAAAATATTACAGAAATACATAAACAAAACTAAATTAAACTTATATTCACCTGCAAACTGGGCTGACACTGGTGGATGGGTGACGCTTCAATTTCGCGTCCCACTACATACCCCACCCACAAGATCAGTTTGTCAGGTTTTAACCGAAAATAAGACCTTTTCTGTATACCATATTTAACTGTTAATACATTTTCCTCACATTTTACGTAATCTAGAGTCCTTGTTCTCAGATAGATTTCATCCTTTTACTACGATATTGTTGTGAGTATTTGTCATTTACTCTTAATTGTGCTATTATGGTCATTCATAACCGAATATATGGAGATTACTCCTCTTCATTTAATAGTTGCTAGTAAATAATAATTTAGTACGTTCTTTAACGTGGTTACATTAGGACAGAGCGTTCAAATTGTGATAAATTAGTTTTAGTATTATTCATTTACTAGAGTTATTCTTTCCAAAAATGTATTTCACTAATATGTTTCTCACAGTAACTAATAGTACTATTTACTTTACTTCATTCTTTTCCCTAATGCCTTATTTATGCCTGAGGTCAAGAAGAAATCAAGCAAACTTTCTTTAGAATCTCGGCACGGCTTTCTTTACCTTCGGACACCTTGTTGGGTAATGGCAATTTATTTAGGAGAAACAAGCGAGAGAGCCCCGTTTGGTGTGTTCTATATTAACACTATTACAAACCTCTATTAAAGGCACTCTGCTATGTTCTCGTGAGCCATATAGCTCTGGACGCCCATGGTCCCTATAATTATTGACCATCCCCTTTGGTTCCTACTATCCGAGTAAACATGAAAATATACAAAATTCCTTTTGACCTAATAGCAAAATTTCTTCCATATAAATCCCCCTTTTGGTTATCTTTCTCTTTTTGAAGTACCAGTAGATTATTGTAGAGCACTTGTTTAAGCTTTCTGTTATTTCTTTAAAATAACACGTAACTATCACGAAACTTCACATGAATGAACTATGAACGCTCTTCCGTATGTAACATATACTAAATATTAACTTATTTAGGAATGAAGGGTTTCATTTGATCAACACTGTATAATCCTTTAATTACACCTGATGAAGGTTCCATAAGAAGTAACGCTTTGGGATGTACAATCTCATGTACAACATATGGACCTTCAAAGATAAAGAAGAATTTTCTACATTCCTTACCGATCTTAGAACTTTTAGGATGAGATCGTACTAGCACAAGATCTCCTACCTGAAATGAGGGTTCTATAGCATGTTGATTATAACTTTTAATTCTCCGTTCGGCATTTTTAATAATCTGTTCGCAAACTTTTTCGTCTGGTATGCATTGTTGGATCTCATTTGCTGGTGGCTAAGGTAGAGCAGCTAGTAAAGGCTCACCTATAATTCGTTTGCCTAAAATTTCTATAGGTGATAATCCCGTCGTTAGGTGAGGCAATTCATTTAATATCTTTTCGAATTCAGGCATTAGTTTGGACCACAGAGTATGTTTATGTGCACAATAAGTTCTACATAATCGTCCTAATTCTTTCATGACTCTTTCTACTAAATTACTTTGAGGGTGATATTTCGAAATTAAGATATGTTTGATTCCATATTGTTTTATCATATCTTGAAACTTTTGGCTAATAAAGGCACTACCGTTGTCAGACATAAGTCGTTTAGGAATGCCCCAGTTAACAAAGTAATTTCGGGTGAGGCAACGTATAACGCTTGCTGTATTCGCTCGTTTCAAAGTATATAGCTTCACATGTTTGGACCAACATTCCATTACAACAAACACATAAGTTAATCCTCCTGAACTACGAGGCAGAGGGCCGAAAAAATCTAATGACAGTAGATCCCACAGACCTCGAGGAATTACAGCATATAATTTATAACGCTTAGATTTGTTATTAACTTTAACCTTTTGACAGGTTTCACAAGCCCTAATAATACTTCTCACAATACGGGACATATTTTTGAAATACTAATACTTCATTAGATGTTTAATACATTTATGAATTCCAAAATGCCCGTAACCTTCATGAATATAAGTAATTAACACGTACACAACAGTTTTCGGAATGCATATTTTCCATCTCTGGTGTTCCCTCTGTGCTTTCCAATACAACAAGTCGTTAAAATATAACCACACACCCCGGGTGTTAACTGTTTCGTCCCCATTATTAAGGGTTTGTATAAGGTCCCTATATTGATCATCATTTCTTTGAGTGCATCTAATAGCAGTTACTATCCGTTTAACCTTACGTTCGTTCTCCTGAGTTAAAAGGAAATAAACATGGTAATTTGTTCCTGGTTCTTCTGCAATGTTAATATTCTCCATTCCTACGGGGAGTCTCGATAAAGCATCCGAAACTTTTATATACCTAATCTCGTACTGAAATTCTTGCAAGCATAATACCCAACGTAATAGTCTACGGTGAAGTAACCGACAATTGTTCAAAAAGATTAAAGCCTGATGATCAGTATATACAATTGTTTTTCTTCCCATTAATAATCCTCTAAATCGTTGAAAACCCCATACCACTGCGAGAGCTTCCTTCTCGGTTACAAAATAATTTCTTTCATGTTTATTTAAAGTTCTACTAGCGAATCCAATAGGCCGATATAATCCCTTTTCATTGGTCAGATCACCTTGGAATATTACGCAAGATACACCATAATCAGAGGCATCCGTACACATACAAAAGTCCTGATTGAAATCTGGATGGTATAACATCTTGGCTTCTGTTAACGCTCCTTTTATCTTATTAAAAACTTCCTCTTCCTCTTTTCCCCAGAGCCATACTGACTTCTCTTTTAATAAATCTAGTAATTTAGGATTGACAATATCCTGCCCTGGAAGAAATCTTCTCAGAAATCCTACCATTCCTAAGAATGATTTCAGTTGTTTCCGATTTCTAGGACTCGGACATCGAGCAATAGCTTCAATACGTGCTGGGTCTGGCCTAATACCTTTACTGTCCACTATATGCCCCAAAAATCTCACTTCCTCCTTTCCGAAGTAAGACTTAGATAATTTTAAAGTAATTCCTCTGTCAATTAAACGGTCAAACAATTCCCGTAATATCGTTACGTGTTCTTCCCACGTTTTAGTGGCTACCAAAATATCATCTACATATAAAATAATCTTTTGTAACAATTGCTGACCCAAAGCAGAATCTAATGCCCTAATGAAAGTTGACACTGATATATTAAGTCCAAAGGGTAAAACTTGGAACTGATATGATCTGCCTTCAAAAAGAAAAGCCGTATATTGCCGTGAATCCGGGTGTAATATTACTTGATGGTAGCCAGCAGTTAAATCCATTGTACTCATATAACGTGAACCAGCAATCTTAAGAAGTACGTCCTCCATAGGAATAGGTCTGTCTCTTTCCATCTCTATAATTTTATTTAACTCACGGGCATCCAGAACCAGTCGTACCCCACCAGTAGCTTTCTTAACTACCCACAAAGGACTGTTAAAAGCGCTACATGATCGTTCGATAATGTTTTGTTCTAGCATCTTACTTATTTCTCTACTAGCCGGTTCTTTGAATTGTACTGGAATAGGATAAGGTTTCTTAAAGAATGGTTTTTGATCTTTAATCTTAAGTTTACAAACGTAATCTTTAATTCTCCCCGGTTCATCTGAGAAGACGGCTCTAAATTCTAACAAAAAAGATTCCAACTCTTCCTTTTCTTGTTCGGATAGACAATTCGTAGAATAACATTTTTCTTTCACTTCGGTTTCGATACTGCTACTAGCCTGACCTTGGTATACTTCATATTCAAGATCACTAAAATCTGTTAATAGGCTCATGGTCTGTGCGTACTTAATCTGTAAGGATTCGTAGCAATCTTCAGGTACTTGATTATCAGAAAACCTCACTTTAAAAGCACATGCCTCCTTATGGATGGTTAAGGAAGAGTCTTTAAAATCTAATATAGCTTTATATTTACACAGCCAATCTATACCTAAAATCATGGCCACATTTAAGTTGGCTACGACAAATACAGAGTGAGCAATTAATTGTTTAGCAATCTCAAAAGTTAAATAAACTTCCTCAGTAATATTTTGACTTCTTTTACCAGTAACTCCTATAATTTTCACCCCAGTTACAGGTAAGGTTGGGAAATTCCAATATTTTCTTTTAAGCTGGAATAATTCTTTCGATAAAATACTTACTTCGCTACCCGAATCAATTATAATATTTACTTCGGTATCTTTAATATAACCTTTAATAACGGGTTTATAAGTTATATTCTCCCTTATCTGATTGTCTTCCTGAAGTAAATCTTGTTGCCAATCACCTTCCATTTGGCAGCTTAATGATAAACTGCAATTGGGTCTTGTATAATCTCGACTAACAGTTCCCTTTAGTTGACCCGTACTAAAGGACTTTACTAGTTTTCCGAACTTTCTATGATAACGTCACCTACAACTTGACCTTCATTAATTACTTGAGGGTGGTTTATCTCATGATCGTTATTGTGTAATCTCCGCATTTTAGAGTTATTACCATGATTTTGTTGGCTCTCTTTATCCTTAGATTGACGTTTTATATAACAAAACCGGCTATGATTCTTGTTGTTAAATTTTCGTGGTTCTGAATTATTATTATTTCGAGGATTGTCATTTCTACCAAATCTAAATTTCTCGTCTTCCCTTTCTCTGTTAAGTATATCTAACTGTTCTAAATATCCTAATAATTCACAGGGTTGTGACCATTCTCTTTCTATCATTCTTTCCTTTACATAATACGGTAACCTACTAATTAGGACTCGTATTAGGTGACTTTCAATAATTGGTTCTTCAATTAATTTAGCACGGTTTAAATGCCATTCAAAATAATTCCTATAACCTCCCCACCGTTTAGAATATGTAGGAGGGTCTAGCAACTCTAAAGTTAAGTGTTGTTGTTTTCCTCTTGACCAATAATGTTGTTTAAACTGCTTAACAAAATCATCCCAGTCCCTAAATTCATTTCTATGCAGTACTGCCCACTCCGCAGCTTCTGCTTCTAAATGTCCTATTACAAATTGAATCCTTTTTTCATTACTCCATTTAGGAGATAAAGAAGTTTCAAAAGCTTTTATAAAGATTATAGGGTGAAGTTCGCCTCCTGGTTTGAATACAGGAAATCGACTTGCTACATTTGAATTTGTCGTCATATCCTCCAAACATTCTGCGAGAGACATAGTTGGATTTTGTTTAGATTGCAGAGACGGAGTTGCATCGGATTGGCTTGCCGTGATTTCTTTATTTGTATTGTTGTCGTCCGAGCTAGCAAACACGATGCGACTGTTGTCTCTGATTACGTTGTTACTTCTACTACTTGAAATGATTTCATTATTATCTAATTCCGATAACCGTTTAGAAATTTCCTGTATTCGCATTTCTGTATTGGATACGCGATTAGCCAGTATCGATTCTTCACTGTGTTCACGATGTGAACGCTCTGTACCTTCGTCAATGTTATTATCTTTGGAGGTCTCAAGGTTACTGCATATTTCAGTAATTAAAAATTTCATGTTTTCTATTTCAGTATGATCTTTTTCTACTTGCTGAGTTAATGTCTCTAATTCTACATTATCTATTGAAGAAATCTCCACAGGTTTGGTAGAGACCTCTTTAATAGATTCTAATAATTCTCTACGAACAGTTTCTGTTTGCATAGAAAATTCATCTCGTAACATTTCGTTATTTTTCTGTATTTCATTTACAACTAAGATATTGACATTATCTAGTCTCTCGGTTAAGTCAGTAATATCATTTCGCATACGAGCTTTTTCCTCACGTGATTCCTGGATATGTTCTTCTAACCTTTTACAATTATCCGCAATCTTATTACTAAGTCCTACTAGTTTTTCCTGCATTTCAACTTTAGAAGCCTCTATTTTATCACTTAATCTAGCACTAGATTCTTCATTACATTGTTTTAATTCCTCTTTTAATCTAGCAATAGATTCTTCGTTAGACTGTTTTAATCTAGCAGTAGATTCTTCGTTAGACTGTCTTAATCTAGCAATAGATTCTTCGTTAGACTGTTTTAATTCCTCTTTTAATCTAGCAGTAGATTCTTCGTTAGACTGTTTTAATTTAGCAATCGCCCTAAAAAGGGATCTCATGCTCCTATCGGACATAGACTGCTCTTCGTCTGACATTTCACTTCCCGACAGTATTGTAAGATATTAACTAGTTACACACGCAGACTTGTAATCAACAATCCTGTAAAAGCACACTCCCTATGTACAACACTGCACTTCCAACTTGAAACAGACTCACTGGACACTAATATTGTAATTTGTAGTTCTCGATTATCAGTGTGCTGCTATGGGCTGCAGAAGTAACAGCCGTCGATGCCGCTGAGATGCTGCGACCCCGCTTTCGCAACCGGCAGGACGCTGAGTCGAACACCGGAGACGTCCCTGGCTGCAACCACGCCCGGCACCGCCGTAGACAGACGAAGCCCTCAGCAACACCTCTAATACCAGCCGGAGGAACGCCCCCCAGCTGACGCACTGGGCCTGTTACCTTAGGGAGAAAAAAGGTTGTCGGGGTTTGCAGCGTTCAGCTGCTGCCCAACAGATGCGCCTTCTCGTGGAATAACTGCGTGACCGTACTGCTTGGCTGCGCTCCGTCAGATGCCCACACCCGCGAAGTCGCCGCTGGCTGGTGAAGGCTCCACGAAAACTCGCGTTGCTCTCCCGAAGGACTCTTGATGTTTTGTTTCGTACCTGTGTGCCTTAATTGCACACAAGTCCTGTTTATAAGGTCGCCACGGTGTAGTGTAACGACGTATAGGTTTGTTTATAAATGGTTTTCTTTCGACCTATGACCATGTGCAGACTTCGTCACCTACGTCAGTTACAACCCACTTCAAAATGATTTATATTCTTTTTAAATTGCCACAGAATGGTTCTTGAACGAAACTGTAAAACATCAGTTGAGTCGTAAGCAAAGAATTTCGTCACTTGGGCCAATTGGTTTGCGTAAACTCTTTCAATTTAAATTTCGTTTCTTTCTCCTCAGAACTTATATTGACACACGTTATCTTGACTTAATCGATATCAGAATCACACATTGACTAAACTTTTCAGATTCGAAGTTGCGATGAACGCTGTCAAAATCCAATAATCTTGTCAAATATATTATTAATCACTTCACATAATTCTCCATAAATAAATCCTCGGAACACGTGTTTCAACTTTAGTAACCTCCACTAATTTATTAGCTTCCTACATACATATGTGAACTTGACCGTTAACAAACTAGGACTGACATTTTCAATAAGATTAAGCTCTCTATGACGTCATTGTTATACAAAAAGAGTACAAAAAATTCATTTTCAATTTTTAGAAGCACGACGCAACAACTCGGTTCCAGGATCTTCTGTTGCTCTTTGGCTGTCGACCCGCAGCAATTTCCTCTCTGGTCGCGGCAGCGAACATGCTGTCTCCGTTCGTTGCGCCGCCCTCTCCGTACATGAAACATACAAAAAATACAAAAACTTTAAATAATTCACAGCTATTACAAAAATATTAGAGAAATACATAAACAAAACTAAACTAAACTTGTATTCACCTGCAAACTGGGCTGACACTGGTGGATAGGTGACGCTTCAATTTCGCGTCCCACTACACAGTCTCTGCGCCCATCTTTACGTATTGCGTCGTTAACTGAGGGCGTTTGTCACCGTAGATGGTGACTTGTCCGCCAAATGGTGAGTTTAAGTTCGGCGATTCCCTTAATGATGTTCTAGAGAAATAGGGTGTGTGCCACCACCGACCTCCGTGATTCAGCCTCTCTTATCTTATATCATTATACAACATGAACATAGCAATACACTATACGCACAGCCTTACAACCACATGTACAGAATGTACATTCTACACATACATTTAAGGAGCTCCGGAAAGGCTCAAAATCATGAAAAGTTCAATTTTTACTTTTTTGCGTTTTCTGAATCTGCAGACTATTACCTTTTAATAGATATATAATTTATCAATTCCGAAGACTACAACTATTTTTAAATTTTTTTTGAAATGTTTTCTACATGGGCGTGACCCACTGTGGCGCTGTTAAACTGCTGTCAAATGGTGTTATTATTAACGTCCGTGTTCATCAGGGACATTTTAGTGATGTGAGATAAAGTATGTGTTGTGGCTAACCTGTGATGGTTCAATATATATCGCTGGTGTGATTGTCGATTGTTTCATGTTTATTTACTCTGTCGGTATCTCGAAAATATTCGTAATTAATTCTGTTTCTTGAGTCTCTGTTTTGTTGAAGTATAATAATGAGTAAAAGTAAAGTTATTAGAAATCCTCTGAAGGCTTTTAAGAAAAGGAGAAATGTTGGAAAGACAAAGGTATGTGTTATTACTGTAAATAATAACATTCTAACATGGTACGAGCGATGCTTGCTTTAGACAAGGAACGCCTTCGGGCTGCAGACAGGGCTGTAAAGAGTCTAGAAATACAAGCAAGAGTAAACAGGAGGAGGAACAAGAGGAATCTGGAGGAGGAGTTTGCAGAGGATGAAGATAATCCATCTTATGGACCTGGAATGCACTAAAAAGTTAATCCAATCTTTGTCGCTCGATTCCCAAAACTTTTATTTTCTCATACTAATTACATTTTTCTAAGGATCTTCCAAACATATTTGTTTCAAACTTTCAGTAAATGTTACACAGTACCTCCTGCATAATTTAACACAGCCTTTTTCCAAAAAACTGTATATTTTCGAATAGATAAATAAAAAATTGCAAAAAAATGTGAATTTTCATTACAATTGAAAAAAAATCATATTTAATAACTGAACTAAAATTTTGTAAAATCCCTGTGTTAAGTTGTAGCCCATATTCCAATAAATAATCTGTAAAAAGTTCAACTTCCTACCTCAAATACTTTGTGAGGAAAGATGTAATTTATAAGCGTTATTTTAACATTGCAAGTATAGGGCGTCCCGGAGCCCCTTAAGACACAACTCTCATATACCGAATGGAAGGAAGCCAGTGTGGGCGGAGGAGGGAAACCCTTTCCGGTTAGGAAATTGAACCTCTCTCTCAGAATCTCCCAGGCAACAGTGCCACACACACAGACGTCCACAAGGGGAAGGGATGAGGTGGGGGGAGGGGGGGGGCATGCGGGAACACTTACTTCCACCTCCTGGAACCTGGACTACAGGGTTTTCATTCATTACAAAATGCTCCTGTAAGTCTACGTCTAGAAGTGAGTGGATAACCATTAGTTCCCCGGATAAAGTAAGTTTTTTGTGTCCCTCCCTTCCCCCATGGATAAATTATTGCCCCCCTCCACTTCCCCGTGGAAAAATTATTGTGGACTCCTGTGGCCAAAAGACTCTTTTCACTCTGCAACGGTTTGTGCGCTGATATGAAACTTCCTGGCTGATTAAAACTGTCTGCCGGACCGAGACTCGATCTCGGGACCTTTGCCTTTCGCGGGCAAGTGCTCTGTGAATTTTGGAAGGTAGGAGACGAGGTACTGGCAGCATTGAAGTTGTGAGGAGAGTTCTTGAGTCCTGCTTGGGTAGCTCAGTTGGTAGAGCACTTGTCCACAAAAGGCTAAGGTCCCGAGTTCGAGTTTCGGCTCGGTACACAGTTTTAATCTGCCAGGAAGTTTCACTCTTTCTTTTGTTTTCAAAAAAGAAATGTCGAGTCTAGGAGCCTGTTTTCAGGAAATATCGATCTAGTTTAGCACCCATTGCTTCACTTGCGTAGCGTCTATGGTCTGCAAAGATTTTTCTGTGTTTCTTCCATCGAACTTTTATCTTGTTCACAAATTGCAACGTCTTCCAAACTTTTCACGCTATTTAAGGCCATAGAAGTGTGGTCTTTTGCGAATGTTCTTCTGGCTAAAAAGCGATTCTAGTAGCTGGAGTCTTTGTTAATTTTTCCAGTTCAGTTGTTCTTGGTGCTATTTTCATAAAAACTTTCATCCCTTAACATAAACTTCTTTCAAAGTCAAATATCAACTTTAATTGATTTTGCTTTAAATATGTTTAAATACAACGAAATATTTTCATTAAACTTTCATCCCCTATTTCACCGCCTTGGGGGTTGAATTCCGAAAAAAACACTGAAACCGTTTTTTTTTCCTAACTCAGGAGCCTAATACAAATTTTCTTAGATTTAGCTTTAACAAAACCTTCACAATGAAATATTTTCGTAAAAATTTCCTCCTCCATTTCAGCCTCTTACGGGTTTTTCCAAAAAAAACTGAAACACGTTTATGTTTTGTATCTAACCGAGAAGTGAAATACCAGTTTTCATAGAAGTAGCTTTAAAATGATTTAGATGATGATGTTTGGTTTGTGGGGCGCTCAACTGCGTGGTTATCAGCGCCCGTACAATTACCCAATCTTTGCTCAGTCCAATTTCGCCACTTTCCTGGATGATGATGAAATGGTGAGGACAACACAAACACCCAGTCATCCCGAAGCAGGTGAAAATCCCTGACCCCGCCGGGAATCGAACCCGGGACCCCGTGCTCGGGAAGCGAGAACGCTACCTCGAGACCACGAGCGGCGGACATTAAAATGATTTAGAAGTGATTTAATAAGGATTCATATTCAAAATAAACTAGCTCCTACTATTTTAGACTCTTAGTCGCTGAAGTTTCAAAAATACTGAAGCATGTATTTTTCATTTCTCGCCGAGAAACTAAGCACCAATTTTCGTAGTTCTATCTTCAAAATTGCCTTAACAGCGACATCTTTTCAAAAAAAACCTTTTTTTCCCCTACCTCACCCCCTTAGGGACGGAATTTCGAACAATCCCTTACTAAAAGACGCCTATGCTATAGGATCAACATCCTCTACACAAGAGTCAGTCAGCCAGTCAGTCACTCGAGAATTTTCCTTTTACATACATAGATTGAAAAGTTTCATTTATTCGTTACTACCTGAAAATTAACAAAGCCTTTCTCTTTCGTTTCAATGTGGATCGCGAGAACAGCTAGAAATTGGCAGGTTAAGGTCAGGTGAGTTTGACCGATGTTACAGATTCCAAGTGTTAAGTATGACCGAGAAATGTTTAACCATAAATGACTAATGTGTCTAGACGTTGTGATGCAACAAAACCAAATACATTCCAGCCAATTTTTCAGGCTGTTCCCTTCCGAAGCTCTTTCGAAAGATGCCGAGAATGTCCACATGCTGTGAAGTGAATGTGACAACCGTCCAATAGGAAAATCTCCTACGTCGCAATGCCCCTTGGGTTTCTTCTTCTTCTTTTCCTTCTTCCTCTTATTCTTCATTGGTTTGTCTGTCTTACCACAGATCTCGACAGGATACTCTCTACTTTCCTCTTCCCATGTCTGTTCCTTAATCCGCTGCTAATTTCATCAATTTTTAATATCATCCAGCGTTCTTCTTCTTCCTCCTCCTGTCTTCTCTGCAACTTTTCTTTCAATGGCTGTGTGTTATAGGTCATTTCCTTCAGTATATGTGCATATCAACATACTTGCCGTATTCTTATCACTTCCACTAGTTTTCTTTCCTGTCCACCTCTTAGAAATACTTCTTCATTTGTCGTTCTGTGAGCCCATTTCTTTTCTCCACAACCACGTTTCAAAACTCAACAAGTATATTTCCTCTCTCTTTTTGACTATAGATGATACACTACCATATGACAGTCATATATAATCACTGCCATATGATACTACACTCCAGACAAAATCTTGCCACACCTCTTAATTCCATCCGTGTTCTTTTTGCTGTTAACAAAACTTTCACCTGTTCAAAATTTCTTTTACTTATAAAAATTCTACCTCTCATTCTTTCCACAAAGGTTCCATTTCCTGCTACCAGATTTCTGAAGTGTTACTACGTAAGGGATCTTTCTTGTTCCACAGTCTTTCCTTCCAATGGTATTTTGACAATACCTTTATGTTTGTCCTTTCTCTCTGGAAATGCTGGAGAGTATAGAAAATGGCAGTACAGGCCTGGACCCGAGGACGGAGAATCCTGACACCGCCTCCCGTTGGAGGAGAGGAGAAACGTCTGCACAGATGTTGTACAAATGGCCAGCGACACAGAAACTGAATATCTCCTGGGATAAGGATAGCCCTGCCATCCAAGTGACGAAAACTTCTTCAAAGGAGGACGAGCGGGAGAAAGTTGGGGCAGTATCACACCCCTGTAATGAGAAACGATTTTTGAGATGGTTTTAAGGACATCGGTATAGGATGCGGAAGGTAAGTAGAAACCACGGCATTGCAGACCTTAGTAGTGCTTCCATTCGGCTGATCGGCCTGGTCTAAAGTCATACAGAAAACTAGTGAAACACTACTCACGCCAACGGCATCCGTGTGTATTACAAACTTCGCCGCTTCACAAATACATTGCTTGAGAGCTATTAAGGCACAGAGACATTGTAGGCCAGGTATAATCATAGACAATGATGAACGTCATGGGTCACAGTACATACGTTACAGAGGTGGAATGGTATATTTATAACGAAAACTGGTACAGATTTCACCACATGGGAACACAGGATAATAGACATAAATAACGTTCAAGTTTGACAAACGACAGACTCCCAACATAAAGGTCGACATCGTACTGTCAGTTAGGAATATGCCCTTCTCAAGCTTTACTGTACATTTTTCACGTATTATTCATGCTGTCTATCAAACTTGGGGGATATTGTCTCACCCCTCTCCCAAGACGGTTTTCAGTTCCTGCACTGTTCGTGGAAGGAGCGTTGATTGATAAACACGTTTCCAAATAGCAACTTAGGCATGCTGTATAGGGTTTAGTTCCGGGGAGAACGCAGGTCATTACATACGTTCAATATCTTCTTTCCGGCGTGTCCGACACACCTGCGACCCTGTGTGAGCGAGCATTGTCGCCAATAAACAGAAAGTCGGGACCTATTGCACCCCAAAACAGACGGACATTTTCCAGAATAATCGCCCTGCTATACCACTGTACTGTAGCGCCACCTCTCACAAAGATATGCAACTTTGTTTGGCCATTGTGAATAATTCCTGCCCATACGATAACGGCTAGACCATACCGATGACGTTCATGAACGTTCTGTGATGTGTTTCCTTTCCTCTCCACAATGCTTGATGGCCAGAGTCACTCGCCACAGTGAAGCGGAATTCGTCGCGGAACATCGCTCTAGACCAGTGTTACTGACCGCAACCAACAAGTACCCTACACCAAAGAATTCTTTCTCGATGATGGCATGGTTGTGGTGGGATGCTTTTAACAGGGTTCCGAACATACAGATCGGCCTGATTTCATAGCCACGAAATGGTTCTAGCAGAGCCACCTGTAACGATAGCCGTTACAAGGTCTGCAGTAATCTACCTAGGAGTAGGATGTCTGTTCATTTTCACCACTAGGGCTTACTTACTTACTTACTCACTGGTCATACCGGACTCGAGAGTCCATTACCGCAGCAACATATTTTCGCCACCTGTCCCTGTCTTGGGCTATTTCCTTCCATTCACCTTCAATACCTAGGCTCCTTAAATCAGCCTTCACATTTTCCTCCCATCTATGCCTCGGCCTCCCCACAGGACGTTTTCCCTCTAAGTGCCCTACCAGTACTCTGCGCGCTGCCCTGCCCTCATCCATTCGAGCCACGTGACCCGCCCATCGCAGCCTACGTGATTTAATAATACTGATTATGTCAGGGCTTGAATAGAGTTCGTGAAGCTCTTCGTTATGCAGTTTTCGCCACTCTCCGCTAATGTCATCCCTTTTTGCTCCGAAAATTTTCCTCAAAATTTTGTTTTCAAATACTCGAAACGGCTTTTCATTTCGCACAGTGAGAGACCAAGTCTCACACCCATACAGCATAACTGGTAGAATAATACTTTTGTATATTCTAATCTCCTAATTCCTAGACAATATCCGCGATGAAAGTAATCTATTCATTGAGAAGTAGCACGCATTTCCCGCCCGTAATCTCTTCTTCAGTTCGGATTCAATCTCATTTCTCGAAGTGATGTCCACGCCTAGATACTTAAATGTGTTCACTTTTTCAAACTGCATGTCTCTAACTCTTAACAATTCCTGATCTACTGCTGTTGGCATTCTAGTAGTAACCAGGTATTTAGTTTTGTCTTCACTTATCCTTAGACCTACATCTTCACTAGCCTTGATTAACGCATTCGCATTTGCTGTTACAGTTCCTTTCCCATCGCTAATGATGTTTAGATCATCTGCATACCCTAATATCTTAATGTATCCATTTAACTCCACACCCTCTGAATTATCTGCTGCCATTCGTACAATATATTCTAGGACTAAATTAAAAAGTAGCGGAGTCAGGGCATCTCCCTGCTTAAGTCCGTTCTTTATTACGAATTCTTCTGACTCCAATCTCCCCACGCGTACTCTACCTTTTGTGTTTTTCAAACTCGCTTCTATAAGTCTAACATACTTCTTTGGTATTCCAAGTTTCAAAAGAATTCTGTACAATTTTGATTGCAATACTGAATCATATGCTTTTGTAAAATCTATGAAAATATTATGAACTGGTTTACTGTATTCCCATTTCTTTTCCAAAATTTGACGCAGGGTGAATATTTGGTCTATAGTCGATCTGTTCCTCCGAAAGCCGGCTTGGTAATCCCCCACAATTTCATCTGCATATGGTGTAAGCCTGCTTAGCAGAATATTCGAAAAATTTTTGGAACATACTGGTAATAGCAATATCCCTCTATAATTACTACAATCCATTTTGTCGCCCTTCTTAAAAATTGGGATCAGTATCGACTCCTGCCACTCTTCGGGTATCATCTCTGAGTTCCATACTTTAGTTATCACTTTGTGAACTACTTCCACCAATTTCTGTCCCCCATTTTTAACTAATTCTGCTGTTATGCAATCTGATCCTGGTGCTTTATGGTTTTTCAATTTGTTGATTGCATCTCTTACTTCCTTTAACGTTGGCTCTGGTATCTGGGGTTCTGCTGTGTGTATTTCGTACGCCTGCTCATTTCCTGCTTCCTGGTGTACATTTAATAGATGTTCAAAATGCGCCCTCCATTTACTTAATATAGCTCTGGGGTCTGTCAGTATTCCCCCAGCATCCCCTCGAAGTGCATTTGTCCTAGTCCTGAAGCCCTTCCTATACCCATTTGTGTCTAGGTAAAGTTCCCTAATGTTTTTTGTTTTACTGTTTGTTTCCATTTTTGTAATCTGATTGTTCAAATAATCCCTCTTCTTTGCCCGTAGCCTACGACCAACTTCCCTTCTCAAGTTCAAGAACTCCTTTCGTTTTCTGTCTCCCATTCTATCCCAATCAAATCGTGCTTTTCTTCTTTGCTCTACCAATTTCTTGCATTCCTCATAAAACCACGGTTTCCTCCTGTTCTTCTTAATTGTACCCATTGTGACCTTCGCTGCCTCTTTGATATTATTCCTCACAGTGATCCACTGTTTGTTTACATCCTCGTTTTGATCTTCGTGTGTCCTGAGAGCATCAAACCTATTTGAAATTTCTATCATGTACCTTCTTCTAAAGTTTTCATCATTTAGCTTGTCAGTGTCGAACCTAACAAGTTCTGCATTGTGCCACCTTGATGTTGCTGTAGATAGCCGTTGGTGAACTTTGGCAACTACAAGAAAATGATCAGAATCGCAGTCTGCTCCCCTGAAAGTCCTAACATTTTCTATACTATTGTGCCATCTCCGATCTACAAGAACACGATCAATTTGGTTTCGGGTGTGTCCATCGGGAGAGACCCAAGTTGCTTTATGAATGTCCTTCCTTTTGAAATATGTGCTCTCAACAATCACGTCTTTTGAAACAGCAAAATTAACCCCCTTGTGCCATTATCATTCGAAATGTTATGCAAATTTTCTTTCCCAATTGTAGACCAGAGTGCTTCCTCCTCCTTATCTTCGCATTAAAATCACCTACGATTAATTTTGTATCACACGAGGAGAACTCATCCCACAGTTGATCTAGTTCTTCATAAAAGCCATCTTTAACAACCTCTTCAGTGTCCTCAGTTGGTGCGTGTGCATTAATTACTACTAGTCTATTCCGCCTGCCGGGCAACACTATAACTGATAGTCGGTCTCTAATGAACTTTGATTGCGTGAAGCACTTTTCTCTGTACTACGAAACCTGTTCCTAAACTGTGAGCTTCCGCACCTCCATAGAAAAATGTATAGTTACCCCTCTTTATGCCACCCGCCCCCTGCCACCGAGTTTCTTGAATAGCTGTAATGTCTACATCGTATCTATCTAATTCGTCTAGTAATGTCTGGAACCTTCCTGGCCTGTTCAAACTTTTAACGTTCCATGATCCCAACCTGAAAGTTCGTTTCGGCCTGAATCTCTTCGAAGTAGGTTCCGCCCGGAGATCCGAAAGGGAACCTACTTTACCTCCGGAATATTTTACTTCAAAGGGACCCATGCCCATTAATGTTGCTGATTCTTGATGAATAGATTTGATAGCAAGAGAAGAAGAAACAGGGATGGTTCATCACGCCATCGCCTGCTCCCCACCGGCTGTCCGCGACTGCTTATTTTTTTGGGTTCGCAGCTGCCCTTCATATCTGAAGGCCGTATCCCCTATCCGCAACCTGGAGACGCGCTGTGCCGTGGAGGTAGGGGGAACTAGGGCTACGTATGGAAACTCTTGCGGTGTGTTGGACGGTCTATGAACAACATCACGCTTTCGCACTGCATATTCACATCCAGCAGCCTTTTTAAATCGCGAGGTGAGGCTTCTGGACGCAACCGTTACTGTGGTCGCAGTAGTGACACTTTGACGGGCTTCGAGCCATCCAACTACCTGCTCACGATCTTGAGCCCTCAAACAATTTCTTGCAGACGTGTTTCCGTACCACATGGTATGTCGCACTTATACACTACTGGCCATTAAAATTGCTACACCAAGAAGAATTGCAGATGATAAACGGGTATTCATTGGACAAATATATTATACTAGAACTGACATGCGAGTACATTTTCACACAATTTCGGTGCATAGATCCTGAGAAATCAGTACCCAGAACATCCACCACTGGGCGTAATAACGGCCTTGATACGCCTGGGCATTGAGTCAAACAGAGCTTGGACGGCGTTTACAGGTACAGCTGTCCATGCAGCTTCAACACGATACCACAGTTCATCAAGAGTAGTGTCTGGCGTATTGTGACGAGCCAGTTGCTCGCCCACCATTGACCAGACGTTGTCAATTGGTGAGAGATCTGGAAATGTACTGACCAGGGCAGCAGTCGAACGTTTTCTGTATCCAGAAAGGCCCGTACAAGACCTGCAACATGCAGTCGTGCATTATCTTGCTGAAATTTAGGGTTTCGCAGGGATCGAATGAAGGGTAGAGCCACGGATTGTAACACATCTGAAATGTAGCGTCCACTGTTCAAAGTGCCATGAATGCGAACAAGAGGAGACCGAGACGTGTAACCAATGGCACCCCATACCATCACGCCGGGTGAAACGCCAGTATGGCGATGACGAATACACGCTTCCAATGTGCGTTCACCGCGATTTCGCCAAGCACGGATGCGACCGTCATGATGCTGTAAACAGAACCTGGATTCATCCGAAAAAATGACGTTTTGCCATTCGTGCACCCAAGTTCACCGCTGAGTACACCATCGCAGGCGCTCCTGTCTGTGATGCAGCGTCAAGGGTAACCGCAGCCATGGTCTCCGAGCTGATAGTCCATACTGGTGCATACGTCGTCGAACTGTTCGTGCAGATGGTTGTTGTCTTGCAAACGTCCCCATCTGTTGGTTGACTCAGGGATCGAGACGTGGCTGCACTACCCGTTACAGCCATGCGGATAAGATGCCTGTCATCTCGACTGGTAGTGATACGAGGCCGTTGGGATTCAGCACGGCATTCCGTATTACCCTCCTGAACCCACCGATTCCATATTCTGCTAACAGTCACTGGATCTGGACCAACGCGAGGAGCAATGTCTCGATACGATAAATCACAATCGCGATAGACTACAATCCGACCTTTATCAAAGTCCGAAACGTGATGGTACGTATTTCTGCTCCTTACACGAGGCATCGCAACAAGGTTTCACCAGGCAACGCCGGTCAACTGCTGTTTGTGTATGAGAAATCGGTTGAAAACTTTCCTCATGTCAGCACGTTGTAGGTGTCTCCACCTGCGCCAGCCTTGTGTGAATGCTGTGAAAATCTAATAATTTACATATCACAGCATCTTCTTCCTGTCGGTTAAATTTCGCGTCTGTAGCACGTCATCTTCGTGGTGTAACAATTTTAATGGCCAGTAGTGTAGCTTTTACACCGAACTTCGTCAAACACCGTACTGCATAAACTGTCAAATGCAAACCGAGCGGTCCTGCATAGGCCTTGCTGCAGTTAACACATCTCGACCTCAATATTTCCTTTTATTATCATTGCTCGAGTGCTCTCCGGTGCTCTCTAGCAATTGTCGCTTGTTCCGTAGCAATTGTCAGTTTTTCCTTAGCAGCTGTCAATTCTTCCTTAGCAATTGTCAGGCAGGGTATTACTTATATTTCATGATCGTCCGACTCCGTAGCTGAGCGGTCAGTGGGACTGATTGCCATGTGGAGGAACCCGGTTCAGTTCCCGCTGCTGCCAGGTATGTTCCCTTTGTGTACGGGACTCCCTCAGCTTCAAGATGCCAGTACGGGAGCTACTTGAATGAGAAGTAGCGGCTCCAAGGTCTGGAAAGCCGACAGCGGTCGGGAGAGCGGTGTGTTGACCCAACGCCCTCCAAAGCGCTTCCGCATTACGCCACATGGCACAGGATGACACGTCGGACTGCACCGCGCGGCCCTCTGATAGCGGAATCAGTTTTTAGGGATCCGGTCTCAGTCTGTAAATACGGAACCGTTATAGGATGGGTTTGTTGTCTCTTCCTCTCTCTCTCTGCCTCTCGTGTGTCCAACTGTTAAGAACCCTTCTTCTCAGGAACGACAGACGTATCAGGTTCAAATTTATGTCACTTGCCAAGGTTTATGGTCCCGTAGTGGTGCAAAAATTTAAAACTTCTAAGTCAGTGTAGTCAAAAGAACGACTCTATGTGACACATATTTCGATACTCGCAACTCAGTCATCAAAACATATAGAGTAGTTCCATTTGACTTTCAGTCATTTAATTCTGGAAGAAGAAAGGTTTGACAGTACAAGTAACGGAGAAAAACAGAAATGTTTAATTTGGAATTACATTACACGAAAAAAAGACTTTTTTTCCTCATTTATTCTCCAACTGTCTGTCTATTCGTCTTCTAAGACCCTTTTTTCTTAATAATGGGTAGACGTATGAAGTTAAAATTTATGTCACATACTAAGATCTACGGTCCCCTTGCGACAGAAAAAGCTAAGCTTCTAAGTTAATGTAGTCAAAAGACACAGCCAATTATGTCACATATTTTGATCGTCGCAAATTCACTCATCAAACCCTATAGGGTAGTGCCCACTGACCTAGAAATATTAAGGAGCAGAGTTTCACAGTGAAAGTAAAGTACCAATATCTGAAAATTGTTAAGTTGTAATTATATCACATAAAAATATCTTTTTGACATTCATCCTCCACCAAAAGCTTAATAGACTAACATTACTGTAAGCAAACATAAAAAGTTAGGTGTAGTCGTGACATAGTAAGTAAATAAGAAATATTTTATTAAATCCTCTCTCTGTACATGTGAAAACTGAAGTCCCCTGCTCGCTTCTTTTTGTAAGTTTGGGATAGTCTGAGGAAGTACTACAGATTAAAACTGTGTGCTCGACCGAGACTCGAACTCGGGACCTTTGCCTTTCGCGTGCAAGTGTTCTGCCACTGAGCTACCCAAGGACGACTCAGGGCCCGTCCTCACAGCTTTAATTCCGCCAGTACCACGTCTCCTACCTTCCAAGCTTCACAGAAGCTCTCCTGCAAAAGTCCCGAGTTCGAGTCTCGGTCCGGCATACAGTTTTAATCTGCCAGGAAGTTTCATATCAGCGCACACTCCGCTGTAGAGTGAAAATTTCATTCTAGAAACATCCCCCAGGTTGTGGTTAAGCCATGTCTCCACAATATCCTTTTTTCCAGGAGCGCTACTTCTCCAGGTTCGCAGGAGAGCTTCTGTGAAGTTTGGAAGTGAGGAGATGAGGTACTAGCGGAATTAAAGCTGTGAGGACGGGACGTGAGTCGTGCTTGGGAAGCTCAGTGGTAGAGCACTTGCCCGCGAAAGGCAAAGTTCCCGAGTTCGAGTCTCGGTCCGGCACACAGCTTTAATCTGCCATGAAGTTTCATATCAGCGCAACTCCGCTGCAGAGTGAAAATTTCTTCTAAAGTACTACAGAGATTTTGATACAGAATTGGAATTGCCGGGACTTTTTGTAAGTTTGGGATAGTCTGAGGAAGTACTACAGATTAAAACTGTGTGCTCGACCGAGACTCGATCTCGGGACCTTTGCCTTTCGCGTGCAAGTGTTCTGCCACTGAGCTACCCAAGGACGACTCAGGGCCCGTTCTCACAGCTTTAATTCCGCCAGTACCTCGTCTCCTACCTTCCAAGCTTCACAGAAGCTCTCCTGCAAAAGTCCCGAGTTCGAGTCTCGGTCCGGCATACAGTTTTAATCTGCCAGGAAGTTTCATATCAGCGCAACTCCGCTGCAGAGTGAAAATTTCTTCTAAAGTACTACAGAGATTTTGATATAGATTTGGAATTGCCGGGACCGGTATCCTGCCAGTATCAATGTCAGTAAGAGGCGGAAATCGTTGAGATCCTCATTTCCCAGGATTGATGAACTATGTATGTATATGAATAATTAAGTTTGGCGGCGGGGTTTGAGGCGCCATGTCACGGACTGCGCGGCCCCTCCTGCCGGAGGTTCGAGTCCTCCGCCGGGCATGTGTGTGTGTGTGTGTGTGTGTGTGTGTGTGTGTGTGTGTGTGTGTGTGTGTGGTGTTCTTAGGATAAATTAATTTAAGTAATGTGTAAGTCTAGGGACCGAGGACCTCAGCAGTTTGGTCCCTTAGGAATTCACACAAATTTGAACATAAAAGCAACTAAGTTTGTACAGGGCTCTCTCAGCTCAAATCCTACTCGCATTTGGCCATTTTTTTGTGTCAATGATCACCCGTTTTTGCAGATTCGATAACTACCTTGTTTTATCATCGAGAGCTGTGAGTGAAGACATTTAGACAGCCTGTCTCCATAATGTGCTCTACGTTGTATGTCCGATATGTCCCTGCTTTGGTAGGTTGGATGATTTCCGTGGAGGGGACCAAATGGTTCAAATGGCTCTGAGCACTATGGGACTTAACTGCTGAGGTCATCAGTGCCCTAGAACTTAGAACTACTTAAACCTAACTAACCTAAGTACATCACACACATCCATGCCCGAGGCAGGATTCGAACCTGTGAGCGTAGCGGTTGCACGGTTCCAGACTGTAGCGGCTAGAACCGCTCGGCCACTCCGGCCGGCGAGGGGACCAAACAATGAGGTCATTGGCCCTACAGGATGAGGGAGGGATAGGGAAGGAAATCGGCCGTGCCCTTTCTACATCTACATCTACATCCATACTCCGCAAGCCACCTGACGGTATGTGGCGGAGGGTACCTTGAGTACCTCTATCGGTTCTCCCTTCTATTCCAGTCTCGTATTGTTCGTGGAAAGAAGGATTGTCGGTATGCCTCTGTGTGGACTCTAATCTCTCTGATTTTATCCTCATGGTCTCTTCGCGAGATATACGTAGGAGGGAGCAATATACTGCTTGACTCTTCGGTGAAGGTATGTTCTCGAAACTTTGACAAAAGCCCGTACCGAGCTACTGAGCGTCTCTCCTGCAGAGTCTTCCACTGGAGTTTATCTATCATCTTCGTAACGCTTTCGCGATTACTAAATGATCCTGTAACGAAGCGCGCTGCTCTCCGTTGGATCTTCCCTATCTCTTCTATCAACCCTATCTGGTACGGGTCCCACACTGCTGAGCAGTATTCAAACAGGGGGCGAACAAGCGTACTGTAACCTACTTCCTTTGTTTTCGGATTGCATTTCCTTAGGATTCTTCCAATGAATCTCAGTCTGACATCTGCTTTACCGACGATCAACATTATATGATCATTCCATTTTAAATCACTCCTAATGCGTACTCCCAGAT
The DNA here is from genome assembly GCF_023864275.1 of Schistocerca cancellata. NCBI lineage: Eukaryota > Metazoa > Arthropoda > Insecta > Orthoptera > Acrididae > Schistocerca > Schistocerca cancellata. The sequence continues at coordinate 922,205,354 of NC_064627.1, read as the reverse complement.
AATTTATGGTATTAACTGCTTCCAGTTGCTGACCTGCTATTTTGTAGATAAATGATAAAGGATCTACCTTTCTGTGTATTCGCAGCACATTGCACTTGTCTACATTGAGATTCAACTGCCATTCCCTGCACCATGCGTCAATTCGCTGCAGATCCTCCTGCATCTCAGTACAATTTTCCATTGTTACAACCTCTCGACACACCACAGCATCATCTTCAAAAAGCCTCAGTGAACTTCCGATGTCATCCACCAGGTCATTTATGTATATTGTGAATAGCAACGGTCCTATGACACTCCCCTGCGGCACACCTGAAATCACTCTTACTTCGGAGGACTTCTCTCCATTGATAATGACATGACTCCCCAATCCAATCACACAATTGGTCTGATAGTCCATATGCTCTTACTTTGTTCATTAAACGACTGTGGGGAACTGTATCGAACGCCTTGCGGAAGTCAAGAAACACGGCATCTACCTGTGAACCCGTGTCTACGGCCCTCTGAGTCTCGTGGACGAATAGCGCGAGCTGGGTTTCACATGACCATCTTTTTCGAAACCCATGCTGATTCCTACAGATTAGATTTCTAGTCTCCAGAAAAGTCATTATACTCGAACACAATACGTGTTCCAAAATTCTACAACTGATCGACGTTAGAGATATAGGTCTATAGTTCAGCACATCTGTTCGACGTCCCTTCTTGAAAACGGGGATGACCTGTGCCCTTTTCCAATCCTTTGGAACGCTACGCTCTTGTAGAGACCTACGGTACACCGCTACAAGAAGGGGGGCAAGTTCCTTCGCGTACTCTGTGTAAAATTGAACTGGTATCCCATCAGGTCCAGAGGCCTTTCCTCTTTTGAGCGATTTTAATTGTTTCTCTATCCCTCTGTCGTATATTTCGATATCTACCATTTTGTCATCTGTGCGACAATCTAGAGAAGGAACTACAGTGCAATCTTCCTCTGTGAAACAACTTTGGAAAAAGACGTTTAGTATTTCGGTCTTTAGTTTGTCATCCTCTGTTTCAGTACCATTTTGGTCACAGAGTGTCTGGACATTTTGTTTTGATCCACCTACCGCTTTGACATAAGACCAAAATTTCTTAGGATTTTCTGCCAAGTCAGTACATAGAACTTTACTTTCAAATTCATTGATCGCCTCTCGCATAGCCCTCCTCACATTACATTTCGCTTCGCGTAATTTTTGTTTGTCTGCAAGGCTTTGGCTATGTTTATGTTTGCTGTGAAGTTCCCTTTGCTTCCGCAGCAGTTTTATAACTCGGTTGTTGTACCACGGTGGCTCTTTTCCATCTCTTACGATCTTGCTTGGCACATACTCATCTAACGCATTATGTACGACGGTTTTGAACTTTGTCCAAATGAACCATCCCGGCATTCGCCTGAAGCGATTTAGGAAAATGGCGGAACAGGTATGAACCGCCGTCCTCACGAATGCGAGTCCAGTCAACACTGACTCAAAGGAAGGCCTCGGCGCTTGTTCGTGACGTCACGTCAGCTAGGCACGGCGAACGCCAGGTCTGTTGCAGGCATACTCATAATGGTGGTGTCTCCCTCTCTGACACAGGAAAATGTGAAACTATTGGCGGTAGTTGACCAACACACATTGTTCTGAGAGATTTCTGCAATCAATTAATTGCGCATTTCATTACATTCTTAACAAATAGTGTACTCCTGAACTTAAATTTCCACCTGTTTTAAGGATTGACATAAAAAAAACTTCATGGTCCAGCAGCAACAGAATTCGTGCTTCTTTACCTTATTTGTAAATCTGAGGAAGTTACGTTTGTGCTGGGTTGCTTTTACAAGAAGCTGTGAACATATTGGTGCTTTTCTTTAGGTATCTTTATGTCTTGCGATTGTACACGTTGGGGAATGGGGTGGGGGACAGAAGAAGAGGCAAAAGAGAGATACTTGTTTTATGAAATAAAATTTTTTTATGTTATAAAGTTTCTCCTTTCAGTTGCAAGAGGAGAATATTTATCTTTTCTAATGTGCATGTTTAAAAAAGTTTAAGCTCAGCAGTATTTTCGATGTATGAAGCTATTTTGTTTCCTGTTTAGAATTCCTTTCATTGAAAACGACTGTAATCTAATGACTGGCAACAGTTGGACATTTACACATGTAAATTAGTTCACATTTCCAGTGACGATGTCAAACTAAAATAAATAAATAAAGAAAAGAAACGAGTTAATTGTAAGGGGGTTGGGGTAAGTTTCGATAGCAAAATGGATCGAGTAAATATAGTTACTTGAATGTAAAATTTCCGAAGCCTGCAATGGGACAAAGCATCTTCTCATATTGATCTACGTTTGTTTCGACAGGATTCAGTAATACAAAACTATGATCTTCATTTTTAGCTTTACGATAGTAAGAAAATCTTTCATCTAAATAAAACTGCAGAATCGAAAAAAATACCAAACATTTTGTCCAAAAAAAGAGATTTATAGTGATAAGCACGCCCAGGCGTTTCTGCCTGCAACAGACATGGCGTTCGCCGTGCCTAGCTGACGTGACGTCACCAACAAGCGCCGAGGCCTTCCTTTGAGTCGGTGTTGGTCCAGTGCGCTAACCACTGCGCCATCTCGCTCGGTGTCCCTACTTTACGACACGATTTGTACAAGTGCAGACAACTATTCTCAAATAAAAAGTGTCGAGCCATGACACAAAACTGGGGATGGATACGTGAAGCTACGCGACACCATTGGCGCTGTAATCTTCCTGTGACGTTAGCCCCGACACCTTTTTCTCTCCGTTAACAGCGAAGAGTGTCACAGATTCAGTGTCATCTTTTCCGCGTTACGCGAGTGAGCTAACGTACCGGGGAGTGTGCCCGGGGCCTGCCCCACATCTCCGCCCCTAATTGGCCCTGATGGCCGTCCCGTAATTAGCAGGCCCGCGTCACACGCAGGGCCGCACGGGCAGCCGCCGCCGCTTCCAGGGGCGCCTACGGCCGCTCTGTGGGCGCGCCGCGCTCTAAAATTACCGGAACTGGGCGCCGGGAGTCTATTCTGGTCGCCACGCAGGAGACAAGTGACGACGGTGCGAGGGCCCTGAAGAGGCCGCCATGACAGGAGGGGGAGGGGGGGTGCTGATGCTGAGGACCCTCCAGCGGCCAGAGGCACGCACCGGACCCTGCAGCCGTGCACGTGCCCGGGTTTGCGCGTGACGTTAGCAAAGTGGGGCGCCTCCAGATACTCTGGCTTTCCACTTCGCTGAGCGTATTTATCTGATTATGCAGATGGTTCATTTTTCCTTGAAATCTAGCCAGCCGCTATATAGGTTGTTTCCGCAAGATCGTGTAAAAATTAAACAGAACATAGAGGATGCTCCACTGAGAAAATTGAGGCAGGGAAACTGGGGTCGGAGAAGCCAGCTTATGGATATGATACACTACTGGCCATTAAAATTGCTACACCACGAAGATGAGTTGCTACAGTCGCGAACTTTAACCGAGAGGAGGAAGACGCTGTGATATGCAAATGATTAGTTTTACTGAGCATTCACACAAGGTTGGCGCCGGTGGCGACACCTACAACGTGCTGACATGAGGAAAGTTTACAACCAATTTCTCATACACAAACAGCAGTTGACCGGCGTTGCCTGGTGAAACGTAGCTGTGATGCCTCGTGTAAGAAGAAGAAATGCGTACCACCACGTTTCCGACATTGATAAAGGTCGGATTGTAGCCTATCGCGATTGCGGTTTATCGTATCGCGACATTGCTGATCGCGTTGGTCGAGATCCAATGACTGTAAGCAGAATATGGAATCGGTGGGTTCAGGAGGGTAATATGGAACTCCTTGCTGGATCCCAACGGCCTCGTATTACAAGCAGTCGAGATGACAGGCATCTTATCCGCATGGCTGTAACGGATCGTGCAGCCACATCTCGAGCCCTGAGTCAACAGATTGGGACGTTTGCAAGACAACAACCATCTGCACGAACAGTTCGACGACGTTTTGCAGCAGTATGGACCATCAGCTCGGAGACCGTGGATGCGGTTACCCTTGACGCTGCATCACAGACAGGAGCGTCTCCGATAGTGTACTCAACGACGAATCTGGGTGCACGAATGGCAAAACGTCATTTTTTCGGATGAATCCAGGTTCTGTTTACATCATCATGATGGTCGCATCCGTGTTTGGCGTTTATCATCTGCATTTCTTGTTGGTGTAGCAATTTAATAGCCAGTAGTGTAGAAACAAAATCACATTACTGTGTGCTTTTTTGTTTACATTAGATAATGGACTGTAAATACCATCATTGACACAATGAACGTACCATTTTCACTGTATCTTACAAAATGTGCTGAAACTGGCGGCCATCAGCCTCAATGCAGGCATGATATCGGCGAACAAGATTCTGACGCATCCTGACAAATATGCGTGGTGTGTTTCGCATCACATCTCAGACAGCTGCAATACTGGTAGCTAATTCCACCTCTGTATCTATCGGAGTCTCAAGCACAAAAGACTTTAGGTATCCCCATGGGAGATAATGAAGGGGATTCAGGTCAGGTGATCTCGCAGGCCATGGAATAGGACCTCCCCTTCCAATCCAGCGACCAGGAAATACTGCATTTAGATGGTTGCGGACATCCACACTGAAGTAATGCGGTGCACCATCATGTTGTACCCACATCCTCTCACGAACCGCCAAGGGTATGTTATCCAACAACTAAAGCAGAACTGTTTGCACGAACCTCAATTACAGGTGGCAGTTGAGACGGCCAGGCAGAAGATACGACGCAATGATATTGTCGCCTACAACGCCGGCCCAGATATTCACAGCAAAACGTACTTGATTATATGACTCTACTACAGAGTGAGGGCTTTGTTCATTCCACACATGGGCATTCCTGGAGTTCGAAATACCATCACGATCAAATGAGGCCTCTTCTGCAAACAGCACGATCTGAAGGAAATCTGGTCGATCAATCCACTGTTGGAGTAACCACTGACACAAGCGGCCCTTGGTGCAAAGTCAGTCAGAAGCGTTGCATGTCACTTTGTATGTCATTCTCAATGGTTATAAGTCTTCCAATGTAAGAGTGATTTCAGGAGTGCCGCAGGGGAGTGTCGTAGGACCGTTGCTATTCACAATATATATAAATGACCTTGTGGATAACATTGGAAGTTCACTGAGGCTTTTTGCGGATGAGGCTGTAGTATATCGAGAGGTTGTAACAATGGAAAATTGTACTGAAATGCAGGAGGATTTGCAACGAACTGACGCGTGGTGCAGGGAATGGCAATTGAATCTCATTGTAGACGAGTGTAATGTGCTGAGAATACACAGAAAGAAAGATCCTGTATCATTTAGCTGCAATATAGCAGGTCAGCAACTGGAAGCAGTTAATTCCAGAAATTATCTGGGAGTGGGCATTAGGAGTGACCTAAAATGGAATGACCAAATAAAATTAATCGTCGGTAAATCAGATGCCAGACTGAGACTCATTGGAAGAATCCTAAGGAAATGCAGTCCGAAAACAAAGGAAGTAGGTTACAGTACACTTGTTCGCCCACTGCTTGAATACTACTCACCGTGTGGGATCCGTATCAGATAGGGTTGATAGAAGAAATAAAGAAGACCCAACGGAGAGCAGCGCGGTTCGTTACAGGATCATTTAGTAATCGCGAAAGCGTTATGGAGATGATAGGTAGACTCCAGTGTAAGACTCTGCAAGAGAGACGCTCAGTAGCTCGGTACCGGCTTTTGTTGCAGTTTCGAGAACATACCTTCACCGAGGAGTCAAGCAGTACATTGCTCCCTCCTAGTATATCTCGCGAAGAGACAATGAGGATAAAATCAGAGAGATTGGAGCCCACACGGAGGCATACCGACAATCCTTCCACGAACAATACGAGACTGGAATAGAAGGAAGGCCGATAGAGGTACTCAAGATACCCTCCGCCGCACACCGTCAGGTGGCTTGCGGAGTATGCATGTAGATGTAGATGTAGATGGACTCGTTGTAGGTGACATGGCTGTAATTGTTCGTGGAGTGCTAGCCACACGCTAATATGTGCAACGCCTATTTCACGTGCAGTACGACGAGTCTTGCGGTGGAGTCCTCTTCAAAGTCCGCTGTGCGAGTCGTCCTCATGTTGCCACGTCCCTCGTTTCTTCTTTCCAGTGAAACAGTCTCCCGCATTAGTTGATCGAGAGAAATACCCTCTCGTCGTCACGGATGATGCCTGTTAGGAAATAGTTCTGTGTACACCCTTTCAGCAGCGAGAGCATTGCAACGTACTTTCCCATACACAAGATGCATGTCAGTGAGTTCTGTGAAACTGTACCGGTACAGCTCCATCGACCCCGGCCGCGGTGGTCTCGCGATTAAGGCGCTCAGTCCGGAACCGCGCGACTGCTACGGTCGCAGGTTCGAATCCTGCCTCGGGCATGGATGTGTGTGATGTCCTTAGGTTAGTTAGGTTTAAGTAGTTCTAAGTTCTAGGGGACTGATGACCACAGATGTTAAGTCCCATAGTGCTGAGAGCCATTTGAACCATTTTGAAGCTCCATCGTATTGTAATATATGTCTGTGAACAGCACTGAGTAATGAATGGGTCTGTCGTTGATTCATAGCACGTTCTGTCATGGGACAATGTAAATACGGTACAACGGAGCCTCCTTATGAACAAGTAAAGTAAACAATACCTGCATCATGACTTCTTAATAATCAGGCTCGTCCTCCTTGTTTCCTTGCAGGAAATAAACAATGTACATGTGAATAAAAAACACAACACGCGTAAACTTCTACGCATGTTAGTTGTAAATAAGCTGGAAAACAGTTATGCTAGACAAAGCGGTAGCCAAGCTTACTTCCCTATTTCCTTAAGCTTGCTTCTCTGACCCCCGGTTCCCTATCTCATGTTGTTCAAGGTATCATTCTCTATGTCCTGGTATGTTTTTGCACGCTCCTACAGGAACACCCTGTATAAATCATCTCTGTTGTGACTTGGAACTGGATCTAAATGCCTGCAGTTATTAAAGCTGGAAGACGCTAACAAGGGAACCTCCCCATTGCACCCCCCTCAGATTTAGTTACAAGTTGGCACAGTGGATAGGCCTTGAAAAACTGAACACAGATCACTCGAGAAAACAGGAAGAAGCTGTATGAAACTATGAAAAAAATAAGCAAAATATACAAACTGAGTAGTCCATGCACAAGAGAGGCAACATGTCAGGGATGATGTGAGCTCAGGAGCGCCGTGGTTGAGCAGTTGCAGAACGAGAGGTCCTTGGTTCAAGTCTTCCCTCGAGTGATAAGTTTATTTTCGCAAAGTTATGATCTGTCCGTTCGTTCATTGACGTCTCTGTTCACTGTAATAAGTATAGTGTCTGTGTTATGCGACCGCACCGCAAAACCGTGGGATTAGTAGACGAAAGGACGTGCCTCTCCAATGGGAACCGAAAACATTTGATCGCAAGGTCATAGGTCAACCGATTCCTCCACAGGAAAACACGTCTGATATATTCTATACGACACTGGTGACGGCATGTGCGTCACATGACAGGAATATGTTGTCGACCCACCTAACTTGTACACTTGGCGAATGGGTAAAAAGATTCTTCTATCTTGCCCGATTTAGGTTTTCTTCTGGATGTGATAATCACTCCCAAAAAAGTGATGAAAACATAAGAGTTTGCCACATAAACTGCAACAAATGCATACAACAGTTTCACAGTCGTACAGTTTTCCCTGTGCTCTGTCAAAACATATGTTTTTAACGTTTTCAAATTTTTCCGTGTGTAGACCGTCAGATCCTTCATATGTCCAACCAAATCTGAACATGTCCTGGAATTTTGGAGAGCGAAGTTGATTATGTGTGAGTGCCTGAACTGTGATAATTGACACACGATCACGTAGGCAATACTGCTCTGTGTACCTGTACACCCTCGCAAAATAATTGTCTGAAAATAAAAAATTAAAGTGTTCAGTCGAGGGAAGACTTGAAACAAGGACCTCTCATTCCGTAGCTGCTCACGCTAACCACGGGACCACGGCGCTCCTGAGCTCACATTATCCATGATGTTGCGTATCTTACGCATGGACTACTCAGTTTGTATATTTTGCTTACTTTTTTTCATAGTTCCACACAACTTATTCCTCTTTTCTCGAGTGATCTGTGTTCAGTTTTTCAAGGCCTATCCACTGTGCCAACTTATAACTAAACCTGAGGGGGGTGCGATGGGGAGGTTCCCTTGTAAGTACTAGGTTCCTATGCACTTGATTTTCCGTGTTGGGTAGGATTGAAACGTCCCCTTTGAACAATTTTACATGTGAAACGTCCACTTAGAACAATTATACAAGCCTGTGCTTAACCTGACACACAATATTATTTAGCGCAACGCAATCTGACTTTCAATAACCCCTACAAAACAATGGCCCTGACTAACTTTAACCTATACCTTTTACAAATCACTTACCTCACAAAAATCTTCGCTGCTCGAACTACTGCAATACAGCGAGTGCCACTACTGCCAGCTAAATAAAAGATTCAAACTACTGGAGGCACTAACTACTGATAGGGATAGTTAGCAAATGAAAGATATTATTAGAGAACAAACAATGTATTTACCTTAATATTCATAATTGACATCCAGTCTTACAGATTATCAAAACTCGGCCATCTCTCTCCCCACGTCCACCACTGCTGGCGGCTCACCTCCAACTGCCCAGCGCTACGCGCTGTTCGCATCCAGCTATAGCAGTTCATGACAACAATGGCAGACAACAATACAAACTAGCCACATACTGCACACAGCACAGCCAGTGATTTTCATATAGAGTGCTATGTAACGTTGCCAATAAAAAACATAAACAGCAAACTTACATAAAGAAAACATAAACAGCCTACTTACATAGCCCCCATGCTCCCCACAAAAAATTTTACAAATTTTTTTGGGCAGTGGCCAATACAGATTTGAAAAAAATTTTCATAATTACAATAACAAAGATATCCAATGCACACACTTATTGATACAATGTTGGTCAAAAGCTAAAATTTTCTCACAGTCCATAAAGACAGTCCTGATCATTCATCATAATAGTAATTACAGTTTCTCATTAGTAAAAGAAATTGCACACAGAAGTAGTGGATTTCCATGTAGTATTGAAGAAGTAGTGTTGTCCTTCCAACGGAAAGACAGTGCTGACTCTTGAAATGCTGACAGGTAATGGGCCACAATGGAGCAAACCCACAGCAGAGTCATTCGAAGTTCTGACGAATATTGGTAGATAGGTCATCACAGAGCAGACCAACTGCAGTCCTGGTAGAGAGTATGGTATTGGTGGGCCACCAGAGGTGCAGACCCACTGCAGTCCTTGTAGAAACTGTGGTACTGGTGAGTCAGCAAAGGTGTAGACCCACTGTAGTCCTTGTAGAAACTGTGGTACTGGTGAGTCAGCAAAGGTGTAGACCCACTGTAGTCCTGGTAGAGATGGCCAGCAGCCATCTGCTGCGACTGTGCAGGTGCACAATCACCATCGAAGAGTCTTGCAGAGAAGATAGCAAGTCCATAAACCACCACTTGTGCACGCACAAAGTTTTTGGGAATTGTCCTTAGAACCAGCAATGCTGTTATCCAGTCCCTTGCTGAATTAGTAACACACGTGCAAACACTAACAGTCCCTACTTCTCACATATTGTCCATATACTATGACCAACAGAATGTGTGCAGTGAAATGAATGCTTACAAGTTAATAATATGATGAACTGGTGTCAATTACAATTATATAACATAAGAATACAATTACAAAGATACAAAATACATCATTAAAAACATAACAATACAGATAATATTTGTAGTAATAGGGGCTTTACAAAAGAATAGAAATAAACATATACATCAGTGTTACAGGAATGATGACATGAGTACATACATAAAAGATCAGAATAACTTTTGAAACGTCAACTTCACACATGAGCATTAAAACAAAGCAGAATAAATAAAGTCTAAGCATCTTTACAAAGAAAATAACAGAGTATTAGAAAAATTGTACAACATAGCTCTCATCAGCTAAACACATAAAGACAGGAAAAACACAAATACACACGGGTACCCAAACACATAGTGGGATAACACCAAAAGGAAAGGACAACACACAATTACATATTGGGAAAAAACAGCAAAGAGGAAAGGACAGGGTTTGTTTTACTGCAGTATTTTGCTTGGAGATCTCCCTTCATTCCATAGATCGTTCGTCTTTTATTTACAAGAAAATCCTACCTATACCTCGTTCCTGTATTCTATTCATATTTCTTTCAAAATAATTATTTCTGATTGTACAATACTCATTGGGGCCAAAATCTTTCTTCGCAATGCATTCTTTACCTATTCTCCATAGTCAGTTTCTTATATAGTCTACCCCCTCTTAAGCTAACTTAAATCTACTGAGCTCAGATATATATACCAAGGGACGAGGCAATGCAGCAAAAAAAAAAAAAATTAACACAAACATCAATGACAAAAAATAGAAATGACAAAGCAAGCAGCATAAATTAGCAAAGCAAGTGCAATATTACAACTAATATAAGGCAATGCAGGAAACAAGAAAAACTAGCTTAGAAGAGTAACACAAAGTCAAATTCAGTAACACTATGCCTGGCAAACAGCAGCAACTTATACCTAAACATGACATAGCACAAGCAGAAAAAATATTACAGTAAAAACAACAATGCAGACAAGGGAAAAGCATATTCACATCTTAATGTCTATGTAATTAAAGTGGTGCACCATAACAACTTATTGTAAAAAAAATATTACCATGTACTTGAAAAGAAAATTATGTGTTACTGTTATTAGTTCCTTCTTATTGTTCTTTCCTTTCCAAGTGCTCCTTTTTTAAAGAATGTGGATCATAAAATAATTATTTAATAGATCTGTTGACAGAAAGAGTTCACATTAGCAAATGCATTTCATTTTATAAAAGCAATGCTGCAACACAGCTGGAAACCAGATATCAAATGAAATAAGCAATTACGTAAACCAAAGCATAAAAATATCATTCAATAGTCATGTGGCATTTCGTTTCATAAGTTAATGGCTCTCAACTCTCGTAGAAAGACACTTGTCATAATCAGGTGAGCAGATGTACGAATATTTCCCATCAATTCATAAGCATTTCAATAATTAGCACAAAGTGCGAGTAATCATATGTTTTTAAGTAACGAGGGTGTCGCATTAGCAATGAAAGGCACATCCTAATGGCTTATTCTCCAGGTGTTTGACACAGCTGTGTGCCCACAACGCATTACAAAAATCATATGTTTTTAAGTGACGAGGGTGTCGCATTAGCGATGCCCTCTACAAAGGAATGTCATTAACAGATATATAGGCCTCTCTTTCTCCTTCTCTTCCACCTGTGCCTCTGGCACACCCTAATGGCTTTCTTTTCTACCTGAGCGTCTGAAAAGGCTTGTTCTCCAGGTGTCTGACACACCTGGGTGCCCACGTCACATTATGTGCAGGTGGTCACTTAACTTTCTTACGGAAATATTTACGACAGTAGTTTCCGCTACAGTGACAGTCTCATATAAAAACATTTCACAGGTCAAGAATTTTATTGACATAAACATACCTCAACAGCATAATACACATCGTCGTCGTAAAAATAACATCATAACACCTCAGTCAAATGTCAAAAACGTCGTACCTTCCTCCAATGATTTCAAAACCTAAAGAAAATTCTATGCTCATTTCAGTAGTGTCATCTACCTCAAACGTACTTTAAAAATCATGATCTCATACCAAATACATCATTCAAAGCTCTCATAGTATCACAATGGTACCAAAAAAATATGAACAGTTCACAAAGTACAGACAAAGTACAATTTCTTAAGTGTGAAGTAATCCAACTCTGTAATTGCGTAAACATGTGTCACTGACGTAGTAAAAGGATGTTTGTTTCTCTGTTAAATGATCAGATAGCTGTGTAATTTATGTGTTAGAGAAATATGGTACCGATGTGTTAAATTGTATAAGCAAATACCATATTAGCTAGGGCTCCTTGTGCTTGCCAAACACATGGTACACAAAGTAGGCGTGTACCCCCCTGAGGTTTATTGTAATTATACCCTCAGGTGTTACAGATTACAGCAATGGAATGAAATGTATCACGAAAAACTTTCTTTGTAATTCAAAACTCTTTAAAAATAAATGTTTTAAGTACAAAATTAATCACTCAAATACGTGTCCTGTAGCGCTAAATATGCGTCTTGCTGTAAGATAATCTCTGGGAAGTGTCGTAGTTATTGTCCTCCGAAAGCTAAGTTCTGCAGAAGTCAATGTACTTACCTCATGATACACAAAAGTGAAATGCTTTGCGTATAGATTTCTTAGTTATTACGCTTATTGCCGTGATGAGGAAAGTACTGTGCTGTAACGTATTGTTGTCCTACGGAAAAGGCTGTCTCCTTGTAGCAATAGCACAAAAGTCACCACTAAAACATGTCTCACTTTATAGAAGAATTCAGAAAAAACTGTGCAGATATAAAACAGATACACCGCAAAAGCGACATTGTAAATTGTCACTCATTAGTAACATCGTGATATAATCGTGTAGCTGTCACATAAACTAACCACTGTGTCATCTGGCATTTCACATAAAGCACCTCAAATCCAGAATCCACTCGTAAGCAAACCAAAATGTTGCGTGTTAACAGTTTCTCAGTGTGACAAATTGTACAAGTAGCGTGAAGTGAAAATTGCAAAGACTAAGTTAAAAAGCAGATTATCTGTCAATAAATGGTTTTACATGAGAAATGTGGTGTAAACCTTTACTCTTCCTAGTACGCAGAGTTTCAACTTCAACGCAATTATCATGTGGTATACGTCGGATTCTGTAAGGTCCATTGTAAACTAGAAAGAATTTGTGACTCAAGTGTTTCTTCTTGTGTGACAATGAATGAGCTTTAATGAGAACTTTCTGACCAATACATAATTTCTTTGCATTTGCTTTACCGTTTAGTTTTCTCCTTTTGTCTGCTGCAGATTTTATATTTTTAAGAGCCAAATCAATTATATCTTTGTGTCGAAGTTTACGTGTATTCGGGAAAGGTACAAGCTCTCTGATTCTGTTCGGTGGTTCTTCATTCTTCAGTACAAGAGTAGGTGGTAAAGCAGTGGAATCATGAGGCATTTCATTCAGCACATTTTGAAATAAGTGTAAATATCTGTCCCAATGCTGATGCTTTCTGTGACAATAAAGTCTGCAAAGCTTATTGATTTCTTTCATAATCCGTTCAGACGGGTTACAATGTGGTGAATACAATGAAATAAAAACAGGTTTGATTTTATGATTCCGAAGCATGCGTGACCAAACAGCAGATCTGAATTGCGGTCCGTTATCTGAAATGACTTTACTAACGTGTCCAACTTCACGTAAGAAATTTTTAACAAAGGCGTTGGATACAGACCGTCCAGTGGCTTTACGTAACGGAGTGAAAGAAACAAATTTTGAAGTAAGTTCAACAGCGACTAGAACGTACGAAAATCCATTCGATGTTCTGACAAGGGGTCCCAAGAGATCAACAGCAGCAAATTCTTTTAATTTAGAAGGAATAATAGGAAATAACGGAGCACGATGTGAGATAGTAGATGGTTTCGCCTTTTGACAAAGTTTACAAATAGACAAGACTCTTCGAATTCTCTTTTCCATATTGTTAAAATAACAAGTCGTTCGAAGAATATGATAACATTTTCGTGGGCCAAAATGTGCGTAGCTGAAATGAATGTACCAAATGAGCTTATTAACAAAATCGTCTGGAATGCAAAGTACCCATAGCTTGTCATCAACAGTGCAGCGTTTGAACAGTATGTTGTTTCTAACCAGGTAATAATGCCGAATCTGAGTGTGTGTCTTTTCATGCCATTTACTTTTGATATCTTTCCAAATCGGATCTTTATCTTGTTCATGAGCAATGTCCTTTAAAGATGTGGTGATGAAGTTTTCAAAGGCGACTTTCTGAATGTAAAGAATACTGAAATTTTTCTCGAGGTTGCCTTCTGTGTTACTTTTCTCAAGCCCAGCCGGTGCGCGTGACAGCGCGTCCGCAACAATGTTCTCCTTGCCGGGAATGTAGACTATTGTGAAGCGGAATTCTTGCAGAAACAATGCCCAACGTTTTAACCTATCATGATTTAATTTTGAAGACATAAGAAATTGTAATGCACGATGATCACTGTATACTTTTACGTGCTTACCAGAAAGAAAGAAACGGAATTTGTTAAATGCCCAAACGATAGCTAAAGCTTCTAATTCAGTAACGGAATAATTTTTTTCAGATTTTGTTAGCACTCGGCTAGCAAAAGCAATGGTTTTCTGAACAGTAATGTCATCTTCTATGGCTTCTTGAAATAAATGGGCACCAAGACCAACTTTGGAAGAATCAGTGCTAAGGCAGAAATCTTGTGACAGATCTGGATGAGCTAGTATTGGCGCGTGAAGTAACGCTTCTTTCAAAGAATTGAATTCCAACTGTGCTTGTTCGTCCCAGTTCCAAATAGTATTTTTTCCAGTGAGAGAACAAAGTTTTGGTGTAACTAGAATTTGCATATTCAGAAAACGACGGTAAAAATTTACGAGACCTAGAAAACTGCGGACATGTTTTTTTGTGGATGGAACTGGAATGGCTCTGATTGCTTCTAACTTTTCTGGATCCGGCTGAATGCCTTCAGAAGAAATAATATGTCCCAAAAACTTCACCTTTGTCCTACCGAATTCAGACTTTTCCAAGTTAACTGTAATTCCAGATTCTGCAAAAATACGTAACAAACTGTTGAGGATGCGGTTATGTTGTTCCCATGAAGCTTCTGCTATTAGAATATCGTCCACATATAAAGTGATGTGACGTTTTAAGAACTCAGGTAATATGGAATTTAGCCCCCGAATGAATGCCGCTGAAGAAATGTTCAAACCAAAAGGAAGTTTCCGAAACTGATAACAAACGCCGAAACAAAGGAAAGCTGTGTATTTTCTGCATTCTGGATGAAGTTCGATCTGATAAAAGCTGGATCTGAGATCAATGGAAGATAACACTTTTACACCATTAAAATTTTGAAGAAGTTCTTCCATCGTCTGCGGCCTGTCTGTTTCAGGAATGATGATAGTATTGATTTGTCTCGAATCTAAAACAAGCCTGATCGATCCATTCTTCTTCTCAACAACATGTAATGGGTTGTTGTATGAGCTTACTGCAGGCTCAATAATGCCCTCGACAAGCATAGATTGTATTTCTGTTCTAACACGGTCCCTATAATGCGCCGGAATTACGTAAGGTCTAACACAAAATTTAGTATGCTCACGAACACGAAATTGGTATTGAAATCCCTTGATTGTTCCTGTTTTGTGAGTAAAAACTGTGGAATGTGCTTGTAAAATCTCAAAAAGGTCCTGCCTATCAGTGTCATTACAATTCTCAATTGTCTGAATTTTATTCTGAATTAACTCATTAATTTCAAATATGCTGTCGATGTCATCCCTGTCAGTACTTGCAGAGTGATTGTTAGTGTCTAGTTCCGTAGAAAATTCCGAACTGTTATCTAACAGAAGGTAAAGCCGATTAATTTCCTCATCATGGTTTGAGAGCCAATCTTCAAATTTCAAAGCTATTGACTTACCTTCTTTCTCTAAACTTATTTCAGCATCGTGAAAACTTAAGATTGCTTTATATTCATTCAAAAAGTCTACTCCCAGTATAATTTCCGTCGACAATAATGGAACAATAAGGAAGTTCATAGGGAAGCTGTGGCTTTGACAAAAGAATTCTAAGTGTGTTTGTTGGCGTACATCTACACTTTTTCCAAAGATTGCACCTTGTAATTTAATCTTACGTAACGGAAGTGTGGGGCAATCGTTCGCTTTGTTGCATTTGCTAAAAGCTGTTTCGCTAATTACTGAAATGGGACTGCCAGAGTCAAGTACTGCCGTAAATTTTACGTCATGTACAGTAATGTGAATCACAGGATATGCAATGGTGTTATATGTTACGTCGTGTTCCTGGAGTAAGATGTCCCTAATGTCTTCCATTTTTACGTAATTACTAGCTACGGCAGCTGCGTCATCAGTTTCATAAGTACGTCTTGTGGCTGCCAGTGGTGTGAGTCATCGCCTATTGTCTCTTTGTTGGCGCGCGTCGTTATTGGGATTTGGAGACCTAACTTCCACAAATTCATCGTGACGAGAGTGCTCTGCTCTGTTTAAATCTCGCCAGTTCTGATGCAATTCAGGTCTGTCGTTACGATCATATCGTCTGTCGTCATGTCGGTAGTTTCCATAGTTTCTTTCTTGTCGGTCACATGGTGGAGAATTTCTCCTTGAATCGTAACTACGCGCTGGACCGTTGCGTCTAAAGTTATTCTGTCTCCCTTGATAATAGTTATTTTGGTTCCCATATTGTCTGTTTCTCTGATTGTCTCTGTGATAGTCATTACCGCGGAAAGGTGATCTTTCCCTGTAACTATTACTCTGCCAGTGGTTATCATATGGGTGGTGTCTGTTTTGGTCACGATTTACGTTGTAAGAATAGGTTTGTCGTGGCCATTTATTGTTTCTGTCGTCACGGAATTGAGACGGATGTGACCTGTAGTGATTGTTTTCCTGTTTTCGCATTCTGCGACTGTCTGTGTCAATTTCCAGTTCTTGTAACAGTCCCTGAAAAGCTTCAATGTCATCTTTGCAACGTCCTGCTAAAATAATATGTCTCAAATGTTCAGGCAGTTTGATTAAGCAAATGCGGATGAGTTCTGAGGGGCTGTATGGGTTTGACAGGTATTGATTCTTGTGCAACATGTCTTCAAAATATTTCACCAGACTGGAAAATTCAGATTGTTCAAAGTGTTTCATCATCATGATGCTATGTTTTACGCGGTCTTGTGTGGCTTGAGACCAATATGCTGAGAGGAAGGCATGATAAAAATCTCCTTCACTGTGACAATCGTGAATGACCGATCGCATTCTTACAGCTGGTTCATTCTCCAAATAGCCACACATAAATTCTAATCTGTGTTCTAATGACCAGTTGGGAGGAAAACAATGAGAGAATTGATGGAGCCATGCTTGTGGATGAATGTCGTTGCCAGAATTCTTAAATGTTTTGAATTTACGTGTAGTAATGAACAGCTTATAATCAAAATCATCGTGTCGGCGAGTAGCATATCGGTCATTGTTACGTCGTGTCGGCGGTTCCATCTCAAAATTCGGTGCACCTTGCCAGTTCCTTTCATAATTACCGAAATGCTCTGTGTTATTATTTTGTGGCTTTTCCGTATTTATATGTCCCTCTTCCCTTATTGGGGCGCGAGTGTCCTCTGAAATACGTAATTCTTGTATTACCTGTGTCAGCTGATCTTGTACTTCCCGCATTTCTCTTTTGTATTGCGTATTAATTTGATTCTGATTTTGTTTGAATTTTCTTATTTGTTCATACTCTTCTGTGTCCGTGAAGGCTACGGGTCTTGTGTCATTCAGATCATCATCTACCTTTGTAGATAAGTTAGTGACCTGATCCGAAAGTTCAGCTACTTTCTCCGATAGTGAACACATTTCCTCAGTGTGTTTTTCTGAACCAAGTTTCAGAGTGTCCATTTGTGTTGCAATCGAATCTACTGTGTTCTTTAAGTTGTCCTGAGTTTTTGCCAGTTGCGTAACCGAATCGGTAGATGCAACTGAGTCAATTTTAGCCCACAAGGTCTCATGATTTTCATGAACAATGGTTTGCAGCTCTTTTATGGCTGCTTCGTGATTCTGTAATGCATTTTCATGCCGCGAAAAAATAGGCTGAAAATGCTCACAAATTTGTGTTTTTACGTCATTACAGACTTTTTGACATTTCGATTCAATGTTATGTAATTCAGTAGTTAAATCTTCACGTGTTTGTTCAAGTGTGGTGTCTAACTTCCGAAGATTTTGTTCCATTGTGTCTAACTTTTGCTGTGTTTGTCTCTGGTGTTGTTCCATTGTGTCTAACTTTTGAAGATTTTGTTCCACTGTGTCTAATTTTTTAAGATTTTGTTCCATTGTGTCTAACTTTTGAAGATTTTGTTCCACTGTGTCTAATTTTTTAAGATTTTGTTCCATTGTGTCTAACTTTTGAAGATTTTGTCCCATCTGTCTCTGATTTTGTTCCATTTGTTGCATTAATTGCAATAATAATGTATTAGTGTCTGGAATCTGTTTCTCTATGCTTTTTAGCAGTGCATTTTGACCGGCAACATTCACATTTTGACAAGCAGAAAATGTGTCTTGACTCATTTGAGAAAAAGGTGAGGACCCAAAACCTGAATCTACAGTATTTGCAAAATTGTGTCCTATCATTTCGGATTCCTGAGGCGAGCTGTTGCCGACCGATCGATCGATAATGCTTCCCTGTTCACTACCTGTTTGACTGTCTACGCCATTGTTTGACGCCCGCTCCATTTCCCTATGCACAGTTACCAAATTACTACTTTGAACATTAGTTAACTCATTACACAGTGGCGCTAACACATTGCTTTCGTCTTCACTGTCGTTTCTCAGTTTACTTTGGAGCCGAGTGTTACGTTTTTCACACGCCATTATTGTGACAATATTTCACACGATAACACAGAAAAACACAATTTGAAGAGCAAAAATAGGAGAACACATTAACATAGCACTGAAAATAATATCTAGTTAATTGCAGCTGCGAAATACTTGGTGCAAATCTACATGCATACCACAACTGTTTTACAGTACAACAATGAAAGACTGCAACTACAAAGGAGATTCTCTCTACAATTACGCGCTAGCTATAAACAAAAGCTACACTAAATACACAAACTACAAGAAAAAATCAGAAGATTCCAGTGAGGTATCCTAGGCTAAGGGTCGCCATATGAAACGTCCCCTTTGAACAATTTTACATGTGAAACGTCCACTTAGAACAATTATACAAGCCTGTGCTTAACCTGACACACAATATTATTTAGCGCAACGCAATCTGACTTTCAATAACCCCTACAAAACAATGGCCCTGACTAACTTTAACCTATACCTTTTACAAATCACTTACCTCACAAAAATCTTCGCTGCTCGAACTACTGCAATACAGCGAGTGCCACTACTGCCAGCTAAATAAAAGATTCAAACTACTGGAGGCACTAACTACTGATAGGGATAGTTAGCAAATGAAAGATATTATTAGAGAACAAACAATGTATTTACCTTAATATTCATAATTGACATCCAGTCTTACAGATTATCAAAACTCGGCCATCTCTCTCCCCACGTCCACCACTGCTGGCGGCTCACCTCCAACTGCCCAGCGCTACGCGCTGTTCGCATCCAGCTATAGCAGTTCATGACAACAATGGCAGACAACAATACAAACTAGCCACATACTGCACACAGCACAGCCAGTGATTTTCATATAGAGTGCTATGTAACGTTGCCAATAAAAAACATAAACAGCAAACTTACATAAAGAAAACATAAACAGCCTACTTACAGGATGTGTGCCACGAACAGCTAGCGCAGCGCCTCTCACACACGGAAAATCGCAAGCAAGGTGCAGAGAGTGCAAACTCGGCTTCATTCGCCTGAACTCGGCTGGCAAGACGAAACTACCGTGGTGCGCCTTTGAGTGCGTTGATAGACGGCTTATTCAACAGTGAAACAGACAAGCACTAAACAGTTACCAGAATAATGAAAAAACCTGCTTCGAAGAAAAGCAAAGACTTCCGAAAGTCCATTTAAAGCGGAGTGGTAACCTTCTTATTTTTTGCTAGTTGTGACGATAAAGCCAAATGTCTAATCAGCGGTACAGAAATTACGTGCGTAAGAAAATCGTCTGTTGAAAGACACTACAGCAAACTGCATTCAGAAAAGTATTTCGAAATCAGAGGGGAAGCCAAAGAGGAAGAATTGAAGAAGTTGCAAACTCTTGCAGAACAGAATTCTGTATCCACAAATGAGGTTGTACCAGTACTTTAGCATTTTGGTTAAAGATCCTACGAAACGAACTGAAACTTGTTTACATTCCTCTCAAATACGTGTCCGCTTGCGTTATTTGTAACTACACTACTGTCCATTAAAATTGCTACACCACGAAGATGCCGTGCTACAGACGCGAAATTTAACCGACAGGAAGAAGATGCTGTGATATGCAAATGTTTAGCTTTTCAGAGCATTCACACAAGGTTGGCACCGGTGGAGACACCTACAACGCGCTGACATGAGGAAAATTTTCAACTGATTTCTCATACACAAACAGCAGTTGACCGGCGTTGCCTGGTGAAACGTTATTGTGATGCCTTGTGAAAGGAGGAGAAATGCGTACCATCACGTTCCCGACTTCGATAAAGGTCGGATTGTAGCCTATCGCGATTGCGGTTTATCGTATCGCGACACTGCTGCTCGCGTTGGTCGAGATCCACTGACTGTTAGCAGAATATGGAATCGGTGGGTTCAGGAGGGTAATACGGAACGCCGTGCTGGATCCCAACGGCCTCGTATCACTAGCAGTCGAGATGACAGGCATCTTATCCGCATGGCTGTAACGGATCGTGCAGCCACATCTCGAGCCCTGAGTCAACAGATGGGGACGTTTGCAAGCCAACAACCATCTGCACGAGCAGTTCGACGACGTTTGCAGGAGCATGGACTATCAGCTCGGAGACCATGGCTGCGGTTACCCTTGACGCTGCATCACAGACAGGAGTGCCTGCGATGGTGCACCAATTGGAAAACGTCATTTTTTCGGATGAATCCAGGTTCTGTTTACAGCAACATGATGGTCGCATCTGTGTTTGGCGACATCGCGGTGAACGCTCATTGGAAGCGTGTATTCGTCATCGCCATACTGGCGTATCACCCGGCGTGATGGTACGGGGTGCCATTGGTTGCACGTCTCGGTCACCTCTTGTTCGCATTGACGGCACTTTGAACAGTGGACGTTACATTTCAGATGTGTTACGACCCGTGGCTCTACCCTTCATTCGATCCCTGCGAAACCCTACATTTCAGCAGGATAATGCACGACCGCATGTTGCAGGTCCTGTACGGGTCTTTCTGGATACAGAAAATGTTCGTCAGCTGCCCTGGCGAGCACATTCTCCAGATCTCTCACCAACTGAAAATGTCTGGTCAATGGTGGCCGAGCAACTGGCTCGTCACAATACGCCAGTCACTACTCTTGATGAACAATGGTATCGTGTTGAAGCTGCATGGGCAGCTGTACCTGTACACAGCATCCAAGCTCTGTTTGACTCAATGCCCAGGCGTATCAAGGCCGTTATTACGGTTACAGGTGGTTGTTCTGGGTACTGATTTCTCAGGATCTATGCACCCAAATTGCGTGAAAATGTAAACACATGTCAGTTCCAGAATAATATATTTGTCCAATGAATACTCGTTTATCATCTGCATTTATTTTTGGTGTAGCAATTTTAATGGCTAGTAGTGTACTTTATGACCAAGAAAATTTTGGGCGCTACGAAAGGTCTCTTAGAGTTACTTTAGAGTTACTTTTAGTATGAGCTGGGAAGTGCTATATGGAAGGGCAATTAGTAAAGAATATTTTGTTGGACTTGATGGAGATAATGAGTCCCACATTATCTCCCGCGTACAGCTGAATACCACTTTCGAGTATCTTAATATTTCGACGAATCAGCAACATTGCCGGAAATTTGCATGAACAATTGCAGCCGAAATTGAAAATCTCGAAGCGTACTCTATAGCACTTAATGAGTCCACGGATGTTAGCGACACGCCTCATTCAGCCATTTTTTTTCGTAGCATGGTCGATGACCCACACGGAATGGAAGAACTCCTTCATATGATTTCGATAAAGGACATTGCTACATGGCGTATAATTTAGAAGCCGTCGAAATGACTCTTTCGCACCGGTAATCTTGTCTCGCCAAACTAAGTTCTCCCCTCACTGCACATAGACATTTGACAACGACGAACAAAACAGAGATGAAGTTTTGGAAAAATTGGGCACATACGGAGCAAGTGAGGCAAGCGTAAAGAAAGAGAGACACAGCGCTATTGAACGAAATGGTGGTTCACACCGTCGAGAACATAGCGAAGCCCTCTGCTGCACTGCGTAATGCGCAAAGTGCTCGTGCAAACACCTTGAGAAGCCCTGAGCTATCGGTACCACCTGCAGACCGAAGACAACACAGATTCTCGTAACTACCCATAAGGGCAGAACACTGGTGCACGTGCGCTTTCGCGAGCAGTCTGGAACACCTAAATTTTCTCTCGACGAGTGGCTAACAAAGACTGCGCACCAATACTGTCTTAGCAACAGAGATCATTAGAGTAATGGGATAAACAATGAAAATTGATATTATGAGAGACAAATAGTCCTGAAGATCGAGGCAAGCTGCTAACGGAACGCAACGCCCCGTCTGTCAAAGGTAAGATTCAGCAAGCTGGCAAAGAGTTCTCAAAATTGGGGCAGTTGCAAGCAGGACCAATAGGCCGTAGCCATAAATTGTCGAAAAGCCAGCAGTTCATTCTCACCCTCACCACCTACTACAAAATTTATAGAGTTACCAACGAATTATATGGCCGTGTTAGTCTTTGTACTCCGATAAAAAGAATCAACACGTTGCAGGGTTATGTCGGTGGAATATGCAGCTTCAGAAGACCGAGGGAGGAAATCCAATTGCCGACCGGAGTGGCCGTGCGGTTCTAGGCGCTGTAGTCTGGAGCCGAGCGTCCGCTGCGGTCGCAGGTTCGAATCCTGCCTCGGGCATGGATGTGTGTGATGTCCTTAGGTTAGTTAGGTTTAATTAGTTCTAAGTTCTAGGCGACTGATGACCTCAGCAGTTAAGTCGCATAGTGCTCAGAGCCATTTGAACCATTTGAAATCCAATTGCTTCCTGAGCCAGGACCAGTTTTCTAGGCGACCACGACATGTAAACCGGTGCTGCAGCGTAACTGGGGACCCACGCC
This sequence comes from Schistocerca cancellata, assembly GCF_023864275.1. Classification (NCBI taxonomy): domain Eukaryota; kingdom Metazoa; phylum Arthropoda; class Insecta; order Orthoptera; family Acrididae; genus Schistocerca; species Schistocerca cancellata. The sequence continues at coordinate 922,182,402 of NC_064627.1, read as the reverse complement.
TAGTGGATTTCCCTTTGTCACTAGCCCGATACGATGCAGAGACGCTCGTTGGTGGGAATCAAATTGTTTACCACACTGTACGAAGAGGAGGCCCCTACCCGGTCTCTGACGGTTGGTGGCACTCGAAAGACCTGCCACGTGCTGTGACGTTCGCGCCAAGGCCTGTCTTTCTCGTGGGCCTCGATTGAACGGCATCAATGAAGTTTCAGGTGTTAGCGGTCTACCTAGGGTCCTAATAGCGGGGTCTAAGGAAAAGTCGCTAGGCGTATCCACGTAGTACTGGCGTAAGGGCGTAAGGCGTGAACTTTGTCAGCTTGTTGGCCGTCAGCTATTGTAAAAGGGGTACCAGAAGGGCGTCGACGAAGCGGGTGGTATAGGGGGGTCAGTCCCTCGGCCACTAGTGATCGTAGTTTCGATTGCACCCACAACTCTTCTATCTGCAGCCGCTTCAACTGCAGACTTCTAACTAGGGTACGAGCATATGGGATTGGTTCCCAAGTATGTGAGTGGCTCGAAGACTTCTTAAGTAACAGAACCCAGTACGTTGTCCCCGATGGTGAGTGTTTATCGGAGGTGAGGGTATCATCTGGAGTGCCCCAGGGAAGTGTGGTAGGTCCACTGTTGTTTTTTTATCTACATAAATTATCTTTTGTTTAGGCTGTTTGCTGATGATGCTGAGGTGTACGAGAAGGTGTCGTCGTTGACTGAGTGTAGGAGGATACAAGATGACTTGGACAGGATTTGTGATTGGTGTAAAGAATGGCAGCTAACTCTAAATATAGATAAATGTAAATTAATGCAGATGAATAGGAAAAAGAATCCTGTAATGTTTAAATACTCCGTTAGTAGTGTAGCGCTTGACACCGTCACGTCGATTAAATATTTGCGCGTAACATTACAGAGCGATATGAAGTGGGACAAGCATGTAATGGCAAATGTCGGGAAGGCGGACAGTCGTCTTCGGTTCATTGGTAGAATTTTGGGAAGATGTGGTTCATCTGCAAAGGAGACCGCTTATAAAACACTAATACGACCTATTCTTGAGTACTGTTCGAGCGTTTGGGCTCCCTATCAGGTCGGATTGAGGGAGGACATAGAAGCAATTCAGAGGCGGGCTGCTAGATTTGTTACTGGTAGGTTTGATCATCACGCGAGTGTTACGGAAATGCTTCAGGAATTCGGGTGGGAGTCTCTAGAGGAAAGGAGGCGTTCTTTTCGAGAATCGCTACTGAGTAAATTTAGAGAACCAGCATTTGGGGCTGACTGCAGTACAATTTTACTGCCGCCAACTTACATTTCGCGGAAAGACCACAAAGATAAGATAAGAGAGATTAGGGCTCGTACAGAGGCATATAGGCAGTAATTTTTCCCTCGTTCTGTTTGGGAATGGAACAGGGAGAGAAGACGCTAGTTGTGGTACGAGGTACCCTCCGCCACGCACCGTATGGTGGACTGCAGAGTATGGATGTAGATGTAGAACAACTTTGTTTCAATACATCGTATTTCTGCAGTCCGCATAGGGGCGCGATCCTCACCCCTATACAGGTCGCTCATAGCAGAAAAATCAGATTCATGAGTTTGAAACATGTACATTTGAAATATGATTGTAATTATGTAACTGACAGTAGTCCGAAACACAACTGTTAGAATGGGAATTGCACGTTAACTTGTACTTAGCCTCGCGGTTTGTGTGCTTTGCCCTCTACTGAACTTTTCTGACTGCGAGAATATAATTTCTGCGAGAATGTCAACTGCCAATAACTTTAAACCAAACCAAAACTGCATGAATTTACGTAACACAAAAACTGGATCTGATGCAACACAATTGATTTGAAATTGGCCCTGGTAATAAAACAAAACTTGATGAATTCGAAAATAATGACTCCTGTGTCTAACGAATGCTACCCCTGAAATAATAAAATTTCTTACCTTTATCTGTTCAATGGTAAAGCTTTTCGCTCTTCTCTGTTAGTACTTTAAACTGTATAGTTAACAAACAGCTATTGCGCAAGGCTGTTGCTCAGCATACATTTTAATCAAATCGGATATCACTGAGACAACAACTTCTTGAGAAAAATAGTTAATCAAAAATGACATGGATAAGGGAACTAGTATTGACTTGGGGTAAGTAACACTAACTTTAAAACTTGTATTTTGACTCACTGAAACTTAATAATGCTCACAATTAACACACTCAATAAACTGATTAAACATTAACAACTAGCATTACAAAATCTTTGGATGTGACTCCTATACATTGCCTCAGTCATCACTTATGAATACGCGAATTGCATTAGTAACTAATCAACTTTCTTTACCTTAATTATTTGCAACTTCTGTTGAGATTTCTTTTACCGTTAGCAAACATCATAGCATCTTGCAAATAAAAAAATCATTATTGCCCATAGAGAGTAGGTACGAGGGTCATTCAATAATTAAAGAGACAAATTGGTCTGGGGAAAAAACCTGTTAGTAGAGCAAGTTTGGTACTTTTATGACTTTACGTTGGCATCACTGGGATGAGCCCTGATCAGCTGATGTATCAACATTGTTTTGTTTATTCCTCAAAAATATATTTCAAGATGGCGAGTCGCTTCAAACGTCCACATTAGTTGAACAAATTTCTGTCATTCGTTTTTTACTTGCTGAAGACGAGACATCAGTGAATGTATACTGCAGAATGTCTAAAGTTTATGCTGAAGTTTGTATGAATCGTGCAAGTTTTTACAAGTGGGTAGAGCAGTTCAAAAATGGTCGCGACTCAGTGAGTGACGAACAAAGTTCTGGTCGACCAGTTGCAGTTTCAACTCCCCCACTTGAAAGTGGAATTGATGAAATTGTTCGTGGCGACCGCCGTTCGACTGTGTTAAATGATAGTTAGTACTGGTACAGTTCATAACCTTATCTATAACAAGTTGAAGTACCGAAATACATGTGCAACATGGGTTCCGAAGGAGTTGACGCGGCTACACAAGGAAACAAGGTTGAGAGTGTGCACGGAGCTAAAGTAACGTTATGAAAGAGAAGGTGAGCACTTCGTCAACAAAATTTTAACTTGTGATGAAGTGAGGTTCACTATTATGAGCCATAATCAAAAAGACAAAGCGTGGAGTGGAAGCACACCAACTCACCTGTCGAGAAAAAATTCAAAACCCAAGCATCAGCAGGAAAAGTCATGTTGACGGTGTTTTGGGATGCCAAAGGTCCAGTTTTTTATGATTATCTCGAATAGCAGCGTACAATGAACAGCCAATACTACTCAGATTTGCTTTTAAACAAGGTGAAGTCATTCATGAGAGAGAGACGTCGTGGATCTCAGAGGAGAGGTGTGATTCTCCAGTAAGACAACGCACGTCTTCATATTGCTCAACTAACCCGTGAAATCATCGACAAAATAGGTTGGAAAGTACTGTCTCATCCCTCTTACAGTACTGATTTAGCACCTAGTGGTTTACATTTGTTTAGTGCACTGAAGGAGGCATTACGTGAGAAGAGGTTCCAGAACAACGAGGACGTGAAAAAGTTTCTGGGAAATTGGTTCAAACATCAAGATAAACAGTTCTTTGGAGCCGGAATAAAAACCTTGTAGCCCGTTGTAACAGGTGCGTAAACGTTCAAGGAGATTATGTAGAAAAGTATTGTTTTGTAAAAATACACTTTCTTCTCCAGACCATTTTGTCTCTTTAATTATTGAACGACCCTCGTATATATTCAGCACACGTCAGATACAACATGTCCAAGGCGGGTGTAAAATGAATGTGCGCGCCGCGCGTGATTAGCCAAGCGGTCTTAAGGCGCTGCAGTCATGGACTGTGCGGCTGGTCCCGGCGGAGGTTCGAGTCCTCCCTCGGGCATGGGTGTGTGTGTTTGTCCTCAGGATAATTTAGGTTAAATAGTGCGTAAGCTTAGGGACTGATGACCTTAGCAGTTAAGTCCCATAAGATTTCACACACATTTGAGTGTGCGCAACGGAAAGTACTGAACGCGAAAATCAAGATTTGGCCCTGTCTGACTACTCCCTACTGAAGCAGATATTAGTATCTCTTAATTGTGATACTATTTCCTTCTTCTTTCTCTTTAACATGTAAATTACAACATTAACATAAATGAATAAGGGAACTAGTAACTACTAAATGATAAATGTTGTTTCTGCTTATACATTTATTGTAGATTAAAAACCCTTTTATATTACAAATGTTTATATCTCTAAACTATATTACTGATCAGTTGCCCAAATCTGCCCATTTTTATGGCTAAGTTATCTAATATAAATAAAACGAGATGACTGACATCATCTACGTACCAAAAACTAGGAGACACTACTTTCAAAGATGATCTACAGTGGTATGCAACCTCATCGATAATAAAACTTACGTGATCACAGCTGTTTAGCCTTAAAGCCCTAATAAGCCGAAGCAGTTATCAATATCACCGCGTGTACTGCATCCGGTGCGTTTGAGTGATGGTTCTCGTAGACGTCTGGGACGACGGAAGAACTACAGCCACAAAATAAATTCTTTCAAGCACTAGGACGGCAGAAGGCGGTTCTCTGACTAGTGTAATACTGTCTTCTCCTCTCTGTCTTCTACAGACAAGAAACGCGAAGTCCCAGCCACAAGGATAACATCTGTACGTGAGTATAGACAGAAGTGCTCTCAATCACTGAACGCTGTGTACTTAACGACTCCCTACCCGGAGGCGAAGTCCAGAATCGTATAAGTTCGCAACAGTACAGTGCCTAACCGTTCAATCTATAAAATCTCCTGAGAGCAAAGACAGCAAGTCTGTCTGTACCAACAAAAGCTGATACTGAGGAACTGTCAAACACGGGCACGCTAAACGGAAGACTTCATTCTGTCCATCTCTGGCTTCCAAGGAAAGCTCGCCTCCCTTCCGTCATAACTGCAGGAGGCGAATCATATGCTCGAAACCACGGAATATTCTCCCTCACTACAGATTCTTCAAAACGCCGACCAACCATATTTTATCTTTTGTGCTCCAGCGCGGAAAGTTTGCGAGGAAATACCTATCCCCGCTAATTAGGAATTCATACAACGGTACACTTCTCAGAGTAAAAATCCTCGGAAATAACCCAGCCTGCATGATTTCTGAGGTAACGCTTCCTCGTTCCTCTCTGTGGCGTCCAAGATTTTCAGAGTTTCTGAAGTATTATCTGGTTGTCCTTCCGGCCCCGCTTCCAAACCGGCCGCCCGCCGCTGTATTGTGCTTCAGTATCCAGGTACTCCGACCGTCCGGCTAGGGCTACTACTTGTGTTAAGCAGCACCAACACAGCTGTGTGGGCTTTTCCACCCAGGGCCTGAGTTACGCCTGCCGTTTCATTTCCTCTGGCGTTCCAACCACTACCAGCATAGGCAATCATTCATTGCGCTGTTTTGATAATAAAGACACTCCGTCACTTTTGATGCAATAAGCATTAACAACTATTTACAAGGTGTACGTAACAATGTCAGTCTTCTTTAAATATTCATATATACGATGTACAACCTATCAAATGATACCTAATTCCGGTTCTAAATCACTGCAAAGTATGTACATGCATGCTTGTAAGGTGCGAAATTATAGCCATCTTACACAAGTCTTTCCACTTGAGAGTGCTATTATTAACTGCACTTGTGGTGGAGGCTGCGAAGGAGACGACACACACACACACACACACACACACACACACACACACATCCGCGCGCGCGCGCACACACGCGCGCACACCCACTGCAGTAGGCATTCCTGACACTGCCTCACCTACACTACTGGCCATTAAAATCGCTACACCAAGAAGAAATGCAGATGATAAACGGGTATTTATTGGACAAATATATTATATACAACTGACATGTGATTACATTTTCACGCAACTTGGGTGCATAGATACTAAGAAATCACCTCTGGCCGTAATAACGACCTTGATACACCTGGGTATTGAGTCAAACAGAGCTTGGATGGCGTGTACAAGGTACAGCTGCCCATGCAGCTTCAACATGATACCACAGTTCATCAAGAGTAGTGACTGGCGTATTGTGACGAGCCAGTTGCTCGGCCACCATTGACGAGACGTTTTGAATTGGTGAGAGATCTGGAGAATGTGCTGGCCAGGGCAGCAGTCGAACATTGTCTGTATCCAGAAAGGCCGTACAAGAGCTGCAATATGCAGTCGTGCATTATCCTGCTGAAATGTAGAGTTTCGCAGGGATCGAATGAAGGGTAGAGCCACGGGTCGTAACACATCTGAAATGTAACGTCCACTCTTCAAAGTGCCGTCAATGCGAACAAGAGGTGACCGAGACGTGTAACCAATGGCACCCCATACCATCACGCTGGGTGATACGCCAGTATGGCGATGACGAATATACGCTTCCAATGTGCCTTCAACGCGATGTCGCTAAACACGGATGCGACCATCATGATGTCGCAACCAGAACCTGGATTCATCCTAAAAAATAACGTTTTGCCATTCGTGCACCTAGGTTCGTCGTTGAGTACACCATCGCAGGCGCTCCTGTCCGTGATGCAGTGTCAAGGGTAACCGCAGGCATGGTCTCCGAGCTGATAGTCCATGCTGCTGCAAACGTCTTCGAACTGGTCGTGCAGATGGTTGTTGTCTTGCAAACGTCCCCATCAGTTGACTCAGGGATCGAGACGTGGCTGGAGGATCCGTTACAGCCATGCGGATAAGATGCCTATCATCTCGACTGCTAGTGATACGAGGCCGTTGGGATCCAGAGTGGCGTTCCGTATTACCCCCCTCAAAGCATATTCTGCTAACAGTCTTTGGATCTGGACCAACGCGAGCAGCAGTGTCGCGATACGATAAACCGCAATCGCGATAGGCTACAATCTGACCTTTATCAAAGTCGGAAACGTGATGGTCCGCATTTCTCCTCATTACACGAGGCATCATAACAACGTTTCGCCAGGCAACGCCGGTCAATTGCTGTTTGTGTATGAGAACTCGGTTGGAAACTTTCCTCATATGAGCCACCGGCTCCACCCTTGTGTGAATGCTCTGAAAAGCTAATCGTTTGCATATCACAGCATCTTCTTCCTGTCGGTTAAATTTCGCGTCTATAGCATGTCATCTTCGTGGTGTAGCAATTTTAATGGCCAGTAGTGTATGTCCATCTCGCCAGGTGTATATGGCACCACACTACTGGTAGGAGTGACAGACAAAAACGGCCCAGGGGAAGGTGGGACAGGGGAAGGAACAACGAATTCATCACGATCCCGAGTGCGGCGCCGCATATCATGAAACGAGCGCTGCCGTCCAAGCAGTAGGAGTAGCAGGGTCAAGCTTTGCTTGCAACGCCGCAAAATCACTCACAGTGGCAGTGGAAACTGTCTGATGATCATCAGAAACGAGGGAAGACATAATCTCAAGTTCGTTACCAGGAGAGACAAGGTCATCAACCGTTAACCTATGGCACTGTTCCAAGGAAGACTGAATCAAAAACTCCCAGAGACAGTGTTGCTAAAGTTATTCTTCGTTTGGTTTTCTCAATCTGAACAAAGGTAGCTTTTGCTCAACTAGCTTTAAATTTATAACTTCTGCAAAGTGGCACATTTTAACTGGTGACTCAGGGACCCACACATGTCTGTTCATTGCCGCATTTCAGCACGTGCAAATGCTTCAATTTGCGCCCACGCCAAGCTGATTAACTTCAGCCCGAAGTATCTCGTAAACGGCGCAATGCATCCAATATTTTCTTGAGAATTATCTCTCAGCGCAGCCTCCCCTGTAGTACCCTTATAAGCTTTTCACACTATTTCTGACCACTCAGTACAAACACACTGAGCCATACAAAAAGTAGGCCCTGCTTGCCCATCCCACGTACGCTTATAATGAGCGCCGCACTACTTTGATTGCCGCCGTTTTCGTCCACATAGTACGGCGTTCTTTTAAAAAGATTCATCCAGCTTCTCCTCTTTTACATAAATGATGAGAGAAACTTGGTATGGGTTTAAACTTAGCATTGAAACTAAGTATTTGCCTTGGTGCCAGTTCTAAATCGTGAGTCCATATGGTTGCGGTAGGCGTTCTCCACGGTGCAGCTAGCTCGCTGGCTCGCTCGTTCGTCCACCACCCAGTGTTTGCTGAATCAAGATATCGGTACCACAGCAGCAAAAGGCGTTTCTTGTTTCCCGTTTCAACAGGTGCAATTCAGTTGCATCTGTGTGGTGAGATTTTTGTAGACAGTTCTGGAACTACACCTCCACAGCCAACATTATTCGATCATGGCATTAGCAGATTCAAAACACTCATTGTTTAGGCCAGTATTACCCTATCAAATTTCTTCTCGAATTTTTTCGACAAATAATTTGCTCAAATACTCATATTCGTCATACACTACTGGCCATTAAAATTGCTACACCACGAATATGACGTGCTACAGACGCGAACTTTATCCGACAGGAAGAAGATGCTCTGATATGCCAATGATTAGCTTTTCAGAGCATTCACACAAGGTTGGCGCCGGTGGCGACACCTACAACGTGCCGACATGAGGAAAGTTTTCAACTGATTTCTCATACACAAACAGCAGTTGACCGGCGTTGTCTGCTGAAACGTTGTTGTCATGCCCCGTGTAAGGAGGAGAAATGCTTACCATCACGTTTCCGACTTTGATAAAGGTCGGATTGTAGCCTATCGCGATTGCGGTTTATCGTATCGCGACACTGCTGCTCGCGTTGGTCGAGATCCAATGACTGTTAGCACACTATGGAATTGGTGGGTTGAGGAGGGTAATACGGAACACCACGCTGGGTCCCAACGGCCTCGTATCACTAGCAGTCGAGGTGACAGGCATTTTATCCACATGGCTGTAACGGATCGTGCAGGCACTTCTCGATCCCTGAGTCAACAGATGGCGACGTTTGCAAGACAACAACCATCTGCACCAGCAGTTCGACAACGTTTGCACCAGCATAGACTATCAGCTCGGAGAGCACGGCTGCGGTTACTCCTGATGTTGCATCACAGACAGGAGCGCCTGCGATGGTGTACTCAACGGCGAACCTAATGGCAAAACGTCATTTTTTCGTATGAGTCCAGGTTCTGTTTACAACATTATGATGGTCGCTTCCGTGTCTAGCGACATCGCGGTGAACGCACATTGGAAGCGTGTATTCGCCATCACCCGGCGTGATGGCATGGGGTGTCATTGGTTAAACGTCTCGGTCACCTCTTGTTCGCATTGACGGCACTTTGAACAGTGGACGTTACATTTCAGATGTGTTACGACCCATGGCTCTACCCTTCATTCGATCCCTGCGAAATCCTACATTTCAGCAGGATAATGCACGATCGCATGTTGCAGGTCCTGTACGGGCCGTTCTCGATACAGAAAATGTTCGACTGCTGCCGTGGCCAGCAAATTCTCCAGATCTCTCACCAATTGAAAACGTCTGGTCAATGATGGCCGAACAACTGGCTCGTCACAATACGCCAGTCGCTTCTCTTGATGAACTGTGGTATCGTGTTTAAGCTGCATGGCCAGCTGTACCAGTACACGCCATAAAAGCTCTGTTTGACTCAATGACCAGGCGTATCAAGGCCGTTATTACGGCCAGAGGTGGTTGTTCTGGGTACTGATTTCTCAGTATCTATGCACCCAAACTGCGTGAAAATGTAATCACATGTCAGATCTAGTATAATATATTTGTCCAATGAATATCCTTTTATCATCTACATTTCTCTTTGATGTAGCAATTTTAATGACCAGTAGTGTATATCTTTCATAAATATCTGCGACGTGTGGCAGAAAGTGGTTGTATATTGTCATCAAATTTTTCGTCACGGTTTCATCAGAATGGCGTACAACAGCTTGTGACTATGCTCTGCATTTGCATGTACTACCGTGTGGTTATAATGAAAGTGCTTTAATGAAAGAGCTCCAGTTTGAACCTTAATTATCGTGTGGCTGCGAAGCTTGATATATATTCTAATGAGTTAATGAGGAACAAATTTACGCTGGGTAAAAATTACTTCCAATTTTGGCTACGAGATGCAAGTCCGGCGCTGCACAGCATCTTTGGTGCTCATGTTGAACAAACTGTGTAAGTGGCGGTTAATAACATCAACATTACGCCTTTTTCATTTGTTTGATCAGTTCTCCCCACCTCCTGTTTCTAATCGTCTACATATTGAAACACTTATACACATATTCTTGCTTTCACAGCGCCAGATTTCCCCCTAGTGGTCGAAATTGGAATTAATTTTTTTCCTATATCATTCAGTTCCCCATTAACGCTTTTTGAATACCTACCAAGTATCGCTGCAGTACGGTAACTACAGCCTACACTGGACCTCTGTAAGCAGCTGCACTTTAATTGTAGCCACCCGTACAGATGTATTGTGTTTACATTTCGAAGAGGAGGGAAAAAGGGAAACGTATTTGGGAAAAGCCGCAGGGTTTCACGGCGAGATCATAAAAGAAAAAAGTGATTCAAATTACTCTGAGAACCATGGGACTTAACATATGAGGTCATCAGTCCCCTAGAACTTAGAACTACTTAAACCTAACTAACCTAAGGACATTATGCACATCCTTGCCCGAGCAGGATTCGAACCTGCGACCGTAGCGGTCCCGCGGCTCCAGACTGAAACGCCTAGAACCGCTCGGCCACAACGACCGGCTTCATAAAAGAAACCAATAAAATTGTTTACGGAAGGGGCTAGTCGAGGATGTAGGTTATTCTTTGCTCATGGACGAGAGTACATTTCAGTAGGTGCTCAGGAAGGTAGCTCCTCAAATCACGAAGCAGAAGCAGCAGAAAGCAGAAGAAAGAAAGGGTTACTGTAACGCTACGATTTCTTGCAATAGAAGAAAGCCCCCTACTTTACAGGAGAGCGCTGCAACACCGCAGTGCACATTGACGAAAATAATACCAGAAACGTGTCACGCTATGTATTAAGTACTGGAGGAGGAATACTTGAAGGAAAATAAATGTTTAGTACACAATATTGTTATTAAGAACTATTTTTTTATTAACTGAAAAGACATAGACTGTGTTGCATCAACAACAAAAATGATAGAAATGTACGAAACAGGTACGTCGCACCTTATAACTGTCATGCATCTAGTGTACAAAAGCAGAATAAGAGAAATCGACAACTAAAAAAAAAATGATTATAATGTATCCTCCTCCCCTATGCCTGCTTGCTTAAATGCAGTCTGGATAATTTCAGAGCCTAAGATGGACGTCCGTGGCTGTGGCGATACCGGCAGCACATGTTTTATGTTGTGCATCACGCTTCTCGCAAATGCCTCGCGTCCCGGCATTAGTTATTTCCCTCAGTTCTGATGCGATGTGGGATGCGAAGGGATTAATCCTTTCTTCTCTGGCACCGCTCCTACTTCACTCGGCCACAGTCCTCAGTGTTCTGGTAGCCCCCAGAAGCACATCAGATGGTTTTCCCCTTTTCTTTCTAGGAGGCTGCTCTTGAAGCTGGTGCTGTGGATCATTTTGGGCCGCTTCATCCTCCTCTTGAGGCTCTATTTCATGATATAAATACAGAAATTAAAACCATTAGGTATACACCCAGGAACACAGGAAACAGGGCACCCAGAGAGGAGAGAGGTACAAACGCGAAACTTTTCGGATTACAACGAGATCCGATATGCTAATGATCCATGTCTGGAGCAAATGCGTATGGCAACAGACCTGCAGTGACCCCGCAGTCGGTTGGAGGATCCTGTTTAAACGGCTCATACTCATCCCGACTCTAGGAGGACGTTAGTAAGCGCAGAATGCCAGGTAGACGTGTTAGACGCCATTTCTCACAGTCACGCTAGTCCGAGAGGCAACTACACTCATGCTCATAAATTAAAGATAATGCTGATACATAGTAAAACAACGGTCTGGTAGGCGGTTTGCGGGTTTAAATCACCTCGGGGTGTGACCATGCGGTGCATTTGACCTGCGGTCGTTGCACGGTGGCGCTGGCAGCAGTCCACATACACAGAGGTCTGTTGGTGCATGTCAGAGAATGGTGCAGCGAGTAAGTGTGCAGACGTTTTCAGACGCGCTAATGGTGACTGTGTGCTGAAAATGGCTCAAATAACACATATTGATGACTCTATGAGGGGTAGAATACTACGGCGACTGGAGGCTGGTCAAACACAGCAGGTCGTAGCACGGACCCTCCGTGTGCCACAAAGTGTGATCTCAGGATTATGGCAACGATTCCAGCAGACAGGAAGCGTGTTCAGGCGCTACAGTACGGAACGTCTACAGTGTACAACACCACAAGAAGACCGATATCTCACCATCAGTGCCCGCAGACGGCCACGGAGTACTGCAGCTAGCCTTGCTCGGGACATTACCGCAGCCACTGGAACAGTTACCTCCAGACACACAGTCTACAGACGACTGAAAAGACATGGTTTATTCGCCCAGAGACCTGCAAGGTGCATTCCACTGACCCCTGGTCACAGAAGAGCCCGTAAAGCCTGGTGTCAAGAACACAGTACATGGTCATTGGAACAGTGGTCCCATGTCATGTTCATGGACGAGTTCAAGTATAGTCTGAACAGTAATTCTCGCTGGGTTTCCATCTAGCGTGAACCAAGAAGCAAATACCAATCCCTTAATGTCCTTGAAAGGGACCTGTATGGATGTTGTGGTTTGATGGTGTGAGGTGGGATTAAGATTGGTGCACGTACACCCCTACATGTCTTTGACAGAGGGACTGTAACTGGTGAGGTGTATCGTGTCGTCACTTGCACCAGTATGTCCGCCTTTTCAGGGGTGCAATGGGTCCCACCTTCCTCCTGATGGATGATAACTCACGGCCCTACCGAGCTGCCATCGTGGAGGAGTACCTTGAAACAGAAGATATTAGGCGAATGGAGAGGCCTGCCTGTTCTCCAGACCTAAACTCCATCGAGCACGTCTTGGATGCTCTCGGTCGACGTACCGCTGCACACCTTCAAACCCCTACGACACTTCCGGAGCTCCGACAGGCACTGGTGCAAGAATGGGAGGCTGTAGCCCAGCAGCTGCTCGACCACCTAATCCAGAGTATGCCATCCCATTGTGCGGCCTGTGTACGTGTGCATGGTGATCATATCCCATATTGATTTCGGAGTACATGCGCAGGAAACAGTGGCGATTTGTAGCACATATTTTCGGGACGGTTTTCTCAACTTATCACCAATACCGTGGACTTACAGATCTGTGCCGTGTGTGTCCCTATGTGCCTATGCTATTAGCGCCAGTTTTATGTAGTGCCACGTTGTGTGGCACTGCATTCTGCAATCATCCCTAATTTATGAGCATGAGTGAAGTATCGACATGAAAACCGCAGGCTGGTCGACATGTCGTGTGGCTCGCCAAATCGATCGTTCGGAGATGTTGGGAGCAGTGGACACGAAGTAGCACCCACGTGCGGCGGACTGGATTTGGAGTGGCCAGAAACATGATGAGGATAGAAGATCGAAGGATCATGTAGCAAGAGATCAAGAATCCTAAGCGAATCGCTCCGCGATACAAACCGATTTATGGGTGCCAGTTGTTCCAAATACCATTTCGAGACGCGTTGCGGATGAGCATTTACAGTGCAGGCGCCCTTGTCGTATACATCTACATCTACATCTATACTCCGCGAGCCACCTTACGGTGTGTGGCGGAGGGTACTTATTGTACCACTATCTGATCCCCCCTTCCCTGATCCATTCACGAATTGTGCGTGGGAAGAACGACTGCTTGTAAGTCTCCGTATTTGCTCTAATTTCTCGGATCTTTTCGTTGTGATCATTACGCGAGATATATGTGGGCGGTAGTAATATGTTGCCCATCTCTTCCCGGAATGTGCTCTCTCGTAATTTCGATAATAAACCTCTCCGTATTGCGTAACGCTTTTCTTGAAGTGTCCGCCACTGGAGCTTGTTTAGCATCTCCGTAACGCTCTCGCGCTGACTAAATGTCCCCATGACGAATCGCGCTGCTTTTCGCTGGATCATGTCTATCTCTTCTATTAATCCAACCTGGTAAGGGTCCCATACTGATGAGCAATACTCAAGAATCGGACGAACAAGCGTTTTGTAAGCTACTTCTTTCGTCGATGAGTCACATTTTCTTAGAATTCTTCCTATGAATCTCAACCTGGCGCCTGCTTTTCCCACTATTTGTTTTATGTGATCATTCCACTTCAGATCGCTCCGGATAGTAACTCCTAAGTATTTTACGGTCGTTACCGCTTCCAATGATTTACCACCTATGGCATAATCGTACTGGAATGGATTTCTGCCCCTATGTATGCGCATTATATTACATTTATCTACGTTTAGGGAAAGCTGCCAGCTGTCGCACCATGCATTAATCCTCTGCAGGTCTTCCTGGAGTACGTACGAGTCTTCTGATGTTGCTACTTTCTTGTAGACAACCGTGTCATCTGCAAATAGCCTCACGGAGCTACCGATGTTGTCAACTAAGTCATTTATGTATATTGTAAACAATAAAGGTCCTATCACGCTTCCTTGCGGTACTCCCGAAATTACCTCTACATCTGCAGATTTTGAACCGTTAAGAATGACATGTTGTGTTCTTTCTTCTAGGAAATCCTGAATCCAATCACAAACCTGGTCCGATATTCCGTAAGCTCGTATTTTTTTCACTAAACGTAAGTGCGGAACCGTATCAAATGCCTTCCTGAAGTCCAGGAATACGGCATCAATCTGCTCGCCAGTGTCTACGGCACTGTGAATTTCTTGGGCAAATAGGGCGAGCTGAGTTTCACATGATCTCTGTTTGCGGAATCCATGTTGGTTATGATGAAGGAGATTTGTATTATCTAAGAACGTCATAATACGAGAACACAAAACATGTTCCATTATTCTACAACAGATTGACGTAAGCGAAATAGGCCTATAATTATTCGCATCTGATTTATGACCCTTCTTGAAAATGGGAACGACCTGCGCTTTCTTCCAGTCGCTAGGTACTTTACGTTCTTCCAGCGATCTACGATAAATTGCTGATAGAAAGGGGGCAAGTTCTTTAGCATAATCACTGTAGAATCTTAAGGGTATCTCGTCTGGTCCGGATGCTTTTCCGCTACTAAGTGATAGCAGTTGTTTTTCAATTCCGATATCGTTTATTTCAATATTTTCCATTTTGGCGTCCGTGCGACGGCTGAAGTCAGGGACCGTGTTACGATTTTCCGCAGTGAAACAGTTTCGGAACACTGAATTCAGTATTTCTGCCTTTCTTCGGTCGTCCTCTGTTTCGGTGCCATCGTGGTCAACGAGTGACTGAATAGGGGATTTAGATCCGCTTACCGATTTTACATATGACCAAAACTTTTTAGGGTTCTTGTTTAGATTGTTTGCCAATGTTTTACGTTCGAATTCGTTGAATGCTTCTCTCATTGCTCTCTTTACGCTCTTTTTCGCTTCGTTCAGCTTTTCCTTATCAGCTATGATTCGACTACTCTTAAACCTATGATGAAGCTTTCTTTGTTTCCGTAGTACCTTTCGTACATGATTGTTATACCACGGTGGATCTTTCCCCTCGCTTTGGACCTTAGTCGGTACGAACTTATCTAAGGCGTACTGGACGATGTTTCTGAATTTTTTCCATTTTTGTTCCACATCCTCTTCCTCAGAAATGAACGTTTGATGGTGGTCACTCAGATATTCTGCGATTTGTGCCCTATCACTCTTGTTAAGCAAATATATTTTCCTTCCTTTCTTGGCATTTCTTATTACACTTGTAGTCATTGATGCAACCACTGACTTATGATCACTGATACCCTCTTCTACATTCACGGAGTCGAAAAGTTCCGGTCTATTTGTTGCTATGAGGTCTAAAACGTTAGCTTCACGAGTTGGTTCTCTTACTATCTGCTCGAAGTAATTCTCGGACAAGGCAGTCAGGATAATGTCACAAGAGTCTCTGTCCCTGGCTCCAGTTCTGATTGTGTGACTATCCCATTCTATACCTGGTAGATTGAAGTCTCCCCCTATTACAATAGTATGATCACGAAACTTCTTCACGACGTTCTGCAGGTTCTCTCTGAGGCGCTCAACTACTACGGTTGCTGATGCAGGTGGTCTATAGAAGCATCCGACTATCATATCTGACCCACCTTTGATACTTAGCTTAACCCAGATTATTTCACATTCGCATTCGCTAATAACTTCACTGGATATTATTGAATTCTTTACTGCTATAAATACTCCTCCACCATTGGCCGTTAACACCGACACATTCCGTCTAGAGAAGTGCCAAGCCAGTACGACGTGGACTGCCAGAGATTGGCAAAACGTGTTATTTAGTGACAAAGCCCGATTCGTTTTGAGAACGGATGACAACCGCGTACGAGTATGGAGGCAGCGTGATGAAGAAGAGTGCAGTTCCAATCACGCTGTCTTGTACGTAATGATCTGAGGGTTGGGGCACGGCCTACGATAGCTGGTCCTCTCTAATTGAAGTACGTGGAACCTTAACGTGCAAGTATTAAGTTGATGACATTATTCAACTTCGTGTGAGACCTTCCCTACATGGTCACCAGTTGTAAACTTAATTTGTATATGTATATATAGTGAATTAAATAAGTGTGTCATTAAGTATTTTTGCCTTCCCGTTGGAAGGCGGCCAATGATTTTCTTTTTGACATCACCTGGAGTACATCCAGGCCTTACTTCTCCGCTAACGGCCTCCTCAGTTTTTTTTATAGCTCTCGATTCTTCTTAGTCTATTTTTGTACTCCGGATGTCGCAAGTTGTAGAGCGCCTCGCCTGCTTCGCACATTTCTACGAGTTCTGTAGTCGATTAAACACAGCAAGCGAATTCTACAGCCATGTTTACTAACAGTACAGACGCCAGATAGTTGCAGCGGTGCTAGCTCTCTAAGCGGTTACGTTTCACATTGTGTTAAACAGAAAACTAACGCTTTCTTTGATCAAATCTAAGTGAGGCGCTACATTCGATCAAATAAATTGGACGGAAGGCGACAGTTGACAAAAGTTCCTTATTATAATACGTAAAATATATTGGACAAATCAGCTTTGTCAAAGAAATTTGATAGTGTAACAATGGCCTTATGTGCGCTCGTTCCTGACATACAGAGCATGCAACAACGATTTGCTCGCCGACCACAGGAGTTTGTTGGTCGTGCCAGCCAAATTTAGTCAATCGACATTTGTCTGTTTAGCACGTTTTGTGGTGACGTTTGTGTTTCCTACCTTTCATGATACTGACAATAAGTAACACGCATAGTTTTGTGAATTCATTCTGGCCGTGAAGACTCTCCAAAGTTCCAGGAGTTTTGCGTTGTTTTCATAGAAAAGACTCCAGCCCGTTCCTGTCTACGGTAAAGACGATTAGGGGAATCACCTACCTGAATATGTTTGATATTTGGTTTTTGTGACACCACGATAAAAATTTCATTAGTCAACAGGACAGGGTATCATTGCACAGGGACGTGCATTTGAGAGCGTTTCTTAACAATCAACTGCCTCCATGATGGAATGGCGGCAAGAAGCGTAGAGATTTCGCACTACACCATTGGCCTCTAAGGTTACCTGTTGTCAAGACAAGTGGCTTTTTTATTTTTATTTATTTTTTTATTTTTCATTTTTTTGAGAGGAGTGCGGGGGGGGGGGGGGGAGTGGGAGGCGAGGTTTGTGAGACGCAACTTTTGGTGAACTGCGACGAGGTCTAGCAACAGCAGTGAAGGCAGAACCTCCAGACATGTTAGCAAAAATATTCGAATAGCATCAGTAACGGCTATATGTTTGTTGTGTGTCCAGTGGAAGGCACACTGAACATTTATGACATTTAGGTCCCAAATCAATTGTAAAAAGTAGCCCAAAGGGTCTGTATGCATATACTCTTGTAAAACCAGATATCTCTTTCGGAAACAAAAACTTTGTATCAAATGAAACTATATGGTTGCAGAGTCCTTTTCAAGTCTCAAACATGTATAATGCATGTATGCAGACTGAAGCTACGAATTGAAATTTGTATCGAGACTGGTACTCGAACCTCAGTTCCCAGATTAATAGGCTGACGTGCTAACCATTACGGCACCGTTATACGGTGACTGGACTTCCCTCGCACTCCTCCCTCTTCAATCCCAATTCCCATCCCCACCTCAGCTGACTTGGTATTCCCTCTAAACTCGAATAGCATTGCAGAGGCTCTCCGACTGTACTAGGACAGCATCTCAGCATCGAACGAAACGGTACAAATTTTCACTCGTCGCTTCAGTCTGCGTAATTGTATCACAGACGCTCGAGGCTTGAAAAGGTCTCTAGAACAATAAAGCTTCATTTGATTACCGCATTTATGCCTGGGTTTCAGGCAGGATCCCCCTTTACGTCCGGTGTTGAAGTGCTGTTCCAATACAGCTGGAGACCCTTTGCAATGATGTTCGAATTTGGGGAGAATACCAGTTGAGGTGAGGAGTGAATGGGAATTTGGACTAAGGACGGAGGCGCGCTGGATAGTCCGTGTAGTTTTGCAAAGCCACTGTTGGAGGGTGGTGTTATGGATAACGCATCTGTCTAGAAAGCAGGAGATTTCTGTTCGAATCAAGGCCTTGGTTGTTGTTGTGGTCTTCAGTCCAGAGACTGGTTTGATGCAGCTCTCCATGCCACTCTATCCTGTGCAAGCTTCTTCATCTCCCAGTACCTACTGCAGCCTACATCCTTCTGAATCTGTAAGGTGTATTCATCCCTTGGTCTCCCTCTACGATTTTTACCCTCCATGCCGCCCTCCAATATTAAATTGGTCATCCCTTGATGCCTCAGAATATGTCCTACCAATAGAGGCCTTGGTACAAATTTTAATCTATAGACTCAGTCTGCCTAAAAGATTTGCGATCCAATGCGTAAGTTAATTTTTTTTAGAAGATTCTATATCCATTCATGTAGAAAATAGTCTTGTGAAATCGGATGAATCTTTTTGTAACATCCAGTATTTTTAAATACTCAGCTAGCTTTTACACTGTCGATTCTTACATATGAGCTGTGACAACTGATTTCAGAGAAAATTTATGACTGCTCGTGAATAATGTGCGCTTGCTTCCTGAAATCTATTTCGATAGCGCCGTGTAACGATATACATTCTAACGTATGATGACGAAGCATAACTGGGTCGTCGATATTCTTCAATATCTGTCCCTACGTTCTTGTACTTCAACTGAGGGATTGGGAGGTTACATATGAGTCCAATGATGGCCCTAAAATGTTTCACCGGAGCTTTGATGATCATAACAGTAATGAGTAAAAGGAATAATAATTGTTCTCAGATCTGTAGGGTATCGTTAAGTGACAACATTAACTGTCGAAAACGCATGAAAAATAAGCATAGTACCAGCAGACGTATTACACAATATCAGAAGTTATCGTAATTCAAATAAATTAGATTTTATAAGACTATTCTGAAGCTATGGATCATATTTTATTGTATTTCATGCACTACTTTCATTTTACTCTTTGATTGGCTTTAGATGGTTCGAGGACACCAGTGCATAATCAGATGTGTTTGTCTCTTACTGTTGTTTCTAAGGTGTTGCATCTCCAGAACAACAATCTGCAGCCATAAGTGGCAAATGAGAGGAGAAAGACTAACGGAATTGCTAATAACAAGCTGCTGTGGACAAAATTTCACACAGGCACCTGATAACGAGGCAGTGCCTTAGAAACAAGCAGTGCCAGTCAAGAGTAACAATAAAATAATAACACTGTTAAATATCGTCATGGACACAACTCAGGCAGCACCCCCGGCTCCCCTTACACATGAGACAGGTCACGTTACGTCGATACAGTATAGCTACAAATCTCTATACTGTAAGCATATTTTATCTTACCATTATTCTCTACTTTCTCATGTAATGTGATTGAACTGTAACTCAGATTAAATCATAGTTAATGTGGGGACTGATCTGATCCCCGTTTTGATAGAAAAGGAAGTATATAGTGAACGAAACAAACGTCACTTATTTCGGCAACACATATGGCCTAAAAAAGTGGATAGTGTTTCGCGTAATGTGCCATTCCACCTACCAACAGAACACCATAAGAATACATGTCTTAAATGTTTTTTTTGTTTGTTTGCAGTTTGGTTCAAACCTATGAAAGACAACACAGTGTAATTTTATTTAAAATAACAGAGTTGACTGTTGTATATCCTACTTCCATTTAACTGAGCACAGTCATTTAACTCTGTATTTTATTCTTATGGATATTCAGCAAGCTTTAAGTGAACCATTTTTGTGCACCACATTGTGTCCCTATGTTATTCCTTTAGCCTGTATTACGTTCTTTGGCTTTTATAATGATCCCTTGGACTGGATACATGTAATCTTCGGTGATGAAGCTACATTTCAAATCAAAACAGAATTTTTCCATGCATACTGCCCTACAGGAACCCAAGTTTGTCCACGTTATGTATCTATATCATGTTTATGGTACTCTCTTTGGCAACCAGTGCCCTCATATAACTAAGCATGCAGTGTGGACAAGACTAGTAAAGGATTATATTGTATATTTCTAAGCAGGCTCAAATCGATCTTGTCGATCGTCTTTCGAAAGAATGCGAAGAGTTCGCAAGACGCGACTGCTCACAGAACCCCTGTAGACAATAAATACTATCTGGGATTATATTCTCACTGCTAGAAACAACTTGATGATTAGACTCGATTCTGCGAAACTGGTAGCAACAAAATGGGATTTGCCGACCACTTAGCTCGAATTTTGTGAAACGTTAAGAGACTGACCAGTAGAGAACGCTACAGTAATTGAATTATTGTGATATCTTTTAAAATGTTTTGTTGCCGGACGTTTCTCAGAATGAAAAGCGTTTTCGTTCAGCTACAGAACATCTTCGAATCCGTTAAAAATAAATAAAACAAATGCTGGGTTTCGTTCTAGTAATTAATCTAATACAGATACACGAAAAATGAAAAAATGTATTCCATGCCAATGACTCCCCCGCCCCCGTTTAATCTAAATTCCGCAAAATCCCAAAGAAACATCATATTAAAATAATCTTACGGCACCTACTAAAACCTGTGCACTTTTCTACTCGGCTAAGGATGACTTTGGTTTGCGGAAGGCAGGGCTTTGTAAAAATCATGTCAATGTATCAAACCACGCATTTGTCAGACCACATGCACAGTTTCCGAACGATGCGGTGAACATGATCGTCACATTCGCCTTTCGCAGGCCAGTAAGTGAGGCGTTGCCGAACATTTTTATGTCCACAGGACATTTTGTGGACTAATCTGCCTTGAAAATCTTGGCCACTATAAGATCCATCTGGGATTCAGTTATTAAGAAATCTGGGCAAATACGTTGGGTGGAAAATCTTATTAAGCGTAGTATGTGATATGAATCATTCTATACAGGGTGTAACAAAAATATACAGCACAAATTGCAGGACACAGTCCTCACACGTAGACGAAGAAATTATGTTACATGAACTTGGGTCTGGAAAAGCTTCCTTGCCATGTTACGACTTATTTTCTACAGCTCATTAATCATTAACATACACGAACAGAAGTCACCAGCTCAGACATGCAAATCTTCCTCACAGGAGATATTCAGTATGTACTCTATGGGTCCTGATACATGCGCCAACCCGCCGTCGTAGCGTATCTGGGATGTGTTGATGTATCCCTGGAGTATTGCGTATGGTTCCGCAGCCTTCCACAATACGGGCACAGAGACGGTGAACATCTTGCACAGATGTAACTCTTCAGGCTTTCCCGGCGAGATCTTGACATGTGGAACAATCGGGTCTACTGCCGGATGTTTGTGTCGCTCTGGCACAATATTTCGGCCACGTAACTCGTTGCCTTCTTCAGGTGCTACCTGAGACTGCCGTGTTGCGCCGGTCCGCATCTTCAGAGTGTCGTCGACTTAGGAAAGGTAGTTTTTACCAAGGAGGCATTTACTACAAACAGCAGATTACAGGAAGGAAAGAAGGTGCTTCACTTTTATTTATATGTCATCATGCAGGCGGTGGAGAAAGTAGAATCACAAGAGGAGGGCGATACTTTGCAAGTTAGCGAGTAAGTATCGCGCTGGGCCGCTTGTAGCGGTCTCTGTCGTGACTCGGAGCACCAAGGCTCCGGATGAGAGGGTTCGCTGAATCCGCAGAGGAACGATACAGAAGTCTGGCTTGGCGTTGAAAACGAGCTAAGACGTATTCCTCTTGGGCTGCCTCGTGGAGATAGCGAGACGGAAACGTGGCAGGCACGTGAAAAATACGGCGAAAGGCTTTGTTCTGCAGCTGCTGAAGGCGATGAATGTGCTTGTTGGCAGCATTTCCCCAGACGGCGCTTGCATAATCCATCACTGGGCGGATGAAGAGGCGGTAGACCAGAAGCCCGTTCCTAACGGAGAGCGCAGAACGTTCGTTGAGGAGGGGGTATAAGGCCCCCAGACGTTGGTGCACTTTAAGGCGAACTGCAGCGGCCTGCCGTTGCCACGTCAGTTGACGGTCCATGACGACTCCCAGGTAAATGGCGGCGTCGCTCCACGCGATGTCCACACCAAACAGGCGGATCGGCGGGACTTGCGGCGAGAGTCTCCTGGTGAAGATGACGGCCTGGCTCTTGAGAGCATTAAAGGAGACACGCCATCTCGTCGCCCACGTCTCAAGATCGGAGCAAGCATCCTGCAACCGACGATGGAGAGCGGCTGGCCATCGGCTACGGGTGTAGAGAAGGGTGTCGTCTGCGTAGAGGGCCCTCTCGATGCGAGGCGATCGAGGGAGGTCAGACGTATATATAGAGTAAAGCGTGGGGCCCAGGACGGAGCCCTGCGGAACGCCCGCCGTTATCAGCCTGGTCGAGGGCAGGGTGTCGCCGATCCGCACCTGAAAGCTGCGTCCCCGTAAGTACGAAGCGAGGAGATGAACGATCTTCTTCGGGAAGCCCATGTCCTTGAGCTTGTACAACAGCCCGCAATGCCAGACACTATCAAACGCCTTCAAGACATCTAAGAAGATGGCGCCGCAGAATTCCCTGTTGTTGAAGGCGAGGGTAATTTCCTCCACCACACGGATCAACTGGAGGCAGGTGAAATGCCCCTTCCGAAAGCCAAACTGCTCAGGAGGCAAGATGCGGCGGTGGTCCAGGAAGTCCCGTAAGCGGTGCAGTAAGAGCCTCTCAAACACTTTGCTGAGATGAGGCAGCAGACTAATAGGCCGATAGTTGCAAGGATCCTGACAGGGTTTACCCAGTTTAGGAACAGCCACCTGCCGTGTTGGAAATAATAAAGGATGGGGCCCCTCCACGCCCGCACCAACGTAGTGACCAAACCAAAAGTTCTACTGTCACCTCCGTAAGCATGTTAGTATTTGAATCAGGCGTCACAGGATGCAGGCTGTGATGTTATCCATGCGTCTGGGTAAGACTACTCATTAACATGGTCCATCAGGAGATAGAAGTGGTCGAAAACGATCGAAGGATAGCGGTTGTAAGAGCAGAGGAAAAAAAGTGCCAAGGCCAGCGCCAAGGGAAAAAAACCTTTGCGACAGTAGGACGGGTAGTAAGGGCAGTAGCGGTTTGCTAGCTGCGACAGAGCATGCAAGGTGAGGGGTGGTTAGCGTGAGGTATCGTGCAACGTTACCTATGTACTGCGTGGTCGTTAGCTGGGTCAGTCCGGTGCTGCGGCTGGGCTCGCTTGTAGTCTCCTGGGCCGGCGGCGGTGGCTTACTCCCTGTAACATAAAAGTTCGGCGCGGCAGCTTGGCGACGCTTGTGCGATGAAGACTGCCCTATTGGCTTTTGCACCTTTCACCTGCGGTGCTGCTGGGGCAACCGCTGGGATAGGCGCAGGTACGACTGCGCTGAGGCCTTGGGCGAAGACTGCACGCAGTTGCCTCAAGGCCTCTTCCTTCTCTGCAGCCACGGCGGCTGCAAAGGCAGCCCTCTCCGCCGCCATGACGGCTTTAGGGGCTGCTGTGGCCTCCTTCACGGCGGCCCCGAGGTCGAGGTCACACTTCTTCGATCTTGGCCAGTATTTAAGCCCAGAGGGCGCTAGGTGCTCTCTTTGCCGTCCGCGCCCGCCTATCGTTGCTTGTAATGTGTTGTCTCTTCCCCGGTGTTCCCTCGGACGTCCGCGCCCGACTTGGGCGCCATCTGTGGCAGCTCTCTGAGGCGCGTCCTGTGTCGGGCGTTCCGTTCGCGGTCCGCGCCCGCCAGGTGCTGCTCCTGAGGTTTTTACCCCTCCCTGGTGCTCCCACAGACGTCCGCGCCCGGCTCGTCCACCATCTGTGGTCGTGACAGTTGTCTGGGGTCGGACCCGCATGTGGCGTTCCGTTCGTGGTCCGCGCCCGCTTGGCGCTACTCCCGAGGTGTTGGCACTTCTCTGGTGCTCCGACGGACGTCCGCGCCCGCCTAGTCCACCATCTGCAGTTGTGGCAGCTGTCTGAGGCCCGTCTCGCGTCAGAGCCTCTGTTCGCGGTCCGTGCCCACCTGGCGCTGCTTGTAAGGCGTTGTTTTTTCCCCGGTGCTCGCTCGGACGTCCGCGCCCGACTTGGTCTCCATCTGTGGCAGCTCTCTGAGGCCTGTCCTTTGTTGGGCGCTCCATTCGCGGTCCGCGCCCAAACTCCTCAAGAAGTAGTAACACTGCAGGAGTAGCGCCAGGCGGGGGCGGACCTCGTACGCAACTCCCGACGCAGGACGGGCCTCTGACAGCCGCCACGACCGCAGATGATGGACGAGACGAGCACGGACGACCGTCGGAGCACCAGGGAAGTGCCAACACCGCAGGATCAGCGCCAGGCGGGCGCGGACCGCGAATGGAGCGCCCACGAAGTACATGTTTTGTCGCACAGCTAAGGCACATCTGCTAACAAATCAGGTGGAACATTCTCTACGAAATTATGATAACTTTGTCCGTTGATTCAGGGTGGAAGAAAGCGAAGCCCTACCAAACAGTCGCCAACAATGCCGACCCAAACGCTGTCAGAACATCTTTGTTGATGACTTGCATCAACAGTTGCGTGAGGATTGACGTCTGCCCATATTTACGGGTTGTGAAAATTTACAATCTGATTTCTTTCAAACGATGCGACGTATGTGAACAGCACCATTGCACCAAAATTAGGTTCAAAAATGGATCTGAGCAGTATGGGACTTAACATCGGAGGTCATCAGTCTCCTAGAACTTAGAACTACTTGAATCTCACTAACCTAAGGACATCACACACATCCATGCCCGAAGCAGGATTCGCGTGGTTCCAGACTGAAGTGCCTAGAACCAAAATTAGGGTTGACACTTTGTTGAATAAACCATTCGCAGAAGAGTACTCCTGCAGGAAAATCATCTGTTAATAGCGCCTGCATACGTTGTAAATGGTATGGACACAGCTGGGCCTTGCGTAACACGCGCCAGACAGTCACGGGGTCAACATTCAGCGTTGCAACTACATGTCGTGTACTGAAACTTGGGTCATCGTCAACTGCATGAAGAACTGCCGCTTCCCGTTGCGAGTATCATGCTCGAATGCCCCATGTTCCCTAAAGACGACGATCGATGACTTAAAACGTTTCCACGTCGTGGCACTTCGTCCTGGAAATCTCTCCCAGTACAGCCTTTGAGCGCAAGCGCTACTGCCTCACATCAGATGGGCATCTGCCATCTCTGTTATTTGCGTACACTGCCATTGCACGAGCTACGTTTGTGATTAACTCTACGTAGTAAGCGATGTGCTTGCAACGGTCGAACTGATCGCTGGAATAGTTTATGTTACCTGTAAACATGCAAGGACATACGTCGCATAGAAACAGAAACATGTAAAACACACAACGTAACCAGATGTCACCAAGACAGCGTGTTCCTCGTGGTTCTAACGTTGTGTTTTTGTGTTTTCAAATAATTGATGAGTTGGAGAAAGTAGTTGAAACATGGAAACAAAGCGTTTCCAGATTCATTTTCATATAACATAATTTCTTCGTCTATGTGTGAGGAAACAGTGGAGTGTCTGTATTTGCGACGCATCGAACCTTGCAGGCACTGTCAAATACAGACACTGCACTAATGTATTTAATGTCAAAGACAAGGCAACCTGACGAGAAAACTAAATAAGTCTCTCCTGTGCGGGAACCACGTAACTGTGCGAGCACTATGGAAAGCAGACTCTGGGACATATTGAAATATGGGTCGATACGTGAAACGCGCGTAGCCGAAGCGGCTAAGGCGACCGGTCACGCAAAACAACAAATCCAGGTTCGAGTGCTAGTCCGACACAAATTTTCACTTGCTTCCAATAAATTATACAACTGTAGTGATACCGTATTCGCAGTTTGTGAATACATTTCATGACAGAAATCTATGTCTTTTGGCACGTCCAGCGACAGTTAATTAATTATGCTGACAACTGTATCTTAACTCATAATCACGCAGTTCGACAGTTGTCTATACAATATCACCGCCGCACATGCGTCTATGTGGCTCAGATGGAGCAAAATTCTACACATGATGGTTAACTCGACAGAGGGCGGTCACGCAGCAAATAACAATACGCATGCAACATCGCGCCAGTTTTCGGTATAATAATACCTAGAATCTCCAGTATAAAGTTCACCTGAAGATGAGTAAATGGTTGTCAGCCGCAGCATCGCGGCAACATGTCTACTTCATTCGTCTGCAATCATGAAACCTCACAGAATACTCATTACGCCGGGAAAACGTCAAGAATGACACTTGAAGTTGTTTCTGGCGACTGCACTGGAGGCTACAGTTGAATTTGTTTCGTCAGAGACTGCAGGGGTGAGAGTAAACTTCTCGAGGGGAAGCTTAATTTGTACATTCCTCACGTGGTACATGATACAAGTGTGCAATAGTCTCTTACAGTGCGGTTCTAGGCGCTTTAGTCTGGACACGCGCGACAGCTACGATCGCAGGTTCGATTCCTTCCTCGGGCATGGATGTGTGTGATGTCCTTAGGTTGGTTAGGTTCACGTAGTTGTACGCTTTAGGGGACTGATGACCTCAGATGTTATGTCCCATAGTGCTCAGAGCCATTTTCTCTTACAGTGCAGCGATTGGCATACGGTATGCCTCAAGGCAGAGTAGTAATTGAATATCCGGTTCAAAGAAAACGTGAGTCTCATTTCAAATAGGTACCCAACTCACACAATTATAATTGGTTGTGACTTCAATCTACCCCTGATATGCTGGAAAAAAATCATACGTTTAAAGCCGGCGGCAGGCATAAAACGTCTTCCGAAATTGTACTGAATGCTTTCTCTGAAAATTATTTTGAACAATTAGATCACGAGTCCACTCTAAGCGTAAATGGTTGCGAAAGCGTACTTGACCTCTTAGCAACAAATAATCCTGGACAAACAGGAATTATCGTGACGAATACAAGGATTAGCGACTATAAGGCAGTTGCTGCTAGGTAGAATACCGTTACTGCTACAACCATCAAAATGAAAAGCAAGGTATATCTAATAAAAAAAAAACAGATAAAATACTCTTAACGCCTATTTAAGAGACAGTCTTCACTCATTCCGATCTGATCATGTAAGCGTAGAAAAGATGTGGAATTATTTCAAAGAGATAGTATTGACGGCAGTTGAGAGATATATGCTACATAAATTAATAAGTGATGGTACTGATCCCCCATGGTTCACAAAATTGGTCAGATCGCTGTTGCAGAATCAGCGACGAAAGCATGCCAAATTTAAAGGAACGCCAAATCCCCAAGATAGGCAAAGTCTTTCAGAAGTTCGACATATAGCGCGTACTTCAATGCGAGATGCTTCTAATAATTTCCACAACGAAATTCTATATGGGAATCTGTCAGAAAACCCAAAGCGATTCTAGTCATACATAAAGCACACCAGTGGCAAGACGCAATCAGTACCTTCACTGTGTGATAACAACGGTGAAGTCACTGATGATAGTGCCACTAAAGCAGAGTTATTAAACACTGTTTTCCGAAACTCCTTCACCAAAGAAGACGAAATAAATATTCCTGAATTGCAATCAAGAACAACTGCCAAGATGAGAAACATAGAAATAGATATCCTCGGTGTAACAAAGCAGCTTAAATCACTTAAGAAAGGCAAGGCATCAAGTCCAGATTGTGTAACAGGCAGGTTCCTTACAGTGTATGCTGATACAATACCTCCATATTTAGCAATTATACACAACCGCTCGCTAACAGAAAGATGCGTACCTATGAATTGGAAGATTACTCAAGTCACACCAATACCCAAAAAGGGAAGTAGGAGCAATCCGCTGAATTACAGGCCTATATCACTAACGTCCATTTGCAGTAGGGTTTTGGATCATATACTGTATTCGAACATTATGAAGTACCTCAAAAAAAAAAAAACGATTTATTGACACATAGTCGGAAATATCGTTCTTGTGAAACACAACTAGCTCTTTGTACTCATGAAGTAATGAGTGCTACCGACAGGGGATGTCAAACTGATTCCAAATTTTTAGATTTCCAGAAGGCTTTCGACACCGTTCCTCACAAGCGTCTTCTAACCAAATTGTGTGCCTGTGGAATATCGCCTTAGCTGTACGACTGGATTCGTGATTTCCTGTCAGAAAGGTCACAGTTCGTAGTAATAGACGGAAAGTCGTCGTGTAAAACAGAAGTAATATCCGGCGTTCCCCAAGGAACTGTTATAGGCTCTCTATTGTTCCTGATCTATATTAACGACATAGGAGACAATCTGAGTAGACGTCTTCGATTGTTTGCGGACGATGCTGTCATTTACTGTCTTGTAAAGTTATCAGATGACTTAAATGAATTGCAGAATGATTTATATAAGATATCTGTTTGGTGAAAAAGTGGCAATTGACCATGAATAAAGAAAAGTGTGAAGTTATTCACATGGCTACTAAAAGAAATCCTACATAGGGATTACAATAACAAATAACCTAAATTGGAACAATCACATAGATAATGTTGTGGGTAGAGCAAATAACAAAAAAAACACTTAGAAGGTGCAAAAGGTCTACTAACGGATGACATCGAAAAAATTCAAAGATGGGCAGCTTGTTTTGCATTATCGCGAAATAGGGGAGATAGTGCCACAGACATGATACGTGAATTGGAGTGGCAATCATTAAAACAAAGGCGTTTTTCGTTGCGACGGGATCTTCTCATGAAATTTCAGTCACCAGTTTTCTTCTCCGATTGCGAAAACGTTCTGTTGGCACCCACCTACATACGGAGAAATGATCATCACCGTATACTTAGAGAAATCAGGGCTCGCAAAGAGAAATTTATGTGCTCGTTTTTCCCGCGCGCCGTTCGCGAGTGGAATGGTAGAGAGACAGCTTGAAGAGGGTTCATTGACAACTCTGCCAGGCACTTTATTGTGAATAGCAGAGTAATCACGTAGATGTAGATGTAGATATAGATCTCTCTGGGTTATTCTATGTGATAAAGCTGAGTCGGTAATATAAGAATTAGTCCTACCCAGACCTGGTGCTTTGTAGTAGTTGCAATATTTCTAGCTGGGTTTGTTACAGTAGATGGCTGTGAAATAATTGTAGTTATCTGGCAATAACCTTCGAAGATAAACTTACAATCCTATATCTAGTCGGGTTAGTAATAGAATCAAATTCTCGAAAAGATTAGAGATATAGTACAGATGAAAATGGTAGTCACGGTGGTTGAAACGAATTCGGAGAGAAAAGTGACAATTTTTTCTAGCTTGGCAGGGACTGGAGAGGTACTTTAGAAAATGATAAAACATTACGGGGAGAGATGTAAAACAACGACTCTGGTAAGGTGACTGTCGTGTCTACGCGATTGTTGCGTGGGAATCGCACTCGCCACTGCGGCAGCAGCGGCTGAGCTGCGGCGGTTAGGAATGAGAAATGAGAACGAAATGACAAGTGAGAAGTAAATCGAAAGCGGATCGTGCCACGTTTCTGAGTTTTGCGGGAAACAGGTATCGGACCACGTGACTGATTCAGAATCAGCGATTCTCTTGGAAGAATACTGACGATCCGACGTAGCCTTCTTTTTGGAACAATTTAAGTTACGCGACCACATTGTTGATGCTTTGTCGCCGATTGAGCGCCACCAGTCTGGGTGTGAGTGGGTCCGCGTATCTGTCGTGTGGATGGGCGACCACAGCACAGAGCCAACGTTACGTAGTTATTAAATGAAAGCCTTGTCTTAACGCAGTTTTAATAGTGTAAAACCATGTGACTCTAAAGTAGTAGGGAGCTACGACCTGGGAGCGTAAGGCCCTGAGCATGAAGAAAATAATCCTTTAAACTTATTTATTTAACACAGAGGCCAAACTGAACACCAACAAGGCTGACCAATAACATTCACCATAGGGCCCAAAATTTAAATTCCATTTCCTGTAACATAAAGGAAATTAACCTTTGCGCTCTAGAACAATAGAAAATAGTTTCCGATGCATTTACTGGGTTTCACAATAGTTTATGCTACTTAGAAATCGATATTGCAAATACCACGATGTGTACACACCTTAAAAAAGATCCGCTGCAAAGTGAAAATCTCATTCTGGAAACATCCCCCAGGCTGTGGCTAAGCCATGTCTCTGCAATATCCTTTCTTTCAGGAGTGCTAGTTCTGCAAGGTTCGCAGGAGAGCTTCTGTAAAGTTTGGAAGGTAGGAGACGAAATACTGGCAGAAGTAAAGCTGTGAGGACCGGGCGTGAGTCGTGCTTCGGTAGCTCAGATGGTAGAGCACTTGCCTGCGAAAGGCAAAGGTCCCGTGTTCGAGTCTCGGTCGGGCACACAGTTTTAATCCGCCAGGAAGTTTCAAGATCTTTGAAGATAACAGAATATGCAGTACATCAGATACAAGCCCTAAAATAAGAACGTGAGCATTGACAAACCAACAGTTATTCACAAGAGCAGCCAGTGACAGTTCAAAGCAAATGAACGGGCTGAGATGCATGGATTAACCAACACATGGTAATGGCTTGAGATTGGCCCATGCCCCTAACTGATGCCCGATTCTGTACTGATTCTAAGACATACACAATTCATTAAATTTAGGTAACATATAAACTGAAAATAGCACATGCGTCGTTTAATATTACTGACAGTGAAAAATGTTAAAGACACCTAAACCCGTAGAATACACGCACCAGTACCGCAAGTAAAGGCGAATATTTCTAGATCAAAGTTAACTGACACTGAAAAATTTTAAAAATGCGTAAACCTAGAAAATATGCGCACCAGTAGAGCAGGTAAAGACTAACCTTTCTACATCAAGGTTAACAGACAGAACAGGGTAAAATGGAAGCCCTCTTACAGTAGCATAAATGTTTAGTTCGGGCGCGTATTACCCGGATGCTGATCCACAGTGCGGGTTTCGGCCAAAACTACGGCCAGTACTATTAGTGAGATCAGCTGACGGTAAGAACATGAAACGAAATTCAGTAGCAGATGCATAGGGGTTTTCTCGGACCGCGGCGGACACTCTGCTGCTCATAAGACGTGGTGTTCACCATCATTCCTGCGTCAGTCCTAGGAAAATTAAGAACGGTGAATGTGGCTACGTCCATCAACCAAGGCAGCTGGAAACAGGCCTAGTCAAACTCCACTGTGTGTACGGACACAGTACAGGTGGAGGGAAGTGGCGATTCTCCAGTATGCGTAGGCACTCTCCATACCTCGAAGATCCGCCATCCAAACACGGCTAGACATCTCCACGGCCAGCAACTTCAGACCGCGATCCAAAGAGATTCCTCCGCAGATAGTCAATCCCCAGCTGACAGACCTCTAGGGTGAGCTATGCACGCACTTAAATTCCACTCTAGGTACCAAAGTGTGCAACCAACCGAGATGCCAGAGAAACACAGCAAGCAAGTTATCAATATGAACGCATGACAAGCTCAGACATATTTTATGAAAGACCACTCTAATAATAACTTTGTGATCAAAAAGTGACAGATTATGGGAGAAATACTCACACATTCATGTGATACTGCCAGGCCGACAACTCTGTATTATTTTGTTATTATGATGAGACAAACAAAAAAGAAATGTGTATTCAACTGCATCGGAACGTAATTAAGGACAGTTTGATTTTGGTAATCGAGAACGATGCTTGGAGTAACTACCGCGGGATGCTTATAATTACAATAGTGGTTTGTCAGTACCCTAGCATGCCCATTAGTAAATCGACTTGTATATTGTAAGATCTTCGCTGGAATACTCTCTTTCAAATTCTAAATGTGGCAGGAAGCGAAAGGCTATTTACAATTTGTACAGAAACCAGATGGCAGTTATAAGAATCGAGGGGCATGAAAGGGAAGCAGTGGTTGGGAAGGGAGTAAGACAGGGTTGTAACCTCTCCCCCATGTTATTCAATCTGTATATTGAGCAAGCAGTAAAGGAAACAAAAGAAAAATTCGGAGTAGGTATTAAAATCCATGGAGAAGAAATAAAAACTTTGAGGTTCGCCGATGACATTGTAATTCTGTCAGAGACAGCAAAGGACTTGGAAGAGCAGTTGAATAGAATGGACAGTGTCTTGAAAGGAGGATATAAGATGAACATCAACAAAAGCAAAACGAGGATAATGGAATGTAGTCGAATTAAGTCGGGTGATGCCGAGGGAATTAGATTAGGAAATGAGACACTTAAAGTAGAAAAGGAGTTTTGCTATTTGGGGAGCAAAATAACTGATGATGGTCGAAGTAGAGAGGATATAAAATGTAGACTGGCAATGGGAAGGGAAGCGTTTCTGAAGAAGAAAAATTTGTTAACATCGAGTATTGAGTTAAGTGTCAGGAAGTCGTTTCTGAAAGTATTTGTACGGAGTGTAGCCATGTATGGAAGTGAAACATGGACGATAAATAGTTTGGACAAGAAGAGAATAGAAGCTTTTGAAATGTTGTGCTACAGAAGAATGCTGAAGATTAGATGGGTAGATCACATAACTAATGAGGAAGTATTGAATAGGATTGGGGAGAAGAGAAGTTTGTGGCACAACTTGGCCAGAAGAAGGGATCGGTTGGTAGGACATGTTTTGAGGCATCAAGGGATCACCAATTTAGTATTGGAGGGCAGCGTGGAGGGTAAAAATCGTAGAGGGAGACCAAGAGATGAATACACTAAGCAGATTCAGAAGGATGTAGGTTGCAGTAGGTACTGGGAGATGAAGTAGCTTGCACAGGATAGAGTAGCATGGAGAGCTGCATCAAACCAGTCTCAGGACTGAAGACCACAACAACAACAACATTGTAAGATCACTACTCCTACTAGCATCTTTTATTAAAAACTTGGCATGAGCCTCTGAGTGCAAGGCTGTGACTCGGTTTGCAATACGGTAGGATAAGAGGAATACAGGTCAACTATTTACTCCCATTTAACTCTGACCTCGCTATGCTTGGAGCAAGTAACCACGAAAACTATCCACTATTATGCTTGAGTAGTGACGCAAACTGCTATACAGCATTAACCTTGATGAATACCCTGGGGTATCGGATTGAAGAAGCGGGTAATTAATGCAACTCTCGTTTTACTGTTAGCCACCACATGTGCAATGTCGTCCGTCCGGAGTACTTGTCAAATTCTGTCAAGACCCAAAAATTAACTTGCGCAACCGTCAGACCTCCATAATACAACTCGATTACACGGTAACGAAATATCTTTGTCGGGGACATACATTATGCATTAAATATGATTAGGAATTGATTTGAAATCTGCTGCTTTCTGGGGCACATTAAGAGGTTATGTGGATACATGGCAGTGGAAGATATTCGAAAAGCAACTCTGATTAAGACTGTGGATTCATTACAAAGTTTGATGATCGACATAGAATACAAGATCTAACGTTGCATTCACAACTGAGTCCAAATAGTCCCTCATTTGTAGGAGTCAGCTTATGTGTCTGCAAGGTAACATCAGCGCGAATGTTCTGAAAGGTAGCGACGTCTAAGTTGATAACGCATACAAAAATTGAGAATAATCTTGCATTAATATTAAAATAGGTATGCGCAACAGAGTAACAGGAAGGAATAAAACTTCCTCCATCACTATTTAATCACACCGGAGCAATCGGTCGTGCTACAGAGAGACTTAAATCGAAGTTAAAGCTTTTCGAACAAGTTTGGTAAGCGATTAATTAATATCAGCATCGTCATGCTCTCAAACTGTAGAAATACTTAAAGAAACGCGAGTTGATTATTACGTAAAGAAGCACTAGCGCTGATAGCACATGGACCGCATTCGTACGAACAAAGGAAGAAAAATGGTTCAAATGGCTCTGAGCACTATAGGACTTAACATCAGAGGTCATCAGTCCCCCAGAACACAGAACTACTTAAACTTAACTAAGCCAAAGAGATCACACACATCCATGCCCGAGGCAGGATTCGAAGCTGCGACCGTAGCGGTCGCGCGGTTCCAGACTGAAGCGCCTGGAACCGTTCGGTCACAACGGCCGGCTGAACAAAGGAAGAACTCGAACACAAACATCAATCGCAAGAATTATTCGAAAAATTCCACGATTCGAAATAAACACACCCGAACATTTAGTGAAACTAAGGAAGCAGTTTCCCTAGAAAAGACAAGTGCCTGCGCTCGCTAACTGAAGCACAAAATGTTGCAAAGCGTCTTCCAAAGAATATCCATGCTTACCATAGCGGCAACCCGTCCAAGAATGAGCTCCCCGAGACCCCAGCCAGTGGTTGATACCATGACGACCCCTTTGTTTTAAGAGCGTGGGGTGAATACGCAATGGCTCTCATTTGCCGAATAGCAACTTTGCCAACCGCTCGAACAGGTCAGCCAACAGTTGTCGCAGTGAAGATCAGTCCTCACTTTAGGGAATGGAGGTGGATCTCACTGCAATTATTTCGGAGTGAAACAAATGGGAATGCAAAGAATCGAAAATAAACCCTTTAAGCATCACTGGAAAGGTTTAAAGAAGTTGGCATTACACTACCAGAAACACAAGAAAGCTTCTGTTTCCCTCGCTGGCAGATTTGCACTACATATACCCATACATTGATATGCTGACGGAAAAAGAATCGCAACAGCAAGAGGAGTTTTGTGACATAAGCGAAAGTTGGTAGGCGTGTTTCTATATCTGAAAGATGATGTCTATTCAGATTTCGCACCAGTCGCATAAGAACGGCGTTAATAGATCCACTATGAAGATGCGAATCTGGTTTGATTTAAGTACACACTGTAAGGGTGCTTTTCAGATAGGGTGTGGTGAGCTGATGTTAGTCAAGAATACCTTTAAGGCGACAAAGAGCCATTATCAACACCTGACTGAGGTTGAACGAGGTCGTGTAACAGGGCTACGAGAAGCTGGATGTTCCTTCTGTGATACTGCAGAAAGACTTAGCAGGAATGTAGCCACGGTACATGATTGCTGGCAGCGGTGGTCACTGAATGTAGGGTCACAAGAAGACGTGGCTCCGGGCGGCCACGTGGTTCCACCGAGAGGAAAGACCATCGTGTTTGGCGTATGGCTCTGGCGCATCGTACTTCACCTGAATCAGCCATTTGAGCAACAATTGGCACCACAGTGACACAACTAAGTGTTAAAAACAGGTTACTTCAAGGACAGCTTCGAGCCAGACGCCCTGTAACGTGAATTACACTGACCACAAATCATCGCCCTTTGAGACTCCAGTGATATCAAGCGATAGGTCATTGGAGAGCGGGGTGGAGGTCTGTTGTGTCTTCTGATGAAAGCTGGTTCTGCCTCGGTGCCAGTGATGGCGGTGTGTTGGTTAGGTGCTAG
Source organism: Schistocerca cancellata (assembly GCF_023864275.1). Classification (NCBI taxonomy): domain Eukaryota; kingdom Metazoa; phylum Arthropoda; class Insecta; order Orthoptera; family Acrididae; genus Schistocerca; species Schistocerca cancellata. The sequence goes on along the minus strand of NC_064627.1, from coordinate 922,146,699 downwards.
ACACACTGGACCTACACCTAGTGTTATGGCCTGGGCTGCGATTTAGTATGACAGCAAGAGCACTGCCGTGGTTATCCCAGGAACCGTGACCTCAAATTTGTACGTCGGTCTGGTGATTCGACCTGTTGTGCTGCCATTCACGAACAGCATTCGACGGGATGTTTTCCAACTGGACAATGTTCGCCTGTATATAGCTGTTGTACCCAACATGTCGACATGTTGCCTTGGCCTCCTCGATCACCAGACGGTCTCCACTGGAGCACATATGGGACATCATCGCAAGACAACTACAGCGTCATTTACAAACAGCAGTAACCGTCCCTGTACTGACCGGCTATTGCAAGTGCAACAGGTTTGGAACTCCATTTCACAAACTGACAGCCGGCACCTGTGCAACACGGTACATGCACGTTTGCATGCTTGCATTCAACATAACAGTGGTTACATCGGTTATTAATATACCGGGATTTCACGTTTGCAATGGCTTATCTCGCGCTAGCATTAACCTGTGATCTTGCAATGTTAATCGCTTAAACACGCTACCTAGGAAAATGTATTCCAGAAATTTCATTACTCTACATTAATTATTTGTTGGTGTTACCATTTTTCCCCTCAGTGTATTTGCAGAGATTATTCTTTGAAAAGGAGTGGGTGAGGAGAAGAATCTGGTTATCACACACAACGAATATGGACACAACATGCATATTCTCTTCCCAACGTGCTGCAAAAGCCACGAAAAAGTCATCTCTACTGCACATAAACGAGTTTACCAGACAACAAAAATGGTTCAAATGGCTCTGAACACTATGGGACTTAACATCTGAGGTCATCAGTCCCATAGAACTTAGAACTACTTAAACCTAACTAACCTAAGGACATCACCCACATCCATGCCCGAGGCAGGTTTCAAACCCTGCGACCGTAGCGGTCGCGCGGTTCCAGACTGAAGCACCTAGAACCGCTCGGCTACCAGACAACATGTGCAAGGAAAATGAAACTGTCCATACACAGCCATCTTTCAATATAACTGTGTAACTAAGCACTTTAGATGAAATATTTTCATAACATACGTATGTGTGTTCATGAACTGTGTAACGTTATTTAGCAAGGCCAGCAACTGCACAGTGCAGTGAAATTGCAGTTGGTGTATGGAATTCGTTCGGCCTGTAGCTAAACTATGAATAAACGCAAAGGTGAGTGAATTAAAAGAACTATATTAGAGTGACCTTGACGCCCTCTCGAAATTGTGTACGTCCATTCACTTTTCTCGTAATGCTACCCGCTCGAATTAGTCACACGTTAAACCGCCAAGAAAGGTTGCTATCGTACCAGGAGGGAGAGGAAATGACCGACCGAAAGGTCCTACAACAGGGAATCTAGCTTCGCTACCTACAAGCTACGCCTGGTTTAACCTTAAGTAGATAGTAGATAGAAGACCCCTAACAGAACCTGCAGCGATCTTCAAAAAGGCCAGCCCAGTGCCAGGGGCATGCTCACTGGGATTAGCTCAGTGGGCACGGCCACACAGTAGGTTTATACAAAACAACTGCCACGCCTGTAACGCTGCAGGAAGTAGCCCCTAGATTAGTTAGCAAAGTGTAGAATTAGATCTTACCCAACAAGAAACTAACTCCTAATTTCCTGTAGCAAGTAAGTTCACTAACACTAGAAATAGAAGTAAAAATGCTGCTAATATTCAATAAAATGTAATGTAGATCTAAGACCCACTAATGTATTAGGTGGTGGGTTACAATGTAAGAAATAATTTAATTGAATAAAGAATTTAAAAAAAAAAAACAAAGCTACACCTGGCCGCTGCTCCCAGTCACGAGCTCCCTGAGAGAGCGCCAGCACTTCTGGACGACAGGCTTCAAATTAGCGAGAGTCCTTGCACATTCTTCGGCAATAACATTACGATGGATGCCTCTTAAAACACATTTGATGAAAATAATGTGAATAAAGGCGTTGTAGCTAGAAGTTTTGTTCGTAACTATCTACATCTACACGACTATGCTGCAATTCAGAATTAAGTGCCTGGCAGAGGGTTCATCGAACCACCTTCAAGTTATTTGTCTACCTTTCCACTCTCTAAAATCGCGCGGGTAAACGAACACTTGAATCTTCCCTTGCGAACTGTGAATTCTGTCACATTATTATTATTTCTTACTATGTAGGTGGGCACCAACAAAATATTTCCGCTTTCAGGGGAGAAAGCAGACGATTGAAATAACGCGAAAAGATCTCACCGCAACGAAAAACGCCTTTGTTTCGATTGCCACCTAACTCGCCTACCTTGTACGTAACACTCTCCCCTCTATTTCTCGATGATACGAAACGAGCTGTTGTCTCATGTCTTCCGTCAATCCTACCCGATGCGGATCCAACACCATGCAGCAACACCCCAGAAAAGGTGGGACAAGCGTGGTCTAGGCATTCTCTTTAATGGACATGCTTCATCTTCAAAGCGTTCTGCCAATAAAACGGTTTCTTTCGTTCGCCTTCCCCACAACATTATATATTTGATCGTTTGAATTTACGTTATTCGTAATTGTAATCCTTGAGTATATACACTCCTGGAAATTGAAATAAGAACACCGTGAATTCATTGTCCCAGGAAGGGGAAACTTTATTAACACATTCCTGGGGTCAGATACATCACATGATCACACTGACAGAACCACAGGCACATAGACACAGGCAACAGAGCATGCACAATGTCAGCACTAGTACAGTGTATATCCACCTTTCGCAGCAATGCAGGCTGCTATTCTCCCATGGAGACGATCGTAGAGATGCTGGATGTAGTTCTGTGGAACGGCTTGCCATGCCATTTCCACCTGGCGCCTCAGTTGGACCAGCGTTCGTGCTGGACGTGCAGACCGCGTGAGACGACGCTTCATCCAGTCCCAAACATGCTCAATGGGGGACAGATCCGGAGATCTTGCTGGCCAGGGTAGTTGACTTACACCTTCTAGAGCACGTTGGGTGGCACGGGATACATGCGGACGTGCATTGTCCTGTTGGAACAGCAAGTTCCCTTGCCGGTCTAGGAATGGTAGAACGATGGGTTCGATGACGGTAAGGATGTACCGTGCACTATTCAGTGTCCCCTCGACGATCACCAGTGGTGTACGGCCAGTGTAGGAGATCGCTCCCCACACTATGATGCCGGGTGTTGGCCCTGTGTGCCTCGGTCGTATGCAGTCCTGATTGTGGCGCTCACCTGCACGGCGCCAAACACGCATACGACCATCACTGGCACCAAGGCAGAAGCGACTCTCATCGCTGAAGACGACACGTCTCCATTCGTCCCTCCATTCACGCCTGTCGCGACACCACTGGAGGCGGGCTGCACGATGTTGGGGCGTGAGCGGAAGACGGCCTAACGGTGTGCGGGACCGTAGCCCAGCTTCATGGAGACGGTTGCGAATGGTCGTCGCCGATACCCCAGGAGCAACAGTGTCCCTAATTTGCTGGGAAGTGGCGGTGCGGTCCCCTACGGCACTGTGTAGGATCCTACGGTCTTGGCGTGCATCCGTGCGTCGCTGCGGTCCGGTCCCAGGTCGACGGGCACGTGCACCTTCCGCCGACCACTAGCGACAACATCGATGTACTGTGGAGACCTCACGCCCCACGTGTTGAGCAATTCGGCGGTACGTCCACCCGGCCTCCCGCATGCCCACTATACGCCCTCGCTCAAAGTCCGTCAACTGCACATACGGTTCACGTCCACGCTGTCGCGGCATGCTACCAGTGTTAAAGACTGCGATGGAGCTCCGTATGCCACGGCAAACTGGCTGACACTGACGGCGGCGGTGCACAAATGCTGCGCAGCTAGCGCCATTCGACGGCCAACACCGCGGTTCCTGGTGTGTCCGCTGTGCCGTGCGTGTGATCATTGCTTGTACATCCCTCTCGCAGTGTCCGGAGCAAGTATGGTGGGTCTGACACACCGGTGTCAATGTGTTCTTTTTTCCATTTCCAGGAGTGTAGTTGAATTGACAGCCTTTAAGATATGTGTAATTTATTGTATAACCAAAATTTAGTGGATTCCTTTTAATACTCTTGTGGATGACCGCCGGCCGGAGTGGCCGAGCGGTTAAAGGCGCTACAGTCTGGAACCGCACGACCGCTACGGTCGCAGGTTCGAATCCTGCCTCGGGCATGGATGTGTGTGATGTCCTTAGGTTAGTTAGGTTTAAGTAGTTCTACGTTCTAGGGGACTTATGACCACAGCAGTTGAGTCCCATAGTGCTCAGAGCCATTTGAACCATTTTTTGTGGATGACCTCATACTTTTCGTTACTGAGAGTCAAATGCCACTTTTCACACCATGCAGATATCGTATCTAAGTCATTTTGCAATTGGCTTTGATCTTTTGATGACTTTACTAGATGGTAAATCATCTTCAAACAATCTAACAGGTGTGCTCAGATCGTCTCCTGATTCGTTTATATGGATTAAGAACAGCAGACTGCCTATAACATTTGCTTGGGGAACGCTAGATATGACTTCCAACGCCGGCCGGAGTGGCCGAGCGGTTCTAGGCGCTACAGTCTGGAACCGCGCGACCGCTACGGTCGCAGGTTCGAATCCTGCCTCGAGCATGGATGTGTGTGATGTGCTTAGGTTAGTTAGGTTTAATTAGTTCTAAGTTCTAGGGGACAACTATAAAACTAGAACTCTTCGTTGACATTAATGCCTGGTTTAGAAAAGACGACGAAACGGAGTTTTTGGTCTTGCTACAGTTAAGTCTACTGGTATCCCTGCCTTGGAGGGAACCTTAAAGAAGACGTTATTCAGAGGGGTCCGAGTTTTGAAACTGAGTTCTGTGATTCATAAGGGTGTAACAGTGTATGTGGACATGACATAAAAACAAAATAGAACAAGAACTAAACAAATAAAACGGATTATAGAGGAACACTTCCGGATAACGCATCAAAGTATAAACCTAGAACACTTCAACTACACCAACCTAAGCCACAATTATGCTACTTAGGAACTGTTGTTCTGCATACTAGATATGTAATGTAGTGTTCAACGACAAGATTTCGTGGAAACTCGCTTTAACATTACCATCTTTTCTTTTCCATCTCAGCTGCATATTTTAGTTATATTACATGTTTCGATCACTCTGGATCATCTTCAGGGCTGCGACATTGCGACGCACTGTAAAACTTTCGCGCTGATCGCCGCAAATGTTCTTGATTGGCTCGCAAATACGTTACCGCAGTTGGCGGAAGCGTTCACCGGTGTACTAGTGGCTGGAGAGCGGAGCGTGAGTGACCCCTTATTTGTGTTTATGTCCGTGTTTATGTTTGTCTAAGTCCGTGGCGCCCTCGTAACATTTACGGCCAGCAACCGAGCTGTTGGCAGCCTAAAGCCGTCATCACTATCAGAATATTGCTTAACTGCTTCTCTGACCTTTTGCATTGATGAGGTGCTTTTGCTAAAACGCAAACATTTGTAGTCTATTTCTATACCTCCCGTACCACTGTGTTCAGTTACGGCTGACTTGCTGTATTGCTTCGGGGGCGCATATTACTGGTGCCCTATTAGCCGTTTGTAATTGCACTGGCTGTCTCCCCTATGTATACTTCACTGTACTTGTACATAATTACAGTAGTAGTCTGTAACCGATCTTACTGGTCTTTCACCGATATTAAAACACTTTTTTATTTTGTGGTTGCAGGAAAAAATTGAATTGGACCTTTACGCCTCTGGGTCTTCCATTCGCGACTGGTCACGTTCTTCATGCGTGGTAGACACACCAGTAGCTGTGCTGCTGTGTTCTCCTCCTCTTTATTTTCTGATACTTCTTTACGCTTCATAACTCAGGCTTTTGACTTAGCATTTTACGTTTTTGCAGAAACACCACATCAATGCGTGTGAAACGTCATAGAAGCAGTCGAGCTTGCTAAACATTCAAACAATTTTAATCGTGATGATGGTTTCAGGCTTGTTTGCCAACTGCCAATGCTGCCAGAAGCCATATACACATGCAACCATAAACACAAACGAGGGGCCACTCACATACCGTCCTCCAGCCACAGAGTTATAAAAATACCGTAGGCTACCGTAGACTATCACAAATAAGCTTAGATTACGCTGGTTTTCTAGTAGCGTCAGTCAGTTAAGATCGTAACCACCTTTCCTGTATGTTAGGTGTGTTGCATACCTATTGGGCGTTATCGCATTTCCATCGCTTTGTTTGGATATACGATCAATGTCTCTATTGATTCCCCTAGAAACAGGAAGCAACCAACCGTCTAAAATCTGAATGAGAATATAAAGGGTCACGCAACATACAGCATATTATTGTTCTACATAGTAGCTACCAGACCACGATATTATTGCACTGAGTCTCCCATGGCCATCATTGGAAATACATAGTGACGTTACAGTAAACAAGTACAGCAGAGACTAAAGAAAGCGCATCGTCCAGTGAATGATTTCCAGAGAATTGTACATATACTACCATGTAGTTTAACAATTTTCGAATAAAACCTAAATTAAACATTGAAACTGATTCTACAATGTAGGCTTTCAGAGCCAGTGTTGTCTTCACAGAAAACTTCAGGGCTGATAGGCCGTGCTCGATACATGAAACTCTCCTGTGACGTTTCGTCTCCGACTGCGGGAGACATCATCCGAGGTAAAGCGGCGAACTGCAAAAAGAACTCGAGGAACTGTTGTTTATACAGTATAGGCAGTGCGGAGGGCGCCGCTGTCCATCCCATGGCGTCGGCTATGGGACTCTCTCTGGTAACGCCAACACTCTCGATTGAAAGTAATCGATATCGTGGCATTATTCCGACACTGCCTCACCACAACCTAGTTTCAATACAATAGTGACTTTTATGAACAGATTGACGGGGTGGCTATGGACAGTCCTCTTAGACCTGCTGTGGCTAACTTATTTATGGAGACTTTTAAACAATGGGCGCTGCAGACTGCCAGTAAAAGACCAGCCAGATGGTATCGCTACGTCGATGACACTTTCATAGCGTGGATACACGGAGCAGAGGAGTTGGATGCCTTCCTGGTACATCTAAACAGCATTAATCCGAAAATCCAATTTACTATGGAGACGGAGAGTAATGGGTAGCTGAATCTTCTGAATACGTCTGTGATCAAACGACGGGACGGAACTTTGGACCATAAGGTGTACAGAAAGGCCACACATACTGATCGTTATCTGCATAAAGATTCAAGCCAACACCCTAGACGAAAAAGAGGTGTAATTAAAATCTTGGTAGACGGAGCGTACAAAATTTGTGAACCTGTTTACTTAAAAGATGGGATTGAACATCTACGGTCGACTTTCGTGAAGAATGGCTATGGCCGGTATTACACTATCAAATTTCTTTGTCCAATATCTTTGTCAAAGATATGTGATAGTGTAATAGGGACTTTGTCAAATGTCATCCAATATTTGATCAAATCTAGGGCCTCGCTGTATATTTGATCAAAGAAACCGCTTGTCTTCTGTTCACTGTAATGTGACATGTTACCATATGGAGCGCTAGCATCGCTGCAGCGTTCTGTCGTCTGTAGTGTTTTTATAACCATTGCCGGTAAATACAATTGGTGTGTGCCGACAACTACAAAATTAATAAAGATGTCTGAAGCTGATGAGGCGCTTTGCAACGTGATGCACCCTGAATACAAAAATAGATTAAGAAGATTGGATACCTGACCAGAACTGACCTGACCTGACCTAACCTGACCTAACCTAACCTAACATAACATAACATAACATAACCTTCTCCTGTAGCAAGGAATCGGAGTGTTACAGCGAGCCTGTCTTCTGAAGATGTAGCAGTTCTTAAGTGAATAGTGTGCTTTGTGATATGAGGAAACACTTCATTGAGCACATACAGAAATGTATGCTCATCCATTCTTAAGTAATTGATGTACGACTTGACGTCTTCCACTGTAAGCTCACGTAACAAGTTTTGTTGAATGCTTTTATCGTGTCGTAAAACCCACGGCTTCACCCAGATTAGATTAATTTTTCGTTCCATAGATCCGTGCTGAGGAGCTCCTCGTGGATGTGGAACATGTCGATTTTTTTAAGCTGAAATAACAATACTAGTAGTATGAATAAATACAATACACCATTTGTTTCTATTAAAAATTTCGCCAATGGAGTAGAAGGAGTTGGCCAGTAGTAAGTTTTTCAGGCTCCTTTTAAACTGATCTTTATTTCTAACTAAATTTTTTTATGTTTCCTGGCAAATTATTGAAGATGAGTGTTCCTGAGTAGTGGACCCCTTTTTGAACTATAGTAAGTGCTTTTAAGTCCTTGTGCAGATCATGTTTGAACTGAGTTGTTTGTTGGAAAAAGAGATATATTATTTTCGACAAATTTCATTAAGAAGTAAATATACTGAGAGGCAGTAGTTAGTATATCCAGTTCTTTGAAGAGGTTTCTGTAGGACGTCCGTGAATTTACTCCACAAATAATACGTATTACACGCTTTTGGACTCTGAAAACTTTTGTTTGACTTCAAGATTTACCCCAAAATAATATCCCATATGACATTATGGAATGAAAGTAGGCAAAGTATGCAAGCTTTTTCATTTTTATGTTGCCTATGCCTGCTAACACTCGAATTGCAAATACAGATTTGTTAAGGCGTTTCTGCAGTTCTGTGGTGTGCTCCTACCAACTGAATTTATTATCAAGTTGTAATCCCAGGACTTTAAGACTGTCAGCCTCGTATGTATGGTTCCATTTTCCCCCCACTTCTTTTCCGCATGTGCACACAATGCAATTGGGGTACGTACAACTGCTGCAGTTAATAACAAGTTGTTGTCAGCCATCTTGAACTTTGACGAAAACTTTGATGACAGTGTAATACCCCTTCTAGCGCTACGTCAAAGATCTTTGTCAAATATATTGGACGGAATATTGGATCACATCTTTGATCAAATCTTTGACAAAGAAATTTGATAGTGTAATATCGGCCTATTCTAGCAAGGAGATAGATCGGGCACTTCGCTCTAAGCAGAGAACCAGGAGCAACGAGGAACAACAGCCGCCCAACGGCTAGGTTTTTCTTCCTTTCGTTAGTAAGGTCACAGATCGCATTTGGAAAGTGTTAAGCGAGTATGATTTGGAAACTATTTTCAGACTCACCACGGAAATAAAAGAATATTAAAGATTGGCAAAATATGCACGACATCTTTTGGTTACAGCGGTGGTATATAAAATTCCTTATAGTTGAGGGCAGGTTTACATCAGTACCACAAAGAGAAGTGTTAACACCCGTCTTGTTGAACATAAGAAGAATTGCCGCCTGGGTCACACGGATAAATCGGCCGTAGCAAAACGTGTTTACCAGGAAGGTAATCATGAAATAAAATTCAACGAGACGAGCGTTATATCTAAAACTTCGCATTATTATGCACCCATATGCAGAGACGCTATCGAGATTGATAAACAGCGCAAAATTTTAACATGAAAGAGGAAAGTGTTAAACTGTATAAACTTTGTATGTCAACTTTGCACCGGAAGCGTGGCAATCGATTACTTTCAATAGAGAATGTTGGCATTACTAGAGACTGTCTCATAGCCGACGCCACGTGATGGACAGAGCCGCCTTCTGCACTGCCTAAATAAACAGCGCTTCCTCGAGTTCTCTCTGCAGTTCGCCGCTTTAACTCGGAGGATGTCTCCCGCAGCCGGAGACGAAACGTCAGGGGAGAGCTTTATATAACGACCACGGCCTATCAGCCCGGACGTTTTAAGTGAAAACATTGAAACCGTCAATGTTTAAATTAGGTTTTATTCAAAAAATTTTGTCTCGTAACGTGAAACAGACGGACATTGTGGTACAAATTTTGAAAAAGCAATACAAATTTTCATTTAGCGCAATAAAACGCTGTTTCCCCGGAAAAAAATTTAAAAATCGCAAAACCAAAACATATCAAACATAGCTTCAATACTTCATAGAGCTTACATAAAACATGTTCCTGTTATTCATAAATAAATTTCGCGCTTATGAATAATAACAGGAAACTCCTGCCTTTGAAAATGATGAAGAACATTGTACTGAGTACAAAACAACGACAATAATTATACAGATTTTTTTAAATATTTGTGCATGTATAGGGTATCTGTGTCAAAGGAATTGCCTTGGGTACATAAAACCGCAGAAGTTACGCGATCAGCTAGTTTTTATTACTTATAAAATGCAATGTGTGTTTTGTAAGGATATAAAATACGCAGTGGACTAACATTTAACGGCCTGCGTGTCTTATTATTCGAAAAACACGCAAACAAAGACAAGTCGTCGGCTCTCACTTTACCCCCCACACATTCCTTTGTGTTTCTTCCCATAACAAAGCTATCAATACTACCGGTTATACCACCATCTACTACGTTATTTACGTACTGTACCAAAGTTACCGAGCAGTAGTTTTGGTGGAGATTAGCTCTAACTGTAATGAACCATTTTCTGGGCAAGCCCAACTACTTTTTCTGTGGCTACTATTTGCACCAGGGTCGGTATACGGGGGAAGAACGCTTGTGCAGTCTGACGGTGACGGGCCGGACTTTTCCTAATCCTCCTAAATGGGGTCGTGGAGAGAATCTTATTCCTTGCTGAGGGCGAGTGGTTTTCCCAGGATCGCAGGCATTACCAAGCACCACCTGGAAAGTAAACCTTTCAAAAGCCCCGGAAACGGGCAATATATCACGGTGAAATGGTTAGCGCGAGTGCAGATGGCCAATAAAATTGCGCCTATTGGATCTGATCGGCAGAACCGGCAGACAGACCTGAATTACGAACAGTTTCGTGGAACTGTCTGGAGCTCGCTAAATCGGTAAACTGTCGATTGGTAGGCCCCTTGTGATTTGATAGTATTGCTGATATCCGTGTTCGGAGGCTCAGCTATCAGCGCACACTCCGCTGCAGAGTGAAAACCTCATTCTGGAAATATCCAGGAAGTGTTTCTTCCAGTACGGAAAGCTGACAGAAGTTGCAAGGATGTTGAAAGGTGGCTACACTGAGCCACAGCGCCAAAGATCGCGCCAGAGAGTATTGTTCCGCCGCCTCCACTGGCAGTGCTTTTTGAGAGGTAGCGGCAGGCAGTGCTGGCCGAGAAGTTGTGGTGGACACTGCTTGTCGTGAAGTCAGAGTGAGATGTGGTAGTGGAGAGTGTTGTTCCATGTTTTATGCAGTGGTTTGATGGGAGAGATAGCAGATGTTGTTCTAATGGAGATATTGTAATGGTCAGAGTGCATTTCGTCAATATATATGGAGGTATTTTCTTTTATTCTTTTATTCTTTTATTCTTTCAGTGACCTGAATTATGTGTCATTACAGGTTCAGTCAACAAAGCATCTGGCGTGTGTTCTTGTATTAGAGTGTAATTCTGATTTTCTTGCGCAATTGTAGTATTTCTAATTTTCTTTTATCACGTCAGTATAATTGGTATTAAAAAATTCTTGTCTTTTTGAAGAAGAACCGTGCCAGATGTGCGTTGAGTCATACTACCACATACAGAACAGCTACACTTGTGTTTGTTGTTTCGTAGGTTTTATAGTTGCTGGGGACTTAATTAATTAATTGTGCTAACAGAAATTTCCTTACATTCTTTGTTGTCATTCTAAGCAGTCAGATTGCGTACTAAAACTAGTCAGGTCCAGCCGTTTACGAAACAGCGTAATCGGACTTACAGCGACAGAAAATTAAAAAGTATTTGCATTGCATTCTTATATCTTTATTTTAATAAAGCCCCCATGCACGTGGCGACCGCTGCTTCGGATCGTCCCTTGGAATTCTTCTGATTGCAAAAATAGTAGACAGTAGTATTGTTGTAGCAATTTGTAGTTTAGTAATTGTAGTTTGTATTGTATGTGTAGATTTGGTGATTGTTATTCTTCAATTGTTCGTTAATCGTGTTTGAAGGAAGCATTTCGTGTGATTGATATTGTTGGAGATAAAGTGTCATTGTGTGCAATTTTCATATAGTGACGAGCTTTGTATGTTTTGTAAATGATTACGCGATCTATGAAAAAGGCAAAAATGATGAATAGTGAGAATAACGAAATTGTTGACATGGCGAATTCGCCAACAGAGGAAAACAGTATCATGAATAATGAAGTGGAAAACAATTTAATCAGTCGGGAAAATAGTCCGGAAACAGTTCAAAATTTTTCACAATCGAAAAATTCTCAGAATACGAGATTAACGACAGAAGATATGCAGCGGTTGATGAGTGCAATATTAGATTTGGGGTCACAGATAGACTCAATGGGATCTGAATTAAGTGCAATGACAACACGGTTATGCTCACAAATAGGATCTGAATTAAAAACAGTGGCAACACGTTTAGATTCACGAATAGGGACATGTTTCAAAAACAAGAATGATGAATCAAAGAAAGAAATTAGAGAAGAAGTACAACCGATTTTGAATTCTCACAATAAGAGATTATTTGCAGTAGAGATTAGACAAGAGGAAGAGGATCGAGAACAGGAAGAAAAAGATCGCGTGATAGTACAGAAATTTTCAGAATTAAATTTACAACGTGCACACGATAAGGAAGAAATAATTGAAGGAATCGAGGAATCCGTACCAAATGACAGAATAAATAACTTAACGCAACAGTGTGAACAGTTAACTACTAAATGTGACAATACCGAAACCCGAGTCGCGACACTTACGGAAAACGTAAATAAACAGATAGAAAAAATAGGTGACTCATCGGAAAGAGTTGAGGAGATCTCAGATAAACTGACAAGTCTTAGTTTATATGGGGACAGAGATTCAGATGACACAGCTCCATTGCCATTTTCAGAAACCGAAGAGTACCAGAACATAAATAAGCATGTTGAAAATCAGGGAAAAATTAATGAACGCGTTAAAAGGGAGTCTGAGGCACTAGGAAAGCAAGTCAAACAAATTGAAAGCAAAATCGTAGGAAAAGACGGTAGAAGAAATTTGGAATCACCGATAGCAGCGGGTTTTGGAGATAGTAATTTATTTCATTTACGAGAAGCAACAAGAGAGCGCCAGGCGCGCGAACTTTACAATAATCGACATTCGGACTGGGACAGACGCGGTAGGTCTTTGTCGCCACGAGGAGAAAACTTTGACTATAAACACTTTTTGACTGTTCGGAAATTTAAGATCTTTCGTAATTCTAAGAATGAGATACATCCATGTTCATGGTTAGATCAATTTACGTACGCACTTCCGCCAGATGTGCCACAAAGTCACAAACTAGAATTTATGTGCAGCTATTAGAGTCCTCAGGGGATTCACTACTCTTAAGTGAATATGTGCCGTAGCGAGCATAGGGCCCTGAGCTGTAGTGGTGCTATTTCTCTTTTAGTTTTCTGTACCGCTGCCCACTCTTTTACTATTCTTTGCATCTATCGAAACAACTCTTCGACTATCAATCTATCTAGAGAGCGTAAAAAAAAAATAACCGGATATGACTATTTTACCCAAAAGTGACTTTGGAATTTACTGTTTGGACTTACTATATTTTCAGCAGCATTCATTTGTAGTTTAAACGAAATTTTACCTGTTCATCTTCGTGACAATATTACTTCATATGTTGACGATATTCTTATTGCTAAACGTTCTTGGAGTGAGCACAACAAAATTTTGGATTCATTATTACGTATTTTTGCAAGAGTTGGCATTGCAGTGAACTTAGAAAAATCTGAATTTGGTCGTTCACAGGTGAAATTTCTCGGTCATATTATTTCTACAGAAGGTATTCTTCCTGATCCAGAGAAACTAGACGCTATTTGTAATTATGCTGTTCCTACCACAAAACGTGATGTTCGTAGTTTCCTTGGTGTCTGTAATTTTCTTAGACGCTTTGTTAGATTGGACGATTTGGCCACACCTCGTTTTTGCGATCTATCTGGAAAGTTCTTTTTAAACGAAAATCGGTCGACAACTCTGTTTGGTTAGTTTGTATTCCTGATGAGTGGGTTAATAAGCTAATTTGGTATACGCATTTCAGTTATGCACACTTTGGTCCCAGAAAATGCTTTCATAAATTACGAGAAAATTGCTGCTTCAGTAAATGGAAAAACGTATTCGATCTGTTCTTGCCAAATGCAAATTATGTCAAAAGGCTAAGCCGCCAACAATTTCTCATAGAGCACCGTTGTTTCCTATCATTCCAGCAAAATTAAAGGACATGGCTGCAGTTGATTTGTTCGGTCCAGTGGTTCGTTCTACTAATGGTTTTGCGTACATTTTCGTAGCAGTGGAGTTGACATCAAAATATGTGTGTTTTACACCGTTACGCAAAGCAACAGCTCGTTCAGTATCTAATGCTTTCATTAACCATTTTCTTAAAGAAGTTGGTCATGTTGATAAGGTTATATCAGATAATGGATCACAGTTTCGTTCTAAAATTTGGCTTCGTACTCTACGGCGTCGTAAAATTAAACCAATCTTCATTTCACTTTTTCACCCTCAATCTAACGCTTCAGAGAGATGGATGAAGGAAATCAATAAATTGTGTCGCCTTTATTGTCATCAGAATCACAGAACTTGGGATCAGTATCTTCATATTTTTCAAAACATTCTGAATGAACTCCCTAATGATTCAACTTCTTTACCACCTTTACTGATATTAAAAAACAAAGCACCAACAAATCGCATTTCTGAAATCGTTCCTTTTCCGCCTACACGGAAACTGCGGCATTCTGAAATTGTCAACCTGGCTCTACGAAATATTACATCTGCGGCTGCTAGAAGAGAGAAATCAGCTAAGCGTCCTGGTCGTTTAAAAATCTTGTCAGTTGGTCAGAAGGCGTTAATTAAGTCCCATCGTTTGTCTCACAAAGGAAAAGGCTTGTGTCGCAAATTTTTTCTGCTTTATAACGGTCCATATAGAATTCGCAAAATTATTCATGATAACACTGTTGAAGTAGAAACTCTTAAATCACGACGCTCTAAGGGAATACATCATATATCTAACGTTAAAATTTTTGTGGAATGATATACTTTTGAAAAATTTTTGTAGAATGACATACTTGTGAGAAACTAACAGCTAGATGTAAACATGCGGAGAATACAAAGGATACCGCGCTGTGTTTTGGCGGCGGCATATACTCAAAGCAACAGTCAAGTCTGCACGCCGCACAGGGCAGTCGTTGACCACAAACAATTGCTTTCTACGTCACGTGCCTACAGCTGATCGAGCGCTCGGTGCGAATGCACTGACAGCCGTAAACAAATACACAGTCTTTCTCCGAATAAAATCAGTATAAAGCTATAGTGACTTGATGAATTATGTTATTAACATTCAGTATTTTTCAGGATACGGTTCTATAAAATATTTAAGAACTTCAGGTAAATTCTGTGCGTGTCCGACGTTAAGACGACTTGCTATCGAGAAATTTTCAGGAAGAATGTAATTTCCAAGAAGAAACTAATAAACTAAAAAAAAAGGTAACTGTTAATTGATTCCAGGTAACATATTTCCACTTAGGTACGTACTTTAGACATAATTTACTGCTCGCGATTACGTGACTCATACTTTGCGCTAAATTTCATGTTCTATGAATTTACTTGTGAAGCGACATGCTTGTGTACGTTAACTGATTTTGACAATGATTATTAATGAACTGAGTTGTAACTTGTGTATATTATGCATCGCTTGGCTGCACTGCTTTTTCACTGATGTCATATTTTTTAATTATGTGCTTGCTGTGCTTATTTATTTAAATTATAATTGTCACCTGATTAATTGTGCTGATGTGGTTAGGTATGTAAGTTATACTTTGTGATTTATCTGCTTGTGCCTTCATGTTTATTTATTAAGATTACATATGAACATTTATTTGCTTACGGTGATACGATGCTGATAACCTGTTTATTACGTAAGATATGTTTGCTGCTATGCGTATGGATTGCATATTTATACATTTCTGTTTGTTGTCACAACTACTCTTTAATTGGTATATAGAAATGCTGATATACTGTGAATGAACATAGAGTTTAGGTTACACTATGGTATTAGTTATAGATTGTTCGCTTGGCAGAGCCTCGTTGTAAGATTTGTGCTGCATCCACTTGTTGACATTCTGTTCTCTACTGGTATATTTACTCGCTATTGCTTGTTTTGCTTACGCTCAGTGCTTTATATTTTTAAGATAAGAAAATGAACTGCTATAATTCGACGAATGACATTAGTACAAGAAACTTCATAGAAATCACATGAGCTGGAGGTTTTATGAAAGCTGTATAAATGTATGCCAATAGGAAGGAAGCTAACGACATGACATACCAACACAGTTATTACACTGCATTTTTCGTGAGCAATTGAAATAGGAAGTGACACTTGACACAAGAAATACTCCACATGTTTGCTTCTGTTTGCCATAATTCTGGAAGTGGTGTACACACTGTGAAATATTAGGATCATTCACACTCCGTAATCGTACTTAATTACTGAGAGTTATTCGAACTAAGTCTGTTAGAGGTCATGTATGCATTCTTTGTTTATAATTCATAATGAGTAGAAGATTTTGGTCAGATGGATTACACAGAGGTTGTGTGTTGACAGTGTGTCTTCGGATTGTATGGGATGTGGAGGTTTGCATTAGGATTTTATCTGTACTTGTTCGAGGAAACTGACTAGAGGAAAGAGTTGTTATGGAAGTGAAATGAAACTGGCAATAAGGTTTATATGTATCGACGTATTGAAGAGGTATTATGGAGGTATTGAGATTATATGAAGTTGATGGGAGTTTTGGTGTATAAGAGGTAAAATAAGTGAGGTGCATATATATTTTTTGTGTTGGTCTGTATGGAACAAGGAGGATGAAGATAGCAGACTAGAACACTAAAATGGAAGGAAGATTGTCTACACACACTTTGTTAAATCACTAAGCAGTATGTACTTTTTTTTTTTTTTTGGAGAGAGGAAGTTGCATATCTTGGCACACTGACTGTTGTTCAGCAACCGTACATTTTGATCTGGCTTGGCAAACATTGGTCTTGACATGATGACTATGACGTTGACTTAACTATTATTGACTGTTATACATTGCTGTCACTACTACTTGATACACATGATGAACATGAAATTTTGACAGAAGTGGATTTACGCAGTTAACACTATTCAATTACACAGTAGTACTTAATGTGGATGAAAGATGAGAGTGTGTTTTTTGTGTTTTCCTTTCCTAATCCTACCCACCTATCTCCTAAATATTATTTTATTTGTTTGTAGTGGCTTGCACTGACACCCATAAATATTATAGGTTTACTGATGTTTGTGTATTTGTAATAGTAATATAACTATTATCTGATATCATTTGTGTGTTTATTAGAATTTGTATGTTTAGTGTAAGAGCATTGTAAAAGCATTTGTATGTGTATTCAAACTGTTGTTCATGCTTGAACTGTCTGAGTAGTGATGGTGAATATTATGAACTGTTACCTGTACTTTTTCTACATGATTGGTGCCACTAGGACATGTTTAATTTCTGCTGATGAACAGTGTGATCAGTGATAGTGAATATTATGGACTGTTACTTGTACTTTTTCTACATGATTGGTGCCAATAGGACATGTTTAATTTCTGCTTATAAACTCGGAGGATCAGTGATAGTGAATATGATGGATTGCTCTCTGCACCTGCTCATCATTGCTGGGTGCAACTGATGGAACTGCCTTTATTGAAATGATGTCACCTGATGGTGTCTGCACCTACTCGACATTGCTGGGTGCCACTGATGGACTGCTTCTACTGAAATGATGTCACCTGTTGGAGTCTGCACCTGTTCCACAATGCTGGGTGCCACTGATGGACTGCTTCTACTGAAATGATGTCACCTGATGGTGTCTGCACCTACTCAACATTGCTGGGTGCTACTGCTGGAACTGTCAACCACTTGTTGTGACAACATTTTATGTGAATATTTGTATAAACTGATTTTTTGTGTATTACTGTTTGTGAAAAGTTATAAGACTCTTACCTGCTCATATTCGTCATTGCTGACGCTATCGATTGAATTGTTTAACCACATGATATTTGTGTAAACTATTATGTAAAGTCATATGTATGAAAGAATTTGTATTCCTTACTGTATTTTATATATTAGGCTATTGTAAGGTCAGTGCAAAGCCAAAATTTTATCTATTTATATGATATTTACGTATTAATATTATCTTTTATTTTTGTCTGTATTTTTTTGACGAATTTGGTGGTATTTTCACCACCAATGCTGGCAAACATACCATCAAATTCTAGCCCGTGGAGGAAGGGCATATGAAAGGTGGCTACACTGAGCCACAGCGCCAAAGATCGCGCCAGAGAGTATTGTTCCGCCGCCTCCACTGGCAGTGCTTTTTGAGAGGTAGCGGCAGGCAGTGCTGGCCGAGAAGTTGTGGTGGACACTGCTTGTCGTGAAGTCAGAGTGAGATGTGGTAGTGGAGAGTGTTGTTCCATGTTTTATGCAGTGGTTTGATGGGAGAGATAGCAGATGTTGTTCTAATGGAGATATTGTAATGGTCAGAGTGCATTTCGTCAGTATATATGGAGGTATTTTCTTTTATTCTTTTATTCTTTCAGTGACCTGAATTATGTGTCATTACAGGTTCAGTCAACAAAGCATCTGGCGTGTGTTCTTGTATTAGAGTGTAATTCTGATTTTCTTGCGCAATTGTAGTATTTCTAATTTTCTTTTATCACGTCAGTATAATTGGTATTAAAAAATTCTTGTCTTTTTGAAGAAGAACCGTGCCAGATGTGCGTTGAGTCATACTACCACATACAGAACAGCTACACTTGTGTTTGTTGTTTCGTAGGTTTTATAGTTGCTGGGGACTTAATTAATTAATTGTGCTAACAGAAATTTCCTTACATTCTTTGTTGTCATTCTAAGCAGTCAGATTGCGTACTAAAACTAGTCAGGGCCAGCCGTTTACGAAACAGCGTAATCGGACTTACAGCGACAGAAAATTAAAAAGTATTTGCATTGCATTCTTATATCTTTATTTTAATTAAGCCCCCATGCAATGTTTCCCATACGTGGATGAGAAGCGCTCAGTGGTCTTACGGTTTCTGTAAGCGTGTGTTGCCGTTCAGTGAGGGCGCACACGCTCAGTGGAGAGAGGCCACAAACCAAGTTCGTCAGCGAAGTGGCTAACTGGACCGTTGTGTTTTTAGTGAAGGATAGGGGCTTGGCGAAGTTTAATAGAAAGCAATAAACTGCACATGTTTCCGTGGAAATTTGAATGTCGTGTATTTGTGAGACGTTTCCCCACACTCATTTTAAACTGTATTCATGTTTAGTTGTTGTGGACAATGTCAGTGGGCGTTGCTACCCTCCAGTAAAAGGCGCTTGACGAACTGGTAGTGGTGTAGACATTCCAAACCAGTGATCGGATCTTGGAATCTTCCTGAGGGTAGTTAGACACCTACAGGAACTTTAAATACTGAGTTCAGTAAGAAGTTTCACCCTTGCAGGTCAAAGGGAGGCAGCCAACCTTTATATACATTGCACAAAAAAAGTTAAGGGTCATTGTTTTGACACCACGTCATGTTTTTCCATTTCGATGCAGAAGTTCGAAATTTGGCTCCCTCTGTAACGGCACAAAAGCGTGATGCCCTGCAAAGTCAGCCTCGAGCTCAGCGACGCTTCAAACAGCGAGGTGTAAACACCTGCAGAAAAAGGTCAGAGCTCAGACGTTTCTGACACAGAAAGATGAGTTGGGTAGTTAGACACCTACAGGAAGCTTAAATACTGAGTTCAGTGAGAAGTTTCACCGTTGCGGGTACCAAATTTCATCTATATCTACATAGATACTCCGCAAGCCAACATACAGTGCTTGGGTACCCTAATCCACCACTAATCATTTATTTTCCTGTTCCACTTGCAAATAGACCGAGGCAAAAACGACTATCTACACTACTGGCCATTAAATTTGCTACACCAAGAAGAAAAGCTGATGATAAACGGGTATTCATTGGACAAATAGTTTATACTAGGACTGACATGTGTTTACATTTTCACGCAATCTGGGTGCATAGATCCTGAGAAATCAGTACACATAACAACCACCTCTGGCCGTAATAACGGCCTTGATAAAATTAAACATTGAGTCAAACAGAGCTTGGATGGCCTGTACAGGTACAGCTGCCCATGCAGCTTCAACACGATACCACAGTTCATCAAGAGTAGTGACTGACGTATTGTGACGAGCCAGTTGCTCGGCCACCATTGACCAGACATTTTCAGTTGGTGAGAGACCTGGAGAATGTGCTGGCCAGGGCAGCTGTCGAACATTTTCTGTATCCAGAAAGACCCATACAGGACCTGCAACATGCGGTCGTGCATTATCCTGCTGAAATGTAGGGTTTCGCAGGGATCGAATGAAGGGTAGAGCCACGGGTCGTAAAACATCTGAACACGGGTTCATCCGAAAAAGTGACGTTTTGCCATTCGTGCGCCTAGGTTCATCGTTGATACACCATCGCAGGCACTCCTGTCTGTGATGCAGCGGCAAGGGTAACCGCAGCCACTGTCTCCAAGTTGATAGTCCATGCTGCTGCAAACGTCGTCGAACTATTCGTGCAGATGGTTGTTGTCTTGCAGACGTCCCCATATGTTGACTCAGGGATCGAGACGTGGCTGCACGATCCGTTACTGCCATGCGGATAAGATACCTGTCATCTCGACTGCTAGTGATACGAGGCCGTTGGCATCCAGCACGGCGTTCCGTATTACGCTCCTGAACCCATCGATTCCATATTCTGCTAACAGTCATTGGATCTCGACCAACGCGATCAGCAATGTCGCGATACGATAAACCGCAATCGCGATAGGCTACAATCTTACCTTTATCAAAGTCGGAAACGTGATCGTACGAATTTCTTCTCCTTACACGAGGCATCACAACAAAGTTTCACCAGGTAACGCCGGTCAACTGCTGTTTGTGTATGAGAAATCGGTTGGAAACTTTCCTCATGTCAGCACGTTGTGGGTGTCGCCACCGGCGCCAACCTTGTGTGAATGCTCTGAAAAGCTAATCATTTGCATATCACAGCATCTTCTTCCTGTCGGTTACATTTCGCGCCAGTAGCACGTCATTTTCGTGGTGTAGCAATTTTAATGGCCAGTAGTGTATATGCCCCCGAATGAGCCATAATTTCTCGAATCTTATCTTCGTGGACCTTACGTGCAACGCATGTTGCTGGCAGTAGAATCATTCAGCAGTCAGCTTCAAATGCCCGTTCTCTAAATTTTCTCAATAGTGTTTCTCGAAAATAATGTCGCCTTTCCCCTAAAGATTTTCTTTTGAGTTCCCGAAGCATCTCCGGAACACTCACGTGTTGTTCGAACCTACCGGAAACAAATCTAGCAGCCCGCCCCTGAACTGCTTCGATGTGTTCTACATCTACATGATTACTCTGCTATTCACAATAAAGTGCCTGGCAGGGGGCTCAATGAACCGCCTTCAAGCTGTGTCCCTACCGTTCCACTCTCGAAAAGAACGCGGGAAAAACCTGCACTTAAATTTTTTTGTGCCAGCTCTGATGTCTCTTATTTTATCGAAATGGTCATTTTTCCCTATGTAGGTGTATGCCAACAGAATATTTTCCCAATCGAAGGAGAAAACTGGCAATTGAAATTTCATGAGAAGATCCCGTCTCAACGAAAAACGCCTTTGTTTTAATTATTGCCTCTCCAATTCATACACTCCTGGAAATGGAAAACAGAACACATTGACACCGGTGTGTCAGACCCACCATACTTGCTCCGGACACTGCGAGAGGGCTGTACAAGCAATGATCACACGCACGGCACAGCGGACACACCAGGAACCGCGGTGTTGGCCGTCGAATGGCGCTAGCTGCGCAGCATTTGTGCACCGCCGCCACAGTGTCAGCCAGTTTGCCGTGGCATACGGAGCTCCATCGCAGTCTTTAACACTGGTAGCATGCCGCGACAGCGTGGACGTGAACCGTATGTGCAGTTGACGGACTTTGAGCGAGGGCGTATAGTGGGCATGCGGGAGGCCGGGTGGACGTACCGCCGAATTGCTCAACACGTGGGGCGTGAGGTCTCCACAGTACATCGATGTTGTCGCCAGTGGTCGGCGGAAGGTGCACGTGCCCGTCGACCTGGGACCGGACCGCAGCGACGCACGGATGCACGCCAAGACCGTAGGATCCTACGCAGTGCCGTAGGGGACCGCACCGCCACTTCCCAGCAAATTAGGGACACTGTTGCTCCTGGGGTATCGGCGAGGACCATTCGCAACCGTCTCCATGAAGCTGGGCTACGGTCCCGCACACCGTTAGGCCGTCTTCCGCTCACGCCCCAACATCGTGCAGCCCGCCTCCAGTGGTGTCGCGACAGGCGTGAATGGAGGGACGAATGGAGACGTGTCGTCTTCAGCGATGAGAGTCGCTTCTGCCTTGGTGCCAATGATGGTCGTATGCGTGTTTGGTGCCGTGCAGGTGAGCGCCACAATCAGGACTGCATACGACCGAGGCACACAGGGCCAACACCCGGCATCATGGTGTGGGGAGCGATCTCCTACACTGGCCGTACACCACTGGTGATCGTCGAGGGGACACTGAATAGTGCACGGTACATCCAAACCGTCATCGAACCCATCGTTCTACCATTCCTAGACCGGCAAGGGAACTTGCTGTTCCAACAGGACAATGCACGTCCGCATGTATCCCGTGCCACCCAACGTGTTCTAGAAGGTGTAAGTCAACTACCCTGTCCAGCAAGATCTCCGGATCTGTCCCCCATTGAGCATATTTGGGACTGGATGAAGCGTCGTCTCACGCGGTCTGCACGTCCAGCACGAACGCTGGTCCAACTGAGGCGCCAGGTGGAAATGGCATGGCAAGCCGTTCCACAGGACTACATCCAGCATCTCTACGATCGTCTCCATGGGAGAATAGCAGCCTGCATTGCTGCGAAAGGTGGATATACACTGTACTAGTGCCGACATTGTGCATGCTCTGTTGCCTGTGTCTATGTGCCTGTGGTTCTGTCAGTGTGATCATGTGATGTATCTGACCCCAGGAATGTGTCAATAAAGTTTCCCTTTCCTGGGACAATGAATTCACGGTGTTCTTATTTCAATTTCCAGGAGTGTATATCATGTCTATGGCACTATCTCCCCTACTTCACGATAATACAAAACGAGCCGCCCTTCTTTGTATTCTTTCGATGTCATCCGTCAGACCTACTTGATGCGGATCCCACGGCGCACAGCAATACTTCAGAATAGGGTGGATAAGCGTGGTGTAACCAGTCTCTTTAGTAGATCTGTTGCACCTTCTAAGTGTTCTGCCAATGAATCGGTCTTTTATTTGCTCTATCCACAACATTATCTATGTGATCGTTCCAGTTTACGTTATTTTTAATTGTAATCCCTAAGTATTTTGTTGAATTTACAGCCTTCAGATTTGTGTGACTTACCGCGTAATCGAAATGTAGTGGATTTCTTTTAGTACTCATGTGAATAACTTCACACTTTTCTTTATTCAGGCAATTTCCACTTTTCTCACCATACAGATATCTTATGTAAATTGTAAGTGGCGTGAATATAAGTAGCGTGAATATAAGGACGCTATGTGCAAGAAGCATGAAGCGCCCTTCGAATGTATCCTGATAGCTAAAAGAGCCACGCGCACTTTGAATAAGAAAATGCTACTTGACACTGAAATCAATATAAAAGATAGGGTCGCCACCGACTCTAGCCACACGACAAGAAGAGGTAGCACTGAGTCGGAAAATTACTTAATTTATTAATAAGAAAAACTCACAAAAGAACATTCATTGTAAAGTCATTGATAATGAATGGGATGTAGTTATTAATGTGATCCAGGCATTCTTCCCGTGAATCAAATATTGAGTAAAGTAAAGAGGTCGTGAACACCATGCGTAAGTGCAGCCTGCAGCAAGATTCGTGAAAACACGATCTATTCCAGAGCATTTGTTTCAGATAAAAAAAGGGACACTAATCACTACACCTGTGCACATGGAAACGCTATAGGTGGGCCAACAAGGAAAACTATAAGGTAACGGCGACGTAACATCGGTACACAAGATAAGATTGAAGGCAAAATTATTTATTCCTTAAAACATTGATGTAGTGCATCTATAGACTGCTGTTGCATGCTAACTATGTACAATTGCTTGTGAAATACTACACGTTTCATAACAGACTCGCGTGTCCACTCGGTCCGCGGAGACAATTTCTATGGACCGTGGCCAAAGTTTAATCACATGAGACAAAGAAAATTCACAAATACACAAAAATTACCAAGATCTGGAAAAGATTAGAAGCATACACACACAGTTGTAGGCACATAAACATTCACACTGAACCGAGGGCACTCCAACATATGCAACTCCCTTGTGCTGCGTTCCTCTCACGGATCAAAGTCAAGACTGCATTGGGAATCAAACTGAAAGTCTACAAAAGCCTTGCATTCCCTGCTGCAACCCAGCAAGTAAATCTTTATAAGACGAAATTCGTGACCAAAAGCTAAAAGCTCCCCTCTCTATGTGACAACGCGCCACGCGGTCAGTCCAACTCACCCTTCTTCAACTGGAGCACAGCTGTGTACGCTTCCCGTACCGGCGGCAGACTGCCTCCCGCTTCTCCAGCCTCTTCCACGCTCCGCGTGGACCGGAAAACCCCAGGATGCCATTTCCGCCACCAACCTAACGCAGGTGGATTTCTCACCAGTAGCGGAAACCTCTTTGCCGACTTGACCACTACGAGAGTTGGCAATGAAAGGTGGCTACAGGACCCTTTCATCACCCCAAACGTCCCGGAGAAGACTGTGCCGCGAATTTTCTCGCCATGCTAGGAGATTCGCCAACAGTCTTCGAAACAAACATACCCTAACGAGTAACAATTGCAACAGTAAACAGCAGCACAAAGGAGTTGATTAATCTCTTATATCCAAGTGAGCTTTATCTGACCTTAGTCAATAATTGTGACCTCATGCGGTCCGCAAAGCAAACAGAACAAATTAAATTAAGCGTGATATACTACGCTAACATCGTGTCATCTGACCTATTACGACCACAACCATGAGATATTATTTTAAAATTGCTTTAACCAACTATCAAAAGTTAACATAGAGGCATAGGTGAACAGGTACATAATATATATAAATATATAAACAAATACAATGATGCAAAATCATTATCACGAGCCAAAGCAGTATCATCTGGTGCTGACATATATAAAAACATGCAAGTGAAAGTGCAAGATACAATATTCACAACAAATACAGTGATACAAAATCATTAATGAACCCAGTGGTATGACAGCTGGTAAATAATCACCTATGGAAAATAAGACATGAGTACAAAAACACATCCAGAAATCAACTCGTTGACACGCTGTCATTTTTCAGTTTCGCCACATGGTTATTTCACTGGGTATTCTCTTTAGGTGCTGGGGTGGGCGTCTCTTCTAAAGGCGACTTGGAGGATAAGCTACTAGGGGACCACAACACTGAACTGGGGAGTTCGCAGCGGCGTTGATTGTAACGTCCGTTGTAACCCAGGTTGTTCATCCTAGACAGCACCCCGCGACGTTGCCTCGTGCCCGTTTCCATCCTCTGCGTCCATACTGTGGGATGGTTCTGCGTTGCAGATTTGCAGGACATCGCCACTTGTGGGCCCTGCCTCATCATCGAGAAGGCGGCTTGGCGGTCGTCGTCCGTGTGTTGTGGAGGAATGTGTTTTACCGACACACGCCCCCGTCTCCTGTCGTGTCAATGGGGAGACACGCGCTCTTCTGCGTCGCATCGAGGTCGACGTAAACTCGTGCGGGTGTCGGGCTTGAGACCCGCTTATCACCTCTTTGCACCGTCTCAGCTGATGCGTCAGTGGTGGGACCCGCGTCCCTCCGGGCAGTGGGCGTTACCTCACCGCAGCAGCCGTCTGGACTAGAGGCGCTTAGGGATCGGCGACCTCGCCTGGTGTGCGTCATACTTTCCCTTTCGCTTGTCAGATGACTAGCGCATGGGGTGGAACGCCGGCCATCAGCTGGCGCTGCCGTGGTGACACGCCTGCGGACTCCGGTGTGAGCCTGCGCCTGGGGAAGACCAGCGTCCCCTCCCCTCTGACGGGGAAACAGCTGTGACCGCTCGCCGCATCACTGCTTCGCCGTTGATACCAGGGTTCGGCAACGCCTGCCGGTGGACCAAGCCCTGTGCTTTCTGATGCGGAGGCTCCCTAGGCTGCCTTGCACCCACTTAAGAACTGCGTTCACAGGGATCGTTACAAAAATCTTCAGAGTTTCTCACTCCTGATCAATACATGGAATAGTGCCCAAAATTAACTTGACAAAAAGGGCCTTCTTAACATTACTAATAAAAAAACAATGAAGAAAATTAAATAACCAATATTCAAACAAACAAAAAATCCTTTTTATAAAATATAGTTCCAGCATTACATCTGCTGTCAATCATTCAGGGTAGATCTTGTACAAGGTTTGGTCAGGATTTGGATAGGATTTGGCGCCGCTGCTAGCTACAGACACAAAACTCTACCTGCTCCTAACTACGCTCTCACACACAATCTACACAGCTCGTGCTAGTCACCATCACCATATAGCCCGACTACAATTCCCACATATAAACAAAATATTCCTTCCAACACCAATACCCATATCGTTGTTCATTGACTGCTCCTCCAAGGTTTGCAGAACATGTTTGCTGATCTGTGAAAAATTTCCGAGACTTCTTTTCTATGGACATTGCATAATAAAAGTTATGATTAATTAGACACAGAAGGTTCATTCAAGTCGCATCTGGAATGGTAACTGTTTCAACATCTATTCATCAGACTAATGCAAAAGGTCAGTGGGCATAAAAAATGAAAATAAAAATCATCCTATCCTATTAGCAACACATAAACACTTCGTCCTATAAGTACATAAAAAAATACTGTCAAAAGAAATCCATTGTCCAGGGCCATGAGTACCCAACTTACTTCTATCATAAGATACTCATAATGATTACACACTTACTCACCACATGTCCCCAGGGGTCCTCACCTACCGTCATGTTATTTTAGCTTGGAGGTAGTCGCATTGATTCTCTATTAAATATAAAGTGCTTGAGTTTATAAGCTGTTTCCATATACATCTTCTGGGGTTTCACATCCTGGTGCCCTCAACCGTACCTAGTAGTATGTGGCGGCAAGTTACACTTTCCAAATGTCTTATAAGATGGCAACTCTGAAAATCAAACACTATTAATCTCCTTTCATACGCAAATCCTTCACCTACAAGTCACCAAGTCGCTTCATCAACATCGCAGTACATTTGAAAAGTCTCACTGAATCTTGCTCACCTAAGGGGAATAAGAACACTAAAACTGTAATTTATCATCAAGAATTACCTGACGACCATTGACTCGCCACGCCAACACAGCCGATACCTTTTTAGTCATCAAAGATCGAAAGCTATCTTACTGTAATAGGAAACGCTTCATATGAGCCTCATAATCATTCACATTCAGATGTTTTGAAACTGCACGACACTACTCCTTTCTGCTGACAAGAAGAAATAACTACACACATATTGGGGGACCCTTTACAATTCATAGAAAATATAAACTTTAATTTCAATCACACCAGAGTGAATCAAAACATTGGAAAATATACACTGTAATTTTACGAAACAGAGGCGACTGGGTTTACCGCGGGCACACCAATACTGTGGCCCTCTCTCAACAAATCTTCCCTAATATCGTCTTCCTTTATTCAAATGCACATCAATATCATCAATAGCACCGGTCCTCATTAATTTTGACGCCAACTGAGCCAGCCAACAGTCATTGATCCCTTTGATTAGAGGCATTTGTCGGATTGTGCCGCGGGTTTGCGGGACGAATTTCAACACCCACTGGCAGCCCACCCGTACTGTTTACGGCACCCCTGTTGTTGCTTGTTCGATAATTATTCTGGGGTCGGTCACGACTACCGTTCCTAGGTCCGCTGTAATTGCGCCTAAATCTCTGCTCATTACCATATCTTCTAAACTCCCAGGGGTGTCTTTGATTTCCTCTAGGCGCATGATGACCATTGGCATAGTTCGTTCTGCCCGCGTTCCGTGAGGAGTCGCGACGCTGCCAACGCTCGCGCATTCTGTAACTCTCAGGCGAGTCATTACGTCTGTATTGCCACCTGTCTCTACGGCTGCGGCTTCGCTTGCGTGGCCGCTGCTCGTAGGCGCTCTGACCGTAATTCTGCGTGGTGCCATTCGCATCGCACTCAAGCTCTAAAAGGAGACTGCGAAACCCCTCTACGTCATCCTTACATCGTCCTGCAAGGATAACGTGCCGCAACTGCATTGGAAACTTTTCCAGGCAAATACGAATAATTTCTGCAGGTCCATAAGGATCGTCAAGATGTTCATTCGCCTGCAGCATGTGCTCGAACATCTGCACAGGGCTGGAGAATTTTGACCTGTTTAACTCTGGTAGCATAATGAGTCCGTGTTTTACACGACTTTGCGCTGCCACTGACCAATATATCGACAGGAAGTGTTGACGAAACTCCCCAACAGTGTAGCAATTGCGTGCAATTGACCTCATCCGCGCCGCTGGCTCACCTTCGAGGTAGCCGCACATATACTCTATTTTGTGCGCACTGGGCCACGTAGGAGGGAGGGAGAACTCGAACTGCTGTAACCAGGCCCGCGGGTGAATCCCCGTAGCCGAGTTACGGAAGACTTCAAACTTCCTCACGGCCAGAAAATGTTTAAAGTCAAATTCGTGAGTTTCCCTTGGCGAACGTTCCTGAGGGGATCCGCGCCGTTCCCACCTGGTACGAGATCCGTGATCATGACAATGATCAAATTCGCCATCGTTCCCGGAATCATCGTCGGAATAATGGCCCTTTCGTACATTTCTTTCAACTTCATGGGCCTTTAACCCTTTTAGGTGAAGTTCTAAACGGGCCATGCGCTCACATATTCCCTCGGTAATCCCTCTTTGTTGTATTTTTATTTCACACTGTCCACGCCGACATTTCGTTATCGACCGTATTTCGTCTGCATCCGCTGATGACGAGGTAATCGTTTCCCTATTATTGTCAGACTTACGCGCCACTGCGTCTGAGATCCTGGCTATTTCTTCTCGCATCTCTCGGTGGGCCGTGTCTTGCTTTGTTTGCGTAAGCCCTTGCTCTCGCTCGAGAGCTATTATCGCCTGGCTGAGGGTTTCTACCTGCACGCTAAGGTGGACCGGGCACTTAGCCGCAGTGTCCTCTATTCGGGACACAAGAGCCGCGTGGTCATTCTGGCATTGTTCTGCTAACGCGCGGAGATCCCTGGCGGAATTTCGTCCTACTCGGGACTCAAGAGCCGCTTGTTCACTCTGGCATTGTTCTGCTAGTACACGTATATTCCCAGCGAACCTTTCTTCTTGCTCCATCAGCCGCTTGCTAATGACTTGGTGCCCCTCTTCTAAGGCGGAGATGCGTTGGTCAATGATCGCCAGTTTCTCCCCAACACCCTGTACTATTTCACTAGTCAATCTTTTATTCGCTTCCTCGATATGCCTCCTAATTTCTTCTGCTTGTTTTTTATTACTGTCTAGTAATTGTCGTAGCATAGCCTGTAATGAATTTGTATCTATCGAATTATTCGAAATCACTACAGCGGGCTCAGGATGGACAACACTTGTATTTGCGTTTTCCGCGTTTCGTTCCTGGTCGGACTCGACGTTTTGACCTCGTCCTTGTTCAGGGTTATTGTCTGGCAGGTTTTTCCGATCGCGGCTCCCTGAACAGCTACGCGTCTCCATCATAAGGATAGTTAATCCGTGCTCCAAAATACAACAAGAATAATGCCAAAGTCTCCTAATGGACTCACAGTCCCCACAAATCACCCAAGATTTACTATATGACACCGATACACGCCACAGGACAAGAGTCAACCCACCCTTGTAACACAATTGAATACTAAATCACAATATCTATACAGCAATACATATACAAGATAAAACATGTAAGAAAATGCACACCTATATCATAAATTCACATAAATTCTGTATCACAGAAAGACAATATACCAATTAGCACATCCAACCGAAAATAACTAATTCTCACTGCGCATCAGAAGATCTCTGGTTTACCGAAATCCGTGAGCAGGGTGAGCCATGTGTAAGTAGCGTGAATATATGCAAGATGTGTAAGTAGCGTGAATATAAGGACGCTATGTGCAAGAAGCATGAAGCGCCCTTCGAATGTATCCTGATAGCTAAAAGAGCCACGCGCACTTTGAATAAGAAAATGCTACTTGACACTGAAATCAATATAAAAGATAGGGTCGCCACCGACTCTAGCCACACGACAAGAAGAGGTAGCACTGAGTCGGAAAATTACTTAATTTATTAATAAGAAAAACTCACAAAAGAACATTCATTGTAAAGTCATTGATAATGAATGGGATGTAGTTATTAATGTGATCCAGGCATTCTTCCCGTGAATCAAATATTGAGTAAAGTAAAGAGGTCGTGAACACCATGCGTAAGTGCAGCCTGCAGCAAGATTCGTGAAAACACGATCTATTCCAGAGCATTTGTTTCAGATAAAAAAAGGGACACTAATCACTACACCTGTGCACATGGAAACGCTATAGGTGGGCCAACAAGGAAAACTATAAGGTAACGGCGACGTAACATCGGTACACAAGATAAGATTGAAGGCAAAATTATTTATTCCTTAAAACATTGATGTAGTGCATCTATAGACTGCTGTTGCATGCTAACTATGTACAATTGCTTGTGAAATACTACACGTTTCATAACAGACTCGCGTGTCCACTCGGTCCGCGGAGACAATTTCTATGGACCGTGGCCAAAGTTTAATCACATGAGACAAAGAAAATTCACAAATACACAAAAATTACCAAGATCTGGAAAAGATTAGAAGCATACACACACAGTTGTAGGCACATAAACATTCACACTGAACCGAGGGCACTCCAACATATGCAACTCCCTTGTGCTGCGTTCCTCTCACGGATCAAAGTCAAGACTGCATTGGGAATCAAACTGAAAGTCTACAAAAGCCTTGCATTCCCTGCTGCAACCCAGCAAGTAAATCTTTATAAGACGAAATTCGTGACCAAAAGCTAAAAGCTCCCCTCTCTATGTGACAACGCGCCACGCGGTCAGTCCAACTCACCCTTCTTCAACTGGAGCACAGCTGTGTACGCTTCCCGTACCGGCGGCAGACTGCCTCCCGCTTCTCCAGCCTCTTCCACGCTCCGCGTGGACCGGAAAACCCCAGGATGCCATTTCCGCCACCAACCTAACGCAGGTGGATTTCTCACCAGTAGCGGAAACCTCTTTGCCGACTTGACCACTACGAGAGTTGGCAATGAAAGGTGGCTACAGGACCCTTTCAAAATCATTTTGCAGTTCGTTTTGGTCATCTGATGACTTTACAAGACGGTAAATGGCAGTATCATCCTGCAAATAGTCTAAGACGGCTACTAAGATTGTCCCCTATATCGTTAATATAGTTCAGGAACACTTCCTTGTGGAACGTCGGATATTAATTCTGTTTTATTCGAAGACTTTCCGTCTATTACTACGTACTGTGACCTTTCTGACGGGAAATCACGAATCCAGTCGCACAAGTGAGGCGATTTTCCATAGGCACGCAGTTTCGTTAGAAGACGCTTGTGAAGAACGGTGTCGAAAGCCATCTGGAAATCTAAAAATATGGAATCAATTTGACATCGCCTGTCGATAGCACTCATTACTTCATGAGTATAAAGAACTAGTTGTGTTTCGTAAGAACGATATTTTCTGAATCCGTGCTGACTATGTATCAATAAATCGTTTTCTTCGAGGTACTTCATAATGTTTGAATACAGTATATATTACAAACCCCTACCGCAGATCGACGTAACTGATAATGACCTGTAATTCAACGGATTACTCCTACTTTCCTTTTCGGGGATTGGTGTGACTTGAGCAATTTTCCAGTCTTTAGGTACGGATCTTTCTGTGAGCGAGCGGCTGTATATAATTGCTAAATATTGAGCTATTTTATTAACATACTCTGTAAGGAACCTGACTGGTATACAATCTGGACCAGAAGCCTTGCTTTTATTAAGTGATTTAAGCTGCTTTGCTACACCGAAGATATCTACTTCTTTGCTTCCGATCTTGGCAGTTGTTCTTGATTGCAATTCAGGAATACTTACTTCGTGTTCTTTCGTGAAGGAGTTTCGGAAAAACGTGTTTAATAACTCCTTTAGTGGCACTGTCATCAGTGACTTCACCGTTGTTAAAGCGCAGCGAAGGTATTGACTGCGTGTTGCCACTGGTGTGCTTTATGTATGACCAAAATCGCTTTGGGTTTTCTGCCAGATTTCGAGACAGAGTTTCGTTACGGAAATTATCAAAAGCATCTCGCATTAAAGTACGCGCTATATTTCGAACTTCTGTAAAACTCTGCCGATCTTGGGGACTTTGTGTTCTTTTAAATTTATATCTCTCAATTACTGTCGATACTATCCCTGAAAACATTCCACAACTTTTCTACTCTTACATGATCATATCGGAAGTAGTGAAGACTGTCTCTTGAAACGGCGTTAAGGGCATTTGTATCAGGTTTTTTAAATAGATATACTTTGCGTTTCTTTTTCAGGGTTGTAGATGTTACGGCATTCAGCCTAGCAGCAACTGCCTTTTGTTCGCTAATCCCTGTATTCGTCACGATATTCACTATTTGTGCAGGAGTATTTGTTGCTAAGAGGCGACGTCTTCCTTCAATCCGACCTGGTACGGACCCCAAATACTCAAGCAGGTCAGAAGAATAGACTGCACCAGCGTCCTATATGCAGTCTCCTTTACACAAAACCACTCTTTCCTAAAATTCTCTCAATAAACCGAAGTCGACAACTCGTCTTCCCTACCACAGTCCTTACATGCTCGTTCTATTTCATATCGCTTTGTAACGTTACGCCTAGATATTTAAACGACTTGACTGTGTCAAGCAGGACACTAGTAATACTGTAACTGAACTTTACGTGTCTGTTATTCATACTCATTCGCATTAACGTACGTTTTACAAATTTAGAGCTAGCTGCCAATCGTCTCATCAACTAGCAATTTTTCTACAGTCATCTTCTGTCTTCGTACAGTGACTCAACTTCGACACCTTACTCCACACCACAGCATCATCAGAAAACAACCGCAGATTGCTGCCAACCCTGTCCGCAAAATATTTATGTACGAGGTGCATTCAAGTTCTAAGGCCTCCGATTTTTTTTTCTAATTAACTACTCACCCGAAATCGACGAAACTGGCGTTACTTCTCGACGTAATCGCCCTGCAGACGTACACATTTTTCACAACGCTGACGCCATGATTCCATGGCAGCGGTGAAGGCTTCTTTAGGAGTCTGTTTTGACCATTGGAAAATCGCATGAGGCAATAGCAGCACGGCTGGTGAATGTGCGGCCACGGAGAGTGTCTTTCATTGTTGGAAAAAGCCAAAAGTCACTAGGAGCCAGGTCAGGTGAGTAGGGAGCATGAGGAATCACTTCAAAGTTGTTATCACGAAGAAACTGTTGCGTAACGTTAGCTCGATGTGCGGGTGCGTTGTCTTGGTGAAACAGCACACGCGCAGCCCTTCCCGGACGTTTTTGTTGCAGTGCAGGAAGGAATTTGTTCTTCAAAACATTTTCGTAGGATGCACCTGTTACCGTAGTGCCCTTTGGAACGCAATGGGTAAGGATTACGCCCTCGCTGTCCCAGAACATGGACACCATCATTTTTTCAGCACTGGCGGTTACCCGACATTTTTTTGGTGGCGGTGAATCTGTGTGCTTCAATTGAGGTGACTGGCGCTTTGTTTCTGGATTGAAAAATGGCATCCACGTCTCATCCATTGTCACAACCGACGAAAAGAAAGTCCCATTCATGTTGTCGTTGCGCGTCAACATTGCTTGGCAACATGCCACACGGGCAGCCATGTGGTCGTCCATCAGCATTCGTGGCACCCACCTGGATGACAATTTTCGCATTTTCAGGTCGTCATGCAGGATTGTGTGCACAGAACCCACAGAAATGCCAACTCTGGAGGCGATCTGTTCAACAGTCTTTCGGCGATCCCCCAAAACAATTCTCTCCACTTTCTCGATCGTGTCATCAGACCGGCTTGTGCGAGCCCGAGGTTGTTTCGGTTTGTTGTCACACGATGTTCTGCCTTCATTAAACTGTCGCACCCACAAACGCACTTTTGACACATCCATAACTCCATCACCACATGTCTCCTTCAACTTTCGATGAATTTCAATTGGTTTCACACCACGCAAATTCAGAAAACGAATGATTGCACGCTGTTCAAGTAAGGAAAAAGTCGCCATTTTAAGTATTTAAAACAGTTCTCATTCTCGCCGCTGGCAGTAAAATTCCATCTGCCGAACGGTGCTGCCATCTCTATGACGTATTGATAATGAATGCGGCCTCATTTTAAAACAATGCGCATGTTTCTATCTCTTTCCAGTCCGGAGGAAAAAAATCGGAGGCCTTAGAACTTGAATGCACCTCGTATCCAGAGAACAACAGCGGCCCTACCGCACTCCCCTGGGCACTCCTGACGATGCCCTTGTCTCTTATGAACGTTCGCTGTCGACGACAACATACATTTCACCACAATTCTGTTCAACGCCACCGTGTACTTGTCACACAGTGGGAAAGTCCTCACAACCCCCTTGTATGTAAGAATGTATGTGTGTATTGAACTGGGGACCTAGAAACGACGGACAGGCTTTGTCCCCGCTGTAGCCCTCAGTGGTACACAACCCCACAACAGGCTACAGCAGTCCACTCACCCCACCGCCGCCCAACACGGAACCCAGGGTTATTGTGCCGTCCGGCTCCCAGCGGACCCCCCGGGAACGTCTCGTTGCAGACAAGTGTAGCCCCATGTTTGCATGGTAAAGTAATTATGGTGTATGCGTATGTGGAGACAGTGTTTGTGCAGCAATCGCCGACATAGTGTAACTGAGGTGGAATAAGGGTCTAACAATACCACCACTTGCAAAGTAGGTTAGAAATCAGATTAATAATGTTGCACACGCAGCATATATTCGCTTTATCGGGCGACAACAAAGTTATTGACTGTGGATGGTATCGTGAGAATGGAAATAATGAAGTCACTGTAAAAAAATCATTAATTTTGGCACTATCTTGAATGGATTCCCACGTAGATTTCGTCGAAGTTGTTATGGCTCATCTTGTTGCTTCTAGGATGATTCCACTTTGACTGCTAGAAGATCCAGATCTCTATTTTAGCAATATTTAAAGACTTAACAAATGCGTTTTTCAGGAAATTCTTAATGATCAAACAGTCCCAGATCAGAACAGTGGTACGGTAGAAATAATTTTTGACTTGGTGTCACGATTCACATTTTTATTAAACTTCTTGTAAATTCACATATTTTTCTTAATTGTCACATCATCACGAAAACAGTTTTGTATCAATCTTTATATATATAATTTCCACTTTAACCAAACAAAAGACTTGACTGTTCTTTTACAAAGCGAAATAACAATTTAACTTCTGCAAAGTGAAACAAAGACTGCTCTGTGCGCATTCGCGCCAAAACGGTTACAAATAAGTCAAAGATTATGACAGTCTCACAGACACGCAAGAACCATATCACTGTAATATATCGATACATCGGAGTACCTATACATTAATAAAACCAAAAGTGAATATTGTCACAAAAATACGTCTATTACTTCGAAGAAAAGTAGTACGATATTACTGGTATCGAGAACTGGGGTTAGAGTGCCGTAATGGTCACGTAAATAAAGAACCATTACAAGCGGAACCAGCCCGCATGCGCTGAGGCAGATGGGAAACTGCCTTAAAAACCATCCACAGGCTAGTCGGCACACCAGGCCTCGACATAAAACTGTCGGGCGGTTCGTGCCGGGGACCGGCACGTATTCCGCTCGGGAAGCAGCGCGTTAGGCCGCGCGGCTAGCCGGGCAGGCCCTAAACCTAATGGGTTACTGAAACAAATATGTATACAAAGTTCTCTCACGAAACATTTCAGTGTTCGATCCTTCCGTGTGTCACATCTGTTCTCGTACAGTGCACCACAGCGGCGTCGGTGCGTTTATACTACTACTCCTGTGACCCTAGGTCAGCTTGCACACACGCGGAGGAGGAGGAGGAACAGGTCCGGCAAATATTTGGAGCGCGCGGCCGCCAGCCGCAGACGGCAGGGCGTTTGCGCAGCTGAGTGCCTGCGGCTTAGTCTGCGGCTTCGGCTGCGGCTGCGCGGGTCAAGAGCACTCCGGAGTGACGTGGCGCTGCCAGCCCGCTCTCACGAGGCGAGGGGCGGATTATGCCCTCTTCTGGGCCACTCACCGCGGCGGGCGACGCGATGGCGCTGCCTACAGTGCCCTTCGGCAGTTCCCAATAGCCCAAGGTCAAATAAAAGTGAGAAGAATTATAATTCTGTGTCAGGCACTGCCTCAAGAAGATCAAAGTATGTTTACAGAAGGACGTTCATGTAGTTACAATACAGAGTGTCCCATACGTGTGGAACCCACCTTATGAAACAGATCGATAAGTAGAAATTTAACATCAGGTACACTACTGGCCATTAAAATTGCCACGAAGATGACATGCTACAGACGCGAAATTTAACCGACAGGAAGAAGACGCTGTGATATGCAAATGATTAGTTTTTCAGAGCATTCACACAAGGTTGGCGCCGGTGGCGACACCTACAACGTGTTGACATGAAGAAACTTTCCAACAGATTTCTCATACACAAACTGCAGTTGACCGGCGTTACCTCGTGAAACGCTGTTGTGATGTCTCGTGCAAGGAGGAGTAAAACGTACCATCATGTTTCCGACTTTGATAAAGGTCGGGTTGTAGCCTATCGCGATTGCGGTTTATCGTATCGCGCCATTGCAGTTCGCGTTGGTGGAGATCCAGTGACTGTTAGCAGAATATGGAATCGGTGGGTTCGGGAGGGTAATACGGATCGCCAAGGTGGATCCCGACGGCCTCGTATCAGTAGCAGTTGAGATGACAGGCATCTTATCCGCATGGCTGTAACGGATCGTGCAGCCACGTCTCGATCCCTGAGTCAACAGATGGGGACGTTTGCAAGACAACAACCATCTGCACGAACAGTTCGACGATGTTTGCAACAGCATGGACTATCAGCTCGGAGACCATGGCTGCGGCTACCCTTTACGCTGCATCACTGACAGGAGCGCCTGCGATGGTGTAATCTACGACGAACCTCGGTGCGCGAATGGCAAAACGTCGTTTTTCCATATGAATCCAGGTTCTGTTTAGAGCATCATGATGGTCGCATCCGTGTTTGGCGTCATCGCGGAGAACACTCATTGGAAGCGTGTATTCGTCATCGCCATACTGGTGCATCACCCGGCGTGATGGTATGGGGTGCCATTGGTTAACGTCTCGGTCACCTCTTGTTCGCACTGACGGCACTTTGAACAGTGGACGTTACATTTCAGATGTGTTACGACCCGTGGCTCTACCCTTCATTCGATCCCTGCGAAGCCCTACACTTCAACAGGATAATGCACGACCGCATGTTACAGGTCCTGTACGGACCTTCCTGGATACAGAAAATGTTCGACTGCTGCCCTGGCTAGCACATTCTCCAGATTCCTCACCAATAGAAAACTTGTGGTCAATGGTGGCCAAGCAATTGCCTCGTCACAATGCGCCAGTCACTACTCTTGATGAACTGTGGTATCGTGTTGAAGCTGCATGGGCAGCTGTACCTGTGCACGCCATCCAAGCTCTGTTTGACTCAATGCCCAGGCGTATCAAGGCCGTTATTACGGCCAGAGATGGTTGTTCTGGGTACTGATTTCTCAGGATCTATGCACCCAAATTGCGTGAAAATGTAATCACATGTCAGTTATAGTATAATA
Organism: Schistocerca cancellata; assembly: GCF_023864275.1. Classification (NCBI taxonomy): domain Eukaryota; kingdom Metazoa; phylum Arthropoda; class Insecta; order Orthoptera; family Acrididae; genus Schistocerca; species Schistocerca cancellata. The sequence goes on along the minus strand of NC_064627.1, from coordinate 922,108,741 downwards.
TATTTGTCCAATGAAAATCCGTTTATCATCTGCATTTCTTCTTGGTGGAGCAATTTTAATGGCCAGTAGTGTAGTTTGCAGTGGGACTGAGGGAAAACCTGTGAGACTATTTTTACAATCACATCTACCAGTAATTGGAAAAATCCTTAGGTAACTCCCGTTATCGAGAAAGTCGTCGAACAGGCGTAAACAACTATAGGCTGACATCAGTCTGTATTAGCCTTTTGGAACACTTTTATGCTCATGTATTACCACTGTGTACGGGTAGCGTCTTTGATTAGTAATCAAAACGTTATCGTCACTGGTTCGAAACCCGCCATCTCTTAAAGTCGATTAATAATCAGCACTAGCAGCCGAACACTTCCCGCATAAGAAGTCACCTTCATTCTACCAACGGCCTTGTCAAAGAGGGCGAGGTGTGGACAGAGGTTCAGGGCACTCTCTTGTCCTTGTGGTGGGGAAGTCCTTGTGGTGGGGAACTGCCCCTATAGGCGGAAGAATCATCCAACGGCATGAGGGTGCAGAAGGAAATGGAAACCATTGCATTAAAGACATAATGTGTACTCACAGGACAAGTGACCTGTAACTGAAAATGTATTATAATCCCTGCATTGGCAAAAGATTCCGGAATAGTCCCCCATTCGGATCTCCGGAGGGAACTGCCAAAGGGGACGTGATCATGAGAAAAAGATTGAATAACCAATGAAAGGATAACGTTCTAGGAGTCGGGGAGTGGAATTTCAGAAGCTTGAACGTGGTAGGGGAGCTAGAAAATATGGAAAGGGAAATGCAAAAGCTCAAGCTAGATATAGTAGGAGTTAGTAAACTGAAATACAGGAGAATATGGGCTTGGGACAAGGAATGAGAGAGAAGAAACACAAACTGAGTTCTGTAATAAATTTCAACTAGTAACTGCGTTACTTTGTTCAAGACTCACAAGAGAAGGAGTTATACTTGGAAAAGGCCGGCTGATATGAGAAGATTTCAGTTACAGACAGAGATTCCGAAATCAGATACTGGACTGTGAGACGTACCCAGGAGCGGATATACACTCAGATCACAATGTAGTAGTGATGAAGAATAGGCTGAAGTTTATCCATTAGTCACGAAGAATCAATACAAAAGAAGTGAGATACGGAAGTACTAAGGAATGACGAGATACGTTTGAAGTTCTGTAAGTCTGTAGATACAGCAATAAGGAATAGCTCAGTATACAGTACAGTAGGAACGGACGTCTGTAAAAAGGGCAATCACAGAAGTTGGAAAGAAAAAACATAGGTACACAAAAGATAACTGTAAAGAAGCCATGGGGAGCAGAAGAAATACTTCAGTTGATCGACGAAAGAAACAAGTACAAAAATGTTTAGGGAAATTCAGGAATTCTGAAATACAAGTCGCTGAGGACTTAAATAAGTAAGAAGTGCAGAGAAGCTAAGACGAAACGGGTGCATGAAAAATGTGAAGAAATCGAAAAAGATAGATTGTCGGAAGGACTGACTCATCGTTTAAGGCCGGCCGCTGTAGCCGAGCGGTTCTAGGCGCGTCAGTCCGGAACCGCGCTGCTGCTACGGTCGCAGGTTCGAATCCTGTCTCGGGCATGGATGTGTGTGATGTCCATAGGTTAGTTAGGTTTAAGTAGTTCTAAGTCTAGGGGACTGATGACCTCAGATGTTAAGTCCCATAGTGCTTAGAGCCATTTGAACCATTTTTGATCATCGTTTAGGAAAGTCGAAACAACTTTCGGTGACATATAAAGCAAGAGCAGTAACATTAAGAGTGCAACGGGAATTTCGCTGTTAAATGTAGAGGAGGGAGCGGGTAGGATGAAAGAGTACAGTGAAGGCCTCTATGATGGGGAAGATTTGCTTGATGTGATAGAAGAAGAAACAGGAGTCGATTTAGAAGAGATGGGTGATACAGTATCAGAATCAGAGTTAAGAGAGCTTTAGAGGACAACGATCAAATAAGGCAGAAAGAGATAGATAACATTCCATCAGAATTTCTAAAATCATTGGGGGAAGTGGCAACAAAACGACTATTCACGTTGGTGTGTAGAATGTATGAGTCTGGTGACATACTAAGTGACTTTCGAGAAAATATCATCCACACAATGCCGAAGACTGCAAGAGCTGACAAGTGCGAGAATTATCACACAATCATCTTAATAGCTCATGCATTCTAGCTACTTACAAGAATAATACACAGAAGAATGGAAAAGAAGATTGAGGATGTGTTAGACGACGATCAGTTTGGCTTTAGGAAAGATAAAGGCACCAGAGAGGCAATTCTAACGTTGGTTGATAAGAAAGCAAGACTAAGGAAAATCATGACTCGTTCATAGGATTTGGCGACCTGGAAAATGGTGCAAGATTTTCGAAATAATAGCGGTAAGCTACAGGGAGAGACGGGTAATATGCAATATGTACAAGAGACAAGAGGGAATAACAAGAGTGGACAGCCAAGAACAAACTGCTCGGATTAGAAAGGGTATAAGCCAGGGAAGTAGTCTTTCACCCCTACTGTTCAATCTGCACAGCGAAGAAGCAATTATGGAAATAAACGAAAGTTCAGGAATGGAATTAAAATTCAAGGTGAAAGGACATTAATTCGCTAATGACATTGCTATCCTGAGTGAAAGTGAAGAAGAATTACAAGATCTGCTAAATGGAATAAGCAGTCTAATGAGTACAGTATACGGATTGAGAGTAAATCGAAGAAATACGAAAGTAATGAAAAGTAGCAGAAATGAGAACAGCGAGAAACGTAACATCAGGTTGATGGTCATGAAGTAGATGAAGTTAAGGAATTCTACTACCTAGACAGCAAAACGACTAATGATGGACGGACAAGGAGGACATCAAATGCAGACTAACACTGGCACGAAGGGCATTCCTAGCCAAGAGAAGCCTACTAGCATCAAACATAGGCCTTGGTTTCAGGAGGATACGTCTGAGAATGTGCTTTGAAGCACAGCGTTGTATGGCAGTGAGACGTGGACTGTTGGAGAAATGGAACAGAAGAGAATTGAGGCATTTGAGATGGGGTGCTACAGACGAATGTTGAAAATTAGGTTGATTGATAAGGTAAGGAATGAGGGAAGGAATACGTGGTAAATACTGACTAGAGAAGGGACAGGATGATAGGATATCTCTTAAGACATCAGGGAATGAGTTCCATGGTACTGGAGGGAGCTGTAGAGGGCAAAAACTGTAGAGGAAGACAGAGATCGGAATACAGCTACCAAACAACTGAGGACGTAGGTTGCAAGTGCTTCTCCGTGATGATGAGGTTCGCACAGAAGAGGAATTCGTAGCGGGCCGCATCAAATCAGTCAGAAGATTGATGACTCAAAAAGAAAAAGTTACGACCTTTGTGGAGACCGGAAACTACTCTCTAGTAATCTGCATAGGTTCGATAAACTACGATCGTATGAAACCCAGTTCGCTCTGTTCGTCCACGGGACTCAGGTGGCAGTGGCTACCGAGGACCAGGTTAATGTCGTATTCCTTGACTTCCTGAAGGCGTCCGATACATATGGGCACTGTCGCCTAATGGACGAAAAACGAGAGCGCGGAATATAATACCATCTTTATAAGTGGTCTGAAGAATCCTTGCAAACAAAAAAGAGCGTCTTGTTGTCAATGCAGGGAAATCTTCAGATACATAAGTAACTTCATATGTGCCACAAAAAACTGTTATTGGATCATTAACGCACCGTCAAAAAATTAGCCACATCGAGAAAGCTCATTACGAGCATCATTTAATACCGTGTAATGCCAACCCTGCAGTTGTTCTTGCTGTTCTTGGATACAGGACAGAATATATCCCAGGGTGGAATGAGAGATATGAACATCTACATGAACAGTTTAACAGAAATGGAGACTGTGACGCTGCAGATTAACTTCTTCATAGTCTTGATAACGCAAGGAAAGTGTTCTCGTCTGACATGGTAGAAAACTTGAATTTGAAACATTCATTGTCCTTGCTCCATAAATTGGGTGACTCCTTTAATAAATCTGATCAGAAGCTTGATATTTCAGCTAATCGTATTGCTCAGAAGTTAAGTCCCATAGTGCTCAGAGCCAATTTAACCATTTCTTGAACTACTCATGATGTGCTGTGGTATCGTGTTGACGCTGCATGGGCAGCTGTACCTGTACACGTCATCCAAGCTCTGCTTGACTCAATGCCCAGGCGTATCAAGGCCGTTATTACGGCCAGAGGTGGTTGTTCTGGATACTGATTTCTCAGGATCTATGCACCCAAATTGCGCGAAAATGTAATCACACGTCAGTTCTGATGTAATATATTTGTCCAATGAATACCCGTTTATCATCTGCATTTCTTCTTGGTGTTGCAATTTTAATGGCCAGTAGCGTATTTAATAGTTAGTATTCCACTGACATTTAATCACAAGCGGTCCCCCATTTAAGCTCCAGTTGTTTGCAATTCTGGCGAATTGCAGTACTAACTAATTCGTTTCTCAATTGAGGATTGTTACTTCATTTTCATAAATTAATGAACTTTTGTAGAAGTAAATATTGGAAGCAAGGTGTAGATGCATTAAATGCATCTGCGCGGCGTGCATCCTTGGAGTAACGACAGTTGGTGGTGGAATGTGCTGGGGAGACAGAGTTCCACATTTTCGTTTTGATGCGGCCTCAGTCCTAATTTGCGAAAGAATTCAAAGAGTAAAACACATTACTATGAGTCGCATAATCGGAGCCGTCAGAGACCGCTCCCAGTAGCCAGAGCTGGCCCGGACTGTGCAAAGGCGCGCAGGTCGCTACAACAGACCGCCGTTGGCAGGCGCCTGCAACCTCGGCGTGCTTCTCAAATGTCAACCTCTGGCATTAGCGCACGCACCGCGAGGTCGCCCTGATACACGCAACGCTGCAATCACACGTCTACGTTGCGGTCCGAAATTCCGGTTACCGTCTATGTTTGGCTGGTGACTGCTATCAGTTATGACATGCATCTGAGCGTTCAGAAATTTATTGAGGTAAAACCAAATGTATTAATTCTCACTGCTGTTTCACACAGTAGACGCGGAATAGTGGCACGGAGCCAGTGTTCTGTGATGGATGGTAAACGATTTGGGGGGGGGGGGTTGAGGGTGAAGGGTGGGGGGTGGAGGGGAAAAGGAAACAGGTGTTGACAGGTGTGAATATCACTGAACTGTCAGTTTTACAAGTCATTGTTGCAAAAGACTAACACGAATTCGTTACAGAAGAGTGGAAAATCTGGTAGAATAACAATGGGAAAGGTCAGTTTGGATTCCAGAGAATTGTAGCAACACTCTAGGCAATACTGACCCTACAACTTCTCTTAGAAGCTAGGTTAAGCAAAGGCAAAACCACGTTTATAGCGTTTGTAAACTTGGAGAAAGCTTTTGACGAAGTTGAATGGAATACTCTCTTTGAAATTCTGAAGGTATCAGGAGTGAAACACGGGTAGCTAATGGCTATTTACAACTTGTAAAGCGATCAGACGGAAGTTACAAGAGTCGAGGGGCGTTATATGGAGGCAGTGCTGAAGAAGGAAGAGACATGGTTATAGGCTATCCCCGATGTTATTCAAACTTGTAATGTTATGTGTGCCTCACTGCTTTTTTTTTTTTCTTTAAGTAATTTGTGCCTGATTTTATTCTGAGAAGCTCAGTAATTTATGTAAATACCGAAAATGTAAATGTGATTCAAAAAGTAAAAAAAAAAAAAAAAAAAAAAAAAAAAAAAAGAGGACAATTGATTTTATTAAAAAAAAGACTGTTAATCTGTATCTTGTGCAAATAGGACGTGTTGCTAGGTCGTCGCTCTGAACGTATTGTTACATTTAATGAAAATTGATATTTTAGTGATAAAACAGAGTGAAGTACGTGTAAGAGTTGCCAAACATTTATGTAGGCCGGTATAAATTTTCTGGAAGTGAAGAATAGAAATATCTTGTTTTTTGGATAAGGAGGTGATTTTAATTGTCGTTGCCGTCTATCAATCGACAAATTTAATTGGATTACGTTCTTGTGCAATAGTATGGTGCTGAACTCCACTGACCAATTTTGATGTAGCAGGACGTGTAGTTTGAAGGAAGTTTGCGCGTCAAGCTATCTCCTTTTCTCACGAAAAGCGAAACAAGAAAAGGAGAGAACTTTTTCAAGGCCCATACATTATACTCAGAAAACCGCATACAGGGTGTTATTTCATCGCCCATCCGATTACTGGACGCATAAAAGGCCTTTACCATCATACCGACCTCAAAAAGTATCACTGTTCAACTTAAAATATATACAACACACATACACTGAAGATATCTAGCAGAAGACGAACATTAAGAAAGTCATTGTGATAACGTGTTTACAAGAGACAATTCATGAAAAGTACAGTAAGTACACCTGAAATACTGATCTTTACAGTAACCTGAGGTGGAAATAGGAAGCATACGTAGTGTTAAGTGAAAAACGTCAAGCACGTCAGAAAATTTAAGGGAAGCTTCGTATCTGAATGATATTTAGATTTAAGTCATAGTTATAAGCTAATTTCAGATTACGCTGAGCTGAAGAGCCAGGTAAGTCTTCAAAAGAAGAGAAGGGCGAGCCGACGCACCGACTTCTTGTTAGTTATGAGGTACCCAATGTTCGAGGAACGAAGTATTTCTAAGAATAATGATGTATAAATGCGAAGTGTAAAACTTTTCTCAGTTGGCTGAACAACAGAGACACGAATTCATCACAACACCACTCTAAATTGCAATAAGCCAACAACTGGTGCAGAAGCTGCTCATTCAAGGAGGCAGCAACCAAAATTCAGGTACCAGTTACGACTTAAAGTAAAAATCTCAATCAAAAATCAATCTCTCTCTCTCCAAACACATATATAATTATTCACAATATTATTAAAAAAAGGTCATTTTACAAACTGTACACTGAGCAAACAGTAAATGAAGGATATAACATCAACAACGAAAGCAAAACAAGGACAAGGGAATGTAGTCGAATTAAATGAAGCGATGCTGATGGGATTAGATTACGAAATGAGATACTAAAAGTAATAGATGAGTTCTGCAAATTTAGGAGCAAAATAACTGATGATGGGCGATGTAGAGAGGATATAAAATATAGACTGGCAATAATAGCACTTCTGAAGAGGAGAAATTTGTTTATATCGATTATAGATTCGTCAGGAAGTCTTTCCTGAAGGGATTTGTATGGAGTGTACACATGTATGAAAGTGAAACGTGGTGCTACAGAATAACGCTGAAGATTAGATTCATGGATCGCGTAACTAATGAAGAGGTACTGAATATAACTGGGAAGACCAGAAATCTATGGCATGAAATGACTAGAAGAAGGAATTGGTTTATAGAACACATTCTGAAACATCAGGGGACCATCGGTTTAGTACTGGAGGGAAGTGCACAAGCGTTTGTGTGTGGGGGGATGGGGACGGGGGAGGGGAGGGGGGAGAGGGAGTAATCGAAAAGGGAGACAAAGAGATGAATGCAGCAAGCAGATTAAGACAAATGTAGGTTGCGGTAGTTATTCGGGGATGAAGAAGATAGAGATAGAGCAGCATGGGGAGCTGCATCAAACCAGCCTTCGGACTGAAGACCACAACAACAACGAAATAAAGTATATATTATGTTTTATTATTATTATTCTCGATTATTCTCCTTTAGGAGGGCGCGTGAACTTGAGCCAGACACAGCTTCACTTCCTTTTCTTCTTTCCTTTTCTTCTCAAAACCTCTTCATTAATTCACTGTATTTTTTTTTCCTTTTGTCTGTGCATTTTTCACTGGTGTTTTTCTTTTTCCTTTGAGAGTTTTTCAGGTTACTTGCTTTAGATTTTACTTCTGAACTTATTTCTATTCTCAGTTATGTTCCCAAATTTTGAATCGTTGCTGGTCTTCTTGTGTTTCTTTCATCCAATGGGTCTTTAATTTGCGTGCATTAACGATGTTAAAGATTTTCTTAGTGAGTATTTTCATCCATCTTACATAAGTGTCCATAGAATTGTAGGCATCTTTCCTAAATTGATCTGTGATGTTGTCTGTGTGTTCGTAGATTTCCTTTGTACGTCGTCTGATCCAAGTTCTGTTCCGTAGAAAAGCGCCACACATTTCTCTAAGAATTTTTCGTTCTTGTTTCTCGGTATCATTAATTTTTTTCATCCCTATAATCACTGTAGTTTCTGCCGCATAAAAGTCTTCCGGTAAAACAACAGTGTTGCAGTGTCGTAGTTTTTCAGTACAAGATACTGCTCTTTTATTGTAGTGATTGCAAGTCAGTTCGTACGCCTTTTGCTGTCTAAACATTCTTTCTGTATTGGAGATTGTGTTCAGTCCTGCGGGTTGCATGGTTTTCCAAAGTACTCTGTCTGGCAGAATTTTCCATAGTAAGTTTGGGGAGGAATTTTCCGATTGATTTGGTATTTGAATATAATAGTAATCTTAATAATACTAATCTGCGAACATTGCTTCGGCATGTTTTCCAAGAAACTGCAGTCCAGGAAAAAAAAACCATTATTTGAAAAGTATTCGTTCAAAAATACGCAAACTATCTGATGAAAACGATTTAAGTCATATAATACAATGAGGTGACGAAAGTCATGGAATACCTCCTAATACCGTACCCGACCTTCTTTTGCCCGGCTTAGTGCAGTTAACTCCGCTGGACTCAACAAGTCGTTGGAATTGCTCTGCAGAAAAATTGAACCATGCTATCTCTACATCCGTCCATAACTGCGAAATGTTGTCGATGCAGGATTTTCTACACGAACTGACCTATCGATTATGTCCCATAAATGCGAAATGTAGTCGATGCAGGATTTTCTACACGAACTGACCTATCTATTATATCCCATAAATGTTCGATGGGATTCATGTCGGTTGATATGGGAGGCAAAATCATTCGCTCTAATTGTCTACAATGCTTTGAATCCAGTCGCCAACAATTGTGGCCCGGTGACATGTTTGGGAAAATGAAGTCCATGAATGGCTGCAAATGGTCTCCAAGTAGCCGGAAGTAACCATTCCGAATCAATGATCTGCTCTATTGGGCCAGAGGACCCAGTCCGTTCGATGTAAAATGCACAGTGCCTTGTTGACAACTTGGGTCCATGGATTCGTGGGGTCTGCGCTTCAATCGAACACTACCATCAGCTCTTAGCAATGAAATCGGGATTCACTTGGCCAGGCGACGGTTTTCCAGTCGTTTAGCGTTCAACCGCTTTGGTCACGAGTCCAGGAGAGGTGCTGCAGGCAATGTCGTGCTGTTAGCAAAGGCACTCGCGTCGGTCGTCTGCTGCCGTAGCCCATTAACGCCAGATATCGCCGCACTGTACTAACAGATACTTTCGTCGTACGTTCCACATTGATTTCTGCGGCTATTTCGAGCCGCAGTGTTGCTTGTCTGTCAACACTGACAACTATACCCAAACGCCACTGCTCTTATTTGTTAAGCGAAGGGTATCAGCCACTGCGTTATCCGTGGTGAGAGCTATACCTGAAATTTGGTATTCTCGGCGCACTCTTGACACTGTGGATCTCGGAATATTTAATTATCTAACGATTTCCGAAATGTAATATCCCAAGCTCTTGCTCCGCTACCATTCCGGTTTTAGAGTCTACTACGAGTTCCCGACCTGTGGCCATAATCACGTCGGAAACCTTCCCACACGAAGCACCTGAGTACAAATGACAGTTCCGCCAATGCACTGCCCTTTTGTATCTTATGTACGCGATAATACCGCCATCAGTTTACATGTGCATGTCTGTGTCCCATGACATGTGCCGTATCATTGTAGTAACGAAGCCTCTCAACTTCGAGAAGCTCATAATTTGTGCATCTGCGCAGCTTTGTGGTCAGTGCACTTGACTGCCATGCCGAGGAATCGGGTTCGGTTCCTGGAAGTGCCATAGACTTTTTCTGGATGGGGGGATTAGAACCGGATGCACTCAGATTCGTGATACCAGCAGAGGAGCTGCTTGACCGTGTAGTAGCGGCTCCAAGTCAGGAAAAATGAGAACAGCCTGGAGAGCGGTGTTCTGTCCCGACGCCCCTCCGTACCGTATCCAGTGACGTCATTGACAGAGGATGACACCGCACTCGCTTGATACCGATAGGCCGGTCAGGGCCTTTGGACGGACTTTTACATTCGCTTTATAATGGAAGTCTGCACTGCCCTTTATCAGTATTTCACTTAGCGCTAAGATTATGGAGAAAGGCCTGCAAAGTAAGTCTATTCGAGAGCTGTTACTATCAGCTCTTACCACCTATACTCAATAAAGTCAGTTTTCCCATTTTTCTTGGGATTTTTTCGCTTATATGGGGGGTGCGGGGGCCGGGGGGAGAATCTTTCCACTTCTGTGTTGCCTTTTTCAACTGCCTATGGTTTTCCAGTTCTACCAGTGAACTCCCGAGCCGTGGCAGATTTGTTGTTGGCACCACAGCTATGATCACTCTGTGACTGGATGCCCTTTCCTGGTTGGAATGTTTTCTGCAGCCAGTCAAGCGAAAAGGCAATCCACGTGGACTGGCCTTGACAAAGCTTGTAATTTTCTGTAATTTTTTTACCATTTTTGAGAGTCTTGGGTTTGAAGCTGTCAACGGCTTTGCTACAGTACTAACACCAGGTGCCGACGGATCACCGAGGTGAAGCGCTGTCGGGCTTGGCTAGCACGTGATTGGTTTACCGTCCAGGTCTGCCGAGTGCTCCTGACCAGCGGCGTGAACTCTGCTCTTGTGAGGCCAATTGAGGACTTACTTGATTGATGAGGAGCTGCAGCAGCCATGAGAACTGACAATGGCCGGGAGAGTGGTGTGCTGGCGACATGCCCCTCCGTATCAGCATCTGGTGACGCCTCAAGACTGAGGATTACATGGCGGCCGGTCGGTACCGTTGAGACTTCACGGCCTGTTCAGACAGTTCTTGTCATTTTTTTTAGTATTGAAGCTACATTATTCTTCAAAAGTTAACAATTTGTAAATTAATATCTGTAGGAATATAGAAGTTTTATTAAAATAGCAGTAAACTCTCTCCTGGCGATTCGTTAAAGAATCACCTTCTATGTATAAAACAGGTTCAAATCGAATTTTTCATGTATCTCAGTGTTTATATCGTCATATATCCTGAATTATGTGTTGTACAATGATATAATTCCTCAAGCACATACAGTGTTACATCTGGACACTGTCAGCAAAATTTGCTTAGGATAATGAAAACGTTATGCCTGATACTGAAGTTTTACTGCATGAACCACGAGAATATAGTAAGCGATAGCTATTTATTCCTTTCATATCAGTGTGTGTGTGGGCGGGAGGGGGGTTCAGAGAAAAAATGTTTAGAAACGTTCGATATTATGTGTAATGTATGGAAGTAGCTAAGTGCTTTTATTTTCAAATACAGAATAAACACGACGTGGGTTATCTGCGCACCGTGAGTTAGGCTACCTCAAGTTTGTAACTGTAACCCTCTAAACACCGCGCGGCGGTAAAGAGTTCAAACGGTTCAAATGGCTCTGAGCACTATGGGACTTAACAACTTAAGTCATCAGTCCCCTAGGCTTAAAACTACTACAACCTAACTAACCTAAGGACATCACACACATCCATGCCCGAGGCAGGATTCGAACCTGCGACCGTAGCAGCAGCGCGGTTCCGGACTGAAGCGCCTAGAACCGCTCGGCCACAGCGGCCGGCCGGTAAAGGGTGTCGCAACCCCAGTGTTCGCGGAAGTGCGCGTTAGTCATTAGTCCTCTCACTTTCTGTTCACACGAATTCTCATGTTCGCCCTTCCCTGAGTATTGCACGCATCTATCTTCTGTTTGACTCTACAATCAGTGAGAAACCATCCGTTGACCTAAAAACATCTCACAGGGGGCACTCAACACCGCGCGCGATCAATCATGTATGTATTTACTTTTTCGTCCCCCCCTTTGCTTTTACCATTGTTTGTGCTAATCGTCGCTGCATATTCCGATAAGTTCAATGCACATATTTACGTCTTTGCTCCCATTTCCTTTTCTAGAAATAGGGACAATATACAAGATGAAGTTATAACTGAGGTACTTCGTGGGCTGTCTGAGGACGAAGCGATTCACCGACGAAACTGAAGAAGAAGAAGAAAGTGTGAACGTGGATTGCCACAGTAACATCTCAGAAAAATGCGGGGACGAATATTACAATCCCTTAGCTTATATTCAAGGCAATGATGTCGTTTTTACGTCGGAAAAGATGCGGAAACACTTTGGATATGCAGCTCCTTACCTTTGTCGAATAAAACTAAATTAAGAAAGTATGGAAGTATTTCCAGGCCCCACCAGCACGGGGAGAATATTATATATTTCAGAAAGGTGATGTACAATTCAGTATATGAAGAAAAGAGATTCTAGGTTTACTTCTTCGCAAATGAAAGCTCTTTGTGGAGTTCTGTTCTTGATCGCTCTCAACAAATGTAGCTGTGCAAATGCCCGAAGAGCTTGGAAACGTAATGGTACAACAATCATGGCCTGCCGAAATGCGTTTTCCTATAACAGATTTATATTCTTACAGAGAAGCATCAGTTTTGATGAGAGGGCGGCCAGTGGAATACCAGGAAAGTATGATAAATTCGCAGCCATTAGAGAGAAATACAGGGACTTTGAAAGTAACTGTAAGAACAATTCTCCCTATCATAATTTCTGACCATTGATAAAATGCTGCTTCCCTTTCGAGGACGGTGTAGTTTCATCCAATACATGTCGGAAAAGTATGCCATGTGCGACAGTGGAACATTTTATGCGCACAGCTTTGAGATATCTGCGGCAAACAGAGGGAAGGTCCGTCTTTACATTGAACAAACCGTTCGACATTGTCAAGCGACTGATTCAGCCCACCTTAGATTCTCACAGAAATGTGACCACCGACAACTACTACACTAGCTATCCGTTGGCGCAGTTTCATCCGGAGAACGTTTTTCTTGGTACAATGAAAAAGAATAAAAAAGAAATCCCCTCTGACTTTCTGTGTCCGAAATCTCGAGAAAGGGACTCTTCGCTTTGGATTTCAGGACGATTGCGCCCTGGTATCCTATAAGACAAAGAAGAAAAATGTGTTCTCCTGTGATCTACAGTATAATGTATGGTTGCGAGTAAATAGACACAGAAACGGGAAACCCTAGTCCAATAACGGACTACAATCGTACCAAGGGGAGCGTCTATACAGTTGACCAAAAGTGTTCGCTTTATTCGTCTTCAAGAAAAACGAAAAGTTGGCTGTTGGCTATATTCTTCAGATTTTTGGACGTAGCAGGAGTAAATGCATACATATTGTGGATGTTGAACAATACAGACCGATCACGTAGTAGACAGGACTTCCTGAAAAATATGGCTTTGGGGCTTCTCGACGAACACCACAAAGATCGGGCAAAACTAAGAATTTTCCAAAGGCTATATATACGAAATACGCTCTAAGACTACCGAGAAAGAATTAATAGCGCATCGACGAGACAATCGAATGAAGAACGAGTAGATCCGTGCCAGGAATATGGCCCACACTAGAATAACAAGACTACAACGCGTTGTTCGACATGCAAACATTTTGTGTGCAGGAATCATTCAACTCGCCAATTACTTTGCGATTACTGTTGTCGAAGAGAAGATGGGGAAATGGAAGTGCAGAGCTGTTGATATTTAGTGTTTTCATATTTATATATGTTTAATTTGTAATATCGTAAGTTTCAGATAATACGAGAAACGCATTTATATGTTTTATACTGCAATTATTCAATATTATACATTATTGAAAGCAAAACTAATACTATTATAACATAAAACATAGTTACGTATCCATTTATCTCCTAAATTGGTACCAAAGTTAAAATAGATATTATTTTTCTTTGACGTTTAATCTTCTTATATTGTACTGACATTATAAAAGTAACAATACTTATAAAAATGTAAGGATGGTACCATTTCGGAAAAGCAGCACTCAGGTCCACACGCGGTATCTCATAAGACTGTGGCGCACGTGGTATTTAGAGTGTTAAAACGTGACTTATTACTCTTGGAGATATGTTCTGTCTTTGCAACTAAATGAAAGACAGTTGTTTTTGCCATACGCGTTTCGCTTCATCTATTTATGAAGCATCTTCGGCGGCCTGTAATGCAGGTTTATTTCAATATACAGGGTGAAAAGTATTTAAAACGACAAACTCTGGGAGGTTGTAGGGAACATCAAAACAAATATTTTTCCCTAATGTCATTTTTTCCTATGAGGATTATTTAAACCGCTGGACGCCGTATTACGCTCTTCAGTTGATAGAGACTGTATTACGATCTTCAGTAGTTAGAGAGCGTATTACGCTCTTCAGTTGTAGGCAACTACTGTCCATCAGTGTAGTAGTGCATTGTCTCTGTTTACTAATGGGGCTGGAGTGAGTACACTGATATGGTTGGTGCGTACTACGTGGCGCACCACAACGGACGAGCTGCACAGCGGGTTTATCAACAACAATATCCTAATCGCCGTATCCCGCATCATACGGTCTTTGCTACTGTGTACCAACCTCTGCGTGAGACCGGGTGATTTAGCAGATTACCTGGACAGGGACGCCGTCTCATGGTAAGAACCCTGCAATTTGAGGAAGCTGTCTTGCAGCATATGGACAGGGATCCTTCCATCAGCACTCGTACAATTGCACATAACATGGGGACGAATCAGACGAATTTAAGAACAGTCCTTCGAGAGCAATTGTTAGTCCATTTCACTTACAGTGTGTCCGCAACCTGGAACCTGTTGATTATCCACCCAGAGCACAGTTTTCGCAGTGGTGCCTGGAACAGTGTGAAATGCATCCTACATTTCCATCCTCTGTGTTGTTTACCGATGAAGCACCGTTCGGGTGTAAAGCAGCCTTCAACATGCACAATTCGCATGTTTGGAGTGAGGATAACCCACATGCCAAATTACTAGCGCTCATCAAGTGCGGTTCTTCGTTAATGTGTGGCTCGGTGTTGTTGGGGACCGTTTAATTGGCCCGTATCTGCTACCTAGGCCATTAAATGTCAGGCACGAATACAATTTTCTAGCCAGAGCATTGACAGAATTGCTGGAAGACGTCCCGCTCCCTACAAGACAACGCATGTGGTTCCAACATGACAGGGCGCCGGTACATTTCAGTCGTCGTGTGCGTCGATTCCTGGACCGACGGTTCCGAGAAACGTGGATTGGCAGAGGTGGTCCTGTACCATGGCCTGCTCGATCCACAGATATGTCCACTCTGGATTTGTTTGTGTGGGTAGAGATGCGCAACCTTGTTTACGCAACCCCTGTAGCATCCGAAGAGGATCTGGTTGTCCAGATAGTAGCAGCAGCAGGAGCAATTCAGGATACTCCTGCAGTTCTTGCCCGTGTCAGACAGAACATGATCCGACGGTGTAACCTTTGTTTACGTGTCAATGGATGCATTTTTGAAAATTTACTGTAATTGAAATTGGGTTGTGTTAATGTGTTGTCATAAAAAAATGGAAAAGTGTTTGTTCGTTTAATTAATTTGCCGCCAGAGAAATCTTCCTCTACCGGTTAAAATACTCCTCATAGGGAAAATGACTGTAGGGAAAAATATTTGTTTTGAAGTCCCCTACAACCTCCCAGAGTTTGTCGGTTTAAATACGTTTCACCCTGTATAAAATAAATGTATTGTTTAGTAGTTACAACTATGTTCATTTGCTCATGTTTTTTTCTGTTTTTAGATTATAAACAACATTTGTAGCACAAGTTTCACAAGGTTAAATTATCGTTTGGTGTTAGTTACGATTTCCATTATTGCGAGTTTTAATATTTTTGTGGGATCTAAAATTTAAAAACCTCTCTCACACCGGCCTGATTTAGCTTCACTGATCAGGATAGTAAAAAACATGCGTATATTAAGGGAATTTTCATTCACAAAGCAGGCTTATCACATTCACACAGTTCAATACTGTTCTATCCTGATAAAATTGAGCTTAACTTAAATTCCATAAGGCAGTGAAGCAATTTCGAAGTCTTGGTGCGACGAAAATTGTCAGTCGATATCCTAAAAACATTTGCAATAATTATTAACTTTCGGTAATCACATGGGGAAGACCGGAGATCTGCTGGTAATACCGTGTTAGCCTATTTATTGGAAGTAATAAACTGGATATCTTGAGCATACAAAACGGGAGGTTCGTCCAGTGTAAATCAGACGTTCCCCACTGATCCCGTGCAACACAGCGTAGTAAGCAGACACTGTCAATAATAATGAGTTAAATAATACGCGAACACACTTACTTTAGTTTAGTTCATGTATTAAATTCCTTCTCATACAGAATCTCATCAAGATGGCGACTAGCTCAACAATACATACATATACATCTTCGTTCTTTCACGGCTAATCGGCAAGATCTCAATCCTTCTTTTCATTAGAGAAAACATAGATAGCAGAGAAGCTGTTCCATGGAGTAAATGGACGCTCCAAGGAATAATAGGGCTTGAAACTACTTTGCATTGATAATCATCGTATATTAAAGTTTGGGAATCGGTAAGATAAGAAGAGATATTTCGAGATATGTACTGAGTTATATAATTTATAAAATTTCTGAAAATATCGCGGAGAGACCGCTGCAAGAGACATTACACAGTTCATGTGTGTGGTCCTGGAGATGTGTTCATTCGGTCCCCATACTCCAGCTGGCCGATTTCCGGTGTGTTTTTACCCACATTTATTACAACACAATACTTGTGCTGTTCATTCTGTGATCAACATGTGTGTGTTTACAGTGTGTAGTGTTGCCAACTGTCGCTGTGTGTTTATTTTTCGATTTTTGTTTGTGTTGTGTGTGGTTTGATATTTTTCATTTGTTTTGTGTGCGTGAGCACATACGGACTATCAACATCTAAATCGTAAGTAACACCAAACGATAATTTAACCTCACGAAAATTGTGCTACGAAGGTAGTTTCTGGTCTGAAAAACAAGAGAAAAACATGAGAAAACTTTCATAGTAACGTACTTGTAACTACTACATTTTACATTTACTAAATATATTAAACGAAACATATATTACAGGCCACTGAAAATGCTTCTTAAATAAAACAAGCGAAACGCATATGGCAAAAAAACTGTCATTTATTTTCAAAGACGAAACACACTCCCATTGATTCTGAAGCAACTAAGGAACGACGGAAAACGGAGAAAATGACGATGACTTATTGCGTTGAACCTTTAACGTAAGATTATTCCTCGTAATGAGTACATTATTACAGCGTTTTAAATTTTCAAATTCCGCCAATAATTATATGAAATATTCTATATCAAGTTTTGGTTGTCCCTGGAAGCAATTTGTTAGGCGTTGTGACTGGGCAACAGTTTTAGTCGTGGTCTTATAAGAAGGGGAATTGTCATGACGTCACAAACTTAAAGTCTACGTCTGCTATGTCAGTTGCCAAAACATTAGCTTCAGATGAAAGTGCTTTGTTAAAAAATCCCGGATTGTGTCATTGACGGTATACTAATCATTCAGTGAAAAGGGAATATTGGAAACTGACCAAACATACTAAAACATGTTTTCAGGATCTTCGGGAGGAGGACATACAGTGAATATTAGTTTCGTAAATCTGTATTAAGCAAAATGCTGGATTACGAAAGCACCCTATTTACTTCACATGCTACTCTTCTTCTTGGTTATTCGAAACCTATAACAAACAGAACGTTACATTGAAATTTTACTGGATCAAATATGCATTTAAAATCAGTAAAGCGTCTGAAAAAGCTTTCCTGGCGCTAGTTAAAACAACTTTCGCGTGCACAGAAATGTGGAACAAGAAATAATCGTAAACAGTAATATTCTAATGTTTTCGGACATCTAATATGGCGGCGCCAACTACAAAGCGACGCGCAGAGTAAGTCAGTAGCGCCATCTCCATTTTATTGTACCTCCATGTGCGGCGGCGCGGTTCTTTCCGTCCCTTTACGACGGATCTGCACCTACCTGTGAACACTGTTTCAGCATTTCATCAGTAGGAAAGCCGAGTGAAACCTACTGTAATTCGACGTGAACCAGGCTGCAATTAAAGTCACTAATCTACGTTTCGGGAGAAACACGAAATGAAAGGTTGCAAATTTTGTCCTCAATTAATATATTCTGAAACTTGGGTGAACAAGTATCACTGCCAAGCCCGTGCTAGCCTTAACACAGTCACTCACAATCCCTTTCACTGACGTTAGCAAGTTCATGGTGTTGCATTTCCCGAAAACGTAATAGATACAAAAATACTGATTGTTTTTGATTGAGAATGCTCGCCAAGTATTAAGTCTGTCGGTACCAAATGCAGTCACAGTTTTATAGCCACCGACCTGCTCAATACCCAACGCGGAATATATGTCTTTTGTCGTTACAAAATTTTCTTAAAAATTCCGAAATTTCTACACGCCGATCGGAATAATTATGCCGTCAATTTCCAACACTTTAGATGTATGAAACACTGCTAGATCCGGTAACTTATCATTTCTATCGGAACTACTACTGCACACGTCCGATCTCTTTCATGGCTAGACTTCGACCCTTCCCTAGAACACTCTAAGTCTTCTCTACCAGCAGAGAAAGGCGCACGAAGAATATTGCTTTACCATTGGGCAGTTTACTTCACAGCCAATAGCAAAACAACATTCTCCCGCGTCAGTCCGCGCTTTTCATCAATAACCAATCGCAAAATAGTAAACATCCCGACTGCACTTTTTACCGACGTAATTATCTAATATACTGAAGTTTTTTTATGCATAAAGTTATTTACTATTGTTATTTATACCCAAATTAAGTTTCCTTTACCATAAACTTACTTTACAAAACTATTCTACAAAAATCCCCTTTGTCCATAACCATACTTCTTCGAAATGTTCCCACACTAAATCCTACTACATAACTCGTTAAACAATTATCTTCATATTAACCTTAAACCACACTCACGCATCATTCATACTGCTAAAACACATTTATAACATTTTACATACACAAAAATAAATAATAACATTTTATGAAAATACTAGAACAGTTTATGAAAAACATTCTACTACTTTGGTGCACTCTAGTGGGCACAATCGAAACTAAATCAGTCCCCTATCCAATATTGTCCTCTATCGGCTGATACATAAAACTACGTGCGCGTCGAGTCTCGCGTCACCATCTGTCGCTATCCAGCTCTGAGACACATCTCCCACTGAACCGGCTCCAAGGCAGGATCGTTATACGGCGCTACGCCTCACATGGTTTTAGCCATTTAGTAACACAGATTCTTCGGGGACAGTGGGAAAAGGGGTTGGGGTGGTTGCTGACTACTCCACGCCCCGTTTTTCTTTTGAATCTGACCTGCAAAAGCTATCTACTATACTGTACATGTTTGTTTCTACAGAGAGGAAACAGTAAGTTTCTAGGCGTGCGGACAATCAACTGAGAACGTGCTAAAATTCCGAAAGCGTTCAAATGCGAAAAGTGCTCTTCACGCTTCTCTCTGCCACGTATACTCGATGACAGCAATTCTGGTAGGTCGCAACACTGATTTCGCACCTCTGGCCAGTAGCGACGTCACCGCCACCGTTTGCACGGCCAATAGCCGGCGGCGGCGCCCGAGTGGAGCGTGACGTCAATGATGGGCCAGTTGATTGCACGGGGAACGCCGCGTCGCTTTTTAGCAACGTTGCACCGTTACCATCTATTCTCAGCGGATTTAGCAGTCAGATAAAGCCTTTTCGTCGCGACTGAAAACAGCAGAGTTAATTGAGTTGAAAGAGAAAGAGGTCCATAGCTCGTGAGTACTATCTGCAACGACCTATAAGCCATCAGTTTCTAAGCGATGTACCACAATACCGTTGGAGGCAGGGACTGTGTAACAGGCAATAGGGAGTGTTGGATCAAAGATTTTTCTTGAAAGTTGCAACATAGCACACAGTAATCAGTACAACAGCTTGCAATAATCTTCTATGAACTAATCTTCTTATAGGCTTACATACACTACTGGCCATTAAAATTGCTACACCAAGAAGAAATGCAGATGATAAACGCGTATTCATTGGACAAATATATTATACTACAACTGACATGTGAACACATTTTCACGCAGTTTGGGTGCATAGATCCTAAGATTCAAATGGTTCAAATGGCTCTGAGCACTATGGGACTTAACATCTATGGTTATCAGTCCCCTAGAACTTAGAACTACTTAAACCTAACTAACCTAAGGACATCACACACGTCCATGCCCGAGTCAGGATTCGAACCTGCGACCGTAGCAGTCGCGCGGCTCCGGACTGAGCGCCTAGAACCGCTAGACCACCGCGGCCGGCTAGATCCTAAGAAATCAGTACCCAGAACAACCACCTTTGGCCGTAATAACGGCCTTGATACGCCTGGGCATTGAGTCAAACAGAGCTTGGATGGCGTGTACAGGTACAGCTGCCCATGCAGCTTCAACACGATACCGCAGTTCATCAAGAGTAGTGACTGGCGTATTGTGATGAGTCAGTTGCTCGGCCACCATTGACCACACGTTTTCAGTTGGTGAGAGATCTGGCGAATGTGCTGGTCAGGGCAGCATCGAACATTTTCCGCATCCAGAAAGGCCCGCATAGGACCTGCAACATGCGGTCGTGCATTATCCTGCTGAAATGTAGGGTTTATCAGGGATCGAATGAAGGGTAGAGCCACGGATCGTAACACATTTGAAATGTAACATCCACTGTTGAAAGTGCCTCAGTGCGAACAAGAAGCGACCGAGACGTGTAACCAATAGCACCCCGTACCATCACGCCGGGTGAAACGCCAGTATGGCGATGATGAATACACGCTTCCAATGTGCGTTCACCGCGATGTCGCCTAACACGGATGCGACCATCATGATACTGTAAACAGAACCTGGATTCATTCGAAAAAATGACGTTTTGCCATTCGTGCACCCAGGTTCTTCGTTGAGTACACCGTCGCAGGCGCTTCTGTCTGTAGTACAGCGTCAAGGGTAACCGCAGCCATGGTCTCCGAGTTGATAGTCCATGCTGCTGCAAACATCGTCGAACTGTTTGTACAGAAGATTGTTGTCTTGCAAACGTCCCCATCTGTTGACTCAGGGATCGAGATGTGTCTGCACGATCCGTTACAGCCATGCGGATAAGATGCCTGTCATCTCGACAGCTAGTGATACGAGGCCGTTGGGATCCAGCACGGCGTTCCGTATTACCCTCCTGAACCCGCCGATTCCATATTCTGCTAACAGTCTTTGGATCTCGACCATCGCGAGCAACAATGTCGCGATACGATAGACCGCAATCACGATAGGCTACAATCCGACCTTTATCAAAGTAGGAAACGTGATGGTACGCATTTCTCCTCCTTACACAAGGCATCACAACAACGTTTCACCAGGCAACGACGGTCAACTGCTGTTTGTGTATGAGAAATCGGTTGGAAACTTTCCTCGTGTCAGCACGTTGTGGGTGTCGCCACCGGCGCCAACCTTGTGTGAATGCTCTGAAAAGCTAATCATTTGCATATCACAGCGTCTTCTTCCTGTCGGTTAAATTTCGCGTCTGTAGCATGTCATCTTCGTGGTGTAGCAATTTTAATGGCCAGTAGTGTAGTAGGTGCCAAGAAAATCAGATACTGAAGTTGCAAATAAAACTCGGAAAATCGTCTTTTATCACACACACAAGCGCACACACACACACACACACACACACAGGGAGAGAGAGAGAGAGAGAGAGAGAGAGAGAGAGAGAGAATTCTGTAATAGATTTCTTTAAAACTGTTACTGTAGCTCTCTATGTTGTTACAATGGAGTGACAATATAATGAACAGCAAGTCAGCCTATAGTTACATCGAATCAATGGGAAAAAACGGTACTATCTGAAAAATAAACTAACAGCTTTCAGCCCAAAAACCTGACATTATTGAGCATTTTCTAAATGAATACTAACAAAATAAATGTACGGTAGATTTTCTAAGAATAAAAGAAAATATGTTATAATTATTTTAAAAAACAACCACTAAAGTTAGGAACAAAATCATCAGCTGTGCGTTTCGTCAGTCAAGCTTCCATCCACCGAGCGTCCCTCTCATATAGCGGTAAACATCAGTCACGCCAGGTAAAACTTCCGTCAGCTGCCTCTCCGTGCATTGGCTAATTCAATAAACATGTGCACTGCTCAAACAGACTGTACTGAGCCATCAGCCATTCCATAACATTTCAAAGATGTTACAAGAGACATGAATAGAAAACATACCGACGGTTAACTATGCAAAACCGTTCACATTTACCATACCAACGCTAACCTTAAAAAGGATCCAGAAAACGTTGAAAACAGCATTACCATTCTGTCCCGATTACGCATTAATTATTAAATCTATTTTGCTGCATTGCTGTTTCAAGTTCCTCAAGTGGGTCAACTTTCTTTCCGTTCTTGCCTACGTGCATCATATCTAAAACCTCCTCTATAACTTTTAGGGGGTTGTCAATCTCATATATACGGCATGCAATGAGTGTATGTGCAGATATTTCTGCTGGTGAGTGAGAACGATATACTGAACAACACTGAATCGGTATTTACATCATGTACAGACTATTAATTATGGCTGTTACAAGTCCTATGTTTCTAAATTGCGTAGTCCCTCCAGATATATGTGGTAAGAGCAAGCCAGTAATGTTTATTTTCAGCCGGCCGGTGTGGCAGAGCGGTTCTAGGCGCTTCAGTCTGGAACCGCCCAACCGCTACGTCGCAGGTTCGAATCCTGCCTCGGGCAGTTCTAAGTTCTAGGGGACTGATGACCTCAGACGTTAAGTCCCAGAGTGCTCAGAGACATTTGAACCAATGTTTATTTTCCCTGGGCAATAGGTGAAGTGCGGAGTGTGGACGCATAGATGCAAGGCAATTTAGTCCACTTAGTCAATTTAGTCCACTTAGTAGTGGAGATACAATTGTGCAGAAAACATAAAGTTTATGAAGTTTCTGTTCGATGCAGAGAAACAATAACCAACACACTGCTGTATGTTCATTTAAGGTAACACATAAAAAATATCCACAATTATACCCATTACATCCTTTATTTAGATTTTTTCGGACATCTTAAATAGCGCTCGTAAGGTTTTAATTGATTAGACATGTGCCACACAGAGATGAGTTAGAGGTGATCTTTGTTCTGTGAAGATATGCGCCAGATTTATCTGTTGATCCTGAGGAGAGGAGAGGAGACAGTTGGGGTTTGGTGTTAGATACGAACAGTCGAGTATTAGTTTAGTAGCAGCAAGGGGCGAACTGTGGGGGATTGATCGACTGAGAATGCTATTTATACATTCACTCATCAGATAGAACAATTCTTAAACAATAAAATATCGGCAGCTGGTATTTTTTATGTACTTTCCAAGGCGTCTGATTGTGTAGATCATGTTACTCTCTTGAAAAACTCAGGAGTTATGGAACTGATGGTTTTGGGTGTACATGAAGTCCAGGAACACAAGAAGCAAACATTGCACAGGTATCATAAATTTGTCATTTTGAAGTGAATATTCAAATGTGTGTGAAATCTTATAGGACGTAACTGCTAAAGTCATCAGTCCCTAAGCTTACACACTACTTAACCTAAATTATCCTAAGGACAAACACACACACCCATGCCCGAGGGAGGACTCGAACCTCCGATGGGGGAAGCCACGCGGACCGTGACAAGACGCCTAAGACCGCGCGGCTACCCCGCGCGGCCGCAAACGGAAGCGGACGTCCCAATGTGAGTGAAGTGAATATGGAGCGCGACGAGAGACATCCATGAGTCCAAAGAAATGGGTGCATCGTGCATCCCATGAACTCGAAATGGCTACAGTGACAGTGTGGAAAGTCCTGCGACGGAAGCTGTCTATTAAACCATTCAGATTGGAGCTATTGCAGAAGCTCATTGACGAAGACAAAGACAAGCGTTTTGAGTTTTGTCCGCAGTTGCAACAATTGAATGAGGATGGGGATTGGGGATGGCATTCTTGATCGCTTAATTTTTAGCGACGAAGCCACTTTTCACACTAATGGGAAAGTGAACAGGCATAATTGTCGAATCTGGGGTACAAAACATCCACACCAATGCCTTGAATTTGAGCGTGATTCCCAAGAGATAAATGTTTTTTGTGCCTTGTCACGTCGAAAGCTGTACGGGCCATCCTTCTTCGTCGAGAGCACTGTCACTGGATATTCCCACTTGGACACGTTGCAGCAATGGCTGACGCCTCAAATGCAGTCGGACTCTCTGTTCATCTTTTAGCCGGATGGGGCTCCACCGCATTTTCATCGTGAAATTCGTGGGTACCTGAACACGGAGCTGCCGCATCGATGGTTCAAATGGTTCAAATGGCTCTGAGCACTATGGGACTCAACTGCTGTGGTCATACGTCCCCTAGAACTTAGAACTACTTAAACCTAACTAACCTAAGGACATCACACACATCCATGCCCGAGGCAGGATTCGAACCTGCGACCGTAGCGATCGTGCGGTTCCAGACTGTAGCGCCTTTAACCGCTCGGCCATTCCGGCCGGCCCGCATCGATGGATCGGCCGTGCTACAGAAGGGGACAGCTGTTTCATCGAATGGCCTCCCCGATCGCCAGAACTCCCTCGGTGTGACATTTTTCTGTAGGGATACATTAAAGATCTGGTGTATGTACCGCCTCTACCACGTGATGTATCAGAACTCCGGGAGAGAATACGGGAAGCGACTGCCATAGTCGAAGATGCCACACTGGGAAAGGTGTGGCAAGAATTCGATTACCATATTGACATCTGTCTGGTCACTCATGGCTCGCACTTCGAATGTCTGTAAAAAAAAAAAAAAAACTTACAGAGTTTCTCATCAAAATGCAATATGTATGATTTCTGTACAATGTTTAGTTCTTGTGCAATAAATAATTGAAAGTGTTCCTGGACTTTATGTACACCATGTACTTAACAAAAAGCAAACTGTTGTACGGAATAATTCAAGCAACGTTGGAAGGTTAGAAAGTTTTAGTGGCTGGGGAGAAATTACAAAAAGAGTCCCACAGGGTTCAATTTTGGGTCCACTCCTATTGTTTGTACAGGGTGATGATAATTAAAGTTAAATTTTCAAACCGCTGTAGAAATAACACAACTGGTCAGAATGACGTCAGATTGTTGCAACGTAATATAATCGGACAAGGGGGAAAACATAAGACAGAAGAAAAATAAATAGTGTCAAAATATAGCAACAGATGGCGCTGAAAGCATCATAATTTAATAGTGGTCGACAAAAAATGACAAGTGAATCATACAGCAATGCCCAAGGTGTACGTTTGACGTTAAACAAACTGTACCATTCATTGTGCATGGGCGTACATGGGTGATACTGTTAGTTACGTAAGCCCATCCACCACGGCAAGGTCAAATCATATTGGATGGGAAAATCGGTTTTTAATTGTCCTGAGGCCAAGGACTGCATAAAAAGCATCATTCACATCGGTTTTTCATTGTCCTGAGGCCAAAAACAGCATAAAAAGCATCAGTCAAAATGAAATCGGATTGCTAATTTCCGTGTCACTGGCGCAAAACATGTTCAATATGCTGTTCACCGTTTTCTGCGACAAGTTAAAATCGAGAAACAGCATGTTCCACAACTGCCCGAATTGTTTCCGGGGTAACGTTCGGAATGTGTTGGCAATGCGTGCCTTCAAGTTTGCAATCGGAGCACTGAACACAACATCTTTGAGATAACCCCACAGCCAGAACGCACACGGATTAAAATCAGGTGATCGGGACGGCCAGGCTGTACGGAAATGGCGGCTGATAATTCTAGCATTTCCGAAATGGCGTTTCAGCAGCTTCTTAACTGGATTTTCAATGTGCTGAGGTGCCCCATCTTGCATAAAAATTATTCTATCCACACTGTTGGAGAGATGGAATGACGTGATTGTGTAAAAGACACTCATAGCGCTTACCCGCGACGGTACAGGTAACAGGACTGGAAGC
Organism: Schistocerca cancellata; assembly: GCF_023864275.1. NCBI lineage: Eukaryota > Metazoa > Arthropoda > Insecta > Orthoptera > Acrididae > Schistocerca > Schistocerca cancellata. The sequence goes on along the minus strand of NC_064627.1, from coordinate 922,082,746 downwards.
ACCTGTCTTTCGAAAAAATATGGCCCTGTGGTAAATGATGCCGTAAACTCACACCACACAGTGACCTTTTCAGGATGAACTGGTACTGGTTGATTTGCGTGTGGATTTTCCGTTACCCATATTCGGCAATTCTGTGCATTGACATATCCTCTCAGATGGAAGTGGGCTTCATCTGTCGACAAAATCTTCCACGGCCTATCATTGTCCACTTCCATGCGAGCAAGAAATTGTAAAGCAAAGACCTCTCTTGATGGCAGGTCAACAGGAAGCAAATCACGGGTAATTTTGAATGGATAGCAAAGAAGTATGTTTCGTAGGATTTTACGCACCGTGCTCCCTGGTATGTCCAATGTTTGGGCAATTCTCCTTGCACTACACGTTTGCACACCACCACTCGTCTCCTGCGTTGCTGTGGCCACTACTTCCACTGACGTCGAATCAATTCGTTTCCTCCCTCTACCAGGTTGCACAGCAAAAGAACCCGTCTTTTCGAATTTCCGAATCATTTTCTCCAGACCCATGGCAGTCATCGGACCAACGCCTTTTTTCAAACCCTTGAGCGTCCGGAACTTCCGCAGAGCGACGTGTGCACAGTCATCATTCTTGTAATACAGCTTTACAAGCAGAGCGTGATCCTGCATTGAGACAGTCATGGCTAACGCCGCAGACGCGAAAGGAGGAAAAGCCGTGTACCCGGTATGTCTATACCTATTTCAATTGGTCGTGAGCATGACAGGTGTTTTCATTTACGTATTCTGACACATACAGCGCCATCTATTGATCAATTTTCACACTATTTTTTTTTCTTCTGCCATACGTTTTCCCCTTCTCCGATAATATTTCGCTGCCATTTGACGTCATTCTGAGCAGTGGCGTTATTCCTACTGTGTTTTGAAAGTTTAACTTTAATTATAATCGACCTGTATATCGATCGTAGGCAATGAGAACCTCATAACTCCATCTGTCTGTGAAAACTTCCTAATTCCAGTAACGAGTTACTCCACTGTCAAAGAGAGATTTGAAAGTGCATAGATTTCTCTAAAATGTCAATAACTAGTCTTCTATTATATAGCTGCACATTTAGCAACATTGTCTGTAACAATTTGTATATTGTTTAATAAACCGTTTTTGCTTCAGCTGTAAAATTTAACAACATAGCGTTAGAGAGTTTTCATTGGCTACCATAAATAACTGAATGACCTGCCACATAACATTCAACAAGCAGAACTGATACATTTTGCATGTGATAGTAGTGTTATACCGAATCCTATCAGAGAGAAAGCAGCAAGAGAGATATTAAATGATATTTTGAAAAGAATTATAAAGTGGTTATCAGAAAATGGACTCTCCCTAAATTTAAAAAGAAAAACACACTGTTTTCAGTTCTGCACAGAAAATCGTGCATGTAGCACATGAGCAGGAGTCACTAAGTAGGTTCGAATGCTCCAAATTTTGTATGTACATACTGATGAAAACTTGAACTGGAAGAAGCATATTACTTAGCTTGTCAAACAATTAATTGTAACTCCTTTTGCTCTTCTTATAAATGATAATCTTGGATCAATCGAATAACATCCTGACATATTTTGCGCATTTCCACTCAGTCAGGTCTTATAAAGTAATTTTCTGGGGTAACTCATCGTTTATAAAGAGAGTATTGATTGCACACAGGCAACTAGCAAGAATAACATGTGGCGTTCACCCGCAGTCGTCATGCAGGTACCTCTTCAAGGAGCTAGGCATTTAAAATCCGCCATCACAATACGTATATTTGCTCTTGAAATTCTTCATAATTAATCCTTCACAATATGAGGAGAACAACGATGTCCACACTTACAACACTAAAGGGAAAAATGATCTTTATGGTTTAACAGCTCAGAAAAGAGTTAAATATGCAGCAACAGAAATCTTTGATCATTTGCACAGTAACATAGAAATGTCTGAGAGGTAGCAAAGAAACCTTTAAATCTAACTTAAAATCACTTTTCTTGGACAACATCTTCTAGTACCCTGATTAATTTCACCTTAAAGAGTAGGAGCAAAACAAATTGGTCTTTATGTGTAGTTGCATGAGCAGGACCAACACAACATCGTGTTCATTAATGTTAACACTGATCAAGTATACATAACCTGTAAACTGACTCATTCCACGCCATTTCAGGAGAAGAATCGTTCAAATGATGCTGTTTTAACTTGGATCTTCTTTCTTTTCCTTTTTTCCATCAACGTTTATGCCATCAAGTATGGTGTCCACCTTTCCAGGATTTCATAAATTGTATTTTTTTATTTGCTTTTGTGACTGGATACCGCCCTGACGCCACAGACATTGAGCTGTACTAAGGGTGGGAAGTTATGTGACTGTCAATGAATTGTGTAAACTTTGTTCTGTGTGTTATAGTATTTTAAGTGTATCTGTATCGTATCCTCTTAGGCAAAATTTGGAATCAGCTAATCCTTTGCGTAAATAAAAGCGGGAAACCGCTTAAAAATACAACTCCGGCTGGTCGGTGTACCAGCCCACGTTCGTTAATCTGCCACGTGGATTCGATCCGAATCTGGTTCACATTCCTTTAAAATACGAGCTGCAAGGTATATGTTACCTTTCCAGAAAATAGGCTGTAACTAATAAATAAATAAATCACCTCCTAGTTTCGCCGGCTAGGGCGCTGTGCGTTACGCTACAAAGGACGGTTTTAGCTTGAATGAAATATGAGATTTAGTTATCAGAGACAACGGTACGGTATTCAGCAGTACCATAGTCCTGTAGCTAACGCTAACGCTGCAACAGTAGATCGGTTCTAACTTGCATAAATTGTGGGCTCGAGCTGTGAAAGACAATGGTACACTATTCAGTGGTACAGTACTAATGTTGCTAATGCCTAGTACTTACAAAATTTGAACACGTGACAGTACGTCCGTTATAGAGGGCATGCCGACAGTACAATCCTCTGCCACCCGAGTAACATTTCCGTAACTGTGGTGGTCTGTGTCCGTATGCGCAGTGTGACGTGTTTATAAGAGGGGCTAACCAGGAGTGATGGAGGGATTGTTGGGGGGGGGGGGGAGGGGGGTATGCGGGCGAGACCGTCATCATATGTACGCCGCATCGGCAGAGGTACAGGGTAAGAATTATTGAACTATATGAAATAAAATCGTCATAACTTCTGAACGATTTGCATTAGGACGATCAAAGTGCACGGTTGGCTGCGGGGTATGATGGCAATTAGTACGGTTTGTTTTAGCGACGAAGCTCACTTTCATTTGGATGGATTTGTCAATAAGCAAAATTGGCGCATTTGGGGGACTGAGAACCCGCATTTCGGGATCGAGAAGTCTCTTCTGCCTCAACAGTTGACTGTGTGGTGTACAGTCACGGAATAATCGATGCGATATTCCTTGATAGTGTGTGTCGTCCTTAGCATAAGTTAGTTTAAATTCGATTACGTAGTGTGTAAGCTTAGGGATCGATGACCACAAATTTAAATTTACCACAAATTTAAATTTAAAATTTATTCTTTGTGGCACGGTGACTATCGAACGGTACGTGAAGGTTCTGTAACATGCTTTCATTCCCATTATCCAAAGTGACCCTGATTTCGACAAGATGCGATTCGTGCAAGACGGTGCTCGACTCCATCGACGCAGGAGAGTGTTTGACGTCCTGGAGGAGCACTTTTGGGAGCGCACTCTGGTTCTGGGGTACGCAGAGGCCACTCGCATGAGCCTCGACTGACCGCCACATTCTCCTAACCTAAACCTTTTTATGGGGCCATATTAAAGACAAGGTATACAGTAATAACGCCAGAACAACTGCTGAGTTGAAAACAGCCATTCAGAAGGGCATCGACAGCATCGATGTCCCGACACTTTAGCGGGTCATGCAGAATTTCGCTATGCCAATGATGGCAGGAATATCGAACATGTCATAATCTAAATCGGAATATCTGTAGTGCCGTTTATATGTTGAATAAAGTGTGAGCACGCCGTAGTTCGTAACTAATTTAGTTTTTTTTTCATATAATCAATAATACTCACCCCGTATCTAGCACATAAGCAAGTCAGCGACTTTGCCGCTTATACTCTCACAGAAATATATACGAAGACACTACACTTTCATATTTTTTATCTGCGACGGATTGTCGTAGAATTTAATTAAAAACGGTTCCCATCCACCTACTCTGTCTAAGATTTGCAGGAGGTTTCCCTCGGTTGTAAGGCAAATTCTGGAAGTGGAAATCCCATCACAAATTTTCACAAATGGAACTTCATATGCGCCACTATCCGTTGCCTAGTACTTATCTGAAAAGTCCCTCACTCTTTAGTGGGTCATCACTTGAACGGCCCGTTGTAGCTTTGGAGGTATCAAATGGAAAAGAAAGTGTCATTGTCAGTCTTACGACTCGGAAGATGACGACGATTTTGAGTCAAAGTATTAGCAGAGGAAACTTGCTGGATGCGGCTGTATTCCCATAATGTTACAGAACACTCGTCAGATTCGAAGTAGCAAGCGTTAACTTTTTCTGACAGAATTATTTATTTACTGTTACAGCTGTAGGTACGAATTCGCTATGCAAAGCCACTACCAACGAAAAAAAAAATTGTCAACTCCGTTCCCAAGCGTAACTTCAAAAAACCATTTTTAATTGGTCTTGGGAATGTTTCGCTGACGCAATTGGGAAATCATCGGAGACTGCAGAAATGTTCAATCGACAAACTTAATCAATAGCGTATACAGAAATGTTGCCCTCTGACGAAGATTCTGTGAAGCCCAAAAAGCGGGTCACAGGTCACGGCAGACAAGAATCGCTTCCGTAAATCAGATGATATGAAGTGAAGGGTATGGGCCATCGTCCTACCTACAAGTAATCTTGCATACTGCAACAGAATATGCTTCACGAGTGTTGAGTCGCACTCTCGTGCAAATCAGGTGGATATCGCAATAAGTGAAACCTGCCGGATCCAAACCTGTCGAATCTCGTTGTCCAACAAACGAGATAGTACCACCTCGGAAAACACCAGAAGAAACTTCAATAAGGTAGCTTTCGGCTCATGACAAGAAATGACAACTTACAAATGGCTGAACTGCATCTTCAATGGGCTGCTGAGTCTTCAGAACGGCTCTCGAAGCACGTCCCCTTCCTGGATGTATTATGGTTGCATGATAAAGTACAAATTTTGTCACATGCAATTAATTGCATGGAGAGTTCACATGAAAAAGTTCGGAGGCATTAATTCTCAGCTCGCCCTAGTATTAGACAAACGGGCTAAGAGAATGTAGATTAGCAGCACATATGGATGGCAAGTGGAGCAGAAAACGTGTATTAATAAAGGTTCTACCCCAGGAAGCAGTATTGTCGCCTGTGCCGCTTAACCCATACATAACTTAAAGTTCAAGCATTGATGTATGGTGACTACCTGCTCACAACGGGAAAGGTAGCAACATTTTATGAACTCGAAAAGATACTACCGAGGTACTTGAGAACCTTTCCACGATATAAAGAACGACGTCTAACACCAATTTTGATTGAGGCAGTGTGTGCAGTGATACATCGGAGCAGCAATGCGTTGAAGATTAAACTACATCGCACCCTCACGCACAGGCACCACTTCAATGACACTTACCGTAAATATTGCTCAACTGCCTGGATGCGTGCCACATAAGATAGGAAGATCGACTTACAACTCAACAAAGGGATGTGAACAGAGCTACACCTACATTCTGAGTAAATTCTTGATCTATCACTACATCATCTCCTATAGGAAGGTAGCTGTTTCAAACACTGAAAGTAGTTTTTATAGATCGAAACCCATTAATCAAGTCGACTAGAATAGAGGTTGGCAGGCAAAGAAGTTTTCTGGCTGTATGATGATTCATGACACATTTCAGCGAATGACTGGTTTTCAGTCACCTCTAAAACTGTGAACGACATTAAAAAGGATTCGTGTAGGCGTGGAAAGATGCAGACTGTGAAGTGGGCCTACAAAAATTGGTGCCTCTTTGATCGCTAAACACCATTATTCCCACCCCTATAAACTGGGAAATTGCCTGATAGTTTTCCCGTCTTGCTCGTGACCTCGGTATTAGCTTCCATTTCCTGGGAAGCGCATCACATTACTCAAATAAGAGTCGTATTCCGACTAACATAAACAATATGTTAAGTCTTCAATTACAAACACAAAGAAGCCAACTGTCTGACGAGGTGTACTTGAGGTGTTTAAGACACATGCATGGTAGATCCAGCAGTCATTGCTTCATTACCTGAAGGAAAAAAAATCACAAGAACTAATTAAAGTCTAAATTAGTAAATCTAATTCGTGAAATGCTTACAGGCACTGTATCAAAAGTGAAATTTATTGCTGAAATATATCAGCCCTTCGAAATAAACACAGGTGATTACCCATCTTCAATTCTTTTTGACTGTGTTCTAGAACAAACAGTGGAGTTTGGAATGAAAAACTGAATGAATATAAGGTCTCACCAGTAAGGTTGGGAAGTGGAAACAAAATATTGGAATAAAGTGTGTCGCATCTGCAGATGAGTTTGCTATACTTTCAGAAAATGTGACATCTGCCGTAACACAAATTAGTCTTTTAGAAGAAACAGCCAGCAGGACAGATTTAACAAACATGGCAAAAATAAGGCATTACATTATTGTAGTGAAGCCAGAATGTCTATAAGCAAGCGAATGTCTTGCATTGAACTATAATCGAGTTAAATTAGAAATACTAAAAGGGTGAATCATTAGGAAAATATTAGGCCCAAGCACTCAAAAACTATCAAAGACTGGAAATTACGAAGTCACGGTGAAATTTATCAAAAATGGTTCAAATGGTCAACTGTCTCCTAGACTTAGAATTACTTGAACCTAACTAACCTAAGGACATCACACACATCCATGCCCGAGGCAGGATTCGAACCTGCGACCGTAGCAGTAGCGTGGTTCTGGGCTGAAGCGCCCAGAACCGCTCGGCCACCACGGCCGGCTGAAATTTATCGAAACTTAAAAAACTTATCAGAAGAAATGAGAAAAAGAAGACCGATATGTTTTGAACATTTATATCGAAAACAAGACAGTAGATTAACCAAAAAGATCTTCAAATATTTGTGGGATAAAAATTCAACAAACTGGATCCACAAAATAAAAACGAGTAAAGAAAAAAATAGCATAAAAGCTGAAGAAACAACTGACAGAGAAATGTTTCGAGAAAAAGTATTCAACGTGGAAGGATTCCAAGGTAAGACCGTGAAAATCTTGACCTTAAATGGTTAGAGAACAGGATAAGAAAACGCAGTGAAATGATGAAAGAATACTGTAAGTAAAGAAAATAACAAGAAATAAGGCACTAAACTGGCTCGTGGTCCTTAGTTTGCAGATCTATGAATAAAAACAGAGACACTATTTTTAATGAGGCAAAGAGAGAGACAGAGGGAGGGAGGTATCATGAAATAATTCGGTGGAACTTTCGGTTTTACCTGAATGGTGACATGGATGACCTCGTGGGCTGGTGAATATTGCACTTTGTATGACCTCATGGATTGGTGACTATTGCACTTTCGGGCTGTCGTCGTTATTTTCGCTAAACGAATTATTACGACCAGCGAAAAATAAGATAATTAACATTGTTGCTCTTTGAAAACTGGTAGCCTCCCTCAAGAATCTGAAACTTCAGCTCTCCGATAAATTTCTACAGACATTTCACTGAAACTGGAGATGCCGCCGGCCGCTGTGGCCGAACAGTTCTAGGCGCTTCAGTCCGAAACCGCGCTGCTGCTACTATCGCAGGTTCGAATCCTGCCTCGGCCATGAATGTGTGTGATGTCTTTAGGTTAGTTAGGTTTAAGTAGTTCTAGGTCTATGGGACTGATGACCTCAGGTGATAAGTCCCATATTGCTTAGAGCCATTTGAAGCATTTTTGAACTGCAGATGCCTGAGTTGTTCCCTCGAAGTCTATCTAAACAGTGAGAGGAAATATTCTTCTTCGGTCCTGCTTAAATATTCTCACCTCAAGGAAAACGGTCTCAGTCACATTAACGTGACCACCGCTTACGTTCGACGTCAACCTGCAATAACCTCAGACAGAACGTGACAGCAGTAGATGTGGAAGGTCTACGTAGCGTGTCGGGACAACGGTTAAACAGTGCAGTCGTTGTCGTAAGGCGGAAACGGAGCGATGTGTCTGACTTCCAAAAGGGCCAAGGTCAATGGCTTTCAGGCCACATTTGTAAACTGTTCGCGTTCCGTCGTGGTTAAAGTATATCCGAAACCGGCACCGTGGCCGTTGTGTTGCGTCACGGACAACAGACGAAAAGAGCGAATGCGGAGATGTCTACGGGCTAACAGGCGTGTAACAGTTGAGCAACTGACCGCCCAGATGAACCAAGGGTCTACCAACCGTGTAGCCTCAAAGGTCGTTCAGTGAAATTCGCTGCGGATGGTCTTCCGCAGCAGGCGCCTGTTTCATGCGCCCATACTGACTGTTGTTCATCGGCGAGTTGGTGTGTACGGCGTGAAACATCTGAAACCAAACACTTTGCAACGAGGAGGTACTGTAGCGTTTTGGTCTAGGAAATATTTTCGTGATATTGCCAAGGTGATGTCATTATGGAAGGCACAATGGATCAACACAGGTACGTATCTATCCTTGGGGACCATATCCACCCGTACATCCACTTTCTTTTTCCTCGGGACTGCGGCATTTATCAGCAGCACAGGGCAACGCGTCACACAACTCGCAGTGTGCGTGCTCATTTCGAAGAACACCAGGATGGGTTTAGCACACTCGCCTGGCCACCAAGTTAGCCGGATTTAAACTCAACACAAAATCTATGGGACCACCACACTTGCTACTTTCCAGAAACTCTTTGACTCTTTTCCTGTACATCTTACAGCGTACACGATGCGAAAGGGGGTTATTCAGGCTTTTGACAGGGGGTCACATTAATGTGACTGGACCGTGTAATTCTACGTGACTGTCGCCACTATTTGAGAGTGTGGTATTGCAGAAAATGAACTATATTCTGAGGTGCGTGAAAATTGTTTTCAAGAAAGGAGGAGTTGCGCAAGATACAAGTACTGCCAAAGAATGGGTGAGAAACTAGTAAGTTTGTTTGTAGTAGCTTAAAATGGAAATTTTGTACTGTAAGTTTTACCCACCATATACACTGAAGAGCCAAACCAACCGGTACACCTGCCTAATATCGAGTAGGGCCTCCGCGAGCACACAGAAGTGCCGCAACACGACGTGGCATGGTCTCGAATAATGTCTGAAATAGTGCTGGAGGGAACTGACACCATGAAGCCTGCAGGGCTGTCCATAAATCCGTAAAAGTACGGGGGGGGGGGGGGGGGGGGTGGAGATCTCTTCTGAATAGCAGGTTACAAGGCATCCCATATATTCTCAATAATGTTCATGTCTGGCGACTCTGGTGACCAACGGAAGAGTTTAAGCTCAGAAGAGTGTTCCTGGAGCCACTCTGTAGCAATTCTGGACGCATTGTCCTGCTGGAATTGCTCAAGTTCCTCTGAATGCAGAATGGACATGAATGGATGCAGGTGATCAGACAGGATTCTGACGTGCGTGTCACCTGTCAGAATCGTATCTAGACGTATCAGGGGTCCCATATCACTCCAACTGCACACTCCACACAGTATTACAGAGCCTCCATGAGCTTGAACAGTCTCTTGCTGACATGCAGGGTCCATGGATTCGTGATGTCTCCATACCCGTACACGTCCATCCGCTCGATACAATCTGAAACGAGACTCGTCCGACCAGGCAACATGTTTCCAGTCATCAACAGTCCAATGTCGGTGTTGAGGGGCCTAGGCGAGGCGTAAGGCTTTGTGTCGTGCAGTCATCATGAGTACACGAGTGGGCCTTCAGCTCCGAAACACCATATCGATGATGTTTCGTTGAATGGTTCGCACGCTGACACTTGTTGATAGCACAGCGTTGAAATCTGCAGGAATAATCAGAAGGGTTGCACTTCTGTCACGTTGAACGATTCTGTTCAGTCGTAGTTGGTGCCATTCTTGCAGGATGTTTTTCCATCCGCAGCGATTTCGGAGATTTGATATTTTACCGAATTGCTGATATTCACGGTACACTCGTGAAATGGTCGTACGGGGAAATCCCCACTTTATCGTTACCTCGGAGAAGCTGTGTCCCGTCGCTCGTGCGCCGACTATAACACCACGTTCAAACTCACTTAAATCTTGACAACCTGCTATTGTAGCAGCGGTAACCGATTTAATAACTGCACCAGAGACTTGTTGTCTTATATAGACAGTGCCATCTTCTGCCTGTTTTACATCTCTCTGTATTTGAATATGCGTGCCTATACCAGTTCCTTTGGCGTTTCAGTGTATATGTTTCAGGTGTGTCTTAAGTGAAAGTACTGTCAGGATATCTCTCTTCCGAGCAAACAAATAAAATTAATACGGAGGAAAGGAAGAATTACAGAGTGGAATGGCGGAGATTATCTCGAACAGTGCCGTGGACTCAGCAACAGGGAGAGCACTATCGAGTGAGTGTTTAGTAAGGAGAAAGTATGATGCACGCTGTGAGTTGGCGGTCCCAGGAGTCTTAAGCACTGATCTGCGTGGGAAGGAACTGCTGCAGCAAAGCGTCTGGCCAGAAGCGGCGCCCTGTTCCTATCCGGCAGGCAGCCACTCGACAGCGCTATCTGCGACGTTCGTCTGGCTTCGCTTGAGATGCTACTGTCGCTGGTTGCACGACTGCCTCGCAGTATTACGCCGTCATCTCGACTGCTGTCTGTACACAGCCTTACCGGAAGTGTTTCCCTGTCCCTGTCACCATAGGAACCCTCACAGTTGTCCAGCGAATGTGCAGTGACTATGCCGTTAACCAGGTTACTGAAATTATTCAATCTTCACTGCACTCATTTGTTATCGGTATCTTTACCTGTGTAGAAGATGACAGTGGCCACGAAACCCTGTACTCACACAATCATTACTTTAGTACTAAAAGGCTCCCAGCTTCATTGATATGCAATCTCAAATTTTCACTGTGTATTGAACACCATATTTGAGTATATCCCATATCCACTGAGAAGACAAAAGTCATGGGATACCTCATAATATCGTGTCGTTCCTCATTTTTCCCGCTGTAGTGTTGCAACTCTACGTGGCATGGACTTAACAAGTCGTTCGAAGTCACCTGCAGAAATATTCAGCCATGCTGCCTCAATAGCCATCAATAATTGCGAAAGTATTGCCAGCGCAGGATTTAGTGCGTGAACTGACCTATAAGTGTTCGATGGTTGCCCAAATCATTCGCTCGGACTGTCCAGAATGTTCTTCAAACCAGTCGCGAACAATTGAGGCCCAGCGATATGGCGCACTGTCAACCACAAAAATTCCATTGTTGCTTGGGAACATGAAGTCCATGAATGGCTGGAAAATAGTCTCCAAAAGCTGAACGTAACCATTACCGGTCAATGATCGATTCTGTTGTACCAGAGAGCCCAGTCCATTCTATTACGCCCATACTATTACATCTACATCTACATCTACATGATTACTCTGCAATTCACATTTAAGTGCTTGACAGAGGGTTCATCGAACCACAATAATACTATCTCCCTACCATTCCACTCCCGAACAGCGCGCGGGAAAAACGAACACCTACACCTTTCTGTTCGAGCTCTGATTTCTCTTATTTTATTTTGATGATCATTCCTACCTATGTAGGCTGGGCTCAACAAAATATTTTCGCATTCGGAAGAGAAAGTTGGTGACTGAAATTTCGTAAATAGATCTCGCTTTAATGACTTCCATCCCAACTCGCGTATCATATCTGCCACACTCTCTCCCCTATTACGCGATAATACAAAACGAGCTGCCCTTTTTTGCACCCTTTCGATGTCCTCGATCAATCCCACCTGGTAAGGATCCCACACCGCGCAGCAATATTCTAACAGAGGACGAACGAGTGTAGCCGTCTCTTTAGTGGACTTGTTGCATCTTCTAAGTGTTCTGCCAATGAAACGCAACCTTTGGCTCGCCTTCCCCACAATATTATCTATGTGGTCTTTCCAACTGAAGTTGTTCGTAATTTTTACACCCAGGTACTTAGTTGAATTGACAGCCTTGAGAATTGTACTATTTATCGAGTAATCGAATTCCAACGAATTTCTTTTGGAACTCATGTGGATCACCTCACACTTTTCGTTATTTAGCGTCAACTGCCACCTGCCACACCATACAGCAATCTTTTCTAAATCGCTTGGCAACTGATACTGGTCTTCGGATGACCTTACTAGACGGTAAATTACAGCATCATCTGCGAACAACCTAAGAGAACTGCTCAGATTGTCACCCAGGTCATTTATATAGATCAGGAACAGCAGAGGTCCCAGGACGCTTCCCTGGGGAACACCTGATATCACTTCAGTTCTACTCGATGATTTGCCGTCTATTACGGAGCCACTACCACCAGCTTGCGCAACGCCTTGTTGGCAACTTGGGCCCGTGGCTTCGTGTGGTCTGCGCCACACCCGAACCCTACCATCAGCTCTTACCAACTGAAATCGGGACTCATCTAAACCAGGCCACGATTTTCGAGTCGTCTAGGGTCCAACCGATATGAGCACGAGCCCAGGAGAGGTGCTGAGGGCAACGTCATGCTGTTACCAAAGACACCCGCGTCGGTCGTCTGCTGCCATAGCCCATTAACGCCAAATTTCGCCGCATTGTCCTAACGGATACGTTCGTTGTACGTTCCACATCGATTTCTGCGATTATTTCATGCAGTGTTGGTTGGGTGTTGATCACTAAGAACTGTACACAGAAGCCACTGCTCTCGGTCATTAAGTGAAGGGCGTCGGTCACAATATTCTTCGTGGTTGAGAGTTCTTGACGCTGTGGATCTCGTAGCACTGAAGTCCCTAAAGATTTGCGAAATGGAAAGTCCCTAGTGTCTAGCTCCTACTACAATTCCGCAGTCCAAGACTGTTAGTTCATACCGTGCTGCCATAATGGCGTCGGAAACCACCTAACATGAATCACCTGAATACAAATGAGAGCTCCGCCAATATAGTGCCCTCCTATAGCTTGTGTACGTGATACTACTGCCATCTGTATATGTGCATATCACTATCCCATGACTTTTGTCGCCTAAATATGTACTGTTGCGAAAGTTTGTATGTATGTTTGTTACTCCTTCAGGCTGAAACTGCTGCACGGCTTTGCAAAAAAAACTTGTACTGGAATTAGCTTATACTTTGAATTAACACATAGCGTGTAGTACAAAATATTTATTGATTTGAAGAATATAACGCGAATTGTGTAACAATAATTACTTTTAAAGAAAGCTACATATTTACTCTTTGAGTTTTGAAAAATGTTCAAATGTATGTGAATTCCTAATGGACCAAACTGCTGAGGTCATCGGTCTCCAGACTTACACACTACTTAAACTAACTTATGCTATGAAGAACACACACACTCGTGCCCGAGGGAGGACTCGAACCTCCGGTGGGAGGGGCCGCGCAATCCGTGACATAACGCCTCAAACCGCGCGGCCACTCCACGCGGCAGTTTTGAACTATATCGTATTTGTGAAAATGCTTTCATTAATTAATATGTCCTAGATAATAGATTCAATGAAACGAATACAATGCTTACACAATCCTCAAAAGTGGAAGAGGACAAGTCACTCTCCCACTTATGTTCTTATTCAAGGCTCTTTTTTAGCGTTGTTGTTACACCCAGACCTCATTTTTTGTGAGACGGCAGGAGATTATCAACATGAGCAGGCATTGATCGGAGCATGTACATTGTTAATGTATGAGGGATCTTTATGGTAGCTCTCCATCAAATAGTATTTTCTGGAGTTCAGAACAAGCAGGCGGCTTGGAAGCCATGTGCAGCTGTTAGGGAGAGGGACATCTCAAAGCACTTACCGGGGGCAGAATGTTGGTGACAACCTCCAATGCAGGCAAGCAACAACAATCACTGTCAGAGAGCACAATCAATCCAGGAGACGCATGGCGAGGTCGACAAGTGGAAGGTTTACAGGGTAAAGTGATTGCTGTCAGGGTGTAAACGTACAGACGCCTGTGTTCGTCATATCAAACCACAAGAGCAGGATAGTCTTGCAGGTATTTAATCTACACTTCTTTACAGGCCCGCTACGTCTTAGCCACTGAGCGTCAGCCGTATCATATAGCTTCTAAGATGCTTACAGACCCACAATGACGGTGTCATTTAAATGCTGTACGACAGAGACACTCTGTGGTTTTACATGTTGAACGTGGTTGGCTTTTAGTGAGGCGGGATTTGATCATGATATGCAAGCGTATCCGTTGGTAACAGGCACCCTCGTAAGATCGGACGACGTTGCTGCTAGTACAAATTTTATATTTGCGAGAAATTGTTTATTTTCTATCTTCGTCAAGTTGTATGTTTGTTATTCTATGATGAAGCGGCTGGACAGATTTGGATGAACTTTGGAATGGAAATAGTCTATACCCTGAATTAACACATAGGCTACCTTTTATCCCGAAAAAAAATCAGTATTCCCTTGGAATGGTCAACGTGACTACTGTTCCAGCGGGATGGTTAACGTGACTAAAAGGTCATACTTAAAAGCTAATTAACAAATGAATGCATTAAGTTTAGCGTAGAGATTAGTTTTTAACTGTTTTGACAAATGAAATAAGTTCGTACATAAATCTAGGATAGTAGAAATATTCTTGTAGGATAAAATCATTACTAAACTCCATAACAATGTAACAGGCGTGCGTGGAAATATTTCGCAATATGTAGAATGTTTTGGAAGTGTAATGGATTGTGATATTATTAGGATCACTATAAATAAGAGTCAAGGACAAATGATAAAGTGGCAGTTATTCATCTGGGCACACCATGTTTTCCGCAACGACAGCTCTACATCGGCTCCTCACGTGTGCTGAGAACTCGAAATACCTGTATATACGAGGGTTGTCCAGACAGTAAGTTCCGATCGGTCGCGAAATGGACACCACATTGAAAACCCAATGAGGCTTTGCACAGACGTTTTGGGCAGTGTCTCTAGTATGACCGTCGGTCGCATCGAGACGCTCTTTTCAGTTGAGAGCGCACTGTGAGCGAGTAAAGGTGCCTAGAACAACGATGTCTGCCGCCAAGTAGGAGAGCCCACTGAGAGGCTTCGCCTTAATGAATGCAGCCCACCTGACACAACTGACACGCACTTCCTTCTTCATGGCAATTCTCAGCCGCACTCTGCAGGGGCAGTGAAGAAGCTCCTGCAGCCTTTTCGATGAGAAGTGTTCGATCACCGAAAACACACCCCTAATTGGCTCGTCCTATCATTTCTGTTCACATGAAACGCTGGATACGAAAACAACACTTGGGCGCAGGCCACACGCTACAGACCAGCGTAGAGAATTATCGGAAAGCACAGGCGGCTGCCTTCTATGACGACGGTGTTGGAAATTTGGTGTAACGCTCCGACAAATGTCTAAGTCGTAGCGGCGACTATGTAGAGAAGTATCTGGAAAGTGTAGCTAACTCTTGCAAATAAAATGTTTCTGATTTTCACTGTGGTTTCCATTTAGCGACCGATCGGAACTTACTTTCTGGGCAACCCTCGTACAGAGACAAGGAAAATTCCCGGAACGTTGTTTATAGAGATGCATAACAGTAGATTTCTGTCTCTCCGTACACACCAAGACAATTATGATCTTTTTCGTGCTAGGCATGCAGCAAACAGTGGCGATATTATTACTCCGTTTCATAGCATATTTTGTAATCCAATACTCCGTCGCGTAAATTTTATTTTCGTACGTAAACGCCGAGTTGGGAGTGACATGTATTTTTTCAGCTTCTCCCATCGTCTCAAAATGTTGAGGTTTTTCCCGATGTCGCGTGGTGTGCTGGGTCACAAGCGGTTCGCATCTCAATACCTCTAAGAGATAACTTTTGTGATGGCGCATACACCTGGACAGTGAGTTTCGGCGTTAATATTTCTGCATAAACGACTGATTAACCGCGCTAAGTTAGTAAATTGCTAATTTTCAGGCATGCAGTCGTTCAAATTCTCTCCTTTCTACTGATATTTGTGCCAGATATCTTCGAAACCATTCTTGACATGAGCTAATAAACTGACGACATGATTCCTAATGCGCGTCATGCGGTCCACCGCGGCGGCAGTGTGTTTGCTAGTCGGGACCATAGATGGTATTCGTCGACGAAGAGGTATACCATGCGGATGTGTGCCCCATGTATCAGGATGCGAGATATACGTGTATCTCAGGTGTCCCAGTTTTTTGTCAATTTTCTGAATGATGTACCTTTATGAATGGCTGGGTTGGTAGAGGTGGATGGGTGGGTTTCCGATCAGTTTCCTGAATTATACACTGATGATCTAGCACATTATGAGCATTTACCTAACAGCCGGTACGTCCACTTTTGGCACGGATGACAGTGGCGAGGCGTCGTAGCAAGGAAGAAATGAGGTCTTGGTAGGTTGCTGGATGGAGCTGGCACCACATCTTGCACATTCAAGTCACCTAAGTCCCTTAAACTCCGGAGAGGGTTCGATGAGCTCTGACGCCACGTTCAATCACATGCCAGCTGCGTTCGATCGGGTTCAGATCTGGAAAGTTGAGGGGGCAGGACATCAACTGCAACCCATGACTGTATTCCTCGAACCACTCCATCACACTCCTGGCTTGTGACATGGCGCAGTATCTTGTTGAAAAATGCCACTGCCGTCGCGAAACGTGATCGTCATGAAGCGGTGAACGAGGTGCGACAATAAAGTAATGAGACTGATGTGAAAATAAATGTTGCTTACCGTTTTAGTCAAGTTTAGTGTTGTCTCCTTCAAAGTAGTTCCCTTCTGATTGCACACACTTTTTCCAGCGCTTCTGCCATTGATGGTAACATTTCTGGAACTCATCTTCTGTAATACCTCCAAGACCCTCGTCACAGCTTTTTGGACATCTTGTGTCGTTTGAAAATCGTGTCCCTTGACCGCCGTTTTGACTCTTGGAAATAGAAAAATGTCGCACGGAGCGATATCTGGTGAATAAGGTGGCTGTGGTAGTACTGAAAATTGTTTTGAGGTTAAAAATTGCTGTACTGACAAAGCAGTATGGGATGGTGCATTATCGTGATGCAGAATCCAACTATCAGCAATGTTGGCGCGGATACGAAGACTCCTTTACGAAGCCTTTCTAAAATTTCTTTGCATTAATATTGGTTAATTGTTTGTCCAGGAGGCACTCACTCTTTACGAACAATTCCCTAGGAATCAAAGAAGCACACAAACACACTTTTCACTTTTGACTTTGACGTGCGTGCTTTTTTTGGTCTGGGTGATCCCTTTGAGCACTACTGCGAACTTTGGCGTTTTGTCTCTGCATCATACTGAAAAAAACAACTTTCATCACCAGTGATAATACGGCTCGACAATTCTGGATTGATTTCCGTTTGCTCTAACAGATCGGCTGCCACATTTTTCCGTGTTTCTCGCTGTTGTGGTGTGAGATTTTTGGGGACCATTTTTGCACAAATTTTTCTCATGCCAATATCTTCAGTTGTTATTAGACGAACCGTTTCTCGATTGATATTCAGTTCTGCAATCATTGTCACGGATAATCTTCGATCAGATCATAAGAGTTCATGCACCCTGGCCAAGTTGACATGCATCCGTGAGGCTGATGGTCGTCCACTGCGGTCTTCATCTTCAACATTTGTTCTGCCTTCACTAAACATTTTATGCCAAAGAAAACCTTGAGCTCTTGACATAACCTCCTCTCCAAAAGCCTTCTGAAGCTTACCGTAAGTTGTCGTCGCGTTTGCACCCAATTTAAAGCAAAAAGAAATGGCATACCGTTGCGCAATATTATGCCGTTCCATTTCCGTGACGAGAGATACAAACACGTGTTAACTTATTACAGCACAACTAACGACTGAGCAGTTACATCGATGTGCTGCTTGGACTAGAAGCAGCTTATAGACCAAGGTCAAAGATATTGTGCCTACGCAAGCCTGCAGTGTTGCCACATCTTGCAAAGAAAATCAGTCTCATTACTTTATTGTCGCACCTCGTACGTGGTCTGCAACCAGTGTACGATACACCTTGGCCCTAATGGTGTCTTGCACGACCTCCACTAGACCCATGGACGCCCATGTGAATATTTCCCAGATCATAAAGGAGCTGTCGCTACCTTGTCTCCGTCCTGCAGCACAGTTGTCAAGGAGCTATCCCCTGCAGGACGCCCTCCCGTCGGTGCGGTTAAGAAAGTATCAGGATTCATCAGACCATGCAACGCTCTGCCACGACTCCAACGTCCAGTTCCGAAGGTCACTTGACCATTACAGTCGTAGTTGTCGATGTCGTGGTGTTAACATTGGCACATGCATGGCTCACTGGCTGCGGAGGTCCACCGTTGGTAGTGTTCGGTGCACTAAGTGTTCAGGCATACTTGCACTCTTGT
This sequence comes from Schistocerca cancellata, assembly GCF_023864275.1. Classification (NCBI taxonomy): domain Eukaryota; kingdom Metazoa; phylum Arthropoda; class Insecta; order Orthoptera; family Acrididae; genus Schistocerca; species Schistocerca cancellata. Next base: position 922,064,273 of record NC_064627.1, on the reverse strand, counting down.
CCAGCATTAAAATCTGATAGTTCCGCTACAGTTCGCCGCCTGTCTTGTTTTACCAGTTGGCCCAGCCTTCGACGACCGACATCTGTAATGAGGGGTGGCCGCCCAGCCCAGCGATGCATGGAGATGGCTTCACCTTGGTTTCGCCACGTGTTGAAGGCACTCACCACAGCTCTCCTCGAGCACCCAACAAGCCGTGCTATTTCTGAAATGCTCGTGCCGAACCTCCGGACCATATAATCTGCCCTCGGTCAAACTCAGACAGATCGCACGCCTTCCCCATTCTATACACGGACAGCACGCTCGCTGATACTAGCTACAAAATAGCAGGTCAGCAACTGGAAGCAGTTAGTACCATAAATTATCTGGGAGTACGCATTAGGAGTGATTTAAAATGGAATGATCATATAATGTTGATCGTCGGTAAAGCAGATGCCAGACTGAGATTCATTGGAAGAATCCTAAGGAAATGCAATCCGAAAACAAAGGAAGTAGGGTACAGTACGCTTGTTCGCCCACTGCTTGAATACTGCTCAGCAGTGTGGGATCCGTACCAGATAGGGTTGATACAAGACATAGAGAAGATCCAACGGAGAGCAGCGCGCTTCGTTACAGGATCATTTAGTAATCGCGAAAGCGTTACGGAGATGATAGATAATCTCCAGTGGAAGACCCTGCAGGAGAGACGCTCAGTAGCTCGGTACGGGCTTTTGTGAAAGTTTCGAGAACATACCTTCACCGAAGAGTCAAGCAGTATATTGCTCCCTCCTACGTATATCTCGCGAAGAGACCATGAGGATAAAATCAGAGAGATTAGAGCCCACACAGAGGCATACCGACAATCCTTCTTTCCACGAACAATACGAGACTGGAATAGAAGGGAGAACCGATAGGGGTACTGAAGGTACCCTCCGCCACACACCGTCAGGTGGCTTGCGGAGTATGGATGTAGATGTAGATGTAGATGTAGATGCAGATGTATCGTGTGTGGGTCTGACTAGCAGTCATTCCGTACCAGGAGACGCTGCTATCGCGCGGACGGGTTTGTATCGACAGTAGGTCGGTTGTCATAATGTTCTGGCTGATAAGTGTATGCTGTTGTGCGAATGTGGGAGCGGATTTATCTTCGTTTCTGATATCAACTATTCGCTGCGGTTTGGCGTCGAACGAATGTTGCGCAGTAGTACGCATGAGGGAGAGTCACTGTGTGGATGCGTGCCTAATTTGCCACACCGGTCTCTCGCGTTTGATATGTAACATGACTTGTATTAACTATAAGGCTGTATGATCCTAGTGGCACATGGTCATTAAAGGAATTAATAACTGTTCTGATGGATGTTTTGTGGAACCGATAAAATAATAATGTTGTTGTTGTGGCCTTCAGTCCAGAGACTGGTTTGATGCAGCTCTCCATGCTAATCTATCCTGTGCAAGCTTCTTCATCTCCCAGTACCTACTGCTACCTACATCCTTCGTAATCCGTTCAGTGTATTCATCTCTTGGTCTCCCTCTACGATTTTTACCCTCCACGCTGCCCTCCAATACTAAATTGGTGATCCCTTGATGCCTCAGAACATGTCCTACCAACCGATCCCTTCTTCTAGTCAAGTTGTGACACAAACTCCACTTCTCCCCAATTCTATTTAATACCCCCTCATTAGTTATGTGATCTACCCATCTAATCTTCAGCATTCTTCTGTAGCACCACATTTCGAAAGCTTCTATTGTCTTCTTGTCCATACATGGCTACACTCCATACAAATACTTTCAGAAACGACTTCCTGATACTTTAATCTATACTCAATGTTAACAAATTTCTCTTCTTCAGAAACGCTTTCCTTGCCATTACCAGTCTATATTTTATATCCTCTCTACTTCAACCATCATCAGTTATTTTGCTCCCCAAATAGCAAAACTCATTTACTACTTCAAGTGTCTCATTTCCTAATCTAATTCCCTCAGCATCCATTCCATTATCCTCGTTTTGCTTTTGTTGATGTTCATCTTATATCCTCCTTTCAAGACACTGTCCATTCCGTTCATCTGCCATTCCAGGTCCTTTGCTGTCTCTGACAGAATTACAATGTCATCGGCGAACCTCAACGTTTTTATTTCTTCTCCACGGATTTTAATTCCTACTCTGAATTTTTCTTTCGTTTCCTTTACTGCTTGCTCATCAAATATGGAATCAAAGGATTCCATATTTGATGACATATGTTAACCTGCAACCGTGACAGGCCTTTGCTGATCCTGGCAGTACGGGAGCCTACCAGTAAAGTTTGTGAGCTCGCTCCCAATGCAGCCCACACGTTAGGACGAGGGTGAAAAAAATATCCAGCGAGAGGATGAGAGGGTAGAAGCTTACAACATGGCGACGATGGACAACGAGCAGATTACGGATGCGGACGATGCAGAGCACAGCAGCTCTACAGTGAGCCTGTTCATAAAATGGATATCAGTTCCTTGTCAGAAACTCTACTGCAACGCTGGATAGACGGTGAATTTTAAATTTCATTAAAGTCAGTTGTGAGCCGTTGTTAACCATGTTAATCGTGAATCGGACAAACAACGGCTAATGCTACACAGAATTAACTATTATGAGCTAGAAGAAATTGAGGAAATTTTTGAAAATATTCAAAGTAGAGTAAACTGTTTTGTGAATTGTCCGCATTAATGCCGGTTACACGACCTGAAACCGCGCCTGAAGATAAGTACGTGGTACAGCCACTTCAATGTTACTACTGCCTCTGTTCGACGTTAACGAGTAACAAGCAATCATAGATGGCAGGTGGCAGTACAAGGAGCGAAGGCGGATATACTGTATCAAGTGTGTCGGCGGACGGGGGGGAGGGGGGGGGGGATGGACTGAATCCGGGAAACAGTGCAGTCGTTGTCGTGGTATGGAAACTGAGAGATCTATCTCACGTCCAAAAGGGCATGTTCATTAGCTTTCTCCACTAAGTTGGAAGAATTTCCGAAACGGCTAAGTTTGTAAACTGTTCACTTGCCGCCGCCTTGGTAAAAGCATACTTTTCTTTATATTCAACGAGTAAAACGATTCTGCTACTCTCTTGTATCTAAAGATGTAAATTTTACGCCCTTTTCCCCGTATTCATGATTTACGTTTAAATACTATACAAAACATAATAACCAGTCTGTGATTCAATCTAATCCCCAAAAGGCTATGGTTACGTCGGCCAGAAGGTTAACGTGACAAAAATAGACCTACGTAGCACGCAAAGTACTTTAAAAAAACAAGCAGTGAAACATCGGAAAAAACAGCAGCCTTACAGGTCAGTAAGTGTGCGACACAGTTAGCCTTCTCGCGGTATCATTATAGAAAAGTGCACTTTTGAGCCGTTTCACCAATCCCCTGATAGCATCTAGTCATAATCATCGCATTAAATTCTACCTGTCTTTTTCCAGAAGCAACTTGTGACAGTACGTCACATAAATATTGACATTTTTAGCGGTTGTAAATCGTAGTTTACGTATTTCATGAATGTAATTAGTGTAAAAGATATAGTTAATGTTCTTAAAACAACTGATATGCAGCGATAGCATCTTTATTTAATGTCAATGAAAATAAAAAAGGATCGAGAGAGACGCGATTGTACGGCCGAGGAGAAAGGACGTATTTTGTGGTACACACACAGTTTTGTTTCGCTATACTGAATGCAGCCATTGAGCGGCTACACATATTTTATGTAAGTTATTCGTATTTATTGCGAAAATAAACTTGTTATTATTATTACAGAACGAATTTCTTTGTGATAGTTGTCACCTCAATTGTTCGCAGTGGCTAATTATTTTTAATAAGCATTTTGCAGTAATTTGCGCTGCGAGAAGCTCGTCTTCCGATGCACCATCTGGTCGGTCATTACGCGCCGAAGTATTAATTTATTTTTCAGTGTTAACAGTAACTGTAAATGCGAGAGATTTCGTTATAAGAACCTTTTTAAATTACAACAGATAATTAATTTACGTTAAGGTTCATGTTTTTAAACTATACAGATTCCATGAGTTCAGCAAGTTTTATCTTGGCCGCTCCACGGCAACAATCGAAATTCTCTCAAGCCTTGCTTTGCAATCAATAAATAGAAATTAACAAAATTACATTCAACTCAGTTAACGGCAACTATGTTTTAGTCACCACGTTCAAAATCTAAAGTTGGTACATGAATAACTGAGGCCCTTCAAGAACCCGTTTCATATTTACTTATGCACGTAAGTAAAAGTGATAAGACAATATCCCTGAGAGAAAGAAGCATGCTGATAAATTAAAAATAAAAATATATAAAATATATACAAAATAATTTTTTGTATACGACGTAACGAATCCCAACGGACGTCACAAACTGTAATCGAATTTTCATAACCACTTAGAGCGCATTATAATGTCAAATATCCTCTGCAGTCAGCAATAGCTATAAACGTTATTGGCGGTACTCTAAAGTCACACTGCTGCGCATTGAAATTGCTACTCTAGGATATTAAAATCGGTATAAGTGCGATTAGGACTCAGGCACCAAGGGATCCGTACAAACTTATTTATGCAAATAGATAGTTCATCCACCCTGGGAATCGAGGATCGATTATTTTAGTCTATTATAGAGATCGATATTTACAAGATATCAAAATATGTGACATAAACGGCAATATCTTTTGATTGTATTGACACAGAAACTTACAATTTTACAGCGCTAAAAGACCGTAGGATTAGTATGTGACATAAATTTTGAACTTATATCATTAAAAATATATATCTTGAGAGTAAATCTACAAATTAACAATTTTCTGATTAATTCCTTTACTTACACTGTAATACCTTACTTCTTGCAAAATTTCGTGATTCTTGTTCAACGAGAAGGACCTCAGAGCTTTTGGTGAATGAGTTAAAGAGTATCAAAATACACTACTGGCCATTAAAATTGCTACACCAAGAAAAAATGCAGATGATAAACAGGTATTCATTGGACAAATATATTATACTAGAACTGACATGTGATTTTTTCATGCAATTTTCACGCAATTTGGGTGCGTAGATCCTGAGAAATCAGTACCCAGAACAAACACTTCTGGCCTTAATAACGGCCTTGATACACCTGGACACTGAGTCAAACAGAGCTTGGATGGCGTGTACAGGTACAGCTGCCCATGCAGCTTCATACCACAGTTCATCAAGAGTAGTGACTGGCGCATTGTGACGAGCCAGTTGCTCGGCCACCATTGACCAGACGTTTTCAGTTGGTGAGAGATCTGGAGAATGTGCTGGCCAGGGCAGCAGTCGAACATTTTCTGTACCCAGAAAGGCTCGTACACGACCTGCAACATGCGGTCGTGCATTTTCCTCCTGAAACGTAGGGTTTCGCAGTGATCGAATGGAGGATAGAGCCAAGGGTCGTAACACATCTTAAATGTAACGTCCACTGTTCAAAGTGCCGTCAATGCTAACAAGAGGTGACCGAGGCGTGTAACCAAAGGCACCCCATACCGTCACGCCGCGTGATACGCCAGTATGGCGATGACGAATACATGCTTCCAATGTGCGTTCACCGCGATGTCGCCAAACACGGATGCGACCATCATGATGCTGTAAACTGGACCTGGATTCATCCGAAAAAATGAGGCTTTGCCATTCGTGCACTCAGGTTCGTCGTTGAGTACACCATCGCAGGCGCTCCTGTCTGTGATGCAGCGTCAAGGGTAACCGCAGCCATGGTCTCCGAGCTGATAGTCCATGCTGCTGCAAACGTCGTCGAATCAAACTCTTCGTACAGATGGTTGTTGTCTTGCATACGTCCCCATCTGTTGACTCAGGGATCGAGACGTGGCTGCACGATCCGTTACAGTCATGCGGATAAGATGCCTGTCGTCTCGACTGCTAGTGATACGAGGCCGTTGAGATCCATCATGGCGTTCCGTATTACCCTCCTGAACCCACCGATTTCATATTCTGCTAACAGTCATTGGATCTCGACCAACGCGAGCAGCAATGTCGCGATACAATAAACCGCAATCGCGATCGACTACAATCCGACCTTTATCAAAGTCGGATACGTTATGGTACGCATTTCTCCTCCTTTCACGAGGCATCACAACAACGTTTCACCAGGCAACACCGGTCAACTGCTGTTTGTGTATGAGAAATCGGTTGGAAACTTAGCTCATGCCAGCACGTTGTAGGTGTCGCCACCGGCGCCAACCTTGTGTGAATGCTCTGAAAAGCTAATAATTTGCGTATCACAGCATCTTCTTCCTGTCGGTTAAATTTCGTGTCTGTAGCACGTCATCTTCATGGTGGAGCAGTTTCAATGGCCAGTAGTGTATATGGTAGAAATAGCCGTATCTTTTGAATCTACATCTACATTTATACTCCGCAACCCACCCAACCGTGTGTGGTGGAGGAAACTTTATGTGGCACTGTCATTACCTCCCATTCCTGTTCCAGTCGCGTTTGGGTCGCGGGAAGAACGACTGCCGGAAAGCTTCCGTGCGCGCTCGAATCTCTCTAATTTTACATTCGTGATCTCCTCGAGAGGTATAAGTAGGGGTAAGCAATATATTCGATACCTCATCCAGAAACACACCCTCTTGAAACCAGGACAGCCAGCTACTCCGCGACGCAGAGCGCCTCTCTTGCAGAGTCTGCCACTTGAGTTTGCTAAACATCTCCGTAACGCTATCACGCTTACCAAATAACCCAGTGACGAAACGCGCCGCTCTTCTTTGGGTCTTCTCTGGCTCCTCCGTCAACCCGACCTGGCTTCTAATTTTACAGATCTTACACCATCAAGGCACCACAGACCTTAGTAGTAGACGTAAATTTCAACATCATACGTCTACACGTTCCTGAGAAAAAGGGTTCTTCACAATCGAACGGGCAGACAGTCTGACAATAAATGACTAAAAGAATATTTTTTCGTGTGACATAAATAACAAATTAACAATTTTCGCATTTTCCTTGCTTGTACTGTGAAACTTTGCTTCTTGCTAAATTTTATCAATCTAGGTCAACCTGAAGTACTCCACAGATGTTCATGAGTGAGTTTGCGAGTATGAAAACATGTATTATAAGAGGCAACATCTTCTGACTGAGTTCACTTAGTAGCTTAAATTTTTTTACGATGCCAAGGAACCATAGACCTTATCATGTGACACAAATTTCATCTTGATATGATTTCTCGTTGCTGAGGAAGAGGGTTTTCAATAATCGGACAGACAGACAGACACATAGACGGACAACAATGTGATTTTACAGGGTGTTACAAAAAGGTACGGCCAAACTTTCAGGAAACATTCCTCACATTCAAATAAAGAAAAGATGTTATGTGGACATGTGTCCGGAAACGCTTAATTTCCTTGTTAGAGCTCATTTTAGTTTCGTCAGTATGTACTGTACTTCCTCATTCCAACGTGATCAAATTGTAAATTTTCACAATCAACATGTGTGGGCTGACGAGAATCCGCACGCAATTGTGCAATCACGTCATCAACACAGATTTTCTGTGAACGTTTGGGCAGACATTGTTGGTGATGTCTTGATTGGGCCCCATGTTCTTCCACCTACGCTCAATGGAGCACGTTATCATGATTTCATACGGGATACTCTACCTGTGCTGCTAGAACATGTGCCTTTACAAGTACGACAAAACATGTGGTTCATGAACGATGGAGCTCCTGCACATTTCAGTCGAAGTTTTCGTACGCTTCTCAACAACAGATTTGGTGACCGATGGATTGGTAGAAGCGGACCAATTCCATGGCCTCGCTCTCCTGACCTCAACCCTCTTGACTTTCATTTATGGGGGCATTTGAAAGCTCTTGTCTACACAACCCCGGTACCAAATGTAGAGACTCTTCGTGCTCGTATTGTGAACGGCTGTGATACAATACGCCATTCTCCAGGGCTGCATCAGCGCATTAGGGATTCCATGCGACGGAGGGTGGATGCATGTATCCTCGCTAACGGAGGACATTTTGAACATTTCCTGTAACAAAGTTTTTGAAATCACGCTGGTACGTTCTGTTGCTGTGTGTTTCCATTCCATGATTAATGTGATTTGAAGAGAAGTAATAAAATGAGCTCCAACATGGAAAGTAAGCGTTCCCGGACACATGTCCACATAACATATTTTCTTTATTTGTGTGTGAGGAATGTTTCCTGAAAGTTTGGCCGTACCCTTTTGTAACACCCTGTATAAAGTTTGTATTTTTACCGATTGAGGTTCGGGACCTTAAAACTCAGATTTTATTTACTGAGCGTGCATGGTCAAAATTGTAGGTTAGTTGGAGGCGTTGACAGTGCGGAATTTATTACGCAAAGCTGCCACATCCGGCAGAATCAGTGGCTGTAACCTGACTAAGCGTCGCGTAGAACTGCTCTTAGATGACAGACACACTCACGACATTCCATGCTGCATCAACTCTAGGCTGTCGTGGTAGCTGGCGAGTAGAGGTGGGTCAGTTTCTTGGCAATCTTTGACCATGTCTTTTGAACGTGTTACAGATCTGGAGATCTGGAGATCTTGGTGTCCTGCTGTATATGGGAGCACGCTCTGTATGGAGTTAGTTCACGACAGCACGGACAACAGGCGGTATTGCGTATAACCAGGGATCTCGTGAGTTTACCAATGTCGACGCATCTCTTTCTGTTCCCACGTCATGGGCAACCGCGCTGATTAAAAGGAACATTGATTCAGCTGCTTCAACAGTCACAATACAATGACCGAAAAGAAGCACAACACCAAGAAGGAGCTGTGCGACACAGACGAAAATTGGTGGGCGTGTTTCTACATCTGAAACATGATCTCTATTCAAATTTCGCTCCTGAAGCATAAGAGTGGTGCTTGTAGCACCACTACGAGGACGCAAATCAGGTTTACATTACATACACGCTGTAAAGGTCGTGTGTGTTAGCCACTTTTGTCATTAGATGTGGTTTGTTGATGTTAGTCAAGAATGCCTTTAAGGTGACAATGACGCCATTATCAACACCTCACTGAGTTTGATCGAGGTCGCGTAATACAGCTACGAGAAGCTGTGTGTTCCTTCTTCGATACTGCAGAAAGACGTGGCAGGAATGTAGCCACTGTAAGTTATTGCTAGCAGCAGTGGTCATGGGAATAACGGTCGCAAGAAGACCCGATCCCGGACGATCACGTGGCAATGGGGCTGTTGATAAAGTATCGATATATCGTTTTTTTTTCAAAAAACATAATGATATTTCTCTGTGATATCTTTTCCCCATATATCGATATCAAAATGGCAATATCGACTGCCGAGATTTTTATTTTATATTTTTCCACAATTTTCGGTATATATTTGAAGTTGTAGTAGAACACATTATTGCTTTCATTATATGAAGGAGTCTACTACTTTACGAGGTTTCGTCACATCCAATCGTTCTCTTTGAGTGTGTGAAGCAAGTACGTGTGACACAATTGAATTGCAATGGGAGGGGGGATGGTTGGGGGGGGGGGTGGCGATGTAAATGGAATAACAAGTTTTTAGACGCGGAGAAACAGCACCCAATGTGCGTTAAAAAATTAAATTTTAACGCAACTAGTGTGCTATTTCTTCACATCGGTGGTTTTCAAAAACACTTGCTGAAAGCCGGTCCATGTGGCCGAGCGGTTCTAGGCGCTAAAGTCCGGAACCGCGCTGCTGCTACGGTCGCAGGCTCTAATCCCGCCTCGGGCATGGATGTGTGTGATTTCCTTAGGCTAGTTAGGTTTAAGTAGTTCTAAGTCTAGCGGAATGATGACCTCAGATGTTAAGTCCCATAGTGCTTAGAGCTATTTGAACCATTTTTTTCCGACGTGGAGTAACAGCACTTCATCTGCGTTAAAAAATTAAATCTTAACCCAACTAGTGTGCTATTTCTTCATATCGGTGGTTTTCAAAAACAGTTGCTGAAAATGATGAACAAAAATCTAAATGACAAGACAGGTCTTTGCAGTGGGCGGAACCGTGTGAAGTGAAATGCTGATGTAATCGGCGCTTGGCGCTAGCAATAGAAACTGCAACGTTTAGCTTCACCACGCAGATTTAACACTACAGCTACTAGGTCACTGGCGTTGGCAGAAATAAAAAGCAGGGAAGCTGACATGAAGTATTCCGGACACATCCGATATGTTATGAAACCGAGGGAAGGACTCGTCGGACACTTTTCATTGTGCCGCTTACATGCAATTACCGTTGTTTGCAAAGTGGCTGTCGCCAAGCGCGAACGTGCATCGTTTTCCTTTCAATTTTTGTTCTAAGGGGGATAGGCAGGCCGCTAGTTTCTTGATGTACAGAACACCTAATAATAAGTCAGTACTTAAATATACAGCTCTAAAACCGGCAGTATATTTATTTACAATGTGTCACCGATAGTTTTACGGGCCAGTAGGTTGCGGCTGCACGGTTCCTTCCGTCCCTTTACCACGAACCCGCACCTACCTGTGAACATTGTCTCAGCAGATCATCAGTAGGGAAGCCGAGCGAAATCTAATGTACTTCGACGTGAACCAGGATGCAATTAAAGTCACTAATCTACGTTTCGGGAGTATGTTTTCACACGAAATGTAAGGTTGGAAATTTTGTCCTTAATTAATATATTCTGAAATTTAGGTGAACAAGTATCAATGCCAAGCCCGTGCTAGTCTTAACACATTCACTCACAATCCCTTTCACTCACGTTAGCACGTTTATGATGTTGCATTTCCCGAAAACGTAATAGCTACAAAAAAATACGGATTGTTTTTGATTGAGAATGCTCGCCAAATATTAAGTCTGTCGGTACCTAATACAGTCATAGTTTTTAGCCACCGACCTGCTCAATACTCCACGCGGAATTTATGTCTTTTCTCGTCACAAAATTGACTTAAAAATTCCGAAATTTCTACTCCCCCATCGGAATAATTATGCCGTCACTTTACAACACTTTTGATGTATGAAACACTGCTAGATCCGGCAACTTATCATTTCCATCGGAACTACTACTACACACGACCGAGCTGTTTCATGGCTAGGCTCCGACTCCTCTCTAGTATTGGTGGGCAGGAAATCGCGTATCTGTTAGAAATCACAGTGACTGAGAAGTCACAGATATCACAGTAGCAACTTTACAGATTCTAACTGCGATTTCACTCACAATTAGCAGTCGCAAGTAGTATTTCATATTCAAAGACGTGAGACATCTATTGGTCGAATTTAGCACTGCTTTCTGCGATTTCAGTGACAAGTCGCAACTAAGAGTCGCAAGTAGCAACTAAAAAGCGCGGTTAACAGTGGCATCTGTTGGCCAAAGTTCGTACTACGTCCATCTCTGCGGTACGCTATGGAGTCCAACTGCGATTTCCGTGACAAGTCGCAACTAAGAGTCGCAAGTAGCAACTAAAAAGCGCAGTTAACAGTGCCATCTGATGGCCAAAGTTTGTACTACGTCCATCTCTGCGATCGGTATCGAGTCTAACTGCGATTTCCGTGACAAGTCGCAACTAAGAGTCGCAAGTAGCAACTAGAAAGCGCGGTTAACAGTGCCATCTGTTGGCCAAAGTTCGTAATACGTCCATCTCTGCGATACGGTATCGAGTCTAACTGCGATTTCCGTGACAAATCGCAACTAAGAGTCGCAAGTAGCAACTAAAAAGCGCAGTTAGCACTGCCATCTGTTGAGCAAAGTTCATACTACGCTATTCGCTACCAGTCAAACTGCGATTTCTGTGACAAATCGCAACTAAGAGTCGCAAGTAGCAACTAAAAAGCGCAGTTAACATACTATTCCTAGTGTCATCTGTTGACCGACGTACGTACTTCGTTATGAGAGCCTTGTGCCTCACGAGAGCGATGTGCTGTGTGTGCATATGAAGGGCTTATTTCAATAGTGGTACAAGTCCATTTTTGTTCATTTTGAGATACAGAGTCGTAAAAATAAATGAGCGCTGACAAATCTGCATTTGAGATACCAGAAATATTCAAACATATGGCTTCTTGCTAGAGATGAACCTTTATTTATGTTTGTTTGGATCACTAATTTCAGAAGCATTATAAGACAGAAAAGTGGAGGTAATGGACTTGTACCACTATTGAAATAAGCCCTTCATATTATATGACGACATGCACATTCAGCATCAGTTATGGTTGGTCAAATACTGCTGTGACTCTGAATGTATTATATTAATAAGAAGCAACATTGCCTTTTTCTCCTGAAAATATCAAGTAACGTAACAAATGTGTTTGATTCTGCTTCCAATATGACAGTTTTGGTTAATACTCCACATGGCTACAGGACTTTGCAATGCTAACACAGCAGAACTCAGACATCTGTATAAGTGTAGAGAAATGAAAACAGTCATATCAATGCCTCACTTTGGTTCCGACACAGTTCAAGACTCTGGAGAAAAGTTTTACACCTGGTGTTCTACATGGCAACTTCACACACAAGAACTTTTTGCCGACACTACTACCACCTACATAAGTAAGCTTTTCCTGTGTTACTTTCAAGTAATGCACTTAAGCTATTCCTGATTTAACTGGAAGATCTGTACTTACCACTTTCATATCGACAGCCTCAAAATGCATATTGTAGACTTCGGGATATGTTACAGTTCAGTGTCATACCAAGATTGTGGAGAAAGGGGGGGGGGGGCATGTCAGTCTCCAACAAGTGTTTACCAATAAGTAAGTGGCGGAAAATTATGGGTATAGGACGGCTTAAACATGTGGAAAATGAGATTTTTGTTATTCACTCACTGTATTTGACATTTATTATTCCATTAAAATCGCACAACAACTTCAATAAAACACAGTTTAATCATTCACACACTTATTTCACAATTACTTCACTTTTAAACTGTAAATCCTCTAAGAGCTGTCTTGAATCTTCGCGAGTCTCTCTCAAAAACTGCCTTGATGTGGATAGATACGTACAGCAACCAGTAATCAGAGTCAGAACTGTGTCTGCAAAAACACAAGGATTATTAAACAATTTTTGCTGTCATTAATTACTAGCAATATAATTGACAGAGTAGATTGCTAATATTTGCTATAATAAATATCACATTTGCAAGAACGATCTCACTGAAGTAATTAAGTCTATCGAAACGCTTAGAAACTAACCTCTCGTCTGACGAAAACGGTCTAAAGACGCAGTGACAATTTTTTCAGATCTGTTGACAATGATATTTTGAGTTATCAGTTTACTGAGTGACTGAAATGTAGTTCAGGTACCTGTGAACATAACAATATGTTAGAATTCATTTTCTAAATACGAACTATTACGGTACTGTACGGCTACTTACATATTAATTACACTATTAATATTTTCACAGTTGTTTCTTTAATACAAAATTAAAGCCAACGGAAGGAAAAACGTAAAACATACTTGCCAATGACAGGTTTGTTGAGATGCAATTTTCTGTGTTGACAGATGTAACTTTTTCATACGGTGGTAAGTCGCAGAAATCGCAGAAGTAGCAGAAGTCGCAGAAATCGCAGAAGTAGCAGAAGTCACAGAAATCGCAGAAGTAGCAGAAGTCACAGAAATCGCGGAAGTAGCAGAAATCGCAGAAATAGCAGTGGCGGAGGGATACACGACCTATGTTCCTTAACTGCGACTCTTAACTGCGACAAATCACAGTTAAGAATAACAGATACTGAAAAGTAGCATTCACAGAAATCACTGATATCGGAAAATCGCAGTTTAGCCCATCACTACTCTCTAGAATATACTGTCTTCTCTACCAGCAGAGAAAGGCGCGCGAAGAATATTGCTTTACCATTGGTCAGTTCACTCAACGGCCAATAGCAAAACAACATTCTCCCGCGTCAGTCCGCGCTTTTCATCAATAACCAATCGCAAAATAGTAAACCTAACGGCTGCACTTTTTACCGACGTAATTCTCTAATATGCTGAAGATTTATTTATACATAAAGTTATTTATTATTGTTATATATACCTGAATTAACTTTCCCTTTACCATAAACTTACTTTACAAATCTATTCTACAAAAATCCCCTTTGTCCACCTCCATACTTCTTCGAAATGTTCCCACACGAAATCCCACTACATAACTCGTTTAACACTTATCTTCATATTAACCTTAAACCACACTCATGCATCATTCATACTGCTAAAACACATTTATAACATTTTACATACACAAAAAGACATAATAACACCTTATGAAAATAGTCGAACAGTTTATGAAAAACATTCTACTACTTTAGTGCACTCTAGTGGGCACAATCGAAACTAAATCACAGTCCCCTATCCAATACTGTCCTCTATCGGCTGATACATAAACTACGTGCGCGTCCAGTCTCGCGTCACCATCTGTCACTATCCAGCTTTGAGACACATCTCCCACTTAACCGCCTCCAAGGCAGGATCGGTATACGACGCTACGCCTCAACTTCGATATCTTTCCCGTCGATAATCGATTCGTGCATACATTTTCTCGATATATCGAGAGACGGTAATGTTTTTTTAAAAGCATCGATACATTGGATTCCCGGTATTTTCATAAATATCAGCAGACCTACGAGGCACTACCGAGAGGGAAGACCATTGTGTCCGACGCATCGCTCTGCCGCATCTGCAGCAGCAACTGGCATCACAGTGACACAACGAACCGCTACATGTCGGTTACTTCAAGGACACCTTCGAGCCAGACACGATGTAGCATACTTTCCACTGACCCCAAACTGTGGTGTCACCGCCAGACACCACACTTGCTAGGTGGTAGCTTAAATCGGCCGCGGTCCATTAGTACATGTCGGACCCGCGTGTCGCCGCCATCAGTACTTGCAGACCTAGCGCCACCACATGGCAGGTCTAGAAAGACGGACTAGCACTCGCCCCAGTTGTACGGACGACATTGCTAGCGACTAGACGTACGAAGCCTTCCTCTCATTTGCCGAGAGACAGTTAGAATAGCCTTCAGCTAAGTCCATAGCTACGACCTAGCAAGGCGCAGTTAACCATATCTGGAGAGAGTCTTACTTGTATTCACCATAGAGATGTACCACACAAGAGAATAAAGTTAAGTATACGAGAAGCTCCGTTCTTTTCTTTATAGCATTTATGAAGTATCCTGTTCCAGAACTCACGCCAGCCGGCGTGTGTGTACGCGTGCCTCTCGGTAACCTCACCCTGTGTCTAGACTGTCTTGTATAGACACAACAAAAAATGGCGACGAGTTAAAAAAAAGGGTTTTGTTCTTTCTAATTGCTTACATTTACTTGTGTCATGGCTTCGCCACATTCTCCAGATGTACTGTCCGAGTTTTATCGCTTGCAGAATCAGCAGACGCAGGCGTTATTGGATGCCCTTGGACAGCTCGTCCAGGGTCAACGTGCCATTCAAACCGATGCGGCAGCCGCCGCTTCGCCGCTCCCGCAGCCACAACATGCAGTTGCACCGCCGTTTCGCAACTTTGACGCGGCGCAGGAAACATGGCCGGAGTGGTCACGCCAATTTGGATTCCATCTCGCCGCCTACAGAATTCAAGGTAACGAGCGGCAGCCTCACTTATTGTCTTGTGTCGGCGTGCAAACGTACCGTGTGATAGTGAAATTGTTTCCCCGACGCGACGTAGCTACTCTGTCCTACGAAGAAATTGTGTCGGCTTTTGATGCCTATTTCAAAGAAACAGTTAATGTGGTTGCAAAACGGTATACGTTCTTTCGTACGAAACGTACGGCCGGTCAAACTAATAGGGAGTGGGTTGCAACTTTGCAAGGCCTTACTAGGGATTGTGAATTTCAGTGTGACTGTGGCCTTCCTTATTCAGATACAATGGTGCGTGATGCAATAGCACAGAACGTTTCTGATGTTCGCATAAGGGAACAGATTTTGAAACTAGTTAATCCCTCCCTTCAACAAGTGATTGACATATTGGATAGGCAAGACACACTTGACTGTGCTCAGGAATCTTTTGAAGCTTCGCCAGCAGTGTGTAACATTAACCGGCCCGCTGGACGCGCTGCGCGGCCCGGTAACCGGCCCTCGCGCACTTCGACGCAGCTGCCGCCGCGCTCTAAACCAGGTGTGCCTCGCCAGCACACAAATGCAGTGCAATCATGCCCGCGGTGTGCAACTAGACATTCGCGTGAAAATTGCCCGTCACGCCAAGCTATTTGCTTTTACTGTCACAAGAAAGGACATGTTCAAAGTGTTTGCCAGAAAAAGCTCAGATCAGACAATCACAACCGTTCCAGGCCCTTTGCTTCGCACCGGAATCGAACCACGGACACTCAGGCTCGGGAACCTTCGCCCATGGACATTCACGTAGTTAATGCCACTCCGCCCAGTGTTACTCTTTCTAACAGTGACTGTGTTCGTCCCACAAAAAGTGTGCGTCGACGTCGACGGCAATCCCGTCACGTCGCACGTGATTCTGTCCCAGTGTCTGTTCAAGTTGCACAAAACAGTCGCTCTTGTCGTCAGCAGGACACTAAACTCTTTGTAGATTTGGACTTTGCCGGACAAGTGATACCATTCCAGCTCGATACCGGAGCTGCAGTCTCATTGCTCAATCACGCCACGTACAAACAACTGGGCGCACCGCCGTTGCGTGCCGCAAAAGTTCAGCTCACTAGTTATTCAGGACAGCATATCCCTGTGTTAGGACAGTGTAGCCTTCTTGCAACATACAAGGGACAAACAAAACTTGTGTCGTTTTACGTTCTTCGTTCTTCTGCTGCAGTGAACTTGTTTGGTTTAGATTTATTTCAATTGTTTAACTTGTCTATTGTGAATCAGGTTCTCTCAGTGAACCAGACTGTGCCTTCAGCCAGTGTTTCTAGTCTATGTGAGGAATTTGCAGACATTTTTGCACCGGGCCTTGGTTGCGCTAAGAACTATGAAGCACATTTGGAACTAAAAGTCAACGCGCAACCGAAATTTTTCAGAGCGCGCAATGTTCCCCACGCATTGCGTGATGAGGTCGCAAGAACATTAAAAGATTTAGAATCGCAAGGTGTCATTGAACGTGTGCAGGCTTCTCTCTGGGCCTCACCCTTAGTGATTTTGCAAAAACCTTCCGGCAAATTGAGACTTTGCGTGGACTTCAAAGCAACAGTGAATCCACAACTAGTGACTGCTACTTTTCCTTTGCCCCGCCCGGAAGATCTTTTTTGACAAACTGTGCCCGGGAAAATATTTTTCAAAGTTGGACCTAGCAGATGCGTACTTGCAAATACCGGTGGACGAAGAATCCCAGCGCGTATTGGTGGTTAACACGCATCTTGGACTATACAGATTCAAAAGACTGCCATTCGGGTGTGCATCCGCCCCTGCATTGTTTCAGCAATATTTACAAACTATTTGTGCGTCGGTCCCTACTGCAGCAAACTATCTGGACGATATAGTGATCTCCGGAAAGACAGAAGCAGAACATTTACAAAATCTCCGGACATTATTTCAGGTCTTGCGACAGAATGGTCTTCGCTTGCGGAAGGACAAATGTGTGTTTTTTGCTCGTGACTTGCCGTATCTGGGACATGTCATAAATGCCCAAGGCATCCATCCGAGTCCAGAGCACCTCAGTGCCATACAGGACTTGCCTGCACCACAAACTTTGAAGCAGCTACAGAGTGTGTTGGGAAAAATTAATTATTATCATCGCTTTCTGCGCAATGCCTCTTCCATTTCAGCTCCGCTTCATCGCTTACGCCGTAAAGGTGTTCCGTTCGTCTGGTCGACGGAATGCGAACGCGCCTTTCGCCAATTGAAATCGGCGTTGCTTTCAAATACTTGCCTTACGCCATTCGATCCCCAGAAACCCCTTTTGTTGATGGTAGATGCATCGGATTTCGGGATCGGTGCTGTGCTTGCGCACAAAGATGGTTCGCATGATCGCCCTATTGCCTTTGCGTCCAAATTGCTCTCGTCAGCGCAAAGAAATTATTCCCAGATAGAGAAAGAAGCTTTGGCTCTCGTGTTTGGTGTTACAAAGTTTCACGATTTCTTGTATGGTCGTCACTTTACCATCATTACAGACCACAAACCTTTGACATCGCTTTTTCATCCGAACAAGCCTGTACCTCCACGTACAGCGCAGAAATTCATTCGCTGGTCTCTTTTCCTCTCGCAGTACCGCTACGACATCTTGTACCGGTCCACTGCTAAGCACGGAAACGCAGATGCGTTGTCCCGTTTGCCTGTTGCCGAGGATAAAGCATTCGATTCTTCCGAACTTGCTTGCATGTTCATTGATGCGGACGCTGATGACGTGGTCGAATCGTTTCCGATTGATTTTCGTCGTGTAGCTACAGCCACAGCTGCAGACCCTGTCCTTGCTACCGTTTTGCGTTTTGTTACTACGCAATGGCCCTTGTCGAAGTCACGGATCGAGGATCCGATGGTTCGCCGATTTTTTGCTCACAAGGAGAGACTTTTTGTACGACGTGGTGTTTTGTTGTTGCGTTCTGATAATGATCAGTCTAGGGTCGTGGTCCCACGTTCGTTACAGTCATCTGTCTTAAAGCTTCTCCACCAAGGACATTGGGGTATAGTGCGTACGAAACAACTTGCTCGTCAGCACTGTACTTGGTTCGGAATCGATGCTGCGATTACGAATATGTGCTCTTCTTGCATGGCGTGTGCCGAACAACAATCCGCACCGCCGCGGAAATTCTTTGCTTGGCCGAAAGCCGCTTCCCCTTGGCAACGCTTACACATAGATTTTGCTGGTCCATTCTGGAATGCTCGATGGTTGGTTGTTGTCGATTCCTTCAGTAATTTTCCTTTTGTTGTCCGGATGTCTTCCACGACGTCCTCTGCCACCATCCAAGCGTTGTCTGCTATCTTTTGCATTGAAGGTCTTCCGCAGACTATTGTTTCCGACAATGGTCCACAGTTCATGTCCGCAGAATTTCAGTCATTCTGCAAGGCCAATGGTATTCAACATCTGACATCCGCGCCGTTTTCGCCTCAGTCAAACGGTGCCGCTGAACGTTTGGTCCGGACTTTCAAGTCACAGATGTTGAAGTTAAACGAGTCGCATTCTCGGGAGGACGCGTTGTTGCTCTTTTTGTCCTCGTATCGCTCTCAGCCCCGGGATGGTCGCTCGCCGGCTGAGTTGCTCCATGGTCGTCCTCATCGAACCTTGATGTCTTTGCTGCATCCGCCGCATCAGGTTCCTGTGCAGCGGCAGACGCCTGCTTTTGTTCCAGGCGACGTTGTATTCTATCGCAACTATCGCGGTTCAAGGCGTTGGCTCGCAGGGCGCATTCTTCGCTGCCTCGGCCGCGCGATGTATTTGGTTATGGGGGCCTCTGGTGAGGTGCGTCGGCATCTCAATCAGCTGCGCCTCTGTCGTCGCCTGGGTTCTGCCGCTCCCCGTCTGCTTTCAGCGACGGAGCCGTCCGGTCAGCGCCCTGGGGACCCATCTACTGGCTTGCCTCATCCCCAGGTGTTACCGACGATGCCTTCCATTTTGCCTCATGGCGTCGCGCAGCCGCCGTCGCCGCCGCAGCCGCCGCAGCCGTCGCCGCCGCAGCCGCCGCCGGCGCAGCCCGCAGAGGCTGCTTCGCTGCAGCCGCCAACCGCCTCCCTGGGTCACGCGCCGCCGATCGCTTCCCGTGACCAGCTGTCGTCCGCCCTGGACCTCTGGCCCGCTTCGGACCACATGGCGTCATCGCGTGTCGGATACCCCGACGCAATGGAGGTCGACCCTGTCTCATTACGGGCGCATACGCCGCATGTTGACGTGCACCCTGGAGTAGGTTTCCAGGCGTTTCCTAGCTCCCCTCGGACCGAATGGCCGGGTGCGGGTGGCACAGCCTCGCCTGTTGTTAGGCTCCCCACCTCATCGCATACGTCAACATGGGGCCCTCCCCACGGCGGGCGGAAGCCTTATAACACGACCGTTCGCCGATTTGCGGGGGAGGAATGTGGTGTCACCGCCAGACACCACACTTGCTAGGTGGTAGCTTAAATCGGCCGCGGTCCATTAGTACATGTCGGACCCGCGTGTCGCCGCCATCAGTACTTGCAGACCTAGCGCCACCACATGGCAGGTCTAGAAAGACGGACTAGCACTCGCCCCAGTTGTACGGACGACATTGCTAGCGACTAGACGTACGAAGCCTTCCTCTCATTTGCCGAGAGACAGTTAGAATAGCCTTCAGCTAAGTCCATAGCTACGACCTAGCAAGGCGCAGTTAACCATATCTGGAGAGAGTCTTACTTGTATTCACCATAGAGATGTACCACACAAGAGAATAAAGTTAAGTATACGAGAAGCTCCGTTCTTTTCTTTATAGCATTTATGAAGTATCCTGTTCCAGAACTCACGCCAGCCGGCGTGTGTGTACGCGTGCCTCTCGGTAACCTCACCCTGTGTCTAGACTGTCTTGTATAGACACAACACAAACCACCACCGTTTGCGACCTGAGTGGTGTGAAGCGAGATCTAATTGGAGGAGAGGGAGGAGGCCAGATGTGTCTATTGATGAAACTTGGTTCTGTCTCGGTGCCAGTGATGGCGTTGTGTTGGTTAGTAGGGGGCCAGTTGAGTGACTGCAACCAACCTGTTTTCGTGCTAGACACATTGGACCTATACCTGGAGTTATGGTCTGGGGTGCGATTTCGTATGGCAGGGGGAGCACTCTTGTGGTTATTCCACTTCGTCTGACTGTAAAACAGTACATCAGTCTGGTGATTCGACTTGCTGTGGTTGCATTCGTGATCGTCTTTCCGGGGGGTTTTGCGACAGGGTAACGCTCGCCCACATACCGCTGTTGTAACCCAACATGCTCTACAGAGCGTCCACATGTTTCCTTGTCCTGCTCAGTCACCAGATCTGCCTCTAATCGAGCACGTAATGGGACATCATCGGACGACAACTCATCCTATCCACAATCAACATCAGGGCCTAACTGTTCGTGTATTAACTGACCAAGTGCAAAAGACGTGGAACTCCATCCCACACACTGACATCCGGCACCTGTACGACACAATAATGCATGTTGGCATGCTTGCATTCAATACTCCGGCGGCTACACCAGCTATTAATGTACCAGCATCTCACATTTTGAACGGCTTTTCTTGTACTTATATTAACATGTAATGATGCAACGTTAATCACTTAAATACGTTACCTAGACAAAAGTATTCCCGAAATTTCATTACTCCACATTATTTCTTGGTCCTGGTATTTCTTTTTCCCATCAGTGTAATATTTGCAAAGTAGCGTTCTTCTGAATTCTTTAACGCCTCAAGCAAAAACTGCCAGACAACGCAGACCTAAATATACGTTGACTTTTAGTCTTCCGATGATAGCTATTTGAGATACGTGACTACTGCGTCCACTAAATCTTAGAAGATTTTAAGATTGAAATATACAAAGCGGTCGTCTTCGCTCAGTTCTGTAAACAACTTACACGCTACTCTCAAATATATTTACATTTACACTGTCGTATAGCTCTGTAAACAACTTTTCAGTGTATCTCATCTCTGTTGGTGCTTAGAACTCGCTGTTTACTTATGAAAAAGCAACCAGCTTACACTGAAACGTTATATCGATGAATTAGCAGGTTTCGCAAAAAGCGAGACTTTCCACGATAATTCATATAATGTTGAAACACTCTTAAAATCTTATTCTGTTCTCAGTATTAGTGGCTACTAAATGATTAATACACTTGTGGTACAACATGTTGTGATATAATGCCTTTGGTACTGCCGATGCATCATCCTTTTCCACACAAGATACATAATACACATGAAGAGACTGCAAAATGGAATAGGTACGATAGCAGAAGCCATCACGAATTGTAATTAAATCCCCCTCATACAGATATTTTAATGATATGTTATGTATCTCTTATGGTAAAACAGTAATATCGGAAAATTGAGTCCGCCTTGATGCAAAACACCTTGTTATTCGTTTATTTCTTTATTCTCCCAAACTAGTTTCGGCGACAAATATCACCATCATCAGTGACATTTTTTAATCTTATTTATTGTATGCTACAGCATGTTTTAAGAAATTATTGTCGCTGTTTGCGACATATTTTCTGTGCACTTTTTTTCTGTTGCCGTTTTCTACTTAGCGATCATTATGTCATGTTCGTTGGATGGTATGCAGCTGCTTTTATACACAGAAAAACAAAGTGCGAAAGTATTGTTTTTCTGTGTATATAAGCAGCTACATACCATCCAGCGAACATGACATGATGGTCGCTAAGTAAAAAAAGGCAACAAAAAAACAGCGCACAGAAAATATGTCGCAAACAGCGACAATAATTTTTTTAAACATGCTGTAACATACAATAAATAAGATTTTTTAAAAAACACTGATGATGGTGATCGTTCAAATGGCTCTGAGCACTATGGGACTTAACATGTGAGGTCGTCAGACCCCTAGAACTTAGAACTACTTAAACCTAACTAACCTAGGGACATCACACACATCCATGCCCGAGGCAGGCAGGATTCGAACCTGCGACCATAGCAGCAGCGCGGTTCCAGACTGAAGCGCCTAGAACCGCTCGGCCACCCAGTCCGGCGATGATGGTTTTGTTGCCCAAACTAGTTTGGGAGAATAAAGAAATAAACGAATAACAAGGTGTTTTGCATCAAAGCAGACTCTATTTTCTGATATTACTGTTCTTCTATGCAAACACAGGCCAAATTGAAGAGTTCCAAGATAAAATAATTATCTCTTATGGTACCATCAATGAAAAGAAAAAGAAAAACACATCGGAAACATTAAATAGCAGGCAACGCTGATAGTTGCGGTAGAACAGGTTTTCAACAGGATACACAGAGTAAAGGTATTTCAAGTCTAATTGAGCAAGAATCTCGCGCGGCACTGAATAAGTGCAGTATAGCGGAAAATACAACACAATTTTACACGAAGCTGTGCGACGGATTTTTACGTGCGTGCGTACGATGCACCAATTGCGACGGATTACATCTACATCTACATCTACATCTACATTTATACTCCGCAAGCCACCCAACGGTGTGTGGCGGAGGGCACTTTACGTGCTACTGTCATTACCTCCCTTTCCTGTTCCAGTCGCGTATGGTTCGCGGGAAAAACGACTGTCTGAAAGCCTCCGTGCGCGCTCTAATCTCTCTAATTTTACATTCGTGATCTCCTCGGGAGGTATAAGTAGGGGGAAGCAATAAATTCGATACCTCATCCAGAAAAGCATTCTCTCGAAACCTGGCGAGCAAGCTACACCGCGATGCAGAGCGCCTCTCTTGCAGAGTCTGCCACTTGAGTATGTTAAACATCTCCGTAACGCTATCACGGTTACCAAATAACCCTGTGACGAAACGCGCCGCTCTTCTTTGGATCTTCTCTATCTCCTCCGTCAACCCGATCTGTTACGGATCCCACACTGATGAGCAATACTCAAGTATAGGTCGAACGAGTGTTTTGTAAGCCACCTCCTTTGTTGATGGACTACATTTTCTAAGGACTCTCCCAATGAATCTCAACCTGGTACCCGCCTTACGAACAATTAATTTTATGATCATTCCACTTCAAATCGTTCCGCACGCATACTCCCATATTTTACAGAAGTAACTGCTACCAGTGTTTGTTCCGCTATCATGTAATCATACAATAAAGGATCCTTCTTTCTATGTATTCGGAATACATTACATTTATCTATGTTTAGGGTCAGTTGTCACTCCCTGCACCAAGTGCCTATCCGCTGCAGATCTTCCTGCATTTCGCTACAATTTTCTAATGCTGCAACTTCTCTTTATATTACAGCATCATCCACGAAAAGCCGCATGGAACTTCCGACACTATCTACTAGGTCATTTATATATATTGTGAAAAGCAATGGTCCCATAACACTCCCCTGTGGCGCGCCAGAGGTTACTTTAACGTCTGTAGACGTCTCTCCATTGATAACAACATGCTGTGTTCTGTTTGCTAAAAACTCTTCAATCCAGCCACACAGCTGGTCTGATATTCCGTAGGCTCTTACTTTGTTTATCAGGCGACAGTGCGGAACTGTATCAAACGCCTTCCGGAAGTCAAGAAAAATAGCATCTACCTGGGAGCCTGTATCTAATATTTTCTGGGTCTCATGAGCAAATAAAGCGAGTTGGGTCTCACACGATCGCTGTTTCCGGAATCCATGTTGATTCCTACATAGTAGATTCTGGGTTTCCAAAAACTACATGATACTCGAGCAAAAAACATGTTCTAAAATTCTACAACAGATCGACGTCAGAGATATAGGTCTATAGTTTTGCGCATCTACTCGACGACCCTTCTTGAAGACTGGGACTACCTGTGCTCTTTTCCAATCATTTGGAACCTTCCGTTCCTCTAGAGACTTGCGGTACACGGCTGTTAGAAGGGAGGCAAGTTCTTTCGCGTACTCTGTATAGAATCGAATTGGTATCCTGTCATGTCCAGTGGACTTTCCTCTGTTGAGTGATTCCAGTTGCTTTTCTATTCCTTGGACACTTATTTCGATGTCAGCCATTTTTTAGTTTGTGCGAGGATTTAGAGAAGGAACTGCAGTGCGGTCTTCCTCTGTGAAACAGCTTTGGAAAAAGGTGTTTACTACTTCAGCTTTGCGCGTGTCACCCTCTGTTTCAATGCCATCATCATCCCGGAGTGTCTGGATATGCTGTTTCGAGCCACTTATTGATTTAAACTTCCTAGGATTTTCTGTCAAGTCGGTACATAGAATTTTACTTTCGAATTCACTGAACGCTTCACGCATAGCCCTCCTTACGCTAACTTTGACATCGCTTAGCTTCTGTTTGTCTGAGAGGTTTTGGCTGCGTTTAAACTTGGAGTGAAGCTCTCTTTGCTTTCGCAGTAGTTTCCTAACTGTGTTGTTGAACCACGGTGGGTTTTTCCCGTCCCTCACAGTTTTACTCGGCACGTACCTGTCTAAACACATTTTACGATTGCCTTGAACTTTTTCCATAAACACTCAACATTGTCAATGTCGGAACAGAAATTTTCGTTTTGATCTGTTAGGTAGTCTGAAATCTGCCTTCTATTACTCTTTCTAAACAGATAAACCTTCCTCCCTTTTTTTATATTCCTATTAACTTCCATATTCAGGGATGCTGCAACGGCCTTATGATCACTGATTCCCTGTTCTGCACATACAGAGTCGAAAAGTTCGGGTCTGTTTGTTATCAGTAGGTCCAAGATGTTATCTCCACGAGTCGGTTCTCTGTTTAATTGCTCGAGGTAATTTTCGGATAGTGCACTCAGTATAATGTCACTCGATGCTCTGTTCCTACCACCCATCCTAAACATCTGAGTGTCCCATTCTATATCTGATAAATTGAAATCTCCACCTAAGACTATAACATGCTGAGAAAATTTATGTGAAATGTATTCCAAATTTTCTCTCAGTTGTTCTGCCACTAATGCTGCTGAGTCGGGAGGTCGGCAAAAGGAGCCAATTATTAACCTAGCTCGGTTGTTGAGTGTAACCTCCACCCATAATAATTCACAGGAACTATCCACTTCTACTTCACTACAGGATAAACTACTACTAACAGCGACGAACACTCCACCAACGGTTGCATGCAATCTATCCTTTCTAAACACCATCTGTGCCTTAGTAAAAATTTCAGCAGAATTTATCTCTGGCTTCAGCCAGCTTTCTGTACCTATAACGATTTCAGCTTCGGTGCTTTCTATCAGCGCTTGAAGTTCCGGTACTTTACCAACGCAGCTTCGACAGTTTACAATTACAATACCGATTGCTGCTTGGTCCCCGCATGTCCTGACTTTGCCCCACACCCGTTGAGGCTGTTGCCCTTTCTGTACTTGCCCAAGGCCATCTAACCTAAAAAACCGCCCAGCCCACGCCACACAACCCCTGCTACCCGTGTAGCCGCTTGTTGCGTGTAGTGGACTCCTGACCTATCCAGTGGAACCCGAAACCCCACCACCCTATGGCGCAAGTCGAGGAATCTGCATCCCACACGATCGCAGAACCGTCTCAGCCTCTGATTCAGACCCTCCACTCGGCTCTGTACCAAAGGTCCGCAGTCAGTCCTGTCGACGATGCTGCAGATGGTGAGCTCTGCTTTCATCCCGCTAGCGAGACTGGCTGTCTTCACCAAATCAGATAGCCGCCGGAAGCCAGAGAGGATTTCCTCCGATCCATAGCGACACACATCATTGGTGCCGACATGAGCGACCACCTGCAGATGAGTGCACGCTGTACCCTTCATGGCATCCGGAAGGACCCTTTCCACATTTGGAATGACTCCCCCGGTATGCACACGGAGTGCACATTGGTTTTCTTCCCCTCTCTTGCTGCCATATCCCTAAGGGGCCCCATTACGCGCCTGACGTTGGAGCTCCCAACTACCAGTAATCCCACCCGCTGCGACTGCCCGGATCTTGCAGACTGAGGGGCAACCTCTGGAACAGGACAAGCAGCCATGTCAGGCCAAAGATCAGTATCAGCCTGAGACAGAGCCTGAAACTGGTTCGTGAGACAAACTGGAGAGGCCTTCCGTTCAGCCCTCCGGAATGTCTTTCGCCCCCTGCCACACCTTGAGACGACCTACCACTCTACCACAGGTGAGGGATCAGCCTCAATGCGGGCAGTATCCTGGGCAACCACAGTCGTAGGCCGATCGGGGGATGCATGGGACGAGCTGGCCGTCCCCGACAAACCCCCATCCAAACCCCCACAGTGATGCCCATTGGCAACAGCCTCAAGCTGTGTGACCGAAGCCAATACTGCCTGAAGCTGGGAGCGAAGGGATGCCAACTCAGCCTGCATGCGAACACAGCAGTTGCAGTCCCTATCCATGCTAAAAACTGTTGTGCAAAGAACGTCTGAACTAATCTACTAAGAGCGCAAACAAATCGACACAAAATTTAAACGGTTATTAAAATACAAGATTGCCTAGTAAATGCAGTAATGCTGCTACTTGCGCACTGCTGACACACTGCTCGGCGGCGGAAGGAGACAACGCGATTTTACACTATTCAGGTTGAAACGTCCCCTTATGAAAAATTGTACATGACTGTGCTTAAACTGACACACAATATTTTTAGCGCAACGCAATCTGACTTTCAAAAATCCCTACAGAAGAATGGCCCTGACTAACATTAACCTATAACTTTCACAAATCACTTACCTCACCAAAAATCTTCGTTACTCGAACTACTGCAATACAGCGAGCGCCACTACTGCCAGCTAAATAAAAGATTCAAACTACGGAAGGCACTAACTACTGATAGGCACAGTTAGCAAATGAAAGATTTTGATAGAGAACAAACAATGTATTTACCTTAATAGTGTTGAAAAATCATAATATACATAGCAGTTCATGACATCCAGTCTTACAAATTTCAAAACTCCGCCATTTCTCTCCCCACATCCACCACTGCTGGCGGCTCACCTCCAACTGTGCAACGCTACGCGCTGTTCACATCCAGCTGCCGCTGCCCAACACTACAATGGCAGACAACAATGCAAACTAGCCACAGACTGCACACAGCACAGCCAGTGATTTTCATACAGAGCGCTACGTAACGTTGCCAATAAGAAAACGTAAACAGCCTACTTACATAGCCCCCATGCTCCCCACAAAAAATTTTACAAATTGTTTTGGGCAGTGGCCAATACAGATTTGAAAAAATTTTTCATAATTACAATAACAAAGAAATCAAATGCACACACTTATTAATACAATGTTGGTCAAAAGCTAAAATTTTCTCACAGTCCATAAAGACAGTCCTGATCATTCATCACAGTAAAACTGCCGTTTCTTTTCTCAAAGTGTGAGCAGTAAAAGACAATGCACATGGAAGTAGTGGATTTCCAGGCAGTCTTGAAGAAGTAGTGTTGTCCTTCCAACGGAAAGACAGTGCTGACTCTTGACATGCTGACAGGAATTGGTAGGTAGGTCATCACAGAGCAGACCCACTGTAGTCCTGGTAGAGATTGTGGTATTGGTGGGCCACCAGAGGTTCAGACCCACTGCAGTCCTTGTAGAAATAATGGTACTGGTGAGTCAGCAAAGGTGTAGACTCACTGTAGTCCTTGTAGAAATAATGGTATTGTTGGGTCATCAAAGATGCAGACCCACTGTAGTCCTTGTAGAGATGGCCAGCAGCCATCTGTTATGACTGTGCAGGTGCACAATCACCATTGAAGAGTCTTGTGGATAATAGAGCAAGTCCATAACCACCACTTGTGCACTCACAAAGTTTTTGGAATTGTCCTTAGAACCAGCAATGCTGTTATCCAGTCCCTTGCTGAATTATTAACACACGTGCAAACACTATCAGTCCCTACTTCTCACATATTGTCCATATACTATGACCAACAGAAACGTGTGCAGTGAAATGTAACTTACAAGTTAATAATATGATGAACTGGTGTCAATTACAATTTTATAACATAAGAATTCAATTACAAAGGTACAAAATACATCATTAAAGAACATAACAATACAGATAACATTTGTAGTACAGGCTTTACAACAGAATAGAAATAAACATATACATCAATGTTACAGGAATTATGAGATAAGTAGATACATAAAAGATCAGAATAAATTTTGAAACATCAACTTCACACATGAGCATTAAAATAAAACAGAATAAATAATGTCTAAGCATATTTACATGGTAAATAACATATTATTAATGCCAATTATATTTGAGGATAACAGTATTCCTCGTCATAGTGAATGTAGCTTAGTATTAGAAGAAGGAAAAAATTCTATGAAACTACACAGAGACAGGAAGAAGACAAATACACAAGGGTACACAAATACATAGTGGGATAACACCAAAAGGAAAGGACAGGGTTTGTTTTCAGTGTAACATTTGATACTGCAGTCCAACCCAAAACTTCATTCCATAGATGTTTCGTCTTATTTCAACCTTTGCTTCCACCAAAAAAAATCCTATCTAAGCACGCTTTCTGTATTTTTCTCGTATAACCTCTCAGTGCATGTCTTCAAATTCATCACAACTCATTCTCTTATATAATCTACCCCTTCTTAAGCTAACTTAAATCTACTGAGCTCAGGTGCTAAACTAAGGGATGAGGCAATGCAGCAGCACAAAACAATTAATACAAACAGCAATGACAAAAAAATTGAAATTGGCAAAGCAATTGCAATATTACAACTAATATAAGGCACTGTGCAGCAAACAAGAAAAATAAATCCGTAGTAAACTGGCTTAGCAGAGTAACACGAAGTGAAATTCAGTAACACTATGCCTAGCAAACAGCAGCAGCAAATGAAATAACTTATATCTAAACATGACAAAGCCAAAAAAAGAATATTACACTAAAGATGGCCATGTCTAATACCTATGTCACATCTTAATACTAGAGTGATGCATCACAATTTATTCTACAAAAGAAATTACCAAGTACTTGAAAAGAAAATTCTGCATGCAATTCCTGTGAAGGGAAATGTGTTTTTGTGCTCCTTCGTTTTTTTTTTAAGTACATCAAAGTTATTCTTTACTGGGTCTGTAGGCATAAAATATTTATATTAGTACATCTATAAAATTTTATTTTAACCAATCTTGCAGGGCAGCTAGAAACTAGATATTAAACAAATTGAGCAATCTCTCAACTAGAAAGACAACAGATGTAAAATGTCTCTTATCATTTCATTAGGCATTTTAGTAAATATCATAAATTAAGAGCTCCACAGTGTAATCATATGTTTTCAAGTTTGAGTGTGTCGCATTTGCGATACTTTCTACAAAGGAATGTCAATAGCGAGGATAATGGCCCCCCTTTTTTTTCTACCCACACACTAATGGCTTTTTCTCCAGGCGTCTGACACAGCTGGGTGCCCACGACACATTACGTGCAGGTGGTCACTTAACTTTCTTACGGAAATATTTACGACAGCAGTTTCCGCTACAGTGACAGTCTCATATAAAAATATTTCACAGGTCAAGAATTTGCGTTACAAATCTGTAGAAACAAAATGCTATTGATATAACAGTGTCCAAAAAATTTTCGTCGGCATTGTAATACATTCACGCATTTACATACATTTCATAACTCTTAAAGTACGATTCTTGGTTTCCAACAACCTTTTTCACAAACCAGAGTCCCTAAACACTACTCATTATTCCTTACCTTATTAGATATATACATATTCGTCGACACTTCTTCAATATTTCATCATAACAGATATGTAGCATAATCAAATAACTCATATAGCATCAGCTTATTAATCATAAACATACCTCAGCAGCATAATACACATCGTCGTCGTAATAATATCATAACACCTCAGTCAAATCTAAAAAACGTCGTAGCTTTCTGCAATAATTTCAAAACCTAAAGAAAATTCTCTGCTCATTTCAATAGTGTCATCTACCTCAAACATACTTTAAAATCATGCTCCCTTACCAAATACATCATTCAAAGCTCTTATAGTATCACAATGGTTCCGAAAAAATATGAAGAGTTCACACAGTACAGAGAAAATACAATTTCATAAGTGTGATGTTATCCAACGGTGTAATTGCGTAAACATCTGTTACTGCCGTAGTAAAAAAGTTTGTCTCTCTCAGTTAAATGATCAGATAGCTGTGTAATTATGTGTTAAAGAAATATGGTACCGATGTGTAAAGTTGTATAAGCAAATGCCATATTAGCTAGGGCTCCTTGTGCTTGCCAAACACATGGTACACAAAGTAGGGATGTACCCCCTGAGGATTAATGTAATTATACCTTCAGGTGTTACAGATTACAGCAATGGAATGAAATGTATCACGGCAAACCTTTGTATCGTTGTAATTCAAATAGCTTTAAAAATAAATGATTTAATTGCAAAATTAATCACTCAAATACGTGTACTGTAGCGCTAAATGTGCGTCTTGCTGTAAGATAATCTCTGTGGAAGTGTCGTAGTTATTGTCCTCCAAAAGCTAAGTTCTGCAGAAGCCAATGTACTTACCTCATGTTAAACAAAAGTGAAATGCTTTGCGTATAGATATCTTAGTTATTATGCTTATTGTTGTGATGAAAAAAGTACTGTGCTGTGACGTATTGTTGTGCTACTGAAAAAGCAGTCTCATTGTAGCTATACCACAAAAGTTACTACTACTAAAACATGGTTTACTTTCCAGAATAATACAGAAAAACTGTGCAGATATAAAACAGAAACACTGCAAAAGCAACATTGTAAATTGTCACTCATTAGTAGCGTCGTGATAAAATCGTGTAGCTGTCACATAAACTAACCACTGTCTCATCTGGCATCTCACAGAAGGTACTTTAAATCCAGAATGTATTTTCAAGTAAACCAAAATGTTGCATTAAAATCTCAGTAACAATATCAGTATATGTTCTAAGTTTGTGAGCCTTATAGTCGTTACGTAATCGTGCAACTAACAAGCAAGAATGTACACACACAATCACACTGTGTCATCTGTTCACAATAACAATGCATTCGTAATTTCTGTTTAAAAATGTTCCCTAGGTTCTAAACTGGATATTTAACTTCAAACATTGTTGCATGTTAACAATTTCTTAAGTTTGACAAAGCATGCTAGTAATGTAAAGTGAAAAGTTATATGGCAAAGACTAAGTTAAAAAGGCAGATTATCTATCAATAAAAGGTTTTACATGTGAAATGTGGTGCTGGTAAGCTACGCTCGTCGTCACTATTATTTCTCAGTTTACTTTGCAGCCTAGTGTTACGTTTTTCACACGCCATTATTGTCACAATATTTCACACGATAACACAGAAAAGCAGAATTTGAAGAGCAAGAATTAGAGAACACATTAACATAGCGCTGAAAATAATATCTAGTTAATTGCAAGCGCAGCTGCGAAATACTTGGTGCAAATTTACATGCGTGCCACACCTGTTTTACTGTACAACAATGAAAGACTGCAACTACAAAGGAGATTCTCTCTACAATTACGTGCTAGCAATAAACAAAATCTACACTAATTACACAAACTACAAGAAAAAATCAGAAGATTCCAATGAGGTATCCTCGGCTAAGGGTCGACATATGAAACGTCCCCTTATGAAAAATTGTACATGACTGTGCTTAAACTGACACACAATATTTTTAGCGCAACGCAATCTGACTTTCAAAAATCCCTACCAAAGAATGGCCCTGACTAACATTAACCTATACCTTTCACAAATCACTTACCTCACCAATAATCTTCGTTACTCGAACTACTGCAATACAGCGAGCGCCACTACTGCCAGCTAAATAAAAGATTCAAACTACGGAAGGCACTAACTACCGATAGACATAGTTAGCAAATGAAAGATTTTGATAGAGAACAAACAATGTATTTACCTTAATAGTGTTGAAAAATCATAATATACATAGCAGTTCATGACATCCAGTCTTACAAATTTCAAAACTCCGCCATTTCTCTCCCCACATCCACCACTGCTGGCGGCTCACCTCCAACTGTGCAACGCTACGCGCTGTTCACATCCAGCTGCCGCTGCCCAACACTACAATGGCAGACAACAATGCAAACTAGCCACAGACTGCACACAGCACAGCCAGTGATTTTCATACAGAGCGCTACGTAACGTTGCCAATAAGAAAACATATACAGCCTACTTACAAGGTACTAAAACGCGATGCTACAACTCTCAAATACTATAATACGCCCGAAATTTATGAATTAAACAATGCAAGTACCAAAAACACGCAAAGAAATTAAGAATTAAACTATGTAACAAATGAGTGAGCTAGGAGTAGACGACTTGCTGCTGCAGCTGCTTATCCAACGGCGGCAGGGAGAAAATTATACGTTGCTGCTGCTGCAATGCAATTTCTTTTATAATTTTTGTTCACCTACCTCTTTACAGCGGTAGATCTTCGCACGTAAACTCCTGACTGCAGCTACTTACAAGATCACAGAAAAGCAGTGTTGAGGAAACTGTAACCTCATAGCTACACGCCGGAGGAATTCTCTATGTACTTTAAAGAAATGATTCAGAATGGGGATGTCACTCGTACTTTAATCATTAAGTTCAAATTTAAACCTTCAGTAGATCTTTATTGCCGTTAAGCTAGATCATCAGCCCACATTTACGAAAATTACTAAAGTTTCTGCTCACAGTTATCACCATACCTAAAACAGCCAGAACTTTTACCTTCCCAAATTCCGAAACCAATTACTTGTAACACAGTCAATGATCGGCCAATTACTTCTGCACACGATATTCAGTGGTTGTCTTTAGTTAAAGTTTATGCTCGCCAGAAAATACTCAGTAAGAATATACTCAGTACCGCCACGCTATATAATTCAAAGTTCACTCGCGATTTTCGTCGGAACGAATTATCACAACACTCTAAAGTTTTCATAATGAGTTTCTGGTCACTACCAGATACCATTAACACTGGACCATAACACGGAAGTCATCCCAAGACTTCATCTTACACATAATGCGAAAAGTCACATCCAGCATAACCGCCTCCGATCAAAGCTAGCTCGCGACTCTCCTCTCACTCTCCCACCCTCAAAACTATATCTCCTCGCTAGGCGGCCAACCGTCTCGCTCCTCATTGACTATCAGCACTTACGACCAATGAGAACTCACTTCTAGGGCGCGGCTCGCGCCAAAATCTAGCAAGCACCAACCACTTCTCTAGGCTCATTGACGTCATCAAATTAAGTAACACTAAACTCTCTAATTAAATAAACAAAACAAAATGAACTATAAGCTTTACTCTACATCTGGAAATTTGTTATGTAGTCGCGAATGTTCTGGCTGCCTTATACATAAGCATACATACTTGGACATCCGTCATTCACTAGTAGGGGAACCACTAGTGGATTCGTTCCCACGTTACAGAGTTGGAACACATGCCAGTTCCTATAGAGAATTACATGAATGATTTTTAATAATGCCGACGTCCCACATACTTTCACGCTCGCATTCTCATTCACACGCACCCTAACACACAATACACATATTTACTTAGAATTCATGAAATTATTATTATATAAAAGTCACAGAGGTTTTCTGAAACTAAAAACTTTCCAAATTTATATATGAACACTGAAAGTGTTATCAGATCATCGTACATAGTCACTGAAGGTGAACTATCACATCACTGTATTTATTTAAATTCTTGACTGTCGGAAAATTACGTTTTTTTTATGGAATTTTACTAACTTCCAAAATACAACAATTTTTGATCTCAGATTTGACATATTGTTTGTTTTCACAACAGAAGGATGTACATCAAATATGAGGTTACTCAGATTATTCCTTTATTAGTTATTAATATTTTTAGTTTCGTATAATGTAAGTGGCCTGCCAGTGCTACTCTACTGCTTTCTAGTGGTGGGCAGGAAATCGCGTATCTGTTAGAAATCACCGTGACTGAGAAGTCGCAGATATCACAATAACAACTTTACAGCATCTAACTGCGATTTCAGTCACAGTTAGCAGTCGCAAGTAGTATTTCACATTCAAAGACGTGAGCCATCTATTGGTCTAATTTAGCACTGCTTTCTGTGATTTCAGTGACAAGTCGCAACTAAGAGTCGCAAGTAGCAACTAAAAAGCGCGGTTAACAGTGGCATCTGTTGGCCAAAGTTTGTACTACGCTCGTCTCTGCGATTCGCAGTCGAGTCCAACTGCGATTTCCGTGACAAGTCGCGACTAAGAGTCGCAAGTAGCAACTAACAAGCGCAGTTAACAGTGCCATCTTTTGGCCAAAGTTCGTACTACGTCCATCTCTGCAGTACGCTATCGAGTCCAACTGCGATTTCTGTGACAAGTCGCAACTAAGACTCGCAAGTAGCAACTAAAAAGCGCGGTTAACAGTGCCATCTGTTGGCGAAAGTTCGTACTACGTCCATCTCTGCAATACGATATCGAGTCTAACTGCGATTTCCGTGACAAGTCGCAACTAAGAGTCGCAAGTAGCAACTAAAAAGCGCAGTTAGCAGTGCCATCTGTTGAGCAAAGTTCATACTACGCTATTCGCTACCAAGAAACTGCGATTTCTGTGACAAATCGCAACTAAGAGTCGCAAGTAGCAACTAAAAAGCGCAGATAACATTCTTTTCCTAGTGCCATCTGTTGACCGCCGTACGTACTTCGTTATGAGAGCCTTGTGCCTCACGAGATCGGTGTGCTGTGTGTACATATGAAGGACTTATTTCATTAGTGGTACAAGTCCATTTTTGTTCATTTTGAGATACAGAGTCGTAAAGTTAAATGAGCGCTGAAAAATCTGCAGTTGAGATACCAGAAATATTCAAGCGTATGGCTTCTTGCTAGAGATGAACCTTTATTTATGTTTGTTTGAATCATTAATTTCAGAAGCATTATAGACAGAAAAGTGGAGGTAATGGACTTGTACCACTATTGAAATAAGCCCTTCACATTATATGACGACATGCACATTCAGTATCAGCTATGGTTGGTAAAAGACAGCTGTGACTCTGAAAGTATTATATTAATAAGAAGCAACATTGCCTTTTTCTCCTGAAAATATCAAGTAACGTAACAAATGTGTTTGATCCTGCTTCCAATATGACAGTTTTGTTTAATACTCCACATGCCTACAGGACTTTGCAATGTTAACACAGAGGAACTCAGACATCTGTATAAGTGTAGTGAAATGAAAACAGTATTATTGGGTCATATGAATGCCTCACTTTTGTTCCGACACAGTTCAAGACTCGGGATAAAAGTTTTACACCTGGTGTTCTACATGGCAGCTTCACACACAAGAACTTTTTGCCGACACTACTACCACCTACATAAGTAAGCTTTTCCTGTGATACTTTCAAGTAATGCACTTAAGCTATTCCTGATTTAAATGGAAGATCTGTACTTCCCACTTTCATATCAACAGCCTCAAAATGCTTATTGTAGACTTTGGGATATGTTACAGGTCAGTGTCACACCAAGATTGTGGAGACGGGGAGGGGGGGGGGAGTGGCGTGTCACTCTCCAACTAGTGTTTACCAGTTTTAAGTGGCGGAAAATTACAGGTACAGGACGGCTTAAACATGTGGAAAATGAGATTTTCATTATTCACTCACTGTATTTAACATTTATTATTCCTTTAAAATCGCACAACAACTTCAATAAAACACAGTTTAATCACTCATCTGCACACTTATTTCACAATTATGTCACTTTTAAACTGCAAAATCTTCTAAGAGCTGTCTTGAATCTTCACGAGTCTCTCTCAACAGCCTTGATGTGGATAGATACGTACAGCAACCAGTAATCAGAGTCAGAACTGTGTCTGCAAAAATCACAAGGATTATTAAACAATTTTTGCTGTCACTAATTACAAGTAATATAATTGACAGAGTAGATTGCTAAAATTTGCTCTAATGAAAGCCACTCAATGGGATATATTTCACATTTGCAAGAACGATCTCACTGAAGTAATTAAGTCCATCGAAACACTTAGAAACCAACCTCTCGTCTGACGGAAACGGTCTAAAGACGCAGTGGCAATTTTTCCAGATCTGTTGACAATGATATTTTGAGTTACCACTTTACTGAGTGACTAAAATGTAGTTCGCGTACCTGTGAACATAACAATATGTTAGAATTCATTTTATAAACACGAACTATTACGCTACTGTATGGCTACTTACATATTAATTACACTATTAATATTTTCACAGTTGTTTCTTCAATACAAAGTAAAGCCAACGGAAGAACAAACGTAAAACATACTTACCAATGACAGGTTTGACAGGTTTGTTGAGATGCAATTTTCTGTGTGGACAGATGTAACTTTTTCATACGGTGGTAAGTCGCAGAAATCGCAGGTGTCACAGAAATCGCAGAAGTAGCAGAAATCACAGAAGTCACAGAAGTAGCAGAAATCGCGGAAGTAGCAGAAATCACAGAAGTCACAGAAATCGCGGAAGTAGCAGAAATCGCAGAAATAGCAGTGGCGGAGGGATACACGACCTAGGTACCTTAACTGCGACTCTTAACTGCGACAAATCACAGTTAAGAATAACAGATACTGAAAAGTAGCATTCACAGAAATCACTGATATCGGAAAATCGCAGTTTAGTCCATCACTACTGCTTTCACATGCGCAGCTGCAACAGATGGTCGTGACGTCAGTCTGCAGGACACAACTCGTCCGTTACTGACCGTATAATACTCTACCGGCTTACACTGCAGCCCACATTCATTCTGAAGTAAAGCTTTTAATAGAAAAATGGGCGATCGCACACTAGTTGCGACGCCACAGCTATACACGCTGATGTGAATGAGCCTTGACAACGTTAAATTCTTCTGCTCATCTAATTCAGATTTATATCGATGTCATTATCAAAAACTAGTTAATGAAACCACCTTATCCACAGATACTTGTCATTAGGTCAGGTGACTATCTATGGTACGTAGGATGCCCTAAAACGACACATGGATCTCTGAACGGGTGGAAGCCCTTTGTTTAATTTACCGTCCACATCGAGACCATGACAGACGGACATTTTGTTGGATACTGCTTTGTAATACAGAACAGATATCTCCAGAATAAAACCGGAAGTAATTTCATTCAAAGAGAGTGGCGCTATTCAGAATATGATAGATAGAATAGAATTTTTCGTGGGAGTTTTTCTTCTTGAAAAGGTAACATACGAGTGTATCGCTTTATTTTCCTAATGCCAATATGCGCCTACAAGGAAAAAGCCACACAAAAAACACACTCAAATTTCCACAGGATCAACTGTACACTGACGGAAAAAACAGCAGTACCAAGAGACAATTATAGTACACTAATGAAATTTCGGGAATACATTTGTCCAAGTGACTAAGATTTTCAAGATCAAAGGTTAATGTAAGCGCAAGATTAGCCATTGCAAATGTGAATTGCTGGTACGTTATAACCACTGTAACCGCTAGAATGCTGAATGCAAGCACGCATACATGCTTGCTTATTTTGTACAGGTGCCGGTTGTCAGTTTTTGGGATGGAGTTGCCGGCTGGAGTGGCCGAAAGTCTGGGACCGCACGACCGCTATGGTCGCAGGTTCGAATCTGCCTCAGGCATGGGCGTGTGTGATGTCCTTAGGCTAGTTAGGTTTAATTAGTTCTAAGTTATAGGGGACTGATGACCTCAGATGTTAAGTCCCATAGTGCTCAGACCCTTTTTTTTTTTTTTTTTTTTTTGGGATGGAGTTCCACATTCGTTGCACTTCGGTGGGCAATAGATGGATGATGAATGCTGGTTGTGGGTGACACTGGAGATGTCGTCCGATGATGCCTCATATGCGCTCGATTGGAAACAGATGTGGTGATCGAGCAGACCAAGGCAACATGTCAACACTCGGTAGAGCATGTTGGTTTACAACAGAGGTATGTGGGCGAACGTTATACTGTCGAAACACCACTCTGGAATGCTATTCGTGAATGGCAGCACAACAGGTCAAATC
The DNA here is from genome assembly GCF_023864275.1 of Schistocerca cancellata. Lineage (NCBI taxonomy): Eukaryota > Metazoa > Arthropoda > Insecta > Orthoptera > Acrididae > Schistocerca > Schistocerca cancellata. Next base: position 922,025,911 of record NC_064627.1, on the reverse strand, counting down.
CCCAGATTTCCTGCTCCTGCTGTCATACGAAATCGCGCCCCAGACCTTAACACCAAGTGTAGGTCCAGTGTGTTTAGCACACAAACTGGTTGGTTGCAGGTCCCCAAACTGGCATCCTGCTGACCAACACACGGCCATAACTGGTACCAAGACAGAACCAGCTTCCATCTAAAACACAACAAATCTTCAACTTGCCATCCAATGAGTTATCGCGGTCAATGGAATGTATGCCACAGGGCGTTTGTCTCGGAGCTGTCCTTGAAGCAACCGATTTCGAACAGTTCGTCGTGTCATTGTGGTGCAAACTGCTGCTTAGATTGCTGCTGCACATGTAGTGCGGTGCGCCATAGCCATACGCTGAATACGATGGTCCTTCCTCTCGGTAGTGCCACGTCGCCGTCTGGAGCTTGGTCTTCTTGCAGCAGTCCGTTCCTGTGACCACCGCTGCTAGCAATCATGTACTTCTACATTCCTGCCAAGTCTTTTAGCAGTATCGTGAAAGGAACATTCAGGTTTTCGTAGACCTATTACACGACCTCGTTCAAACTCTGTGAGGTGCTGATAATGATGTCTTTGTCGTTTTGAAGACATTCTTGACTAACGTCAACTCACTACGTGCGATCTCAAAGATAACTAACTCACGACCCTACAGAGTTTATGTAAAGCAAATCTGATTTGCATCTTCATTCTTATTCGACAAGTACGAAATTTGAACAGATATCATCTTTCAGATGTAGAAACACGCCTACCAACCTTCGTTTACGTCGCACAACTCCTTCTTGGTGTTCTGATTTTCTTCCGTCAGTGTATTTCACTGGCTTGGGGTAAACCTCAGTAAGTCGGCTTCATTCATTGAACAACACCTCCAGACAGCTATTGGATCCACGATCTGAGACAAGACCTCTGTCTACCGACGGTATGCTCACTCGCTAAATTACAAAAAAAAAATGGTTCAAATGGCTCTGAGCACTATGGGACTTAACTTCTGAGGTCATCAGTCCCCTAGAACTTAGAACTACTTAAACCTAACTAACCTAAGGACATCACACACACCCATTCCCGAGGCAGGATTCGAACCTGCGACCGCGCTAAATTACAGCTCTCTCCCAGAACACCAGAAAATGCCTGAGTCGAATTCTACACCCGCGCACAGGAACTGTCTTTCAAATTCCTACAGGCTTCCATAGAGAAGAAATCAGTTGTGGAGGATCACCCACTGCTTATTTCATACACGAAACACCCCCCCCCCCCCCCCTCACACACACACAGGGCTCACAACTGGATCCTATACCACTGAAGGACTGTCAACCGACTCTCAGATTTCCAAGCCGGCCGATGTAACCGAGCGGTTCTGGCACTTCAGTCCGAAACCGCACGACTGCTACGGTCGCAGGTTCGAATCCTGCCTCGGGCATGGACGTGTGTGATGTCCTTAGGTTAGTTAGGTTTAAGTAGTTCTAAGTTCTAGGGGACTGATGACCTCAGATGTTAAGTCACATAATGCTCAGAGCCATTTTTGAACCAGGGATGGACCACGCCTGCCATCAGGAAAAATAGCTCTCCCTGAAACTGGCATAATGGGCCCACAACATCCCCCACTGCGGAAAGCCTGACTCACCATCTGCAGGCTGGATAAGACCACATTCCCCCACATGCAGGAAACCAGCTATGAGGTTCACAATAGTCAAGCAGATGTGAATTCCCGGACGCGCCTTGAATAATGCGTTACACCTGCGTTTTCCGAATGCGTTAAGTACTCGTTATAATTCTCTATACATCCATGGACAGACATAATCCAACAATTTTAGAAGTTCCTTTATTTATTTATGCATTTATTTCACCTAGTGAGATCAAATCTGTCCACGGTTCGCTTAGCATGTGAACATTGCAACATGCACAGTACATGAGCAGCAGATAATAGTAGTAATATACACGGTGTCCCAAAGAAACATCGCCAAACTTTAGAGACAAGTTCCTTACACCAAAACAAGAAAAAAAGTCTGGTAAACCACGGCTCTATAACGCATACCTTAAGAAATACAAGCATTTATTCATCTTCGATATTAAGAAAAGCATCTCTCCTACTGCAAGCTCTTGTCGTTTCATATTTTGGGAAGAGGTAGTATGGGCCAAAACAAAAGCAAAAGTCTGGTAAACATACCTTACGAGCTATGTTAGTAGGCGTAGATGTATGTACTTTGGTATGTGATGAAGAGTCTTAGCTCTTGTATTAGTCGAGATATTTAATTAAGTATGATTTTAATAGAATTATATACTTTTTTAACAGCACCCGAAAGCGCTTACCTTGAAAAGACGATTACAGTGATATAATGCTTGTTAATGTTGAGGTTGAAACTCTCCGCAAAATAATCAGAGGAATAATCTGGGATTCAAAGGCAAATCGACGGGAATCGGCTAGCGTGATAAACACACTGCAGAACTAGTACGAACTGCCTTATCTATCAGCAGGTCATTTCTGCTTCAACATTCCTTGCATGCAGACGTCTTCACCAGACATGCTGGTTTTATACGGCGAGTGGAGACAAGAGACGTATTGCCAAGGAACGTGGTATCAGCCAACTGAGCGTCATTCGCATCTTGCATCGACGTCCACCTTGTCATCTGTCCCTACAACAGGCACTCGGAGGACGCGATTTCGAAAGTTATACAGAATTTTGTTGCTTTGCTCTGCATCGCTTGGGAGACGGCACTACGTTTCTTCAACGCCTGCTCTTCACCGGCGAAGCAATTTCCGCCAATCGTGGTAATGCAAATTTACCTAACATGTACTGCTGGCCAGCTGAACATCCACGCTGGTTTCTTCGGCACGACAACGACCGTGAAGGGTAAACCTTTGATGTAGCACCACAATGAATTCCATTATGGGACCTTACGACATCACAGAGGTGTCAAACGAAAATACGTATGCACAATTTCATACGAACATTTTATCTGTTCATTTGCAAGAGGTACCCAGTTCAATCTGTCCGTGTTTCAACGCAAATACTGAATGAAAACTTCCTGGCCGTTGGATACGACGGAATGCTTGCCTACAATGGCCGGTCAGGTCATCTGGTTTGACTTTTCTTGATTTCTTTCTACGGGGAACTCTGAAAAATGCAGTCTGTCATCAAGCCTCAACTACGCCAGACGACATGCGTCGTCAAATCACCACAACATGCGACGACATATCACCTAATGTACTTTCATCTCTTCATCTATCGCTCGAACGGCGATTGCAGATAAGCGTTACAGTCAATGGTAAACGATTTTAGCACATATTTAAGCGTAAAACTATGTTTCGTTAGAAAATATATTTACTTTGTGTGTGATATGTCTCTAGTCATTCTGAATACACTGTTTAGTTTATTTGAAGTGTATTACGTCAAATTACAATTTCGATTAATGTTTATACACGTATTTGTCTTCCAGCAGGTGGTTTACTTTATGGAGCATTCAGGCATCTCTAGGCAGAGACAGATCAGATACTACATCTTCTTTTAAATCTAAGAAAGTTAACGCAATAGTTTCCTTGTAAAAGTAGTTGTTTCCACAAAAATATAGAAACGCACACACGTTTGAAATGGTTTTTCTAAGTTCCAGCTGATGCCCCAGATGTTAACATATGGCATACTTCCACATACAAAAATCATAAGTGACTCTGTATCTATGTCCTACAGGGAATGAATTTTATCTTAGTAGCATAGGCCTGTCTTGCTGCATGCAAGTATCATATCACTGTAGTCGTCTTTTCAAATTCTTTCGGATGCAGTTAAAAAATATATATCATTCCATTTAAAAAATCATACTTACTTCAACAACCGGTCGGTACAAAGGGGAAGACACTTTTCACATACCAAAGTGCATGCCCCGTGGCATGCTACCTCGTTTGTATACCTTGAACCGTACATGAAATAAAAAGACTGTTAAATCTTACGTGATTCACCCTGCATAGTAATAATTGTAATATGGTAATACTGATTTTACATGAGCATTACCTAATAATAATAATAACAACAATAGTAATCTCTATATACGTAAAAGGCAATGTCCTGACTGACTGACTGCCTGATCGACTGGTTCATTATCGCCCGGACCAAACGTCTAAGAACAGAAACTTGATACATGCAGAAGGTGTGGTTACTATACAGCAGCGTCGTTCAAGGAGGTATTCTTCGAATTCCAACCCTAAATGGGTGAAGGGCTTTTTGAAAAATGTCACTATTAAGCCAATTTTGAAGCTAGACCTACGAAAAGTGGTTTTTGGTTTCTTGGTCAGAAATAAAGGAATACATGTTTCAGCATTTTTGGAAATTTAACCCCATCGGGGTGAAATAGTAGGTGAAAGCTTTCTTTGAAAATATATCATTATTAAATAACTACTAAAGTATATTTAAAGTTACATCTATGAACACTGGTGATTGACTTATGAGTTACAAATAAAAATATTTGTTTCTATGTTTCTGGAAACAGCCCCTAAGGAGGTGAAAGAGGGGATGGGATTTTTATGAAAATACTTTATTATGAAAGAATTTTTAAAGCTAAAACTACGAAAATTTAAATTTTTCGTAGTTATATATATATATATATATATATATATATATATATATATATATATATATGTTTCACTATTTTTGGAAATTCAACCCTTATGGGATTGAAAGAGGGGATGAAAGATTTTATGGAAATATTTCATTGTTCAAAAATTTTTGAAGATAAATCTATGAACATTTGTATTTGTCTTCTCAGTTAGAAATAAAACATAAACATGTCACTGTTTTTGGAAACTGAATGCCTAATGGGATGGAATAGGAGGTGAAACGTTTTATGAAAATATTTCATTTCGAAAACATTTTTAAAGCTAAATCTTTGAAGATTGGTGTTTGGCTTCTCTGTTAGAGACGAAAATATCCGTGTTTCACTGTTTCTGGAAATTCAACCCCTAAAGGAGTTAAATAAGGTCAGGCCAATTCACTGATTCATCATAGCCCAGCCCAAACCGCTAAGGATAGAAACTTGAAGTTTGGAGACGGTGTGGATCTTATACTGTAGGCAAAGTTTACGATGGGATTGTCCGATATTTCACTGCTGAGGGGGTGAAATAGGAGATAAAGGCGTTTTGGAAGCATGTTGCTATTAATAGAATTTTGAAGCTAGAACTACGAATACTGGTATTTGGTTTGTCAGTCAGAAAATAAAAAATGCATGTTTCAGAATTTTTGGAAATTCAGCCACTAATGAGATAAAACATGGATGAAAGTCTTTTTGAAAATAAATAATTAATAGAGAACTACTATAGGATTTTTAGCGGCTACAATATGACAATAGGTGTTCGACTTCTCTGTTAGAAATAAAAAATGTTCATATGGCTCTGAGCACTATGGGACTTAACATCTGTGGTCATCGGTCCCCTAGAACTTAGAACTACTTAAACCTAACTAACCTAAGGACATCACACACATCCATGCCCGAGGCACGATTCGAACCTGCCACCGTAGCAGTCGCGCGGTACCGGACTGAAGCGCCTAGAACCGCTCTGCTACCGCGGCCGGCTAGAAATAAAAGATATGTGTTTTTGGAAATTCAGCCTCTAAGGGAATACAATAGGGGATGAAAATTTTTAAGAAAATATTTCGTTATATTAAAAAAAAGTTTTAAAGCAAGTTAATGAAAACTGGTGTTTTACTTGTCGGTTAGATATAAAGGCCGGCCGAGGTGGCCGAGCGGTTCTAGGCGCTACAATCTGGAACCGCGCGGCCGCTACGGTCGCAGGTTCGAATCCTGCCTCGGGCATGGATGTGTGTGATGTCCTTAGGTTAGTTAGGTTTAAGTAGTTCTAAGTTCTAGAGGACTCATGACCTCAGATGTTGAGTCCCATAGCGCTCACAGCCATTTTTGAGATATAAAGAAGTATTTGTTAGTGGATGAAAGTTGCCATGGAAATGTCTCCATAAGAACACAACGGGCATGATTGACAAAAACTTTGCGTTCCAGCTACCAGAATCGCTTTTTGGTCAGAAGTACATTCGGAAAAGACCATCCTTAGACGGACTTAATTAGCGTGAAAACTTGGAAGGTGTTACAATTAGTGAACGATATAAAAATTCGATTAAATAAAAACAAAAATCTCTGCAGGCCACGCAGTCTAAATCCAATGGATTAAGATCTGACGGCCTAGCTGGCCACGCTAGAGGGTCTCCACGACCATTCCAATTGGAATGCGTGCCGCTGAAGTGTGCGGGGACTCCATCATGCACGTACGAGAACTGGTAGCGCATGTGGCTCCATGAGATGCCGATCGATAACGCCACACCAGATATTGACAGCGCATCATTGTTGGTACCCTCGTACCAATATGCTGTGGGGGTTTTCTACTACCTACTCGTGCCAATTACGTGAATTCGCTATACCCTCCTTCGTGAAATAGGCTTCGTCGGTGAACAGAATCGTTCGTGAAATATGCTAGTCGTGCCTCTGACGCCGTAGGATGAATATTCAGAAGTACAGCCTCTGCTAGTAGTCTACCCCGAGACAATGCTTGTGGCCTCTGCTTGCGAAAGGGATGGTAATGGTTTTTGTGTAGTATTCGCGTAACAGTAGATTCTGACACCTGGTGCTTACTCTTCGGTCCTCCGTAACAGTTTCTAACAACTTTATCAGCTGCGCTGTACGTCGGCGATCGACCCCGGCCACTAAATCCTGGAGGTACTAGACATGCACCAGACTCCGTCAAACGCCTGTCCAAAGAGTAAAATGTTTTTGACGGTGGAAGGCGTAGGTTAGGAAAGCTCTAGTGATACAGTTGTCTTACAATGTCAGCTCTCCCATCGCCAAGCCCATAGTTGACGTGGATCTCGGCGTATTCCTCGTTTGTGAAATGTGCCGTGGTAGTAACATTGAGACACGTCCGTTAGCAGCTGTCGGCGCGGAGAGTATCGGCTAGAGCGAACAGCGTAGTGCTGTCGTAAACACGTCATGCACGTCACGGTTTTCATTCCGCTAATGACCGCCCTTTCCGTTTACAGAACAAATTTTTCCTGACACGAGACTGCACACGTTGTCACCAGCGGCAACGTGTGGTTCGTAAGTTCTAATACAATTCCACATACGCTACGATGGGATTTGTTGTTTCTCGTCTCTTTCAAACGCTGGTGGATACAAATCACCTGATTGGCGTGTCATGTGATGCATCTCTGGCTGAGTCACATGTCGTGATCGTCGGGTTTCTCAGTTTGTCGTTAAGTGGTTAACCGTTGCTTTTGTTTTATGTATGCCACGCGGAGAGCCCGCGCGGTTTGAGGCCTCAAGTCACGGAGTGCGCGGCCCCTCCCGCCGGATGTTCGAATCCTCCCTCGGGCATGGGTGTGTGTGTTGTTCTTAGCATAAGTTAGTTTAAGTAGTGTGTAAGTTTCGGGACCGATGACCTAAGCAGTTCGGTCTCTTAGGAATTCACACACATTTGAACATTTTTTTTTTATGTACACAATACATCGAGAAGAACAAGATTAACCCACGATCCATCACTTGTGCGTAGCAGCATACGGTCCCCGGAGTATTTTTCCTCATTTACGACTCATCCCATAGATGTACACTATTATATACTCCGGGAACAGTATGCTGTACGCGCAACAAGTTATAAATAACATTATGATCACTGCCCTCCGGGAGATTGTAAGTGCCTGCTCGCCTTGTGGACATGTGACTGAGAAAGAAAAATATATATGCCGAGCAAATGCGAATGGGGAATCATTAATGTCCTTGACAATGGGCAAATTGTTATTGTCCTTTCCTCTGAAACGAATATCTTGGAAAGGGCAACTGTTTACGTGCTACTGTAGTGAGCAGCTGTGAAGAGTGTTGGAGGATACTGAAACCACAAAAGGCAACAAAGTGTTCGACGTCCACTCTTTATCACGTAACATGCCCACTCTATTTAGCAGAAATGGCTGCAGTCTGTGGCAGATCTGATGACAGAGGACAATACTGGTACAAACACAAGTGTTTTAGAGGAGGAGGAGGAGATTAGTGTTTAACGTCCCGTCGACAACGAGGTCATTAGAGACGGAGCGCAAGCTCGGGTGAGGGAAGGATGAGGAAGGAAATCGGCCGTGCCCTTTCAAAGGAACCATCCCGGCATTTGCCTGAAGTGATTTAGGGAAATCACGGAAAACCTAAATCAGATTGGCCGGAGACGGAATTGAACCGTCGTCCTCCCGAATGCGAGTCCAGTGTGCTAACCACTGCGCCACTTCGCTCGGTAAGCAGCGCAGGATGTTTGTAACGCCGGAAATGCATATCCTCCTATTTCCATCTATTGCACTGCAATTTTCTTTCCTTATTTTGTCACCTGAAGATATGACATTTCTGTGTCCTTATATATTGTAATTGTTTTACTATTTGTATATATATATATGTTTATGCATTTATGTCGATGTATAATTGGTTGTTTTGTGAATATTATTTGTATTTATACGCGGGGTCTGGCTGAGGTGGTGCAGTGGAGCAGGTGTGTTGTGTGAAGCTCCCGCGAGTTGCCGCGCTTTCGGGGTTTGGCAGCATGTAATTGCGCTCGACTTGCGATGATAGTTTCTGACACGGTGTCGCGGACGGGAAGCTTTAGCTGGCGCACATCAAGAGCCCGTTTCGCCTGGTGACCGTGTCGAGAAGAGGGCGCTCCAACATCCAGCTTCTGCAACAGCGACGGCCGACAATGAGTGACTGTCCCCACCTCCCCGATCCACGGCTTCAAACCTTCAATCAACCATCAAAGAAGACTGGAAGCACGTAAAGTTTTAGAACTGTATGGCAGACCTCAGCTTTTCAAACTTTTAAAATTGTGGCGTCACAAAATTACAGCAACTCAGCATGAACCTTTGTTGCTCATTGTCCCAATTGCATTACCAAGCAGGGTCCCTTCCTTTTCCGGAATGAACCCGAGTGTCGTTGAAATTCAAACGCCAGCATTAAAGTACAATCATTCCATTTCACTACTTTAATTTCAAAGTTCAGTTTAAGTATTCATAGCTGGCTACAATATTCAGCTTACACAAGCACAAATTAAGAGTGCGAGTTTTGTTACCGTATTTTAGCTTACCTGTGACTGCAGCTCAGCTTGGTACGTACTAAATTTTACTACTGTTAATTGTTCAGAATCATTTAATTCAAGTTCAAAGTTAAATCCCTTATTTCTAAATTGCGTAGATTCAAGTAGCTTTTGAAATGATTGTTGAGGTAGTGCAAGACTAACCGTATTTTACTGAATTTCGATGTGCTTCAGAAAGAAAGCTCACTATTAACTTCAGTCACTAAATTAACTTTTGATTTTCCTGTTTTATTAATTCTTTTGCTAAATTAAGTCAGAGTGTAGCGAAATTTATTACTTCTGACAAACTTTCAGTTTTCACACTGCACGTGTCAACCTTCAGTTGCCACGTTTCTAGTGCTAATTATATGTGTAGTAACCTTTCTTTTTCAGTTACTATAGTAATTGTCCTTAGGACTGGCGACCGTAATTTCCCCCAAGTCTCAATATCTAATTACCGCTAGTTAATTGTTAACGTAACGGCCGCAGATTTACTTTCTTTATTAACTTTACCCCTTTCCAAAATTAATTTCCACCTGTTTCATTAGCATTTTTCCTTTCATTTAGATGTAACCCTTTCCTCCCTCTTTACCGACATATTAACTTCGGTGACGATTGCTTTTCCCAAATTTCCATTAGGTACACGCGGTTTAATTTTTCACTTTCATTAAGGACGATAAGTGAGGGGGAGGTTACATGTTGACCATGATTACCACGGCAAATGGCCACTTTGTGTTTCTGTTTTGACCCAAAAACATCGTCATTTGCGATTGCAGTGGACAGATGATATGGATCAGTGGAAATTTATCGCCCAGACATGTGAATCACGTCTCTTATTACACTAAGTCGCTGGATGTTTCCGGATACACCATAATCAGTGCAGACAGCTGCTCGAAACATGCGCTGCGATACGAATGCAGGCTGGTGGAGGCGGTGGTATGCTAAGTGTAACATTCACTGGGTCTTCCATGTGACCCATGGTAACATCTACAGCACCACGATACTTGTAGACTACGTGAACATTATTATGAACCACCTACACCTCTGCATGCTAGATGTCTTCTCCAACAGCGACGGTATCTTCCAACAGGATAACCGTCCATCACAACGCCAGGATTGTGCTACAGTGGTTTGAGAAGCATGATACTGAACTCATGTGTCTGTTCTGGCCATCAAATTCGCCTGATCTGAACCTGGCGGAACACACCTCGAATGCTATCGGACGCCAGTTCCAATTCCACAAATGCCGTTGACTGAAACAAACGAAAAATGTTAAATGTTAGGATACACGAAAACCATGAAGCATGCAACGAAGCTAATAACTACCGCATAAAACATCTTTCCGAAATACATAATTTTAGTACGGTTTGTTTTCATAAAGGGTCGATAAAGTGGCTAAACGTCTTGGAGTTACACTACTGGCCATTAAAATGGCTACACCAAGAAGAAATGCAGGTGATAAACGGGTATTCATTGGACAAATATATTATATTAGAACTGACATGTGATTACATTTTCACGCAATTTGGGTACATAGGTCCTGAGAAATCAGTACCCAGAACAACCACCTCCCGCCGTAATAACGGCCTTGATACGCCTGGGCAGTGAGTCAAACAGAACTTCGATGGCGTGTACAGGTACAGCTGCCCATGCAGCTTCAACACGAGACCACAGTTCATCAAGAGTAGTGACTGGCGTATTGTGACGACCCAGTTGCTTGGCCGCCATTGACCAGACGTTTTCAACGTTTTCAATTGGTGAGAGATCTGAAGAATATTGCTGGCCAGGGCAGCAGTCGAACATTTTCTGTGTCCAGAAAGGCCCGTACAGGACCTGCAACATGCGGTCGTGTATTATCTTGCCGAAATGTAGTGTTTCGCAAGGATCGAATGAAGGGTACAGCCACGGATCGTAACACATCTGAAATGTAACGTCCACTATTCAAAGTGCCGTCAATGCGAACAAGAGGTGACCGAGACGTGTAACCAATGGCACCCCATATCATCATGCCGGGTGATACGCCAGTATGGCGATGACGAATACACGCTTCCAATGTGCGTTCACCGCGATGTCGCCAAACACGGATGCGAGCATCATGATGCTGTAAACAGAACCTGGATTCATCCGAAAAAATGACGTTTTGCCATTCGTGCACCCAGGCTCGTCGTTGAGTATACTATCGCAGGCGCTCCTGTCTGTGATGCAGCGTCAAGGGTAACCGCGGCCATGGTCTCCGAGCTGATAGTCCATGCTGCTGCAAACGTCGTCGAACTGTTCGTGCAGATGGTTGTTGTCTTGCAAACGTCTCCATCTGCTGACTCAGGGATCGAGACGTGGCTGCACGATCCATTACAGCCATGCGGATAAGATGCCTGTCATCTCGACTGCTAGTGATACGGGGCCGTTGGGATCCAGCACGGCGTTCCGTATTACCCTCCTGAACCCATCGATTCCATATTCTGCTAACAGTCATTGGATCTCGACCAACTCAAGCAGCAATGTCGCGATATGATAAACCGCAATCGCGATAGGCTACAATCCGACCTTTATCAAAGTCGGAAACGTGATGGTACGCATTCCCCCTCCTTACACGAGGCATCACAACAACGTTTCACCAGGCGACGCCGGTCAACTGCTGTCTGTGTATGAAAAATCGTTTGGAAACTTTCCTCATGTCAGCACGTTTTAGGTGTCGCCACCGGCGCCAACCTTGTGTGAATGCTAATCATTTGCATATCACAGCATCTTCTTCCTGTCGGTTAAATTTCGCGTCTGTAGCACGTCATCTTCGTGGTGTAGCAATTTTAATGGCCAGTAGTGCAGCTTCTGGTGTTATGCTGATGCGGCCCTGCACAGGCATGGCACGCTGGCCGGACATCATCATGCAATCAGCCAAGGACACGGAAATTGCAGCAGTTAAGGGCAAAATACAGGAGACAGTCAGGTGCAGGTGCGGTTCCTGGGATCCATACTGGAGAAGGCTGTTACATTATCTATCGGACCTCTGGTGCAACAGCATTCCAAAAATTTAATATACTGTATCTCCTTTACTTTCCACAATTAACTACTGAATTACTCAGCCGAAGAAATGCAGGTAACCCAGTGGCCGCCACGATTCAAGATTTCATTGGTGACACTAGCCACTTAGAAATTTCCTAGTCTGTTCCAGTAGAGCTTCGCTCAAACTCAAGGGCACCGTGTGGCTAGACCTGTAAGGTGTGGAGTATTTTTAATAGGTTGTAAGACAAATGGCGGCTTGTAAGTAGCCGTAGAAAAGCTCCAGTATCGACACTGTTAAAAACCTGCGTGATACCAAATTTTAAGTCATTTTCGTGTCAGAGAAACACCTGACTACACTACATTTTTTTTCCTTTTCTTGAGAACTAGGGGGTGGGGGAGGTAACAACCCCACCCCCAACCTTGCCCCAAGGTATGATCACCCTCGTTTGAACTCCTGCGAATTTTCCAAGCATTTTGAGATCTGCCTATGATTTCTTTTAAATAGCATTAATTAGATTCCGCATTTGGATTTCCAAATCCAAAACTGCAGTGGGTATAGTTAGTTAGTTTCATGTTCCATGGATCATTTGTCTGATAAATCGTAATGATTTGAAATGAGTCGTTTTACAAACACGTCACAAATTAATTTGTAGATATGACAACATGCTGACCATTTACAAATGGTGATATTTATTAGTATATAGATCAGAGTGATTCCTACCCACCACCTTTTACACATTAAAATAATATAAAGTCCTCCTATGGAATACAAGCAGTTGCCAAGTAGAAACTATTTCAATTTGTTTTCAAATTTTACTTTGCTATCAGACATTTTACTTTACTCAGTAAGTGATTAGAAGTTTATGTGCAGCGATGCGCACGCCTTTTTTTGCTAAAGACAACCTCAACATGGACAAATAAATCTCATTTTTTCTTCTGGTATTGTATTATGTTCATCATTATTCCTTTTGAAGTGGAGTGGATTATATACAAAAAAATTCTTGGGGGAATATATATACTGTACAGTAGTCAAAACACCTAACTCCTTAAACAGATATCTAGAAGTGATCGTGGATGAGCACCACATATTATCGTTACAACACGTTTTTCAGCAATTAACACTTTCTTTCCGGAAGATGAGTTACACAAGAACTTTATTGGATATGACGTATTGAATGATATGATGATATGCAAAATATATCAGCTTACTGATTTGTCTCTCCTGTAGATCTACAAGGATTCCAAGGGAAAATGCGTCTGAACTAAGTTGGTTTACTACGCTCAAAATGTGCTGTTCCCTGTTTCAATTCTCATCAATAAGGACATCTAAAAATTTTGAAGTTTCCACCACACTTATTACTTTCTCACCCTGTGTTACATTTATGATTGGTGTCTTACCTCTAGACATGCGGAACTGAATATATTATCTCTTTTTGAAATTGAGAGTTAGACCATTTTCAGAAAACAGGTCAATGATATTTTTAAGAACATTGTTTAGCATTTCTTCTGTAGGCTTTGCATGTCTGGACTGATTCCAAGACTAGTGTCATCCGCAGGAAGAACTAATTCTGTTTACTGTATGCTAGACAGAAGATCAGTAGCGGACCTAAGACTGAGCCTTGGGCAACCCCATACGTGATTCTCCCCAGTCAGAAGAAACTCCCCTAATTATGTTGATTGAATTACTAAGTACAAATTCTGGATCTTTTAGTTAGATATGCCATTATCTGTTGGTTAGCCAATACCATCAATACCAAAAACCCTCAGTTTATCTAGTAGAATATTGCAATTCACACAGTCAAATTTCTTAGGCAGGTCACAGAAAATACCAACCGATGCTATTTTGTTGTTCTATGCTTGTAAAATTTGGTGAGATAACGAGTAAATGGCAGTCTCCGATGAGCAACTTCTCTGAAAACCAAACTGCGATTTACTGACAATAATACAGTTGCTCAGGCGCGATACTGTTCTACAATACATCACCTTCTCGAAAATTCTGGAAAACGATGTCGGTAGTGAAACAGGTCGGTATTTACTGAAATTTTTCCTATAACCTTTCTTATAGAGGAGTCTAACAACGGTAGATTGCAGTCGCTGTGGAAAAATGGCTTTAGTTGGTAATGCGTTACATAATCCAGATAAGACAGGGCTTCTTGTGTTGGAAGAAATTTTTAGGGCTCTGTTGGAAACATCATCAAATCCAGATGAGCTTTCACTTTTGAGAGAGTATATAATTTTCTTAATTTAAGAAGGAAAAGCTGATGATACACTCATGTGATTAAATTTTGTGAGAATTGCTTTTTCAATATGCTACTCCTTCTTTCTTTTGAAGTGTTCATAGTTACCTCGCAGCCTTTTACTATCCAGTGTTGCAGGTCCACGGTTTCGTATGTTGACTGAGGTGATTTTTAACTTTACAAATAACAAACAACAATTTCGATAGTTTTTCTTTGTTATTTCTCCGTACGTAAAAATAACACGATGCACTAAAATATCTTACAGTTTGTTTGTTGCGACCTTAACCGTAATTAATATGTAGCTGTCAAAAAGTCTGCTGACTACACTCGCACATACCGTGTGAGCAATGTCACCACAACCGTTCAAGTGCCAAGTGCCACAATTCATCTGAGGCTGCTGCTTTTATTCTAGTGGCTTCTGACGTCAAACAGGCTGTACGTCATAATTATGATGCATCTTACTGCTCAAATAAATTTTCATGTAATTTCAAGCTATGTTGATTACCTATCACACAGATAATTCGTTGCATCCAAATACCAGTGGGAGCTGTTCACAAATTGCCGGTTCTGATCGCATGCAAATCATGTTTATAAAATATTTATTGAACCGGGATGAAAGATAGTGGAAGAACTAAAAATATACAAAAATAAAAATCGCTAGAAAAATGTCAAAATAAAAATTAAAGAGACTGTTATCGTGATCGATTCCGTTTGATCAGAGGATCACGAAACAGAAATTGTATTTTGTCCAGGCAAAATATTACAGAAGTTATCCATATATCTTTATCGGTGATGCAACTATCGTATTTAACTAAAATTTAGTGTCGAAATCGAGATAGTTTGACCTTATGATTAGACTGAAATATCTCAGCTGCTTCAAACTGACTTCCTAAAAATTGTGTCAAAATTAAAACTAGCAGTGCTCTCCAGTATTAGTTGATAGAAACTATCCCCTACAAATCCTATTATGTCACTAGGAATAAGAAGTGGTTCTGCCTTCGAATAGATGTTAGTAGAGCTGCAGATAATTTGCAAAAGACAAACCAAATACAATAAACTAAACCACGGGAAGGAAACTGATAAAGTATATGTAAGTAACAGAATCTTTATAGGAAGTGACAGATAATTTTATGCATATTTACGAAGAGTCCGGAGGTGTCTTTTATGTTAGATAAGAAACAATTTTTATTATGTAGAGTTAAGGTTATCATGAACAAAGCATCTTTTATCTGAAGCAATAGATTTGGAATACACTGGTCGCAATCGATTTCGGATTTGTGGAAAGCGCGGTGAGAGGAATAAAATTATATGACACAATGTTGTCTACGAGCAATTTGAAGCATGATTGCGCATTGTTCATGTGTGTAATATTTTGATGGCAGTCACATACAATACTTAACGCATGCATTATATTTCTAACTCACTAATACTCTGCAATAATTGGTGACGACGTTCACAAAGGTTAGATAACACAATCCGTTCACTGCGTGTCGCACTTCCTACTGCCCTACTGCGTTATTATTTGAAATAAACAGTCATCATATACGGTATATAAACCATGGTAATATTTTTAACAGAGATGTAAAAACATTAAATGAGAAACAAATTAAATTTCAGTAACCATGAGCCACTTTCAAGTGACAATTGCAATAAGATGAAAGTACTTTACATTCCACAATTATGAAATTTGCGCGCGTCTTTATAGATGTAAGTGTTGAGCATATGCTAAATAACAGATCAAATGACAGAAACTCCACCAGAGGGTTGCTAAAAGAGTTACCTACACCGTACTTAAACCACTGCCTTTGTTTCCACAGCATCATCAACGATGCATACAATACGCACTATTCTAAGTGGACTCGCCACAATCATCCACGGTGAACAATTACAGCAATGACTCAGCAGTCACAATTCTCTGGAAAATCTGATATGTGTGAGTCAATGGGGATTGTCCACTTAAGATGCCAAACGTCTAATTTGAGGTTTTACAGCCTCTGATGTCCTGTGAATAATTTTGAATGGAGTCAGTGTTCTTCAGAGAGAGTGGAGAGGTAGCTCGATATGCAGTTTGCGGACAAGAAAGGCCCTCTCTCTCCGAAACGTTGTGTTGATACATGGAGTATACATGTGGATACTGCGATCACTATGGATTCTAAATAGATCGGCGTCAAATAAGCTGACAGTCTCGTTTATTGTCCAAGTGGAGAGATCGAGATGAGTCATGTTAGTTAACACGTTTTTGCTAGAACTGCGACACTGTGTGTGACGCCTCATCACTTGACAAGTGTGCACGGTCATTAAACACAAACTAGAGACAAACAGCCTTCTGATTCACAGAAGAATTCGGTAAGAGTATTTGACTGACACTTCAGACAAGGATAAGCAGTTTTATAAGTTTACAGGCATCGCAGAGCAGATGCAGTCGTCTGCCGTCCCGCACATGCAACGACACACCTTGCAGGAAAGGTGACTGACGCCTTGCAATCAGGCAGCGAGAACGTTACGTATGATGTCACAAACGTGCCTCTTCGTCCAGTTCAGAATTTAGTTTGGAGTATATTTCTAAACCCTTATTCGTGTTGCGTTCAGCCAAGAAAGATAGTAATGTTCAACGTCAGTTAGGAACGGTTGTCCAACTACGTTAATTAACGTTGTTTAAGTAGAGTTGTTGTTGTTATCGTCTTCAGTCCAGAGACTGTTTGATGCAGCTTTCCATGCTACTCTATCCTGTGCAAGCTGCTTCTTCTTCAAGTAACTACTGCAGCCTACATCCTTCTGAATCTGCTTAGTGTATTCATCTCTTGGTCTCCCTCTACGATTTTTACCCTCCACGCTGCCCTGATCCCGTGATGCCTCAGAACACGTCCTACCAATCGATCCCATCTTCTAGTCAAGTTCTTCTCCCCAGTTCTAGACAGTACCCCTCACTAGTTACGTGGTCTACCCATCTAATCTTATCGGCAAACCTCTAAGTTTTTATTTTTTCTCCATGGATTTTAATTCCTACTCCGAATTTTTCTTTTGTTTCCTTCACTGCTTGCTCAATATACAGATTGAATAACATCGGCGATAGGCCCTGTCTCACTCCCTTCCCAACTGCTGCTTCCCTTTCATGCCCCTCGACTCTTATAACTGCCATCTGATTTCTGTACAAATTGTAAATAGCCTTTCGTTCCCTGTATTTGACCCCTGCCACCTTCAGAATTTGAAAGAGAGTGTTCCAGTTAACAATGTCAAAACCTCTCTCTAAATCTACAAATGCTAGAAACGTAAGTTTGCTTTCCAGAATATATTTTCTAAGATAAGTCGTAGGGTCAGTATTGCCTCGCGTGTTCCAACATGACTACGGAATCCAATCTGATCTTCCCCGAGGTCGGCTTCTACCAGTTTTTCCATTCGTCTGTAAAGAATTTGTGTTAGTATTTTGCATTCGTGACTTATTAAACTGTTAGTTCGGTAATTTTCACACCTGTCAATAGCTACTTTCTTTGGGACAGGAATTATTATATTCTTGTTGAAGTCTGTCTTATGCATCTTCCTCACCAGATGGTAGAGTTTTGCCACGGCTAGCTCTCCCAAGGCCATCAGTAGTTCTAATGGAATGTCGTCTACTCCCGGGGACTTGTTTCGACTAAGGTCTTTCTGTGCTCTGTCAAATTCTTCAGACAGTATAATATCTCCCATTTCATCTTCATCTACGTCCTCTTCCATTTCTGTAATATTGCCCTCTAGTACATCGCCCTTGTACATCTATATACACCTTCCGTCTTTCTCCTTTCCCTTCTTTACTTAGAACTGGCTTTCTGCATGAGCTATTGATATTCGCAAGTGGTTATCTTTTCTCCAAAGGTCTGTTTAATTTTCCTGTAGGCAATATCTACACTCCTGGAAATGGAAAAAAGAACACATTGACACCGGTGTGTCATACCCACCATACTTGCTCCGGACACTGCGAGAGGGCTGTACAAGCAATGATCACACGCACGGCACAGCGGACACACCAGGAACCGCGGTGTTGGCCGTCGAATGGCGCTAGCTGCGCAGCATTTGTGCACCGCCGCCGTCAGTGTCAGCCAGTTTGCCGTGGCATACGGAGCTCCATCGCAGTCTTTAACACTGGTAGCATGCCGCGACAGCGTGGACGTATGTGCAGTTGACGGACTTTGAGCGAGGGCGTATAGTGGGCATGCGGGAGGCCGGGTGGACGTACCGCCGAATTGCTCAACACGTGGGGCGTGAGGTCTCCACAGTACATCGATGTTGTCGCCAGTGGTCGGCGGAAGGTGCACGTGCCCGTCGACCTGGGACCGGACCGCAGCGACGCACGGATGCACGCCAAGACCGTAGGATCCTACGCAGTGCCGTAGGGGACCGCACCACCGGTATCGGCGAGGACCATTCGCAACCGTCTCCATGAAGCTGGGCTACGGTCCCGCACACCGTTAGGCCGTCTTCCGCTCACGCCCCAACATCGTGCAGCCCGCCTCCAGTGGTGTCGCGTCAGGCGTGAATGGAGGGACGAATGGAGACGTGTCGTCTTCAGCGATGAGAGTCGCTTCTGCCTTGGTGCCAATGATGGTCGTATGCGTGTTTGGCGCCGTGCAGGTGAGCGCCACAATCAGGACTGCATACGACCGAGGCACACAGGGCCAACACCCGGCATCATGGTGTGGGGAGCCATCTCCTACACTGGCCGTACACCACTGGTGATCGTCGAGGGGACACTGAATAGTGCACGGTACATCCAAACCGTCATCGAACCCATCGTTCTACCATTCCTAGACCGGCAAGGGAACTTGCTGTTCCAACAGGACAATGCACGTCCGCATGTATCCCGTGCAACCAACGTGCTCTAGAAGGTGTAAGTCAACTACCCTGGCCAGCAAGATCTCCGGATCTGTCCCCCATTGAGCATGTTTGGGACTGGATGAAGCGTCGTCTCACGCGGTCTGCACGTCCAGCACGAACGCTGGTCCAACTGAGGCGCCAGGTGGAAATGGCATGGCAAGCCGTTCCACAGGACTACATCCAGCATCTCTACGATCGTCTCCATGGGAGAATAGCAGCCTGCATTGCTGCGAAAGGTGGATATACACTGTACTAGTGCCGACATTGTGCATGCTCTGTTGCCTGTGTCTATGTGCCTGTGGTTATGTCAGTGTGATCATGTGATGTATCTGACCCCAGGAATGTGTCAATAAAGTTTCCCCTTCCTGGGACAATCAATTCACGGTGTTCTTATTTCAATTTCCAGGAGTGTATGTTACTCCAAGTGATATATGCCTCTACATTCTTACATTTGTCCTCTAGTCATCCTTGCTTAGCCATTTTGCACTTCCTGTCGATCTCATTTTTGAGACATTTGTATTCCTTTTTGCCTGCTTCCTTTATTGCATTTTTATATTTTCTCCTTTCATCGATAAAATTCAATATCTCTTCTGTTACCCAAGGATTTCTACTAGCCCTCGTCTTTTTACATACTTGAACCATTGCTGCCTTCACAATTTCATCTCTCAAAGCTACACATTCTTCTTCTACTGTATCACTTTCCCCTATTGCTGTCAATCGTTCCCTAATGCTCTCTGAAATTAGCTAGAACCTCTGGTTCTTTCAGTTTATCCAGGTCCCATCTCTTTAAATTCCCACCTTTTTGCAGTTTCTTCCGTTTTAATCTGCAGTTCATAACCAATACATTGTGGTCAGATTCCAATTCTGCCCCTGGAAATGTCTTATAATTTAAAACCTGGTTCCTAAAACTCTGATGTAATCTTTTTGAAACCCTCCAGTGTCTCCAGGCCTCTTCCACGTATAGAACCTTCTTACATGATTCTTAAACCAGGTGTTAGCTATGAGTAAGTCATGCTCTGTGCAAAATTCTTCCAGGCGACTTCCTCTTTCATTCCTTACCCCCATTCCAAAATCACCTACTTCTTTTTCTTCTCTTCCCTTTCCTACTGTCGAATTCAAGTCCCCCATGGCTATTAAATTATCGTCTCCCTTAACGATCTGATTAATTTCTTTTATCGCATCGCCCATTTCTTCAATGTCTTCATCATCTGCGGAACTTGTAGACAAATAAACTTGTACTACTGTAGTAGGTGTGGGTTTCGTGTCTATCTTGGCTACAATAATGCGTTCACTATTCTGTTCGTAGTAGCTTACCCGCGCTCCCATTTTTTATTCATTTTTAAATCTACTCTTCCATTAACCCTATTTGATTTTGTATTTATAACCCTGTATTCACGTTACCAGAAGTCCTCTTCCTCCTGCCACCTAACTTAACTTATTCCCACTATATCTAATTTTAACCTATCTATTTGCCTGACCTACCTGCCCGATTAAGGGATCTGACATTCCACGCTCCGATCCGTAGAACGCCAGTTTCCTTACTCCTGATAACGACGTCCTCCTGAGTAGTCCGAATGGGGGACTATTTTACATCAGAAACATTTTACCCAAGAGTACGCCATCACCATGTAACCATACAGTAAAGCTGCATGCACTCGGGAAAAATTGCGGCTGTAGTTTCCCCTTACTTTCAGCCGTTCGCATTACCAACACAGCAAGGCAGTTTAGGTTAATGTTACAAGGCCAAATTAGTGAATCATCCTGACTGTCGCCCCTGCAACTACAGCAAAGGTTGCTGTCTCTCTTCAGGAACCACACGTTCGTCTGGCCTCTCAACAGATACCCTTCCGTTGTGGTTGCACCTACAGTACGGCTATCTGTATCGCTGAGGCACGTAAGCCTCCCCACTAATGGCAAGGTCCATGGTATAAGTAGAGTATATTGCTGAATCTATTTCTGTGGCGTTTACTTCCGTTCTTACTTGTTTGTTTTTACTTATTGTGAAGCAAAGCACTGTCACATATAACTATCTATACTTGTACCAAAATTCGTGTGTAATTTATTAAATTTAATTATCAGCAAACCATTTCTATCCTGAATCACATTGTAAACGACATGAAAATAAAAACAATATAATAGTACAGGGAATCGGCTGTTTGTCCCAAAAATTCATTAAATTAAATTACTTGATAGAGAAACTGTTTCAGGAATCTACAAATAACCGTTTTTCTTATGTCTAACCAATTCCGCGATTCAAGCTCCGTACCTGGCAGGGCCAGAACATAAACACTTCTACACAAGCTCAGAGCGGTCCGTGCATGCCAAGTGGTGAGGAGGGGAAAAAACACCGTTACGTTAGAACTCTTTTTTCATTTTGGGATGTTTATAAAGTCCTATCTTACGCCTAAAATAATCGTACTCACATTCCACAGAAATCAGTCTTAACCCTTCATTACTGTTGTCAACAAATTTAACATTATTAATATTGTGGGCTTTGTGTAACCCCGAATTGAATATTGTATTTGGAAATTGGCAAAAGAAAACACGTTTTGTTCCAATTAATGGTGAAAACATTATTAGTGAACTTTGACAAAATACATAAATTTAAAAAAATGATTTTTCCACAATAGCAATATTTTCTTAAAATTGTGGAACGTTTAGTAATTTTCAATCACAATACGCACGTTTTCAAAAATAACAGAACTAGCAAGTAAACTTGTATTTTTCTAATTCTAGTTGTAATGCATAGTTTGTTTACATGTAATACTTGGAGCAGATAATATTCATTCAGTGTCTTCTTCACTACTGAAACGCGTTTCACTCATTAGAGCAATGTCTTCCATGCAGAAAAGTTCACTGCGTGTATGACACCAGTGTTTGGTTTTCCTGTCTTTCGGTCTAGGACATACCTTGCACCGGCTTTGTGATGATACTTTTAGGAACATTTTCATTGGAATTTCTGTTACATTTCCTTTTCAGACTCAGTTGAAGGTTTAGATGAAAATTCCCTACGCTAGGAAAATTTCGCACATTACAGCTTTTCTGAGAAGTTCACGTTTTAAAACTACTTGCTGAACAACTGAGCTACAAATGACATACTCATAGATTACATGTAACATAATTTATATTACAATGTCGACTAATCATATTTAAGAAAACAGAGAGGCCCACTGTAAGACGTCGTGGTCTCCTGACCTTCATTGCTTACATATTCCACACATTAAGACGCTTCATTCGAACCCAAACTCGATAAGATAAAGTCAGTTTTGTATGAAATCATGTAAACGATATGCAAATAACTAGTGTAAGTAGGTTGTTTATGTTTTCTTATTGGCAACGTTACGTAGTGCTCTGAATGAAAATCACTGGCTGTGCTGTGTGCAGTCTGTGGCTAGTTTGCATTGTTGTCTGCCATTGTAGTGTTGGGCAGCTGGATGTAAACAGCGCGTAGCGTTGCGCAGTTGGAGGTGAGCCGCCAGCAGTGGTGGATGTGGGGAGAGAGATGGCGGAGTTTTGAAACTTGTAAGACTGGATGTCATGAACTGCTATATACATTATGACTTTTGAACACTATTGAGGTAAATACATTGTTTGTTCTCTATCAAAATCTTTCATTTGCTAACTATGCCTATTAGTAGTTAGTGCCTTCAGTAGTTTGAATCTTTTATTTAGCTGGCAGTAGTGGCGCTCGCTGTATTGCAGTAGTTCGAGTAACGAAGATTTTTGGTGAGGTAAGTGATTTGTGAAAGGTATAGGTTAATGTTAGTCAGGGCCATTCTTTTGTAGGGATTTTTGAAAGTCAGAATGCGTTGCGCTAAAAATATTGTGTGTCAATTTAACCACAGTCATGTATAATTGTTCAAAGCGGACGTTTCATATGTCGACCCTTAGCTGGGGATAACTCACTGGAATCTTTTCTTGTAGTTTGTGTAAATAGTGTAGCTATTGTTTATTGCTAGCGCGTAATTGTAGAGAGAATCTCCTTTGTAGTTGCAGTCTTTCATTGTTGTACAGTAAAACAGTTGTGGCATGCATGTAGATTTGCACCGAGCATTTCGCAGCTGCGCTTGCAATTAACTAGATATTATTTTCAGTGCTATGTTAAGGTGTTCTCTTATTTTTGCTCTTCAAATTGTGCTTTTCTGAGTTATCGTGTGAAATATTGTGACAATAATGGCGTGTGAAAAACGTAACACTAGGCTCCAAAGTAAACTGAGAAATAATAGTGACGACGAGCGTAGCTTATCAGCACCACCGTGTAGTGAATTAACAGACATTGGAAGTAATAATTTGGTAATTGTGCATAGGGAAATGGAGCGGGCGGCAAATAATGGCGTAGACAGAGAAACAATTAGTGAACAGGGAAGCATTATCGATCGACCACTTGGCAACAGCTCGCCCCAGGAATCCGATATGACAGAACACAATATCGCAAATACTGTAGACTTAGGTTTTGGGTCCTCACGATTATCTCAAATGAGTCAAGACACACTTTCTGCTTGTCAAAATGTGAATGTTGCCGGTGAAAATGCACTGCCAAAAAGCATAGAGAAACAGATTCCAGACACTAATACATTATTATTGCAAGTAATGCAACAAATGGAACAAAATCAGAGACAGACACAGCAACAGTTGGACACAATGGAATAAAATCAGTGACAAACACAGCAAAAGCTTTAAAAGTTAGACACCACACTTGAACAAACACGTGAAGATTTAACTGCTGAGTTACATAACATTGAATCGAAATGTCAAAAAGTCTGTAATGATGTAAAAACACAGATTTGTGAGCATTTTCAATCTATTTTTTTGCGGCATGAAAATGCATTACAGAATCACGAAGCAGCCATAAAAGAACTGCAAACTATTGTTCATGAAAATCACGAGACATTGTTGGCTAAAACTGACTCAGTTGCATCTACCGATTCGGTTATGCAACTTGTAAAAACTCAGGAAAACTTAGAGGACCAGTAGATACTCTGAAAATTGGTTCAGAAAGACACATGGAGGAAATTAGTTCATTATCTGAGAAAGTAGTTGAACTTTCGGATCAGCTAAATAATTTATCTACAAAGGTAGATGATAATCTGAATGACACAAAACCGGTAGACTTCAATGACACAGAAGAGTGCGAACAAATTAGGAAATTCAAACAAAATCAAAATCAAATTAATACACAACACCAAAGAGAAATCCGGGAAGTACAAGATCAGCTGACACAGGTAATACAAGAATTACGTATTTCAGAGGACACTCGTACTCCAATACGGGAAGAGGGACATCGAAATACGGAACAGCCACAAAATAATAACACAGGGCACTTCGGAAATTATGAAAGAAATTGGCAATGTACACCGAAATTTGAGATGGAACCGTCGAAACGACGTAACAATGACCGACATGCGACGCGTCGACATGATGATTTTGACTATAAGCTGTTTATTACTACACGTAAATTCAAAACATTTAAGTATTCCGGCAACGACATTCATCCACAAGCGTGGCTTCATCAATTCTCTCATTGTTTTCCTCCCAACTGGTCATTAGAACACAGATTAGAATTTATGTGTGGCTACTTAGAGAATGAACCAGCTGTAAGAATGCGATCGGTCATTCACGATTGTCACAGTGAAGGAGAATTTTATCATGCCTTCCTCTCAGCATATTGGTCTCAAGCTACACAAGACCGAGTAAAACATAGCATCATGATGATGAAACACTTTGAACAATCTGAATTTTCCAGTCTTGTCAAATATTTTGAAGACATGTTGCACAAAAATCAGTATCTTTCAAAGCCATACAGCCCCTCAGAACTCATCCGCATTTGCTTAATCAAATTGCCTGAACATTTACGACATATTATTTTAGCAGGACGTTGCAAAGATGACATTGAAGCTTTTCAGGGACTGTTACAAGAACTGGAAATTGACACTGACAATCACGGAACGCGAAAACAGGAACACAACAATTACAGGTCACATCCATCGCAATTCCGCGATGAAAGAAATAATAACTGGACACGACAAGGCTATTCTCACAATACAAATCGTGACCAAAACAGACACCACCCGTATGACAACCACTGGCAGAGTAATAGTTACAGAGAAAGATCGCATTTCCGTAATAATGAATATGACAGAGACAATCATAGAAACAGAGAATATGGCAACCAGAACTATTATTATCACGGGAGACACAATAACTTCAGACGCAACAGTTCACCGCACAGTTACGATTCCGGGAGAAATTCTCCACCACATGACCGACAAGCAAGAAACTATGTAAACTACCGACAAAATGACAGACCTGAATTCCATCAGAACTGGCAGGATTCAAACAGAGCAGGGCACTCTCGACAAGGTGAATTTGTAGAAGTTAGGTCTCCTAATCCCAATAACGACGCGCGCCAACAAAGAGACAGACAATGACTCGCACCGCAAGCAGCCACGTGCGCCGGCTGGCTCAGCGAAAAATAACATAGACGCTAACCTCGAGCAAAATTCCAGTATTCTTTACCGACGTATACCGCATGATAATTGCATTCAAGTTCAAACTCAGAGTACTATGAAGAGTAAAGCATTGCACCACACTTCACATGTAAAACCGCTTACTGAGAGATAATCTGTTTTTTAACTCAGTCCTTGCCATAAAATTTTTCACTTCACGCTACTAGTACAATTTGTCATACTTAGAATCTGTTAACATGCAACAACGTTTGAAGTTAAATATCCAATGAAGAACCAAGAAAACTTATTTAAACAGAAATTACGAATGCATTGTTATAGTGAACAGACGTCACAGTGTTATTGTGTGTGTACATTCTTGCTTGTTAGTTGCACGATTACGTAACGACTATAAGGCTTACATACTTAGAACATATACTGGTACTGCTAATGAGATTTTAATGCAACATTTTGGTTTACTTGAAAATACATTCTGGATTTAAAGTACTGTCTGTGAGATACCAGATGACACAGTGGTTAGTTTATGTGACAGCTACACGATTTTATCAGGATGCTATTAATGAGCGACCATTTACAATGTTGGTTTTGCGGTGTATCTGTTTTATTTCTGCACAGTTTTTCTGAATTCTTCTGTAAAGTAAAACATGTTTTAGTAGTAACTTTTGTTGTATAGCTACAAGGAGACAGCCTTTTCCATAGCACAACAATACGTTACAGCACAGTACTTTCTTTATCACGGCAATAAGCGTAATAACTAAGATATCTATACGCAAAGCATTTCACTTTTGTGTATCATGAGGTAAGTACATTGACTTCTGCAGAACTTAGCTTTCGGAGGACGATAACTACGACACTTCCACAGAGATTATCTTACAACAAGACGCACAGTTTAGCGCTACAGTACACGTATTTGAGTGATTAATTTTGTACTTAAATCATTTATTTTTAAAGATATTTGAAGTACAATGATACAAAGAAAGTTTTCCATGATACATTTCATTCCATTGCCGTAATCTGTAACACCTGAGGGTATAAGTACATTAATCCTCAGGGGGGTACACGCCTACTTTGTGTACCATGTGTTTGGCAAGCACAAGGAGCCCTAGCTAATATGGTATTTGCTTATACAACTTTACACATCAGTATCATATTTCTCTAACGCAGAATTACACAGCTATCTGATCATTTAACTGAGAGAGACAAATATTTATTTTACTACATCAGTGACAGATGTTTACGTAATTACACAGTTGGATAACTTCACACTTATGAAATTGTATTTTGTCTGTACTTTGTGAACTGTTCACATATTTTTCGGAACCATTGTGATACTATGAGAGCTTTGAATGATGTATTTGGTAAGGGAGCATGATTTTAAAGTACGTTTGAGGTACATGATACTCTTGAAATGAGCAGAGAATTTTTTATAGGTTTTGACATTATTGCAGAAAGCTACGACGATTTTGAGAGTTGACTGAGGTGTTATGATGTTATTTTTATGACGACGATGTGTATTATGCTGTTGAGGTATGTTTATGATCAATAAGATGATGCTACCTTAAATGAGGAATTTGATTATGCTACGTATTTATTTTGATGAAATATTGAAGAAGTGTCGACGAATACATATATGAATAATGAGTAGTGGTTAGGGACTCGTACTTTAAGAGTTATGAAATGTGTGTAAATGCGTGAATGTATCACAATGCTGGCAAAAATTTTTTGGACACTGTTATATTCATAAGATTTTGTTTCTACACATTTGCAACGCAAATACTCGACCCGTGAAATTTTGTATATGAGACTGTCACTATAGTGCAAACTCGTAATATTTCGGTAAGAAAGCCAAGTGACCTTGACGTAATGCGTCTTGAGCGGCCAGCTGTGTCAGACGCCTGGAGAAAAAGCCATTAGTGTGTGCCTTTCAGAGGCACAGGTGGAGAAAAAAGGAGGCCATTATCCTCGCTATTGACATTTTTTTGTAGAACGCATCACAAATACGACACGCTCACACTTGAATACATATGATTACACTTCGGAGCTCTTAATTTATGATATTTACTAAAATGCCTAATGAAACGATGAGAAACATTTCATGGCTATTGTCTTGCTAGTTGAGAGAAATGCCATATGGCTTGTTTTATGTATTTATTTACTCATTTTGTTTAATAACTAGTTTCTAGCTGCACTGCAGCATTGGTTAAAATAAAATTTAATAGATGTACTAATATAGTTATTTTATGCCTACAGATCCAGTCAATTATAAATTTATGATCTACTTCCAAGAAAACGAGGGCACAAAAATAGACATTTCCCTTCACAGGAATTGCCTAAATAATTTTTTTACGATTTGGTAACTTATCTGCTAGCGTAAGTTTCTGTGATGCATCACTCTAGTGTTAAGATGTGACATAGGTATTAAAAATGGCCATTTTTACTGTAATATTTTTTCTGCTTGAGGTATGTCATGTTTAGGTATAAGTTATTGCATTTGCTGCTGCTGTTTGCCAGGCATAGTGCTACTAAATTTCACTTTACATTACTATGTTAAGCCAGTTTTACTACTGATTTATTTTTCTCGTTGCTGCACATTGGCTCATATTAGTTGTAATGTTGCATTTCCTTGGTAATTTAGATTTACTGTATCTAGGTTTGCCAATTTGCATTTTTTATCATTGCTGTTTGTGTTAATTGTTTTGTGCTGCTGCATTGCCTCGTGCCTTAGTTTAGCATCTGAGCTCAGTAGATTTAAGTTAGCTTAAGAGGGGGTAGACTATATAAGAGAATGAGTTGCGATGAATTGGAAAAAATGCATTGAAAAGTTATACGAAAAAAGTACAGAAAGCAGGTATAGGTAGGATTTTCTTGGAAATAAATGATGAGGTAAGATAATGGGAAATAAATAATGAGGTAAGAAATATGTGAACATATAAATACAGAAAGCATGCTTGGATAGGATTTTTTTGGTGGAAACAAATGTTGAAATAAGACGAAAGATCTATGGAATGAAGTTTTAGGTTGGACTGCAGTACCAAATGTTACACTGAAAACGAACCCTGTCTTTCCTTTTGTATTATTACGCTATGTGTTTATGTACCCTTGTGTTTTTGTCTTTTTCCTGTCTTTATGTGTTTAGCTGATAAAGAGTTATGTTGTAGAATTTTTCTAATACTATGTTATTTACTTTGTAAAGATGTTTAGACATTATTTATTCTGTTTTGTTTTAATGTTCATGTGTGAAATTAATGTTTCGAAAACTATTCTCATTATTTTATATATTCACTCATGTCATAATTCCTGTAACACTGATGTATATGTTATTTCGATTCTTTTGTAAAGCTTGTACTACAAATGTTATCTGTATTGTTATGTTCTTTAATAATGTATTTTGTACCTTTGTTATTGTATTCTTATGTTATAAAATTGTAATTGACACCAGTTCATCATATTATTAACTTGTAAGTTCCATTTCACTGCACTCGTTTCTGTTGGTCATAGTATATGGACAATATGTGAGAAGTAGGGACTGATAGTGTTTGCACATGCGTTAATAATTCAGCAAGGGACTGGATAACAGCATTGCTGGTTCTAAGGACATTTCAAACAATTTTTTTGTGAGTGGACATGTGGTGGTTTATGGACTTGCTATATTCTCCGCAAGACTCTTCAATGGTGATTGTGCACCTGCACAGTCGCAACAGATGGCTGCTGGCCATCTCTACAAGGACTGCAGTGGGTCTGCACTTTTGATGACCCACCAATACCATTATTTCTACAAGGACTGTAGTGGGTCTGCACCTCTGGTGGCCCACCAATACCATACTCTC
Organism: Schistocerca cancellata; assembly: GCF_023864275.1. Taxonomy (NCBI): domain Eukaryota; kingdom Metazoa; phylum Arthropoda; class Insecta; order Orthoptera; family Acrididae; genus Schistocerca; species Schistocerca cancellata. Next base: position 921,996,453 of record NC_064627.1, on the reverse strand, counting down.
TACCAGGACTACAGTGGGTCTACTCTGTGATGACCTACCTACCAGTATTCTTCAAAACTTCGAATGACTCTGCTGTGGGTTTGCTCTGTTGTGGCCTATTACCTGTCTGCATGTCAAGAGTCAGCACTGTCTTTCTGTTGGAAGGACAACACTACTTCTTCAAGACGGCATGGAAATCCACTACTTCCGTGTGCCGTCTCTTTTACTGCTCAGCCTTTGAGAAAAACGCTGCAATTTTATTCTGATGAACGATCAGGACTGTCTTAATGGACTGTGAGAAAATTTTAGCTTTTGACCAACATTGTATCGATAAGTGTGTGCATTTGATATCTTTGTTATTGTAATTATGAAAACTTTTTTCAAATCTGTATTGGGCACTGCCCAAAACAATTTGTAAAATTTTTGTGGGAAGCATGGGGGCTATGTAAGTAGGCTGTTTATGTTTTCTTATTGGCAACGTTACGTAGTGCTCTGTATGAAAATCACTGGCTGTGCTGTGTGCAGTCTGTGGCTAGTTTGCATTGTTGTCTGCCATTGTAGTGTTGGGCAGCTGGATGTGAACAGCGTGTAGCGTTGCGGAGTTGGAGGTGAGCCGCCAGCAGTGGTGGATGTGGGGAGAGAGATGGCGGAGTTTTGAAATTTGTAAGACTGACTTTTGAATACTATAGAGGTAAATACATTGTTTGTTCTCTATCAAAATCTTTCATTTGCTAACTATGCCTATTAGTAGTTAGTGCCTTCAGTAGTTTGAATCTTTTATTTAGCTGGCAGTAGTGGCGCTCGCTGTATTGCAGTAGTTCGAGTAACGAAGATTTTTGGTGAGGTAAGTGATTTGTGAAAGGTATAGGTTAATGTTAGTCAGGGCCATTCTTTTATAGGGATTTTTGAAAGTCAGATTGCGTTGCGCTCAAAATATTGTGTGTCAGTTTAAACACAGTCATGTATAATTGTTCAAAGGGGACGTTTCACTAGTAAACCACAAGTGTGCACTGAGATTGAAATACTCGAGGCTGGCGTACACACACACACACACACATTCAAGACATGACGGTCGCAGAGGCTTTTAGTTCGGGAGAGGCAGACCACACGCCGGGAGGCCGGTTCCTTCAGAGGATAAGTCAACCTATCTACGTCGGCCGGTGACCTCCCATAGAGCAGACAGCATTTGCCCAAGTGAAAGGCAGAACGACCCCGTGTTCGGCTTAAAAGCAAATTCCGCTACATTGTGTGGGAGTGCCCAGCCTGCGCATTCTTTACAAACATAGCACACAGTTTGAGGTTTTCACAGGGAGACAGCAAACGCCAAACGCCGATGCTACAGATTTCCGGATTGGTCGCCTTAAACGAAACGTCATTCTCCTGTTTTAGAAGAGCAATGCTGATTGGCAGACGATATTTCTGACCTTGAGCTGAAGGAGTAATGGAAGAGACCGAAAGATATACCCTTTCACGTCTGGCGTGGAGAGGGGCCGTTCCGTTGTCGCTCTTGGAGCGAGAACATGTAACGAGAGCGTGTGCGCTCGTACGTGTACTCAAAGAGCGAGGAACAAGTCTCTCCTCAGTACTTCACTGGGAGAGCACCTCTGTCGAGAGCGAATCGGAGTGCGACTCTATATTGAGTCCTTGCGATTAAGTATTGTTCACTGTGTTGGCCGCCACACTTATTGTGTGGTGTGAATGGACAGAGTTATAGTTAAACGCCTGCGAGCGAATTTTTGAGTGGCATTGCGGTGGACTGGTTATCTGACCAGTGTACGACGCCAATAGTTAGACTAGGGGCGAATAGGAGTCCTTGACTTCATCAAGGCGTAGGGAGAGTTTGTTTGGCGAAGGTCAATCCCGATAGAACGAGCGTTATCTTATTTGTCAGCAGAGAGCGGCGCAGACAGCAGTCATCGCAACTTACGGTATTGTGCGCTACAGCTCTTGAGAACCCAATATTTGCTCCACAACAGTACACTTCACTGCATTTCACACGCGAAAGCCTCGACCGTACCTAGCAACATTCTAAAGGATAATTATTCAAGTTGAGTAGGAGCGACTCTCAGCCATTCTGTAAAGTCAATAACAATCTTAAACTTTGTATAGAAATTTCATTAGCGAATCCTATCTTTAAGAGGTAACTTCACATTCCGAAAAGAACCTGGAAATAACTTGTTCTGTTCATAACTAAAAGTGCCATTGTGATTTCTCAAAATTTTTACAAATAAATAATAATTTTCGTTAGTTTCATGTTTTTCTTACACTAACTAGCACTACTCCAGTACCCAAGTATCCCACGAGTTACGTAAGAAATTTTGTGAATTTTTGTGTCATTTCCTTACAGCGGACGACTCCAGAAGATATTTATTGCTGAAAGTTTTTCAGGCATTTCTCTTTAGAACGTTAGTAGCGTCTGTCTGACTTCTGTAGTAGTGTGGGGGTGGAAATTGCATCTTGCAGGAGCCACAGGGTAAAGGGTACATCTCAGATTAATCCGTTGCGCAGAATACCAGAATAGCACCCACACTCACCACAGACCACTAATATGATTGGGTTTGATAAACCCCAGAGATGAAATTCGCGCCTCTCTTCCTTCTTAAACGAAGCTGAACTGGTGTTACCTTCAATAACAACATCTACAGCTTATAAAAGTTAGTTATCGAAATGTCCATGTACAAATTATGCTTCATTTCATAACAACATGAGAAATATTAGGTAGGTGCGTAAGTTCGTAGCATTTTTGTTTTGCTTGTTGGTATTCCGGTTGCTATAGGTTTATTTAGCGATTATCATTTTTTGTTTGTAGGTCACTATTCCTATTTGAGTTTGCATGTTGTCATTTTGTCATTTGGAGATACTGTGTGGAGCTGTGTACGCTAGAAAATGGAGTGCCACGTGGGGAAATCAGAACAATACGGACGTATTCGTCTGTTTGAGTTCAGTAGAGGGGTGACAGCAGCGCAGACAGCCAGAAAAATTTGCAATGTATATGGGGATAATTCCATTGGCCAGAGCACAGTAAGAAAATGGTTTTCTTATTTTGAGGGAATAGATTTGACGTTAGTGACTCTCCACGTTCAGGAATATCTTCGGGTATGACGAAGATAGTTTAAGTGCATTTATCCACAATTATCCACGTCACAGTATTCGAGAACTGCTGAATGTGATGAACTGTGATTGTTCCAGCAATGCGCGACATTTTTATGCAGTGGAGAAGTTTAAAAAATTGGGTGTAAGGGTACAGCATTCTCTAAGCCAAAATTTGAAAAATCAGCGGATAGCATGTCTGCTTGTTCATCATCAATTGGCTCGTGAACGACACCGACCATTCCTATCCTGTATCATTATTGGTGACGAGAAATCGTGTCTTTATGCTGACATAATGAAAAGAAAGGAATGATTGAGCCCAAACAAAGCAGCAACATCCCGTACAAAGGCGTGCACGAATCCACAACAGATAATGTTATGCATGTTGTGGGACAGTGACGGTGTGATGTACTGCGAATTGCTTCCCCGAGATGTAACGATCACTGCTGACATTTGTTGTCACAGCCGAAACGTCTTGTAGACACATTCGAAGAACAACGACCAGGAAAACTGTGTGAAGTGATGTTACTCCACGATAGCGCCAGCCAACATTCTGCTAGACTGACGAAAAACACTATACATGGTGGTCCATTGCTAGTGACCAGGCCCAATATCTCACGAAATAAGGATCAAACGAAAAAACTACAAAGAACGAAACTCGTCTAGCTTGAAGGGGGAAGCCAGATGGCGCTATGGTTGGCCTGCTAGATGGTGCTGCCATAGGCCAAACAGATATCAACTGCGTTTTTTTTAAAAAAAAAAAAAAAAGGAACCCCCATTTTTATTACATATTCGTGTAGTACGTAAAAAAACGTGAATGTTTTCGTTGGATCACTTTTTTCGCTTTGTAATAGATGGCGCTGTAACAGTCACAAACGTATAAGTACGTGGTATCACGTAACATTCCGCCAGTTCGGACGGTATTTGCTTCGTGATACATTACCCGTGTTAAAATGGACCGTTTACCAACTGCCGATAAGGTCGATATCGTGCTGATGTATGGCTATTGTGATCAAAATGCCCAGCGGGCGTGTGCTATGTATGCTGCTCGGTATCCTGGACGACATCAACCAAGTATCCGGACCGTTCGCCGGATAGTTACGTTATTTAAGGAAACAGGAAGTGTTCAGCAGCATGTGAAACATCAACCACGACTTGCAACAAATTATGATGCCCAAGTAGGTGTTTTAGCTGCCGTCGCGGCTAATCCGCACATCAGTAGCAGACAAATTGCGCGAGAATCGGGAATCTCAAAAACGTCGGTGTTGAGAATGATACATCAACATCGATTGCACCCGTACCATATTATTTTGCACCAGGAATTGCATGGCGACGACTTTGAACGTCGTGTACAGTTCTGCCACTGGGCACAAGAGAAATTACGGGACGATGACAGACTTTTTGCACGCGTTCTATTTAGCGACGAAGCGTCATTCACCAACAGCGGTAACGTAAACCGGCATAATATGCACTATTGGGCAACGGAAAATCCACGATGGCTGCGACAAGTGGAACATCAGCCACCTTGGCGGGTTAATCTATGGTGTGGCATTACGGCAGGAAGGATAATTGGCCCCCATTTTATAGATGGCAACGTAAATGATGCAATGTATGCTGATTTCCTATTTAATGTTCTACCGATGTTACTACAAGATGTTTCACTGCATGATAGAATGGCGATGTACTTCCAACATGATGGATGTCCGGCACATAGCTCGCGTGCGGTTGAAGCGGTATTGAATAGCATATTTCATGACAGATGGGTTGGTCGTCGAAGCACCATCCCATAGCCCGAATGTTCACCGGATCTGAAGTCCCCGGATTTATTTCTGTGGGGAAAGTTCAAGGATATTTGCTATCGTGATCCACCGACAACGGCTGACAACATGCGTCAGCGCATTGTCAATGCATGTGGGAACATTACGGAAGGCGAACTACTCGCTGTTGAGAGGAATGTCGTTACACGTATTGCCAAATGCATTGAGATTGACGGACATCATTTTGAGCATTTATTGCATTAATGTGGTATTTACAGGTAATCGCGCTGTAACAGCATGCGTTATCAGAAATGATAAGTTCAAAAAGGTTTCACATTGGAACAACCGAAATAAAATGTTCCAACGTACCTACGTTCTGTATTTTAATTTAGAAAACCTACCTGTTACCAACTTTTCGTCTAAAATTGTGAGCCATATGTTTGTGACTATTACAGCGCCATCTATCACAAAGCGAAAAAAGTGGTCCAACTAAAACATTCCTATTTCTTTGCGTACTACACGAATATGTAATAAAAATGGGGGTTCCTTTTTTTAAAAAAAACGCAGTTGGTATCCGTTTGACCAATGGCAGCGCCATCTAACGGGCCAAGCATAGCGCCATCTGGTTTCCCCCTTCAAGGTTCAAATGGTTCAAATGGCTCTGAGCACTATGGGACTTAACATCTGAGGTCATCAGTCCCCTAAAACTTAGAACAACTTAAACCTAACTAACCTAAGGACATCACACACATCCATGCCCGAGGCAGGATTCGAATCTACGACCGTAGCGGTAGCACGGATCCAGACTGAAGCGCCTAGGACCGCTCGGCCACATCCACCGTCACCCCTTCAAGCTAGACAAGCTTCGTTCTTTGTAGTTTTTCCGTTTAACTCTTATTTCGTGAGATATTTGGCCCGGTCACGATCAATGTACCAAGAGTTGGGTTCGGAAGTCATACCGTAATCCATCTTATCCCTTATGTGATCTTGCGCTCTCAGATGAAAATCTCTATCGAATAACCTTCAAGGAATGTCCTTTCCGATTGAAAATGCGATCCGAAAATGGATCGACGAGTGCTTCTCCTTAAAACCAAATGATTTCTATAATCGCAGAAACGCAGTGTTATTCCGTGGTTGGCAGAGTGTTATTTATGGTGGGATAAGTTATATCAAGATGGTCGAAGTAGAGAGGATATAAAATGTAGACTGGCAATGGCAAGGAAAGCGTTTCTGAAGAAGAGAAATTTGTTAACATAGAGTATAGATTTAAGTGTCAGGAAGTCATTTCTGAAAGTATTTGTATGGAGTGTAGCCATGTATGGAAGTGAAACATGGACGGTAAATAGTTTGGACAAGAAGAGAATAGAAGCTTTCGAAATGTGGTGCTACAGAAGAATGCTGAAGATTAGATGGGTAGATCACATAACTAATGAGGAGGTATTGAATAGGATTGGGGAGAAGAGAAGTTTGTGGCACAACTTGACCAGAAGAAGGGATCGGTTGGTAGGACATATTCTGAGGCATCAAGGGATCACCAATTTAGTATTGGAGGGCAACGTGGAGGGTAAAAATCGTAGGGGGAGACCAAGAGATGAATACACTAAGCAGATTCAGAAGGATGTAGGTTGCAGTAGGTACTGGGAGATGAAGAAGCTTGCACAGGATAGAGTAGCATGGAGAGCTGCATCAAACCAGTCTCAGGACTGAAGACCACAACAACAACAAGTTATATCAAACTTCCTGGCAGATTAAAACTGTGTGCCCGACCGAGACTCGAACTCGGGACCTTTGCCTTTCGCGGGCAAGTGCTCTACCAACTGAGCTACCGAAGCACGACTCACGCCCGGTACTCACAGCTTTACTTCTGCCAGTACCTCGTCTCCTACCTTCCAAACTTTACAGAAGCTCTCCTGCGAACCTTGCAGAACTAGCACTCCTGAAAGAAAGGATATTGCGGAGACATGGCTTAGCCACAGCCTGGGGGATGTTTCCAGAATGAGATTTTCACTCTGCAGCGGAGTGTGCGCTGATATGAAACTTCCTGGCAGATTAAAACTGTGTGCCCGACCGAGACTCGAACTCGGGACCTTTGCCTTTCGCGGGCAAGTGCTCTACCAACTGAGCTACCGAAGCACGACTCACGCCCGGTACTCACAGCTTTACTTCTGCCAGTACCTCGTCTCCTACCTTCCAAACTTTACAGAAGCTCTCCTGCGAACCTTGCAGAACTAGCACTCCTGAAAGAAAGGATATTGCGGAGACATGGCTTAGCCACAGCCTGGGGGATGTTTCCAGAATGAGATTTTCACTCTGCAGCGGAGTGTGCGCTGATATGAAACTTCCTGGCAGATTAAAACTGTGTGCCCGACCGAGACTCGAACTCGGGACCTTTGCCTTTCGCGGGCAAGTGCTCTACCAACTGAGCTACCGAAGCACGACTCACGCCCGGTACTCACAGCTTTACTTCTGCCAGTACCTCGTCTCCTACCTTCCAAACTTTACAGAAGCTCTCCTGCGAACCTTGCAGAACTAGCACTCCTGAAAGAAAGGATATTGCGGAGACATGGCTTAGCCACAGCCTGGGGGATGTTTCCAGAATGAGATTTTCACTCTGCAGCGGAGTGTGCGCTGATATGAAACTTCCTGGCAGATTAAAACTGTGTGCCGGACCGAGACTCGAACTCGGGACCTTCGCCTTTCGCGGGCAAGTGCTCTACCAACTGAGTTATCCAAGCACGACTCACGCCTCGTCCTCACGCAGGAGGGCATCTGTAAAGTTTGGAAGGTAGGAGACGAGGTACTGGCAGAAGTAAAGCTGTGAGGACGGGGCGTGAGTCGTGCTTGGGTAGCTCAGTTGGTAGAGCACTTGCCCGCGAAAGGCAAAGGTCCCGAGTTCGAGTTTCGGTCCGGCACACAGTTTTAATCTGCCAGGAAGTTTCATATCAGCGCACATTCTGCTGCAGAGTGAAAATCTAATTTTGGAAACATCCCCCAGGCTGTGGCTAAGCCATGTCTCCGCAATATCCTTTCTTTCATGAGTGCTGGTTCTGCAAGCTTCGCAGGAGAGCTTCTGTAAAGTTTGGAAGGTAGGAAGAGAGGTACTGGCGGAAGTAAAGCTGTGAGTACCGGGCGTGAGTCGTGCTTCGGTAGCTCAGTTGGTAGAGCACTTGCCCGCGAAAGGCAAAGGTCCCGAGTTCGAGTCTCGGTCGGGCACACAGTTTTAATCTGCCAGGAAGTTTCATATCAGCGCACACTCCGCTGCAGAGTGAAAATCTCATTCTGGAAACAAGTTATATCATTGGTGATTAAAATCTCTTCCGTGTATCTGTTGTGTTTTCTAAACTTATGGATAAACGCTACGAATTTATGGGCCAAACTATTACATGGACAGGTGTGTGTGAAACCCCACCACACATTCGACCCGTAATGAAGCCATATGTGCCAGGGAAGAACACCCCGATCCTAGTGACGCTCGAAGTTCCTTGAACCGCGATAAACTGTCCCTCGACAGGTATTGCAGCAACGGTTTACAAGCGCGGAGTCATAACACGCGACCCCGTTGAGTGACGAGATGGAGCGTGTGCCCGCTGCCCGGCAGTGGCGCCCCAGAAATATGTTTGTTTACTCGCGCGGTCGTGTCGTAACGCGACCGGTGGGCGTTACTGCCGCCGTCATTCTCGTGGCGGTCGTAAACGCGGCCCCGGCAGTCGTTAAGACCGCAGTCCCAGTCGAGACGCAAGCCGGCAGCCACCGGCCGCCTCCGCAAACACCTGCTGGACACGCCGGAGTGAAGCTCCTCAAGTCCAGAGGGTGGGGCGCTACTGTGCTACTGCAAATGTTGCCGCATAAATCAGAGGAGGGTCACCAAGATACACTGACAGACATGGAAAATGTTACATCACGAAAATTTTGACCTAACGCTCTCCAACGGATATTCTAGTATAGGACCTCTCACACAAGGAAAATAGCCGGCCGGAGTGGCCGAGCAGTTCTAGGCGCTTCAGTCTGGAACCGCGCGACCGCTACGGTCGGAGGTTCGAATCCTGCCTCGGGCATGGATGTGTGTGTTGTCCTTAGGTTAGTCAGGTTTAAGTGGTTCTAAGTTCTAGGGGACTGATGACCTCAGATGTTAAGTCCCATAGTGCTCAGAGACAGTTGAACCTTTTTTTTCTTTTTTCTTTTTTTTTTCAAGGAAAATAAGTTGAATGCAAGGCGAAGTGCAGAGTGTTTTGCATCGATCTGACTCGGCTTGAATCGCCCCATCTCGGCTTGCATAGTGAAGCTGCCGTGGTGTGCTGCCGAGTGCCTTGATTTCATAGATGGCTTCGTCAATACTCAAGCATATATACAGTTAAGCACGAGACAGTTACTAGAATAATGGAACAACCCAAAAAATGGTTCAAATGGCTCTGAGCCCTATGGGAGTTAACATCTGAGGTCATCAGTCCCCTAGAACTTAGAACTACTTAAACCTAACTAACCTAAGGACATCACACACATCCATGCCCCCATGCCCGAGGCAGGATTCGAACCTGCGACCGTAGCAGTCGCGCGGTTCCAGACTGGGCCGTAGAACCGATATGTCACCGCGACCGGCCAATGGAACAACCCGCTCCGAAGAAAAGCAAAGACTTCCGAAAGTCTATTTAAACTGCAGTGGAAACATTGTTTTTTTTTTGTGCTACTTGTAACGTTAAAGTCAAATGTCTAATCGGCGGTACAGTATTTAAGCGCGTAAGAAAGTCGTCTACTGAAAGACGCTACTGCAAATCACGTTCAGGAGAGTATAATGAAATAATAGGGGACGCCAAAAAGAAATCATTAAGGAAGCTGCAGACTCTTGCAGAAGAGAATTCCGTATCCACAAATGATGTTTCTACCGGTACAAACAAATGGAAAAAATTCGAAGGCACCGTTCAATATCCCATGGTTTTAAGGACCCGCCCTGTTGGCCGTGCGGTCTAACGCACGGTTTTTCCGGGCGGGAAGGAGCGCCGGTCCCCGGCACGAATCCGCCCGGCGGATTTGTGTCGAGGTCCGGTGAACTGGGCAGTCTGTGGATGGTTTAAAGGCGGTTTTCCATCTGTCTCGGCAAATGCGGGCTGGTTCCCCTTATTCCGCCTCAGCTACACTGTCAGCGATTGCTACGCAAACAAGTTCTCCACGTACGCGTACGCCACAATTACTCTACCACGCAAACATAGGGCTAACACTCGTCTGGTGTGAGACGTTCCCTGGGGGGTCCACCGGGGGTCGAACCGCACAATAACCCTGGGTTCGGTGTGGGGCGGCGGAGGGGTGAAGTGGACTGCGGTAGTCGTCGTGGGGTTGCGGACCACTGCGGCTGCGGCGGGGACGGAGCCTCTCCGTCGTTTCTAGGTCCCCAGTTAACATAATAAGGTTTTAAGGCATGGGAAACATCCACCATGGTTTAATAGCCGTGTTAGAAAAGCGCTACGTAAACAAAGAGCACTTCATCTTAGATTCAAGAGAAGTAAAAAGGTAGCTGACAAACAAAAGCTCAACTAATCTGAAATGAGCGTAAGGAGAGCATTGAGAGAAGCGTTCAATGATTTTGAAAGTAAGACGTAGTCAACCGACCTGAGTAAAAACCCTAAGAGATTTTGGTCGTATGTAAAATCAGCAAGTGGGTCAAAATCGTCTATTCATTCTCTCAGCGACCACACCGGCACCGAAGCAGAATATAACAGAGAGAAGACCGAATTACTGTATTCGGTCTTCCGATGTAGTTTCACCGTGGAAGGTCGTAACACTGTCCCTCCTAGCAACGTCGAAATGGTAGATATTGAGATAACCGATCGCGGAATTGAAAAGCAGCTACGATCGCTTAGTAGTGGAAAGACGTCGGGATCAGATGAGATACCTATAAGATTCTATAAGGACTATGCGAAAGAACTTGCTCCCCTTCTAGTAGTAATTTATCGTAGATCGCTTTAGCAACGAAAGGTAACTAACGACTGGGAAAAAGTGCAGGTCATATCCGTTTTTAAGAATGGCCGTAAGTCAGATCCACATAGTTATAGACCTATATCGTGAACGTCAATCTGTTGTAGAATTATGGAGCATGTTTTATGCTCAAGAATCATGACGGGTTTTGGAAAATGAACATCTTCTCTATAAAAATCAACATGGAATCCGCAAACAGAGATCCTGAGAGACTCACCTCTCTCTGTTCCTCCGTGAGATCCACAGCGCAGTGAACGACGGCGCTCAGGCTGATGCCGTGTTCCTTGATTTCAGTGAGGCATCTGACACCGTCCCGCATTGCTGTTTAATGAAAAAAAATACGAGCTTACGGAGCATCGGAGCAGACTTGCGGTTGGATTCAATACTTTCTTGCAGATAGAACTCAACACGTCTCTCTTAACGGAACTAAATCCGCATACGTAAAGGTAATATCCGGAGTACCACAGGGAAGTGTGATAGGACCGTGCCGGCCGGTGTGGGCGAGCGGTTCTAGGCGCTTCAGTATGAAACCGCGCGACCGCTACGGTCGCAGGTTCGAATTCTGCCTCGAGCATGGATGTGTGTGATGTCCTTAGGTTAGTTAGGTTTAATTAGTTCTAAGTTCTAGGCGACTGATGACCTCAGAAGTCAAGTCCCATAGTGCTCAGAGCCATTTGAACCATTTGATAGGACCGTTGCTCTTTACAATATATATAAATGATATAGTAGAAAGCGTCGGATGCTCTTTAAGGCTATTCGCAGATGACGCTGTTATCTATACCAAAGTAACAACGCCAGAAGATAGTAATAATTTGCAGAACGACCTACAGATAATTGATGAATGGTGCAACCTCTGGCAGTTGACTCTGAAAGTAAATAAATGTAACATATTGCGCACACATAGGAAAAGAAATCCACTACTGTACAACTACACTACTGATGACAAACAGCTGGAGACAGCGTCTACCGTAAAATATCTAGGCATAAATATCCAGAGCGACCTTAAGTGGAATGACCACATAAAACAGATACTGAAAAAAGCAGACACCACACCCAGATTCATCGGAAGAATCTTAAGGAAATGTTACTCATCAACGAAATAAGTGGCTTGCAAGGTGCTTGTTCGACTGGTTCTTGAGTATTGTTCATCTATCTGGGATCCCTATCAGGCAGGACTGCTAGAGGAGTTAGAGAAGATCCAACGAAGAGCGGCGCATTTTGTCACGGAATCGTTTAGCTGGGGAGAGAGCGTTGCGGAGATGCTAAACAAACTCTACTGGCAGATGTTAAAGAAAAGGCATTGTGCGTCACAGAGAGATTTACTACTGAAATTTCGGGACAGCACTTTTCAGGAGGAATCGGACAACATATTACTTCCCCCCCCCCCCCCCTCCCACATACATCTCGCGTATTGTCCACGAGGAAGAAATTCGAGAAATTAGAGCCAATACAGAGGCTTACCGACAATCATTCTTCCCACGCACTATTCACGAGTTGAACAGGGTTGGAGGGATCAGATAGTGGTACCGAAAGCAGCCTCTGCCACACACCATTAGGTGGCTTGCGGAGTATGATGTAGATGTACTTTAGCATCAAATGTTTTTTATTTCAGTCTTTGATCACAATATGAATTTTTTAGACGATGACCGGTTTCAGTCCGTAATGACTATCCTCAGATCTTTTTTACACCATGTCCTACAGTAATAAGGCCATAATGGCCTATTTACATGGTGTTTCAGTCCGTAATGACCATCCTCAGATCTTTTTTACACCATGTCCTACAGTAATAAGGCCATAATGGCCTATTTACATGGTGTAAGAAAGATCTCAGGATGGTCATTACGGACTGAAACCGGTCATCGTCTAAAGAATTCATATTGTGATCAAAGACTGAAATAAAAAACATTTGACAGTATTGGATCACTGTTTATATACGCGATCATGTCGCAGTTTGTGGTGCTTTAGCTTGTTGATTTTGGTTAAAAGTCCAGCGAAATGAACTGATGTTTGTTTACACTCCTCTTAAAAGTGTATTCGTTATCGCTTGTATTATTTCTTAACACAATATTTTTACTCTAACTTAGGGCGAAGAAAACGAAGGGTGCTGCAAAAAGACTCTTAGAGCTAGTTATAAAGTTGCTCTATGTTTGGCAAGATCTGGGAAGCCATTTACGAAAGGTCAATTAATAAAGAATATTTTGTTGGACGTAGTAGAGAATCTCACATTAGCTACTGCACACAGCAGAATACCGCTTTCCAGTATGACAATATCTCGGCGAATTAGCGACATTGCCGGGCATGAACAATTCGCAGCGAAATTGAAAACCTCGAATCATACTCCAACGCACTCAATGGGTACGCGGATACTAACGACACGGCTCAGTTAACCATATTTTTGCGTGGCGTGGACGACGACTACACGTAACAGAAGAGCTCCTGGATAACATTTCGATGAAGGGCGCTGCGACAGGGCGGATATTTTAGAAGCGGTCGAATTGGAAGCTGAAGGAACGGGACTATTTGGGAAAATCTGATTTCTGTAACCACTGAAGCAATGCGCGGTAAAGTAAAAGGGTTTATTGGCTTACTGCGGAAAAAGCTTAACATGTCGAATTTACCTTTCGTTCATTGTTTTGCATCCAAGTGGCTCTTTGTGCCAAAGTTACCGGCCTTCAAGAAGTGATTAACGTAGTGGTACGTTTCATGAATTATATTCATTACCCCGAGCTCATTCACCGTCAGTTCAAAGAATTTGGATTTCATTTGAGAAGGGGTATCCAGATATCCCCTACCATTCTGAGGTACGCTGGTTGAGCAAGTTTTTCTGTTTTCTCTTCTACTACAACCAGATTTCATGCAAGTATTTCTGACTGTAAAATGCTCTAAGAATTGCTGTCAACCAATCCCTTGCTCCAGATCTTAGTAGCATCAAAAGGAAAAAAAATGGAAGAGATAATTTTCTGTTGGAACCAAATTTAAAGTTACTACTATTGTTATTATTACTATTGTTTAAATCTCTATTGCACGAGTTATCTGGTCCCACCAAACTAACCTCTCTGCCCTCTGCATATAAACATTTGGCAATGACGAAGAAAACAGACGTTAAGTTCAGGAAATGGTAGAGACAGGTGGAGTGAGCGAGACAAGCGTACGGAAATAGAGAGACAGCGTGATTGCGCAAAGTCGAGGAGTGGGAGTTTGCACAGTCTTCAGCATAGTAAAGCCGTATTCTGCACTCTGCGGTACGCTGGTGCAAACAGCCTTGCTCTAGTGAAAGGCATTCCTAGAAACGAAGCACGGTGTGAGTATACAATGGTTATTGGATGTGTCTAAGTTTACTGCAACTTCTCAGGTTAGAAGCATGCCCAGAGGACGTGCGTATTTATGCTTATCACCACCTGTCGGACTTCGAGAAAAGTCGAATCATTGGCTTCAGGTTCAGCAAATTGTGGTCTTGTGGTTAGTGTTGCTTATTCTCCATCACGTGGTTTCGGGTTCGATTCCCGGGCGGGTCGGTGATTTACTCCGCTGTGAGTGGTATCACCATCATTTCATCATCATCGAGCCGCAAGTGGCCGAAGTGGAGTCACGCAAAAATTTCATTTCCTTGAGGGACATAGGAGCATCATACCGATAAATCACACAGGCGACGAGCTCTACTGCCATGCCTACAGAACAGGTGGTGACGAAACGAACTTAGGACAACAGTGTCGCAAGAAGAGAACCCACGAGTCCTGTTGGAAAGACGACACCAAGACAGAACTGTAGGACTGTCAGAATAGTTCTGACGGATATATGGATGGCAACAGCTGAAAGCTCGGCAGAGATGAAAGGGAGAGTGCTTTCTACAACCCGTCGAGAACAAGCTACTTGAAACTGGGCTGAGGTCTTATATTTAGATGCGTCCTGTCCCACTGACACCATACTGTTAACAACACAGACATGTTTTGTGTGTCGACTGGAACACTGAATGCCATTCTGTGGTGTTCACTGATGAGTCACGTTTTTCTTACTACATTTATTTTCAGTCTTAGATCACATTTATGCATTTTATCACGATTAACAGTTTCGGCGTTAAGCGTCTTCGGATCTATTACAGAAAATATTAAAGAAAGCTACAGTTGAGGACTGAATCACAACAAATATAATAAATACAGCTCACATTTGTATAGCCTGTATGGAAAACGTACGTACAATTTTTCCCACTGCTCAATATAAACTATATTCTGACGTGAGTTTTTCTGTGCAGCATGTACACGTTACAATTTAAAGGTGCAGCAGATGAAGGGTATTGGCATTTTCACACAGGGTGATTCTGTGACCATGTTACCAACTTTCAAGGATAACGAGGGAGGATAGATGTATCAGTTTGAGGTAAGGGACCCTGATCCGGAAAGGGTCAAGTCGAAATTTAGAAGCGAAACTCGTTCTGACGTCTCTGACAGTGGAATTCGTGTACCACTCGTGTTTTTGCTGAGTTTGCAGGCAATGTAGCTTTCAGAGGTCGTAGTGTGGACTAGAATAAGAAAAAAGTAAACATGGGGTCTACAATGCTTACCTTAAGAACTATGAGCAATTGTTCATTAGAAGAGAAGTGTTTACACTATCGAAGAGGAACAAGTGCTCATAGCTCTTAAGGTATGCAGATTATAGCCCATACCTACTGGACGTCTTTTTCTTGTTTTGTCCATCCTCCAATGATAAGGAAACCAAAGGGCATGCAGCTGAAGAGATTCGTTTCAAAGTATCGAAGATGAACGAAGTTTCTGCTCATAACTTTTAAGAAATGAATTTTAGAGCCCATGTTTACTAAACATTTATTTTTTTGTTTTAGTCCATATTACCACCTCTGAAAGTTGTCTACCTCAGTCTTAGCAACAACAGTACGGGTACGTGAATTCCACTGCCAGAGATATCAGTACGATTTTCGCTTACATGTTTTGACTCGGTCGTTTTCGTACCAAGGTCTCTTGCTTTAAACTGATACATTTACCCTTCTCCATCATCCCTGAAAATTTCTAACATCGTCCCAGAATAGCCCTAGGCCTATATCATTATACATAGACAAGGCAGGTGATTCAGTACATCTATTACACTGTATAGTATTAGTAAATCCCTTACTGTCGACAAGTAGTATTTCGGACTTGACCAGTCATGACTGATACTACGGGAGCACCACCCCCTAAGGTTAGACATTAGAAAACAAGTTCTTTGCTTTCAAGAATTGCAGCACGTATTTTCATTTGTGTTCATCAGGCACTCATGATACGTTCTCTGAAGAATGCTCCTCCAGAACCCCATGACAGACCTTGCTTGTGTTTTGTATATGTATGGTTTGTATCAAACGGACAAAGGGTTACCCTTAACAATTTCATTTACTTATAATATAACAAATAGTCATAGTATTTAACGTTTTCTATAGATTTGTTATAATCTCAACAACTTAAAACAATAGTTCCCCATTCAGTAGCTTCAGCTGTAGACAATCTAAGGCTACCACCTGCAGCAATGAGGTGTAGCCACTCAAGGTAGAGGGGTCTGCGACCATATCCTAACCACGTATGCCCTTGTTGAAGACACCAGAAGTGTCTTTTCATCGTGAGACCAGTATGTGTGAGAGGTTACAAGACATGTGTGCATAGCTAACGGTGGTCATAAAATATACTGTTTGGACTGTACACTTACTTGCACGTCAATAGACCACATTTATTTTCACCTATATACTCCCTGTGTAGCTTTCAAAATCATTGCAGAAGTTAAAAGATAACTGTTGTCTTCTTTTAATATTATTTATTCAATCAAAATAATTTGTATCACATGTAACTGATAACTCCATCTATCTTGCAAGCCGTATGGAAAATCTCACTGCATTTAACTACGAATTATGTATAGACAACAGCTAACCTTAAAGGAGAAAATACAAAAACGCGTTAACTGAAGCAGGCAAAAAGAAATACAAACGTCTCAAAAATAAGATCGACAGGAAATGCAAAATGGCTAAGTAAGGATGGCTAGAGGACAAATGTAAGGATGTAGAGGCTTATCTCACTAGGGGTAAGATAGATACTGCCTACAGGAAAATTAAAGAGACCTTTGGAGAAAAGAGAACCACTTGTATGAATATCAAGAGCTCAGAAGGAAACCCAGTTCTAAGCAAAGAAGGGAAAGCAGAAAGGTGGAAGGAGTATATAGAGGAT
This sequence comes from Schistocerca cancellata, assembly GCF_023864275.1. Lineage (NCBI taxonomy): Eukaryota > Metazoa > Arthropoda > Insecta > Orthoptera > Acrididae > Schistocerca > Schistocerca cancellata. The sequence continues at coordinate 921,979,463 of NC_064627.1, read as the reverse complement.
CTATACAAGGGCGATATATTTGAGGACAATATTATGGAAATGGAAGAGGTTTTAGATGAAGATGAAAAAATGGTTCAAACGGCTCTGAGCACTATGGGACTTAACTGCTGTGGTCATCAGTCCCCTAGAACGTAGAACTACTTAAGCCTAACTAACCTAAGGACTGTAGCGCCTAGAACCGCGTGGCCACTCCGTCCGGCCGATGAAGATGAAATAGGAGATATGATACTGCGTGAAGAGTTTGACAGAGCACTGAAAGACCTGAGTCGAAACAAGGCCCCGGGAGTAGACAACATTCAATTGGAACTACTGACGGCCTTGGGAGAGCCAGTCCTGACAAAACTCTACATCTGGTGAGAAAGATGTATGAGACAGGCAAAATTCCCTCAGTCTTCAAGAAGAATAAAATAATTCCAATCCCAAGGAAAGCAGGTGTCGAAAGATGTGAAAATTACCGAACTATCGGTTTAATAAGTCACAGCTGCAAAATACTAACGCGAGACGAATGGAAAAACTGTTAGAAGCCGACCTCGGGGAAGGTCAGTTTAGATTCCGTAGAAATATTGGGACACTTGAGGCAATACTGACCCTACAACGTAGCATATAGTGTAAGGAAAGGCAAACCTACATTACTAGCATTTGTGGACTTAGAGAAAGCTTTTGACAATGTTGACTTGAATACTCTTTTTCAAATTCTGAAGGTGGCAGGGGTAAAATACAGGGAGCGAAAGGCTATTTACAATTTGTACAGAAACCAGATGGCAGTTATAAGAGTCGAGGGACATGAAAAGGAAGCAGTGGTTGGGAAGGGAGTGAGACAGGATTGTAGCCTCTCCCCGATGCTATTCAATCTGTATATTGAGCAAGCAGTAAAGGGAACGAAAGAAAAATTCGGAGTAGATATTAAAATCCGTAGAGAAGAAATAAAAACTTTGAGGTTCGCCGATGACATTGTAATTTTGTCAGAGACAGCAAAGGACTTGGAAGAGCAGTTGAACGGAATGGACAGTGTCTTGAAAGGAGGATGTGCGATGAACATCAACAAAAGCAAAACGAGGATAATGGAATGTAGTCGAATTAAGTCGGGTGATGCTGAAGGAATTAGATTAGGAAATGAGACACTTGAAGTAGTAAAGGAGTTTTGCTATTTGGGAAGCAAAATAACTGATGATGGTCGAAGTAGAGGGGATGCAAAATGTGGACTGGCAATGGCAAGGAAAGCGTTTCTGAAGAAGAAAAATTTGTTAACATCGAGTATAGATTTAAATGTCAGGAAGCCGTTTTAGGAAGTATTTGTATGGAATGAAGCCATTTATGGAAGTGAAACATGGATGATAAATAGTTTGGACAAGAAGAGAATAGAAGCTTTCGAAATGTGGTGCTACAGAAAAATGCTGAAGATTAGATGGGTAGATCACATAACTAATGAGGAGGTACTGAATAGGATTGGGGAGAAGAGAAGTTTGTGGCACAACTTGACTAGAAGAAGGGATCGGTTGGTAGGACATGTTCTGAGGCATCAAGGGATCGCCAATTTAGTGTTGGAGGGCAGCGTGGAGGGTAAAAATCGTAGAGGGAGACCAAGAGATGAATACACTAAGCAGATTCAGAAGGCTGTAGGCTGCAGTAGGTACTGGGAGATGAAGAAGCTTGCACAGGATAGAGTAGCATGGAGAGCTGCATCAAACCTGTCTCAGGACTGAAGACCACAACAACAACAACAGTTAACCTGAGCAGGTCCTACGGAAAACAGACTCATTTGGCTCAGAAAAGCTTAATTAATCGGTACTGCAAGGGGAAGAAAAGGAATTAAGGAGGTGTGCAAAGATTATGAAACTCTGAGTGTAATGGAATTCTCCATACAGACGATCTGCCGTCCAGTGTGCACGTTTCAAGCAGTTTGTACAGTCTGAAACTTAAACGCAAGAACTGTGACTTATGAGCACACAAAAGAGAGCTTTGCTCTGAGCATTCGGTGAATGTTGATCCGAAGTGTGTGCTGGCGGCAAGGATACATCTTTCGCCAGTCTGCTGCGCAAATACTTACCCAAAATGCTGGAAAATCACATGATATAAAGTAACACTCACGCTGGTGTGAAACGTACCATATATATTTAGGAGTGCCGGTGCTGTTACAAAGGGAATCAATCATTATGTAGCCTGTTGTAGTCCGTGAGCTTACATAAAAATGAATTTTTTTTAGAGAAACGAGCACATTGACACCGGTGTTGTTAATAACTCGCTCTTTTAGAAAACCACTCCTTTTACAGAATAAGAAAGCGTACATTGAACCTCCCTAATCAACACTTAAATTCAAGTTGAGTGCAAATGAGATAAATTACTTTAAGGTAGGTATTAAAAATAATGATATCACAGAATCGAACTGACCTGCTACTGATCGGGAGGGTTTTTTGGAATGTTACATGATTATGGATGGCAACAGCAGTGGAAAGACGCAGATTACAAAGTTATTGGAAGTTTGGCCCAAGACCTCACAATAATTTGTTCATCCTCGCAATCATGTTACACTTTAATCTCTATTCAGTCGAGTTTTTGTTAAAATCTGTTTAAACGAACAACGAAGCATGTTGAACCTGGCAATCATCAGGGCCTCGTAGAGCTAAGGAAAAATTATAGGACATAGTGCGGCGCTAAGCTTAAAATCTTTCCCACTTAGTTTCGATGATTCTGTCTAAACCGATGTAGATGCCTCGGGATAATTTGTTACACAATCATACCGTTTCCTTTTTTTGTTAGACTATTCATTTCCTGAGAATGATGGCCTGAATTCAAGAGTTTCCGGGATGAGCTTACGCTAGTTACTTTTATCTACGTCTAGAAAATTACCCTGCTGTTCATGCTCAAGAGTTCAGCTGAGCGTTCATAGAACCACTTTCAGACGATTTCCCGACCGTTCCATTCTTGAATAGTACCTGGGGAAAAGGAACGCTTAAGCCTTTCGGTGCAAGTTCTGATTCCTCTTGTTTTCAATGACGATCATTTCTCCCTTGTCGGTGGAAGACAACAAAATATTTTGGCATTTGGAGGAGAAAGCTGGTGACTGACGTTTCGTCAAAAGACCTCTCAGAAACCGGGAATCCAGTTGTTTAATTGCTGGCAGATAAAAACTGTGTACCGGACGGGGAATCAAACTCGGGACCTCTGCCTTTCACGGGCAAGCGCTCTACCATCTTTTTTTCGTTTTGTTCGGTATAGTTCGTTGCGTTTGGTCTGGGCTGACGTCACAAGACATCTTTAAGTTGACCGTTGATTCCTTCTGAGCTACCCAAGTACGACTCACGAGCCGTCCCCACAGCTTCAATTCTGCCAGCACATCAAATCCTACGTTCCAAACTTCACAGAAGCTCTTCAGGAAGTTTCATTTCAGCGCACACTCCGCTGCAGAGTGAAAATCTCATTCTGGAAACATCCCCCAGGCTGTGGCTAAGCCATGTCTCCGCAATATCCTTTCTTTCAGGAGTGCTAGTTCTGCAAGGTTCGCAGGAGAGCTTTTGTGAAGTTTGGAAGGTTGGAGACGAGGTACTGGCAGAAGTGAGGCTGTGGGGACGGGTGGTGAGTCGTGCTTGGGTAGCTCAGATGGTAGAGCACTTGACCGCGAAACGCAAAGGTCCAAGGTCAAGTCTCGGTCCGGCACACAGTTTTAATCTGCCAGGAAGTTTCGTAACTGGGCACACTCCGCTGCAGAGTGAAAATCTCATTCGGGGAATCCCGTTGTTTAATTGGTGGCCACCCTAACTTGCTTATCATATTCGTCACTCCCTCTCCCTGCTATCACGAGGATCAAAACATGACGCCCTTCTTCGATCTTTTCTGATGTCCTCCGCCATCCTATCTTGTAAGGATCTCATACCGCACAGAAATACTACCGAAGAGGACGGATTAGCGCAGTGGAGGCAGTTTCTTTAGAAGATTTGTTGATTCTTCTACAGGAAGTTTGGAAATTCCCGTTACAAGCTTCTACGACTTGCAGAAGGAAGTGAGTAGGTAATATTTTGAACTGCAACCCATGTGAGGAATCGTACGATTTCTATGTTGTTGTTGTTGTTGTTGCCTTCAGTATTGAGACTGGTTTGATGCAGCTCTCCATGCTACTCTATCCTGTGCAAGCTTCTTCATCTCCCAGTACTTACTGCAACCTACATCCTTCTGAATCCGCTTAGTGTATTCATCTCTTGGTCTCCCTCTACGATTTTTACCCTCCACGCTGCCCTCCAATGCTAAATTTGTGATCCCTTGATGCCTCAGAACATTTCCTACCAGCCGGTCCCTTCTTCGTGTCAAGTTGTGCCACAAACTCCGCTTCTCCCCAATTCTATTCAATACCTCCTCATTAGTTATGTGGTCTACCCATCTAATCTACAGCATTCTTCTGTACCACCACATTTCGAAAGCTTCTATTCTCTTCTTGTCCAAACTATTTATCGTCCACGTTTCGCTTCCATACATGGCTACACTCCAAACAAATACTTTCAGAAACGACTTCCTGACACTTAAATCTATACTCGATGTTAACAAATTTCTCTTCTTCAGAAACGCTTTCCTTCCCATTGCCAGTCTACATTTTATATCCTCTCTACTTCGACCATCATCAGTTATTTTGCTCCCCAAATAGCAAAACTCCTTTACTACTTCAAGTGTCTCATTTCCTAATCTAATTCCCTTGGCATCACCCGTCTTAATTCGATTACATTCCATTATCCTCGTTTTGCTTTTGTTGATGTTCATCGCACATCCTCCTTTCAAGACACTGTCCATTCCGTTCAACTGCTCTTCCAAGTCCTTTGCTGTTATACCATTTGAAAATGTGTTGGCAAGGAGACCACTTTTGCAAGTATTTGATTAGGCGTGACTGCAGTCATGAACTGGGAGGCTGGTCCCGGTTCGAGTCCTCCCTCGCGCATGGGTGTGTGTGTTTGTCCTTAGGATAATTTAGGCTAAGTAGTGTGTAAGCTTAGGGACTGATGACCTAGGCAGTTAAGTCCCATAAGTGTCTGGCTTATCGTTTTCCAGTCCAATGATCAGGCAGCCACCATTCCCACTCTACTCTGTTACTTCTGTCACTGTGTCGTTTGCTCTTTTATTTAATTTTAGAATTGACGATTGAATTCAGTGTAATGTCAGTTACTATTGTTTTCGGAGTTCCATACATCTACATCTACATCCATACTCCGCAAGCCACCTGATGGTGTGTGGCGGAGGGTACCCTGAGTACCTCTATCGGTTCTCCCTTCTATTCCAGTCTCGTATTGTTCGTGGAAAGAAGGATTGTCGGTATGCTTCTGTGTGGGCTCTAATCTCTCTGATTTTATCCTCATGGTCTCTTCGCGAGATATACGTAGGAGGGAGAAATATACTGCTTGACTCTTCGGTGAAGGTATGTTCTCGAAACTTTAACAAAAGCCCGTACCGAGTTACTGAGCGTCTCTCCTGCAGAGTCTTCCACTGGGGTTTATCTATCATCTCCGTAACGCTTTCGCGATTACTAAATGATCCTGTAACGAAGCGCGCTGCTCTCCGTTGGATCTTCTCTATCTCTTCTATCAACCCTGTCTGGTACGGATCCCACACTACTGAGCAGTATTCAAGCAGTGGGCGAACAAGCGTACTGTAACCTACTTCCTTTGTTTTCGGATTGCATTTCCTTAGGATTCTTCCAATGAATCTCAGTCTGGCATCTGCTTTACCGACGATCAACTTTATATGATCATTCCATTTTAAATCACTCCTAATGCGTACTCCCAGATAATTTATGGAATTAACTGCTTCCAGTTGCTGACCTGCTATTTTGTAGCTAAATGATAAGGGATCTATCTTTCTATATATTCGCAGCACATTACACTTGTCTACATTGAGATTCAATTGCCATTCCCTGCACCATGCGTCAATTCGCTGCAGATCCTCCTGCATTTCAGTACAATTTTCCATTTTTATAACCTCTCGATACACCACAGCATCATCTGCAAAAAGCCTCAGTGAACTTCCATGTCATCCACCAGGTCATTTATGTATATTGTGAATAGCAACGGTCCTATGACACTCCCCTGCGGCACACCTGAAATCACTCTTACTTCGGAAGACTTCTCTCCATTGAGAATGACATGCTGCGTTCTGTTATCTAGGAACTCTTCAATCCAATCACACAATTGGGCTGATAGTCCATATGCTCTTACTTTGTTCAGTAAACGACTGTGGCGAACCGTATCGAACGCCTTGCGGAAGTCAAGAAACACGGCATCTACCTGTGAACCCGTGTCTATAGTCCTCTGAGTCTCATGGACGAATAGCGCGAGCTGGTTTTCACACGACCGTCTTTTTCGAAACCCATGCTGATTCCTACAGAGTAGATTTCTAGTCTCCAGAAAAGTCATTATACTCGAACATAATACGTGTTCCAAAATTCTACAACTGATCGACGTTAGAGATATAGGTCTATAGTTCTGCACATGTGTTCGACGTCCCTTCTTGAAAACGGGGATGACCTGTGCCCTTTTCCAATCCTTTGGAACGCTACGCTCTTCTAGAGACCTACGGTACACCGCTGGAAGAAGGGGGCCAAGTTCCTTCGCGTACTCTGTGTAAAATCGAACTGGTATCCCATCAGGTCCAGTGGCCTTTCCTCTTTTGAGCGATTTTAATTGTTTCTCTATCCCTCTGTCGTCTATTTCGATATTTACCATTTTGTCACCTGTGCGACAATCTAGACAAGGAACTACAGTGCAGTCTTCCTCTGTGAAACAGCTTTGGAAAAAGACATTTAGTATTTTGGCATTTAGTCTGTCATCCTCTGTTTCAGTACCATTTTGGTCACAGAGCGTCTGGACATTTTGTTTTGATCCACCTACCGCTTTTAGATAAGACCAAAATTTCTTAGGATTTTCTGACAAGTCAGTACATAGAACTTTACTTTCGAATTCATTGAACGCCTCTCGCATAGCCCTCCTCCCACTACATTTCGCTTCGCTTAATTTTTGTTTGTCTGCAAGGCTTTGGCTATGTTTATGTTTGCTGTGAAGTTCCCTTTGCTTCCGCAGCAGTTTTCTAACTCGGTTGTTGTACCACGGTGGCTCTTTTCCATCTCTTACGATCTTGCTTGGCACATACTCATCTAACGCATATTGTACGATGGTTTTGAACTTTGTCCACTGATCCTCAAAACTTTTGTGTTGAGCCGTCAGGTTCTCTGTAATCTGCTTTTTGTCACTTTTGCTAAACAGAAAAATATTCCTACCTTTCTTAATATTTCTATTTACGGCTGAAATCATCGATGCAGTAACCGCTTTATGATCGCTGATTCCCTGTTCTGCATTAACTGTTTCAAATAGTTCGGGTCTGTTTGTCACCGGAAGGTCTAATATGTTATCGCCACGAGTCGGTTGTCTGTTTAACTGCTCAAGGTAGTTTTCAGATAAAGCACTTAAAAAAATTTCACTGGATTCTTTGTCCCTGCCGCCCGTTATGAACGTTTTAGTCTCCCAGTCTATATCCGGCATAGTAAAATCTCCACCCAGAACTATAACATGGTGGGGAAATCTATTCGAAATATTTTCCAAATTATCCTTCAGGTGCTCAGCCACAACATCTGCTGAGCCAGGAAGCCTATAGAGACATCCAATTACCATGTCTGAGCCTGCTTAACCGTGACCTTCACCCAAATCATTTCACATTTCGGATCTCCGTCAATTTCCTTCGATACTATTTCACTTCTTATCGCTATAAACACGCCTCCCCCTTCACTGTCCAACCTGTCTCTGCGGTATATATTCCAATCTGAGTTTAGGATTTCATTGCTGTTTACGTCTGGTTTCAGCCAACTTTCTGTCCCTAGTACTATATGGGCGTTGTGATCGTTTATTAATGAGAGTAGTTCTGGGACCTTTCTATAGACGCTCCTGCAGTTTACTATTAGCACATTAATATTGTTATTCCCTGTTGCATTTTGCCTACTCCTACTTTGCCGCGTCTCAGGAGGCGTCTTGTTGGGCCTAGGGAAGGAATTCTCTAACCTAAAAAACCCCCATGTGCACTCCACACGTACTCCGCTACCCTTGTAGCCGCTTCCGGCGTGTAGTGCACGCCTGACCTATTCAGGGGGACGTTACATTTCTCCACCCGATAGCGGAGGTCGAGAAATTTGCACCCCAGATCTCCGCAGAATCGCCTGAGCCTCTGGTTTAAGCCTTCCACTCGGCTCCAAACCAGAGGACCGCGATCGGTTCTGGGAACGATACTACAAATAGTTAGCTCTGATTCCACCCCGCGAGCGAGGCTTTCCGCCTTCACCAGTTCCGCCAACCACCTGTACGAACTGAGGATGACCTCTGAACCCAGACGGCAGGAGTCATTGGTGCCTACATGAGCAACAATTTGCAGTCGGGTGCACCCAGTGCTCTCTATCGCCGCCGGCAGGGCATCCTCCACATCTCGGATGAGACCCCCGGCAAGCAGACAGAGTGACCTTTCCGCTATTTCCCTAAGGGGCTCCATCACCCGCCTAACGTTGGAGCTCTCAATCACTAATAAACCCCTCCCCCCGTGTGCCTGCTCGGACACATTGCTGAAGGAGCAGCCACATGTCCACTCACAGGCAGAGTGGGAGATGCCACACGGCCAGCCTCCACATTGACCCTCCGCCTCGTGCGCCGCGAACGCCGCTGAACCCGCCACTCCCCTTGGGGAGGGGGTGGCCCAACCGCGCCCGGTACCCGCGAAGATGTCTCGACAGCAGGGACAGTGGGTGAAGCATGTAACACCTCGGGTGTACGTTGCGACGCACCAGACTCCCCACTGCCGCTACACTCCGAGGCAGCAGCCTGAAGACGGCTGACCGCGGCCATCAACACGCTCAGCTGTTCGCGAAGAGTGGCCAGCTCCTCCTGCGTCCGTACACAGCAGTCACACATCCTATCTATCCTAAGGAATCAATTTACTGAAGAGACTTAATCAACGTTTAACTAGATTGCTAATTCACTAAAGGCGGCTGATTATTGACTAAACTGTGATTGCTAGCCACTTCTTGCAGAAAACAATGAAAATAGCACTACCTGTCTCTGAACTGTATTGAAAACAAACACTAGCACTACTGGCACTATGGTTGACTAAAGGGACTCTCTCTGACTGTATTCAAAACAAACACGAAATCTATGGAACACTATTAATAGCACTCGACAATTAAAGCTTCCTAAAAGCAAAAACACACGGAAGAAGAAGTGACAAGTAAGAAAAATACAGTTAATACTTAAATTAAGGTAGCTCGCTGCACAGCAGACGTGAAGCAGACGGCGGTTAGGACGACAATCGGTAAAAACGGAACCCTAACAGAGTAACTCTGTTGCCCTTTTTTTCCCTCCCTACTGTAAATAACCATGTTCTCTGGAATGGACAGACGTATCACGTTGAAATTTATGTCACATACTAATCTTTATGTTCCCTTGATGTTGCAATACATGTAAGCTTCTAAGCCTGTGCAACCAAAAGATACGGCCATTTGTGCCACATATATTTTGATTCTTGCAAACTCGGCCATCAAAAATTTTAGGGTACTTCCCGTCGATCTGGAAACATGCAATTTGGCAAGAAGCAAGATTTCGCATTACAACTAAAGTAAAAAATCTACAAATTGTGAATCTGAATATTTTTTGTCGTTTGTTATCAGACTGTCTGTCCGTCAATTTGTTATGACCCATTTTTCTTAAAATGGTTAGAGTATCTGTCACATAAGTGTCGGTTGGACTGTCAGTGAGAGAGCACTTTGCGTTCCTACTGCACATAAAGGTGAGTACACGGTTCGTTAACGAACCACCTACCGTTAAAATGTACCCGCGGCTCTCGTTGTCGCTATAAACTGAACGTAATAGATCAGTGACTTGAACAGACGTGAAGGATGCCTCCCAGCCGTATGCGCGAACAGTGCCGTCAAATCAGTGAGTTTCAAAGAATGTAATATATCCATCCGAAAAACTGCTGCTCGTGTGGGACTAAGTGTTTCGCCAGTGCAGCGGGAGCGTGCAGAACGGTTCAAAGAGGGCAGTACGACGTAACGAGATGGGTCAAGTCGCACCACCCAGACCACCCCCCGAAAAGATCGACACCTCATCCATGTGACACTGCAGGAAAATCTGAGTCCTTCTCGCATCCGGCGCCACAGTGGAACAGTGGAACACATCGTACACTATCAGGTGTGACCGTCCGTCGCGTTTATTACCACGTGGGATACGTGCGCACGTCAACTTCTCAGTCTATCTTTTACGAATGTTCAGAAACATGCTACACGGCATTGACGTATGGAACGACATCACAGTGGACAGGAATGGCATCAGGGAGTGTTTTTGGGCAAATCCAAATTCTGTTGTTTGATAATGATGGCCGCATTTTGGTTCGCCGCAGATAGGGGGAGCGGCATCATAGTGACTGCATTGGTACAAGACATGCAGAGCCAACTCGAGGTCTTGTGGCGTGGGGTGCCACTTATAGTGCGTGTCCAGGGCACTGTGACCAGTGAGACCTACGTGAATGACATCCTGCGACCTGTAGCCATGCCCTTTCTGCACAACGCCATTTTTCAGCAAGACAATGTTCGACCACATTTTGCTGCATTAACACTTGCCTTCTTGGTGTCAGCCTTCTGCCATGGTCCGCAAGATCACCAGAGTCATCGCCAACTGAAAATGTGTGTGATATGGTGAAACGATGGGTGCAGTGCTGTGACCCGTTGCCAACCTCCACACACGAACTTTGGAACCATGTGTATGCAGCGTGGACGGCTACACCACAGTATGCCATTCGCGCCTTATATGCGTCGGTGCCATTATGCATAGAACATGTCATCAGGGCCCATGTTGGATCCTGTGCCTACTAGGCAACAGGACACATGCTGAACCGAGGTGACTGAAAAGCTAATCATTTCTACAGAATATACTAATGGTACGTGAATATGAACGTACTATTTCTATTCGTTCAAGGTATTCTGTTTTTTCTGAACATGAGTGTAATAACAGCACAGTGAAGTACCTCCGCTTGTGTCCACGCTTATATCGACCCTTGTATCGTAGGGGCTTTTTTATTTGTTTAGGTAAATGGAAATGAGCGTTTGGCGTCATTGGCCGGGAGGCCCCTGACGGGGCAGGTCCGGCCGCCTTGGTGCAGGTCTTATTTACATTCGACACCCCATTGGGCGACCTGCGCGCCGGATGGGGCTGAAATGATGATGAAGACAACATAACACCCAGTCCCTGAGTGGAGAAAATCCCCGATCCAGCCTGGAATCGAACCCGGGCCCGTAGGACGGCAGTCCGTCACGCTGACCACTCAGCTATCGGGGCGGACCATTTGTTTAGGTTAGAGCAGGTCAATGTCTATTAGACTGTCAGTGAGAGAGCACGGTATCGACATGGATTGTGATTGCTGTGATCAGATGCAGGCTCAGTCGATGACCCATCGCACATAGTTCCAGGTGTTATTGCCTTTGGTCACAAGCTTGAGACTGTTGCCAACGAGCGTCATTGCGGAGGGCCAGGCACGAGGATCCGTGGGGCGTCCAGCACGTCCCACGGGTTCCCCGATCGGTCCTGCCCACAATGAAGAGGATCCCTCACCTGTAGTCGAGTGGGATACCGCTCCAAAGTGCGGCAGGCAGTGTAAGACATTCCAGGAGGCCGATCAGAGGGCCTCCCCGGTTCGTCTGACGAACATGTCTTGGGCGCTATCTATGGCTGACGAATCTCTGAGCCAGATGCAGTCGCTCGCCCTGTTCGACAGGGCAAATCCAGTGGCTGGTATTACTGGTAGTTGGGAGCTCCAGCATTAGGCGCTTACTGGGGACCCTTAGGGATATGGCTGTCAAGGAGGGGAAAGAATCCAGTGTGCACTCGGTGTGTATATCGGAATGAGTCATTCCAGATATGGAAAGGCTGCTTTCGAATGCTAAGAAGAGTACAAAGTGCAGCCAACTGCAGATGGTGGCTCATGTTGGCACTAACGAAGTGTGTCGCTTTGGGTCAGCAGGGATTCTCTTTGGCTAGTTGAAATGGAAAGACTGCCAGTCTTTCTTGTGAGATGAAAGCGGTACACACCATCTTTAACATCGCCAACAGAACTGACTGCGTTGCTTTGGTACAAAGCCGAGTGGAGGGTCTGAATCAGAAGCTAAGGCAGTGCTACGACCTTGAACGCTGCAGATTCCTCGAGCGGGTTTCCGGGTTCCACTTAGTAGATCAGTGTTCCACTACACACAGGAAGCGGCTACACGGGTAGTGGAATTATCGTAGCTATGTTGGTAAAGAACAAGAGCTCCATGCGTTAATAAAAACCACTGAAATTTAAATCCTTATAGTTGTGGAAAGCTGGCTACAGCGAAAGTAAGTTCAGCTGAAATTTCTACAAAGGATCTAACCGTGTTCAGAAAAGATGGATTAAATATATTTGGTTGTGGAGTGTTTATTGCTGTCAGAAGTAGTTCACGTTGTAGTGAAGCTGAAGTAGATACTTCCTGTGAGTTAGTATGCGTAGATGTTATACTTAACAGCTGGAATAAATTAATAATTGGTTCCTTTTATCGACCCCCGCCTCAGATGACACAGTTGCTGAACAGTTAAAAGAGAACTTGAGTCTCATTTCAAACAAGTACCCCACTCACAAAATTATACGTGGCGGTGACTTCAATCCATCCTAGAAATGTTAGCGAAAATACATGTTCAAAGTGGGTGGTGGGTATAAAACGTCGTCGGAAATCGTATTGAATGCAATCTCAGGAAATTATGTTGAGCAATTAGATCAGGAGCCCACTCACAGTGTTAAACGTTTGCGTAAACATACCTGAACTCTTAGCAACAAATAATCCTAGGAAATAGGGAGCATCATGACAGATGCAGGGATTAGTGACCACAAGGTTGTTGTAGCGATACTGAACACCGTAACATCCAAACCCACCAAAAATAAACACAATATGCATTTATTTCAAAAAGCAGATAATAGTTCGCCTGAGGCCTTCCGAACAGACAGTCTCCACTCCTTCCCATCTGAATACGTAAGCGTAGACCTGATGCGGTTCAAATTTAAAGAAATAATTTCCATGGTAATATATGGTTGAAACTTTAATAGTGGCAACTATTTATTTACAGCTCGTACAAAATACACTCCTGGAAATGGAAAAAAGAACACATTGACACCGGTGTGTCAGACCCTCCATACTTGCTCCGGACACTGCGAGAGGGCTGTACAAGCAATGATCACACGCACGGCACAGCGGACACGCCAGGAACCGCGGTGTTGGCCGTCGAATGGCGCTAGCTGCGCAGCATTTGTGCACCGCCGCCGTCAGTGTCAGCCAGTTTGCCGTGGCACACGGAGCTCCATCGCAGTCTTTAACACTGGTAGCATGCCGCGACAGCGTGGACGTGAACCGTATGTGCAGTTGACGGACTTTGAGCGAGGGCGTATAGTGGGCATGCGGGAGGCCGGGTGGACGTACCGCCGAATTGCTCAACACGTGGGGCGTGAGGTCTCCACAGTACATCGATGTTGTCGCCAGTGGTCGGCGGAAGGTGCACGTGCCCGTCGACCTGGGACCGGACCGCAGCGACGCACGGATGCACGCCAAGACCGTAGGATCCTACGCAGTGCCGTAGTGGACCGCACCGCCACTTCCCAGCAAATTAGGGACACTGTTGCTCCTGGGGTATCGGCGAGGACCATTCGCAACCGTCTCCATGAAGCTGGGCTACGGTCCCGCACACCGTTAGGCCGTCTTCCGCTCACGCCCCAACATCGTGCAGCCCGCCTCCAGTGGTGTCGCGACAGGCGTGAATGGAGGGACGAATGGAGACGTGTCGTCTTCAGCGATGAGAGTCGCTTCTGCCTTGGTGCCAATGATGGTCGTATGCGTGTTTGGCGCCGTGCAGGTGAGCGCCACAATCAGGACTGCATACGACCGAGGCACACAGGGCCAACACCCGGCATCATGGTGTGGGGAGCGATCTCCTACACTGGCCGTACACCACTGGTGATCGTCGAGGGGACACTGAATAGTGCACGGTACATCCAAACCGTCATCGAACCCATCGTTCTACCATTCCTAGACCGGCAAGGGAACTTGCTGTTCCAACAGGACAATGCACGTCCGCATGTATCCCGTGCCACCCAACGTGCTCTAGAAGGTGTAAGTCAACTACCCTGGCCAGCAAGATCTCCGGATCTGTCCCCCATTGAGCATGTTTGGGACTGGATGAAGCGTCGTCTCACGCGGTCTGCACGTCCAGCACGAACGCTGGTCCAACTGAGGCGCCAGGTGGAAATGGCATGGCAAGCCGTTCCACAGGACTACATCCAGCATCTCTACGATCGTCTCCATGAGAGAATAGCAGCCTGCATTGCTGCGAAAGGTGGATACACACTATACTAGTGCCGACATTGTGCATGCTCTGTTGCCTGTGTCTATGTGCCTGTGGTTCTGTCAGTGTGATCATGTGATGTATCTGACCCCAGGAATGTGTCAATAAAGTTTCCCCTTCCTGGGACAATGAATTCACGGTGTTCTTATTTCAATTTCCAGGAGTGTACATACGTGTTTCAAAGTTTTACTGACACCAGCATTGTGTATAACCCGTTGCCAGCGATGTGGAAGTCGTAGGATATTCTTAGCAGTGCCAGTTGTGTTGACAGTTCGAGCGGCACGGTCGATTGCCCGACGAATTTGTAGCAGTTCTGAAGCGAATGCCGTGAAGTGTTTCCTTCAGTTTAGAAATCGAGTTGAACTCACGAGGGCTTAAGTCAAGGGAGTGTAGTAGGTTGTATAGCACTTATCAGCCCCATCAGTCTCTAAGCTGGTCGTAAGTTGTGTTCCAAAAATGAACAGCATGAAGACAGATGTGATGACACTTTCTGCAGGACCTGACCATCTTTTTGCAGGACAATTCTCAAGCACGTGCAGTGCAAGCTGTTACTGATTTGTTTGACTGATGGAGCTGCTTAGTGCTATACCACCTACTGCACTGCCCTGACATAAGCCCTCGTGAGTTCAACCCGATTTCTAAACTGAAGGAAACACTTCACGGCATTCGCTTCAGAACTGCTACAAATTCGTCGGGCAATAGACCGCGCCGCTCTAACTGTCGACACAACTGGCACTGCTAAGAGTATCCTACGACTTCCACATCGCTGGCAACGCATTATGCACAATGCTTTGGCGTCCAGTAAAACTCTGAAACGCGCATCTATTTTGTACGAGCTGTAAATAAATAGTTGCCACTACTAAAGTTCCAACTCGTGTGTGTGTGTGTGCGTGTGTGTGTGTGTGTGTGTGTGTGTGTGTGTATGTATATGTAAAAACTAATAAGAGATGGTGCTGATCCTCCATGTTTCACAAATAGGTCAGAACACTGTTGCAGAAGCAATGAAAAAGGCATACCAAATTTCAAAGAACGTACAATCCCTAATATTGGCAAAGTTTTACAGAAGCTCTAAACTTATAGCGAACGTCAATGCGAGAAACTTTTAATAGTTCCCCCAACGAAACTCTGGCTCGATGATGATGATGATGATGATGATGATGATGATGATTGGTTTGTGGGCCGTGAACTTCATGATTATCAGCGCCCGTACAAATGACCAATCTTTACTCAGTCCGAGCTCGCCACTTTCATGAATGATGATGAAATGATGAGGACAACACAAACACCCAGTTCCCGGGCGGAGAAAATCCCAACCCCGCCGGGAATCTAACCGGGAACGAGTGATCCAGAGGCACTTTGGCTCGAAATTTGGCAGCAAACCCAAAGAGATTCTAGTAGCATGTAAAGTGCAGCACGGTAAAGACACAATCGGAATCCTCACTACGCAATAACAATGACGATGTAATAGATGATAGTGCCACTAAAGCAGTGTTACTAAAGCAGTGTTACTAAACACAGTTTTTCGAAATTTCTTCACCAAAGAAGAACAAATAAATATTCCTGGATTCGAATCGAGCACAACTGTCAAAACGAATAATTTAGAGGTACATATTCTCGGTGAAGGGAAGCAGCTTAAATCACTTAATAAAGGCAAGGCCTTCGGTCCAGATTGTACACCAATCAGGTTCCTTTCAGATTACGCTGATAGAATTGCCCCATGTTTAGCAATCACATACAACTACTCGCCCGTCGAAAGATATGTACCTAAAGACTGGAAAGTTGCACAAGTCAATGCCGAAGAAAGGAAATAGGAAAATCCGCTGAATTGCAGACCCGTATCGCTAAGGCGTATTTGCAAAGAGATTTTGGAACATGTAATGTGTTCGAATATTAGCGAACATCATAGAGAACGGTTTACTGACATACAACCAAACGGATTCAGAAAATATCGTTCTTGTGAAATTCAACTAGCTCTTTATTCTCACGAAGTAATGAGTGCTATCGCAGGGGAAGCCAAATTGAATCCATATTTTTAGATTTCCAGAAGGCTTTCGGCACCGTCCATCATAAGCGACCTCTAATCAAATTGCGTGCCTAGGGACTATCGTCTCAGTTGTGCGGATGCATTCGTCATTTCCTGTCAGAAAGGTCACAGGTCGTAATATCTGAGGGGAAGAAATCTAGCAAAACACAAGTAATGTCTAGCGTTCCCCAGGGAAGTGTTATAGGACCTCTACTGTTCGTGATTTACACGAACGATTTAAGAGACAATCTGAGTAGCCCTCTTACTCTGTTTGCGGATATTCTGTCATTTTACCGTCCTATAAAGCCATCAGATGATCAAAATCCAATTGCAAAACAATTTAGACAAGATACCTGTTCGGCGCGAAAAGTGTCAATAATGACAAGTGTGCAGTCATCCACATAAGCACTAAAAGGAATTTAGGTTATTGGATAAAACACAAAACTCTAAAGGCTGTAAACTCAAGTAAATACTTAGGGATTAAAACTACGAATAATTTACATTGAAACGATCACATAGATAAATTTGTGAGGAAAGCAAACCAAAGACTGCGATACCTTGGCCGGACTCTTAGAAAATTTATTAGGTGTACTAAACAGACTGCTTACACTATGCTTGTCCGCCCTCTTCTGAAGTACTGCAATGTGGTATGGGAGCCGCATCATATAGTATTGGTGGAAGACATCGAAAAAGCTCAAAAGAATGGTAGCTCGTTTTGTACTATCGTGAAATATGTGTAGTAGTTATATACCTACTGCAGCTAACGTCAAGGAATTCACATTCAGTAAATTAATTTCGACATTTGTAATTGTTGGAAAGTATCGGTGTAATTAAGGAAAACTTAATTGGTGACCTGAAGGAAAACAAAGATTTCACGAGCAGCGGCTGCCTGCTATGTAAATGAAGTGTCGAAAAGTTCGTCTCCTCAAGGCCTAGCTATTTTACGAATAAAAATTGAATTGGTGTGATATTTAACTGCCGAAAAAGGCGTTCTTCGAACCACGTTCTAAATTTAGGACGTTTCGAGAGCAGAAGGCACGAGAATTGCAAATGAGGTGTCAAAAAGGTCATCTCTTCAATATCTACCTGTTTCGTGCATAGTTAACTCATGCTTTCTGAACAGAACATGAAAATAAATTTTAAAATAACGGTCAAAAGTGAAATGATTTGTCTAAAAGTAAGAAATACAACATATCTGAGAAACATTTGACTCACATAACATTTGGCAGTTTTTTCAATCTTTTTGTTTATTTTCGGCTTCAAGCACCGCTACAAAGAGAGAAATAACAGGTTCCTTTGGGACAGGCAGCAACAGCCGACCGCGACAGACGCAACAGCAGATAAGAAACCGCATTTGTCATTTACGAGTTCCTAACTAGGAGTGAATTTTATTATATCATCTGTGTGCTTCAATAGTTTAGTTTCTTGAGTTTCTGCGTGTAAATTTAACAACTAACAGCCACAGTTCTCGCGTTTTCGTTTGCGTCAGAAAGTAAACCGATTTTGTGACATATTACAAGTTCCAAATCAGGATCAAATTATTTAGTTTCACCTGAGTGCTTCAGTAGTTGGGTTTTTGAATATCTGCATATTAATAGACATAGTTCGTGCGTTTTCGTCACGATCTACAATAGAGTTGCGCAGCACGTGCTGATAGCCCGTTTATCGATACAGTTTAGTTTTCCACGGTCTTTAGTATGGACAGGGACTGCGATTTTTGTGCGCGGATGCGAGCCGAGTTGGTGACACTTTGCTCTCAGCTTCAGGCTGTGATGGCTTCGGTCACACAGCTTGAGGCTGCAGTGGATGGGCACCACTGTTGTGAGCCAGCCGTGGAGATCCAACGGACGCAGCGCGCCAGAGTCCTCCGATCGGTCCTTACCGGTGGCCAACACAGTTACTGTTCGCACTGAGGCGGACCCCTCACCTGTGGTCGAGTAGGAGGTCGCCCCGAGGCGAAGCAGGTGGCGAAAGACTTCCCAGGCGGCCGCACATAAGGCCTGCCCCGTTTGTCTGATAAACAGGTTCCAGGTGCTGTCTGTGGCTGACACTGTCGCTGAGCCAGATGCTGTCGCCTGTCCTGTTTCAGAGGAAACCACTCAGCCTGCAAGATCCGGGCAATAGCAGAGGGTGGGATTATTGGTAGTTGGGAGCTCCAACGTTAGGCGCGTTATGGGGCCCCTCAGGGACTTGTCTGAAAAGAAGGATAAGAAATCCAATGTGCACTCTGTGTGCATACTGGGTGGAGTCATTCCAGATGTGGAAAGGATCCTCCCGGATGCCATGAAGAGCACAGGGTACAGCCAACTGCAGGTGGTGGCTCACATCGGTACCAATGATGTGTGTCACTTTGGATCAGAAGAGATTCTCTCTGGTTTCGACCGGCTAACAGAAGTGGTAAAGGCTGCCAGTCTTACTTGCATGATGAAAGCAGAGCTGACCTTTTGCAGCATAGTCGACAGGACTGATTGCGGACCTCTGGTACAGAGCCGAGTGGAGGGTCTGAATCAGAGACTCAGACGGTTCTGCGACCGTGTAGGCTGCAGATTCCTCGACTTGCGCCAAAGGGTGGTTGGGTTTCGGGTTCCGCTGAATAGCTCAGGTGTCCACTATACGCAGGAGGCAGCTACACGGGTAGCAGGGGCTGTGTGGCGTGGTCTGGGTGGTTTTTTAGGTTAGAGGATCTCGGGAAAACACAAGAAGGGTTTCAGTCACAAAGGGTGCAGGCTGAACACAGAAGGAACATGGATACAGGAACCTATGGTATAACAGTTGTAAATTGTCGTGGCTGTGTTGGGAAAGTACCAGAGCTCCAAGCGCTAATAGAAAGCACTGATGCTCAAATCGTTATAGGCACTGAAAGCTGGCTAAAGCCGGATATAAGCTCAGCCGAAATTTTTGCGAAGAACCTAACGGTGTTCCGAAAGTATAGGCTAAACATGGTTGGCGGAGGCGTATTTGTTGCTGTCAGAAGTAGTTTATCTTGTCACGAAAGTGAAGTAGATACTTCCTGCGAGTTAGTATGGGCAGAGGTCATTTTTGGCAACCGGGATAAAATAATAATTTGATCCTTTTACCGACCTCCCAATTCAGATGATGCAGTTGCTGAAAGGTTCAAAGAAAACTTGAGTTTGACTTCAAACACGTATCCGAATTACACGATAATAGTTGGTGGTGATTTTAATTTACTCTTGATATTTTGGAGAAAATACATGTTTAATTCCGGAGGTACGCATAAAATATCATCCGAAATTGTGCTAAACAAATCTCTGAAAATTATCTCGAGCAATTAGTTCATGAGCCCACGCGAATAGTAAACGGTTGTGAAAACACACTTGACCTCTTAGCAACAAATAATCCCGAGTTAATAACGAGCATCAAAACCGATTCAGGGATTACTGAACACAGGGCTGTCGTAGCAAGATTGAAATCCTCAAATCCTCGAAAAATAAGCGAAAAATATACCTATTCAAAAAAGCAGATAAAAATTCACTTGACGCCTTCCTGAGAGACAAACTCCACTCATTCCAAATTAATAATATATGTGTAGACCAGATGTGGCTTAAATTCAAAGAAATAGTATCGGCAGCAATTGAGAGATTTATACCAAATAAATTGATCCTCCTTGGTACACAAAACGGGTTAGAACACTGTTGCAGAAACAACGAAACAAACATGCCAAATTTAAACAGACGCAAAATCCCCAAGATCGGCGATCTTTTACAGAAGCTCGAAATTTAGAGCGGATTTCAATGCGAGACGCCTATAACAGTTCCCACAACGAAACTTTGTCTCGAAAACTGGCAGATAATCCAAAGAGATTATGGTCGTATGTGAAGTATGTTAGCGGCAAGAAACGATCAATGCCTTCTCTGCGCGATAGCAATGGAGATACTATCGAAGACAGTGCTGCAAAAGAAGAGTTACTAAACACAGCGTTCCGAAATGCCTTCACAAAAGAAGACGAAGTAAATATTCCAGAATTCGAATCGAGAACAGCTGCCAAAATGAGTAACGTATAAGTAAATATCCTCGGAGTAGTGAAGCAACTTAAATCACTTAATAAAAGCAAGTCTTCTGGTCCAGACTCTATACCAATTAGGTTCCTTTCGGAGTATGCTGACTCATTAGCTCCAAACTTAACAATCATATACAACCGTTCGCTCGACGAAAGATCCGTACCCAAAGACTGGAAAGTTGCACAGGTCACACCAATATTCAAGAAAGGTAGTAAGAGTAATCCACTAAATTACAGGCCCATATCGTTAACGTCGATATGCAGCAGGGTTTTAGAAAATATATTGTGTTCCAACTTAATGAATTACCTCGAAGAAAACGGTCTATTGACACACAGTCAACATGGGTTGGAAAACATCGTTCTTGTGAAACACAACTAGCTCTTTATTCACATGAAGTGCTGAGTGCTATTGACAAGGGACTTCAGATCGATTCCGTATTTCTGGATTTCCGGAAGGCTTTTGACACTGTACCACACAAGCGGCTGGTAGTGAAATTGCGTGCTTATGGAATATCGTCTCAGTTATGTGACTGGATCTGTGATTTCCTGTCAGAGAAGTAACAGTTCGTTGTAATTGACGGAAAGTCATCGAGAAAACAGAAATGATTTCTGGCGTTCCCCAACGTAGTGTTATAGGCCCTCTGCTGTTCCTTATCTACACTCCTGGAAATGGAAAAAAGAACACATTGACACCGGTGTGTCAGACCCACCATACTTGCTCCGGACACTGCGAGAGGGCTGTACAAGCAATGATCACACGCACGGCACAGCGGACACACCAGGAACCGCGGTGTTGGCCGTCGAATGGCGCTAGCTGCGCAGCATTTGTGCACCGCCGCCGTCAGTGTCAGCCAGTTTGCCGTGGAATACGGAGCTCCATCGCAGTCTTTAACACTGGTAGCATGCCGCGACAGCGTGGACGTGAACCGTATGTGCAGTTGACGGACTTTGAGCGAGGGCGTATAGTGGGCATGCGGGAGACCGGGTGGACGTACCGCCGAATTGCT
Organism: Schistocerca cancellata; assembly: GCF_023864275.1. Taxonomy (NCBI): domain Eukaryota; kingdom Metazoa; phylum Arthropoda; class Insecta; order Orthoptera; family Acrididae; genus Schistocerca; species Schistocerca cancellata. The sequence continues at coordinate 921,958,010 of NC_064627.1, read as the reverse complement.
CAACACGTGGGGCGTGAGGTCTCCACAGTACATCGATGTTGTCGCCAGTGGTCGGCGGAAGGTGCACGTGCCCGTCGACCTGGGACCGGACCGCAGCGACGCACTGATGCACGCCAAGACCGTAGGATCCTACGCAGTGCCGTAGGGGACCGCACCGCCACTTCCCAGCAAATTAGGGACACTGTTGCTCCTGGGGTATCGGCGAGGACCATTCGCAACCGTCTCCATGAAGCTGGGCTACGGTCCCGCACACCGTTAGGCCGTCTTCCGCTCACGCCCCAACATCGTGCAGCCCGCCTCCAGTGGTGTCGCGACAGGCGTAAATGGAGGGACGAATGGAGACGTGTCGTCTTCAGCGATGAGAGTCGCTTCTGCCTTGGTGCCAATGATGGTCGTATGCGTGTTTGGCGCCGTGCAGGTGAGCGCCACAATCAGGACTGCATACGACCGAGGCACACAGGGCCAACACCCGGCATCATGGTGTGGGGAGCGATCTCCTACACTGGCCGTACACCACCGGTGATCGTCGAGGGGACACTGAATAGTGCACGGTACATCCAAACCGTCATCGAACCCATCGTTCTACCATTCCTAGACCGGCAAGGGAACTTGCTGTTCCAACAGGACAATGCACGTCCGCATGTATCCCGTGCCACCCAACGTGCTCTAGAAGGTGTAAGTCAACTACCCTGGCCAGCAAGATCTCCGGATCTGTCCCCCATTGAGCATGTTTGGGACTGGATGAAGCGTCGTCTCACGCGGTATGCACGTCCAGCACGAACGCTGGTCCAACTGAGGCGCCAGGTGGAAATGGCATGGCAAGCCGTTCCACAGGACTACATCCAGCATCTCTACGATCGTCTCCATGGGAGAATAGCAGCCTGCATTGCTGCGAAAGGTGGATATACACTGTACTAGTGCCGACATTGTGCATGCTCTGTTGCCTGTGTCTATGTGCCTGTGGTTCTGTCAGTGTGATCATGTGATGTATCTCACCCCAGGAATGTGTCAATAAAGTTTCTCCTTCCTGGGACAATGAATTCACGGTGTTCTTATTTCAATTTCTAGGAGTGTATATAAACGATTTGGGAGAGACAATCTGAGCAGCCGTCTTCGGTTGTTTGCAGATGACGCTGTTGTTTATCGACTAATAAAGTCATCAGAAGATCAAAACAAACTGCAAAACGATTTAGAAGAAATATCTAAATGGTGCGAAAAGTGGCAATTGACCTTAAATAACGAAAAGTGTGAGGTCATCCACATGCGTGCTAAAAAGAACGCGTCAAACTTCGGTTACACGATAAATCAGTCTAATCTAAAAGCCGTAAATTCAACTAAATACCTATGAATTACAATTACGAACAATTTAAATTGGAAGGAACACATAGAAAATGTTGTGGTGAAGGATAACAAAAGACTGCGTTTTACTGGCAGGACACCAGAAAACGTAACAGACCTACTGTTGCGCGGTATGGGATCCTTACCAGATTGGACTGACTGAGTACATCGAAAAAGTTCAAAGAAAGGCAGCAAGTTTTGTATTATCGCCAAATATGGGAGAGAGGGTCACAGAAATGATACAGGATTTGGGATGGACATCATTAAGAGAGAGGCGTTTTTCGTTGCGACAGTATCTTCTCACGAAATTCCAATCACCAACTTTCTCCTCCGAATGCGAAAATATTTTGTTGACACCGACTTACATAGGGAGGAACGATCACAAAGATAAAATAAGGGAAATCAGAGCTCGTACGGAAAGATATAGGTGTTCATTCTTCCCGCACGCCATACGAGATTGGAATAATAGAGAATTGTGAAGGTGGTTCGATGAACACTCAGCCAGGCACTTAAAAGTAATTTGCAGAGTATCCATGTGGATGTAGAAGCAACATTTACAAGCAAAAATTTTAATCTAGGAATATACAGAATCATTATATGTACAATACTTCCAGAATGATCACTGAAGATGCTTTGTAAATTAAAGGGAAAACGTCTGTTGCCGACATTCTTAAACGTCGGTAAGTCAGGGAGATTAAGAGGGAAAAAATTTGCCAGGTGCGTGTGCGACTCGCCCACTAAGGATTCCATACAAACTTAATTATCTACATAGGCACTTCATCCACTGCGGGAATCTAGAATCTATACGATTGATGCCTGTTACGGACATTGATGCAGAAAAGATGTCGGTACCAAGTATTCCAAGACTTTCGAGAGATTTTAATTTCACGTTTGAAGTCGAGAACAAATTACAAAAATATTTATTTCGTGGGATATAATTATAAATTTAAAATTTTCTGGTATTTTTCCTTTACTTGTACTCTGAAATCATGATTCTTGCCAAATTTCATGATCCTACGGTAAGTACGCTCTACATTTTAACGAATGAGTTTGCGATTATCAAAATATGTAACATAAATGGCCGTATCTTTTGGTTGCCTTGGTTTAGAAGCTAACGTTTTTTTATACCGCCAAGGGACACATATCTCAACACGTACGTCTATCCGTTCCTCAGAAAAGAAGGTATTCAATAGGCGGACAGACAAAGAGACAGGCAGACAACAAATGACAAATTTTTTCGTGTGATGCAATTACAATTGTACAATTTTCGGATTTTTTTCCTTCAGTTCTATAGTGAAACGTTGCTGTTCACCAAATTTCGTGATTCTGCAACATCAGGAAGTTAATTCAGCTTGTGAGCACCGAAATATATAAGCTACGTGATTACTCTGCAATTCACATTAACTCCCTGGCAGACGGTACGTTGAATCGCCTTCAAGCTATTTCTCTACCATTCCACTATCTTACAGGCTCATGAAAAACGAGCACTTAAATATTTCCGTGCGGGCTCTTATTTCTCCTGAGCGGAGCGAAAACAAAACTCCCTATAAACTACACAGTGGGCAGCAGATCTGTAACTAATACAGCTGATGTCAAGGAATACGTGTTCAGTAAATTAATTTCGAATTATTTCGTACAGCTCTTGATCGTCGAGAGTGTCCGTTCCTTCCAAAGAGCACACAAAATTAAATATTTTTTTGACAAACCAGCCCTCGTGCTGTTCAGTTTAATACCCCATTTGTCCATTTCCCACTATTCATTTGGTTACGAAACTTCGGACATAAAGCCTTCGTAGTATTTTATAGGGAGTCTTGTTTTCCCTCCACTCAAACATTTGGTTCCGATCTAGGGCCTTGTATTTGACTTCTTTCATTGGATTGTTTCTCTTTTAAACAATGCTTTTAGAATTAATGGGCTTATAATTCAATTCAGTTAAGAGTGTGTGTGTGTGTGTGTGTGTGTGTGCCAAGGAGGTCACACACTACAGACTTTGCGCAAGTAACTGATAATCTTAGCAGCTGTTGCTCAGTATCTCCTGTCGCCAGTGTCCCCTGCAGCTGAGTTTTACGAAATGCAGAGTTCCTGTGTTAATGGCCCACATCTCTGCACGGTCCTCCACCACTGTTCCGCCTGCCCACAGTTACATCACCGCCGCAAACTGACCAGCTAATTGCCTCTCGACCGTCTGAAGTTTGCCAGCTGCGCAGAAAGGGGCGCCCAGATTCGCCACCACTTGCACAATCACGTTAGTTCCTTTATTTCCACACAAACTTAACTTTTTCATTCAAGCAATCATGGTTCTCTATATATACGAACTGACTAACCATCTGCATACAAACATAAGAAAATACATTATCTTTCAGTCCTTACTGCATTTAAGTAATTACGTAGGTCCAAACAAGGATATCTGTGTCTGGCATTGAAGAAAGATAAAAGTTTCATGTCCTACTGATGTGTTAGTGATAACAGTCTAGTAAGTGTGCGAGAATTAACGTTAAGTAACCTTCAGAGAAATCTTAACTTTTTCGTAAACTGTGTTCGACGAACTGTGTTCGAACTGTGTTCGAACTATAGAGAGGGGTAACCGCTACGGTCGCAGGTTCGAATCTTGCCTCGGGCATGGATGTGTGTGATGTCCTTAGGTTAGTTAGGTTTAATCGCATAGCGCTCAGAGCCAAGGTCAGCAATCCCCTAGAACCTATAACTACTTAAACATAACTAACCTAAGGACATCACACACATCCATGCCCGAGGCAGGATTCGAACCTGCGACCGTAGCGGTCGCCTGGCTCCAGATTGTAGCGCCTAGAACCGCAAGGCCACTCCGGCCGGCGACTGATGACCTTAGCAGTTAAGTCCCATTTGAACCATTTTTTTGTTGTGGTCTTCAGTCGAGAGACTGGTTTGATGCAGCTATCCATGCTACTCTATCCTGTGCAAGCTTCTTCATCTCCCAGTACTTACTGCAACCTACATACTTCTGAATCTGCTCAGTGTATTCATCTCTTGGTCTCCCTCTACGATTTTTACCCTCCACGCTGGCCCCCAATACTAAATTGGTGATCCCTTGATGCCTCAGAACATGTTCTACCAACCGATCCCTTCTTCTAGTCAAGTTGTGCGACAAATTTCTCTTCTCTCCAATTCTATTCAGTACCTCCTCATTAGTTATGTGATCTACCCATCTAATCTTGAGCAGTCTTCTGTAGCACCACATTTTGAAAGCTTCTAGTCTCTTCTTGTCTAAACCATTTATCGTCCATGTTTCACTTCCATACATGGCTACACGCCATACAAATACTTTCAGAAACGACTTCCTGACACTTAAATATATACTCGATGTTAATAAGTTTCTCTTCTTCAGAAACGCTTTCCATGCCCTTCCCAGTCTGCATTTTATATTCACTCTACTTCGACCATCATCAGTTATTTTGCTCCCCAAATAGCAAAACTCCTTTACTACTTTAAGTGTCTCATTTCCTAATCTAATTCCCTCATGATCACTCGATTTGATTCGACTACGTTCCGTTATCCTCGTCTTGCTTTTGTTGATGTTCATCTTATATCCTCCTTTCAAGACACTGTCAGTTCCGTTCAACTGCTCTTCCAGGTCCTTTGCTGTCTCTGACAGAATTACAATGTCATCGGCGAACCTCAAAGTTTTTGAAACTTCCTGGCAGATTAAAACTGTGTGCCCGACCGAGACTCGGACTCGGGACCTTAGCCTTTCGCGGGCAAGTGTTCTACCATCTGAGCTACCGAAGCACGAGTCACGCCCCTTCCTCACAGCTTTACTTCTACCAGTATCTCGTCTCCTCAAAGTTTTTATTTCTTCTCCATGGATTTTAATTCCTACTCCAAATTTTTCTTTTGTTTCCTTTACTGCTTGCTCAATATACAGATTGAATAGCATTGGGGATAGGCTACAACCCTGTCTCACTCCCTTCCCAACCACTGCTTCCCTTTCATGCCCCTCGACTGTTGTAACTGCCATCTGGTTTCTGTACAAATTGTAAATAGCCTCCGCTCCCTGTATTCTAGTCAACATTGTCAAAAGCTTTCTCTAAGTATACAAATGCTAGAAACGTAGGTTTGCCCTTCCTTAATCTTTCTTCTAAGATAAGTCGTAAGGTCAGTATCGCCTCACGTTTTCCAATATTTCTACAGAATCCAAACTGATCTTCCCCGAGGTCGGCTTCTACCAGTTTTTCCATTCGTCTGTAAAGAATTCGTGTTAGTATTTTGCAGCCGTGACTTATTAAACTGATAGTTCGGTAATTTTCACATCTGTCAACACCTGCTTTCTTTGGGATTGGAATTATTATATTCTTCTGGAAGTCTGAGGGTATTTCGCTTGTCTCATACATCTTGCTCACTAGATGGTAGAGTTTTATCCGGGCTGACTCTCCCAAGGCTATCAGTAGTTCCAATGGAATGATGTCTACTCCCGAGGCATTGTTTGTATTATGTCTTTCAGTGCTCTGTCAAACTCTTCACGCAGTATCATATCTCCCATTTCATCTTCATCTACATCCTCTTCCATTTTCATAATATTGTCCTCAAGTACATCGCCCTTGTATAGACCCCCTACCTATATCTAAAGTGTAAGTATCATTATATCTACGAAGTGGGTATTTAGACGTACTTCTTCGCCTCGTTTTCTCTTTCAGGTGGTGACATGTCCTGTTCTGTATCTTTATTAAAATTACTTTTATTTATGTGGCGGCCGTGAAATAGTTTGCAACCTCTTGAGTCTGCATCATTGGAGTACACTCACACAACACGCGAGCCGGAAACAGCCACTCGCCCGGGTTAAGCCATTAGCAGGAACCCTTCAGCCCACCTGCTGCCCTTGTGACAGCTGGTTTACACCGTGCCCCTCACATTCCGCCAATAGCAGAGGCCGATATGTCGTCTGCTGGTCAGACGAGACAGGTCCATGTCATCTGTCAAACAAGCATGTTTCAGGTCACGCCTGTCTATCGTCCCACATTGTGCACAGTCCTAAAACGCCACAGACGTACTCGATACTCGGGTATAATTGCTGTACAGACTGAAGTGGCACACATGCAAAAGGATACATTTTCTTATCACTCTTGACGGACATTGTATACCGGAATGGTGTTTGTCTTCTCACCACAGCTATGCCGTGCTTATCAGTTCTTTCCTGTTATATACAGCGCTGTACATGTCAGCAAACTATGGCCTTCCTTTCACATGACGTGAAAATGCACGTGGATGTCGAGCTGATGACGCCACAGCGTGCAATTCCACGTTCCACTACAATGCGGACCGTGGAATAAAGAATCTGTCATGTCAGTTTTTTGACTCGTGGACAGGAACATGGCCAAGGAGATGCGACGTCGTTTTACCTCGCAAGCAGAACATAGGATCTGCCATATACTTAGGCGTTAAACATCGTATTTCGTAGGTTTCAGAGCATCAGAAAATTGAGGCCCTCTCGAAAATCATAACAAAATGACAGGAAACTACACATTAGTAAGAAAAGGCTTCCTGTGCGTCATGGTTTTAGTGTTATAACAAGCAACCTACGAATGATGTAAATTGTTCAAGTGCTACGGTACAATGACGATCTATCGAAAGCGCGTTTTGGTACAAATTGCATATGAAATATCGAATAAGACATTTGCAAATACAGTCTTTAGATGGTGTATCCAATATACGGAGTCCACTTGCAATGTCGAAGCTGTAGAGCAGTTGACAGCGTCGTAATCTCGTCAGTAGGTAACAGAGAAGTTCCACGTTAGCATTCACCTCTTTCTGATTGGTTCCCCTTTTTTGTTTTCTAAAGAATCTAGGTCTTGCTTACTCATTTAATAGAAGTTTCATCACAAAAGTCGATGTTATTTGTTGTAAATAATGTGTTTTCTGCAATTTTTGTTGGAAAGGCTAACACTAGAATGTTTCCACAGTGGCCAGAAATCTTAACGTGACTACCAGTCTAAGTCTGAAAGTAAACACAAGTTACACACTGGAAGCTTTCGCTATTATGAAACTTTCTGTAAAATATACACTGAAGCGCCAAAGAAACTGGTATAAACATGCCTATTCAAATACCGAGATATGTAAACAGGCAGAAGGCGACGCTGCGGTCGGCAACGCTTATATAAGACAACAACTGTCTGGCGCAGTTGTTAGATCGGTTACTGCTGCTACAATGGCAGCCTATCAAGACTTAAGTGCCTTTCGACGTGGTGCTATAGTCGGCCCAGAGCTATGAGACACAGCACATCCGAGGTACGACGAAGTGGTGGTTTTCCCGTACGACCATTTCACGAGTGTACCGTGAATATCAAGAATCCGGTAAAACATCAAATCTTCGACATCGTACCGGCCGGAAAAGGATCCTGCAAGAACGGAGCCAACGCCGACTGAGGAGAATCGTTCAACGTGACAGAAGTGCAACCTTTCCGCAGATTACTGCAGATTTAAATGATGGGCCATCCACAAGTGTCAGTGGGCGAACCATTCAAAGAAATATGATCGATATGGGCTTTCGGAGCCGAAGGCCCACAAAACGTGTACCCTTGATGACTGCACGACACAAAGCTTTACGCCTCACCTGGGGTTCGCAAGGTTGTCCCCGTCGGAGGTACGATTCATCCCTCGGGCATGGGTGTGAGTGTTGTCCTTAGCGTAAGTCAGTTAGATTAAGTAGTGTGTAAGCCTAGCGACCGTTGACGTAAGCAGTTTGGTCTCATAGGAACTTACCACAAATTTACAAAAATTTTGCCTCGCTTCAGCCCGTCAACGCCGACATTGGACCGATGACTGAAAACACGTTGCGTGGTCGGAAGAGTCTCGTTTCAGAGTGTATTGAGCATATGGAAGTATACGGGTATGGAGACAACCTCATGTATCCAGAGCCCTGCATGTCAGCAGAGGACTGTTGAAGCTGGTGGAGGGTCTGTACTGGTGTGGGGCGCATGCATTTGGAGTGATATGGGATCCCTGACACCTCTAGATACAACTCCGACAGGTGGCAGGTACGTAAGCATCTTGTCTCATCACTTGCATACATTCATGACCATTGTGCATTCGGACTGAGTTGGGCAATTCCAGCAGGACAGTGCGACACCCCACACGACCAGAATTGCTACAGAGTGGCTCCAAGAACACTCTTCTGAGTTTAAACGTTCCGCTGATATACACTCCTGGAAATTGAAATAAGAACACCGTGAATTCATTGTCCCAGGAAGGAGAAACTTTATTGACACATTCCTGGGGTCAGATACATCACATGATCACACTGACAGAACCACAGGCACATAGACACAGGCAACAGAGCATGCACAATGTCGGCACTAGTACAGTGTATATCCACCTTTCGCAGCAATGCAGGCTGCTATTCTCCCATGGAGACGATCGTAGAGATGCTGGATGTAGTCCTGTGGAACGGCTTGCCATGCCATTTCCACCTGGCGCCTCAGTTGGACCAGCGTTCGTGCTGGACGTGCAGACCGCGTGAGACGACGCTTCATCCAGTCCCAAACATGCTCAATGGGGGACAGATCCGGAGATCTTGCTGGCCAGGGTAGTTGACTTACACCTTCTAGAGCACGTTGGGTGGCACGGGATACATGCGGACGTGCATTGTCCTGTTGGAACAGCAAGTTCCATTGCCGGTCTAGGAATGATAGAGCGATGTGTTCGATGACGGTTTGGATGTACCGTGCACTATTCAGTGTCCCCTCGACGATCACCAGTGGTGTACGGCCAGTGTAGGAGATCGCTCCCCACACCATGATGCCGGGTGTTGGCCCTGTGTGCCTCGGTCGTATGCAGTCCTGATTGTGGCGCTCACCTGCACGGCGCCAAACACGCATACGACCATCATTGGCACCAAGGCAGAAGCGACTCTCATCGCTGAAGACGACACGTCTCCATTCGTCCCTCCATTCACGCCTGTCGCGACACCACTGGAGGCGGGCTGCACGATGTTGGGGCGTGAGCGGAAGACGGCCTAACGGTGTGCGGGACCGTAGCCCAGCTTCATGGAGACGGTTGCGAATGGTCCTCGCCGATACCCCAGGAGCAACAGTGTCCCTAATTTGCTGGGAAGTGGCGGTGCGGTCCCCTACGGCACTGCGTAGGATCCTACGGTCTTGGCGTGCATCCGTGCGTCGCTGCGGTCCGGTCCCAGGTCGACGGGCACGTGCACCTTCCGCCGACCACTGGCGACAACATCGATGTACTGTGGAGACCTCACGCCCCACGTGTTGAGCAATTCGGCGGTACGTCCACCCGGCCTCCCGCATGCCCACTATACGCCCTCGCTCAAAGTCCGTCAACTGCACATACGGTTCACGTCCACGCTGTCGCGGCATGCTACCAGTGTTAAAGACTGCGATGGAGCTCCGTATGCCACGGCAAACTGACGGCGGCGGTGCACAAATGCTGCGCAGCTAGCGCCATTCGACGGCCAACACCGCGGTTCCTGGTGTGTCCGCTGTGCCGTGCGTGTGATCATTGCTTGTACAGCCCTCTCGCAGTGTCCGGAGCAAGTATGGTGGGTCTGACACACCGGTGTCAATGTGTTCTTTTTTCCATTTCCAGGAGCGTAGATACGAACATTATTGAGCATTTCTGGGATGCTTTGCAACGTGCTGTTCAGGAGAGATCTCCACACTCTCGTAATCTTACGGATTTATGTACAGCCCTGCAGAATTCATGATGTCAGTTCCCTCCAGCACTACTTCAGACATTAGTCGAACGCATGATATATCGTGTTGCAGCACTTCTGCGTGCTCGCAGGAGCCCTACACAATATTAGGCAGGAGTACGGGTTTCTTCGGCTCTTCAGTGTATACAGCTACCTATGGCCGCTGGACAGCGCTGAGAAGACAGTATCACGTTAACCAATTAGTCCTGTGTGCTGGCGGCGCTGTCTCTCGTGAGGTCTGATGTCCCGTTGCGTCCACGTCAACGTTAGCTGCCTCGTTCCGTGCGAGGGCCGCTTTAGGGTCAGAGAAGGTTACACTCACATTGTACGTGTGCCAAGAGAATTGGAGGAACGTCATCAGTAGGCGGCTCCGGAGAATGACTGCGAAGCCTGAGACTGGGAAACAAGTGTTTCCCTTTGGTCCCTTCAGCTGTGCTGCAGTTCTCTGTCTGTTTTATTCGTTGTCCGAACACATTGCCTTGCCGCTAGACGCCTTTGTCAGAGAGTTGAATTTCATTTTTCGCCGTTTATGGCCCCCCATCTTACGGCAAGAAAAAAGGAATAAACGTGAGATAGTGTTAATACTTTCATCCTTCTTTACCTCCTCTGCATTACTGCAGATGACGTGTCACTGAGCACATTTGTACTGTGCATGCAGTACACATGAGGTGCCTAGTTGTTTCAACTGCCCTGTGTGGAATAAATAAGTTCTTGTACACTTCACTAACCTGCTGTCCTCATGATAATGATGTCCCCAGCGCAGAAAAAAGCACGCAGGTCGTGGATTCTTTTTCTTGAGGCTGAAATTAACTTCGCAAGGAACCGCTGCTACGAATAAACTATAACCCATTTGGGATGCCACTCGCGTTTTTATTGATATAGACACGAGAAACTATTCTTGATCACAACGTATTGAACATATCTTTCCACCGTCATTATATCCGTCTAAAATAACTTGAAATACATCCTGCCACAGACAACATGTCTGTCTACTGGAACCGTCAGAACTAGAGAATAAAATTGCATGAAACAAATACTGCTATAACAGACAACATGTCTGTCTACTCGAACGGTCAGAACTGGAGAGCCGGACTGCCCGAGACACTTCGCGCTCCAAGCCAGCAAGGCGTGACCCGAACGCCACCGAAGTGCATCGGCAGTAATATCGTCAGTCTTTTGTTTTAGTAATACTTTGATTTTAATAATTTTGAAATGACTGATTGATAGCTGGCTGTTGAGAGGCGTTTATTTAAAAAAATGAAGTAATTTGGATGACAGGTTTAATTAATAATAGCAACTAAAGTTTCACGTTTTGGCGCCCTACCACCGAACACAGCAGCTAATCACAGAGCAGCACCATCATGCAGGCGGTCTTTCTCGCGGGAATGGTACCGAATCTAACATCTGTCACCGCTACCTCATCCCACATTGCGTCATCTCTATGCTTCTTGCGTCTCCACTGCCCTGGGAATAGCTTCCTGGAGCCTAATATGATGGCTGAATAAGCCAGAAATATTACAATCTTCTTTCATTTTTCACATAAAGTACCTGTATCAAAGAAGGAAATTCTAGTGGAAAGTGAACGCAGAAATTATGGCCCAACTGTAAGCAAGAAACAGACGAGCTTTCAAGTAGATACAACAAAACGTATATATCGGTCAAAAAATTATTTCAGTTGCATCCACAGCGTCAGTATTAATAAATTATTGACACAGCAGCAACGGATACCATGTACAGACAAACGCAGAATTTGACCAGCATTATTCCGGAAGTACCAGTGTATGAAAAGGCGTGACGATTTAATATATTTTTGTCTCTTAGTTAGTTTCATATTCCATGGAGCATTTGCGCGATAAATCGTAATGATGTGGAACTAGTCATTTTACATTCAAATTGCAAATTAATTTGTAAATATGGCTACACGCTGAACGTTTCTAAATTTTCTATTTTTATTTTTTTATTATTAAATATACAGATATGACAATGAATACATCGTCTTTTAAACATTATGATAATAGAAATTCTTCTCCAGATAGAATGGGTTGTCAAAGAGAAACTTTTCAGTTCGTTTTCAGATTTTACTTCCCTGTCTGTCAGACATTTTCTATCGCTGGGTAAGTTATCAAACTTTTAGCTGCGGCATTGCGCAGCCATTTTTGTGCTAAAGGAAACCTAAAGGTGGAGTAATGAACGTCATTTGTCCTTCTCGTACTGTAATTATGTACATCATCGTCCCTTCCATCTGCGGTATGTTATTTACATTAGATAAACTGTGAAGCAGCAGTTAGAAAACCCAATTCATTAAACAAATGTTTGCAAGATGATAGTAGGTAATCACTACATGTTGTTCTCACACCACGTTTTGAGAAATGAACACTTTTTTCCTTTACGGATGATTTACCACAGAACACTATTCCATAAGACAATACTGAATGGAAAGAGTCAAAATATGTCAACCTACTGATTTGTCTCTTCCAGGGATTTGCAGTGATTCTAAGTGCAAATGTGGTTGACCTCAGTTGTTTCAACGTTAAACACTAACTTCCTCCTCCTCCTCAGTCGTTTCAGGAGTTCCAAAATGTACTTTCCCCAATTTAAATTATCATAAATATGGACAACAAAGAACTTTGAAGTTTCCACTCTATTTATTATTTCCTCACAATATGTTGCACATAGCATTGGTGTACTACCCTAGATGAGTAGAACTAAATAGTAAGTGTGTTTTTAAAATTGAGGACAGGCCTTTCGCAAAAAAACAGTCGATGACATTTTTAAGAACATTAGCATTTTTTGCGATGCTGGGTGTATACTTGGACTGATTACAATACTAGTACCATCTGCAAAAAGAATCAATTGTGCTTGTTGTGTATTAGACAGAAGATCGTTTACATATATGAGGAACAAAAGCGGACCAGAGATTGAGCTTTGGCGAACTCCATACGTGATTTTTCCCTAGTCAGCATAATGTCCCATGTTTACCTTGCTTGTATTAGTAAGTACAACTCCCCGAATTCTTTTGGTTACATATGACATTATCCATTGACTGGCTATATACCTAGGAGAATACTGCGCCCTAGACAGTCGCAGAAAATACCAACCGGCGCTATTTTGTTATTCAGTGCTTGTAAAATTCGGTGAGAGAACATGTAAATGACATTCTCAGTAGAGTAACCCTTCTGAAGTCCAAACTGTGATTTGCTGGGGATATTGTTGTTGCTCAGGCGACACACTATTCTAAAATAGAACCTTCTCGGAACTTTTGGAAAATGATGTCGGCAGTAAAACTGGCCGGTAGGCGTTGACATCTCTCCTATCACGTTTCTTAAAGAGGGGTTTGACAACGGCACATTTCAGTTTCTTTGTGCTAATGCTGCACTACCTGTTTCACATTATGCAGGGCTTATTATACGAGGATAAATCTTCAGTACTCTATTGAATACTCTATTGAATACACCATCAAAACCAGATGAGCTTCTATTTTTGAGACCACGTAAAATTCGTGAAAATGCTTTTAGAACAGCACGTATTATTCCACTCGAAAGTAAGTTCTCTCAGTACACATATGACTCGCCGCTGCTTTCCTGTTGCAAGTATTCTTCTCAGCAGCAGGTGAGAGATATATGTCAGCTGGCACCGACGCTACACCTTTCACTGAAAACATTGGCCCACTTACAACATTAACAACGTGATGGATAATCTTTGCCTCTAGGACTTCGCAGTTCATGTTGTGAATGTGTACAGAGCATGTTTTCTGTTACTGTGTCCCTCACCTCTCTGACATCGGGCATATTCGTGGCGCGAACACAGCTGCAGTGCTGCAACGTTACGCAACGATCTGAAAGAGTGTTCCATAAGTCTGTAAATTGACTACCATGATATTTCGGTGGAGAGTCTCCTGACCATGTTCAGGTGTGAGTCAGAATGGTCTCCCACAAGGAAATGTACTGCTTCCAGTCTTGTTAAATACACTCCTGGAAATGGAAAAAAGAACACATTGACACCGGTGTGTCAGACCCACCATACTTGCTCCGGACACTGCGAGAGGGCTGTACAAGCAATGATCACACGCACGGCACAGCGGACACACCAGGAACCGCGGTGTTGGCCGTCGAATGGCGCTAGCTGCGCAGCATTTGTGCACCGCCGCCGTCAGTGTCAGCCAGTTTGCCGTGGCATACGGAGCTCCATCGCAGTCTTTAACACTGGTAGCATGCCGCGACAGCGTGGACGTGAACCGTATGTGCAGTTGACGGACTTTGAGCGAGGGCGTATAGTGGGCATGCGGGAGGCCGGGTGGACGTACCGCCGAATTGCTCAACACGTGGGGCGTGAGGTCTCCACAGTACATCGATGTTGTCGCCAGTGGTCGGCGGAAGGTGCACGTGCCCGTCGACCTGGGACCGGACCGCAGCGACGCACGGATGCACGCCAAGACCGTAGGATCCTACGCAGTGCCGTAGGGGACCGCACCGCCACTTCCCAGCAAATTAGGGACACTGTTGCTCCTGGGGTATCGGCGAGGACCATTCGCAACCGTCTCCATGAAGCTGGGCTACGGTCCCGCACACCGTTAGGCCGTCTTCCGCTCACGCCCCAACATCGTGCAGCCCGCCTCCAGTGGTGTCGCGACAGGCGTGAATGGAGGGACGAATGGAGACGTGTCGTCTTCAGCGATGAGAGTCGCTTCTGCCTTGGTGCCAATGATGGTCGTATGCGTGTTTGGCGCCGTGCAGGTGAGCGCCACAATCAGGACTGCATACGACCGAGGCACACAGGGCCAACACCCGGCATCATGGTGTGGGGAGCGATCTCCTACACTGGCCGTACACCACTGGTGATCGTCGAGGGGACACTGAATAGTGCACGGTACATCCAAACCGTCATCGAACCCATCGTTCTACCATTCCTAGACCGGCAAGGGAACTTGCTGTTCCAACAGGACAATGCACGTCCGCATGTATCCCGTGCCACCCAACGTGCTCTAGAAGGTGTAAGTCAACTACCCTGGCCAGCAAGATCTCCGGATCTGTCCCCCATTGAGCATGTTTGGGACTGGATGAAGCGTCGTCTCACGCGGTCTGCACGTCCAGCACGAACGCTGGTCCAACTGAGGCGCCAGGTGGAAATGGCATGGCAAGCCGTTCCACAGGACTACATCCAGCATCTCTACGATCGTCTCCATGGGAGAATAGCAGCCTGCATTGCTCCGAAAGGTGGATATACACTGTACTAGTGCCGACATTGTGCATGCTCTGTTGCCTGTGTCTATGTGCCTGTGGTACTGTCAGTGTGATCATGTGATGTATCTGACCCCAGGAATGTGTCAATAAAGTTTCCCCTTCCTGGGACAATGAATTCATGGTGTTCTTATTTCAATTTCCAGGAGTGTATATGTAAAAATGGCCAACCTATGGCCCCCAGTACCGGGAGTTTCTGAACCAAATACATCTAAGACGTATGTACTTTTTATTTGAGACTCTGAAATTAAAGGTGGTTTGGTCACGGGTTTAACTTGAATAATGTGACACTCTAAAATACCTACGAATGATACTCGACATATATTTTACGCACAAGGAACGTTACACGAGCACCAAGCTGGAACTGTCCATCAGGAGCAATCTCCTTAGAAATCTCGCTGGTTCATAGTGGGCTGGTCAACCAGAAACAATTTGAACTTCTGCAATGGCACTGTGTTATTCCCCATCAAAGCACGCCTGTCCTGTTTGGTATATCTCATGTCACGCCAAACAGGAGGTATAGCCCTGAACGACACATGCAGACTCGTAACTTGCTGTTTAAAATCTATTCCAGCCGTGTGGCTTTATCATCTGGAAGGATTAGCTCCACCTTACGTTCTAAAAGAAACAGGTGCGAACTCGGAGACGAAGATAATGGAGCAGGAAGTAACACATCAAAAAAATGTTCAAATGTGTGTGAAATCTTGTGGGACTTAACTGCTAAGGTCATCAGTCCCAAAGCTTATACACTACTTAACCTAAATTATCCTAAGGGTAAACACACACACCCATGCCCGAGGGAGGACACGAACCTCCGCCGGGACCAGCCGCACAGTCGACGACTGCAGCGCCTGAGACCGCTCGGCTAATCCCGCGCGGCAGTAACTCATCCATTACACGGATATGAAAAGCGTGTACGAAGACTGACATCCAGGAAGAGCTTCCTCAGAACATCAAATGGTTCAAATGGCTCTGAGCACTATGGGACTCAACTGCTGTGGTCATAATTCCCCTAGAACTTAGAACTACTTAAACCTAACTAACCTAAGGACAGCACACAACACCCAGCCATCACGGGGCAGAGAAAATCCCTGACCCCGCCGGGAATCGAACCCGGGAACCCGGGTGTGGGAAGCGAGAACGCTACCGCACGACCACGAGATGCGGGCTCAGAACATCAGACGTGGCCAAATGTGGTCAAACTTTATACGATTTAATGTTTGCTACCTGTGTAAACGAGTGTGTTCCTGATACTATGATAATAACAATGCGCCAGTTTCAATTTTTTTTGTGCGCTGGACCAAACTGCTAACGTCATCGGTCCCTAGGCCTACACACTACTTAAACTAACTTACGCTATGGACAACGCACACATCCATACCCGAGGACGAGGACTCGAACCTCCAACGGGGGGAGGGGGAGAGGGAGTCGCACGGACTGCGACAAGGCGCCACAGACCCTGGGGCTACCCCGCGCGGCCCAGTACAGTACTGTACTGAAATCACACTTATTAGTGCATTTTCTTAGACCGGGACTAACAGACCAGCACAGTGCTAGGAAAGCACTTCGATAGCAGTGATGTGTGATCCATATCAATTGCTTTCAAGGACCTTGTATACAGCAAAGGCTCTGAGCACTATGGGACTTAACTTCTGAGGTCACCAGTCCCCTAGAACTTAGAACTACTTAAACCTAACTAACCTAAGGACATCACACACATCCACGCCTGAGGCAGGATTCGAACCTGCGACCGTAGCAGTCGCACAGTTCCAGACTGTAGCGCCTAGAACCTCTCGGCCACCCGAAAGGTCTGATTGTTTGCATGTGGCCCATCACTTGCGACACAACTGTGAATTCAAAGTTAAGTAATGTCTATCTTCTTTATTGTTATAAAAACTATTAATGTGATTTGCTTCAGTTGTTGTATAGCATTCCGAGAACGCAGCATCCTTTAGGCACCCTATAAGCGACGAGTGGGCGCGACCCCACACTTAGATTAACAGTAAGACTCATCCGGTTCTCTTTGCTTCCACGTTTCACCCCGGTATCATTGTAGTAGTATTATGTTGTTTCCATCATAAAATTGCGCTGTCTTTTCAAATCGCATGTTCAGATAGGATTTTAATACAGCCTTGTCTAATTGGTGTCATCTTGAGCTGTTCTTTCTCAGACCAACGGCGGTGATTTACCGGATTCCATCATTCCGCTGGCTGTCGACGTCGTCCACATTATTCCTTCTGGCAACGCCACTATTCTGCCGTCCTTTCATACTGCCGTTTCATGGTGGCTGCCCCTACAAGATGTCACTGACGTTTGAAACAGATCGCATGTTGGCGCCTTCTTCCCATCACTCCGAGTTTATTTGAATATTACCATAGCTCTTAGAAATCTGTTCTGAGATTCCTCTGAAAACGTTGATATCTGCTATCACACACAACTCGTAAATTAATTTCTTCAAAGTTACTCTCATCTTAATCTTTGTATGCTTGCTTTCAGAGTCGCATAAATTTTTTTAAGAAAAGTTTGAGGCAGTTTCAAACAGGAAATCTTTCAATCTAATGTCACACTGGATGAGTATTGTTCAAATGAATGCAACCTAGTGACACATTATCTTCGTTTTTACGATCATGAAATACAGTATATATTCGCTGATATTTTCAAGAGGTGTATGCACAAATCAATATTTTATGCCATGATTCAGTTGGAAGACATAATGTTACATTTCGAGAGGTTGACGATGAAGCCATATAAGTGATATTTAGAGGCAAGATCAACTAAGAAAGCGCTGTTAACTTGAACATCACTGTCCAGTAACACGATGTCGTCTGCAGTTTTTAAACTATTGAGTCTTCTCTAATTCTAAATCCCTACCTTCACGGATCAAAAAAATGGTGCAAATGGCTCTGAGCACTATGCGACTTAACTTCTGAGGTCAAGGTCATCAGTCGCCTAGAACTTAGAAGTAATTAAACCTAACTAACCTAAGGACATCACACACATCCATGCCCGAGGCAGGATTCGAACCTGCGGTCGCTCGGCTCCAGACTGTAGCGCCTAGAACCGCACGGCCACTCGGGCCGGCTTCACGGGTCATTTCAGACATTTCTATTCTTATAACAAGTTTTGTTGCCTCTGTCCATTTGTCTGACCCCCTGCGTGACACCAGTTATGCGAGCAATCCTTGGTCGGTCGCTGTTAATAACAATGATGTGATATATAGTTGTTCTCTTTCTACACAAACCCCTGCTCACATAACGATAGCACACTCCCTGAATTTAACCTATTTTCATTATATTTAGTTAATAAACATTAAATCCCATGCGAGCAGCTCTCTCCCGATGCCGCCCAACCGTGTCGAGGTTCATTCACGAAAGGCAAGGTAGAAACAAACATTAAGATTTAGTGTCCGACCAACAACGTAGACATTAGACTGAGGTGACAAAAGTCACGGGACAACGATATTCACATCTGCCGGTGGCGATGGTATCGCGTACACAAAGTATAGAAGGACAGCACATTGGCAGGAGCTGTCATTTGTATTCAAGTAATTCATGTGAAGGGGTTTCTGACGTGATTATAGCCATTAGGAAATTTTCGTGAATTTAATATTCAGTTATCCACAGGGTCAAGAATGTGCCTAGGGCATCAAATTTCAAACATTACCTCTCACCACGGACAACGCAAAGGTTGACGGCCTTCATTTAACGACCGAGAGCAACAGCGTTTGTGAAGAGTTGTCAGTGCTAACAGGGCAGAAAAAAAAAGTTCAAATAGCTCTGAGCACTATGGGACTTAACATCTGAGGTCATCAGTTCCCTAGAACGTAGAATTACTTAAACCTAATTAACCTAAGGACCAGAATGAGATTTTCACTCCGCAGTGGAGTGTGCGTTGATATGAAACTTCCTGGCAGATTAAAACTGTGTGCCCGACCGAGACTCGAACTCGGGACCTTTGCCTTTCGCGGGCAAGTGCTGTACCGCAGCACGGCGTTCCATATTACCCTCCTGAACCCATCAATTCCATACTCTGCTAACAGTCATTGGATCTCGACCAACGTGAGGAGCAATGTCGCGATACGATAAACTGCAGTCGGTATAGGCTACAATCCGACCTTTATCAATGTCGGAAACGTAATGGTACGCATTTCTCCTCCTTACACAAGGCATCACAACAACGTTTCACCAGGCAACGCCGGTCAACTGCTGTTTGTGTATGAGAAATCGGTTGGATACTTTCCTCATGTCAGCAAGTTGTAGGTATAGCCACCGGCGCCAACCTTGTGTGAATGCTCTGAAAAGCTAATAATTTGCATATCACAGCATTTTCTTCCTGTCGGTTAAATTTCGCGTCTGTAGCACGTCATCTTCGTGGTGTAGCAATTTTAATGGCCAGTAGTGTATATCTGTCATTTTTGTATGAATGCGATGAATGAAAGGAGCAACTGTAACATCGTCATCTTCAGTAAAACAATGTTCCTTTGTACGCCATAACGTTCAAAAGTTCACATCATACTGAGTTCTTAGCATTAGACATCATGGACAGTTGTGTTATACCAAGTGTAAGTTTTTTGTCATGAAATTCGTCCAGTCACATGCACCCTTCTTGATGTTGCAAACTTAAAAACGCTAGCGCAGAATTAACAGGAACTTCCAGAAGAGCAGCTAGTCGTCGGAAAACATTTGCAGAAACACTGTCACACTATTTCGTCACTTTCCTGGTACTTTGTAGGTTCCGAATCCTAGCCAGGTACTAAACTGTGTACCACTTTCTCTAATTTTATGGAAGAATTCAATAAAACAGAAGCCTCATCAAAAATATTTGTGAACAGCTGTAGGTGTTTTCCTCGTTGTGCTGCTACAAGCATAATATTACCGTTTCCTTACGTTTACACTATTTCGCGAATTGCGTATTTTCTCTCTGGTGTGACTGCGCCATCTGTACATTCGCAGTAAGGGCTCGTTTGGTGTTTTACAGCATTTTTATTGCACTCCGTTCCCTGTAAATATTTTCTATTCCCGCAGAGGATGTGTTTGTTTCTCCAGAAAAATTACTTACACGTCTGTTGTGACGGTATTGTTTACCTAACTGTGGTGAAATTTGGTGCCAATGTGACGTCATCAGCCCACCTCATACGTCACATGACCTTCTGAGTTGTGGCCTTTTCTTCACACGTGTCGACTCCTTGCTGTTTGAATTGTCGCAGAGCCCGTGGTTGACGTCGCAGGGTGCCACACTTTTGCAACATGACAGAGGAAGATTGTATGTAACTTTGAGCAAAATTTCAAACTTAAGCGGCGCAATGGGTGGCAATTATATGGTTTCAAAGAATTGATCCTATAATTCTTTCACGCAGTATAGTTGTAACAATTCATAGATTCCAGTTATGGTTCAATGACATTAGTCATCTGATACTACATTTTTCCGTTTTGCGAAGTGCGCAGTTTTACCTTTGGAAACTTTTAAATCTTGTTACCAATCTCTGCACCATCTGATCAAGCTCTGACTGAATCTTTATCCAGCTTCTCTGAGGGAATACTTCACTATAGACAACTGTATCTCCTGTGAAAAGTCTAAAGCTACTTTTAAACTTGTTCACATGGTGATTAATCCTCGCAATACGGTGAAACATCCCCTTAGAAAAATTATGAATTACTGTGCAGGTAAACCTCTTACGTTATTTGATTTACAAACAGCTGAGCAAAACAATGTACTCAGACAGTTCTCTCTTTTCTTATTCTGATCATCACTAAACAGACACACAATATTTTTAGCGCAACGCAATCTGACTTTCAGTAATCCCCACAAAAGAATGGCCCTGACTGTCAATAACCTATACCTTTCATGAATCACTTACCTCACAAAAATCTTCGTTCCTCGAACTACTGCAATACAACGAGCGCCAATAGTGCCAGCTACGTAAAAGATTCTAACTACTGAAGCTACTAACAAATGATAGCCATAGTTAGCAATGAAAGATTCTGATAGAGAACAAACAATGTATTTACCTTTATAATGTTCAAAATTCATCATATATATCAATTCATAACATCCATCTTTACAAATTTCCTTTTTTTGGCGGACAGGCCGGCCGTCGTGGCCGAGCGGTTCTAGGCGCTACAGTTTGGAACCGCGCGACCGCTACGGTCGCAGGTTCGAATCCTGCCTCGGGCATGGATGTGTGTGATGTCCTTAAGTTAGTTAGGTTTAAGTAGTTCTAAGTTCTAGGGGACTGATGACCTCAGAAGTTAAGTCCCATAGTGCTCAGAGCCCCGCTTATAGTGACCTCTAAAACTCTGGCATCTCTCTCTCCACATCCACCACTGCTGGCGGCTCATATCCAACTGCACAACGCTACGCGCTGTTCACATCCAACTGCCCAACACTACACAAGCGAATATTCCAACAATGAGTCCAACCAGCCACAGACTGCACACAGCACAGTCAATGATTTTCATACAAAGCGCTACATGGCGTTACCAACATAAAAACCTAAGCAGCCTACTTACAACGGGGCTCGGGTCTGGGGCGGTGGTGGGGCTACTTTATGTCTACATTTTGAAAATATTTTAATGTAGCCAGTTACTTTATATTTTTAATTTTTGAAACTCTTCTACCAGATTCCGAAAACGTTTCAAATTTTTCAGTTATACTTAATCCAAAAATTTAAGACTTAGTAGTAGATGTCACTTTCCTCAATAAATGTCAATATTTTCATGTTCAGGACCAATATCTCTTTAAAAAGTATGCTATGAGTAAAATTCAACAATAATTAACGAATTTTTTTAGTTTTTTAGGGTGGGGAATGAAGTACCCCCCACCACTGGGTAATGAGCGTTATGGAAAATGTGTTGGTACTGCTAGGGTTAACATGCATCATGAATAGCAAGCGTCCCAACACATTTCCCTAGGGTCACACACGAACTTACTTCTATATATACTGATGATTCTCCAGAACTTGTCTTCACTATCAAAAATTCCTCAATTCAGTCACAAATTTCGCTTGATACGCCATACGATCGTACTTTTGATAGTAAGTTTAGATGTGGTACTGAGTTAAATGCTTTTCGGAAATCGAGAAATACTGCATCTACCTGACTCCCTTCATCCAAAGCTTTCAGTATGACGTACGAAAAAAGTGGGAGTAAGGTTTCACGTGATCGATGTTTTCCGAATCCATGTTGGTTGGCATGGAGAGGTTTATTCTGTTCTAGATACCTCATTACGTTGGAGCTCAGAAGACGCTCTAAGATTATACAACAAATGGATGTCAGGGATACTCTACGGTAGACCTATAGATCACTTCTACTGCCTTCTTGCAGACGGCTGTAACGAGGGTGCAGTTTTTCCATTGAGGGATATATGATTGATTACGGGTAAAAGAGGATCTAACTCAGCCACAAATTCAGTATAGAATCTGACAGGGATACCAACTCGCCATGGGTCTTTGTTAAACTTTTACAATTTCAGCTGTTTCTCAACTTCACTAATACTTATTTCATTCATCTTTTCAGTGCTACAAGGCTTTAATTGGGGCAGCTATCCTGGATTTTATTTTCTAAAGCGACAGTTGAAAACGGAATTGAGCACTTCTGCTTTCGCTTTGCTACCCTCGATGTCAATCAATTCCTGTCTCATCTGCTAGAGACTAGACAGTAACTCTAGTGCCACTAACAGCCTTTACATACGCCCACGGTTTCTTTGGGTTTTGTGTGAGATCCTTAGACAATATTCTGCTACGGTACTCACTGAAGGCTTCAAACTTTGCTCTCCTGACAGCCAAATTCGTTTCATTTAGGATCTAAGTCTATGCTTTATTTTATACCTCTCATGCAGTTTCTTTACAGTGACTGTATAACTTGGAGGGTCCCTCCCATTATTAACTGTTCTCTCCAGCATATAGTCAACTCTCCTTCTAAACTTGAGTCATAGATCCTCTACATACTCCTGCCTTGCGCCAAAAGTTCCAATTCCTCACTGACAAATGGCACGAATGCTTTATATCCAGTTCACTGAGCATATAAATATTTCTAGATGTTTTAGTTGCCCTTTGTACTTTTGCAATCATTGTTGTTACAACTGCGTCATGGTCACTGACAGAAATTTCGATGTGGGCATCCACAAAGAGGGCATGTGTATTTCTGGCCATTAGATCTAATATTAGATCTATTATATGTAACGAGCTTCGGAACTATTTGCTCTAGGAATTTAGTAATGTTTCACAGAAGCTCTTGTCTTTCCGTCACCAGCAAAACTGTAACTATTCTAGTAGATAGTTGGATCTTTAAAATCCTCTCCGGTGATTACAGTAACATTGGAAAAACTACGTACAAGCGAAATGAGGTTTATCCATTCATCTACATCCACGTGATTACTCTGATATTCACAATAAAGTGCCTGGCAGAGGATTCAATGAACCACCTTCAAGCTGTCTCGCTACCGTTCCACTCTCGAACGGCGCGCGGGAAAAACGAGCAATTAAATTTTTCTGTGCGAGCCCTGATTGTTTTCGAGTACGTCAGAAGGTGAGTTCGGCAGTTGATAGAAGCATCCAATTACAATTTTATGCCCACCCCTGATCCTGAGTCTTGCCTCAATAATCTCGAATGCAGCTCCAATTTCTGTCTCGCTGGATTTGAGTATCTTGTCTACTGCGACAGATACACCATCTCTATTCACCATCAGCATATCCTTTAGATATACGCTTAAATTTTCCCCAAAGACCTCACTGCTGTCAACCTCAGCTTTAAACAGCTTATTGCACCTAATATTATGAGAATTTCGTGGCTTTTGGGGAGCTCTTCACGCTATGAGACTTTGTTGCCAATGCTTGGGCAGTTAACTATCAGGATTTTAAAACTCTCGTCTGTGGTGGGACATTCCTTTGGATCTTAGACTGATACTTCAGGGTGTCGTACAGCTATCATTATCTGGACTGGATGGAGAGTCACCAGGCGGAGGTCATTTGTTCCTCTTTCCATTTTTGGTGATTTTCCAGCAGTTTGCAGGTTGCTCTAGGCATTTCCGACTTGTATCTTTTTTATGATGCCTTGTTAAATAAATGTTGTCTCCTGGCAATGCAGAAATGACATTTCATCATATGTCCAACAGTCTTGAAACTGAACTGTACTTAATGCTTTTTTCGAGAAATCTGAGGTTTCCATATGCAAAACAGTATCCAATTAGCATTATGCTGTAACTCTCATCAAAAGGCTACACTCTGCTCACAAAAAAGTACACAACTGAGACATTATGAGCGTAATGCACTGTAATCTTGTAATCTTTGACTAAATCATAGCAGAGGTTACACGTTTCCTATAAACAGTATCATTTTTGGTAGATAACTGGACTGTCATGTATAGTGATGATACGTCTTTTCGTTAGGACACTTAAGTTTCGGGTACTAGCACACATCGTCGACAAATTACGCTAAAACGAAGATGCTGTGCAGCGCGTGAAATATTGGTCTTAAAAAGCAATGAATTACCTGCCGAAAGTGGTCCGTGTGTATAAACTGCTACTATGCCCACGTATCGCGCGTTGACTACTATGACAAACACAAGAAGCTGAAGTTTCTCGGAGACCACTGCCAGTCACAATTCTTTATTAGCTTTCTAATTTTTTTTAAATATTAGAACATTTTTCTGGGTATGACATCATCGTGCTAACAAATGGCAATACAATAACATTTAACATGAATATATGTTGATCTGAATGTACTAGTTCTCTGCCTTCGCAAGTGACAACACATGCCGAGACAAAAAATTACTACATTAATATCCATGTGCATTCGTGTTACATATTTTGTAATGTCATTTTTTGCCTTGTGGTGAGGCTATAACTGGAAATATGTTGCAGTATTAAATAATTTAAGCAATTTAATAAAAAATTATCACTGCTAGCGGTTTTTGAAAAACTTTTTATAACGTTTTATGAACTATTTTGCCCCTCAAGAAGCTACAAGCTAATTACAGAGTTTTTTAATTGCCGTTTACACGTAACAGTGTAACGCTTTAGCTACGCTCATTTGTCGTATTTTCTATCTAAAAAATTGGGTGGATCCATGATCGTTCTCAGTATTTTTATTTTTCAGAATCTGAAAACCCTTCAACCTTCACGAATGTATTGTACATTTGAAACATGTCAGGCCATACTTTTTACTGATAAGTGAGAGTATGGCTGGTTCCCTGGTTGGAATATGGCGGCATACATCCATCTATAATACTGTGCATAACATCGCACGGTTATGATGACTGGTTTACTTTCCCATGCGAATATTTCTCTAGATATTTTTGGGAGAGAACAGGGGGGGGGGGGTTGAGGGGTATGGAATAGGAAGGGCACTTCGTTTTACGCAGTGGCTTGGAGTGATGAATGTGGGGGCCTGTGTTCGCTGCCGGTGCGGCGGCCGGACCAGAAGCATCGATCGGATGGTGCGTTGATTGGTTCGCGTGTTAGCTGTCAGTGTCAGCTGACGGGTGCTGTAATTCGCTACCAGCACACGAGTGCGTGCTCCAGCATTACCCACACTCCGACACTTGGCAGCGACGGATGACGATCGTGTGGAAAAATAAATTCAACAAATATTTAAGATTTGCTCATTTTACTGGACCTAGTAAATCTGCTACAGATATTCCTCTGTTGCATTGTTTACCCACTGCCACGTTGTGCAAAACATGAGTGACACACTGAAAGAAGAAAGGTGGAAAGTATCATCACGGATGTTACAAAAAAACATATTATGTAGTCTTCAGTACAAGTTTTACGGTTATCAGGACGTATCATCAAATTAACCAACGTTTCGGCCACGACTGCAAGTGGTTTCAGTCAGTGCAATGTCTTTGCCCAGTAAATTTAAAAACTACATGGCCACTTGATACAGAGGACCAAACTCCCCGTGAATGCAAGGTGTTCCAAATCTTTAAGGTCAAAATTATTCAGTTGGCAAAGGATATTTTGATATACTGTAGTGATTTTCAGAAATTAATAGTCAGTTTTTCAGTCAAACGTTTGAGCACCGCGAAAACAAGACTATATAGACGGCCGGAGAAAAATAGTACGTCCTTTTACAGGTTTCCAGTTCACTCAATATTTAATGCGGCAACAGTGCATACAGAGTACATAAAATTACATTTACAGATCAACAGCACAAGTGATTCTGAAGTGTCAGGCATCGACCCACGCTGAAACATCCATATTATTATGAGAGGGTCCTGTAATCCCCTTTCATTATCATTTTATTTACTTTCCAGTGATACAAAACTATCTGGCAGGCGTGAGTGAATGGATGTGGTGTGTTTCATGTTGCTATACGGTGGTTTAGACTGCTGCAGAGAATCAGCGGTAGTCGTACAGAATGGTCAACCCTAGTAGTTTTCAGGTAGGCAAAGAGGTTTGCTGTCTTTGCGTGAAAGTTACCGGTGTTAGGTACGTGGTGGGAGCCTCATTTTTGGGTTTTCCTGGCCTCGGAATCGCGTGGGAGACGTTGGAGTGTGTGAGGCGGTCAGTCTGCTTTCCATAGCGCTGCGGGTCTACTGCCGAGCTCTCTTCGAAGGACGGTGAGTTGGTTTAACCGCATGGCGCGTTGTCCCGTAGCGAGAGGGGAGCTTTTAGCTTTTGGCCTCGCGTCTCGTCTTATAAGGATTGTTTAACCTTGTTGGAGTAAGGAATGCAAGGCTTCTGCAGACTTTCAGTTTCATTCCTAATGCAGACTTTGATCCGTAAGAAGAACGTAACACGAAGGTGTTGCGTATGTGAGAAGTGCGCCCTCGGTTCAGTGTGAATGTTTGTCTGCCTGCAACTGCATCTGCATACGTTCTAATCTTTCCTGCACCTTAATAATTTTGCCTCTGAATTTTCTTTGTCTCATTTACCTTACGTCCGTTGGAAGCCATCCACGTGGTTTAATATCAGAGTTTGTTGGCCCACTGCCATCACCCGTTGCCCATTCAAATGTGCCTTTTCACACTACAGAGGAGTGTGCGCTGATATGAAACTCTTTCATTCTAGAAACATCCCTCAGGCTGTGGCTAAGCCATGTCTCCGCAATATCCTTTCTTTCAGGAGTGCTAGTACTGCAAGGTTCGCAGGAGAGCTTCTGTACAGTTTGGAAGGTAGGAGACGAGGTACTGGCAGAAGTAAAGCTGTGAGGAGGGCGGGAGTCGTGCTTGGGTAGCTCAGTTGGTAGAGCGCTTGCCCGCGAAAGGCAAAGGTCCCGAGTTCGAATTTCGGTCCGGCACACAGTTTTAATCTGCCAGGAAGTTTCAACTCCGGAGGTATATGAAGGGGAACATACACTCCTGGAAATTGAAATAAGAACACCGTGAATTCATTGTCCCAGGAAGGGGAAACTTTATTGACACATTCCTGGGGTCAGATACATCACATGATCACACTGACAGAACCACAGGCACATAGACACAGGCAACAGAGCATGCACAATGTCGGCACTAGTACAGTGTATATCCACCTTTCGCAGCAATGCAGGCTGCTATTCTCCCATGGAGACGATCGTAGAGATGCTGGATGTAGTCCTGTGGAACGGCTTGCCATGCCATTTCCACCTGGCGCCTCAGTTGGACCAGCGTTCGTGCTGGACGTGCAGACCGCGTGAGACGACGCTTCATCCAGTCCCAAACATGCTCAATGGGGGACAGATCCGGAGATCTTGCTGGCCAGGGTAGTTGACTTACACCTTCTAGAGCACGTTGGGTGGCACGGGATACATGCGGACGTGCATTGTCCTGTTGGAACAGCAAGTTCCCTTGCCGGTCTAGGAATGGTAGAACGATGGGTTCGATGACGGTTTGGATGTACCGTGCACTATTCAGTGTCCCCTCGACGATCACCAGTGGTGTACGGCCAGTGTTGGAGATCGCTCCCCACACCATGATGCCGGGTGTTGGCCCTGTGTGCCTCGGTCGTATGCAGTCCTGATTGTGGCGCTCACCTGCACGGCGCCAAACACGCATATGACCATCATTGGCACCAAGGCAGAAGCGACTCTCATCGCTGAAGCCGACACGTCTCCATTCGTCCCTCCATTCACGCCTGTCGCGACACCACTGGAGGCGGGCTGCACGATGTTGGGGCGTGAGCGGAAGACGGCCTAACGGTGTGCGGGACCGTAGCCCAGCTTCATGGAGACGGTTGCGAATGGTCCTCGCCGATACCCCAGGAGCAACAGTGTCCCTAATTTGCTGGGAAGTGGCGGTGCGGTCCCCTACGGCACTGCGTAGGATCCTACGGTCTTGGCGTGCATCCGTGCGTCGCTGCGGTCCGGTCCCAGGTCGACGGGCACGTGCACCTTCCGCCGACCACTGGCGACAACATCGATGTACTGTGGAGACCTCGCGCCCCACGTGTTGAGCAATTCGGCGGTACGGCCACCCGGCCTCCCGCATGCCCACTATACGCCCTCGCTCAAAGTCCGTCAACTGCACATACGGTTCACGTCCACGCTGTCGCGGCATGCTACCAGTGTTAAAGACTGCGATGGAGCTCCGTATGCCACGGCAAACTGACGGCGGCGGTGCACAAATGCTGCGCAGCTAGCGCCATTCGACGGCCAACACCGCGGTTTCTGGTGTGTCTGCTGTGCCGTGCGTGTGATCATTGCTTGCACAGGCCTCTCGCAGTGTCCGGAGCAAGTATGGTGGGTCTGACACACCGGTGTCAATGTGTTCTTTTTTCCATTTCCAGGAGTGTAGATCTGTGGCCTTTCTTCCTTATGCTGGAGGCTTATCGTTTAAGATTGGACGAATTTTAAGGAATTTTAACATTAAGAGTGTGTTCCATCCACCTTCTAAGACTAGGGCTCTGCTCGGCTCTGTGAAAGATGATTTGGGGCTTAGGAAACCCGGTGTGTACAAAATTCCGTGTCAATGTGGGAAAGCTTACATTGGCCGTTCGATTCGCACAGGTATGGGGAACACCGCCGTCATACGAGGCTACAACAGCCGGAAAAATCGGCAGTAGCAGAACACTGCCTAAATTAAATTTGATGAAACTGTGGTAGCTGCTAACATTTCCGGTTTTTGAACAGTGTCTAGAAAGAGGCGATGTGTACTGAACGGTGCCTATATAGGACGTCGATTTGCAACCTGGCGTCATCCTCCGGTCCAAACGCAACACGGCCCCTGGTCACGACTGTGTCACCTACCGTCTCCTTCGAGAAAGCCCCTATTCCTTCCTGACTGTCCTCGCCCATCTCTATAATGTCATCCTCTCTACTGGCTTCTGTCCTGACCTGTGGAAGACCTCCCGCGTCCTCTTATTCCTCAAACCCAACAAACACCCTTCTGCCACCTCTTCCTATCGTCCCATCTGCCTCACCTCCGTCTTCAGTAAGGTCCTTGAATCCATCCTCTCCCACCGTATCCATCAGCACCTTGCTCAACACCACCTCCTCCACCTTACCCAGTGTGGCTTCCGACCCTCCTTCTCTGCTGAAGACCAACTCCTCAACCTTGTTCACCTTCTGTCCCTCCAGTTTAACTCCCGTTGCTCTGCCATTTTTGTTTCCCTTGACCTCCAAAATGCCTATGACCGTGTATGGCATCCCGGTCTCCTCTTTAAACTCCAAACCTACGCCCTGCCTATCAATTTTGTCCATCTGGTCGCTTCCTTCCTCTTGCACCATCCTTCCTATGTCACCCTCCGCAACACCAACTCCTGTACCTTTTATACCACGGCTGGCATCCCCCAGGGTTCTGTCCTCTCCCCTCTCCTTTATCTCTTGTATACAGCTGATATGCCCAAGCCACCCCCACCAGTCCACCTTCTCCAGTATGCTGATGACACCGCCTTCCTGGCTCTCTATCCTACCCTTCAACGGTCTTAATATACCCTCCAAACCCACCTTAACCAGTTCACCACTTGGTGTAACCAGTGGTTCCTCCGTCTCAACCCCTCCAAAACCCAGGCAATCATCATAGGCCGCACCACTCGCTCCTTTTGCCTCCATGATTTCTACCTCACCCTTTATGGTCGTCCCATCCAGGTCACCCCCACCCTGAAATGCCTTGGCCTCACCCCCGACCGACACCTCACCTGGACCCCTCATCTCCAGACCGTCCAGCAGAAAGCCCATTCCTGCCTCCGCCTTCTGAAACTCCTGTCTGGCCGGACATGGGGTTGCATCTTTCTACCATCCTCCACACCTACAAATCCCTCATCCGTCCTATCCTCTGTTATGCCAGCGTTGCCTGGATCTCCGCCCTCACCCGCTTTTACAAGGCCCTCCAAATCCTTGAACGCCATGCGCTCCGCCTTGCCTTCCATATCTGCCTTCCTTCCCTCACACGGCTCCTCTATGAACTGATCCCCTTCCTCCTCCTCCTGTTCCTCCAACATCTCCGCATCCTTTACATTGTCTGCAGGCTTGATCCCCCCCACCCTCTGGTTTCCTCCTTCCTCTCCACCCCCCACCCGTTGCCGCGCCTCTATCGCTGTATCCCTCCCTCTCTCCACCTCCACACCCTCCATCAGGGCAATTTCCAATGCCTCCCCCTCCTGGATGACGAACTTCGCCGTGACATCTACCCTTCCTGCCAACTATAACCTGGCCTTGTTCCCCCCCCCCCTTCCCCAGGGCCCCCTTTTTTCCTCTTCCCTCCTTCTCCCAGAGCGGATTTTCCTCCTTCCCCCCCCCCCTGAGACCCTGCATCCCATACTTGCCTCTTTCCTTCCCACATCCCTCCTTACCTGCCCCTCTTCAGCGCGCTGCCCACTCATCTCCCCCATCTCTTCCCCTCCCTCCCTTCTTCCAGTCTCCCTCATCTCCTTGCGCCTGGCAGATCCTCTGTTTTGATCATCGTCAGTGTGCCACATCAGTGTTGTGTTTAGTGCTGTTTCTCCTGTGCGTCAAGAGGTGTGATTTTGTGTACTGCCTTGAGGTTCGCCGTCAGTGTTTGTTATGTGTTACGCCATCCGTCGATACCTTTTATGCTCCAGTCATACTGTGCCTTGTGTTCTTTTAATTGTCACAGTGTGTGGCTGTTTGTGTGTGCTACTTTTAAACAGTTTTCACAGTTTTTTATCTCCATTTTACGGTCACCCCGTTTTTTTTGTCTATTGCCTTCCATGATGTTCCCCCTTTTTTATATCTATGTTCAACATATTCCCTCCTCTGTTATTTTTAAATGTCTTCTATTGTTTGTTCTATGTCTTTCGGCTGAAGAGCAGCACATATGCTGCTGCCAACCCGCCCCGATGGGGAATTGAAATACAATAAAAAAAAAAAAAACCTGGCGTCAGTTCTCAGCGGGACTCATCAGCAGAAGCAGCATTTTCCTGAAGATGGCGACCAGTTGGATCGCCGAAATATCGAGTCAAGTTGATTTTAGGATCCGGCAGCAAACCTGAAGAGACTTTCAAGACTTATTACGCCGGGAAAGCCTACGTAATCAAACTCAACAACAATGTAAAACGGAAACATGCAGTACACAAAGACAACACAGCAGACCACACCACTACAGAAGAAAGAGAGAGGTGGCACACACTAACATTCAATAACAAAATATAGAATAGGAAACATCTTGAAAAAGCAAGGGATCCAAATAACATTCAGAACAAACAATAAAGTTCAGAAAAGACTAAGACCAGTCAAAAATACCTCAGACAAATTCAGCAACGCTGCAATATACCAACTCACTTGCAACTCCTGTCAGGCCCAATACATAGGACAAACAAGCAAGAATTTCCGAACGAGGTACACAGAGCACATGAGAGCTCTAAAGAGTGACAGCACGTATTCAACTTTTGCAGAACATCTGATGAACAAAAACCATAACCCCACTAATATCGAAAACGATCTACACATTCTGAGAAACAGCAAACAGTCTATACCGAGAACTAACAATAGAAGAAAATTACTACATACAAAAAGCTATAATCGAAGGGAAAAATGTAATAAACCAAAACACAACACTTTGCAGCAACATACTCTTTACCGCTCTGAGAGAACTGACCAAGGACACAAAACAGAAGGCACACACACACAAAAGAACCACTTCCCCTTCACACACAGAGACATAAATAATGAACAGAAGTCGTCGTAACTCGCGCTACAATTTTCATAGCCTTTCTCGCCACATGCGATACACGTCTCGCGACACATGCGAGCAGCAAGATGGCTTAAAATTCCGGATCAGAAACAAAGTGCGAAAGTTTTTCTTTCTTTGTGTATAAAAGCAGCTGCATACCATCCAACGAACGTGAGTACACGAATAGCTAAGTAACTGCTCAGTACACACCAAATAACTGGTTTCCACAACACTACCACAACGCCAAGTATATATTGCTGACATACGAAGGCCACCTTTTAGTATTTGTTTACTAACAGCCGCTCACATGGATGCAGATGACATGATGTTCGCTAAGTAAAAAACGGCAACAGAAAAAAGTGCACGGAAAATATGTCGCAAACAGCGACAGTAATTGCTTAAAACATGCTGTAGCATACAATAAATAAGGTAGTATGAAAGTGTCCATAGTAAACTATATTTCAAAAAATGAATAGTAAAAAATGTAATAATGAGCTACTGTGTTTGTGTAACCATGCTATTTTCTGCATGTTTTAGATTACAAAACCCCACTGATGATGGTGATATTTGTCGCCGAAATTAGTTTGGGAGACTAAAGAAATAAACGAATAACAAGTGTTTTGCATCAAGGCGGACTCAATTTCTGATGTTACTGTTTTTCTATGCAAACACGGACCAAATGGAGGAGTTCCAAGATAAAATCATTAATAACATTATGCACGCACCGAACGCCAGTTAGCGTCCCGTCCAGAAAAACCAAAGGTGAATGGGAGTTGTAGCTCATCGCACCTCAGACCGTAAGGCCTGGGCTGGGGACTGTGTGTTTTGGTCGAATGCACTCCACGAGCCAGCGCTCACCAGATCTACGCCGTACCCGCGAACGAACATCACCTGCGACGAGGCAGAACCTGTTGTAAGTGGACTGTTTAGGTTTTTATGTTGGTAACGCCACGTAACGCTCTGTATGAAAATCACTGACTGTGCTGTGTGCAGTCTGTGGCTTGTTGGCATTGTTGGAATATTCGCTATGGTAGTGTTGGGCAGTTGGATGTGAACAGCGCGTAGCGTTGTGCAGTTGGAGGTGAGCCGGCAGCAGTGGTGGATGTGGAGGGTGAGATGCCAGAGTTTTGAGAGCGGACGATCTGGACGTGTGTCCGTCAGAAAAAGGAAATTAGTAAAGATGGATGTAATGAATTAATAGCTATATTTATATGTATATAGTGCCTTCAGTAGTTAGAATCTTTTATTTAGCTGGCGCTCGCGCTCGCTGTATTGCAGTAGTTCGAGTAACGAAGATTTTTGTGAGGTAAGTGATTCATGAAAGGTATAGGTTATTGAAACTTCCTGGCAGATTAAAACTGTGTGCCGGACCGAGACTCGAATTCGGGACCTTTGCCTTTCGCGGGCAAGTGCCCTGCCATCTGAGCTACCCGAGCACGACTCACGCCCCGTCCTCACTGTTTTACTTCTGCCAGTACCTCGTCTCCTACCTTCCAAACTTTAGCAGCGTTCTGTTCTCATTCACTTCTCTTAAGACCTGTTCATTACTTTTTCTATCTACCCAGCTTGTTTTCGTCATTCTTCTCCATATCCACATTTCCATTGCTTCCAGTCTCTTTTTCTCTGCCTTTCCCAGAATGATACATTTATTGTCGTCAGTGATTGTGCTCCCCGAATAACAGAAGTTCTCAACCTGCTCTAGAACATCATTTTCTAATTTAATATTAACTTTACCATTTTCTTTTGTCTTCCCTACTACCATAGGTTTTGTTTTCATCTTATTTATTTTTAGATTAAATTCTCTTAGGATTTTAGCAACATGAACTCCATTTCCTTTACTGAGTCAGTAAGTACTTCTATATCATCTGCAAAACGGATACAGTGTATTCGTTCCCCGTTAATTGTAATTCCTTTGGTTATTCTTTTCTAGGCGCTACAATCTGGAACCGCGCGACCGCTACGGTCGCAGGTTCGAATCCTGCCTCGGGCATGGATGTGTGTGATGTCCTTAGGGTAGTTAGGTTTAAGAAGTTCTAAGTTCTAGGGGACTGATGACCTCAGTAGTTAAGTCTCATAGTGCTCAGAGCCATTTGAACCATGTTTTATTCTTTTCAATTTTTGAATGGTTTTTTCAATAAATAAGTTGAACCTGTCTTTCCAGGTGTACTAATTTTTTTAAGGTGGTGTAAAAATTGCGCAATGTATCTTTGGCCGAACTGTATAGAGAAATAAAGAGTGGAAATTGACAAATGGGGTATGAAACTGGCCAGTGTGAGGTCTAGTTTTGCAAAAAGCTGGAAAATAAAAAAAATTAAAAATTTGTTAAATGTTTTGTGACCTGTGAATTGTTCTGTGTCGATAAGCTTGACCATGTCTCTGCCGCTGAACAACCTACGTTCTCCTAAATTTCTACCCAGGACGACAAATTTCTTCCATTTAGGGTGGCTCCTCCTTGAGAAACTTTTCTCTGTACATTCTTTCGGCTTCCCAGGCACCATATCATGCTGTACCACATTTAAGTGCATCTGTTAATTAGCTCCTGTAACTACACTGCCTGACAAGAAAAGTGAAGCACCCAGAAGACATGGTCGGTACTGTACACACCATCGGCGGGTATGAAATGATTCCAGTTATAGTTCTCTGTGACAGATAGAACATTATTCGCGTTTAATGTCGCGACCAGGTGTGGCAGCGCGTATAATGAGCGCGAACAGCGTCAGATGTTGAGTGTTCGGTGTGAAGGACATGGAGATGCCGCGTACTCATTTGAGACAGCGTTATCAGCACCTGAAAGAGTCTGAAAGGGGCCTCGTTGTGGGTCCTCATTCGGGCAGCTGGTCGAATCGTGCAATATCCAGATTTGTAGCGCATTCGAATGTGACACTGGCCCGATGCTGGACTGCAAGGGTACGTGAAGGGAGCCATACTCAAAGTCAAGGTTCCGGTAGACAACGTCTGACCACCACAAGTAAGGATCGCCGTATTGAGCACCGTAACTCCTTCACATCTTGGCCTTTCATCCGAGAAGAGGTAACGGACTCCATGCAACTTCAGAATCATCCTAGGCTATTTGTCGGAGACTAGCAGTAGCCGGATAAGAGAATTACCGTCCCCATGGTACGGTGCCATTAGCACATATGGCGGCGGTTGAAGTGGTACCGTGACTGCTGATGTATGGCGTTGCGTTGTGTTCAGCGATGAATGGCGGTTCTGCAACTACGTTGGATGGCCACCGTTGGCGAGTATGGCGGCGAACTGGAGAGAGGCATCGCTCTTCCATAAATTCAAAGGAGCACAGCGGTGCTACTCGTGGTATCATTCTGTGGCTAGGCACCGCGTATGACCTCAGGTCAAGGCTGGTAGTGACTTAGGGGACTCTGTCTGCGCGACGGTACGTCACAGGCTTACTGCATTGGCATGTGTTACGTCTTATGCAACAATATCATGGTATCATTTTTCAATAGAACGATGCTCATTCCGATATATGTGTCTGCATGATGTTGAAGTTCTCCCATGGCCAGTAAGATCCCCAGATCTGTCCCAAATAGAACACGTGTGGGACCAGCTCGGACATCAACAGTGTCCCATTGCCAGTAAACAGGATATCGATTACTAGTTACAACACTGGTGGGTCAGCTTGCGTTTATGACGCCCTTCCCAACCGAACGAGTGCATACATCGAGGCCAGAGAGGCTGCAACTTTATACTGATAAGTGGGCTCATACTGCCAAGTTATTTGTAAAGCTGACTCGATTATGTAATCACTGAAATAACATCGCAGACCCTCTCAACACCTAAATTTTCGTATCGTTTCCTCTACCTCTTGCGGGCTTTCAAATAACTACGCACCCTCCGACTCTAAGTTGAAACGTTAAAAGTTTTGGCTGGTTTCGTTGTCTAGGGGCTGGGATAGATAGTTGCTGCATTACAGCCCAAATACTGCTGAGTCTACAGTATACGAATGGTCGAAAGTTTCTATCACTCAGCAATTGCGAATTATGAATGTAACATATAAATTTATAAATGAAAGATTGCAATTAAATAAAATCTGCAGGTACTATCCTAACGACTTTAAATGATGAGTACGATAGTATAAGTACTTTTGAGAATGCGGTATATTTCTGCAAAACACTTATTGGTGTCGATGGTCCAGCAATTAAATAAAATGTAAGTTGAATAGCAGGGAACAATAGATTCCTACAGCACGTAATTAGTTACGAACAACAACACAGCTCGCGAGATATTCACTTCTAAACGCTCACTACGTCTTCACTGCAGAAGCCACGGACATCTCACAAATGCACAAGTCGGCACTCCAAAGTATTTTATCTGCGGCGACGACGCGCAAACCGTTCCACTCTCTCCAAGTCTCCCTCGCGCGTGCGTCCGCCGTGCCGTCGCGTCCAGCACTTTCCGTGTCCTCTGCCGTACCGTCCTGAACTCCCCCGTGTCCTCTCCGGAAACGATGCTCCCCCCCCCCCCCCCCCCAAGCTCTATACGTCTCTCTTAGTAACGAGCGCTATGATTGACTATAGCGTTCCCTCCATGTCTCCAGGCCAAACGTACACTCACAAAGATATTGAAACACATACGAAATGCTTGATTTACATTTAAATACTTGAAATTAAATAAATATTCCTTCTGCTGGACCACATACACGCTCTAACACACACTATTAGATACATAAACAAATTAAATAAACATTTATCAAAGGAATAGAACAAAAGGTAGGCCAGTAGCCTAACGTCTCTGTGCTTTCTAAAACACAGTAAGTATTTAACCAATTTCTTCATGAATAGTATATATCGGATATAAACAAAGACGTAGATGAATAAATATATTTATAAGTATGCTGGTACCGTTTCTTCGTGTACCTGTGGAGTACTTATGGCCTGACGCGATCGATAGTAATCGGTCACTTTGACCTACAATAACTCGTGTACTTTTTAAGTTACATGCCTGTAATTCATACTAATTTAGGTTTATACTAACAGCTTTCTAAACACACGGCGATCGACAAAATCGGATGAAGCGTTTATATTTTGGAAATTCGTTGGGTGTTACTTGTATAATTTCTCGTCAGATACTAAACTCTAAACTAATAAATATATTGAAAATCTGATTACACCATCAGAATCGTCGTGCAAATAATAGTAATGTACATGTTTCTTTTTGAGGTATCATGACTCATCTGGTTACTATTAATTTCTGTACGAACTGTGAAATGGCTGACATTAAGGTTTCACAAAGTCCGCCATCTTTGGCACTCCCGGCATAGACTCTTCCTTCATCGACACAAAGCACCGTCCTCGTCACAGCGGAATTCCCAGCCATGCGACTGGACCATGCGCTGGGGCTACCCCTCTCGTCCGGCTAACGTTTGGCACCACGTGTTTGCTAACGAGCTCGGCCCTGAACTTAGAATATTTCCATGGCGCCGCAACTCTCCCGTTACCTCACACCCTTCTGTGCGCTTCACTTTTTTTGTCAAGCAGAGTAGCATTGCCCCTTGTTTGACTGCCAGTCAGGATCTGTTAACAATCATAAACTTCACTGTATGCACATCTCATACACCACTAAGTATTGTTTCTCATGGTAGCATCACAGACGGCAATGTGGCTGGCAATAGTGTGCATATTACTCATTCAAGATTTGGACATGTCTGTAATAACTTTTTTCAGATCACTGGTTTCGTTGGTTCCTTTTCACAAAATTTCCCAGTCTAGGGCATCAGCTGCCTGTATGACTTGAGTCATAAAAGTTCAGGATATCCTGTATAATGGGTAGCATTTGTCGGTTTTCATTTTGATTCTTTTATGGTGAGCCAGTTCATCAACTAACAGAAAAAGATTTCTGTGTCAGTTTCACTTGCTATAAATCGCTGAGGTGTAGATTATACAGGGTACCACAGATAAAAGCAACCCATGTAACTATAAAGGAAGTACAGTGAAATTACAGAAATGAAGAGCTGAGCTGGACTTACCATTTATTTATAATGAAAAATACAGTGAAAAATATATTTATAGAAACTGTTGGAAGCGACCCCCTGCATTGTCTAAGCATATTCAGATACACCCAGCGTAAAGTTCGGATATCGATGGCAGCAACTTCACGGTTGATGTTGTCTTCCAGTTTCCATATTGTGTTCGGATTTGTTTCATACACCTTCTCTTCAAATATCTCCATAGGAAAAAAACCACATGTTGTTATATTTGGCGAACATGGTGGCCATAAATATTTGCTGACAGTTCGTTCCTCAGTGAAGACATCATGGACTCATTCCTGAGGTACCTTAGACATGTGGCATGTTGCCCCATCTTGCTGGAAAAAGCAGTCTTGTCTTTCAGTTAATAAGCTGAGCACAAAATGCATCAAGAATTTCCATATATATAACCGCGTTGAGGGTAGTGTCAAAAAATATTGACCCACTGATGTTCGTTCCTGTTACACCACACCAATCGCCAGTTTTTTCATCAGGGAGTGGTTGCTGACACACACTGTTACTGTTCCCCGTTGCCCAGTACAACGTGTTCTGTTAATTCACCGGAAAGATGAAACCAGGCATCATCACTCTTGATGTAATGGAAAGAGTGTAACAAACCATTGTTGATGTTCTTCAAAACCCACGTGCAGTAATCTATATGTGCCTGACTGTCGTCCTTCCTTAACTGCTGCACAACCGTCACAAGATATGGGTTAAAATTAAGACCTTTCAATATTCGCTGGCAACTCCTCCTACTTTATGAGCCTCTTTGGCAAATGAACGTGTAGACTTGTTTCGGCTCTGAATAATTCTTCCGAGAATGTCTGCAATAACTTCAAGTGTATGAAATGAAGGAATTGTTTGTCGTTTTACATTTTGTTCAGATCCGTAGTTGTGCCAGTTTTTCTTAATAGAACCTGTTTTCAAGTATGATTCCACAAGTTCAATTCTTTCTTCTATCGAGGAAGTCATTTTGTATACCGCAAACAGAAACGTCTCATTTCACTGATGAAATAAACTGAAATGCTGACAGAAGAATGCTAACAATTAATTAGTCCAAAAAATTGTCCGTTGTTGTAGCTGTTTACTCTATTTCAGAAGTCGAAATGTTGCATTCCCATTCAAAGGGTAGGTGGACTACTTTTAATGCTCCATCCTGTAGAATGCATTCTAACTGGTTGCCAGTAATAAAGTGCAACTTCTTTTTCATGATTTACCACGACGGCAATAATAATATTCCCAGTCGTGGCAAGAAGCAGACGAGAATAAATAGTGTATCGATTGAGGTTTGAGGACACGCTGATAACAAAGCACAACGATAAGGATTGAGTGTCAAATTCATCCAGAGACTGGATCTAATCCCTGACGTAAGCAAACTTAAATCATGAAAACACAGGTAAACATCAAATATTACTTGCTTACCTTATCAACCATCACTATAGTCTAATCCACGAACGATGGCGGTTCCCGCATGTCGAGACAGTGACGGAGATTGCATTGTTGCTGATTCCAAGCGACAGCTGCGGTACGCGCATGAGCGTGCTTTACACTTGAAGAGAGCGTATATACTGCAACTTACACTATGCAATCAAAAGTATCCGGACACCCCCAAAACGTACGTTTTTCATATTAGGTGCATTGTGCTGCCACCTACTGCCATACCAGCGACCTCAGTAGTCATCAGACATCGTGAGAGAGCAGAATGCGACACTCCGCGGAACTCACGGACTTCCAACGTGGTCAGGTTATTGGCTGTCACTTGTCTCATACGTCTGTATGCGAGATTTCCACACTCCTAAACATCACTAGGTCCACCGTTTCCGATGTGATAGTAAAGTGAAAACGTGAAGGGAGACGTACAGCACAAAAGCGTACAGGTCGACCTCGTCTGTTGACTGACAGAGACAGCCGAATTAAGAAGGCCGTAATGTGTAATAGACAGACATCTATCCAGACCATCACACAGGAATTCCAAACTGCATCAGGATCCACTGAAAGTACTATGAAAGTTAGGCAGGAGGTGAGAAAACTTGGATTTCGTGGTCGACCGACTGCTCATAAGCCACACGGCGCCTCGCTTGGTGTAAGGAGCGTAAACATTGGACGATTGAACAGTGGACTGACGAATTCTACAGTGGGAAAACGTTGTGTACACAATGTGGCGATCCGCTGGCAGGGTATGGGTATTGCGAATGCCTGGTGAAGATCATCTGCCAGCGTGTGTAGTGCCAACAATAAATTCGGAAGCGGTGGTATTATGGTGCGTGTTTTTCATGGAGGGGACTTGAACCTCTTGTTGTTTTACGTGGCACTATCACAGCACAGGCCTACATTGATGTTTTAAGCACCCTCTTGCTTCCCACTGTTGAAGAGCATCCTTTGGGATGTTTTGGAACACCGAATTCGTGTCAGGCTTCACCAACGGACATCGATACCTCTCCTCAGTGCATCACTCCGTGAAGAATGGGCTGCCATTCCCCAAGAAACCTTCTAGTACCTGCGAGAGTGGAAGCTGTCATCAAAGCTAAGGGTGGGCAACACCATATTGAGTTCCAGCATTACCGATGGAGGGCGCCACGGACTTGTAACTCATTTTCAGCCAGGTGTCCGAATACTTTTGATCACATAACGTTTGTCTCTCGCTTAATTATGCAGAATTTATCATTTACCACCACCACCATCGATGAGAACTGGCAAGAAATGGACAGAAATTCTCTAAACAACTCGTTATGATCACGTTTAATTCTCGCATTAGCTGCGGCATTCACAGCAGAGCGCTTAGAATACTGCTGAACCCTCCTTGGCTGTCGAAGTTTGCGTGACGTAGGTGCGCAGAACAAGCCTAAACTCGAGCGCCGTCGTTCGTAACTCCAGATATAATATCAACCATGAAGCCAAATATCCTATTATTGATGGGCAAAAAGGCTTATATTTGATTCAAGGTTGATTTCTGCACGAATTCTTTCAATCACTGCTGGTAGAAATTTATTATAAAGTGCCACTTATAAAACTTATCCGACAATCATTATTATTAAGGAAACCAACTGGTAAAATAGGTAATTTTGCTAATATTCTACACTGACTCAATACTTTCGTCACACTGTAACATCCCCTTATAAAAATTAATGAATTACAGTGCTGGTTAACCCCTTACGTTATTTGAACGTACTCAGACATTTCGCTCTTTACCTATTTTGATCAACACTAAACTGACACACAATATTTTCAGCGCAACGCAATCAGACTTTCAAAAATCCCTACAAAAGAATGGCCCTGACTAACATTAACCTATACCTTTCACAAATCACTTACCTCACAAAAATCTTGGTTACTCGAACTACTGCAATACAGCGAACGCCACTACTGCCAGCTAAATAAAAGATTCAAACTACTGAAGGCACTAACTACTGATAGGCACAGTTAGCAAATGAAAGATTTTGATAGAAAACAAACAATGTATTTACCTTAATAGTGTTCAAAGGTCATAATATATAGCAGTTCATGACATCCAGTCTTACAAATTTGCCGTCTCTGATGGACACATGACCAGATCATCCGCTCTCAAAACTCCGCCATCTCTCTCCCCACATCCACCACTGCTGGCGGCCCACCTCCAACTGCGCAACGCTACTCGCTGTTAACATCCAGCTGCCCAACACTACAATAGCCAACAACAATGCAAACCAGCCACAGAATGGACACAGCACAGTCATTGCATTTCATAGAGAGCGTTACGTCGCGTTACCAATAAAAAAACCTACATACACAGCCTACTTACAACACATTAAAAGTTAAATGTTTTTCATTTGCGTAACAAAGCAAAAAGATATTATTCTGTATTACGGAAATCAGGTCAAAAATGTCAAACGTGTGAGATCTCATGGTACTTAACTGCTAAGGTCATCAGTCCCTAAGCTTACACACTACTTAACCTAAATTATCCTAAGGACAAACACACACACCCACGCCCGAGGGAGGACTCGAACCTCCGCCGGGACCAGCCGGGAAAAGTTATGTCGCGTGTATTAAATTTAGGAGTCACAGCTTTGAATTCTGATATCTGGAATTGTTAGTCAGAAGCAATGTCAGATCCAAGCTTGGGACAGGCACTAAGGAGAGTATTCGTATAAGAACATTCCTCACAATGTTCAGGGCTCTGTGTTCGAGGCTCGTTTCGGCAAAGCTTTAAACAGACAACAACGATGCAAGAATCTGCAGCTACTTATAGTAAAAAAATTCAAAGATAGAAAACCTCTGTTTTAGTCTTCTATGATCAGTTATATTTTACTGACACATTCTATTAACTCAGCTGCTTATAGAATTTGTTAGCGCGCTTCTCACAACAAGGTTTAAAATGAAAAGCAGAGAACGATCCTTCGAGTGAAAGCCTGCATCCAAGCAGAGACGCGCGCTGTGACACGGAAGTGAGACCGGCTGCTTCGTCGCTCCACACACCTCTCACGCTCCAGAATGGTAAATAAAAGAGACTGTCGTGAGAACAGCCGGGAGGTAACACCGCCTACGCTATCTCCCAAACAGCTACAGGAAAGGACTTCCGATGGCCGCCACCGGAATATTTTTTTGGGAACAGAGCCGCATCTCTCGCTGAGTCCCGTGCTTCTCTCCGTGGCTTTCAGACTGCTTTCTGCACGTTCCAGTTCTTTTCGTGCACAACAGACATGTACACGGATCGCACAAATACGAGGTGTTGAAAAAGTCTCTCCGCAGTGCCGTGTGATTGTTAACCGCACGTACCGTATGATTGTTCGCCTGCATGGGTTACTTCCCTTCAAGTAGACTCTCCCAACATTCCACTGTTTCCAGAATGAGATTTTCACTCTGCAGCGGAGTGTGCGCTGATATGAAACTTCCTGGCAGATTAAAACTGTGTGCCGGACCGAGACTCGAACTCGGGACCTTTGCCTTTCGCGGGCAAGTGCTCTACCAACTGAGCTATCCAAGCACGATTCACGCCTCGTCCTCACGCAGGAGGGCATCTGTAAAGTTTGGAAGGTAGGAGACGAGGTACTGGCAGAAGTAAAGCTGTGAGGAGGGGGCGTGAGTCGTGCTTGGGTAGCTCAGTTGGTAGAGCACTTGCCCGCGAAATGCAAAGGTCCCGAGTTTGAGTTTCGGTCCGGCACACAGTTTTAATCTGCCAGGAAGTTTCATATCAGCGCACACTCTGCTGCAGAGTGAAAATCTCATTTTGGAAACATCCCCCAGGCTGTGGCTAAGCCATGTCTCCGCAATATCCTTTCTTTCAGGAGTGCTAGTTCTGCAAGCTTCGCAGGAGAGCTTCTGTAAAGTTTGGAAGGTAGGAGGCGAGGTACTGGCGGAAGTAAAGCTGTGAGGAGGGGGCGTGAGTCGTGCTTGGGTAGCTCAGTTGGTAGAGCACTTGCCCGCGAAAGGCAAACGTTCCGAGTTCGAGTCTCGGTCCGGCACACAGTTTTAATCTGCCAAGAAGTTTCATTCCACTGTTTCGTTTATCTCAGCCAGCGTCAGTAGTATCGTTGGTGTGTGTCGTTACGTGTTGACATGAACGTTTAAGTTTAGTTCCT
Organism: Schistocerca cancellata; assembly: GCF_023864275.1. NCBI lineage: Eukaryota > Metazoa > Arthropoda > Insecta > Orthoptera > Acrididae > Schistocerca > Schistocerca cancellata. The sequence continues at coordinate 921,914,166 of NC_064627.1, read as the reverse complement.
TTGTTCGTTTGTTTCGTTTTGGTCACTGTTAAAATGCTAACCATTGAAGAACGTGTGTTTTTAGTCGAACAAGTGTTCTAAGCTGGCGCTAAATACACAGTTTCAGTTCGTCAAACATTTAATTCAATTTTCCCGGAGACAACACTCCGACATCCTGATACTGTGCGAGGTTTGACTAACAAATTTCGACGTACGGGTTCAGTGACAGATGCACCGAGAAGTGGTCGTCCTAGCGTTTTGTCTGAGGATAAACTACTCGATATTTCCGATAAAAGGTTCATGAGTCCGAACAAGTCAGTAAGAAAACTCACGCAGGAATGGCCCACACAGCTGTAAGGAAAAAATTAGAACTTTTCCCATACAAAGTGACAGTCGTGCAAGAACTGAAAAATATTGATCATGGCAAGATACTGCATTACAGTCAATGGTTCAAAAAGTTCGTTCAAGAAAATGGAATGGACATTCTTAATGAAACGTTTTTCACTGATGAGGCGTGGTTTCATTTATCCTGGTTCAAGAACTCGCAAAATTCTCGTATGTGGAATACTGCAAATCCATTGTGTATTCATGAGGAACCACTTCATTCTGTGAAAATAGGAATTTGGATTGCTATTTCTACACGTCGGATTGTGGGTCCCATATTTTTCAACGAAACAATAAACGCACAACGATACTGCAGTGATATTATGTATCCATTCATAGAGAACTTGTGTTATGTTAAATACTGAACGGTTATTTTCAACAAGACGGTGCAAGCGCGCATACAGCTCGCGTTTCAATGTCACTGCTTGCTTATGTTTTTGGTGATCGCATAATTTCACAGGGACTTTGGCCTCCACGATCGCCTGACCTAACACCCCCTGATTTTTTTCTTCTGGGGTGCAGCGAAAGCAACTGTCTATAAAAACCGTCCAAAAGCCATCGATGAATTGAAAACTGCTATATCCACTTTCACTGCTTCTGTTACAGAAGAAATGTTACAGCTTGTGTTTGGAAACATGATTAGACGAATTGAATTTTGTATTCAACAACTGGGGGGACACTTTCAACATTTAATGTGAAAATTTGTAAGTAAAAATGAATATCCAATAAATTAATAACTTGTATTTCACTGAGTTTCATTTCGGTATATTCACTGCGGCATACGGCACGTTGCGGCTAACAATCATACGGCACTGCGGAGAGACTTTTTGAACAACCCGTATATGAAACATTCATACGGCACTGCGGAGAGACTTTTTGAACAACCCGTATATGAAACATTGCGAGAAATGCACGCTTCAACATAAATGCAAATGCTAGCCAAGCCTGCAGATTGCGCTGTTGAGTTCGATCTCAAACAGCATCTGTGAAATGTCGTCAATACGTTGCAGTTTTCATGGCTGTAGCTTTAAAAATGCTTTAGTGGTTCTTTAATAAAGATTTATTTTCAAAACAGCGCTCATCCACTATTTCACCTCCATAGGGGTTAAATTTCCAAAAATGTTGGAACACTTATTTCTTTATTTCTTGACCAAGGAACCAGATATTAATTGTTGTAGATATAGCCTCAAAACTGCCTTAATAGCGACATATTTTCGAGAAACCTTTCGTTCCCTATTTCATCCACCTCTGGAACCAAATTTCAAAAAATTCCTTCTTAAATGACGCCTATAGCGTAAACTCGACACCCTCCGCAAATATCAATTTTCTGTCCTTAGTGGTTTGAGCTGGGCGATGATGAATCAGCGAGTGAGTCATTCAGTCGGTACATTGCCTTTTATATACACTGATCTGCCAGAACATTATCACCATCTACCTAATAGCTTTGGCACGGCTAACAGTGACGACGCGTCGTGGCAGGAAAGCAATGTGGCCGTCATAGCTCGCTGGAAGGAGTTGGCACCACATCTGCAAACACAAGTCGCCTAATTGCCGTAAATTCTGAGGAGGGTGTCGTTGATCTCTGATGCCACGTTCAATGGCATCCCAGATGTCTTCGGTCGGGTTCAGATCTGGCGTGTATATCAAATGGAATTCGCCACTATGTCTCTCGACCCACTCCGTTCCGCTCCTCGGATTGTGACATGATGCATTGTGTTGCTGAAAAATGCCGCTGTCGTCGGGAAGCATGATCGTCATGAAGGGGTGTACGTGGTGTGCAGCCAGTGTAGACACCCCTTGGCCGTCATGACGACTTGCACGAGCTCCACTGGACGCATGGATACCCAGATAAATGTCTCTCAGAGCATATTGGAGACGCCGCCAGCTTGTCTCCATCCCGCAGTACAGATGTCAACGAGCTGTTTCCCTGGAAGACGACGGATTCGCGCCTGCAGGTTGCGATGTTGACTTTGGCCACAAACAGCATCTGTGAAACGTCGTCAATACGTTGCAAGTGTCAATCGTGGTCAGAACGTTGTTCTGTGTAGTCGCGAGTGCTAAGTGAATTCAGTCGTGGGAAAATCATTGGTGGTTTTTCAAGAGGTACCGTATCGAAGATTTATACCGCATACAGGGAAAGAGGAAGAACATAACCCGCTAAGTCACAACGCGGAAGGAAGTCAGTGTTGAGTGATCGTTATGGATGGACGCTGAAAAGGATTGTGACGAGAACTAAGCGGACGACAACTGCAAAAGTCACTGCAGAATTGAATGTCTCATTTGCGAACCCTGTCATCCCCGAAACAACAGGTAGCGAGCTCCATAGGCAGGAAATTGCAGGATGGGCTGAAATTCCAAAACCATTCATTATCTATGCATATGCTATAACAGGAAAATTGGTACGAAAGCCATAAAACGTGAACTGTGGAGCAATAGAAAGTCATTTGGTCGGACGAGTTATGTCTTTTACACACACTTACAACGCGCCTGCTGGTGTAGTGTAGCTCAGTGTGTTCGGTCAGACGGTTGGCTACGACCGAGCAAGGTGGCGCAGTGGTTAAACACTGGACTCGCATTCGGGAGGACGACGGTTCAATCCCGCGTCCGGCCATCCTGATTTAGGTTTTCCGTGATTTTCCTAAATCGTTCCAGGCAAATGCCGGGATGGTTCCTTTCAAAGGGCACGCCCGACTTCCTTCCCCGTCCTTCCCTAATCCGATGAGACCGATGACCTCGCTGTCTGGTCTCCTTCCCCAAAACAACCCAACCCAAACCAACGGTTGGCTACACTTTGTAATAGAAAAAATGAAACAAAGTATTCAACGTTGAAACTGAAAGGGTGTCGTGTGACGTCCGCGCAGATCAAAAACCGAAAACAGTGACGAACAAAACAGCCAAAAGAAAGAGGTAAAGCACGTGCGTGGCGATGGAGTGGTCGATCTATTGTATCTCGGTCCAACAACAATTTTTTTCGGTATTCTTTTAAACCTAACTTTCACCTCCCATCGATGTGAGGAGGTGCCAGAAACACGTAGTTCGGATTCTACGTTAAACTGTAGGTTCCCTTTCCCGCATAAATGGAATAGCTTAGGGACACTCAAGTTGTCGAAATGGTGTCTAATTGAAAGACTTGCACCAGGAAACTGTGAAGCATCCCCAACTCTCACGTGGTTCCCTTTTTAGATTATCCACGTCGACGTCTGCTCGTAGATACGTATCGTCGGTAGGTTTTCCGGTTTTACTTCCCGACGTGGCAGCGACGACTCTCCGATGAGGAGCGGGCAATGTGTTTTGTTATCACTGCGAGTCTTGTAAATTTCGCTTTTTTTAGTAATTTGCCCGGCTAAAACTCTGCCCTTTTATGATTAAGACAGCCTGCGCCACCTTTCGGAGGGAGTGGGGACGTCAAAGAGTCACAAAAGTTCATATTAAGCAGTCCGTGAAACACGTAAACGTTCACTTCAGTTAGCGTGTTAGTTAATGCCTACGCTTTCTGCTGGATGGTGCTGACTTACTGCTGAATAGCTTTGGTTCCGTAAAACCTTCCACTGATTAGTACTAGGTAAATGAAATAAGTACAACACTCTTGTATTTCACTTTCACTCTATATTCAAGGACTGTGATGGATGATGGTCTATTTAAAAGGTTCCTAGCCTGGAGGAATCTAAATAGTCCGCAAATGCTGATATGCACGCGCTCTACGTCCATATTCCCAACTAACGGCACACGACACTTTCAAAAGTCCACACGTTAATATCTGAATACCGGTACCTCTGAATTTACTCATATCAGCAGATAATTTGAGTTTCTGTCGTCTATATGTCCGCATAGTTCCATTCTAGCTCTAAAGTCCTAAAATCCACTTGCTACCAACAGTCAGAGATCGTACACTACATCACTTTTAATCTCCGTAATATTCTAAGAGTTTATCGTGAATCTTAACACGATAAAGTCCAATCTAATTATTGTCTCGCTGACTGACACGGGTTCCCCGCCCTTTAACGAAACAATCAAGGAAAAAAGGCCGCCAATAATGACGATCAGGCCTTTTTATAAGTTTTTCATCGCAAGAGTTTAACGTCACTGCCTTCTCCATGACGGAGCTTCCGTGGCTTTGCTGTACTTAGACGTTAAACTACTTGCTGATATACTATAATTTTGATCTGCAATTACCGAACTCTGATTCTACACTATTTTCCCCTCTAAAAATTCTATTCTTAATTTTAAATTATTCTTTCTATAGCTTTTATCACTGTAAACTGAACCGAGGTGTTACAACTGGCCACACAAAACTGTTATTTATATTCACAGTGTTCGCAACTTCTGATAAGTTCACGTCCCATGTGTGAAACGTGATGTCGGGAGGGGTGGAGGGGGGAGGGGTGGGAGAGCGAAGGCTGGGGGATCGTTGATGATCTTGATTTGGTACCCCATGGACCTCGTGGTTTCACTGCAAGGTAGCATTACTGCCAAGGACTGTTTGATCATTTTGGGTGATCAGGTCCATCCCATGGTACAACATTTTTCCCAATGATGGTGTTGCGTTCCGAGACGAAAGGCCACAATTCACACAGTTCACATCGTCCAGGACTGGTTTTGTGAACACGAGATTCACTTGTCCAATCTTCCGCGACCACCACTGTTACCACATCTCAACGTCATTGAGCCTTTGCGATCTACTTTCGGAAGAAGGGTTTGTGCCCGCTATCCATCTCCATCATCTTTACCTGAACTTGCCGATATTTTGCAGTAATTATTGTAATATTCCCTCAAAAAGCATTCAAGTCACATATTTGTCCTTTTCGAGACGATTGGAAGCAGTTTTGAATCCCAACGGGTTTCCTACGATGTATTAGGCATGGTACTTCTTAAGTAATAGAACCCAGTACGCTGTCCTCGATGGTGAGTGTTCATCGGAGGTGAGGTTATCATCTGGAGTGCCCCAGGAAGTGTGGTAGGTCCGCTGTTGTTTTCTATCTACATAAATGATCTTTTGGAAAGGGTGGATAGCAATGTGCGGCTGTTTGCTGATGATGCTGTGGTGTACGGGAAGGTGTCGTCGTTCAGTGACTGTAGGAGGATACAAGATGATTTGGACAAGATTTGTGACTGGTGTAAAGAATGGCAGCTAACTCTAAATATAGATAAATGTAAATTAATGCAGATGAATAGGAAAAAGAATCAGGTAATGTTTGAATACTCCATTAGAAGTGTAGCGCTTGGCACAGTGACGTCGATTAAATATTTGGGCGTAACATTGCAGAGCGATATGAAGTGGGACAAGCATGTAATGGCAGTTGTGGGGAAGGCGGATAGTCGTCTTCGGTTCATTGGTAGAATTTTGGGAGGATGTGGTTCATCTGTAGAGGAGAACGCTTATAAAACACTAATACGACCTATTCTTGAGTGCTGCTCGAGCGTTTGGGATCCCTATCAGGTCGGATTGAGGGAGGACATAGAAGCAATTCAGAGGCGGGCTGCTATATTTGTTACTGGTAGGTTTGATCATCACGCGAGTGTTACGGAAATGCTTCAGGAACTCGGGTGGGAGTCTCTGGAGGAAAGGAGGCCTTCTTTTCGTGAATCGCTACTGAGGAAATTTAGAGAACCAGCATTTGAGGCTGACTGCAGTACAATTTTACTGCCGCCAACTTATATTTCCCGGAAAGACCACAAAGATAAGATAAGAGAGATTATGGACGTACAGAGGCATATAAGCAGTCATTTTTTGTTCAAAAATGGCTCAAATGGCTCTGAGCACTATGGGACTTATGGCTCTGAGCACTATGGGACTTAACTTCTGAGGTCATCAGTCCCCTAGAAGTTAGAACTACTTAAGCCTAACTAACCTAAGGACATCACACACATCCATGCCCGAGGCAGGATTCGAACCTGCGACCGTAGCGGTCGCGTGGTTCCAGACTGTAGGCCTAGAACCGGTCAGCCACTCCGGCCGGCGGCAGTCATTATTCCCTCGTTCTGCTTGGGAGTGAAACAGGGAGAGAAGATGCTAGTTGTGGTACGAAGTACCCTCCGCCACGCACCGTATGGTGGATTGCGGAGTATGTATGTAGATGTAGATGTAATGTGTTGTGTTTTTTTGTGTTCCCGTATTTGTGTCCAGCGCCTGTATAAGAAAACTTCAACATACACTAGTGTCCAAAATTGAAGCAGAAAACGAAAATTTTACAGTGTAGCGTCTCACCGGTTAGTAAGTAGTTAAAAATGGTTTAAATATCTGTGAATACCTTGCCTTCGGTGTCCTTCGACGACTGCATACTTGAGCTACAATATGCTTGTTCAATAAATACAGGATACCATAATGGATTTCACTACAGTGATGTAGACCACAACTGAAGCAAAGTAAGTACGTAGATTTATTCACTTCAAAATCTGTATCTTATGAGCTCATGGTCAATCTTCGGTGTAATAACACTTGTTGTTACTACTACACCTAACCGATGGTAGCACATACTACACTGGCGATATTAGTCTCGATGCAGTAATTTGATAGAAATGCGTGTGTGAGGTCCATTGCATTGTTCAAAACTAATACTCAACAAAGTACGAATATAAAGTCACAAATCATTCTGCCTTTTGCGATATTAAATCAAACTATTTAACACTCCGAAATAATCCGTCACTGCACTGTTCTAATATGCTGTTTTAGACAATGTCCAGCACACGAGTTGCTCTATTGTAAATCCAAACCTGAATCATGTACCAATAACTTATCTCAACTGTACGCACAGATCTGTCCTCTAGTGCGTCCAACACTCATCTGCCCTAACAATACTAGAGGCCGAGTTTTCATACCTTTCCTATAATGTACTACTGGTTATAACGATGAAAAACATAATTTATAATATGAAACAGTTTAACAACATTATCAAACACTCTATAATATTCCCTACTTTGCTATAACATTTTCTAAACACATAAAAATCACATTAATATTGAAATTGCAGAAATAAGCATTCTAACAACGCTAAACGATCAATTATCTATCTTTTGTTAATTAGGCTCGAGATTTAATTCCTATCATTTACAGATGATGAACACGAAACATATTATTTTTTATCCAAACATTTTCCATGTATTAATTTCCTCAATATGATTTTGATTGTTTACGGTACATAGGGTATTGTAACTACTATTGTTTGGTATTGCTATTATTCTTCTAAAAGCCTCTTTCTTACTATCGAAAAGTAATTAATTTAATTATTGCTGGAGATATAAGAGTATTGATCTAGTAATAAATAATGCAGGGGTGGTAACCATAAGCCTGGAATGTTACAACAGGGTTGCGTTTACTTTACCACAAAACAGTATAAACAGGTGATGGTAAAGCAGAAACAATTTAAAGAATACAGAAAATAATCAACTGCAACATGCATAACGGTAGACAAAAATGTTCTTCGTTTTTTCTCCAAATTACGGATTTTAACACACATTCAGACAGCTGGTTAATGTGCTCAGTACGGGTTGTGACCACATGCGGCACCAATACAGGCCTGACAACGACGGGACCTGTGAATGATGTCATCATAACGCCCATTCTTCCTGCAGAGCTGCTCACAGGTCTTGGAGAGTGGTTGATGGATGCTGACGTGATGCAATCCGCATCCGAGACATGCTCTGTGGGATTCAAATCGAGAGAGCGAGCAGGCCGCGCTATGCGTGTAATATCTTCCGTATCCACAAAAAAAAAAAAAAAAAAAAAAAAAAAAAAAAAAATCAACCACCTGGTCCCACAGCACCTCGCAACAACCGCGCACGAGATCCCAAGACTCCTCCCGCTATCTGACAGAATTTAAGTCTTGCTGATTCACCTGTACAATTTCATGAAGAGTGCTCGAGTGGTCAACATAATCCCTGCCCACACCATTAGGGATCTTCCTCGATATCGGTCTTTTTTACAATGTTTGGGTCCAGAAGACCTGTTCCACGCGCCCGCACGTTGCGAATCCGTTGAGAATCACTCTACAGACCAAATTGGGACTCATTTGCGAAAAGAACATTGGCCCACAGTTCGACTGTCCAGGTGGCAAGCTGACGACACCACTCCAGATGTTCTCTTCTGTAAAGATGCATCAGAGGTATGCATACAGCAGGTCTGCAACAATAAAGGTCACTCTGCTGAAGCCTTCTGCACACCGTTTGCCTCGATACGACACGTCCAGGGGATGCTACGATGTCAGATGCCAGTAAAGCTGTACCGTCGTGCCCTTACAGCCAAATAACGGTCCACTCTTTCTGATGTCACACATGGTACGCCCTGTCCTGGTCTCCGGGATACAGTTTTGGTCTCATCCGAGGAAAAAACAGAATGATTCTCATTAAGCCAACGAGCCACATCAGTTTGCGACTCTCCCGATTCCATTTTGCTATGGCCTTCCACAGCAGAGAGTCTGTAGGCGTCTTCTCTGTGCCATACTGCATCGTCTTTCATCGTGTAAACAGCGATTGTGGACGTGGGTCTACCATGTAAACACTACCCCGCTCGACAGCTGTGTGGCTGGATTGTAGAGTTTTTAGCAAACAGAACACAGCATGTTGTTCTCAATGGAGAGACGTCTACAGACGTTAAAGTAACCTCTGGCGTGCCACAGGGGAGCGTTATGCGACCATTGCTTTTCACGATATATATAAATGACCTAGTAGATAGTGTTGGAAGTTCCATGCGGCTTTTCGTGGATGATGCTGTAGTATAAAAAGAAGTTGCAGCATTAGAAAATTGAAGCGAAATGCAGGAAGATCTGCAGCGGATAGGCACTTGGTGCAGGGAGTGGCAACTGACCCTTAACATAGACAAATGTAATGTATTGTGAATACATAGAAAGAAGGATCTTTTACTGTATGATTATATGATAGCGGAGCAAACATTGGTAGCAGTTACTTCTGTAAAATATCTGGGAGTATGCGTGCGGAACGATTTGAAGTGGAATGATCATATAAAATTAATTGTTGGTAAGGCGGGTACCAGGTTGAGATTCATTGGGAGAGTCCTTAGAAAATGTAGTCCATCAGCAAAGGAGGTGGCTTACAAAACACTAGCTCGACCTATACTTGAGTATTGCTCATCAGTGTGGGATCCGTACCAGATCGGGTTGACGGAGGAGATAGAGAAGATCCAAAGAAGAGCGGCGCGTTTCGTCACAGGGTTATTTGGTAAGCGTGATAGCGTTACGGAGATGTTTAGCAAACTCAAGTGGCAGACTCTGCAAGAGAGGCGCTCTGCATCACGGTGTAGCTTGCTCGCCAGGTTTCGAGAGGGTGCGTTTCTGGATGAGGTATCGAATATATTGCTTCCCCCTACTTATACCTCCCGAGGAGATCACGGATGTAAAATTAGAGAGATTAGAGCGCCCACAGAGGCTTTCTGACAGTCGTTCTTCCCTCGAACCATACGCGACTGGAACAGGAAACAGAGGTAATGACAGTGGCACGTAAACTGCCCTCCGCCACACACTGTTGGGTTGCTTGCGGAGCATAAATGTAGATGTAGATGTAGACAGGTGCTGGCGTGGTTGTCTATTGATCGGAATGCCGTCTTCCGTGCAGAACACGATCGTGACGACATCTGTTGACAGTTTGTATGATTATACCACGAATTAGACAAAGGAGGGGAAATAGCTGTTTGCTGCTTTAATTTTGGACACCAGTGTAGTTGTTACACTGATCCGCAGTATGAACAATATGTGCTAGGTATCACATCTGAAGTTCAGTTACTGCAAAGATTCTTGTTTGCTTTTTACTTGGCTAGCTTCATAGGGCTTTCAACGTGCCTCAGTGCTTCGGTACAAATGGTTCAAATGGATCTAAGCTCTATGGGACATAACATCTGAGGTCATCAGTCCCATAGACTTAGAACTACTTAAACCTAACTAACCTAAGGACAGCACACACATCCATGCCCGAGGCAGGATTCAAACCTGCGACCGTAGCAGCAGCGCGATTCTGGATTGAAGCGCCTAGAACCGCTCGGTCATAGCGGACGGCACTTCGATACAAATTTCAAAAATCTGTCATCGGTGTTTCATCATAACTCCTAATCGACACCGTTGGTTGCTGATCTATCATCAAAACCTGTCACATCACAGAGAATTATGCTTTCACTGGATACTAGGACTATAAACGATGTCGTTAGCATCAGATAAGAAATAATACTAAAGTATTTATATTTTCTTTTCATTTACATGCAACATAGTAATGCTAATATCCCAAAGATGTTCGGGCTTACATGCGGTTCCTCTTCGTCGAAATGTTTTGGCTCAAACTCGTCTAGGGGTTGAACCGCACGTATCGCATTACACGTCCTAAATTAGACACTTGTGAACCTTTGGTTAAGTTGTCTGGCTGATGGCAAGTTTGCGAAATATAAAGTTATATAATAACCCCAATAATGATATCGGAAACTAAATCAACTACCCATAAATGATGTAGGCCACACAGCTGTGATTTGCTTAGAATAATGTTTATTCAGAAAGCAAACTAATAACGAAAGAAGTCGTATGTAGAGTTACTGTTACACTCGAGCGTATATCCATTTGACACAGTTCGATCATTCACAATTTTATCGCGAAACGTAAGTCCGATACTCCGCTTCGTCATTTACACGAAAAGTTCACACCAGGCGCTCGGTTGCTCACCGCTCAGAGACTAAGTCCCGCGATACCATACAACGCGAAATTTTCTAAGTCGTTTCACTTCCTAGCTGCCTATAAAGACCGACTGTCCGCTTTCGCGTCTCCACCGGCACTGTTCCTCTGCCCGTCCCCGGCCGCGTTTTCCGCTCGCCGAACACCCTCGCTCAACTGACTGGGGCAGTTCCCTTTCCTGAAGCCGTCCATCTGATTGGCTTCAGCTTATTCTACATTATTTTTACATTTTAATATATTTAAATAATCAAGTCTTGACCACTTTCACGTTCTAATTAAAATAACAGTAATATAAATTACGTTAAATTCTTTTACATAAAATCAATAGAATTTCCTTCTTAGCTTTCAATGGCACGGCCAGTAGCCTTGCACCCATGTGATTTCTAATAAATAAATAAAGAACAAAAATAACTATTATGCACTAACCTTAAAACAAATATTCTATTACCTAATGATTCAATAAGGTGTCATGCTGACATCGTTCAATGTGTTTTGTGTAGAGGAATTGATGATCTGGTGCTTAACTGAAAATACTGATAATTTAAATTTACTATATCTTTACAACAGATAAAGTCACAGAGTTTATATTCACAACGTTTGTCATTTTAACGATGTGCTTCTATATGAAATGTCCATCGTTAAGATCGACCAAAGCGTTCAGATTTAAGCATTCTGGTCTTTGTTACGAAAATTGTTAATTTCACGTTAACAGTAAATCCTGAACTATTATAGATACGATCAGTATTCAAGTTTTATTGGGATCACCACGAAAACTTATGGAGGATGGCACATTAAAATTACTGTGGCTTCATTCCCTGAAGTACTACAGAATTAAATATTTTCCATAAATGTGATTCTTCAGTTTCTCTCGGCGTATTTCTTGCTCGAACAGTCCACTGCTGTACTGCCGGTCCATAGTGTCCAGGTGCGTTGACGATGGCGACATGTCTGATCGCCGAAATATTATGCCCGTTGGACACTATGGACCGGCAGTACACCGGTGGACGGTTCGAGCAGTTCCCATAAATGTTTCCCTTTATGGCCGATCTTAGGTCCGCCATATTTAACACTGCTACGCCTTCCTGACCACAAACGCTTTCTACTGGGTATCCCTATGACATAGGTTCTCGTGTGTCTGACTCGCACACTACAGCGCTTAGGCCTCAATAGACAATAGACGCCTGTGACTTTCCCCATCTTGTGGTGAATCTGCACCCTTTGTGGCACACGGTCCTGTATGACAGGGTTCGTTCACAATTCCTGTAGGCTGACTCTTCTGGCCATATATTTAAATGAGAGCGCAATGCTCGTTAACTCACAATAGGCAGTGAAAACGAATCAACTACGAACAGTATACAAAACCCATGCCCTTGGAGTCAATGGTGCTCAGAAGAAGTATTTGATTCTAAGCGATGCCAGAAAACAGGCAGATGCCACTCAATAAACAGCTCCTAAAAGGTTGGGGACTGTGCGGTGTATCATGAAATTAAAAAAAAAAAGAGAATGCATGCCTTGTTGAGATAAGAAAAAGCATCTGTTCCATCCGTCGTTAATGTTATCACCAACTGGTTATTGCAAGACTACGTCAATATAAAAGTTGTCATAGTTTTTAAGTCACCCCATTAATTTATATATTTGTAATCAGTGCAAGTCGTTGTCAGCTATGGCAGTCTGGTATTTTTTAATTTTTTTCTTTTTCAGTGGTTAATGATGAGGACTTGTTTGGTTTTACATAGTGCTTTTGGAACGCATAATGCAGAAATGTCTCATAGTGAATTACTTATTCGTATTATTGCGTGAACGCGAAGTATATCGTCTTTTTGAGCGCTCTGTAAGATAAGACAACCTGAACGTTGAATATGAAATAAAATGCAGACGCGAGGTTAGGTGCATATTTCTTGTGTGAACTGTTGTTGTTGTTGTGGTCTTCAGTCCTGAGACTGGTTTGATGCAGCTCTCCATGCTACTCTATCCTGTGCAAGCTTCTTCATCTCCCAGTACCTACTGCAACCTACATCCTTCTGAATCTGCTTAGTGTATTCACCTCTTGGTCTCCCTCTACAATTTTTACACTCCACGCTGCTGTCCAATGCTAAATTTGTGATCCCTTGATGCCTCAGAACATGTCCTACCAATTGGTCCCTTCTTGTCGTCAAGTTGTGCCATAAACTCCTCTTCTCCCCAATTCTATTCAGTACTTCCTCATTAGTTATGTGATCTACCCATCTAATCTTCAGCATTCTTCTGTAGCACCACATTTCGAAAGCTTCTATTCTCTTCCTGTCCAAACTATTTATGGTCCATGTTTCTATTCCATACATGGCTACACTCCGTACAAATACTTTCAGAAACGACTTCCTGACACTTAAATCTATACTCGATGTTAACAAATTTCTCTTCTTCAGAAACGCTTTCCTTCCCATTGCCAGTCTACATTTTATATCTTTTCTACTTCGACCATCATCAGTTATTTTGCTCCCCAAATAGCAAAACTCCTATACTACTTTAAGTGTCTCATTTCCTAATCTAATTCCCTCAGCATCACCCGACTTAATTCGACTACTTTCCATTATCCTCGTTTTGCTTTTGTTGATGTTCATCTTATATCCTCCTTTCAAGACACTGTCCATTCCGTTCAACTGCTCTTCCAAGTCCTTTGCTGTCTCTGACAGAATTACAATGCCATCGGCGAACCTCAAAGTTTTTATTTCTTCTCTACGGATTTTAATATCTACTCCGAATTTTTCTTTTGTTTCCTTTACTGCTTGCTCAATATACAGATTGAATAACATCGGGGGGAGGCTACAACCCTGTCCCACTCCCTTCCCAATCACTGCTTCCCTTTCTTGCCCCTCGACTCTTATAACTGCCATCTGTTTTCTGTACAAATTGTAAATAGCCTTTCGCTCCCTGTATTTTACCCCTGCTACCTTTAGAATTTGAAAGAGAGTATTCCAGTCAACATTGTCAAAAGCTTTCTCTATGTCTACAAATGCTAGAAACGTAGGTTTGCCTTTCCTTAATCTATTTTCTAAGATAAGTCGTAGGGTCAGTATTGCCTCACGTGTTCCAACATTTCTACGGAATCCAAACTGATCTTCCCCGAGGTCGGCTTCTACCAGTTTTTCCATTCGTCTGTAAAGGATTCTCGTTAGTATTTTGCAGCTGTGACTTATTAAACTGATAATTCGGTAATTTTCACATCTGTCAACTCCTGCTTTCTTTGGGATTGGAATTATTATATTCTTCTTGAAGTCTGAGGGTACTTCGCCTGTCTCATACATCTTGCTCACCAGATGGTAGAGTTTTGTCACGACTGGCTCTCCCAAGGCCGTCAGTAGTTCTAATGGCATGTTGTCTACTCCCGGGGCCTTGTTTCGGCTCAGGTCTTTCAGTGCTCTGTCAAACTCTTCACGCAGTATCGTATCTCCCATTTCATCTTCATCTACATTCTCTTCCGTTTCTGTAATATTGTCCTCAAGTACATCGCCCTTGTATAGACCCTCTTTATACTCCTTCCACCTTTCTGCTTTCCCTTCTTTATTTAGGACTGGTTTTCCATCTGAGCTCTTGATATTCATACAAGTGGTTCTCTTTTCTCCAAAGGTCTCTTTAATTTTCCTGTATGCAATATCTATCTTACCCCTAGTGAGATAAGCCTCTACATCCTTACATTTGTCCTCTAGCCATCCCTGCTTAGCCATTTTGCACTTCCTGTCGATCTCATTTTTGAGACGTTTGTATTCCTTTTTGCCTGCTTCATTTACTGCGTTTTTATGTTTCCTCCCTTCAACAATTAAATTCAATATTTCTTCTGTTACCCAAGGGTTTCTACTAGCCCTCGTCTTTTTACGTAGTTGATCCTCTGCTGCCTTCACTACTTCATCCCACAGAGCTACCCATTCTTCTTCTACTGTACTTCTTTCCCCCACTGCTGTCAATTGTTCCCTTATGCTCTCCCTGAAACTCTGCACAACCTCTGGTATAGTCTGTTTATCCAGGTCCCATCTCCTTAAATTCCCACCTTTTATTTAGTTTCTTCAATTTTAATCTGCAGTTCATAGCCAATAGATTGTGGTCAGAGTCCACATCTGCCCCTGGAAATGTCTTACAACTTAAAACCTGGTTCCTAAATCTCTGTCTTACCATTATATAATCTATCTGATACCTTTTAGTATCTCCGGGATTCTTCCATGCATACAACCTTCTTTTATGATTCTTGAACTAAGTATGATTTGTATTGTTCCTTAACCGCTTATTAGAGTATTGTAAACAGTTTGTTTAATTTTTTCTTTTTGTAAAGGCTCTGAGCATGTTCTCAGTTTTACACTAACAAAGCGGAAGCATAATTTACTAACTGAGAAATGATAAAAAAGACTCAAATTTTTGCATTACAACCAGATTCAAAACGACCAATTTTCCAAATAACTCCATTTTCTAAAATTATTCTGAGGAACATAAAATTCACATTAGGGGTAATCGAAAAGTTCTATCTCAGGTATATCACAAATTTTATTGCCAGGTTTACGTAGTTTTACTTCAAAGCATTTTCAGTCTAGGGAGAACATAAATTTTCCGATGTTAGCCTATACAATCATATCACTAAAAAATACACTCCTGGAAATTGAAATAAGAACACCGTGAATTCATTGTCTCAGGAAGGGGAAACTTTATTGACACATTCCTGGGGTCAGATACATCACATGATCACACTGACAGAACCACAGGCACATAGACACAGGCAACAGAGCATGCACAATGTCGGCACTAGTACAGTGTATATCCACCTTTCGCAGCAATGCAGGCTGCTATTCTCCCATGGAGACGATCGTAGAGATGCTGGATGTAGTCCTGTGGAACGGCTTGCCATGCCATTTCCACCTGGCGCCTCAGTTGGACCAGCGTTCGTGCTGGACGTCCAGACCGCGTGAGACGACGCTTCATCCAGTCCCAAACATGCTCAATGGGGGACAGATCCGGAGATCTTGCTGGCCAGGGTAGTTGACTTACACCTTCTAGAGCACGTTGGGTGGCACGGGATACATGCGGACGTGCATTGTCCTGTTGGAACAGCAAGTTCCCTTGCCGGTCTAGGAATGGTAGAACGATGGGTTCGATGACGGTTTGGATGTACCGTGCACTATTCAGTGTCCCCTCGACGATCACCAGTGGTGTACGGCCAGTGTAGGAGATCGCTCCCCACACCATGATGCCGGGTGTTGGCCCTGTGTGCCTCGGTCGTATGCAGTCCTGATTGTGGCGCTCACCTGAACGGCGCCAAACACGCATACGACCATCATTGGCACCAAGGCAGAAGTGACTCTCATCGCTGAAGACGACACGTCTCCATTCGTCCCTCCATTCACGCCTGTCGCGACACCACTGGAGGCGGGCTGCACGATGTTGGGGCGTGAGCGGAAGACGGCCTAACGGTGTGCGGGACCGTAGCCCAGCTTCATGGAGACGGTTGCGAATGGTCCTCGCCGATACCCCAGGAACAACAGTGTCCCTAATTTGCTGGGAAGTGGCGGTGCGGTCCCCTACGGCACTGCGTAGGATCCTACGGTCTTGGCGTGCATCCGTGCGTCGCTGCGGTCCGGTCCCAGGTCGATGGGCACGTGCACCTTCCGCCGACCATTGGCGACAACATCGATGTACTGTGGAGACCTCACGCCCCACGTGTTGAGCAATTCGGCGGTACGTCCACCCGGCCTCCCGCATGCCCACTATACGCCCTCGCTCAAAGTCCGTCAACTGCACATACGGTTCACGTCCACGCTGTCGCGGCATGCTACCAGTGTTAAAGACTGCGATGGAGCTCCGTATGCCACGGCAAACTGGCTGACACTGACGGCGGCGGTGCACAAATGCTGCGCAGCTAGCGCCATTCGACGGCCTACACCGCGGTTCCTGGTGTGTCCGCTGTGCCGTGCGTGTGATCATTGCTTGTACAGCCCTCTCGCAGTGTCCGGAGCAAGTATGGTGGGTCTGACACACCGGTGTCAATGTGCTCTTTTTTCCATTTCCAGGAGTGTAATTTCGGATCATGGACTTGACCGAAAGAAACAACTGTCATTTTTAATATGTACTGAAACAAAAGTATTTCCATGATTTACTTAAAACACACTGTGGCGAATTCAGAGCGTATGGAAACTGTTCTACGATTTTTTTGGTCAGAAATGGCATTTTTCCTTTTTGCAAACCACGCTATTTGGTAAAAAAAGTATCTGACGTAGGAGCATGTTGCACCATTACTGGTGGAAAAAGCTAAGTGTGAAGCATGGAGCAAATGCCCGCTAACGATTGTGGTATGATTACATCCTCCTCGAGTAGTTCATGAAGACCTTACACATCCGAGATCGTTCTCTCTTAATTCAAATAGTGCTAGCATCTGCACAAATGTCGTTCCGCTCGTGTACAGTGAGCATGAAAGTCGAAAAGCTGAGTACAAACGAATTTAAAGGAAAGGCTTCACTTTCACAGTGAGAAATCACCTTCATTGGTAACCATCGTCTCATTACACTCGTATTTGTGCACTTAATGATAAATACTACAACGTTTACATTCGAATCAATTCGAATTGATAACGACAATATTTCTTCGTCTAGCATTGAATAGAAGGTCGTCGTTTGGAAGCAAGCTCGACGTTGGTATGGATCTGGGTGTTGTTCCACACTTGTAATGTAATTTCTGACAAATTTCCCATATTTTGTAAATATTTTCATCTGCACTGATGACGCATACTTAAAAATTCTGGGTCCTGAGACTCTTTTTACCCTTACTTTTATGATAATTTAGTTGATTCTTGGACTCAATGTGTCTGATGTTTTTATCATTTTATGAACTTTCCGAAGTAGATGACACTATTATGTTGCACATGTTAGACAAGGAATATACATAAAACAAAGTCTGTGGCGAATCAATAACAGTGGAAACAGTAGTTTATTTAGAAAAGATGTTTGAGCAGGGAATGATCATACCTTTACACAACATTAAGAAGACAACGCTGAGCCGAAGAGAAGTACATTTGGATATTATTTTATTACTTTGATATATTTGTTTGAATCTGCAGGCAACTTGTAATCTATGACAGGGAAATACAAATGTCATAACTATGTTACGTAAGAGTGTGTTTGAAAAACTGCTGAAATTCAAAATTAACCTTCAACTTTATAATAAATACAAAACTTACACAGAGACACTTCGCAAGCGATTTGTCACAACGTGCGTCGCTGGTCTCGTTAGTAAAAGCAGTTTCAGAAGTACAAGCTTTCTGCAGTCCTCTTCAGGGTAAAACTTTTAATGTTTCTCTCCACGTGTAAAGTTTCCGAAAGCCGACATGGCGCTCATTTGTGTAAATTAATTATATTACAGGAGAGCAGAAATGAAGCCGGAACAATAAACCGAGAGAGGTAGAAGATATAATTACAGGGAAAGTTGTCCTACAATTTTATTTTTTAAATTACTCTCATTCCATTTTCTGTAAGAGACTTTTACTGCACAAACTGACTGAAGATGCAGGCAGGAATGGCTGAAACAAGAACGTAGAGGGAAACAGTAATCAAGTGAACGTCTGTCGTGGATTCCGAATGCCTTCCGCAGTAGCGAGACAATGCAATAAAGCTTCTAGATGCAAAAATCTGAAACACTGTGGTTTCTCAATAATGGCCAGCCAATCTCATATAAAAATACAACTTTGTAAGACAAAGATACTGATGGATCGATCCGTTGGATTTTGTCTCAGGATCTTGGCCAGATGTTTGAGCAACGATTTTCCTGACGTTTCGCCAGCGTGACTGGCTGGTATCATCAAATGTTCACCATCCACTGCTGATGTCAGTGCTATAAAGGCAAATTAAAGGAAAAGCAGTAGTTGGAATCAGGCGTAAACGAACGGCAGGAAATGCTGTCCAGATGATCGAAATATGCTTCATAAACTAAAACATCTAAACTCTCTTAGGCACAAGTGTGCATTGGTTATTGACCCCGACGTGGTGGGAAATCGATTCAGTGTGTGGCAGGAAGCGAAAGACTTTCCAAGGGATCGGTCGAAATGCCTCCACATTCGTCTGAAAAACAGGTTAGCTATCTGTAGCTGATAAAGATCCTGTGCCATATGCAGTCGTTTGTCCTGTTTTGGAGGAAACTTCTAGGTCTGCACGATCCGTGCTCAACAAGGAGTGGCCTTACTGATAGCTGGAAGCTCCAGGGTCAGGTATGCAATGGGGCCTGCACAATGACTACTTCCCCTTCTTTGTAGCACATTGAAGTGGTGAAGACTACCATTCTTGCTTGAGAGATGAAAGCAGAGCTCACCATCAGTGGCTTCATTCACATTGGTACATTGCCGAGTGGAGCATCTCAATTAGAGGCTCAGACGGTTCTGCGACCGCGTTGACTGCAGATTCTTTGACTTGTGGCATAGGGTGGTGTGTTTCCAGGTTCCACTTAATATGCAGGTGTCCAGGAGGCTGCTACACGGGTAGCGGGGACTGTGTGGAGGGGACTGAGATTTTTTTTTTGGGTAAATTACTGGTAAATATTCAGTACAATATTTCCAGATTATGTTGCAGATAAGATCGTCAGGAGAAATAAGAATGAAGAGAGAGGAAGGTGGGAAAAAGAAAGTAGTTTCAATAAAAAGAAAAACAAAAATAACACCAATAGTACCATAGATTAAGGTGAAGGGATAAAGTGTAGATAGTCTAACAGCATGAAATACTACAATGATATACACCATGACACTACACAAAAATAAAAAACGAATTTGAGGATTCTTGTAGAAATTAAGTCTCAAAATATCTTAGAATTGTAACATGGAAAGGGCGCCGAAATTTGTAAAGCTTTTTTAGAAGGCGCAAAACAATGTAGGTACTAGACAAATGTTAGATGCTTATAAGTAAAACATTTTGTAAGAACCATTGTAAAAACTCCAGCAAAGACCAGATGCAACGACCCACAAGTTGCAACGTGAGAAGTATCAAGAAAGAAAAGGACATAATTAGCAAGACACGATTCCTACAAGGCAGAAGAGTCAAGAGAAGGGAAACGACAGCGAGACCAACAGAGGGCCCTTGTAGCCGAAGTGGGCAGTAAATCTGCTGAACCACAGGATGGCAGAACCCTGCTGGGACAGAACTCGGAACCACAGATTGGCGGAACATGGAAGGCCAAGAGGGTCTTGGAATGCCCCGACTCAACGGAGTGAGCAAAAAATGGCCCGACGAGAAAACTGCTTGGGCAAGCCACCACTGGCAAAAAAAAAAAATAATGTGTAAAAGTCACAATACTGCTATTAATCAGCACGCTGATGCATGAAACTGAAGAAAACTTCCACAAACTAAAAATGACACACCCAAACAATTTATCAAACTGTTACTAAGAGGAGAACTTCAAAGCGACTAGTTATCAATAAATATTTCCATATCCAGCCCAGAGAAGAACCAAGAAGCAAGTAAGAACCAAAGAAAAAGCAGGAAGAACAGAAGTCGAAGATTCGCAAGATTGAGACCAAGAAAGAAGATGGGTGAATAATAGACGACATACCTTCCCAAATCCCTATCCTATTTTAAACTAGTCGTCTGTGAAGTATTACAACGAAAAACGACCGCTTTCAGCGACACATAACGATGACTTTCACGCATACAAAGCCAGTAAACCACGAGCTTCTGCACTCACAGCTCCATTGCATTATGGGACCTCCACAACAGCAACACACACTTGCAAAGCCAACAAGGAACGACGAACGAAGCTGTACATCAAATACTTGCCCACATCCATATCGCTCAAGTCCATCATCTTCGTACAAAAACATTCGCCAACCTCATGCTTAAACATTCATAGGATAGTGTGAATGTGTGAAATCAAATTATGTGATGTAGGAATTGTGCAAAAGAAATGTGTGAAAAACTAAATAAGTTAAACACACCAGACAGTTAATAAACTACAAAATAACAGTCATTGACTATGGACTTAAGTAAAAAATAGACTATCGATAAAAATAAGCCATTAGTTCTGAAATGGACAGTATATAAAGAACAAAAGTAAGGCATAATAAACCCTAAAACTATATGCCACTTATTTTCTCCTCATAAAAATAAAAGAATAACTATATTTTACTTATTTTCTCCTTATAAAAACAAAGAATAAAAAATTATCTTGTTGGATGTTTTCCCTTTTTTTTAACATTTGTACCATTTGTTAAGATACTATCTCAATACTTGGGTATGTATATTTCTTTGTCAAAGCAATTCTTGGAAATAATTCTTATTTGTTAGTGTAACAATGTTGAAATGAGTGTCTAGAAACAAAAACATTTTACTTGTACATGATATTTAGAAAATGTGTTAGGAATAGATTTTACTTAATTACTACATCGATAAAAAGAAAAATATTTCTAAGAAAATCGATGTGAAAGACTCCTCAATTTCGATAGCAAACTTCTTAAAAAAAACTTCACACTTAAATAAAGAAAGAAAATAATTAAAAATTGATAATAATAATAATAGCATAAAAATATTCTTCTCTTGTCAATGTAAACATATTTTTGAGAATAATGTAGAAGAATATAAAAATATAAATTAGTAATACAAACTAGCATAGAACCAGATTAATGTGGCTGAACAGTAGGCAACAAAATTTAGATAATGGAATAATTTTTGACTAACTTAAACAACGATTCAATCATTGCCTAACTTCAGTGCAAAAATTAAGTTCGAAGGGTGGTGATATGTAAGGTGTCAGGCAAATCCAACACCTTCCATGAAAACCTTGACATGATAAGCAAATCCAGTAGTATGTCACATAGCTCCGAATAAATCGTGACATTAAATTAACCAAAGTAATATGAGTAACGAGTGAGCAAATGGAATACCACAGACTAACACAAGAATGGCTAAATGCATGTCATACCTTCCCACCGTGAGACAGACGCAGTTCCGAGGGGAGAAACGAGAACAGAAGCTGAGAGCAGAACCATGTTAGCTAGAAGGCCCTACGATAAGGGACGGACACCCACGTCGCCAGCTAACCACCAGGACTACCCCCCACAACCCATGTTAAAAGCTAGAGCCCTCCAGAAGAACAGTATAGATCTTACGATAACACTAAAAGGGTCACACCAGCTGCAAGTTTTAGCGTGAGACTTTTTCGCATCTCTGTTACATTGCAAACGTTAAAAACATTGCCCCACCAAGAAAAGTAACAGCCAGGACCACCCCCCAGCCCATGTTAAAAGATAGAGCCCTCCAGAAGAACAGTATAGATCTTACAATAACACGAGTAGCGGGGACTGTGTGGAGGGGACTGAGATTTTTTTTTTTTTTTTTTGGGTTTGATCCCTCATTTCTGCCACTTTTGGGATGAATTTTCCAAAACACTGAAATATGCATTTTTTTATATGCAAGCGAGGAGTCAAATACCAAATATTCATGGATCTAGCTTTAAAAACGCTTTAGCTGTTCTTTAATGGAAATGAAGTCCCATGCTTCTTGACAGATCATAGGGGAACGATGCGGGAGACTCGCACTGCCGAACTAGGCAGGGTCCTAATGGAAGTGGTTTGCCGTTGCCTTCCTCCAACCGTGATGGGGATGAATGATGAAGACGACACAACAACACCCAGTCATCTTGGGGCAGGTGAAAACCCCTGACCCCGCCGGGAATCGAACCCGGGACCCCGTGTTCGGGAAGCGAGAACACTACTGCGAGACCACGAGAGGCGGACTGTTCATTAATAAAGTTTTTTTTAAAAAAAAGAAAGCTTTTACCTCCATAGTGGTTACATTTCCTACGTCAAATTCTTCTCACACTATCATACATTACATCTCTTCTTCATCTACTTCCTCTTCCCTTTCTATAATATTACCTCCAAAAGTTTATTTCCTTTGAACAGCCCCACTATATACTCCCATTTCTGAGCTTTCCCTTCCTTGCTTAGTACTCGTCTTTCATTTTCACGTCTTGATATGCATACAACTGCTTCTCTTTTCTACAAATACTTCTTCAGTTTTCCTGTAGAAGGTCTCTTACTTTCCTCTAGTTATACATGCTTCCGTACCCTCGTATTTGTACTCTATAGACATTCCTATCTGACCATTTTGCACTTTCTGTCAATCTCATTTTTTAGGCATTTGTATTTCCTTTGCCTGCTTTGTTTACTGCATTTCTGTATTTCCTCCTTTCAGCAGTTAAATTCGATATCTTCTGTAATGTCCAAGGATTTATATTAGGCCTTGTCTGTTTATCTATTTGATCCACTTCTGCACTCACTATTTTCTAACATTCTGCATGGTGTCTGTCTGATCTAAGTCCTGTCTCCCTACCACTTTCGCGCAACGACGCTCTGAGCGTTTTTTTTAGGGAATTGACTAGTTTGAACCTGGGACCTGTTGCTGGTAAGGAGACGCCAGACTACACATGACATGTAGAGTTCAGAAGAGTTCAGTGAGACTAGCGATGATATAACCAAATACTTAATGATTTCAGCGTCAGCTCCACTGCACTCCCTGTAAAAGAATCTTAATACTAACTAAATTTAGTGGAAGGGGTTCAAGGTTTTCCTATTTTTAGATAGCTGGTAAAATAACGTCGAAAAAGCAGTTAAGTTTACCATTGGAAATTTTATTCTACTCACAAAACATTGTTTATAAATTGCACTATTGATAAAAGGAAATATTTTAATACAGGATGATAAAAACCAACTGCGTTCAACAAAAGTGTGAACGAATATTCCCTGAGTGGGTTTCCAAGTTCTACAATGGATCGAAGGATGACCTATGCCATATCACATCTATAATCTAGGTTTAAATTAAGTTTCACAAAAGAGAAAACTATCAAAATGGTCTACAGTGACCCTCAATTATCTTTAATTACTTATCTAACTTGTCGTAAATTACAGTGGCTGATGTGGCTTCTCAATAATTATGTAACAGAAAAATCATCGCGTTTCGGATTTTAACTTACGTAGCAGATGTGAATACCATGAGCTTCAATTGACGATCGACACTAGTATTAGGTAAAGGGGATGTAACAGATGAGACTTCTGCAGTTCTGAGTGAAGCCTTATGCGCTCAAAATTGCGGCATCGCGTGCGTTCATTACCTTGTCGGTGTTTGTCAGGGGGCGGCGGCCGGCGCAGCTCCATACAGCTCGCCGTCTCGGAAGCAACTCTTTCCTAGCTTCTCCTTACTACAATTTACCGAAGTTGGTTTAAAAAAAAATATCTGGCTGTGTTTTCATCTGACCCAATCAGGGTCTCAATGTTAACCTTAAGCTCCACCTACAAAAATTCTGTCTATCCAATGAGAAACGTTATACTTTTCGTGGTGGGGCAATGTTTTTAAAGTTTGCAACGTAACAGAGACGCGAAAAAGTCTCACGCTAAAACTTGCAGCTGGTGTGGCCCTTTTAGTGTTATCGTAAGATCTATACTGTTCTTCTCGAGGGCTCTATCTTTTAACATGGCTGGGGGTGGTCCTGGCGGTTACTTTTCGTGGTGGGGCAATGTTTTTAACGTTTGCAACGTAACAGAGACGCGAAAAAGTCTCACGCTAAAACTTGCGGCTGGCGTGGCCCTTTTAGTGTTATCGTAAGATCTATACTGTTCTTCTCGAGGGCTCTATCCTTTAACATGGCTGGGGGTGGTCCTGGCGGTTACTTTTCGTGGTGGGGCAATGTTTTTAACGTTTGCAACGTAACAGAGACGCAAAAAAGTCTCACGCTAAAACTTGCGGCTGGTGTGGCCCTTTTAGTGTTATCGTAAGATCTATACTGTTCTTCTGGAGGGCTCTAGCTTTTAACATGGGTTGGAGGGGGTGGTCCTGTTGGTTAGCTGGCAACGTGGGTGTCCGCCCCTTATCGTAGGGCCTTCTAGCTTAACACGGTTCTGCTCTCGGCTTCTGTTCTCGTTTCTCCGCTCGGAACTGCGTCTGTCTCACGGTGGAAAGGTATGACATGCATTTAGCCATTCTTGTGTTAGTCTGTGGTATTCCATTTGCTCACTCGTTACTCGTATTACTTTGGTTAATTTAACGTCACGATTAATTCGGAGCTATGTGACATACTACTGGATTTGCTTATCATGTCAGGGTTTTCATAGAAGGTGTTGGATTTGCCTGACACCTTACAATTTCGTTTGACAGAAAGTCTTCGAGTAAAACCGAATTGATTTCTGGCATTCCTCAAGATAGTGTCATAGGCCCCCTGCTGTTCCTTATCTATATAAACGATTTGGGAGACAATCTGAGCAGCAGATTTAGGCTGTTTGCAGATGACGCTGGTTTATCGACTAGTAAAGTCATCAGAATATCAAAACAAATCGCAAAACGATTTAGGAAAGATATTTGTGTGGTGCGAAAATCGGCAATTCACCCTAAGTAACGAGAAGTGTGAGGTCATCCACATGAGTGTTAAAAGATATTCGTTAAACTTTGGTTACACGATGAATCAGTCAACTCCAAAAGCTGCAAATTCAACTAAATACCTAGGAATTACAATTACGAACAACTTAAATTGGAAGGAACACATAGGAAATCTTGTGGGAAAGACTAACCAAATACTGCGTTTTATTGGCAGGACACTTAGTAAATGTATCAGATCGATTAAAGAGATTGCCTACACTACACTTGTCCGTCCTCTTTTAGAATACTGCTGCACGGTGTGGGATCCTTCCCAGATAGGACTGACGGAGTACATCGAAAAAGTTCGAAGAAGGGCAGCACTTTTGTATTATCGCGAAATAGGGGAGAGAGTGTCACTGAAATGATACAGGATTTGCGATGGACATAATTAAAACAAGGACGTTTTTCGTGCGGAGGAATCTTCTTACGAAATTCCAATCACTAACTTTCTCCTCCAAAGAAAATATTTTGTTGACGCCGATGTACACAAGGAGAGACGATCACCATCATAAAATGAGGGAAATCAGAGCTCGCACGGAAAGATACAGATGTTCGTTCTTTCAGCGCGCTACATGAAACTGGAATAATAGAGGACTGTGAAGGTGGTTCGATGAACCTTCTACCAGGCACATAAATGTGACTTGCAGAATATCCATGTAGATGTAGATGCTCAAAGCTGCCCATTCGTCTTCTTCTGTACTCCTTTCCCTGTTTCAATCGTTGCCTAGTGCTCCCTCTGAAATTCTCAACAACCTCTGCTTCTTTCTTCTTATCCAGGTCCGAACTCCGTAACTTCCTACCTTTCTGCAGTTTCTTCAGTTTTAATCTGTAGTTCATAACCAATAAATTGTGGTAAGAGTCCACATCTGCCCCTGGTCCCGAAATCTCTGTCGTACCATTAAATAATGAGTCTGAAACATTCCGGCGACTGGAGGTCTCTTCCAAATATACATCCTTTTTTCATGAATCTTAAACCAAGTGTTAGCGATGATTAACTTATGCCCTGTGTAAAGTTACACCAGATGACTTCCTCTTTCATTCCTTTTACCCAGTCCATATCCTCTACTATTTTTCCTTCTCTTCCTTTCCCTATGATCGAATTTCAGTCCCCCACCACAATTAATTTTTCCTTTTCCTTGTCTATCTAAATAATTTCTTTTATTTCATCATATATTCTTTCAGGGTCATCATCATCTGTGGGGCTAATTGATATACAAACTTGTACTGATGTGGTTGGTGTTGGCTTCATGTCTGTCTTGACTTTCGTAATGCGTTCACTGTGTTAGTCATAGTAGCTTACCCGCGTATCAGTTTTCTTAGTCATTATTAGACTTACTTCTGCATTACCATTTAATTTTGTATTTGCAATCCTATACTCACCTAACCAGAATTCGTGTTCCTTCTGCCATCTAACTTCAACAATTTACACTGTATTTAATTTCAGCCTTCCCATTTTCATTTTTAATTTCAAAGACCTATCTGCCCGATTAATGGGAGTCCGAGATGCCTATGCTACTCATGTTAAAATCACTAAGTTTGTGCAACATTTATGAATAATCTAAAAAAATTGTTCAAATGGCTCTGAGCACTATGGCACTTACCATCTGAGGTCATCAGTCCCATAGGACCTAGAACTACTTAAACCTAACTAACATAAGGACGTCACACACATCCATGCCCGAGGCAGGATTCGAACCTGCGACCGTATCGGTCACGCGGTTCCAGACTGAAGCACCTAGAACCGCTCGGCCACACAGGCCGGCTATGAATAATCTGCCAAATAGAAACGTTTGAAATTTTTTCAGCATATAGAGTGGTTTAGCATTGCAGTTTCCTTTCAATAATTCTTTTTATTAATGACCCAATCTTTTACAAAAAATTGCTTTATTTAATCAAATCGAAACGAAACTACAGAACATATTGCCAGATGGCTTGTAACGTCATAATAGGTGTCGTTCCATGATTAAAATTAGTGCTTGAACAAATCTTCGTACTATCTGATATAAAAAATGAGAATTAAATCGATCTTTTATAGATCTAATTATCTGTGAAATAATCTCAGCCCCAACAACCGCATGCCTGTAGAAACAATATGGATCGACGTATTTTCTTTTTCATTCTTATGTACACGTCCTGTGTCCTTATTACCCTTTTGTCGCCCTTCCTTAAAGTCTGTGGTCACGTGCGAGTGATTTGAATGTAGTAACTGACGAACCAAAGAAAAATGTAGTAGCAAACGAACCAAAGAAGTGGTGGGTTTCTTAATCTTCTACCAACCTAAACGGTGTCAGTGGAAGGCAGAGAGCAGGAACAGGAGGGTTTGGCCAAAGATGTGTAAAGCTAAGCGTTTTCCTAGCAGAGGTTGGTCATGGGCTCCCCCACCACCACGGGCTGCTCGGGGAGAGCTCCGAGCAACGGTTAGAATGTTTGAAGACAGGTAAGCGACCAGACGTTCCCTCAGAACGGCTGCGTCGAACACGGGATAAAAGGTATTTGAATATGTTACTTATTTGTTAAACTCAACAATTTTTCTCGTAGCTATTTTTACAATGATCATTTAGGTACCGGTTATAATTTTTATTTCAATTAATCGGGTGCAGAATAATGTGATTTTCGTTAGGCGTGACCATGCGATCTATAAATTCAAATCTCAACCCGAATCTTAAAAGTTACAGCTTGCCTTCTTATTTCTTTTTGTGGTGAACATTTTTAAATTATAAAAAAAACTGTATCGAGTGTGCATTTTGCAAGATATGTCGATTTGTTTACAAGCGCATCACCCTAAAAATATGCTGCCACCAAATCCTGCTCGATGCCAGCCACGAGGTGTATACAATTCTTCTGATTAAAAATGCTGTCGACATTCGCTTGCCCTTGTGGATTTAGTGCATTTGAATGTCTGTGTTTTAAAATAGAGCAGTGACCACGTGCTCCCCAGATCTTCCCATCCCCACAGGACTATGCAAATTAAAGCCAACGTGGCTTGTAATTCTCAAGTGAGAAAGACATAGGATCCCTTATAAAAATATCATGAAGTGTAGGTGTCCATCTGTTAAATGGAAAAAGATTACTGTTAAAAGTGCAAAAGATTATCCGTTGTGACCTTATAATATCCGTAGGTGAAAAGGAACACGCGGAAATAATAAATTCAATCGGTATAAAGATTGTTCTGAAAACTTTGGTGGGCCTAAACCTTAATCAAATAACGGGCAAAATAATCAGAGAAGGTTACGTCGCCAAAAAATAAGAATGTGCCCAAGATGTTCTATCACAGCAGGCCGGAACAAAAAGAATAAAAGAAATTTCTGCTATGAAAAATAAGCAACCCTTCATAGCCTGCCAATATAAATTCTATAATATTCAATATAGGTGTGTTGCAGGCTGTGTTACAATGTAAGTTTGACGCATAAAAATTTCATCTCCATAGTTTGAGTGGATTTTGAGAAAATGTTTCTTACATTCGAAAAATTCTAATTTATGGGAAATAGTGTCAAAGCTTCTCAATACATTCCTGCACTATAGAATGGGTTATCTAGGTCGTCTTCTTCTTCATTCTTCAAAAGCTTCCTTTTTGGTGTTCTTTTCTGGCCTGTTGTTCCATCATACTTCATATCCCTTTCTCTTCTTTCTGCTCCTCGTATCCTCTCTGTGTCAATATTTCTTTGTGTTTGTACAGTGTTCACCCCAGCTGGAAACCATAACGCCTTCAGTACTTCACACTTCGCACTGTCCCTTGGTTGTAGGTTGCTATTGCATCATAAATTCCAAAGTGCAGTGTTTTTATGCTTACAAACACCCTTTTAGGAATCACTGTTCAAATTAAATTGTTAACAATCTCATTAGGATTCTGCGTTTTTCCGTGCAGACATTTGTGTAACAATTCTGGCTGTGCTAAGTCGAGAAAAATTGATTTTATTGTGTGTATCACAGCTGCTGGTAAAAAAAGCTTGTGATCATAGTCATTTTCAGCATTATATTTCCCCCACGAATCTTTTGGTTACAGGCTGTGTTGAGGGCACTCATTGGAAGAGGCAGTGTGAAGGAACAATGCCCTCACCGCTTTTCGCGTGTCACTAGCATTACTAGTTTTTTGCCTTATTGCATACCCATAGTATCTCTGTAGATGTTCAATCACCTCACCAGTGGGCCTGCCTCTCCCTCCTATTGACTATCCATCACAGAACTTACTTGAACCCAAATTATGTTTGAGCCTTCGAAGCTTTTGCA
The DNA here is from genome assembly GCF_023864275.1 of Schistocerca cancellata. Lineage (NCBI taxonomy): Eukaryota > Metazoa > Arthropoda > Insecta > Orthoptera > Acrididae > Schistocerca > Schistocerca cancellata. Next base: position 921,884,516 of record NC_064627.1, on the reverse strand, counting down.
CATGCCCAGTGTATTCCAACGTCTCTGCTACAAATTCATTTCCATATGGTTTCAGTTCCTCCATAGTCTTGAAACCTTTGGAGTCACCATACCCAATATAGTGTTTGTAACTAACATTGTATCTGGGAACTGAATGTTTAAAAATTTGTTTAACTCCTTCCACTTACATTGCTTCACTTGACCCATTAAAACTTGCCTCACAGCTACCTTTGTGCTCTCTTTTGATTTTATTTTTGCACCTATAACGTTTTGACAATATTTCAACATCTATTACTTTCGCACTGTCACCACAAGTAGCAGTTACGACCTCGTTCAGGGATTTATGGCCCCTCTTTTGCCAGGAACCATCCCATGCCACTATCAAATCCCTAGAACCACCGTTCATTTCTATAGATTCCTCCGCTGCTTCCTTCATGGTTTTCAAAGCCACATCTTCAACAGAGGATCCCACCTGTTCGCAGTAGTACCAAAATTTGCTTGGAGGCGATGGCGAGTTCATAATATCAGAAAACAGTTTACCAGCAGCAGATCCTTTTCCGATGGATCAAAGACCATATACAAGTTGAACATTCAGATCAAACATTCTAGATCGTCCATTTCCACCAAAAAGTCTGGCTTGTGAATTTTAGAAAGTCACTTCATACTTGCAAGATGTACAGATTATCTTCATCTCACAAGCTAAACCAAAGTGCTTTGTTATCTCCAGTCTCACTCCTACACTTGAACAAATTTTGCACAGAACACTTTCTTTCAGCACAGAAGATAACAGCCCAATATTCAGTACTTCGCCAATATTATCACTGTCACTCACATATTCACAAAATCTGTTACTTCCACCATTCATCCTTGCTAGAAGATGTCTCAGGGCTATGGCCAGCCATGTGTTGCTTATCAGAAGAACGCATTGTTTCCGTAATTACAGCATCAAACTTGGTATTAGTGTTAATTTTATTTTTCCTAAGTTCTTCCTCTTCTTGTATACATGATTAATAAGACGCGGCGTCGTAACCAGAAGAACGCTTACACAAGAAGCATAGTATTACTAACAACAGGCGCAACACTGGAGTAATTCGAAGCAATCAATAACAAAGAGACGATGTTCGGCGCTCCTAGCGCTTCATTTGTCACAGAAAACACTGTAGCCAACCCTTGGACACTCGCTTTATGGGTAACATAAGGGAATATCCAACTTCAGAGCGAGAAAATGCTAAGTAGTTCGCCAAGAAGTCACGAGAGGGTGTTACTTGCATTCAGCGGCCCGCTCATTTTCTCTGCAGGCGTCGAAGAATAAGGTAATAACCCCGCTTCTAGGGTGAGTAAAACAATAATTCAAAGTTTGCATTAAAGAGGAATGTTCCAATTAATTTTTGATAGCAAAACAAAATCGTAATTTTTTGGATTTGGCCATCTCCGACTCCTCTTAAGGGATCCAACATTCAGCGCTACGACCCGTAGAATGCCGTTTCTATTTTTCCTGGTGACGACATCCTCCTGTGTATTCCCCGTCTGGAGATCCGAATGGAGGACTGTTTTACCTCCAGAATACTTTACCAAAGAGTGTCCCATCATCATTTAACCATACAGTAGAGCTGCATGCCCTCTGGATAAATAGCAGCTGTAGTTTCCCTTGCTTTCAACCGGTCGCAGCACCAGCTTAACAAGGCCGTTTTGGTTGATGCTACAAGGCCGGATCAGTCAATCATCCAGACTGTTGCCACTGAAGGTACTGAAAAGGCTGCTGCCCCACTTCAGGAACCACATGTTTGTCTGGCCTCTTAGCAGGTACCCCTCCATTGTGGTTGCACCTACGGTACGGCTATCTGTATCGCTGAGGCACGCAAGCATGCCACTAGTGTGTGTAATCCATCTTGGTGCTCTTCGGAAGGATTTTTCTATGTATGGTAACATTCATTTCATTCCATACTCACCCACTGTATTATAACATGCGTAAGCACTCGTCACAGCAATCCACACGATGCAGATACATGCCTGTCATTTTACACTGAAGAGCCAAAGAAACTGGTACACCTGCCTAATATTGTGTAAGGATCCTAAGAGCACGCAGAAGTGCCGCAACACGACGTGGCATGGACTCGACTAATGTGCTGGAGAGAAATGACGCCATGAATCCTACAAGGCTGTCCATAAATCTGTAAGAGTACGAGGGAGTGGAGATCTCTTCCGAACAGCACGTTGCAAACCATCCCAGATATGCTCAATAATGTCCATGTATGGGAAGTTTGGTGGCCAGCGGAAGTGTTTAAACTCAGAAGAGTGTACCTGGAGCCACTTTGTAGCAATTCAGGACGTGGGGGTGTCGCATTGTCCTTCTGGAATTGCCCAAGACCGTCGGAATACACAATGGACATGAATGGATGCAGGTGATGAGACAAGATGCTAACGACGTGGTACCTGCCAGAGTCGTATCTAGACGTATCAGGGTCCCCATATCACTCCAACTACACACACCCCACACCATTACAGAGCCTCCACCAGCTTGAACAGTCCCCTACTGACATGCAGGGTCCATGGATTCATGAGGCTGTCTCCATAGCCGTACACATCCATCCGCTTGATGCACTTTGAAACGAGACACGTCCGACCGGACAATATGTTTCCAGTCATCAACAGTCCAATCTCACTGTTGACGGCCCAGGTGAGGCGTAAAGCTTTGTGCCATGCAGTCATCAAGGGTACACGAGTCAGCCTTCGGATCCGAAAGCCATATCTATGAAGTTTCGTTGAGGTTCGCACGCTGACACTTGCTGATGGCCCAGCATTGAAATCTGCAGCAATTTACGGAAGGGTTGCACTTCTGTCACGTTGGACGAGTCCCTTCAGTCGTTCTCGCAGGATGTTTTTCCAGCCGCACCTATGTCGGAGATTTGATGTTTTATCGGATTCCTGATACTCACGTTACACTCGTGAAATGGTCGTACAGGAAAACCCCCACCTCATCGCTCGTGAACCGACTATGATACCACGTTCAAACTCACTTAAATCTTGATAATCTGCAATTGTAGCACCGCAGCAGACACGTTATGTCTTATATAGGCGTAATGGCTGCAGCGCCGTATTCTGCCTGTTTACATATCTCTCTCTGTATTTGAATACGCATGCCTATACTAGTTTCTTTGTCGCTTCAGTGTACGCGTATAACAGGCGGAAGAAGGCAGAAGTAAGGCGGTTGTCTCAGGCACCTATCGACAACAGTACAGCGAGAATTCCAATGCTCAGGCGACTGACGCCGAAAGAAAGGAAAAATACTTTTGAATTAAAAAATAATTATATTAATCCTGCCACTTGTTTAACTTAGAGCTGGAAAATCATTTGACAGTAGGAAGCACTAGCATTTTCTCAAATGCCATTTGCTTTATTCAGTTGGAAGTCAAACGTTGTGCAAGCGTCGCCAACGAACAACGAGTTGTTGTCTCGAAAGCGCTTGGCGTTAGGTCAAAACACACAAATTTGATATCTTCTGCTCTCACGAGTGTCCTACTTGTGACGCAGAACTGTAATCGTGCACTTTACATTGTATTGTGTATAAACAAACAGTGTATGACTGACTGCAGAAAGCGCTTTTTCACAAATCCAATATACACTGCTTCGTTTTCTCAACAAATGTAAAGTAGACTATCTCAGAAGACTCCAACAGACATCTCAAAGCGAGATGGGATTGTGTATGGGCTCGTAACTCACTTCCAAGCTAGATCACATAACCCTTGAATTATGGACATACTCTGATGCCAGTGAGTGATGGTAGTAGATCTGATTACCACAGTGCCTTAAAGGTCTTTGTAGTCTGAGAAAATATGTATTCTGGCATCGCTACGTACTAGCGAGTTACAGGAAGACCTTTCTGTGGCAAAAAAGCGCACGAAGCGACTTGGGTTTCCTCACACGTATAAAATATTGCTGGGTCGTAGGTCACATCAAATGCGAAAAACAACCATAAAACCATCTGTAGATGACACCCCCGAAGTATTAAATAGCTACTCAATTATTAAGTAGTAGTTCGTAATATTAATAATAATACGCATGCGGGGTTGCTAGTTCCTCGTCAGGCGTCTCGCCAAGTAGCGGATCGGGGAAAGCCTCCCAGATATGGGTGGCACCGGGGATATGAAGTGTCCGGTGTGGACAAGAGCTAGCAACATGGGCGGTGTCTGCACTCCTACTCCAGATGAGCAATCAACCAAAGGCGTCCGCACACCATATTAGGGGCTGCCTGAAAAATTAGATCGCCAATTCGTTCTGAAGCAAGCGTAGTGATTATACTTCATGCCTTTAAGATATATGGTGAGTAATGCTAACGTAAAAAGTTCCAGCTTAGTCCTCCAATTATCAGATCTCCGAGAGGGAACTCCTTTAGTGCTGTCTCTACAGATATCTACAAATGATGGAAATGCCAGACATCTGTACATTTGTACGTGGAGGAAATGGAGAAAATCAAATGGTCTCGCGCAGATCTGAGTGAAGTAAGTCGCAAAGGACAAAAATGTGTTTTAAACTCGAGGAACATTCTGTATCATTCAAGAGAACAAGGTGTAAGACTCTAAGGTGGGGCTTCCTAATAAACAAGGGCATAACTAATAAGGTATCGGTAATAGAAGGAACGTAAAGTAGAATCCCGCTGATTGTTAAAAAAATATAAAAGGGAGACAAGTTACAACTAGTGCAACTACGAGGTGCATTCAAGTTCTAAGGCCTCCGATTTTTTTTCTAATTAACTACTCACCCGAAATCGATGAAACTGGCGTTACTTCTCGACGTAATCGCCCTGCAGACGTACACATTTTTCACAACGCTGACGCCATGATTCCATGACAGCGGCGATGGCTTCTTTAGGAGTCTGTTTTGACCACTGGAAAATCGCTGAGGCAATAGCAGCACGGCTGGTGAATGTGCGGCCACGGAGAGTGTCTTTCATTGTTGGAAAAAGCCAAAAGTCACTAGGAGCCAGGTCAGGTGAGCAGGGAGCATGAGGAATCACTTCAAAGTTGTTATCACGAAGAAACTGTTGCGTAACGTTAGCTCGATGTGCGGGTGCGTTGTCTTGGTGAAACAGCACACGCGCAGCCCTTCCTGGACGTTTTTGTTGCAGTGCAGGAAGGAATTTGTTCTTCAAAACATTTTCATAGGATGCACCTGTTACCGTAGTGCACTTTGGAACGCAATGGGTAAGGATTACACCCTCGCTGTCCCAGAACATGGACACAATCATTTTTTCAGCACTGGCGGTTACCCGAAATCTTTTTGGTGGCGGTGAATCTGTGTGCTTCCATTGAGCTGACTGGCGCTTTGTTTCTGGATTGAAAAATGGCATCCACATCTCATCCATTGTCACAACCAACGAAAAGAAAGTCCCATTCACGCTGTCATTGCGCGTCAACATTGCTTGGCAACATGCCACACGGGCAGCCGTGTGGTCGTCCGTCAGCATTCGTGGCACCCACCTGGATGACACTTTTCGCATTTTCAGGTCGTGATGCAGGTTTGTGTGCACAGAACCCAAAGAAATACCAACTCCGGAGGCGATCTGACCACAGGCATTTGGCGATCCCCCAAAACAATTCTCTCCACTTTCTCGATCATGTCATCAGACCGGCTTGTGCGAGCCAGAGGTTATTGCAGTTTGTTGTCACATGATGTTCTGCCTTCATTAAACTGTCGCACCCACGAACACACTTTCGACACATCCATAACTCCATCACCACATGTCTCCTTCAACTGTCGATGAATTTCAATTGGATTCACAGCACGCAAATTCAGAAAACGAATGATTGCACGCTGTTCAAGTAAGGAAAACGTCGCCATTTAAGTATTTAAAACAGTTCTCATTCTCGCCGCTGGCGGTAAAATTCCATCTGCCGTACGGTGCTGCCATCTCTGGGATGTATTGACTATAAACGCGGCCTCACTTTAAAACAATGCGCATGTTTCTATCTCTTTCCAGTCCGGAGAAAAAAAATCGGAGGCCTTAGAACTTGAATGCACCTCGTATATACGCCTACTTCATGTCATTCACGTGATGTACTGAGAACTATGGATGAAGGGCAACAGGTAGATTCCATATTTCTAGATTTCCGGAAAGCATTTGACACGGTGTCCCATTGCAGAATGCTAACGAAGGTACAAGCATATGGAAGAAGTTCACAGATAAGTGGGTGGCTCGAAAACTTCTTAGATAGTAGAACCTGTAACGCCGGAAATGCATATCCTCCTATTTCCATCTATTGTACTATAATTTTTTTCCTTGTTTTGTTACCTCAAGAAATAACATTTCTGTGTCTTTGTATATTGTAAATGTTTTACTACTTGTATATTTATGCATTTATGTCGATGTATAATTGGTTTGTGTCATAAATATTATTTGTATTTTTACGCTGGGTCTTGCCTAGGGAAAACTGCTATCGAACGATTACATCAATAGGTCGTGTGGAGAACCAAAGTGTTTAGGATCTTTGGTAGTGTTAACTCTGTCGCGTGGAGCACGGGCAGAGGGAGAGTCTGGCTGGAGTAGCGAGTGGAGCAGGTGTGTTGTGTGAAGCTCCCGCGAGTTGCCGCGCTTTCGGGGTTTGGCAGCATGTAATTGCGCTCGTCTTGTGATGATAGTTTCTGACATGGTGTCGCGGACGGGAAGCATTAGCTGGCGCACATCAAGAGCCCGTTTCGTCTGGTGACCGTGTCGAGAAGAAGGCGCGCCAACATCCAGCTTCTGCAACAGCGACGTCCGACAATGAGTGACTGCCGCCACCTCCTCGATCGACGGCTTCAAACCTTCAATCAACCAACAAGGAAGACTGGAAGCACGTAAAGTTTTAGAACTGTATGGCAGACCTCAGCTTTTCAAACTTTTAAAATTGTTGCATCACAAAATTACAGCAACTTAGCATGAAACTTTGTTGCTCATTGTCCCAATTGCATTACCAAGCAGGGTCCCTTCCTTTTCCGGAATGAACCCGAGTGTCGTTGAAATTCAAACGCCAGCATCATTCCACTTCACTACTTTAATTTCAAAGTTCAGTTAAAGTATTCATAGCTGGCTACAATATTCAGATTACACCTGGCTACAATACTCAGATTACACAAGCACAAATTAAGAGTGCGATTTTTGTTACCATATTTTAGCTTACCTGTGACTGCAGCTCAGCTTGGTACGTACTAAATTTTACTATTGTTAATTGTTCAGAATCATTTAATTCAAGTTCAAAGTTAAATCTCTTATTTCTAAATTGTGTAGATTCAAGTAGCTTTTGAAATGATTGTTGAGGTAGTCCAAGACTAACCGTATTTTACTGAATTTCAATGTGCTTCAGAAAGAAAGCTCACTATTAACTTCAGTCGCTAAATTAACTTTCGATTTTCCGGTTTTATTAATTCTTTTGCTAAATTAAGTCAGAGTGTAGCGAAATTTATTACTTCTGACAAACTTTCAGTTTTCACACTACACTTGTCAACCTTCAGTTGCCACGCTTCTAGTGCTAATTGTATGTTTAATAATCTTTCTTTTTCAGTTACTATAGTAATTGTCCTTAGGACTGGCGACCGTAATTTCCCCCAAATCTCAAATATCTAATTACCGCTAGTTGATTGTTAACGTAACGGCCGCACATTTACTTTCTTTATTAACTTTACCCCTTATTCAAAATTAATTTCCACCAGTTTCATTAGCATTTTTCCTTTCATTTAGATGTAACCCTTTCCTCCCTCTTTACCGACAAATTAACCTCAGTGACGATTGCTTTTCCCAAATTTCCATTAGGTACACGCGGTTTAATTTTTCACTGTCATTAAGGTCGATAAGTGAGGGGGAGGTTACACGTGGCGACCTCGTGACAGGACAATCTTCGGATTTGAGGTTGTTCTGGACACGAATTTTGCATTGTGCAAATCTGGTAACAGAGTACTGGTTACGAAATGGTCGATACGTCAGCGAGAATATTAGTGTGAGCAATCCTAATTAGATTTGAGATTTGGCATTTATATTGAAAATTATTAAAATGAGTGAAGGCAACAATTGCCAAAATTTGGTAGACTTGGATACGGAACAACCGGTCGAACAGTAGGAAACGCGCACCGCGGTACCCATTGTTCAGGGGCAGGCGGCTAGCATGAAAGACGCGACCGCCGAAACGCAACAAAGAGCAGAAATGGAATTCCAAACTTTAGAAAATGTTTCGGAATCGGAAGTGAAAATCAAATCTGAATCCCTTGATGACGAATACGGGGGGACAATTAAAGAGGAAACCGCTACGGAAGTAAAACCGGTAGTTTCCGGGAATTTAACTGATTTATTGAATGTTTTGATTAACGAAATCAAGAGTCAATTGGCCAAGCAAGAAGATCAGGCTGCCAAGCAAGAAGCTCAGGCTACCAAGCAAGAAGCTCAGGCTGCCAAGCAAGAAGCTCAGGCTGCCAAGCAAGAAGCTCAGTCTGAAAAAATTGAACGGATGCTAGACAATCAGAACAAAGCTATTAACGTTGTTAACAACAATGACCCCTTGAAAAAAGGCGGTATACACGCGACGGATTTCATTAAGAATTGTGAAAGAGTTTTACCCAGATCATGGACTAATGAGAGAAAAATTAATGCGATTATTGATGTGTTGGCTGGTGATGCCAAGCGTTGGGGCTTAAACCTCAACATTACGAACCTGACTTTTGACGAATTTAGAAATTTGTTTCTGGCTGAATACTGGTCAGAGCAAAAACAGCAAAGTGTCTGGCGCGAATTTGTCGTATCGAGGCCTTTCGATGCGAATTCGCGCGGTTCGATGAATGAGTTTTGTGAGGGCTGGATCCGCAAGTTGGAATATTTGCGTGATCGCCGCACGGAATCCGAAATAGTCTGGGAACTCTACAAAAAGCTTCCAGATGATACAAAACGCTACGTAGGAAGCAATTACAGGACAATAAATGATTTCCTGGAAAGAGTGGAGGACGAGGACAATTGGCGCAATAATCGCGACAGTGGTAGAGGCCGTGGTAACAACAACGGGTACCACAGCAACCACAACAACGATAACCATGGGAATATTGCATACCGCAACCATGGCAGCAATAACAATAATGGTTCGGACCGTAATAACAATCGGTACAATGCAAATAATAACAGGAATGACGGAAACCAGTATCATACTAACGTGATACGGGCTTCACAGAATAGTAATAACGCCAGAGGGTGTGATCAGCCGCCTCAGCAGCATCCGGGGAGCGTATCTGCTGGGACGAGACAGGGAAACCATTAGCCGCGCCGGTGAGGGTCCGACCGGGCGTGGAGAAATTTTGGCGGCCCAATAACAGGAGAAAACCCAGGTGTCGTCGTTATGAAAATTCCGTGTGGAATAGTCAACGGCGGGAGAGTGTGCCAGTGTTAGGAGAAAGGAGTGCGCCCACAAGTAGTAGATCAGCTGTATACACGGCAGTAGGAAGTACATTCACTGTCAGTGAGAACAATTTAAGTAGTGTTCCGGAAATCGATTATAAAGTGGCAGCTGTAATACCCACAGCGGAACTGGAGATTGAGTTTAAGAATGATTCGCAAGTGTTGAGAGAAGATCAGATGTCGGATAAAACGTCCGTCATCGAGCGAGGGGATGCAGAGAGGAATGAGGTCTGGTTAAGGCAGTTCGGTCGCTTATACGACGAACTAAGAGATTATAGGGGTCTGTATGGGAGAAGTGTTTATGGGGAGCGCGTGCAGGATTTGCCGCATCTCGTCCCGCAGGAAGATAGTGTTTGTGAAGTGATAGAAAGTTCTGGCCCTAATCGGCAGACTTTACCAGAAATAGTTGATGTTAATGGGGAGCACGAGCAAGATTCGTCGTGTTTCGTCCCACAGGAGTTGGATATTGAAGTAGTAACGGAAAGTTCTGGCCCTGACCGGCAGACTTTACCGAAAGTTATAGTGTTAGAAGTGGCCGACCCATCCGACGCAAAACTCCAGTTTAAACATTGCGAAAGTATTGAGGAGAAAGATTACGAGAATTTTAGTGATAGCCGGACACGATTGGTAGAAAAGCACGTAGTTTACAGCGTGTGTGAGGTTAGAGCTGACGTTATACGGTCAGACGATAGCAGTGTGTGTTGCGCAGATCCAGAGGAAGTAATTGCAGATACTACTGGGCACATTCCTCCAGGTAGATTGGCGGATGAGATCAATCTGGCCAAAGTGGAATCAACGAAGGTGACAATTAGTGAATTGATAGCAAAGCAACACTCACTAGTTGACGAGTTACAGGAAAAGGTTTCGGTATTGGAGGCGAAGCTACAGACTAAGCCTCAGGACAAACGTATTGAAATTAAAACTGTATGTGAACAGAGGCTGAAAAAGCCGCCAGATAAGCCGGATTTAGGATCAAAGCCGAATGTTTTTTCTGGAATGACCTGGATATAGACGAGGATTTACTGTGGGAAAATAAAGAAACAGTCGAGGACAAGTGTAGACAGATAGTAGTGTCTGTTAATATGCACGGCCTACAACTAAACGTGTTGATTGACTCCGGTGCAGAATTGAGTGCTGTATCTGCGAAAATATTTGAGTTACTGAAAGACAGACCCGGCATCGTAGTTATGCCAGTAACAGGAGTGAAAATTATCGGTACTACTGGGAAGGCCAGTAAACCGGTCACAAAACAGATTTTTGTCCACTTCGAGATATGTGGGGCACGATTTGAACAAGAGTTTGTCGTCGTGCCAGACTTAACTAAGGAAGTAATTATCGGGTTAGATTGGCTATTAAAGTACCGTGCAGTGATTAATTGCGAAAGCAAAACTTTGACATGTACGTCACAAGATAAAACGATAGTAGTTAGTTTTGACGAGGCAAGAGACGGTGTGCATAGGCAATACCAGCCTACACACATTGTTAACTGGCCGGATGGTATTGACGTAGGAATGAATTTGAACCACCGTAACGTGAGGAATCTCGGCATTGACAAAAGTGTAGAAAATGAATTGGAAGAGATAATCAAATTCTCTCCACGGATTGACATTAGTATTGGTGTGAAAAAAGATCGTTTGCGAGAAGTAATGAAGCTAAAAGCCGATGCTCGCATGCGTCGTCATGACGCTAAAGCGCGTTTTGCTAAGTTTGCAATCGGGGACTTAGTACTTGTAAAAGCTCATGAGAAATCGAGCGAGATAGACCATGAATTCTCTAAATTTAAGTTTGTTTATAATGAACCATATAAAGTCATTGGTATACCTCACAAAAATGCTTATTGCCTAGAGTATCCAAACTCTGGAAACCTATTAAGCATACGGAACATTGTAGACCTGAAGTTGTACCAACCAAGGATTGATTAATACCACAGAAAGGGTAATTTGTACAGTATGTAAATATAGAGTGTAAGATTTAAGGATGTGCCATGTTGCGATGCTTTTGCCTGACCCAGAGGACATTAAAGAACTTGTAATTAACAAGTAATTAATTTTTGATTAGACGTTTTAACCAATTGAAAAATCCAAGCTGCTAGTTTAAGTTTTCAGCTGAGTCACAGTAGATTAAGGAATGTAAATATGCTTTTGTAACTAGCTGTCAGATTTCATGAATGTGTGTTTTATTAGTCATTGCCGATGTACTTAGACGCTGTTTTAAGTTTCAGGCTAGTACATGCGTGTGATGATGGACAGTGTTGAGTTATCCACTGTGATAGTATTAAGGGACTCCTTGAGATTACTCGGGAGTGAGTTTTTCGTATTTTACTGAATTTCAATGTGCTTCAGAAAGAAAGCTCACTATTAACTTCAGTCACTAAATTAACTTTCGATTTTCCGGTTTTATTAATTCTTTTGCTAAATTAAGTCAGAGTGTAGCGAAATTTATTACTTCTGACAAACTTTCAGTTTTCACACTACACTTGTCAACCTTCAGTTGCCACGCTTCTAGTGCTAATTGTATGTGTAATAATCTTTCTTTTTCAGTTACTATAGTAATTGTCCTTAGGACTGGCGACCGTAATTTCCCCCAAATCTCAAATATCTAATTACCGCTAGTTGATTGTTAACGTAACGGCCGCACATTTACTTTCTTTATTAACTTTACCCCTTATTCAAAATTAATTTCCACCAGTTTCATTAGCATTTTTCCTTTCATTTAGATGTAATCCTTTCCTCCCTCTTTACCGACAAATTAACCTCGGTGACGATTGCTTTTACCAAATTTCCATTAGGTACACGCGGTTTAATTTTTCACTGTCATTAAGGTCGATAAGTGAGGGGGAGGTTACAAACCCAGTATGCTGTCCTCGACGGCGAGCGTTCATGAGAGACATGGCTAACGTCAGGAGTGCCCCAGGTGAGTGTGATAGAACCGCTGTTATTTTCTATGCCAGTAAATGAGCTGGCGGACTGTTTGGCCAGCAATCTGCGGTTGTTTGCTGATGGTGCCGTGGTGTACGGTACGGTGTCAAAGTTGAGCGGCTGTAGGAAGATACAAGAAGACTTAGACAAAACTTCCACTTGGCATGATGAATGGCAGCTATCCCTAAATGTGGGAAAATGTAAGTTAATGAGGATGAGCGGGAAGAACAAATCTGTAATTTTCGGATACGGTATTACTAGTGTCCTGCTTGATACAGTCGAGCCCGGCCGAGGTGGCCGAGCGGTTCCAGGAGCTTCAGCCTGGAACCGCGCGACCGCTACGGTCGCAGGTTCGAATCCTGCCTCAGGCATGGATGTGTGTGATGTCCTTAGGTTAGTTAGGTTTAAGTAGTTCTAAGTTCTAGGGGACTGATGACCTCAGATGTTAAGTCCCATAGTGCTCAGAGCCATTTGAACCATTTGATACAGTCGAGTCGTTTAAATATCTGGGCGTAACTTTGCAAAGTGATACAATGTGGAACGAAAAATCAAAAGCTGTGGTAGGGGAGGCATTGTAAGAATTTTAGGAAAGTGTGCTTCACCTGTAAAGGGACCGCATATAAGAAATACAGTAACAGACAACGGGCAAGCAGAAGTCCAAGTCACGAAACTGAAAGCAGTGGATTTTATTACTGCAAACCAAAACAAAGTAACCTAAGATATTTTGGTTTTAAACTAATTTAATACTAGTACAAGCATAGACTGCGAAAGCAGATATCAACATCCAGCAAGAAAAAGGGAAACTAATATCTGTGAAAAGAGATCCTATCAGCATGGATAAATTAAGTGAAAAAGAAAAAGGAATCATCAGGTGAGACTAGGAAAGCCATCAGAAGAGAAACCAGTCGAAAAGATAAGGAAAATTGCGAAAGAAATAGGGGAATCAATGAAAGTTACTAAACAAACATGGAAGTTAACAACCGAAACCAGGGCCTTACTGTTAGACGAAATATGAAAATTAGAACAACTGTAGACAAGATGGAATACTCAGAAATATGTAAGTGTAGAAGAAAGAAAATAGAAGCAAATATAAAAAGACACTACGAAAATTCCATAAAATTGGCACCAGAGAATAAAAGGGCTGCAAGAAAGTTAAATAGCAGATTATGATTGTTAATAAAAAATGGCAATTGATAGTGCTAAATGGCTAATAACAGGTAACGAATAAATTCTTTAGCGTATAAGGAATTTCTACACTAAACTACATGAAATGACTCATGAACCACTGAGAACAATTTATGCAAATGAAATGACAAAGTCCCATATATACCCCCAAAAGAAATAAGAGAAGTTGTAAATGAAATGAAGAGTGAAGAAACAGGGGGTATGGTAGTGAATGCTTAAACTTAATGGAGAAGAGAAAGAGAAATATCTGCTTAAAATATTGATTACTTACACACAAACAGGCAGCATTCCTGCCTCCTGGCACTAAGCAGAGACAACCATTCTACACAAGAAACGAAGTGTTCACTATTTGAAGAATTACCAATCTATCAGTTTGCTCCCTGGCACCTACAAGGTTTTCACTACAGTCTTGAAAAAGAACATCAATGCCATTGAGGGAAAATCTCAACCCATATGTGAGACCGCAACTTAGAATGTAGTACACCCGTGTGATACTAAGAGGATCTGAAGCCGGTGACCTACACGATGAACAGACGGTTTTTCATAAGATGATGTGAAACGTTATGACAAAGTCGCACAGTGTTCGACGTAACGCGCTCTTTCGCACATCGACGGCGGTTCTGCGACATAAATTGTCCACCTACCTCGATACTGCTGCAGATCTGCACACGTAACTCCCGAGTGCAGCTACTTAAGAGATCTCAGAAAAGCAGTGTTGAAGAATCTGAGATTTCATAACTACACGTCGGAGGCCGCTATAAGTACAAAAAGCTGAAAACAGTCTTGTGAACTCCAAAGAATAAATCGGAAATGGGTTGCTGTTCAAAGTTCTAAGTTCAAAGGTCCTTTTAAACTTGCATTGGGACTTTTTAATTGCTATTAAGCAAGATCATCAGCCCACATGTGTTCAAATCATTAAAGTTCCTGTTCACAGTCCTCGTCACACTCAAACAGCCATAACTTTTCCTATCCAATTCCGAAATCATTTACGAGAGTAACACAGTCAATAAATTGCTATTTAGTTTTGCACTCGACGTTCAGTAGTTGTCTGTAAATAAAGTTTTTGCTCGCCATAAATACTCAGTAAAAAAATTTGCTTAGTACTGCTACGCTTTTAGTTCAAAGTTTACACACGCGATTTTCTCCAGAACAAAATATCTCTCGACGCTTAAAATTTCACTAATAGTTCATGGTAGACACCAGTTACTCATTAAAATAAGTAACTCAAAACTCTCTTGTTAAACAAATAAATTGAAATAAACTTTAAGCTGTACTTTACGTCTGGAATTTAACTATATAGTCGCGAACGTTCTGGCTGTCTCTTACATATTCAAACATGCTTGGACATCCGTCATCCAATAGTAGGGGAACCATTGGTGGATTCGTTCCCACGATACAAAGCCGGAACTCTTGCAAGTTCCTATAGAGAGTTACAAACTGAAAATTTAATATTGGCGAATGTCCCACATACACTTACACAAGTACTCTCTTTCACACGCACACTAACACAAAACATAAATATCTACTTGAAATTCTTAAAGTTATTACTACAGCAAAATTACGAAATGTTTTCTAAAATGAGAACTTTCCAAATTTGAATCTAAACATCATATCTTTTCAAATAGTCACAGTTGGTGAACTATTAACATATACATATTGATATAGTTTTTTAAGTGTGGGATAATTACGTTTTTTACTGACATTTCTTTATTTATAACTTCCCAATTATGACAGTTCTTGACTTCAGATTTTGATAGATTGTTCCTTTACACAACAGAAGGTTATGTACCTAATATGAAGTTCCTCGTGCTATTTCTAGATCACAGATATCGAGAGAAAGGGGTTGCGCTGAACTATTAGTAGCAGAATCATTGATCATATACGATAAAACCTCAGTACAGGTGGGTGAAATTGGAAATGAAGTGATACAGTCAATGCGATACACATAAATCCCCAGTTGTTGAATTAGTCAATAAATTAAGGAAAAGTCCCAGGAAAGCGAATATAAGCACTAGCTCCCTTGCCTAAGGGCATGTTGAGTTTAGCTAGATGAATGCGTGAAAAAGAAAAGCAAAACTCCAACTTGAAACAAGTGCTTTCAAGGTCCTCTCGTAACGATGCACACAAATGCATCTCGTGCTTACAATTGTTCTAAAATACAGGTGAAAAGCGTGGCTGCAGTGATAGCTGACAGTTATAACTTAAGCCCTGAGATATGTGATCATCTCTAGGACGAAGTCCTCAGTCATTGCATTTCTAAGGCGAAGGCATCCGTCCCTCTAATGCCTGAAACGAAGAAGTTCCCCCTCTTGACCCTGAGCTAATAACGAGCATCAAAACGAGACACAGGGTGAACAAAGGGTTGTCGTAGCGAGACTGAATACCGTAACTCTCAAATCCACCAAAAACAAACGAGAAATATATCTATTCAAAAAAGTAGATGAAAATTCGTTTGACGTCTTCCAGGGAGACATTCTCCACTTCTTCCAAAGTAGCAAAGTGTAGACCAGATGTGGCTTGAATTCAGAGAAATAGTACCGACAGCAACTGAGAGATTCGCACCAAATCAATTAATAAACGACGGAGCTGATCCACCATGGTACACAAAACAGGTCAGAAAATTGTTGCAGAAACACCAAAAAAGGCGTGCCAAGTTTAAAGGAACCCAAACCCCCAAGATCGCGTTCTCTTGCAGAAGCTCGAAAATTAGCGCGGCCTTCGAGATGCTCATAATAGTTTCCACAACGAAACTTTGTCTCGAAACCTGGCCTTCTCTGCGCTACACCAATGGAAATACAATAGATGACAGTGCTGCTAAAGCATAGTTCTTAGACTGAGCCCTCCGAAATTCTTTCACCAAAAACATGAAGTAAATATTCCAGAATTCGAATCGAGAACAGCTGCCAACATGAGTAACGTAGAAGTAAATATCCTCGGAGTAAAAAAAAATGGTTCAAATGGCTCAGAGCACTATGGGATTCAACTGCTGAGGTCATTAGTCCCCTAGAACTTAGAACTAGTTAAACCTAACTAACCTAAGGACATCACAAACATCCATGCCCGAGGCAGGATTCGAACCTGCGACCGTAGCGGTCTTGCGGTTCCAGACTGCAGAGCCTTTAACCGCACGGCCACTGCGGCCGGCTCCTCGGAGTAATGAAGCAACTTAAGTCACTTAATAAAAGCAAGTCTTCTGGTCCAGACTGTATACCAATTAGGTTCCTTTCGGAGTATGCTGATGCGTTAGCTCCATACTTAACAATCAGGTATAACCGTTCGCTTGACGAAAGATCCGTACACAAAGACTGGAAAGTTGCACAGGTCACACCAGTATTCAAGAAAGGCAATAGGACTAATCCGCTAAATTACAGCCCCATATCATTAACGTCGAGTTAGGATTTTGGAACATATACTGTGTTCGAAAATTATGAGTTACTTCGAAGAGAATTGTCTATTAACACACAGTCAACACGGATTTAGAAGACATCGCTCTCGTGAAACACGACTAGTTCTTTACTCACACGAAGTGTTGAGTGTTATTGGCAAGGGATTTCAAACTATTGCCGTATTTCCAGATGGATTTTGACACTGTACCACACAAGCGGCTTGTAGTCAAATTGCGCGCTTATTAAATATCGAGTTACGTGACTGGATCCGTGATTTCCTGTCAAATAGGTCAAAGCTAGTAGTAATAGACGGAAAGTCATCGAGTAAAACATAAGTGATTTCTGGCGTTCCCCAAGGTAGTGTTATAGGCCTTTTGCTGTTCCTTATCTATATAAATAATTTGGGAGACAATCTGAGCAGCCGTCTTAGGTTGTCTGCAGATGGTGCTATCGTTTATCGTCTAGTCAAGTCATCACAAGATGAAAACTAATTGCAAAACGATTTAGATAAGATACCTGCATAGTGCGAAAATTGGCAATTGACCCTAAATGATGAAAAGTGTGAGGTCTTCCTCATAAATGTGCTAAAGGGAATCCGTTGATCATCGGTTACACTATAAATGAATTAAATCTAAAGTCCACAAATTCAACTAAATACGTAGGAATTACAGTTAGGAACAACTTAAATTGGAAGGAACATATAGAAAATGTTGTGAGGAAGGCGAACCAAAGATTGCGTTTTACTGGTAGGACACTTAGAAAATGTAATAGAACTACTAAGGAGACTGCCTACACTATGCTTATCCATCCTCTTTTAGAATACTGCTGCGCGGTGTGGGATCCTTACCAGTTAGGACTGACGGAGTACATCGAAAAAGTTCTAAGAATGGCAGCACGTTTTGTATTATCCCGAAATATGGGAGAGAGTCTCACAGAAGTGATACAGGATTTGGGCTGGACATCATTAAAAGAAAGGCGTTTTTCGTTGCGACGGAATCTTCTCACGAAATTTCAATCACCAACTTTCTCCCCCAAATGCGAAAATATTTTGTTGACACCGACCCACATAGGGAGGAACGATCACCACGATAAAATAAGGGAAATCAGAGCTCGTATGGAAAGATGTATCCGTTTTTTCCACGAGCAGTTTGAGATTGGGTAACACAGAATTATTGTGAAGATGATTCGATTAAGCCTCTGCCAGGCACTAAAGTGTGACTTGCACAGTATCCATGTAGATGTAAGCGTAGATGCAGATGTAGACGAAGTGTGCAAAATCAAAATCTTGCTGCTTCTACCAGCACCGGATTCTTGTTAGGCATGTGCTGTAGGCCTTCAGAGTTCCAGCTAATGAAAAATTTATAGCAATAGCAACAATATCCCTTCTCCTAAACAAATGTTGCTGTGATTAACCAGTAATACAGATTTCTCTGCTATAGTGGAGTAAACAACAGAAATTCGGCCAGTGGTAACGGCATTCGCAATTCTTGATCCCAGCCACGAAAATAACTTTGGTAAACCAATCTGAAACTGCCTTACAAAATGTAAACATCAGTTACTGCTGATCTCATTCGATTCCTACATATTGTTCTCGCTCTGAGTGCTTTGGGTTTCCCCATCCCAATGCAGGTCTTTATCTTCTTAGAAGTCATTCTTTACGCTTCTTCTCGCAATGGAAGTTTACAGCCGCCAAATGCCGCCTCCATCCCTCTGCGAGGCTCTTGTCAGAACACGAGACACGATCTCTGACAGCGCACAGTCCGTTCACTGTGTACATGCCTGAGTATTCGGCCATTCTGCGTAGAACAGTTTCGTAACTGTCTAGCAGTTTTACCCTTGTGGTCCTTACTCTCCTACAGTGAGCTAGTGGACGCAGTTTACAGAAAAACAGTACGCATATCTTGCACTCTATAGAAATGAAATAGTGAAGTACTTATTAGATTCGCAATCATTGATGCTTGTTTCAGTTACACCTGCACTTTCATGCATCGCCAGTGATTTGAATTAATTTGATAGTCTAATCCGAATAGAGGGTTATTAATAAGGTTACGAAGCAGGTTTGGGAAAAACTGTTTCATAACACATAGAACAGACTGGATTCCAGCATAACTGGCCATATACATATAGCCTGTGCGAAGTAATCGAACGAATGAATATGAAATGCCACTATGCATAGCTATTATAGATTTCGAAAAGGCTTTTCATTCTGTCAACAACACTGTAGTTATACAGACAATGGCCAAATAAGGCGTGGAAACAACGTACCTTCATGGTATCTGTCAGCATAGCAAAACGCACCAGGGTATTTTGCATTGGAAGAGCAGTAAAGCAGGGTGAGCCTATGTCGCTGAAACTATTTATAGCAGTCCTTGGTATTGATACGTCTAAAAATATTTGGAATGAAAGAGGAATTAGATTAATTCTGAGAAAACTTACTGAGTTGAGATTTGCAGACAATATAATAATCCTAACCAACAAAATAACAGAATTGTAATCCTCTGTAAAGGATTTGTAAGATAGTTGCGAAAAAGTGGATCTTAAGATAAAATTTTTCAAAACAAATAAACTGCGCAACAAATGGGTAACTACAAGACAAATAATATTGAGCAACAACTATCTACAAAATGTTAATGAACATGTTTATCTGTGACAGTTAACTGATATCCAAACAGACGTAAAACCTGAAATTTTCCACTGAAGCAAGCTACGTCGAAGGGTTTCTGGAATAAACGCAATCGTTTTGAAACTAATATGTCAACGGATTTAAAAAAGTTGTTTCCGAACAGTGTATTCTTCCCGTACTAAAATATGCCTATGAAACTTGGATTTTAAACGGATTTTTCGAAAGGAAACTTCGAACAGCTCTGGGAGCCACGGGTTGGTCACTCCTAAGTGTCGCTAAGAAAAATCGAAAGACAAGTGAAGATACAACACCAATAACAGGAGTTCAGAATGTTTTGGGCGAGATAAAGGCTCTAAGGAGGAAATGGGCACCACTTATCACACAAAGAAATGAGGACAGATGGACGAAGACGTACTTCAGTGGATTCCCAGAGAAAGACGAAGGCCACAGGGCAGAGCGCCCGACCGCTAGGATAAAGAACTGGAGTAAATGCAGACCTCAACTGATAGAGGACAGAGGGAGACAGACACATGGAAACACCAATTGAAATTATGCCATTTGTTAGCTTAAGAATTAAGAGGCTGTAATTTGTAACGCTTGAATTAGCTTAATAATACATTACTAATAATGACATTACCTTTTGATGTGATTTCAGGCAGAAATGGGACATTTGATGTTTGGATTGTCTACGTGCCAAGGGCAAAGGCATGATGTCACCAATGACGTTGATACTGTGTCGTCCGGACACTACACAGCCAGGGCAAAAGCACCACAGGCGCAAAGACGTGAGCTGGTTCCAGTGCCATAGAGACTCGCCACTTGCGTAAGTTTCACCAGTGCCATGGTTGTCGCTGAGGATGAAGATATCGACTTCGCCTCGGCCAATGCCGGCCGAGTACAATCCGCCAGTGACCGGACGACAACGCGCAGAAGCCTAGTCGGAAGCTAGAAGAGCAGCTCCGCCCACTTGGTTATGGATCATCCTCCAGCTCTGACTTAGACAGAACTCTTAGAAGTTCACAGACAATTGTCGAAAATTGCATTTGCTATGTACTGTGAAGTTTACCTACGATTATTTACACTTAGCCGTTGAGGGTCTTTCTGTGTTATATTACAAGCAGTGTTGCAGACTTTAGTTATTCAACTAGTCACAAAGATAAGTAAACCTTTTAACTCATTTCTGTGACCTTGTTACTAATTTGTTGGAGCGTTGTAGAACCTTCGTTTTCCTATCCTGTTACCTGACCCTGGGGCATAGCTCTGTAATATTGGTATGGAGAAATTGCCTTAGCTGTGTGCTGCACCACAAGCCGTTTTACGAACTCACAAACTCGGCCTGCTGTAACAACAGTGGCATCTCGGCCTCCATAGTAGCAGTAGCGGTGAGGCCTTTACAAAACTGGCGACGAGGACTTACAAAAGATCTCAGCTCCAATGACACCTTCACAAGTACTGTATCACAGCCATGATCATGGCAATGTCAGCGTCAGTGTAAACGTTACTATAATGTCAGCGACATTAACTTTGTAACGAGTCTTAGCGTGAGTCTTTCGCATCGGGCTACGTCTACATCTACACTCTGGAAGCTCCTTAGACTATTTTTACATCTGACTGTTATTGCATGGTGTTTATGGCAGACAGAAATGGTGTCGAATGTGAACAGTGAAGAATGTGTGTCACAGACATATGCTTGTTCCATCTGTGTCGACACATCTATACCACCGACATATATAAACGCAGTTTATTTTCAAATTGAAACTTATCCGACAGATATCGCAGAAACCGACCGATTGTCTACTTTTCTGGCACTGAGCTATAAATGTCGAGACAACACTGGTGACAAAAAAGAGTCGTTAAAAGCTGAAGTTGAAAAATTACATAATACGTACAGGAATAAAACCTAACTGTGGGATGATAAATGAAAAAGTTATGTTGTCAGAGTCAAGAAACATAATGTCTTAACCGGAAATGACGGAATAATTTTGTTCGACCATATAAGAGTTTCAAAGAAAAATTCACAGTTTAAGAAATTAATTTAACAGTCAATTTTTTTTAAAAAAAGAGCAAATCAAAATCTGATCAGGACATTAAAGAGTTGCTTTATCAAAATGGCCATAGGCCTACTATAATTTGCTGTTATTTCTCCTACGAGGATCAGAGAGCAAACCAGTAATAGGAAATTTTGCTTGTGTAAGAATCACGTATAAATGTATAATGTTCAGTGTAAAATAATATATTTTTAATAAACATCAGACGTGGTAAAATACGTACTATTTCATCAAGTGGTGCTAATTCTACTTAAGTGGCGCTAAAACTTGCAGAGTTACAGCCGGTTCTTCTCCAACGCTATTAGCTATTCTGACTGGTATCTTTCATGATATATACTACATGATCAAAAGTATCCGGACACACCCAAAAACATACGATTTCATATTATGTACATTGTGCTGCCACCTACTGCCAGGTACTCCATATCAGCGACCTCAGTAGTCATTAGAAATCGTGAGAGAGCAGAATCGTGAAGGGATACGTACAGAACAAAAGCGTACAGGCCGACCTCGTTTGTTGACTGACAGAGAAAAAATGGCTCTGAGCACTATGGGACTTAACATCTGAGGTCATCAGTCCCCTAGAACTTAGAACTACTTAAACCTAACTAACCTAAGGACATCACACACATCCATACCCGAGGCAGGATTCGAACCTGCGACTGTAGCGGTCGTGTGGTTCCAGGCTGAAGCGCCAAGAACTGCTTGGCCACCCCGGCCGGCGGTAAACCTTGTACATTTGTTCTAATTTCTGTAGTTTTCTCGTTGTGGTCATTTGTGGAGAAGTATGTGGTTAGCAAGTAATCTGTTTCTCCACTCTTCTTGCTACGTACGCACTCGGAAATTCAGCAGAAATCGTGTCCGTGGCACACATTACCACTCTTTTTTTTCTTTATTGTGATTTCATTCCCCTGCCTCATGTGGGCAGGGGAGGGCTGTCAGCGGCACAATCCGCCGCTCTTCAGCCGAGTGAAATGTCACATATAAGGCGATAAAAAAGGGGGACATAAAACAGAGTAAGGGGAGATAATGGAGGTAAAAATACACTGACGTGGAGACGTTCATAGATGACAATTAAAAAAGTCGACATAAAGTTAAAAAACACAGTTGGTGATTCTTAAAACACAAAAAAGAGACTGAACTCTTGTAGCCTCTTGAGCTTTTTCGTAACGCTTTTGCGCCCACTAAATGATTCCGTGACGAAACCTTCCGTTCTTCGTTGGATCTTCTGTATCTCTTCTATTAAGACACTCAGTTCTATACCCGTATGGCATACAGTCGCACGCGAATCGGCCGTAGTCCGATTTTTCCATCCGCTGAAATGCGTTTTCCCGCACGACTGCCGACAGGAGGATAGGCATTGTACCTACTTCATATTTTGTGCACTAGACGCAGCAGGAGTCGATTTGCAAGTGTGGCTTTAGTGAATGTGTTGTAACAACGTTAACCACTAGCAGCGGAACTGTCGTAAAGAACAGAAAGGGCCATCCAAAAAGGTTCAAACCTCGGAAGCTGAGACAAAATGAGGGAAGGTCCTGTCCTAGTTCAAATGGAAAAATAAACGTGATGTGTATTACCTCGTTACAAGCAACCACCAAAGAGGTATCTGTTCGTTGAAATGGAGGTTTTACAAGAACAATAAACATGAACAAGACTCGTGTACACCGTGACGATCAGCTTTATGGCTTCCACGCATTCGCAAGCAAATCAATGAAGGGTTCGAAAAAACTTTTCTTTCAGGTTGTTCTAATGTCTACTCTGAATGGTTTAATTTTATACAAAGATGTCACCAAGCAAAAGATATCTCTAATGGAACTTTTAAATAAGGTTAGCATGGACTTGGTAGCTGCGGGAGACATTAGATCATGGGAACCAACAAGCACCACAAGCCTAGATAGAAGGTATGGTCACCGTTTTCCAGAAAAGGTACCACTCCCTATCAACAAAGTAAACGTCGTATGGTACTGTAAAGCTTGCTCTGATAAGGGAAAGAAAGAGATCAGACAGCGGATAAGGAAAGAAATCAGCTGGCGGGCAAAGACTGCAATGTTGGACTTGAGGTACCACAATATTTTTAAGATTACCAATTGGAAGTAAATTATGTATAAATTGCATGTATTCGTTTTTCGCCATGAAATATGAAATTTTTTTATTTCTATTCGAATTCTTTGAGGACAAATGTAAAACTTTCTTCAGGGGGGAACTTTTTCATGTTTTTCGCAACGCCAATACACCTCTACTGATACGATATATATATATATATATATATATATATATATGTGTGTGTGTGTGTGTGTGTGTGTGTGTGTGTGTGTGTGTACAAGCAAGCATATTTCTTGATCTGCAAAGTATGGGGTTTAAAATGATGATGGATGTGTGCTTGTAAGAAACTTGACTGTTGTGCAATTACTCTTTGAATTTGCTAGAAAATCGCCAGCTCACCTACGCAAACGAAGAGCGGAGATAGTAGTATTGAGTGTGTTAATCCACCTTTGTAAGAGTTCCAATCTGATGAGAAACGATAAATAATCGGTCGAACAAGTGTTTTGAAGCCATTTCTTTCGTGCATTAATTACATTTCCTTATGAGTTTCCAGTAAATCTTAGCCTGTCACTCGCGTTTCTCATAATTTGTTTTGTGTGGTGATCTTTTTTATTTTTCCTACGGTAGTTTCGGTTTCCAGTGATTCATCACCAATATTTTAATCGATCACCAGCGCCTTCTCGCGATTCTGCCCCACCAGTCTGGTCAGCTGTTAGCTGTCAGCTGTCAGTCGTGACAATACCTGAAGCCGTCCTCACACGGGACGAGGCAGCTAAAGTTCACGTGGACGCGGAGAGAACATCCGATCTCACGACAGACAGCGCTATCGTCACACGAGACGAGCCGGTTAACGTGATCTGCGCTCTCCAGCGGCAGTTGTCGGCTTTATTTGGCTCGCAGACCACGCAGTTTCTTTACGAAAATGGACGCACCTAAAATAGCTGCGTTAACTCTGTTAGCGATTGTCGAAGAAAAGCGAGAAAATCGCGAAGAAGATTCTTGACTCGTCGATAGCTTGAACACCGAATTGCTGGTAGAGGAACACCACATAATGTACTACAGCTATCGGAGATACGTACCAGTAGAAGTTATCCGTTAATTAAATTGAATTTTCATCCCAGTCTCTGTTTTAAATCGAATATAGTTAAAGTGCAGTGCCTAATGTCATTCTGCGTGTACGTAACATACATGATCTCAATGTTGCATTTACTACTAGCGCTCTGAAATGAAGTACTTCATCACAAATATTTCAAGATCGAAATTCGTTTCGTAATTTCATATGTATGCAAGAGGAGGCTGAAGGCTTTTTGGAAGCTGTTCACTATCAGTGAAGAAGACATTTACCGGCAAGATACCAGTCCATAAACTTAGTGGTAGGTATATATATTTTACAGAAAGTGTCACAGTACCCAAAAATTGCGTAGAGTAACTTGAGTTTACTTTCACACATAGACTGGCAGTCCCAATAAGATTTCTGGCGAATGGCCAAACATTCCAGTAGTTGGCCTTCGCAACAAGAATTGCAGCGAATACGTTATTTATAATAAATAACATCGATTTTTGAGATAATACTTCTATTAAATGAATAAGAAAGACCCATAACCTCATAAAAAAGTCAGTTGAAACAAAAATTTGAAGAAGGCGGACTCCTGCTAGCCACTTCTCCTTAAGTCACAGACCACGACTCTATCCACTATGCTACGACTTCGACATGGCAATCACATCATCTTATATGGTCTACAGTCAGTACAGACTGTATCTACAAAAGTAGTTATTTGATATTTAATGTGCAATTTGTTCCAGGGAGACGCACTTTTAATACATCATTATGGTGCCATAGCATTAAAACAGTATACCTTCGTAGCTTATAACACTAAAAATATCAACTGCAGGAAGTCTTTGCCTACCGATATGTAGTTTCCTGTCATTTTATTACAACATTTTCAGGCTCATCAGTATAATTTATCGAAGACGAAATTGGTCACGATATTGCCGTACAGAATAAAACGAAGAACCTTTCAAACATTGCGTGCATCACTGTCGAAACTCGGCCCTTTGCAGTAGGCGAGGAAGTGAAGGGTACTTTTATTGCCAGCACGTGTCCGTCTTTTGGTGACACTAAATCTCCCAGACGTAAACTGAAGAGCGCAGCTGGCGTTGAGAATTATGGCGCGGAGTACTGCTGTCTTGACACCACGTGATGTATCGCCCTAGATTTGCCCCAGAACAGCCGCTCGCAGCTTGCCAAAGCAGAGAGAGTGGTGAGGGGGCAGAGAGAGAGAAAGAGAAAGAGAGAGAGAGCGAATGCGCTAATTCTGGCGCACGAGGCGTCAGAAATTGGCGAGCGGCCGCCGTTGGCAGACAGCTCCCCCTCCCTCCCCCCCCCCCCTCCCACTACACACGGCCCTTTGAGCGGCGGCGTGTTTATTTATTTCCGCGGTCGTCTGTGACGTAGAGGGCGGACCCGCCGCTGGGAACTTACTCAGGTGTGAACACCACGCCACCGCCGCCGCGTTTGGGAGGCAGGACACGTGCGCTAGCTCCGCCTGGTAGCTGTCTGGGGTTTTCTCACGTCCTGTTACGCGAATCGCTTGGTCACGGAAGGCCGAAACAGTTTTAGAAAACCCCGTTGAGGACTAGCCCAGACAGATCTCTTTGATGAAAGTAAGTTCAGAGATTAGCGACACGTTGTCTGGGCCTCTTCAGAGAGATTCATTAAATGTAATCGCATTTGTGAATATCGACAACCATCAGCTGTAGAATGGAATAACGACACCGAAAATCTGTGCCGTACCGGGACTCGAACCCGGATTTGCCGCTTATCGCGAGCGGTCGCGTCACTATTTGGCTATCCGTGCACGACTCATGTCCGGAACTAAACTACCATATGTTGTCAACCATGTGTCGACAACCTGTATTCGTACACCCATTATGCACATCCCATTACAGAGGAGACTTGGAATGCATGCATGTCTAAAAGAAATTTACATCGTATTCGGATAACACAGGCATCGCAAAATCGCATCTTCAGATAGAAGAGACAGTAGTGACGGGAAGCCGAGTTCTCACTGTTGTCGAGCACCGACATCAGCTCTGGGTTTCCAGCTCTCGCTTCCCAATGCTCACTTCTAAGTTATCGTCTGTTGCGTATCGTTTCTTGGTACTCTCTCTTAGTTCTCGCTTTTTGGCTCTCGCTTCTTAGTTCTCGCTTTGCTCCTCTCGACTGTGTATTCATTTCCATTGACCAATACGAGACGACTCTTTCCGGTTTTCAGATTTGTATTTGTTTTCCTTCTGTACCTGTTGTGTTTCACCACAGAAATTTGGGCAACGTCACAGACTTTATTTCACAAACTAGATGGTTGAAGTGCTATATGTATTAAAAACATATAATACACTGTTGTGCAAAACTAAAGGACGAAAGTAACTTTTGCATGATATGTCGCTACCAAGTAGCATAGATCGACAAAACTTGGACCGTACACAGAAAGAACTGCTACATATAGTATAGAATGTAACTGAAAGAAATACGCAATGAGACGAATAGAACTGGCACTTTTATTCAAAGACAATAATGACACTGAAGTCACACCGATTCATGATGGTCCCCTGCACATTACAAAAGACAGTACATACATTGAGGTTCGATCCCTCCCTTGGGCACGAGTGTGTGTGTTGTCCTTAGCGTAAGTTAGTTTAAGTTAGACTAAATAGTGTGGAAGCTTAGGGACCGATGACCTCAGCAGTTTGGTCCCGTAAGATCTTACCACAAATATCCAAATATCCAAACATACGCTGAAGCGCCAAACCTACTGGTATAGTCACGCTTATTCAAACACAGAGATATGTAAACAGGCAGAATATTCTGCACTGCAGTCGGCAACGCCTATATAAGACAACAAGGTTCTGGCGCAGTTGTTAGATCGGTTTGTGCTGCTACAATGGCAGGCTATCAAATTTAAGTGAGTTTGAACGTGGTGTTATAGTCGGTGCACGAGTGATGGGACTCAGCATCTCCGAGGTAGCGATAAAATGGAGATTTTCCCATATGACCATATCACGAGTGTGCCCTGAATATCAGGAATCCGGTAAAATATCAAATCTCCGACTCGCTGCGGCCGGAAAAAGATCCTGCAAGAACGGGACCAACAACGACTTAAGAGATTCGTTCAACGTGATAGAAGTGCGACCCTTCCCCAAATTGCTGCAGATTTCATGCTGGAACACGTGTCAGCGTGCGAACCATTCAACGAGCATCACCGATATGGGCTTTCGGAGCCGAAGGCCCACTCGTGTACCCTTGATTACTGCATGACACAAAGCATTACGCCTTGCCTGGGCCCGTCAACATCGACATTGGACTGTTGATGACCAGAAACATGCTGCATGGTCGGACGACTCTCGTTTCAAATTATATCGAGTGGATGGACGTGTAGGGGTATGGAGACAGCCTCATGAATCCATGGATCCTGCATGTCAGCAGGGGACTGTTCAAGCTGGTAGAAGCTCTGTAATGGTGTGAGGCGTGTGCAGTTGGAGTGATATGGGACCCCTGATACGCCTAGATACGACTATGAGAAGTGGCACGTACGTAAGCATCCTGTCTGATCACCTGCATCCAGTCATGTTCATTGTCCATTTCGACGGACTTGGGCAATTCCAGCAGGACAATGCGACACCCTACACGTCCAGAATTGCTAGAGAGTGGTTCCAGGTATACTCTTCTGACCTTAAGCACTTCCGCTGGCCACCAAACTCCCCATACATGAACATTATTGAGCATATCTGGGATGGTATGCAATGTGCTGTTCAGTAGAGATCTTGACCCCCTTGTACCCTTACGGATTTATGAACAGTACTTCTTCAGACATTAGTAGAGTCCTTGCCACGTCATCTTGCGGCAGTTCTGCGTGCTCGCAGGGGCCCTACACGATATTAGGCAGGTATACCAGTTTCTTTGGCTCTTCAGTGTAGATCTTCACAGGGTGTGTGATCACCACTGCCGGTACTGCATGCTCGGCAATGTGCTCCCATGCTGGCCACAAGTTTGGTAAGGAATTCTTGTGGTAGGCGTCCCATCCCTCCACCGCGTGGTTCACAACTGCTGAATGGTGGTCGGTTCATGTGGATGTTCTACAACATTTCTCGCCAATGCATCCCACATGTGCTCGGAGGGCTTTAAGTCGGGGGAATGGGCAAGCCAGTCCATTTTCCCAATATCCTCTCGTTCCACAAGGTCCTCCACCAGTGATGTTAGCACACTGGACTCGCATTCGGGAGGACGACGGTTCAATCCCGCGTCCGGCCACCCTGATTTAGGTTTTCCGTGATTTCCCTAAACCGCTCCAGGCAAATGCCGGGATGGTTCCTTTCAAAGGGCACGGCCGACTTCCTTCCACCTCCTTTCTTAATCCGATGAGACCGATGACCTCGCTGTTTGGTTTCTTCCCCCAAAACAACCCACCCCAACCCAAAGATGTACGATGCGTTCGCGCAGAGTCATTCATAAAAATGAAACTGAATGCACCCCTGAACGAACGAACAATTGGAAAGGAATATACCGTCATAATAACGTCGGCCGATGAGTCTACTGCTTTCAGAAATGTGGAGGTCAGTACGCCCATGGAATATTATATCTCCTTACAACATAATAACTTGGTCACTAAAACGATATGTTCGACAACGTCCATGAATGCATCACGTGTTCGCACCTCTCGCCACCTGAGGGTCCGTCAAGCACTGTGCAACATTATCATTTTGTGGTTCAGGTGTTATGGAATGGGGAGGCGTAATGTTGCATGGGTGTACTGACCTCAAATCATTCTAGCGTGGTTCTCTCACCGTCAGTGTTATTGTGACACTGTATTTCCCGATGTGTGTTTTTTCACGGGTGCTTCTGGCGCTGATTTCATTTTTATGGATAACAATCCACGACCGCATCGAAATGTGTAGATGGAGGTGCTCGTCAAATGCGAGGTTATTCTGTGAATGAAACGGCCAGTCCGTTCCCACGACTTAAACCGATCCAGCACGTGTGGGTAGCGTTGGGGAGACCAATAGCAGCACGTCCACACGCACCAGCGACCACCAGCAATTGTCAACCGCTCTGGTGGACGAATGGAACGCTAAATAACAAGGATTCTTTACCAACCTTGTCGTCAACGCTTGAGCACTTTGAAGAGCCTGCACTAATATACATGACAATCGCACGTCCTAAGCAGTCTGCGCTCAACGACGCTCAACAATTGTATTGTATTATACTGTATGTTAAGCTGGGGCCTAGAAACGACGGTGAAGATCCGTCCCCGCCGCAGCCGCAATGGTCGACAACCCCCACGACGACTGCCACAGTCCACTTCATCCCTCCACCGCTCCACACCGAACCACTCTTTCTTCAGGGTTATTGTGCGATTCGGCTCCCAGTGGACCCCCCCCCCCCCCCCCCACTCCCTCCCAGGGAACGTCTCACACCAGATGAGTGTAACCCCTATCTTTGTGTGGTAGAGTAATGGTGGTGTACGCGTACTTGGAGAACTTATTTGCGCAGCAATCGCCGACATAGTGTAGCTGAGGCGGAATAAAGTGAACCAGCCAGCATTCGCCGAGGCAGATGGAAAACCGCCTAAAAACTATCCACAGACTTGCCGGCTCACCAGACCTCGACACAAGTCAGCCGGGCGGAGTCGTACCGGGGACCAGGCGCTCCTTCCCAATCCAGAAAGCCGTGTGTTAGAGCGTACGGCTACCGGGCGAGCACACTCTACAATACTTTGGATAGACTATCTGTTAGTTCCTTTCCAGAGCCAATTCGTAACGGAAAATTTTTTACGGTGTTATTACTTGGTATGTTATATTATACCGAGAGGAACCTACGACAGCGATGGTAGAAAAAACACCAATCTCCTACTGGAGCAGCAGGCACGCGGCCGGACACAAATACACTTCTAATCCAAGCCGTTGGTAGAAAGAAGTACTCGTGTACCACTGCTACGCAACCTTTGGTTACCGCTCAGTTCTCAAGCACCGGTGCACTACTGTTTCTTTTTTTTTTTTTCACTCAGTCGACTGTCACGCTTTGATAACGAGAAACAAAGGCAGATAACGCTCGCAGAATAAGTAGACTCTGGGGGGAAAAATCGCAATAAACACTACCCGACGCAGATAGACAGTTCCTGGTCACTTCTTCACAGAAGCGCGTAAGAAGACGGCTAAACTAAACACTGTATACAATCTAGGACCCTGCGACGGGACCACTAGTGCACTACCAACACAGCACTCTCCCAGCTTCAGAGGCACTGTGTGCACTTTCTCTTCGTAAAGTAATGAATGGCAAACGTTCCAGTTGCAGTAACACAACTTTGGAAAGGCGTATTTTAGAAACACTGTTTTTAGATTTGGCATGTTTTAGAAGCTTCACCAGACGCTGTGCTATAAGTTTCGAAAGTCGATGATTTTCTAGAGAAACAAAATAAATCGCTTGTTTCATGTGTGTGGTTTGAATTATTTGTTACAAACAAAGAAAAGTGGATGAGGTCGTTTTTCTCTAAAGTCAAGCGCCTATATGAACACAATCTGTGAGATACTGAAGAACCACCAGTGAAATATATTTTCCTGACATTGTATCAGTTTTGTGGCGATCTGCTATAGCGTGGACATTATACTATCTTTTTCCTCAGTGTTGTAAGTATTGTACATATATGTATATACTGTAAGCGATAACACTACTTACAATACTGAGGAAAAACATGATATAATGTTATACACATTTATCACCTTTTTCCTTAATATTGCCAGCCCCGATAGCTGAATTGACGCCGGCACGGTTAACTCAGCGTGTTCGGTCAGAGGGTTAGCTGCCCTCTGTAATAAAAAAAACTGAGTTAATTGATCAACGACGAACTGAAACGGGTGTCTTGCGACGTCCGCCACAAGCAGAAGCATCGAACAAACACGAACAAAATGAGATTAAAAAAAAAAAAAATTGTCAGCGTGACGGACTGCCTTCCTAAGGGGCACGGGTTCGATTCCCGGCTCGGTCGGGGATTTTCTCCGCTCAGGGACTGGGTGTTGTGTTGTCTTCATCATCATTTCATCCCCATCCGGCGCGCAGGTCGCCCAGTGTGGCGTCTAATGTAGTAAGACCTGCACCAAGGCGGCCGGACCTGCTCCGTAAGGGGCCTCCCGGCCAATGACGCCAAACACTCATTTCCATTTTTTTTCCTAAGTATTGTACATTATTATAGTGTAAGAGGTAACACTTCTTACAATACTGAGGAAAATCATGATATAGTGTTACAAAGCATAAGATCCGAAGATCTCAACACAGTCTCGCCGAAACCGGTTAGCCGGCCGATGTGGCCGAGCGGTTCTAGGCGCTTCAGTCTGGAACCGCGCGACCGCTACGGTCGCAGGTTCGAATCCCGCCTCGGGCTTGGATGTGTGTGATGTCCTTAGGTTATCTAGGTTTAAGTAGTTCTAAGTTCTAGGGGACTAGTGACCTCAGAAGTCAAGTCCCATAGTGCTCAAAGCCATTTTTTTTTAAACCGGTTATCCAAATCTAATGAATGTATTATTAGTGATCATGGCGTTTGAAAGTTTCTTCGGTGTTCCAGCCCATAAAATACTGAACAGCAAATAATTGCTTCAACTTTCCGTGACAATAAACAACGAGTACATAAAAACAGAGAAACAAAAATGATAAATATCTTCTTTTAGCCTTCAAGGCAAAATCTCTCGAAGTTCAGAAATACAGTACGGCTTTCGCTATTTTCTAATTAATTCGCGCACTCCCCAATAATACAAAAACGTTTGAAATTAAGACTTTTACTTGAAGCACGTATTGTAACAATCGCGACGAATTTTGTTTCTCGGATGTAAAGATAAAGTGAAGTATTATTTTGCTACATCGATCCTGCTTAGTTATCTGTTCGCCCGTAGCACACGTAGGCCTTACCTCTCTAGAGTTGATAAAGTGGCTTGCGTCATTGAATAGGTACCTGTACACTTTACGTTCTGTTATATCTATCGGATTTCATTATTCAGCGACCTTTCACCTTATCCTGCCCCTCGTAAAGAAAACCTCCATTCCGAGCAACCGTAAAACTGAATGTAGGCTCCGCATTGTGGCTTCGACTGAAAGGGCAACGACGCGCCGATAGCTCTCGTATTCCGTGGAATTCGTTGCCGCAGCACGGACAGCGTTGCTACGCGGTCGGAGGAGTCTTTTTCTCTTCGAGCAGCATCGACCCGGCAGCAAAGCGCAACCGCCGGGATGTGGGGTCAGGCCCGCATTGTCTTCTGGTAGCTGTCCTCGGTGTAGTGTCATTGTGCCCAGGCTCTCTCGGCAGAGGGCGAGGAAGTCGATAGCAGAGGAGCAGAGCTCGACTCGACCGATTGTAGGTCGGGCATGACGTCAAACCGAGGGGAGCAGCGGCCCACAGTAAAGGCGGCAGTGGACAGCTTCAAGTCGTCTCAAGTGTACATACCCGATTTGTTCTTCAAGTTTAACTAATTCATTTACATATCGTGTTCCCTAACTCTCATCACGAAGGGAATACTTCACAGAGGTGGAGCAAGTCAAGATAGGTATTTACAGGCAGAAGCAGCCACTGCAGGCTACTTCTATAAAGAATAGTAACAACAAATTATGACTAGTGCTACTCCATTCACACTAATAATCATGGCAATTACTTCCGAACAATTTTATATTAGTGAACCCTGCTGAGCTTCGTAATTTCTAAATACGAGTAAATATGGGAATTGGATACGTATAATATTCTCGTCTTCCCCACTCTCTCTATCCATCTCCTCCTCCATCTCTCTTTGTCCATTTTCTTATCATCCTCCCTCTCACTGTCCATCATCTCCTCCCCCTTCCCCACTCTCTCTGTCCATCTACTCTTCCTACTCCTCCTACTCCCACCATCTCTTACTTCCGCCCTCTGTGTCCATCTCCTCCTTCCGCTCTTTATAAACTATGTGATCAAAAGTATCCGGACATCTGGCTGAAAATGACTTACAAATTCGTCGCGCCCTCCATCGGTAATGCAGGAAATCAAAATGGCGTTGCCCCGCCCGTAGTCTTGATGACAGCTTCCACTGTCGCAGGCATACGTTCAGTCAGGTGCTGGAAGGTTTATTGGGGAACGGCAGCCCATTCTTCACGGAGTGCTGCACTTAGGAGAGGTATCGATATCAGTCAGTGAGGCCTGGCACGAAATCGGCCTTCCAAAACATCCCAAAGGTGTTCTATAGGATTCAGCTCAGCAGCTCAGGACTCGGTGCAGGCCAGTCCATTACAGGGATGTTATTGTCTTGTAACCACTCCCCCACAGGCCGTGCATTATGAACAGGTGCTCGATCGTGCTGAAAGATGCCGTCGCCATCCCAGGATTGCTCTTGAACAGTGGGAAGCAAGAAGGTGCTTGAAACATCAATGTAGGCCTGTGCTGTGATAGTGCCACGTAAAGCAACAAGGGATGCAAACACCCTCCATGAAAAACACAACCACGATATAACACCACCGCCTCCGAATTTTACTGTTGGCACTATACACGCTGGCAGATGTTCACCAGGCATTCCGCATACCCACACCCTGCCATCGCATCGCCACATGTGTGCCGTGATTCGTCACTCCACACAACGTTTTTCCACTGTTCATTCGTCCAATGTTTACGCTCCCTACACCAAGCGAGGCGTCGTTTGCCATTTACCGGCGTGATGTGTGGCTTATGAGCAGCCGCTCGACCATGAAACCCGAGTTTTCTACCCTCCCCCCTGATTGTCATAGTATTTGCAGTGCATCCTGATGCAGTTTGGATTTCCTGTGTGATGGTCTGGATAGATGTCTGCCTATTACACATTACGACCCTCTTCAACTGTCGGCGGTCTCTGTCAGTGAACGGACGAGGTCGGCCTGTACGCTTTTGTGCTGTACGTGTCCCTTCCCGTTTCCACTTCACTACCACATCGGAAACAGTGGATCTAGGGATTTTTAGGAGTGTGGAAATATCGCGTACAGACGTATGACACAAGTGACACCCAATCACCTGGCCACGTCCGAAGTCCGTGACTTCCGCGGAGCGCCGCATTCTGCTCTCTCACGATGTGTATTGACTACTGAGGTCGCTGATATGCAGTACCTGGCAGTAGGGGGCATCACAATGCTCCTAATATGAAAAACGTATGTTTTTGGAGGTGTCCGGATACTTTTGGTCACATAGTGCATGTGAATTTCCTTCCTTGTTCTGTGTTCACCTGCTCCTCGGCACCTCTGATCTTGAACCTTGGTTATTGCTATTGCAAATTCAAATTCCTTAGTGGTATTCTAATCATAAGCTGACAATCCAAAGATACAACTTTTTTGTTTTCTGTGAAAAGCGAGTGCAAGGAAGAAAACTAAACAGCACAGTGTTGTGCGCTAAATTTTGCTTGAAAATATATAGAGTGAGAAAGGATATGCATCCATTTTCCATGTCATATACAGCCTATGTTCGCACGAATGTTCATTAGAGTATCGAGTAAAAATCTTAAGAAAGTCGGTAAAGTACTTTCGCGATTTTTGGTAACAACGTTTTCCCTTTTGTATACTAAATATGTATTTATATATGATGGCGGTTCAATAGGTATACAAAGACACATCCATATTCGAATGCATCTTTGTGTCAAAATTTCAAAGCGATCGCCTTCTGAGATTTAAAATTTTGAACAAACGAACTTTTCATTTTTATTTATTTTTATTTCTTTACATATGCTACAGGAAAGACACCTACTCTGGAGTAAGCCACTACTTCTCTTCCAAGATTACTCACCTGTTGTTTTTATCGAATACTTCCAGCAATGCATTTATGTACACAGACCACAATCAGCTGTCTACACGCCGGAAAAATGAAGATCTACTTAATGTAAACATTCGAGGAAAGTTCCTTGAAGTGGACTCGCCCCCGCCCCTTCCTTTAAGTGGACCCCCTGGTCTCTTGGCTCTGCATCCTCCTAAACTCTAGTGGTACCATGTGTAAATAGTAGTTTAGGCTTCTGCCAATCTGTAGCGGTGTGAATTAGTCGCGCGCTTCACTTGCTGCTTATCAGTTCGCCATTATATGTTTTGGCAATGGAAAGGTTTTTAAATTGTGCTACATTTTTCAATATCTCTCCCAAATATCAACAGGTAAGCTTTTCAGCCTGGCTGTGTTCTTGAACAGCACGGTTTTAGTTATTGTTCACGGCTAAACCGTTTCATTTAGATGTCTGCTTGAAAATTTATTGGATTAACTGAATTTAGGCGGTAATCGCGTAAACTGAACCCTTTTCAGTTCCTTAAGCCGGCCCCCTTATTTTTTCATGTTTAAAGTTTGCCTATATTGGTACACACTCTTATTCTCTCGGAATTCTCTTGCAGATTCCAAGAGGATAATGGGAAAGTTGCTCAGAGAACGTGGAGTCTGTCTAAAATGACTCAGGCTATTGACGCAGTTCAGAAAAAGGTCAGTTGGTAGGAGGTTAGCAAAATGGTTCGTATGGCTCTGAGCACTGTGGGACATTTGCCATATTTTCACGGATTTATTTATTAGTATCAGTAGCTCTGACCATACATCGAGGAGAACATACGTGCATTTTACGCTCCTCACTCCAGGTGCAAAATGGGATGACGAATTTCCCTAATCCCCAGTATATGTGTTGCATTGTGAGCCGTTGATTATGAGAACTGTTTTTTTTTTCACGACAGTTTCGATGTGTGATTAGAACAGTGAAGCATTTTCCATCAGTTCTGGTAGCATGTATTGGCTTTCCTGAATTTCGATTACCTGAGCTGCACGATGATTGTGGAGCAATGCAGCAGGAGGGTCTGTAGCGAACTCTGACGTCAGACAGCGGTAGATACAGTCCTTAGCTGTGTGTTTATTGGTAATAAACTTATTAAACTCCTCTCCTTCTGACACCAGTATCTCATCAGTTGAACATATTCCCCAGCAAAAAATAAAGATAGTACCTTCCACTCCAGCCTTTTTCGCGCCAGCGTGTAGGCGAAGGGTAGAGTTTGAGTACATCTGCCATTAGTTTCGAGTGGTATTGTGAAAGTCTTTCCCAGCAAAGTAACACCAGTTGTACGGCATCGTCAGTTTTTGAACTCTATTGCGATTTCAGGCGCTCCTTGCGTAGCGCGATGCTTATAGTTGTGTAACTAGGACCGATTATATGATTAATTACGTAATTAGGACCGATCTTTACTTCAGCTTCCGAACCAAAATAAATAAAGTACACTAGCCCAACCTTCCTCTCCAGAATGTGGACAGATTCCATGTGTTGGGGGGCACACTTGGCCTTTCCGCCCACAAGAACTGG
Source organism: Schistocerca cancellata (assembly GCF_023864275.1). NCBI lineage: Eukaryota > Metazoa > Arthropoda > Insecta > Orthoptera > Acrididae > Schistocerca > Schistocerca cancellata. The sequence goes on along the minus strand of NC_064627.1, from coordinate 921,847,584 downwards.
GGTTCGAGCCCCAGAAAGGGCAACACCATTTTTGATTTCCTGCAAATCCCCTCGGGGGATGGGTTGAGATGGCTCATCAGCACAGCCCTGGGACAATGAAATTCCCGCCAAAATTTGAAATTCCCACCAAAATTCGAAATTCCCACCAAAATTCGAAATTCCAATCAATTGGGTAGGTAGGGAAGGAGGAAGGGTGGGGAGGGGGAGAGGGTGTGGACCCATGTGCCGGCTGGGGAAAACACTTGACATCATCCGGAGTTGGGGATGGGGGCTGGAGGTAATTAATTGATAAATTTAATTAAATTACATATCAATTTGATATCTAAAGTGTCCTCATGCCGCCATCATCCTACTACTGTTAACCACTAGGATTTGGCACTCTCAGCTGCACGAGGTATGTCTTTGGATCTTACACTGACACTTCTGTGTTTACCAGAGCTATCGCTATCTGGATTGAATGAAGAGTCACCTAATATAGAAAACCTTTGTGTGCACCCCAAACATAGTCAGCTATTTGTGGTAGCTGCCAGTGATGTGTAGCACACACCTGACGTATTTTGGGGGACTCTACAGCTGTCAAGCCTATGGCACAAGTGTAGGAAGTCACAGCCTAGCTTGTCTCTTCCAGAGTCTCTGGTTAAGGCCTTCCACTCGACTAAGAACCAGTGTGCCACGATCTGTTCTTGGCAAAATACTGCAAACTGTAAGCGATCTGGTATTCTCAACCTTCTCCGATAGTCGGTAGAATGAGCCAAGTGTGACCTCTGAGCCCAGACGACGGGCATCGTTTGTTCCAACGTGCGCCACAGTCTGTAATTAGTTGCACCCCATTCCCTCAGTGCCTGCTGGAATAGCCTCTTCAACTTGGTGAATTAGGCCTCCAGTCAAACGCACTGGTGTACCTGGCGTTGCTTCCCATTTCTTGCTGCCATTTTCCTGATTCATAGTATTCATCTTATGTTTGAACTGCCGACGATTAATACACACCTACCTTTTTTTGTTTGCCTCGTCTTAACAGGGGACACAGCAGGTTTCTCCAAAGCAGGTGGAGTGAGTCCCACTAGCTCAGTTTCGGTGAAAGACAGCACCTCGAAGTTGTTTGTCAGAAGGATCAGTACAGCGCCCTGAGCCTTCACTGGTCCGTGTCTACTCTGCACAGGACACCTAGACCCAACACTGACCAGCTCAGGCAAGGGAACAGTTTGTATCTCATACAGGAAAGACAGTGTCCGTAGGAGAGGATAGTACTTGACGTACCTTTGGTGCCTCTGATACACAACTCTTGGTAGCCTTCCCAAAATACTCATTCGCAGCAGCTTCCAATAGCTTAACAGTAGTCAGGCGATTGCAGCTACTTACAAATAGTAACCAGTTCGTCCCCCGCCTGGCAACCACAACCACAGTGCGGCTACATTATGCCTGGTGCAATATTTTACAGAACAGTTAAGAATCTATGCCTAGCGCAGAATTTTACAGAATTGTAAACGAATAACTTTATACTAATCTTACTGATTCTCTTTTAATTTGTGAGTCTGCTATGCTACAAATAAAATCAGCAATATTTTGGAATTCAAGTAATTTATAGCAAAAAGGAGATATCTACTACGACAACAGCAGAATTGGTACAAATTTTACTATTTCTCTGAAGCATTTTTCAGATTATGGTTACCAAGAAAGTTCGACAATAGCGTTCTTTTACGATAAATATGGACAATATACACTTCTCTTAAGAGAGAGAACTAATGTCACACAATATGTTACTTCCACACTGTAAATGAAAATCGCAAAAACCAGTTTATTAAGAAATAGGTTATACAAAACACTCATAAATTGCGAAAATATTTGCAGGAGTCCGAAACTTCTCAAAATATTCCTTTTCCGAGGAAATATATAACAAAATTTGGGAACTATTTCTTATGAACGAGGACACTATGGCTAAGATTTCTGAAAAGCGTTGTTAATCTTATAGCTACACACCGTAACACGTTGCTGCAAAGCACCGGTTATGTTTACAACTGACGGTTAAATACTACACAACATATCATGACACCTGCAAGAGTTTTGATAAAATCAACATGAAAAACATAAGTTTTTGTATCCAAGTTTTCGAAGTGAATTTACGTAACACCCGTGATTTTACTCTAAGACTATGGGAGTGGTAGGATTCGGCTTATATACGTAAGTATAAGTAAATAAGTGAGCGAATTGCACGGATTTTGCCACTTACCTGATTTTGCGCTCCTTTTACACTAGCGGGTCGAAGAAAGCGCTGCAGATTCGTTGTATCTCGGAAAAACGTGAAATGTCACAGCACAACAGACGCACATCCGCTAGGGGCGCCTATAGCACACAAGTTTGGATTTATTTGGGGTAAGTGTTTCTTCCTGGTCTTCTGCAGTTTTACTTGGAGTGAATCTGAATTCCTCGAGGATTTTCTAGAAACGTCAAAGCGAGGGACTTTGTTCACTGCTTCTTCTTCTCTTTTTGTTTCTTCTTTTGCCAGAGATCGATACTGGACCCCACTTAGTCGCTTTCTTCCAGTAATCTTCTTCAATTATTATAGAAATATTGCAAAGCAGCACCCATTAACGAGAGGATAGGAGTGTGTGTGTGTGTGTGTGTGGTTTGAGGTTTTCGGGCGCTAAACAGCGTGGTCATCAGCGCCCAAACGCATAGACACAGGAACACATGCAGTGAAGGAACGAAGACGGACACCGAACAAGGAGAACGGCTAAAAGACACAGACCTGACGCAGTTCCAAATCCTCACATACAGAGGCAAAACAAGAGGAGAAGAAACGCACTAAAAGAGGAAAGGAAACACAAGGAAAAGAGAACAGAAATCGTGACTGGCGGACCTCTTACCTAAAGCCTGGGTGAGCCAGTCACCCAGCAGCACATTAAAATCCTCTCCCTAAAATCCGAGCCAACAAATTGGACAGGACACAAAACCGCAAGATCTTAACCACAGTCGTTGCGTCGTCTTGCAAAATAGAGGGCAAATCCGGTGGCAAGGAAACCACCGCCCTCTGGTCAGAGAATAAAGGACAGTCAAGTAAAATGTGGCGGACAGTAATCTGGACGCCATAAGCACTAGAGATTGGGGGGTCCTCCCGCCGCAGTAAAAAACCGTGCGTTAAGGGACTGTGCCCGATGCGGAGGCGAGTCAGGAGAACCTCATCCCGCCTGCATGACTGGTAGGACGTACGCCATGGCCGCGTGGTGGCCTTGACCAGACGCAGCTTATTTTCACCAACTGCCAGCCACTCCTCTTCCCATTGACGCATAACACGAAAACGCAAAAGGGAGGTAACAGCATGGAGGGGGACAGCACATTCAACAACGTGAGGGAGGGAACATGCAACTTTGGCAGCCACATCCGCCAGTTCGTTTCCCCTAATACCCACGTGCCCCGGCACCCAGCAGAAAGAAACCTCCTTCCCCTGCCGTTGCAGGTGGAGTAGGGCATCGTGGATGTTCTGGACGACCGTATCCGCTGGGTACAAGTGTTGCATGGTCTGAAGGGCACTCAGGGAGTCAGAACAGATGAGAAACTTAAGACTGGGAACACATCTCATCTGCTCCAATGCCCGCAAGATCGCAAACAATTCGGCATCAAAGATGGTAAACGCTGCAGGAAGCCGTAACTTGACGACTCGATCAGGGAAAACAACAGCACAACCAACAGAGTCCCCCTGTTTAGAGCCATCCGTAAATACTGGTACATGGTCGGGATGCTGGTTTAAAATATCATAACATAAGGAGGTAAAAACAAACGCAGGAGTGCAGCTCCTCCGGTACTCTGACAAGTCTAAAAGGACGCTGGGCCTCTGGAGCAACCAGGATGGCAGACGGGTAAAACCCTGGAGTTGGGGTGCCACACGCTCCACACCAAGGGACTCAAGCAAATGCTTGGCACGAATCCCAAATGGTCTCGTTGCCCTTGGGCGACTGGAAAAGAGACGTCCCGTAGGCGGTCGGGCAACAGTAGGGTATGCAGGGGAGGTAGGACAGGCAAGGAATTGACACACCCGTCGCACCATGAGGAGTTTCCGCCGGATGGCGAGCGGCGGTTCCCCTGCCTCAGCACACAGGCTGGGGATGGGACTGGTACGGAAGGCACCAGTAGCCAGCCTGATACCCTCATGGTGTACTGCGTCAAGAATCTTCAGATACGAAGGCCTCGCTGACCCATACACAGAGCATCCATAGTCAAGACGCGACCGGACGAAAGCCCTATAAAACTGCAGCAGACGCGCCCGATCTGCTCCCCAGGACCGATGGCTCAGACACTGCAAAATATTCAGCGCCTTCAGGGCACGCGCCTTGAGGTCTTTAAGGTGCGGCAACCACGGCAACTTGGAATCAAAAGTGAGGCCCAGGAACCTCACAGTGTCCCTAAAAGGAAGAATGGTGCCCCTCAGACGCAATTCAGGGAAGGTAAATAGAATGCACTTGCCACTTGAGTTACCCAACTAAACCAAACTGCATTCAGTCGTTCTCGTGAAAATTATACCCAGTGCGTGTTTCTCTCTGCTATTATAGGCGTATGCGCGATATAAAAAAGTTAACAATAACACGATGGTGAGTTAATTCATCATTTGATCCACAGAAGTTAGAAAGTACTGTTGATAAAACATGCTCGGAATGTTGCAAATATACATTGTTTTGTTTATGAACAGGAAAAATGATGCATAAATATCTTTTGTTAAGAGTTTGTTAACAACTTTAACGAAACCATGATGGTGTCGACGTACCTGAACGCCATTTTAACCACGTTATAAGATTAATATCTATCGAAAATGAAACACTCTCTCGTAAGTTATAGAAAGAATTAACTAACATCAGTACATCAACCTATATCTTACCTTTGCTAACAGTATGGAGAACAAACTACGCTAGACAACACACTTTTGCATGTGCGTCAACTAATATCGCCAGTGAGCGGGAGATTTAAATTTTAGGAACTTGCCTTGATGCCCATTGTTTTTAAACAATTTGCCACAAGCATTGCCGCCCCCTAAACCTGCCGTCATGGGCAGTTGCCTAGTTTGCCCTACCGCTAAATACGGCTCTGTACATGAGGTATGCTTCAACGACTCCATCGGCAATCAAGAGGAAACGGTTATCCAGGCCATACCAATGGTGGAGCTCCGTACCGCAGCGCTCAATACAGTGGAAACCCGACTGGTAAAAAGTTACCTAGATTGGCTGTACAGTTTTATTAATAGGTAGAGCGATTTATGGAGAAGTGTATATAATTTATAAATATTTCGCACAAATTGGCTGAACTATCAGAATTGAAGTCCACCGCCGCTGTGGAAACGATGCCATTGCCACCTAGCGGTGAATAGCAGAACTCGTAGTGCGGGCTGTTACTGCGCGAGCGAGAGCGTCGGTTTCATCGTCACACTTCCAGCACGGGCGACTGTTCTCCGCTCGCTCCGAGACATCTTTGACGCGCTTGTGTGAACTATTTTCCGTTCTGTACATTCTGAGCTGCCCGTGCATCTTCGTAGAACAAGTCAGTGTTGTACAGTACGGACATGAAATGGAGTCTAATTAGAAGACTTGCACTAGGTCACTGCACCACACGAAACTGTTATTACCAGAATCTGTGCCGGCCGATGTGGCCGAGCGGTTCTAGACGCTTCAGTCCGGAACCGCGCTGCTGCTACGGTCGCAGGTTCGAATCCTGCGTCGAGCATGGATGTGTGTGATGTCCTTAGGTTAAGTTAGGTTTAACTGGTTCTAAGTCTAGGGGACTGATGACCTCAAATGTTAAGTCCCATAGTGCTTAGAGCCATTTGAACCAGGATCTGTACATCTACACATATCTTCTTCTTCCATACACCTCATAAATTAAAATCCGCCACCGCGTTTTTCTGTCGCTGTGTGAAGTTCGCAAAATGTATTCTGGATCAGTGTAATAGTAATCCAAGCTTCATACGACAGGTGTTTTTCAGTGGCGAAACTAATTTTTATGTGCAAGGAGAAGTAAACAAACAGAGTCATCATTACTGGTCAGATGCAAACCCTCGTGTTAGGATTCCTGTAAAGGTGCTGGTGGTGAAAAGGCGATGGTTTGGTGTGGAGTCATCGTCAGATGTAGAAGTAACTTCGGGTGTACACCTGAGAAGTGTACTGAGTCCCTTGCTGTTCATATTGTGTATTAATGACCTTAAAGACAATATTAATAGTAAAATCAGGATTTTTGCATATGATGCAGTTATGTATAGTGAAGTACTATCAGAGAGAATGTGCATAAATATTCAGGCAGATCTTGATAAGATTTCAACGTGGAACAGAGACTAGCAATTTGCTCTAAATGTTCAGGAATGTAAAATTTTGCACTTCCCCAAACGAAAAAACGTATTATCGTGTGAGTGTAATATCAGTGAATCGGCCAATTCATACAAATACCTGGGTGTAATACCTCGCAGGGGTACAAAATGGAATGATCACGTATGTTCAGTAGTCAGTAGGGCAGATGGTAGCCTTCGGATTATTGGTAGAATACTGGGGCAGTGTAATCAGTTGATTACAAATCACTCGTGCGACCCTTGGTAGGACTAACAGGAGATATTGAACGTATACAGAGAAGGGCAGCACGAATGCTCGCAGTTTTGTTTAGTCCGTGAGAGAATGTCAGAGATACTGAAGGAACCGAACTGGCAGACTCATGAAGACGATGTAAACCATCCCGAGAAAGTCTATTAACAAAGTTTCAAGAACCGATTTTAAATGAGTACTCTAGGGATATACTGTATTACAACCCCCTCACATACGGATCGTGAGAGTTTTTTGAGTCATCAGGCTTCTGACTGGTTTGATGCGGCCTTTCACGAATTCCTCTCTTGTGACGATCTCTACATCTCAGAGTAGCACTTGCAACCTACGTCCTCAATTATTTGCTGGATGTATTCCAGTCTCTTTCTCTACAGTTTTTGCCGTCTGCGGCTGCCGATGGTACCATGGAAGTCATTCCCTGATGTCTTAACAGATGTCCTATCATAATGTCTCTTCTCCTTTTCAGTGTTTTCTGCATGTTCCTTTCCTCTCCGATTCTGCGCAGCACCTTCTCATTCCTTACCTTATCAGTCCACCCAATTTTCAACATTCGTCTGTAGCCCCACATCTCAAATGCTTCTATTCTCTTCTGTTCCGGTTTTCCCACAGTCCATGTGTCACTACCATACAAAGCTGTGCTTCAAATGTACATTCTCAGAAATTTCTTCCTCAAATGAAGGCCTATATTTGACACTAAGAGACATCTCTGGTCCAGGAATGCCCTTTTTGCCAGTGCTAGTCTGCTCATTACATTCGTCTTTCTTCGATTTACTCTCAGTCCATATTCTGTATTCATTAGAATGTTTATTTCATTCAGCATATCACGTAATTCTTCTTCACTTTCACTCAGCATAGCAATGTCATCAGCGAATCATATCATTGATATCCTTTCACCTTGAATTTTAATTCCACTCCTGAACCTTTCTTTTATTTCCATCATTGTTTCTTCAATGTACGGACTGAACAGTAGGGGCGAAAGACTACATCCCTCTCTTACACCCTTTTTAATCCGAGCACTTCGTTCTTGGTCCTCCACTCTCATTACTCCCTCTTAGCTCTTGTACATATTGTATATTACCCGCCTCTTCCTATAGCTTACACCTATTTTTCTCAGAATTTCGAACATCTTGCACCATTTTACATTGTCTAACTATTGTTCCAGGTCGACAAATCCTATGAACGTGTCTTGATTTTTCTTTAGTCTTGTTTCCATTATCAACTGCAAGGTAAGAATTGCCTCTACGGTACCTTTACCTTTCCTAAAGTCACACTGATCGTCATCTAACACACCCTTAATGTTATTTTCCATTCTCCAGTATATTATTCTTCTCAGCAACTTGGATGGAAGAGCTGTTAAGCTGATCGTGCGATAATTCTCGCACTTGTCAGCTCTTGCAGTCTTAAGAATTGTGTGTATAATATTTTTCCGATAGTCAGATGGTATGTTGCCAGACTCATACATCCTACACACCAAAATGAATAGCCGTTTGTTGCCACTTGCCCCAATGATTTTAGAAATTCTAATGGAATGTTATCTATACCTTCTGCCTTATCTGATCTTAAGTCCTCCAAAGCTCTCTTAAATTCTGATTCTAATACTGGATCCCCCATCTCTTCTAAATCGACTCCTGTTTCTTCTTCTATCACATCAGACATATCTTCCCCCTCATAGAAGCCTTCAATGCACTCCTTCTACCTTTCTACTCTTTCTACCTCTCCCCTGCATTTAACAGTGGAATTCCCGTTGCACTCTAGTCCTTACGATATTAATTTCTTTTTCGACTACTTCATAGTTTTTATGCAGCCATTTCACCTTAGCTTCCGTGCATTTCAGATTTATTTAATTCCTAAGTGACTTGTGTTTCTGTATTCCTGAATTTCTCTGAAAATTTTTGTGATTCCTTCTTTCGTCGATCAGCTGGAGTATTTCTTCTGTTACCCATGGCTTCTTCGCAGTTACCTTCTTTGTACCTATGTTTTTCTTTCCAACTTCTGTGATTGCCTTTTTAGAAATGTCAATTCCTCTTCAACTGTACTGCCTACTGAGCTATTTCTTACTGCTGTATCTACAGCCTTAGAGAACTTCAAGCATATCTCGTCATTCCTTAGTACTTTCGTATCTCATTCCTTTGCGTATTGATTCTTCCTGACTAATCTCTTAAACTTCAGCCCACTCTTCACGACTACTACAGTGTGATCTGAGTCTATATCTGCTCCTGGGTATGCCTTACTATCCAGTATCTGATTTCGGAATCTGTGTGACCATGATGTAATGTAATTGAAATTTTCCCGTATCACCCGGCCTTTTCCAAGTATACCTCCTCCTCTTGTGATCCTTGAACAGAGTATTCGCTATTACCAGCTGAAATTTATTACTGAACTCAATCAGTCTTTCTCCTCTCTCTTTCCTTGTCCCAAGCACATATTTTCCTATTACCTTTTCTTCTACTCCTTCTCCTACAACCGCATTCCAGTCCCCCATGGCTATTATATTTTCATCTCCCTATACACACTTTATTACGCTTTCAATATCCTCATATACTTTCTGTATCTCTTCGTCTACAGCTTGCAACGTCTGCATATATGCCTGAACTATCGTTGTTGGTGTTGGTTTGCTGTCGATCCTGATAAGAACAAACGTTACAGTGAACTGTTCACAGAAACACACTCTGCCCTACCTTCCTATTTATAACGAATTCTACTCCAGTTATACCATTTTCTACTGCTGTTGATATTACCCTATACTCATCTAAACAGAAATCCTTGTCTTCTTTCCTTTTCATTTCACTGAATCCTAGTGTACCTAGATTGAGCCTTTGCATTTGTACAATGGGACGTACCCTCTGCCATGCACCTCACGGTGGTTTATAGAGAATAGATGTAGGCTAATCTTAGACACTACTGTAGGGATCTTGATTCGGTTTTCACAAACAGACTGCAACGATAAGTCAAAATCTAACGTGAGAACTACGGTTACTGTGCCTGCCCATGATAGAGTGTAGAGTTCATAGGCATACATCTTCTTCTGTAGCACAACATGATACTTGGAAAAAAATTGAACTCATTGGTAGAGACTGAAAGGTGTTTAAGAGGATTTTTACCTTCAATAAGAAGAACATTGCTAAAAAAAAGTGGCTGCAGATCGCTGTACTCCCATGAAGAACACAATACGATGCAAACACTGTGACAGAAACTGCATAAATGAAATAGTGATGACTTCGCAGTTTTTGCAAAACCTTTAAAAAAACTAATATGAAGAAGAGGCGTCAGTGGCCTAAGGCACACAAAACCAGGGGTATAGACAGTTGGTTCAAGCCATCCAATAGTCGCGGAATGAAGGGTGAACTATCAATTATGATGACAACGGTGCAGATTGAAGGCTTCGCTGCAATTCCGTCAGTGGTGCCTTCTCAGCCAGCCGTCGGGAGGATCTCAGTGTGACCTCGAAGCTTAGACGACAGACACCGTTCGCTCGATGTGGGTGTGTGACACAATCTGCAATGTTTGCAGCCTTTTCCCTCAATGGCTGCCATAACAGCGAGTTGAATGAGGACTCCAGGCTGACACACTGAGTGAGCAATGTGATGCTTCTTATTCCTTGCTGCCATTTCCGAAAGGGGTACAATTATTCACTATATTTTCGAACTGCCGATCGCTAATAGATCATACTCTTTTGAGCTTGCTTCCTCTTCGAACGGGACACAGCAGACTTCCCAGCAGTTTCATTTTCAGTAAGAGACAGCAATTATTGGTTGGTAAGGGGGATGCTGCAGTACTCGAGCTATCCCTGGCACTCGCCTGGACCTACCACAGATACGCCACCCACAGCCAAATCGACGAAAAGAAAAACGATCTGCATTATCTGCGGCGGAGACAGTATTCACTGCAGACAGGGTTTCCAGAGGAGGAAGGTGTCCCCCACTGAGAAGTCATTTAGTTTAAGATAATGAAAAAAAGACTTGTAACAGCAGGTCCAGGATTTTAGTGACCGAAAATAACTAGAAAACGATCACTAAAATGACGTGAAAATATCGATAAAATGACGTAAATATGACATAAAACGTATGAATAACAGCAATATGAGGTTTAAACTGAAATTATAAAAAAGATTAATAACTTAAAACTGATATGTTTTTAAGAAATCTGGTTCTTTGAAAAAGTACGAAAATTGCAGAACCATCTCAGAGCTATTGCAGTGTATGACAGTCAGCATACAGCGATTCTCGAAAGTGAGAAAATGTCCAATGACGGGACAATACGTATCTGTAATTGCAAAATCTTTCTACATTTGCTGAAACTACTGAAGCGTGTACTTCGATATTTTCCTTCCAAATAAGAATTTAAAAACTCGACACATGAATATCCATATTTCACAAACGAGCATTACGATTGGTACACTAATGATATTTTGTTTCATACCCACACTGGTACAGATTAACGACACTATGTCATGCGACTATGACAATAAGCAAATGAGCCATCAGTTTATTTTCAGCATGTACGAGCCTATCCTTGAGCAAAATGTTTGCGCGTTCCCTAAAGGCACGTGAATCGTTCGTTCTTACCTGCTCAAAGGAATGAATTGTTGTGTCAGAAAAGCATAGACGAAAAATACATAATTATATTATATTTCTACAGCCAGAGTATTCTAGACTTGTGAATAAACCGTACCTCATCTCTATGAATAAAAGGAAATGTCCCGACTCTGACTGAGTAACTCATCATCGCCCAGCCCAAACCACGAACGACAGAAACTTGAAATTTGGAGGGGGTCTTACTGTAGACGTCGTTTAAGAAGGGATTTTTAGGAATTACACTCCTAAGCTTGTGGAACAGGGGGTGAAAGGTAGTTTGAAAATTAGTGGCTATAAGACAATTTTGAAGCTAGACCTACAAAAATTGGTATTTGGCTTTTCGATCAGAAATAAAGAAATATATATCTCAGAATTTTTGGAAATTTATTCCTTTGGGGGGGGGGGGGGGGATAGAGTGGAAGAAATTTTTTAAATGTAAATGATTAAGAAAGAACTACTGAAGTACAGGGCTATTACAAATGATTGAAGCGATTTCATAAATTCACTGTAGCTCCATTCATTGACATATGGTCACGACACATTACAGATACGTAGAAAAACTCATAAAGTTTTGTTCGGCTGAAGCCGCACTTCAGGTTTCTGCCGCCAGAGCGCTCGAGATCGCAATGAGACAAAATGGCGACAGGAGCCGAGAAAGCGTATGTCGTGCTTGAAATGCACTCACATCAGCCAGTCATAACAGTGCAACGACACTTCAGGACGAAGTTCAACAAAGAACCACCAACTGCTAACTCCATTCGGCGATGGCATGCGCAGTTTAAAGCTTCTGGATGCCTCTGTAAGGGGAAACCAACGGGTCGGCCTGCAGTGAGCGAAGAAACGGTTGAACGCGTGCGGGCAAGTTTCACGCGTAGCCCGCGGAAGTCGACGAATAAAGAAAATTGGCTCATGTCACAACTGGAGACCGACAGCGCCGACTTCATCTTTCAACAGGATGGTGCTCCACCGCACTTCCATCATGATGTTCGGCATTTCTTAAACAGGAGATTGGAAAACCGATGGATCGGTCGTGGTGGAGATCATGATCAGCAATTCATGTCATGGCCTCCACGCTCTCCCGACTTAACCCCATGCGATTTCTTTCTGTGGGGTTATGTGAAAGATTCAGTGTTTAAACCTCCTCTACCAAGAAACGTGCCAGAACTGTGAGCTCGCATCAACGATGCTTTCGAACTCATTGATGGGGACATGCTGCGCCGAGTGTGGGAGGAACTTGATTATCGGCTTGATGTCTGCCGAATCTCTAAAGGGGCACATATCGAACATTTGTGAATGCCTAAAAAAACTTTTTGAGTTTTTGTATGTGTGAGCAAAGCATTGTGAAAATATCTCAAATAATAAAGTTATTGTGGAGCTGTGAAATCGCTTCAATCATTTGTAATAACCCTGTATTTTTGACGCTAAGTCTATGAAAACTGGTATTTAACTTTTCGGTTACAAATAAAAACATACGTGTTTCAATGTTGTTTTTTTTTAAATCAACCCCTAAGTGAGTGAAATAGGGGCTGGAATGCTTTATGAAAGAATTAAATTATGAAACATTTTTAGAGGTAAATCTATGAACATTTCAATTTAGCTTCTCGGTTAGAAAAAAAATGCGTGTTTCTATGTGCGGTCTAACGCACTGCTTTCCGGGTGGGAAGGCGTGCCGATCCCTGGCACGAATCCGCCCGGCGGGGTCCACTGGGGGCCGAAACGCACAATAAGCTTTGGTTCGGTGTGGGGCGGCGGTGGGGTGAGTGGACTGCTGTAGCCTGCTGTCGGGCTGTGAAACACTGAGGGCTACGTCGGGGACGAAGCCTCTCTGTCGTTTCTAGGTCCCCAGTTCCATACAATACAATACAATACAAATGGATGAAAGCTGTTTTGAAAATACACTCCTGGAAATTGAAATAAGAACACCGTGAATTCATTGTCCCAGGAAGGGAAATCTTTATTGACACATTCCTGGGGTCAGATACATCACATGATCACACTGACAGAACCACAGGCACATAGACACAGGCAACAGAGCATGCACAATGTCGGCACTAGTACAGTGTATATCCACCTTTCGCAGCAATGCAGGCTGCTATTCTCCCATGGAGACGATCGTAGAGATGCTGGATGTAGTCCTGTGGAATGGCTTGCCATGCCATTTCCACCTGGCGCCTCAGTTGGACCAGCGTTCGTGCTGGACGTGCAGACCGCGTGAGACGACGCTTCATCCAGTCCCAAACATGCTCAATGGGGGACAGATCTGGAGATCTTGCTGGCCAGAGTAGTTGACTTACACCTTCTAGAGCACGTTGGGTGGCACGGGATACATGCAGAAGTGCATTGTCCTGTTGGAACAGCAAGTTCCCTTGCCGGTCTAGGAATGGTAGAACGATGGGTTCGATGACGTTTGGATGTACCGTGCACTATTCAGTGTCCCCTCGACGATCACCAGTGGTGTACGGCCAGTGTAGGAGATCGCTCCCCACACCATGATGCCGGGTGTTGGCCCTGTGTGCCTCGGTCGTATGCAGTCCTGATTGTGGCGCTCACCTGCACGGCGCCAAACACGCATACGACCATCATTGGCACCAAGGCAGAAGCGACTTTCATCGCTGAAGACGACACGTCTCCATTCGTCCCTCCATTCACGCCTGTCGCGACACCACTGGAGGCGGGCTGCACGATGTTGGGGCGTGAGCGGAAGACGGCCTAACGGTGTGCGGGACCGTAGCCCAGCTTCATGGAGACGGTTGCGAATGGTCCTCGCCGATACCCCAGGAGCAACAGTGTCCCTAATTTGCTGGGAAGTGGCGGTGCGGTCCCCTACGGCACTGCGTAGGATCCTACGGTCTTGGCGTGCATCCGTGCGTCGCTGCGGTCCGGTCCCAGGTCGACGGGCACGTGCACCTTCCGCCGACCACTGGCGACAACATCGATGTACTGTGGAGACCTCACGCCCCACGTGTTGAGCAATTCGGCGGTACGTCCACCCGGCCTCCCGCATGCCCACTATACGCCCTCGCTCAAAGTCCGTCAACTGCACATACGGTTCACGTCCACGCTGTCGCGGCATGCTACCAGTGTTAAAGACTGCGATGGAGCTCCGTATGCCACGGCAAACTGGCTGACACTGACGGCGGCGGTGCACAAATGCTGCGCAGCTAGCGCCATTCGACGGCCAACACCGCGGTTCCTGGTGTGTCCGCTGTGCCGTGCGTGTGATCATTGCTTGTACAGCCCTCTCGCAGTGTCCGGAGCAAGTATGGTGGGTCTGACACACCGGTGTCAATGTGTTCTTTTTTCCATTTCCAGGAGTGTATATCGTTATTGAGGTAATACGAAAACTGGTCTTTTGTTTCTTGGACATAAATTTAAAAAAAAAAATACACGCTTCAGCATTTTTGGGAATTCATCCACTATGGGGGTAAAATAACGGGTGAAATTTTATTTTAAAAATAAATCGTTGTTAAAGTAAGCATTTTTAAAGCTACATCTATGAAAATTGGTATTTGTCTTGTCGGTTAGAAACAAAATATATGTGTTTTAGTGTTTTAAGAAATTCAATCCCGAATGGAGTGAGGTAGGGGCTGAAAATTTTTATGAAAGTATTTCGTATATTAGAACAAACCTATGAAAACTTGTATTTGATTTCTGAAGAATTATGTGTCAGGAAATTAAAGTTTCTATGGAAATATCGCCACTGGAACTCAAAAGGCAGGACTGACAAAGAAATCCGACTCCAGCTACCAGAAACGCTTTTTGGTCGGAAGCAGTGGCGGCTCATGGGTATACATTCGGAGTGTTTTAGATTCAAATAAATTTGAAACTGTGAAATTAATGGCATCTGCTGTAAAACCGTTATGCTTATCAACAACTACAGCCATTGTCAAAAATAATAATAAAAACACTAATGATAATAATATGCATAACTTATCTGACAAAAGAAAGAATTGCTTTTGTTGAACTTTATTGTTTTGTACATAATTAAATACAGTTTAGGGCAATAACGTAATAACGTGTAAGCTTTTGCGACTCTTAGTTTCGCATTTTTGTGGAAGTTGTTTTTTTTGTGTTTTTCCATTTCTTCGGACAAATGTACAAATTCCCCAACAGATGCATTAGTCCATGAATTTTTTTCAGGATGAATATCGGATATTCTTACGCTGCACCCACACACAACTTATGCAAACTGTACACTTCCTTGCTAAATGTTCGCTTGCAGCCACACTTCTTTGATTTCGTCACTCTCTCAATCAACGGATCTGGTCTTGGAGGCCGTAGTTTCCTTGCGCCTAACATTCTCCAGAATGAGATTTTCACTCTGCAGCGGAGTGTGCACTGATATGAAACTTCCTGGCAGATTAAAACTCTGTGCCGAACTCAGACTCGAACTCAGGACCTTTGCCTTTCGCTAACAAGTGTTTTACCGACTGAGCTATCCAAGCATCACTCAAGGCCACTCCTCACAGCTTTACTATTCTAGTAACGTTTAAAATAGATTCAGCATAGTTCATGCTTACACTGCACATAAAATAAGTAAACAACCAACTCCAAACGCAAACTTCCGTTTATGGAAATTATTTAACTCAAGTAGTACTGTGTACCCAAAATGGTCACTCGACTGGAAATCAAATGAGCCACTCAGATCCATAAGCGCCTAAAGCACACCGTCACCGATCCCACATTTAAGTGAACATCAGAGAAACCGGTGATAACAGCGTTTCGTGAATTTTCGTATACACAATTTAGGCCTACAGCACAGATAAACCTGACTCACCACAAGATGAGCAAATTTCAGAAATATGAATAAATGCTACAATCTCACAATTGATGGTGATGTGCTTTAGGCCCTTATTATTCTTAGCACCTCAAATGGATTGCTGTATGATAAAATTCAAAACTTAATGTAATGTAACTCATTCAGAAACCCCCAAAATAGGTTCAAATGGCTCTGAGCACTATGGGACTTAACATCTGAGGTTCTTCAGTCCCCTAGAACTTACAACTACTTAAACCTAAGTAATCTAAGGACATCACACACATCCACGCTCGAGGCAGGATTCGAACCTGCGACCGTAGCGGTCGCTCGGTTCTAGACTGAAGCGCCTAAACCGCTCGGCCACTGCGGCCGGCACAAAATAGGTGTACTGTCGTTATAACTATAACATATACTGACATCCAACCTAATTTTACTATATAGTAAGTGAATTGGCATATCTGAGGAGTGTGCTATCATCTAGCGGGATTAAGCCGAGCGAACGGAGATAGACTGCCGCAGTACGCTACCGCCTGGTAACACTGATGTAAACTTTCCAGTCGAGTGGGAAGGGCTAGTCAGTTGTGTACACTGTGCACCATGCATGTTGTTTACGAAATACATAAGTATTTGGCCTGTAAGGCAATTACGTCACGCGAGTTGCACATGCGCAAAAGCTCCTTAAAACGTGCACACCTGAAGGTGTGTTCGCGACCCTGTTGCCAAGTTTCACGGAGTCTAGAGGAGCAGTAGTGCGACAGATTTAAGTGGCGTAACTTTCAAATTCCAAAATCTATGTTAACGTTTAACCGCAAGCAAAGAAAAAAAAATTCTCAATATGTCTCTTACACAGCAGCCTCCACTGGTCGGAAGTACATTTGGAAAATGCCACACTTTTATGACCTTAATGAGTGTGAAAAGTTTAAAAGATGTTGAAACATGTAAACAACATAAAAATTCGATTGAAAGAAAACAAAAAGCATCTGTGCAGACCATACAGTCCACGTGAGCGAAGCAGCTGACGCAAAGCTAGTGCGTAGTTAAAGGTTTTTCTGACCTGCACAGATGGGAGTTATCCTTACTACACATTCTCCACGCCCTTAATTATCCCAGCCTCAGCTTACGGTAACACACTGCCCTTACATTCTCCGCTCAACAGTTTCCACCACCACCCCCCCCCCCCCCCCCCGGTCCTGTCGCCTCCCCACTCTCATCTCACACCTTCCTTGTGTGCCACCCTCTGCCAGCGCACCCACCTGTCTTACCCGTTCCTCTACTTTTTCTCTCAGTTTTCCCACTTCATGCCCCACAATCTCCTGACGCTGTTTCTGTGGCATTCTAATCCCTGCACACTCTGCACGACAGTGCTCCTCTCCTCCCCCACCCATACACTGCTATCCCTTCCCCTTTCCCTTCCCAACCCCTCCAGATTGCTGCTTCCATTCTACATCATAGCTGCATTCTGGCGTGATCTACTGGAGTTGGTGATCATGTGTATGTGAGATAACCTTGCTTATATGAATGAATGGTGTATGTTTTTCAATAAGAAAAGCCTGTAGCCGAAAGTTTATGTGTAAGTGTCTTTCAATTGTGCCTGTCTGAACTTAAGTGTCATCTTTATGGTAAGTAGGAATCTATTTTTTCCTACACTGCTGATATTCCTCCCTGAAATTTCCATTGTTTAAAATTGCGAAAAAATACGATAGCCAAAACAGGCCACACTAAGGAAGCAAGGAGTAGATATGAAAGAAGCATCATGGAAGCAGCTCAGCAAAACTTCTGCGGGAATAGATGAAAAGAATTAGCGTTACTTCCATTCTCAAATCCACTAGGCAAGCGTTTAAGAGCATTGAATTTAGCAGTACTAGAATCGGAATATTTTGCCAGTACACACTGCATTAATTTTCACTGTTTCTAAAATTAAGTGAGGTGCTATAAAACTACAAATCATCTTTCTCTAATTACTGAATAATATTTGCTTACTCGCACACAAACCTTATCCATATATCATATAATACAAACATGATATACTTTCACCACATAAATTAACCATTACGTGTTCATAACTAAAATGGCATAACCTTAACTACAAGCAACTTCGAATGTAGGAAGTTAATATTACGTTCCTTATAAAATACCATATTGTCATAGATCAGGGCACATATAATTAGGATGAAAAGATCCACCATCAGGCTGACAGAGTTGCTTGGTACTCACCATACATAATGAAATCATGAATCTCAGTTTGTTGTCATGAAAGGTGTGCACTTACTGCATGGCATAAAATGTACTGGCTTAAGTACAGTAATATATAGTATTAATTTTATGAAACTTTCACATCTATCCCACTTGTATTTTAAAGAAAACGCAGGTTTATTTTCTAAAGGTATATAAAAGAAAGTAATAAGTTTTTGACTAGGCTATAATTTATTTCATTTACAACTATACAGTTGCTACATAATTTTCTGAAATCAGTCATTTTGGGTTCCAGGTGGACCTGGAGATTCACCACTTGTTCAACATTTTAACACCTTGTTACGTTCATTGAGGTAGCATTGTGAATGTTACTCGCTTTAGCTTTTGGAATACATAAATCACAACCAGGGACATTTTCCCACATACAAACAATTTCAAGCAATACTTGATATCTTAAACTTAAGGCACTAGTTCTTGCATTTCCACAAACCAACTTGCTCCTTGTACAGGTCAATAAACTGCACAGTTATTGTTAACGATTAAACATTTTATGATACTGCGAAACACACAAACTGTAAAATTACTACCACAAAAATTAAAATATTATGATTATATACGAAACTCAGCCAGAAGATGGCAGTCGAACGACGCCAGTCGGTGGCGGGGCGAACAAAAGTGGTATCACAAAGTGAAGGCGATTTTAAGTTTTGTGACATGGCTAAAAGTGACGTCACTCGAGTGGTGCTCAGGAATTTGGTTGTTTGCAAACGCAATTTCGGTGGCGCCACTAGAATGACTACCAAGTGGCGTCAGTTTGGCTGCTTTTGTAAACCTGGCATCACATCGAAACCACAACGATTCGTTGAAGTCCATTGTACAGACTTTCGTGTTAAAACACACTCATGATTTAAATGGTTCAAATGGCTCTGAGCACTATGGGACTTACTTCGGAAGTCATCAGTCCCCTAGATTTAGAACTACTGAAACCTAACTAACCTAAGGACATCACACACATCCATGCCCGAGGCAGGATTCGAACCTGCGACCGTAGCAGCAGCGCGGTTCCGGACTGAAGCGCCTAGAACCGCTCGGTCACAGAGGCCGGCTACACTCGTGATATTATGTTATTTATTTCTCAATTGACACAGATAACACAATAAAAATTCGGCACGCTACTATTCTGCCACAGCCGTTATCTCGCCATAAAATTTGTTAATACGTTCCATTATTCTTTCCATATCTAGGTCACTATGACATTACACTGTCTTTGGGTGTAAACAGAAACCCTCTTGAAAGATCCCTTGTTTTTTCTGAAAATACACTCTAAGACAAAAAAAAAAAAGAACAAAGAACAAAAAGCGACGCACCATGAAGGAGTTATGGAAATGGGTCACAAATTGATATTCGTACACGAATCGACAGAAAATGCAAAACTGCAACTTTGCCGGCCTGTGGATAGTGTGTGATGCTGCAGCGCGATTTCATCACGCAGTTGACAAGAATAGTAAACAAGGGACATGTCCATACTAGGGCATAAAGTCTTCACGAATTTCATTCCGTGTACTCAGTTGTACAGTAAAAATGCCTCGCAGTCAAACGCGTGAGCAATATATGCAGATGTTATTATTTTAAAGAGGAAGTGTAGTTGGGCTCAAAGAAGCCGGCTGGAGTAATTGGCAAATCGTTCGACATTTGAATAGGAGCGACCCCACTATTCGACGATGTTGACACGAATGGATGAACCAGGGCTGAACAAGGCATCAAGAAGGAAGCGGTCGACCTGGAGAGACGACAGAACATGAGGGCCAAGAAATGGTCAGAGAGGCACTCACAGCCTCAGATTCATCATTATCATCCACCCGACATGCGACGGGGGCTTCAGTGACCACAAGGACCATTAACAGGCGGCTCCCAGAAAGGGGGCTGAGCTCACAACGCCCCTTTCGCCGATTCCCATTGACGTCTGTACAACAACAAACTCCTTTTGCAGTGGTGCCAGGCACATTCAGTCGGGAATCTCACTGACCTGAGTAGAATTGCCTTCAGTTATGATTCCCACTTCCAAGTGAGACTTGATAACTAGCGCTGACGTCAGTCTTTGAAGACGCCCAGACAGCAGTGGAATACGAGCCTGGCTGTAACCTGCTGTACAGCCCGACAACCGGGAGTGAGGGTCTGGGTGCCGTTTCATTTCACAGCTGAACTCCTTTGGTTGACATCTGTGGCACCCTTACAGCATAGCGGTAAGTCAACGATATTCTACGCTCCATTTTGCTGCCATTCATAGCAAGTCAACCTGGGCGTGTATTTCAGCAACGCAATGCCTGTTCGGACACGGCAAGAGTTCCTAGTGCTTGCTTTCGTGCTTGCCAAAGCTTACCTTGCCCAGAAAGATCTCCGGATCTCTCCCCAATTGAGGATGTTTGGAGCGTCATGGACAGGGCCCTCCAACCATCTCGGGATTTTAACAATGTAACGCGCCAGTTGCATAGCGGAGACTATTTTCTAGAAATTGTCTTAAATGATAAATTATGTCATTTTATGCTCCTAACATGCTTTTTTTCCTCTCAAATTTCAGTATTCCTTTATAAAAACGGAAATGAAATTCAAATAATCTGAAAGTCCGCTAAAACGCTCGATTCGAGTCATGTGATGCTTGTGACGTCACTGGCTACCTCGCTGCTCCCACTGTCATAATGCTGATTCGCAGTGATGTCTTGTTTTAGAATTTACGTTTACTCATAAAATGTGTTACAAATTATGTGCATTAACATACTGTAAAAATACATCTACAAAAACACCTAAAAAGTTGTTTTTCAGTGTTCCAGAAAATTAGAAGATGCGTAAAATGTGACTGCACTGTACCGGTAAATTTCCACCACGTCGACGCACAAGTTCGCTAACTTAATTAAAAATGTGTTCCACTGTAAAGTTAACATTACCTTATCTCCGAGATTTGCTATCCCACTGTTACAACAAAGGGCAGTCCTATTCAACGAAACTGAACTGCTAGTGAAAAATTGTTTTACCCAACTACACTCGAATCATTGTGTAGCTCAGTTTCCGGCACAGTAGTTCAGCGTGTTGGGTCAGAGGGTTAGCTGTCCTCTCTAATTATAAAACTGAGTTAATGGCTCAACGATGAACTTGAACAAGCGTCATAGAACGTCCGCCTCGACCAAATAGAACGAACAATAACGAACAAAATAAGATCAACAAAAAAAAGCATCAAGGTACATCCACCCAGAACAAATAGAACGAACCAAATGATACTAAAAAAAGAAGTTGGACAGTGCTCGTTCGTCGACTTTTATAAGATAATGTCCATATATTGCTGGTTCGAATATAACCCGACAGAACATTTTAACTTGTTTGTAAAACGATTCGACAGTCCTCTAATATGAAAACCAAATCACAACTACAAAACTTCACCACAACTATCAGAAACAGAATTTTAATTGTGTTTTCCTAGGAGTTTACATTCGCTTACATTTGCAGTCACTGTTTACACGCGCCACCTTCAGATGGTTCAAATGGCTCTAAGCACTATGGGACTTAACATCTGAGGTCATCAGTCCCCAAGACTTAGAACTACTTAAACCTAACTAACCTAAGGACATCCCACACATCCATGACCGACGCAGGATTTGAATCTAAGACCGTAGCAGCAGCGCGGTTCCAGACTGAAGCGCCTAGAACCGCTCGGCCACAGCGGCCGGCGTCACGTTCAGAAAGATATTTTCTAGTTAATGTGACCACAAACTTTTTACTTTATTAGAAACAATGTTTTCATCTTCGTACTGTGCAGTTAAGATCCTTACTGTTTAAACTTTTGCATTATCCTACATAAAGATAAAGTAAATCTGCTCCAGACGCTAACGTTAGTTTACACTCACAGACTTCACAGCCCTTACGTTTGTGTCACCTGCATGTTGTACACGCTTGATATCTCTCCGTATAACCGCATCGTCCTACACCTCGCTGTACTGTGAGCGCATAGTTTCTATCTTCGCTTCTAGCAATGCCTTCCAAAAAAGTGAACTGTTTGTTCGCAATGTTAATGCATGTATTCTCTGTCGTCCATTTCTCAGACTAAGACTAATACGAAGCTATGTATAATGCATCTCAAAATCGAAACAAATGCAACGATCAGCTCTTGCTAACGCTATTTCTGTACTTCGTGTAAAACTTTTTGAAAATATATAACCATACGCGGATTCGAACATTTGCTTTTTAATCCATAGTCAGATGCGATATCCACTGCGCCACCGAACGCCCGCTAGATGCAGTATTTCCTCTAAGTGTCTTCTAGAAAGGAAATCAGCGATAAGTTTTACCAAGAATAATTTTGTTGTGTTTTGGTCTCAGTTCATCACCGACAGTCGACAGTCTGTTATAATATACGGACCCATTTGCAAAGTTCTATAGTTGCTTAGCTTTGAGTGAGTTTTATTATGTTTCAGGGAGCAGGGAAAAGAATGTTCGATGTTGCACATTTCGCCGCTCCAAAAGGAAGGAGCAGAAATGCATCAACTTTCGCAAGATTTTCACTATCACCGTTCACAAAATTCCGTTCTATTGTGATTTAAAAGTTGTAATTGCGTTTTCCATCACTAAATAGTTAAACTGTTTGCAGAAAAAGTACTTAAAAATCTCGTAACTTCGGCTAAAGCTCCTGTAATACACGTATAGCTTCGTCTTACACCTGGTCTGTGACGTCACCAAAGGATCAGCGAACAACAGACCGCTTTCGTCACGTGACCAGGTCCTGATTAGTTAATGATTTTTAAGCTTTAATTACATAATAATAACAGATATTTTGTGAGAATATTAACTATAAACGCTATTTAAATGTTATAATCAATCAGAATAATAACCATCTGAGCCATATTCCTAACATAGGAAAACAGCCTACTGGCACGATTTCCCTCAGGATGACATCCCACAACTCTAACACCAGAGGTGCACCAACGCGTTATTGACTTGCTCAATTTGTGAAACTCCCAGTTTTTCTGAATTCTGTCACATTCGGATAATTCATACTTTTTATTGGGGGGCGGAGGGATGTAGACTTTTGCAAGGACTGAACTAGAGAATTCAAATAGGGAGTAAAAACAGATTTTTTCTGTAGTACTGGGAGACAGAAACTGATTGGTGATTTGAACAATGCATTTGTTCTGTGACAACTCATAAGTGTCTAATGCAAGTGACGCATATTCCAACTGCACTAAAGTCGTTTTCAGCACTTTTCATGATCATTTCAAATTCCGATTCTGTATTTTCTCTGCCATTTTCATAATTTCTTAGATATGTGCTGAAACTTCTAAAAAACTAATGTTTACTGATTATAGGTTATTGGTGACGGGTAAATTTGAAGAAGCAAGTGTGGAGTACAGTCGCCAGGCCTTCTGTCTAATTTCACAATCTCCCTCTTTATGTTAAATAGTTAGTGCTTCGCAGTTCCTAGAACTAAAGGGGTCAGAGAGATATAGTCCTAAGCCACATCGAACTAGCTTTGAGATGCAGCCAGTTTAAAGTTCCATGGAGGTCTAAAAATGTTTAATACAAAATAGAAACCTTATTTCTACTTGCGAAGCATGTTGTTAAATAGTCAACTCTCCGCATGCTATAAAATATTAATTTTAGAATGATTCTAATTAAGATGTAGTCAACGGTGGCTTATGACTATATCTCCCAAAAAATTGTTTAAAACATAAAGTATGAATTTGTGAGGATTTATTTTAACTACTCTTACACAGCAAGCAGAATATATAATTTTTACACATTAATATATAAATATCAGGTATCTGAGATGTATAAATTACTTTTTCATTGATACATTTACATCAAGGAAGTTCCTCTACCTCATCATTGTACACGTTATTTCCAGTACATGACCGAAAGAAATCTTGATTTGCTGCAGGTATGTATGGCATAAGAGCTAGTACATCATCAATTTTTTTCTGATTAATTGGTAGTGGCTTTCTGTACTTTATTGGCAGCTGATATGGATTTAGTTCAACTAGCCTTCCTTTCTTTTTGACACGAATATCCACTGATATGAAAGCTCCTATGTCTGAGTAAGAGTGCTTTACACTTAGCTTGAAGGATCTTCACTGAAATGGTGGGGATCTCCAGACGTGGATTCTGAACGTTCTGAGATCAATGTCTTCAGGCTTTCCAAACTTCTGAAGTCTTCTATTTCCATTTTAGTTACAATTAAATGTTTTGGACTTGCAGATTTTATTACTTCTGCCCATTCATCTGGAGTGCACACTGTTGGACGTCTGTTTCTTGCATACCGTTCAATGTGACCAAACTCACGATCGCAAGGTAGGCATGGTGTGACCAACCACAGGGAAGTAATGCTGGACAGAATCAAACCTTTTGGTAGCAACAAGGGACCGTTCGAAAGCAATAATAGTCCAATTCTTTGCCTGACCATTGCAGTTGTCTGTGATTATGTGGAGATGTTTTGTCTGAGGATTAGTTATCTCCAAGTACTTCAATAAGCAGCTCTCAACCTCATCTGAACCCCGGCCTCCATCTTTCTCACTCCACAGAAACATATAACCCTTTTGTCCATATTTTCCTCTTGTAAAATGCTGGATCAACTGTTAGTTTAGGTGTGGGGAACGTTTGTTGCATGTCCATTGCTATCACATGATGCTCTTTCGAATTTTCTTTAGCCAGAGCAGTTAAAGACGCAATCATATTTTGTCCTCTGTCAGCTTTTTTGAGATGCAGTTCATATTATTGTTTCTTTTCTGTGACTTCTTCTGCATATAATTCTGGGTTATTTATTGCAATTAGAATTCCATCACATTTTGAACAGGTGTCACGTTTTGGTAGTTTGAAGCCTATGTTATATTCAGATACGAAAGTTTCTCTGAATTTACTTTCAGATACTGCAGAAATTTGCTTTTCCTTGCAGTATTCTGAGTATTTATCTCGAAATAAGGAAGCAGTTGTGAGGTCACAAGCCAAATACACTTTATTGGGGTTCTGTTGCCTACTGTAATGACTGTTATATTTCGGTATGGCGTTGATAAATTCTCTAACACTTTGTATAGCTTCGTCTTGAAATTTATGTGGGTAGTTTCCATGTTTTCCTGAAAGAAAAAGAAGATGAGCTTATATCCTTTCCCTAATAGAAATATTTGTATAGTACTCAGTTTGAGTACATCCCTAACTTATACCACAGAGTAACATACAAACCTCTTCCATCTTCTTTTGGCACTGAAAATCCCTGCTTCATTTGATGTTGCAAATTCCTCACTCTTCGTGCATGTATCTGTAAGCCATGAACCCTTAGAAAAGCTTCCTTGGAGATCATGACTTCTATTCCGCATACCCTCACATTATAAGAAAATGTAACATCCCTGGATGATATTTTCTTGGCAGTCTTTTTTGGATCACTTTGAAAGAAATTATGACAAATATAACAAAATGAAATACATATACAAAATATTAAACCATTTGTATTTAAATAATGAACAAACCTCCGCTTTCTCGATTACATTTTCATACACCTCATCAGGTAAGTATTCTGGACATTAAAGTTTCCTATATCACAAAATGAATGAAAAATGTTTTCTTCCTCTCCAAGCACTTTTGTGAAGCATTTATTTAAACAAGTACAGCAACTTCCTATAGTAGCAGCCTGAACAATCTTGTGGGTTTCTAAAGACTGATACTGCCGACAAGCATTTCGTCGACGTTTTGCTTTATTTTTCTTCCACTGATCAATATTTTACTTTCTTTTCCGTGAAGGCTTTGGTTTTTCGGGCAATTCTTCATTTATTCTACTTATTTCAAGCTATAATAGGAAGAGCAAAATAGTCTAAGAATTTTAGTGATATATAGACATTGTTGTTGTTGTTGTTGTTCTAGTCTTCAGTCCAGAGACTGGTTTGATGCAGCTCTCCATGCTACTCTACCCTGTGCAAGCTTCTTCATCTCCCAGTACCTACTGCAAGCTACATCCTTCTGAATCTGCTTAGTGTATTCATCTCCTGGTCTCCCTCTACGATTTTTACCCTCCACGCTGCCCTCCAATGCTAAATTTGTGATCCCTTGATGCTTCAGAACATGTCCTACCGACCGGTCCCTTCTTCTTGTCAAGTTGTGCTACAAACTCCTCTTCTCCCCAATCCTATTCAGTACCTCCACATTAGTTATGTGCTCTACCCATCGAATCTTCAGCATTCTTCTGTAGCACCACATTTCGAAAGCTTCTATTCTCTTCTTGTCCAAACTATTTATCGTCCATGTTTCACTTCCATACATGGCTACACTCCGTACAAATACTTTCAGAAACGACTTCCTAACACTTAAATCTATACTCGATGTTAACAAATTTCTCTTCTTCAGAAACGCTTTCCTTACCATTGCCAGTCTACATTTTATATCCTCTCTACTTCGACCATCATCAGTTATTTTGCTCCCCAAATAGCAAAACTCCTTTACTACTTTAAGTGTCTCATTTCCTAATCTAATTCCCTCAGCATCACCCGACTTAATTCGAATACATTTCATAATCCTCGTTTTGCTTTTTTTGATGTTCATCTTATATCCTCCTTTCAAGACACTGTCTATTCCGTTCAACTGCTCTTCCAAGTCCTTTGCTGTCTCTGACAGAATTACAATGTCATCTGCAAACCTCAAAGTTTTTATTTCTTCTCCATGGATTTTAATACCTACTCCGAATTTTTCTTTTGTTTCCTTTACTTCTTGCTCAATATACAGATTGAATAACATCGGGGAGAGGCTACAACCCTGTCTCACTCCCTTCCCAACTACTGCTTCCCTTTCATGTCCCTCGACTCTTTATAATTGCCATCTGATTTCTGTACAAATTGTAAATAGCCTTTCACTCCCTGTATTTTACCCCTGCCACCTTCAGAATTTGAAAGAGAGTATTCCAGTCAACATTGTCAAAAGCTTTCTCTAAGTCTACAAATGCTAGAAACGTAGGTTTGCCTTTCCTTAATCTTTCTTCTAAGATAAGTCGTAAGGTGAGTATTACCTCACTTGTTCCACCATTTCTACGGAATCCAAACTGATCTTCCCCGAGGTCGGCTTCTACCAGTTTTTCCATTCGTCTGTAAAGAATTCGCGTTAGTATTTTGCAGCTGTGACTTATTAAACTGATAGTTCGGTAATTTTCACATCTGCCAACACCTGCTTTCTTTGGGATTGGAATTATTCTATTCTTCTTGAAGTGTGAGGGTATTTCCCCTGTCTCATACATTTTGCTCACCAAATGGTAGAGTTTAGTCATGACTGGCTCTCCCAAGGCCGTCAGTAGTTCTAATGGAATGTTGTCTACTCCCGGGGCCTTGTTTAGACTCAGGTCTTTCAGAGCTCTGTCAAACTTTTCACACAGTATCATATCTCCCATTTCATCTTCATCTACATCCTTTTCCATTTCCATAATATTGTTCTCAAGTACATTGCCCTTGTATAGACCCTCTATATACTCCTTCCACCTTTCTGCTTTCCCTTCTTTGCTTAGAACTGGGTTTCCATCAAAGCTCTTGATATTCATGCAAGTGGCTCTCTTTTCTCCAAAGGTCTCTTTAATTTTCCTGTAGGTAGTATCTATCTTACCCCTAGTGAGATAAGCCTCTACAGTCTTACATTTGTCCTCTAGCCATCCCTGCTTAGCCATTTTGCACTTCCTGTCAATCTCATTTTTGAGATATTTGTATTCCTTTTTGCCTGCTTCATTTACTGCGTTTTTATATTTTCTCCTTTCATCCATTAAATTCAATATTTCTTCTGTTACCCAAGGATTTCTACTAGCCCTCGTCTTTTTACCTACTTGATCCTCTGCTGCCTTCACTACTTTATCCCTCTGGCCTACGAATTCTTCTTCTATTGTATTTCTTTCTCTCATTCCTGTCAATTGTTCCCTTATGCTCTCCCTGAAACTCTCTACAACCTCTGGTTTAGTCAGTTTATCCAGGTCCCATCTCCTTAAATTCCCACCTTTTTGCAGTTTCTTCAGTTTTAATCTACAGTTCATAACAAATAGATTGTGGTCAGAGTCCACATCTGCTCCTGGAAATGTCTTACAATTTAAAACCTGGTTCCTAAATCTCTGTCTTACCATTATATAATCTATCTGATACCTTCTAGTATCTCCAGGATTCTTCCATGTATACAACCTTCTTTTATGATTCTTGAACCAAGTGTTAGCTATGATTAAGTTATTCTCAGTGCAGAATTCTACCAGGTGGTTTCCTCTTTCGTTCCTTCTCTTCCTTTTCCTACTACCGAATTCCAGTCACCCATGACTATTAAATTTTCGTCTCCCTTCACTATCTGAATAATTTCTTTTATCTCATCTTACATTTCTTCAATTTCTTCATCATCTGCAGAGCTAGTTGGCATATAAACTTGTACTACTGTAGTAGGCGTGGGCTTCGTGTCTATCTTGGCCACAATAAAGCGTTCACTATGCTGTTTGTAGTAGCTTACCCGTACTCCTATTTTTTTATTCGTTATTAAACCTACTCCTGCATTTCCCCTATTTGATTTTGTATTTATAACCCTGTATTCACCTGACCAAAAGTCTTGTTCCTCCTGCCAACGAACTTCACTAATTCCCACTATATCTAATTTATATAGTCATAAGCCACACAAAACATTTAATTTAGCTAAAATCACATTAATGGGAAAATATTTTTTAAACATCTTTTGACTTTGAAACTACATTATTGCACCATTAAGTAGTAATATAAATGTGCCCATCAAGTTTCATCATTAACACACAGGATGGCTGCCAAATGCGTTGGCAATGTTGAGAGAAACAAAGTCACAATTCACAGGAAATTAATCGCCAGAAATAAACCGTTTTATATACTTACCGAAACATCATCTGAGCTGGAACTGCTGGTCGATGGATGACAAGATTCATCACTGTCAGAATCCAAAGGGTAAAGCTCTTCACTTTCACTACTGTCTGTGTCAAATATGCGCTGAAGATCCGAAGACGCTTCAGACGTTCCTGACCCACCTGCCATTTTGCCGTTGCTTGTGACTATATTTTTAAGTATCTTCTGAAACTACCACCTGATGGCACAGCATAGTATTGCACTCCGTCATAGCCTGCCATCTGTTGCAGTAACACGGAACTTTTTCAACACATTGTGAAGAAGACTGTTAAGAATGCCGCAACATGAAAAACTCAATTTCGTGAAAGTTGTGGCTTATGACTATATCTCTCCGAGCCTTCAGTTTAGAGGTGGGTCGAACTCGTTCATTCCCGTGAACTACTTCATTCATTTCACTCTTTGCCGTGAAGCGTTCAAATGAAGTAGTTCATTCGTGAAGTACGGAAGCCTAGCGAAGTTGCCCAGTTCGCCACTCAGCCGCTGCTACGCTCGCTTCGCCTCGCTCGTACAATAAAGCTTCGTAATACTTCACAAATTTACCAACAGATGGCGGAACTATGGAGTAACGTGCACGCAACGTTTTACGCTCTTACAGCGTCTGAGTTATCTTAAATAGAGCATGGACGAAGGGGACAAAGGAAAGATAAACAGAGAAGGCTGTCACGTATAAAGAAGGTACTACATTTAATCTTGCTCGACATTTTCTCGTGAAGCGCCCAAAAAAGTCTTTATCTGCCAAATGAAACATTATTTGTTGTATTCATGGACTGAAAAATAGGGCTACAAACGAAATGCAGTTCAATTTTATGTTCCTTTTAAAATTTAATCCAAAATAGAATGAGTATGTTTAACACTGTCACAAAGTCTATATACCTACGTTAAGTAATTATTCAGAAGTTTTCCTGTAGATTTTATTTTGTTGACAATAATAACCCACTAGATTCAAAACGTAAACTGTCACGTGTAGTCATTGGTACGATTTCAGATAAAATCCCTCTTTCAGTGTTATTAACAAACCTTTTATTTTCATGTTGGCTGTGCGTGATCACACAGATAGCCTCTTCGTTTCCATCTTTAATATTCATTTGTCTTCAAGCGCTGCCAACGGTAGGCTACCCGTAGACGCTTCGACCATAGATACTAATAGACTGGGCAAGCAGTGCAGCGGCTATACATCTGGCGTGGCTGCAACATAGAATCACGTGACTGTTGGCAAAACGTCGGCGGGAGTTCAAGGCAGCATTCTGATTCCTGATTTCACTTCCAGTATTTCTCAGCGGATTTCCTGCTAACTTCACCACATTAAATGTAGCTTATGTAAACACAGCTAGAAGTGATAAATTATTGCGTAACCACTGTACAAATTTAGTTTTACAGTCATTATTTCACAATGAACTTTGTGAACTGCTGAAACACTTTCGATGTTCGGCAATATATTCGCAGCGAATATTTCAGTGTTACCAATTATGAGATGCATTCTCTACTAACAATACGCGTTATGCACTGCATAAAATGTAAATATTGCGTGTGTGTGTGTGTGTTTTAGTGTTGTAGAAAGTGTTATAGACTTCATAAATCGGCATAAACAACGAAACCTGTAACGTAAACACACGTGTTCACATCGAATGTAACGAACTCAATTGTGTCGTTCACCCACAAAACGTAAAGCAGTTTCATTTGAAAGCTCTTTTTTGGTTTAAACAGTTTGTTTCATAGATGTATCAAATAAGATATCTACAAAATCAGTACCTACTTACATGAATACTTGTTCCACAGATCATGAATACGATACCTCGCAATGATGTGTCAGTTTAATGAAAGGTAGACCTATCATTACATGACAATTCTTCCAATCACTTATTTATATCTAAAAACTCGTCTACTGAGTAGGAGCTGTCATTCATAGATTCTTTTACTTTGATTTTAAATGCTGGTTGGCTATCTGTCAGGCTTTTAATGCTTTCTGGTAAATGACCAAAGATTTTTGTAGCAGCATATTATTTATCCCATACATTACAGCTTATTATGTGGAAACTATCATAGGCCATACAACTACCTTTTTGCAAATGGCATTCAGTATTTGTTTCTGATATTCGTATGTTTTGTAACTGGGAATTACAAAATAAAACTAAACCCTGATGAGAAATCAAACCCCTAACTTGTTTTTGCACATTGTTCTTTAAAATAATACCAGCATAATTCACCCCTTTTTGTACCAAAGTCAGATTTAATCCAGGATAGTAAAAATCATCCTTTCTTCTTATGCAGTAGCAATGCACAATGCGATTGCTTTTGGAGTGGGAAGGGTTATTGGTAATAAATATCCCTCTCTCTCTCTCTCTCTCGCACACACACACACACACACACACACACAAAATATATATATCTGTGTATGTGCGGATGGATGTGTGTGTGTGCGCGCGCGCGCGCGCGCGAGTGTATACCTGTTCTTTTTTCCCCCATGAGGTAAGTCTTTCCGCTCCCGGGATTGGAATATGACTCCTTACCCTCTCCCTTAAAACCCACATTCTTTCGTCTCTTTCCCTCTTTCGTGACGAAGCAACCGTTGGTTGCGAAAGCTTGAATTTTGTGTGTATGTTTGTGTGTCTATCGACATGCCAGCGCTTTCGTTTGGTAAGTCACATCATCTTTGAAGAATATATCTAAAAACAAAGTGCTTCGAACAGATGCGTGTGTGCGCAGTAGGCTTGAAATCTTTTCGTTTCACTGCCTGTATCCACATCTGCCTGCGCCCTTCATCCTTTGGAAACCTATACGAAAGAGAAAAAGTAGCTTTGTAGCTAAACGATTGCAATGTGCGCCTGGAAACACACACAGCACTTCAAACCGCCAATTTACGTAACTGTGGCGTTCTGGGTAACGATATGATACACACAATAGTTTATCAGTATTCAAGAAATGCCGCTAAATTATACTAATAATACATACACGTGAAATTTAATGTTTCCCTTCACAAAACGCTCGGTATAACCATAAGCACAACAGGATACCACCATTTTTTGTTTTGCCAATAGTCACGTGGTATAGCAGTGGAGATGTTGGTGCCACGAAATATACGTCATGACCAGTCTACCAATATCTATGGTCGAAGCGTAGACGCGAAGTTTAACTGCACAAATAGTCACGGGTAATGATGTCAGCACTGCAGGTAGCAGCTGACGCTGTCTTCTCCTTGCCCCTCACATCCCCCGCCGCTCCTAAACCTATCGTTCCCCACAAATACCGCGCGATTCGTCGACAGGCAGCACCGAGAGGACTGAAGTGAAGGGAGAATGAGTGACGTGTGCGAGGGAGAGGGGAAGAGAGTGAGTGAACTAGAAAAAAGTGTGGAGTGTGCCAACTGTGAAGAGTTTGAAGTACCAGTTCATTGAAATTGAGTGGTTAGTTCACACTTCACAGGAGTGAAGCGTTCATTTGAACGACTCATTCACAAGCTCCCCATCACTACTTCAGTTATTAATTAAGTTCCTTTATAGATTTGTGCTTGTCAGACCTATGTGTCTCACATACTTTTTGAAGGTTCCCAAGTAGTACTTTTCTTTGCATGCTGCCCGAGAAGAAAGAAATTGCTTACGTGATAGTACCAATGGCGTTTCTAACCTCTGGTAAGATTTTCAAATCACTCTCAACTAAATTAAGTCTGTGGCTAACACAACGATGAAAATGTGCCTTGGAATAATTCTCAGCATTTATCGTCTGTTCTCCGTCAAGTTTTACAGCCATTGTGCTGTTAGTTTCTCATTTTGCAAGATTTGAACTGACGAGTTCTTCTACACTGTTAGTTTTGTTTGTCACAACATGAACAAAATTACTGCCGACAACACTCACGCGTCATACCGATGAGCTGGGCTTTGCGACAATGCATTATAGAGATGTTCATGCTCAAATATGGTGTTTATTGGCATTATTGATTACGAGATTAATGAAATTAGGGCTAAATTGGATTGAACATCCAGTGTGCAGGCGGCTTAGGGAACATGCCTACACAAGCAACAGTGCCCTGGGAACACATTTACAAGACTGTTACCGTAAAGTAAGAGAAATGGAAAATTCGCTTATTGCATTGCACGTTGAGAATAAGATTTAGATGTATTAAAAGAGTTAGAAATTTTCATTAACAGCAGTTTAAATTCCGATTGTTTGATTAATGAACAAATTGCGAGTAGCCGGAACCGTTATTTGGAAATATTTAATAAACTGTTACTCGATCGACATGAATAAAATATTTACCTTCCTGGGTCACATGGGCAACATACGATTTAATTCAATGCCCTTTCAAAGCTCCTTATTGTTGAATCTTAAATATCTTCATGAAATAGTAAATTGACAAACAAGTTATCGCCTGAAGTGTAGGCGTTTTTATAAAAGGTTTCCACAATTTTTACTTTTGCGTATATTTGTAACGAATGCAGACAATTTTCTTGTAAAAATTGCCAATGATCCGGATTGTGGACCATTGCGTAATTTCAGGTTTTTGTACATATGTACCCCAAGTTCTTTACTTAACCAGTACCCTTCACGTAAGACACGCAAAGCCGTGGTGCTCCGCAAACATCTTGTGTTCCAACACCACGTCTTCTTCTGCAGCACATACAGTTCGGGATCTAGCTTTATGTTTGTTAGGTTTCTTGTTGTTCCAATGACGACAGCGTCCTACTTCCACGGATAAGCACCGGTCAGCAGCCGTACAGTACAACAGAATACCCCTTCAGCAAATGAAAAGAAATATTTGACAATAGGCTACGTTACATAAGCGCCTAACAGTTGTTAATCATTATCTGAATTGTGAAGGGGGAAGCTTTTGTCAAGCATGTTTTATCGTGAAACTGTTTTGTTACACCAATAGCCATTTCAGAGTTTGAAAGTCTGCGCATTTTCTTTCCCTAGGAAGGCTGCATTTCTGAGATGAAACTCATACCATGAATATCCTTGCCAACGAATTGTTACACATACTGGTATGTAAAGGATTCGTCACGCTGTTGATCAGCAGCTTAATTTCACTTTAGTATGAATTACTGAAGAGTTTGACAGAGCATTGAAAGACCTGAGTCGAAACAAGGCCCGGGGAGTAGACAACATTCCATTGGAACTACGGACAGCCTTGGGAGAGCCAGTCCTGACAAAACTGTACCATCTGGTGAGCAAGATGTATGAGACAGGCGAAATACCCTCAGACTTCAAGAAGAATATAATAATTCCAATACCAAAGAAAGCAGGTGTTGACAGATGTGAAAATTACCGGACTATCATTTTAATAAGTCACAGCTGCAAAATATTAACGCAAATTCTTTACAGACGAATGGAAAAACTGGTAGAAGCCGACCTCGGGGAAGATCAGTTTGGATTCCGTAGAAATGATGGAACACGTGAGGAAATACTGACCCTACGACTTATCTTAGAAAATAGATTAAGGAAAGGCAAACCTACGTTTCTAACATTTGTAGACTTAGAGAAAGCTTTTGTCAATGTTGACTGGAATACTCTCTTTCAAATTCTTAAGGTGGCAGGGATAAAATACAGGGAGCGAAAGGCTATTTACAATTTGTACAGAAACCAGATGGCAGTTATAAGAGTCGAGGGGTATGAAAGGGAAGCGGTGGTTGGGAAGGGAGTGAGACAGGGTTGTAGCCTCTCCCCTTTGTTTTTCAATCTGCATATTGAGCAAGCAGTAAAGGAAAAATTCGGAGTAGGTATTAAAATACATGGAGAAGAAATAAAAACTTTGAGGTTCGCAGATGACATTGTAATTCTGTCAGAGACAGCAAAGGACTTGGAAGAGCAGTTGAACGGAATGGACAGTGTCTTGAAAGGAGGAAATAAGATGAACATCAAAAAAAGCAAAACGAGGATTATGGAATGTAGTCGAATTAAGTCGTGTAATGCTGAGGGAATTAGATTAGGAAATGAGACACTTAAAGTAGTAAAGGAGTTTTGCTATTTGGGGAGCAAAATAACTGATGATGGTCGAAGTAGAGAGGATATAAAATGTAGACTGGTAATGACAAGGAAAGCGTTTTTGAAGAAAAGAAATTTGTTAACATCGAGTATAGATTTAAGTGTCAGGAAGTTGTTTCTGAAAGTATTTGTATGGAGTGTAGCCATGTATGGAAGTGAAACATGGACGGTCAATAGTTTGGACAAGAAGAGAATAGAAGCTTTCGAAATGTGGTGCTACAGAAGAATGCTTAATATTAGATGGGTAGATCACATAATTAATGAGGAGGTATTGAATAGAATTGGAGAGAAGAGGAGTTTGTGGCACAACTTGACGAGAAGAAGGGACCAGTTGGTAGGACATGTTCTGAAGCATCAAGGGATCACAAATTTAGCATTGGAGGGCAGCGTGGAGGGTAAAAATCGTAGAGGGAGACCAAGAGATGAATACACTAAACAGATTCAGAAGGATGTAGGTTGCAGTAAGTACTGGGAGATGAAGAAGCTTGCACAGGATAGAGTAGCATGGAGAGCTGCATCAAACCAGTCTCAGGACTGAAGACCACCACAACAACAACAACATGAATTATCAGTAACGCATGGAGTTTGTTGACGTGCAGCCTTTCTTTACTCAGGAGTTACGCATTGTTCACAAATACTAAAATCCCAAATATCCTGGACATAGAAATTTAAATGAGTTTTGCATTTTTCATTGTGTTGGTACAATACTGTATCTAATTTTTCAAGGCTGATGACTTTTTAAAGTTTCACTTGGTTTTTTTTATCCGTTTATGTGCAACGACCGCTTAAGACACAATAGTTCATTTCTTTAATGTTCGCATGTGGCACTAGGCTAGGGTGATCAAATGATTTTCGGAAAAAACGGTATGTAGCCGCTGGGCTCAAAATTTACACCGGTTTTTAATTATTTTTTTTTAATTTTTAATGTTAATATTTCGTTAATATAGTTTGCTAACCTGATGTGGTATATCCACCATTAGCGGATAGGATAAAAACAAATTTACTTTCATTTATTTTACTAAACTGTGTAATTATGATATTTAATATATATATATATATATATATATATATATATATATATATATATATATATATATATATATATATATATATACCCTAGCCGAGCCTCAGGTACAGGGCGGGTCGCAGGTGGCGGATAGCGAACGATCCATCAGATATGGTGGACAGCTGCGAATAAGGGGAAACCCAAATAAGCAGTCCCGGACCGAGGCGGCAGCATCACGAGGGTGTGGGAGGGTGACTTTTGGCAAGGGTCACACTCATTCAAAAACCACAGAACCCGAAGACGTTGCTGTGTCATGGCGAGTAAGTGCCGCCATTACAATAAGCATTGTCAACACCCAAATCCAGGACGCGTCTGAAGTGGGAACCATCGGCATCCTGGTCAGCGTCTGTTCACACAATGTGCGGCTGGTCATAATGTGCCAGGAACTAACAATCCCTGGTTCTAAACACCCAGTGGAAACACTGGACCAACTTGATTACAAGCAAGTATGACTCGTGCAAGTAATAACAACATTACCCCAGGTGGTAACCAATCCACCCATCAACAGATGGCAACCAGGAATTCGGATTCTGGGGAACCTGGACTTACACGATTACATCAGAGAAAGTCGGAGCTCTCTGGCAAACTTCCACTCAAAACACCTACATACATTGGAACCTTTAACATAAATACATTAATCCAACCAGGAAAACTTCTAAACCTTACAACAGAACTTGAAAAGCAAAAGATAGTAATACTAGCTTTACAGGAGACGCGTTTTACAGATGAAGAAACATCAGATTATGGCAACTATCGCATCTTTAAGAGCAAGACGGATAAACGAATCGGAAGAGGAGCCCCCCATCTCGGGATGGCGTTTGTCATACACAAGAGCGTGCTCAGCTCCATCAAGGAAGTTACTCCCGTAAATAATAGGATAATGACGATGCGCTTACAATGTGCCAACAAAACATACACAATGGTTAATGTTCATGCTCCCACAAACGGAGACAACAAGAAAAACCCCATAGAAACAGAAAAGTTCTGGGAAAATTTGGAGAATATAATGGCCAAGATTCCAAAAGATGATACAAAAGTTCTACTCGGCGATTTTAATGCCCAAATTGGTAGAGAGAAAATCCACCAAAAGACCGTAGGCAAATATCCTGCACATAAATTTACCAATAAAAATGGTACAAGGCTCGTCGAACTATGTAAGCAGAATAACCTGAAGATAATGTCAACATCTCTAAGAAAATGTCCAAGAAAACAAAAGACATGGAGATCTCCTATACAACAAATTGGCGAGTTTCAAATAGATCATGTGGCGATTTCATACCCAGTACAAAAAGAAATTTACGACGTCCAAGTACGCAGAGGAGCAAACATTGATTCAGACCATTACCTAACTAGAATTAAAATCAAGTTTACAGCACGAAGAAGTCATCAGAAGAAAACAGAAATA
Source organism: Schistocerca cancellata (assembly GCF_023864275.1). NCBI lineage: Eukaryota > Metazoa > Arthropoda > Insecta > Orthoptera > Acrididae > Schistocerca > Schistocerca cancellata. The sequence continues at coordinate 921,810,141 of NC_064627.1, read as the reverse complement.
CAGAAATATGACACCAAGAAGATTAAAGAATCTAAAGTAAAAGAAGAATGGGAGAAGGAAAAGGCAAACACATGGGAAGAATTTCATTCTAAAATCACGCGAATAGCTAAGGAAACTATTCCCTTGAAAAAGATATTCAAACACCCTTGGTGGGATTCAGACTGTGAAAATGCATTGGAAAGGAGAAAAAAGGCATTTCAAGAATATAACAGTAAAAAATCACAAGAAAGTCTACAGTTATTTAACGAGGTTAGAAAACAGGTTTCAAAATCTATTAGGCAAGCAAAAAGGAAGTACACAAAGGCACAACTGGATGCCATAGAAGAAAATTTCCAAAACTATAATACAAGAGACTTCTACAGAACTTTCGCAGATAAAATACGAGGATATATCCCTCAAAATTTATGTTTCAGAAAACCAGATGGTAAATTAGCCCTAACAAACCAGGAAAACTGTCAAGTATTGGCTCAATATTTTTCTAACCTACTAAATTGCCCAGAACCTAGTTTAAGGTTTCCCAAAGAAATCAGTGCCAACGCTCAACCGGATTCATTACCACCAACACAGGAAGAAATCAAATGTCACATTAAAAACTTAAAAAATAATAGAACATCTGGCGAAGATGGCATTGTTGCAGAGCTATTAAAAAACCTAGGACCAAAGACGTTGCAAGAGCTCACAAAAATAATAACAAAAATATGGGAAACAGAAAAATTACCAGAGGATTGGAAATGTGCCCTTATTCACCCGTTACATAAAAAAGGAGACAGAACAAATGTCAATAACTACAGGGGAATCTCACTTTTACAAGTCACCTACAAAATTCTCTCAACATGCCTGCTGAAAAGAACACAAGAGCAGCTGGAACGCCAAATTGGTGATTATCAAGCAGGCTTCCGCCCCGGTCGCTCATGCATAGAACAAATATTTAATTTAAAGACAATATTAAAACACAAAGCAATTAGAAATGCCCCCATAATTTGTACATTTGTAGATTTTAAGAAAGCCTATGACTCAATAGACCGGCAATCTTTGTTTAACATTTTAGAGGAACTTGGACTTGACTCCAAAACACTAAGGCTTATCAAAGAATCACTGACAGACACTGTATCTAAAGTTAAATTCAGGGGAGAAATCTCTGAACCTTTTCTCATAAAAACTGGAGTACGTCAAGGTGACGGGCTATCTCCACTTCTGTTTAATATAGTCCTGCATAAAGTCATTAAGGAATGGGAAAAAGAATTAAAAAATCAATCCTACTGGAAACCAATCCATCTTGGTAGAACCAAAGACAACGTGGAGATATCTTGTTTAGCATTCGCGGACGACTTGGCCATACTTGCAGATGATGAAGAAATCGCCACCAAACAAATAGAGATCCTTAAGGAATGCGCGGATAAAGTAGGTTTACAAATTTCGTTTCAAAAGACAGAATTTTTCTGTACAAAATTACATATACACAGTTTGAACACAAAATATGGAAAAATAAATAGAGTAAAACATTTTAAATACCTAGGTGAAATTTTGGAGCCAACCGGAGGAGAGAAAGTTGCACAGAAGATCAGACAACAGAAAATGAAGAGAGCATATGGTATGACACATGAAATATACAATAAAAAATGCATCTCCTCGAACACAAAAATCAGACACTACTGCGCAGTAATTAAGCCAGCAGCACTATATGCTAGTGAAACGCTCACACTCCACACAAAATGTGATTTAGAAAAAATACTAAAAGAAGAACGCAAAATTATGAGAAAGATTTTAGGTCCAAAATTAACAGAAGAAGGATATCGGATACAATCAAGAAGAACCACAGAAACTATATCAAACCTGGCAGCAGACATAAGAAGGCGAAGATTAAAATTTTATGGACATGTCACTAGACTTCCCCCCACACGACTCACCAACAGAATTCTCACTTACATAGAAAAAGTCAAATCAACAACACCATGGATTAGCCAAGTAAAATTAGATTTACAAAAAGCAAATATTGAACTTAAAGATGTCAAAGACAGAAAAACTTTTAGAAATAAGGTGGAAAAGTGGATTGTATTGTCGGAGAAGGAAGCACTAAAGAGACCAGGAACAAAATGGACAGAAGAAAGAAAAAGAAAACATGGAGAACGGATGAAAGAAGTATGGAAGAAACGACGTCAGAAAGCTTTGCGTGATCCTTCTGGGTCCATTCGTGATAAGTAAGTAAGTATATATATATATATATATATATATATATATATATATATATATATATATATATATATATATATATATATATATATATATATATATATATATATATATATATCTCAAATCCATTATGCTTTCCGAAATATTATAGTCATGGAGTTTTTATTAAAATAAAATTAACATAAACTTTAAATATTACTGAGACCTCGTAGTTGAGGTCGATTGTCCTTTGGGGAAAGAGTATTTTTCATTGCTTCCAGCACTCCTGATCACGTCTTTGTTCTTGGAAACAAACACTACCAGTCGATTTTGTCGTTGTACAGGATCTGTATGGTCGCTTCAAGAGAGTCCACCTCCATTCTGTTCCTTTCATCAGTCTACTGGATATTCACAAACCAAAATATTCTTTCTACATTGGTGTTATGGACTAGTATTGCAAACAAATATCTTCAATTACACTGAAGAGCCAAAGAAACTGGTTCCGCTGCCTAATATCGTGTAGGGCCCCCGTGAGCACGCAGAAACGCAGCAACACGACGTGGCATGGACTCGACTAAAGTCTGAGGTAGTTCTGGAGGGAAGTGACGCCATCAATCCTGCAGGGCAGTCCATAAATACGTAAGAGTACGAGAGGGTGGAGATCTCTTCTGAACAGCACGTTGCAAGGCATCCCAGATATGCTCAATAATGTTCATGTCTGGGGAGTTTAGTGGCCAGCGGAAGTGTTTAAACTCAGCATTCTTGGAGCAATTCCGGACGTGTGGGGTGACGCATTCCCCTGCTGGAATCTCCCAAGTCCTACGGAATGCAAAATGGACATGAGTGGATGCTTATGTATGTGTCACTTGTCAGGGTTGTGTCTAGACATATCAGGGGTCCCATATCACTCCAGCTGCACACGTCCCACATCATTACAGAGCGTCCACCAGCATGAACAGTCCCATGCTGACATGCAAGGTCCCATGCCCGTACATGTCCATCTGCTCGATAAAATTTGAAATGAGTCTTGTCAGACTGGGAAACATGTTTCCAGTCATCAACAGTCCAATGTCGGTGTTGACCGGCCCAGGCGAGGCATAGAGCTTTGTGTTGTGCAGTCATCAGAGGAACAGTAGTGAGCATTTGGCTCCAAAAGCTCATATCGATGATGTTTCGTTGATGGTTCGCATGCTGGAACTTGTTGATGGCCCAGCATTGAAATCTGCAGCAATTTGTGGAAGGGTTGCCCTTCTGTCATGTTGAACGATTCTCTTCAGCTGTTGTTGGTCCTGTTCTTACAGTATCTTTTTCTGGCCACAGCAATGTCAGAGAGTCGATATTTTACTGGCTTCCTGATATTCAAGGTATACTCGTGAAATGGTCGTACCGGAAAATCGCCACTTTGTTGCTACCTCAGAGATGCTGTGTCCCAACGTTCGTGTGCTGACTATAACACCACGTCCAAACTTGACAACCTGCCATTGTAGCAATAGTAACTGATCTAATAACTGCGCCAGACACTTGTTGTCTTATATAGGTATTGCCGAATGTAGTATCATATTCTGCCTGTTTACATACAACTGTATTTGAATACACATGCCTGTACCAGTTTCTTTGGCGCTTCAGTATATTACCATCTCACCGTACTGCTGAAGATGGTCATAGCTTTAAGAAAGACTCACCCACTTCTCACGACACTGCAATGGCGCTTGTGAAGATATACTTCAACGAAATTTGACTCTATCAAAGAGAATGGGGTCATCGATGCCGATTTTTTTTCCTTTCAAATAAGAAACAGTCTGTTTAACACTCTCTTCACCAAGCAGCAATGACAGCACTTGACTCAGCACCGCCAATCCAAGTGGTGACCCGTGGGACCATACAGTACAGACTGCTATGCTGTTCGCCCCACCGACCAACCAGACTGAGCCGCCAATGACGTCAGCCCACCACCAAACCTTTTCCCAACCAGTGCATCTGAGTCATCAGGCAAAAATGCCACACCCCTGACAGTGAGAGGCCATTCACCACCGTCGTACACTCCCTTGGAAACTTTGCAAAATATGATATCTCATAAACAACTTCCACTAGAATCCTGCAGCAACACCACTGGCATTCTAATTTACCTTGCTTTAGTTTATTAATATCAGCAGGCATTGTTCCATTTAAAAAATGTATGTTTGCACTAAAAATAAACTTTTCAAGTATTATTACAATCTGCTGACTGACTAACAATACGAGTCCCTGGCTACCAATCCATTCTGTGAAAACCACACTTCAGTAGCATTTTTCATTTCCACAATATCTGCAGCGTAAGTTTTAAGTGATTCACCCTGCATATCTAAAAAAAAATTATATTTATATGGCTATATGCTGGGGATTTACAGGTTTCTTCTGTAAGAAAGACCAATTATTTCAATTCAACAATTCCTTTGTGGTGTAGGAGGAGAAAACATCTTTAATCTACATTTGAAAACACTTCTGTTATCTGCCAGACATTGTATTTCCATGAGTAGCTTGTAATACAATTTTATAGCTGCATATTTCACTTCTTTCTGTGCTGAAGTTAGATTCAATAGGTGGTACTGCAGATCATTTTTTCTTCTAGTGTAGTAATTGTGAATATATCTGTTACCCTCAGACTCACTTGGATTGATGGTAATAAACCTGACAAATGAATGTATGCATCTTGAAGCTGCTTGAACAGATACCTGTGATATGTATATAGGAGAACCCCACAAAAAATTTTAATTACTTTCTTTTGTACAATGAATACTTTTTCCTTAAGTGACTAGTTACTCCATAACATTATCGCAAAAGACATCAGTGAGTGATGAGTCATTGTAGCTGAAAGCTATATTAAGAAAAACATGCAATTCATTGTGCTTTTTCATAGTTACTCAGCTATCAAGCTACTACAGAAAGCATGATCTATAAGGTATATAAGCATAAATGTTTTTCTCTCTCATGAGCAGTGAATTCACCAACTGTGACAGGCCCCATCTGTGTTCTGCTCTCGTCCCTGGGATGGTAAAATGGCATTGTGACATGTGTGTCTCTCTTCTTCAACTGTCAACTTCAGTTGCCTCATCTACGTGTTTGATGAATCCACTTGCTCTGGTACAAAAGGAAATGTATGGTAGATCTCTCACTGCCAAGGGTAGTTTATTATACACCTTTCTGCCACAATAAGTTTGTTTATTTCTGGCCCTTGTTCCATAATTGTGTACAGAGCTTCTGTAAGTTAAGCTTATTGGCTGTTTCTTACTGAGAGGAGACAGGCTTTAATATAGAGGGAAGGTACAATAAATGCGTTTAGTACCTAAAAATTTAGCCAGCACACTCTCTGTTTTTTATCTACTCCTGATGTTGCTAACTTTCCATGATTTGAACAGTTTATGAGGAATTTATTTAGCAACTCAAATGAGAATGGAGACACTTGCTTGGTTCTATGATTCTCTGTTACGGATTTTACTACCTTCCAGGTTGCTGTGCATTCATTGTGAGACTTTTCAATGAAGATATCATTGATTACTCTCTTTGCTATTTGAATTTCTGTCCTGTATAATTATTAATTTTTTATTTATATTTAATTTCTGCTTCATAATAGGATCACCAGCATATATCACTGTGTACAAGGCAAGAGGTTCATCCCTGAATTCTCATAGATACGGATTATACCAATGCAGTTTATTATGTTTGCTTTGCACCTAAACAGTTTTGACCATTTTAGTTACTTGGGGTCAACGTTTATTGAGTAATGTTTTCACAGTTACTCAGACTTTCCCAATCAGCTTCATATAACTTGTTCCTCACGTGTATAATGTGCTCTGTTTTTAACATTCTAACCTTCCTGGCATAGGAGAGTTGCTGTGCACTACAATTTCCACTTCCAATAGTCAGCCACAAGCCTAGATGATCTGATAACATTGAATCTATCACACAACAATTTAATTCATTTTTATTTAGGTTGGTAATTATATTGTCCAGCCATGCATTTTGTCTTGTTGGTTTTTGATTAAGACAATACAAATTGACAGCTCTTAAACAGTTTAAAAAACAGGCAACAGTTTGAGTTTTTACCTCCATGTCAAGATAAATGTCTCCAATAAACACAAGCCTGAAATTGCCATATTCATCTCCAGGTAATTAGTCAGATTCCCAACATGAAGTACAGTGATATCAGACTGTTTTATAGGGGACAAAGACATGTATTAGCTTAATACTAAAAAAAGATATAATTTTAATTTCAAAGACTTCCTCTTGAGAAAATATTTCTAGATATAGTGTGTTGTAACTAACATTAAGCACTTTATTTACAAAAACAGCTACTCCTTCATGAACAATTTTAGTCCTCCTAATGTACTCAGTGGCACATATTTTTTAGGATTTACAAGGCAGATTCCACTTGAGTGATCCATTGTTCATTTAGTCAGAAAATACAATATGGGATTTGTGTTTAAGAAGATGTCTCTTTCATTTAATTTGTTTCTAAGTAACTGCACATTTAAGTGGAAGATAAGAAACTTATTTTCAGTAGCTACAAATAGGAAAGGCATATAATTGTTAGCCTCTTCACATTTAGTACAGGCAATGGCTCCCACTCAATAGGTTTAGATATCTGCTTTTATTCAGTTCCTATGACTCACCTTTAGGACACTGAATGTTTAGTCTCACTTCCAAGCCAGTCTCTTCACCATGTAAACAGGGTTCTTTCAAAGTCAGGGCGTTTAGTTCAGCATTTTCATGTTGCTTCTTGGCCCTAAAAACACCATTTGATTTCTGCAGAATGCATGGAACTACACACAAAAATTATGTTGTGTGACATTAATGGAACTATGCGAAGTAAGCCAACTTTCTGACACTTTCCATCACCAAAATCAGAAATTACATGTAAAGCTAATTCTGATAAACTCAACAGTTTGAGGAGATCTACAACACATGGTTCCTAATTCATGTTCTGATCAATATGCACATCCAGGAATTTTGAACATTAAGTTTACATATTTCCTTTCCCCCTAATCTATTGTTTTGATGATGATGAACCTCTGCATTGATGAACCTCTGAACTGAATGAACAAGACCCAATTACAGTCCCCATTGTGCTTGTGCGAATGAGTGTGTGTTTTCTATGGCTGATGAAGGGTTTAGTCTGATACCTGAATATGTCTAGCTTTCTTTTTCACTGTGTCTCTCTGTGACTCACTTCCTCCTCTATGTAGTGATAGCAATCTACCCTTTCCATGCCATTGCAGAAATAACTGTTGAAGATCCCATCTTGAAAATCCCATACAGATTATTAGCATATTTATGTGCATTATACAAATACAGAACAAAATTTAATTAAAAACCAACGTGAAACTCCCCTAAAATAAGCATAGCATGTTTCTGTATCCAGTCACTGTAGCAGAAACAGGTGTAAATGTAGATAAGGGATAAAAGCAATCAGGTGGACTAAACTAAAAAAAGCCTCCTTTGTTACTTGTGGTATCCCAGGTAATCTCATCAAAGTTCAAACAAAATAGATTCTTGATTAATTGGGGTAATTAATGCATCATTTAGTACACCAATATTCCCAACAAGACTAAAACAGTCAACAGTAGTCACTTCACAAAAAGAGTGTTACTCAAGACATAAAAAGCTTTAGACCTGTCTCACTATTATTTAGCATTTCTAAAATAAATGAAAGTCTCATGTATCTAACTTTTTGAATAGAAATAAAATATTAGTTATTGCTCAAAATGGTTTCAGGCCATTAGTATTTTTCTGTTTATCTACTTTCCTTTACATCCATTCGTTACATTAAAATACCCTAAATACTCAAACTCATCAACTGGAACTATGACTCCCATTTTAGTTTGTGCTATTTTATTTTGGATATGTTGATAACACTCATGGAATATTGTAGTCCATCCTTGTGCCAGACCCGTTCCCACCCCTTGCAACACGCCACACACCCATCCGGAAGGCCTCAATGCAAGACTCATCCAGTGCAGCCAACCCAGTACAAACTATTTTGGTTTTGACACAAGCATATCCTGTCCTATGGGAGGTTGGATCACCTGTGAAACCAATTACATCATATACCTGCTCTTTGTTTTTAATCAGGAAATGACCACCTACCAGATGTCCACCTGAATAAATAGCTATAGCCAAATTGTGGCCAAAAGCCAAGTTGATCAACCGGGCTCAGAACTCAACGCCAAACACAACATACTCATCTTCAATGGCCAGTTCACAACCTGTGCCAATTGGATCCAACACTTACTCACAAACTCACTCAGCCAGTCATCCCTCCCATACCCTGCCTTGGTCACCATACCCTATACAATCCCTCTCCCCAGCCAAATTGCAAAGGTGGTACAATGTTGTTAGTTGGACCAATGAAGCTGTTCAGATTGGCGTGTGCATATGTTCATGTGACAAGGTGTATTCTGTTGCTCTGAACAACAATATGTCTGGAAGCTTATCAGTGTTCTCTGTCTTGTTTTGTGCCTGTCAATAACTCAACACCTCAGCTATCAGTGGTTTGTTGTCTTTGTTTCTTCCATTAATAATTTTTACTGGTTGTTAATTAATTGTGCTACAAATGTATTATAATTTCCAGTCTTGATCTATGTTGTACCAGAACTAAAGAGGTCAAGTCTATCTGCCATCTACAAATCTTCTATGTTTCTATAATGGGTGGTTTAGGAACTACATATTCTAGGTAATTTTCAAAGAAATCATTTTCAAATAATTATGTAAGTAGTACCAGTATTGTTGTGTATCAGTTATGAACAGATAATTTTTCAATATTTTGTGGAGAAAAAATCTTCTAAATGAAGTGTAGGGAGCTGGTTGGGGAGTGGTAAGGTGCTGAGCAAATTAAATCATATTTCAATAAATAACAATTTATTATCTCTTTAACAAAACAATCTCTTAACAAAAGGGATAACAATAAGGTGGAAGATTCAGTTACCTTTAAATAAAAACACTTAACTCAAAAACTGTTAAGAATAATTTTCAACATTTTGCAAGCACAGAACAACTGTACAGGTACAGTAGCACCTAAAATAAAATACAATAACAAACCATGGTGACTTTAGTAATATATGAGCAAGAGTTTCAGGTCATGTGATAACAATAATAATAATAATAATAATAATAATAACCACCCTAAACAACTTATTTAGTGGCCTACCCTCAATCAGATATAACAGAATTCAGTTCTGTTCTGTTAAAGATGACCTAGGTCTAAGGAGACCAGGGACATATAAAATCCCGTACCAGAGTGGGAAATCATACATTGGCCAGATGTGTTGCGCTGTTAAGGATAGATGTGCTGAACATAGATGTCTGCTGTGGCTGAACACTGTCTTCATGCGGGACACAGCATGAATTACAGAGAGACAAAGATCCTTTCGCCCACTTCCACATACTGGGATGCCATCACTAAAGAAGCAGTCGAAATTCATATAAGTAACAAACTGATCAATAGAGACACGGGATTTCAACTCAGCAAGGCATGAGAACCAGCACTGGCAGTACTAAGGCATTGTCAGCCACAGTGAAACGAATCCGAGTCAACCCAAATGGAGAACCATAGTCCACAAATTTAAACTGGGCACCAACACTCTGCCCGCAGGTGCACTTTGCCGCTATTTGGGCTGCGCTTTTTCCACATTGCGAATGAGAAGCCCATGGCCCATTTACATGACAGGGGGCACTAGAGATCGCTGTGCTCTATGATTCATCTACGATGACGTTCTAGCCTTAACCCTTGGTGCCTGTGCTTCTCTAGCAAGCCAGCATACATATTGGCAAGCCATTGCAGCAACACATTAGTCAGCACCTGAACATGATGAGAAGCTGTCTCATCGAAATATTGTGCAGCTTCCACAACATTATCCAACATGATGCCCGTGAACCAAGGAAGCAGTAACAGAATAGTTCACTAGAATACAAGAAGGCCCATCAAAACTATGTCTGTTATCTTAATAAAAAGGCAACATTGCTGAGGGACAAGCTACAACTTTTGATGCGATTGCATTCCCAGCCCATGGTTAATCAACTGATTGCACTGAAACCTCTCAACATGTTAAACATACATAAGTACTGAATTTAGGTACAGGTGACATCCACTGTGAATATGAAAATGTTTTTAAATTTTAAATCACTCAGTCAACAGAAAATACAGTAATATTGTGACAGCTATCTCTTGATGGTATTATCAAAGATTTTCACAATAGCTGTAGCAAAAGCATATGATATCAATGGCCATGAAGAATTAAGCTTAATACCATTCATTCAGATTATTAAGAAAGTTAAGAAATTAAATGTGAGCATTACTAGGTATTACAGTAAATGAAATTAAAATAGAACGACCTTGAGGATACTAAATTAAATTAAATGCTCAAGAGAGGAAGTTGTAGTTAAAACAATTAATGGCTGGCAGCAGCCACCAACACAAACGCAGAATATATCAGCTTAAGCCCCCCATGACAGCAGAGGGAGACAAACATGCAGTGGGATAATAACACAAGAGGTGAGCACACTCAGATGCAGCGGAGCAGTAAACAACTTACAGAAAAGTGCAGACACGAAATTAGTTGGCCAGCTTTTTTACAAAGAAATGAGATACCTCTGTCAAATGGTGTTTGTGTTTGTTTGTTTGTGCTTGTGTTTGTGTTTGTGTGTGTGTGTGTGTGTGTGTGTGTGTGTGTGTGTGTGTGTGTGTGTGTGTGTTATTACTATTATTATTATTATTATTATTATTATTATTATTATTATTATTAGATACGAAGTGAGATTCGTTTGGAGGCACACAGGACAATATAGCAAGGCCTACTTCTAGGCTCCCTCTCCAATTCAATACAAGAAAAATTATGAAATGACCATTAGCTCCCCTGTAACATATAAACTGCATTAATCCTAGAACTACTAAAACAAAAAACATATGTACCAACGAGTGGGGAAAGGTTGGCGAGCACAAGAAATATAAATATCGAGGAAGTTTTGGAGAAATTACTCAAGCATACAGACTCCTTGACCATATAAAAATGTGAAGCTTGTACACTCTAACAAGCCACACCTCTCAGCAGTATGGTAATAGAATGCCAAAATTCCCAACAATAAATTTAATAGCCAGCCCATGTTCACAACAAGTCATGAAACATGCTCGAAAAGGATGGTGATAGCCCAGTACAAAAACAAATGAGTGCATAGGTGCCCCACAGTACATCAGTTCTGTGGTGCCACCGCCAGACACCACTCTTGCTAGGTGGTAGCCTTTAAATCGGCCGCGGTCCGCTAGTATACGTCGGACCCGCGTGTCGCCACTATCAGTGATTGCAGACTGAGCGCCGCCACATGGCAGGTCTAGAGAACTTCCTAGCACTCACCCCAGTTGTACAGCTGACTTTGCTAGCCAGGGTTCACTGTCTACATACGCTCTCATTTGCCGAGATGACAGTTTACATAGCCTTCAGCTACGTCATTTGCTACGACCTAGCAAGGCGCCATATTCAGTTACAAGAATGTATTCTGAACAGTTAATATTGTGAATCATGTACCGTCAAGAGTGGCATTCATCATTAATGGATTAAAGTTAAGTATCAAACTATGTACGTTCGCTTTCTGAATTCTAATTCCTTATGTTCCAGACCTCACGTCAGCATAGTTCTTCCCTCCTCACGCCAGCATGCGTGAGCTAAAACGCATGCCTTTTGGCCTCCTCTAGTAACACAGTGTTGGCTCTTCTGCCAACACAACAAGTTCAGCCAAAGGAAAATCACTCATAAACTAGAAAGATAAACAGGGTGCCTGAGGCCACAACACCTGTTCAGCAAATTCAATATTTCTGTATGTGGAAATGGGCACTCACAATAAAATTCACATTCCTGAGGTGAGATGGATTTGTGTGTCAAGTTTGCTTTCTCTAAATGATTGAGTGGCTGACAGTTTCAATTCCAACTGGCATCTCACCACCCACAACTCCCCCCCCCCCCCCCCCCCCCAACCGCAAAAGTGGATGCCAAACTATACACAGTTCAGCCAACAAGACAAGTCTTCAAGAGTATGCTACACACATCCATGTATTGTTGCTCAGTGCCACTTCCCTGTACCCCTGGTGAGAAGGTGTCCTTCGGCTGATCAGAGACATTTGACATGAACAGTTACTATTGATATAAGTGAGCATCCCTGCACAGCTCACTGCAGTTATTATGACATGACTACAGAACATGCAAACATATCAGCTAAGTTTTTAGTTTCTGCAGTTGTATTTCAATCTGGAAATTAGTCTGGTGGTTGGTAAACTGATGTATTAAACCTTTTAATGTTCTCTTTAATTCTATCCAAAAAATTTACACAGTTGTCCAATTTCTCCCTCAAATAATTAAAGTTACTTGTCTGGCCTGCAATTGCAAGTAACCTGACTTTTTTGTAAAGACTTAGGTTTACCCCAAAGATCTTATAACTTCCAGTTTTTGATTTTAGCTACCTATTTGAACAGATTTATTATGTGAACCCTTATACTTTGCATAACTGCTTTATACTTCACCACTTTTTTGTGTATATATGTATATTTAGTAATTAATGTCCTTTTATCTTTTTCTTATGTCACTCCTATTCAGTTTAGTCACAAAGTTACTTTCAGTTACTGGCACAAATAATCATGAAATATGTTAGAGTTAATATTGGCATCAGGATACTTGTAAATTATACTCCTGTGTGATTTTCATATATAACTCAGACAACTTATGAGAATTGAGCCATATGACATCTGCAACAACCATGTTTGCTGAAAACATTGCCCAGCTGCATTTGCATTAGTTGTTTTAACATTTTATACACCACGAGAAAACTAGGTTTCATATTTTGTAAATTATTTAAAAAAAGACTTGGACTTGATATTATTAATTAGCCTCCTTATTTCAAATAAGTTATTTCTTTGCTTGATTGCATTAGATTGTATATCTTAACTTATTGTCCATCAAGAAAAGAGACTGTGTTGTGACTTGCCGATCATTCAAAGTGCCGCCGCGCAATTACGCGCGTCCTCTATGTGCGGCGCTGTCTGTCAGCCATGCAGCAGCTGCGCCACCTAAGCGGCCAACCGAGCAGCGGCCGCTAGACTGGGACTCAGTGCTCATTCAAATGCTGACATGTTCGCATGTCTTACTTGTCAACTTACTCTGTGACTTATATGTGTTGTTGTGTCGTTCCGAAATATATGTGTTAAACTTGAAGTTCTAACAATTGGCGACGAGGTAGTGGATTTTACCTTTTCACCGTTGACTCACAGGGTTCCATGGCTACTGTCGAGCAACTATTGCAAAATCTCCTTGAACAGCAAATGCTTCTAACAGCGGCGATTCGCGATTTCGTCGCGGCGTCAAATGCGGGGCGTTTCTCGTTGTTGGCTATACCTCCTTTTCCTCCTTACGACGAGACGGCGGAAGACTGGTCTGATTATGAGAAACGTCTTCGACAGCACTTCTTGGCATTGCATGTCACGGACGAACAACCATGTAAGTCTCTGTTCCTTTCCTGGATTTCACCTCAAATGTATCGGTTGTTGTCGCAGTTGGCTCCTTTGAAGGATCCTGCGTCTTTGTCCTTTGCTGAAATGTGCTCACTTCTGTCTGTCTATTTTCAAAAGCAAACGCATGTGGTAGCCTCTCGTGTTGCCTTTTATCGTTGTCAAAAACAACCAAATCAATCCTATCGCGCTGGGCCTGCTGAACTTCACGGCCTCAGTCGAAAGTGTCAATTTGTTACTGACGTTCACAAAGAATCCTATGCCAATTCCATGGTACGGAATGCTATTATCCAGTCGGCACTCGACAAAGAAGTTCGGCAACGTGCCCTTCAGTTGGCGAATCCGACTCCAGATGAAGTTCTCTCCACTGCGCAGTCTTTTGAAATTTCTCGCGCCGCTGGGGCGCAAATAGAGGCGTGGGGTGATGTCGGGGAAATACAACCTCTGTGCGCTGTTGGCGACGTGTGCGGCGCATCCCCGCCGGCCGACGTGGCCGCAGTGCGCTCCCACGTGCAGCCTCGGCCTAGCCGTAAACAACCCGCTAAGAAACTGCAGCAAAACCCCCGGCAACTTCCTTCATGTCCACGGTGTTTTACGAAACATGACCGCGAGGATTGTCCCCAACGTTGGGCTGTGTGTCACAACTGCAAAAAGAAAGGTCCTGTGTCTTCCGTTTGCAAATCCCACCACATACATGATGTTCATGAACATGACGCCGATCCTGATTCTGTGTTGTCTGTCAATTGCACTTCTTCCCTTTCAGGAAAGTTATTCCTCACTGTCCAAATCCTTGGTCAAGATGTTCGCATGCAAGTGGATACCGGTTCTGCTGCCACTATAATTAATTCTCAGACGTGCCTTCAGCTGGGTTCTCCACTCCTGTCCCCTGTCACTCGGCAATTACAGACGTACAATAAACAGAAGATTTCTCTCTTGGGACAGTTTAATGCTGAGGTATCTTACAAATCCATCGTTCGCACTATTCCCATATTTGTGGTCGACCAGAGCAACGCAGAAAATCTTTTTGGTTTCGATGCCTTTCGCGTTTTTGGGTTCTCCATAGATGACTCTGTCAATATTGTCTCTGATGCTATTCCTTATGCTCAACTGGATTCTTTGTAGACCACATTTTCGTCCCTTTTTTCTCCTGGGTTAGGCCGTGCAAACGACTTTGAAGCTCATATCACGCTCAAACCCACTGCTCGGCCTAAGTTTTTTCGGGCTCGGTCCATTCCTGTGGCCCTTCGTGATCGGGTAAAACGGGAGTTGGATCGTCTCACTGCTTCAGGGGTCTTGCTTCCTGTCACTTCCAGTGAGTGGTCCTCTCCTGTCGTTGTAGTTGCTAAGCCAAATGGTGATATTTGTCTCTGTGGCGATTTCAAAGTCACTGTAAATGCTCAATGCCTCACCGACACTTACCCTATGCCCCGTCCTGAAGAACTGTTCACTAAACTTGGTGGAGGCCAGTACTTTTCTAAAATTGACCTGTCAGAAGCTTATCATCAACTTCCTCTCGACACTGCTTCCTGGCAGTTTCTGGTCCTTAACACGCCTTTCGGTCTCTATCAATACCAATGCTTGTCATTCGGGGTTGCTAGCGCCCCTGCTCTCTTTCAGCAATTCTTGGAACAATTATTGCTCCCTGTCCCTGGGTGTATCAATTACATGGACGACATTGTTGTCACTGGCTCCACCACTGAAGAACATCTTCAAAATCTCCGCACACTTTTTCATGTCTTACAGACTGCCGGTCTTAAGTGTAATCTTCAGAAATCACAACTTTTTCAGGCATCTATCACGTACTTGGGTGTCGCTGCGATCGATGCCCTTCCTCGCCCTACATCTGTTAAGGAACTGCAGGCCTTCTTGGGGAAAATAGCATACTATCACAAGTTTTTACTGTCTGCGGCTTCGGTGGCTCAGCCATTGCATCGCCTGTTGCATAAGAACATGCCTTTTCACTGGTCCGCATCATGTGAAGCGGCTTTCCAGAAGATGAAGACTATGCTGAAACAGGCCCCGTGCCTGGCTACTTATCGACCTGGCCAACATCTTGTTCTTGCCACAGACGCCTCTCAATATGGGGTCGGTGCAGTCCTTGCGCACCGTTTTTCTGACGGTTCGGAACAACCCATTGCTTATGCCTCCAAAACGCTCACGGAGGCCCAACAAAAGTATTCTCAAATTGAGAAAGAAGCTTTGGCCATCATTTATGCTCTTCATAAGTTTGGTGTTTTTCTCTATGGCTCAAAATTTCATCATGTTACGGATCACAAACCACCTGTTTCCTTGTTTCATCCATCAACGTCACTTCCCGACAAGGCTGCACACCGCCTCCAGCGTTGGGCTCTTTACTTGTCCCGTTTCAATTATGAGATTCATTTCCAGCCAACGGCTCAACATGCGAATGCTGATGCTCTGTCTCGCCTTCCCATGGGTCCTGATCAGGCATTCGATAGGGACGAACTTTTGTGTTTCCACCTGGATGTTGCCGAGCAGCGGGTTGTGGACGGATTCCCCATCACTGGGGACAGGCTGGCGGCTGCTACAGGTTCTGACCCTACCCTCTCCCGGGTTTTACGCTGTATTCAGAAGGGTTGGCCAGATCGCCCGTCCGCTAAGACTTCTGATCCGTTACGGAACTACTACACTTCGCACTACCGCCTCACGGCTAGGGACGGTGTTATCCTCCTCTCCACTGACAATGCTTTGCCGCGTGTTGTGGTACCTGTGTCTTTGCGTGCTTTGGTCTTGCGACTCCTTCACCAAGGGCACTGCAGTGTGTCTAGCAGAAAATCTCTGGCGCGCCGTCATGTGTACTGGCCTGGCATCGACTCTGAAATAGCACACACGGTCGCTGCCTGCGGCCCTTGTGCGTCACAGGCTGCTGCCCCGAAGTCATCTTTGTCACCGTGGCCTTCGCCTGAGAAGCCCTGGGAGCGCATTCATGCTGACTTTGTGGGACCCTTTTTAGGTACTTATTGGCTCCTCATAATTGATGCCTACTCTAACTTTCCTTTCATTGTCCGTTGCATGTCACCTACCACCGCGGCAACCACCAGTGCTCTCGCCCGCATTTTTTCTTTGGAAGGCCTCCCCTCTACTCTTGTTACCCCAGAACATTATGCTACATGACATTCTTGAATGAAAATATGCAAAATACAGGGTGATTTAGAAGGAAAGTCACATAATTTGTGAGGTGATTCTACAAGTGAAAATAAACCAAAAAAGTTCTGTGAACATGTGTCAATTCTTTGATCATAGTGGAACTGGATAAGGTTGAAGACTATGCACACTTGTGGATGATTATGAAGACAAATGTGAATATTACTTACCAAAATGTTGTGTAAGCACAGTGGTGGACAGAATAGCAATGGGAGAGGTGACTGATCCATTTTGCAAGAGGTTTGAAAAGGCTCCACCTGTTTCAGTGCACTTGTGAACATGTTGGAGGATGTGTTGTGTTGCATGTCAAACATCATCTCAGTGGGCTTTAATGTGAGCAACTGTGCCAGTGATGCAAGTGACAAGTTCTTCATGGGTATCTATCTTTGACGTTTACACATCCCCCTTTAACCAGTCTTATAAACAGAAGTCTAATGGGGCTAGATTAGATGATCTGCCAGGCCAGATAATGGGCCTGCCGCATCCAGTCCACCATTGAGGAAATGTTTTATTCAGATACTGGGATATTTGTTTGGTAGAGTGAATTGCTGATCCATCTTGTTGCAGGTACATTTGCTGTAGTTGCTCTAATGTCACGTCTTCCAAAAGTACAAGTGGGTCTTCTATCAGGAAATGTACGTATGCTGTGGTTGTCATGCAATTTGGCAGGAACACAGGCCCTATCATCAGGTCATCAGTCACACAACACCAGACATTCACTCAAAACCTAACTCGGAATCTTGTTTCCCTACTAGTGTCATGGGGGTTTTCCATTGCATTTGTGGAATATTGAGCTGATGGCTAGTGCACCATGTACTGGTGGTGGGACTCTGTTGTACAATTGCAGTTATGTTGTCCCTTTCCACAACTGACTGGATGAGCTCACATTCTGATGTTATTTGTAGACTGGATAGTGTTCCAGATTCATGTACTGTTTGGAAAACCCTGGGAAATGTCCTGGCACAGGGGGTTTGTAAACCAGGAAAATTTCTCTGGTATTCTGTCACAGTTGCAAGGATGCTGTCATTACAGTACTCATACACAAACAACTTGTCTGCATATTCTGCATTGGTGAATATATGTGGTATGTTGGTATTCGTGGACACAGTGGCGTTGCTTAACTAAACAACACTCAAGCACAGCATGCACATGGCTTCATGACTGTACACTGAGCCAACCCATGAGTCATTGCACATTGGGTATGCATGTAGCTTTTGCCTCAGTCTGACATTACAGTTCTGCCATCTGTTGGAGCACTCCCACACCTTGTAACATGTCAGGCTGTTTCTTTGTTAGTGCCTTTTAAAGTTCACGTCACATCCAGATGTACTGGTATTGAAACATTTCCTCACCAAGTAGATAGTGCGCAGTATTCTCGACCTACCTTGCTTTGTTTATTCAATATTGTCTTCCCGGTAGCTGCGTCCATCTCACCTAAATCACACTGAAATTAAGAAGCCAGGATCCTAGGTTAAGTTTTCCAAAATCAAAAGTCAAGATCGTATTCACTGTTGAACATTTATGTCAACCACAGTACAATTTATTTGTTATCACTCACACACACAATATTCATGTGACCAGGCCTCTTACACTTAATCGTCACATTAGGTAGGTAAAAAACTTCCATCCTTTAACAAAGTTCACAATTACAATTACCGGAAAAATTAACCAACTAGCCGCACTTTTGCTCCAGAAGAATCTGACTGAGAACTGACTTGAGAACTGCACCAGCTCGGACCTTATATAGATGAGCACTTCAATATTTGACTATTTCTGTTAATATATTATAGTTTATAATTTCCCAGGGTTAAAATGATCCTGTCTAACTGGTTTTGAAGTTAACTATTGGGTTTTATTATTTAAATAACATGAGTCAGCTGTATCAATTTAAATATGCGGAACTAATTTATGCATCTGCCGTGGGAATTCCCGACTTATTACTACAGCAGCCCTTTTGAACAATAATTTTTACATATTCAAATTTGCTTAATTCTTAATTAATTCACTTACAAAGTTGAGACTGGAGTTATTTTTTGTAGAAAAACAAAGGTAGCAAAAGTATCGAAACAGATCTCGGAATTATTTGGTAGTTTGGTCACAATTGGCACTGAAAGTCATACAGGCCACAGATTTTAAGTCTTAATATCTATTTAACTAATAGACTTTAGGTTAATTTAAACACTTTGCTGGAATCAGTAAAATTTAGGATTTCTTTTGGATGCAGTCTTATAGCTGAATTTGATCTATTAGCTCACTCGAATTTTACTTAATATGTATTGCACAATATACGTCATTGTCCATAACTGTTAATACTATGCATTTCCAATAAAACTGATTAGCTCATTACTTTCAGAATAGACATTAGAATGTACTGAAATATTAGATTTTACAAGGGTAATTTTATGTAAACTATTTCTGAATTGTGTACTATGAGGCTGAAGGCCACAGAATCTGTAGTCAGAATCTGAGTAGTGAAAATGAAAAAAAAATAAAATAAAAGTTCATTCCTTAACTAAGTTACTGAAGGAGTATAAAACCAAAACAGGATAGCAGTGGGCAACCCTGCTTCGTTACAACCTCTTGCAGGGAGGATCAGTGATCTGTCCCACCATTATTCTGTCCACCACAGTACCTACACAGCATTTGGTAAGTCATATCCACATCTGTCGTCATATCCATTCATTGATGCATATGGTCTCCACCCACTCCAGTTCTGTAATGACTGAAAATCAGACACATGTTTGCATGCCTTTTTCAGTTTATTTTCACATCTAGAATCATCTCACAAGATATGTTTCCTCCTGAGTAACACTGTATACCAACTTACTGATTTCTCTCTCTCTAAGATTTGCAATGATTCAAAGTGCTGAACTATGGGTTGCAAAATTTTTTCCAGTTGAAATTCTCATTGATATGGACACCTAAGATTTTTAGTTTCAACCCTATTTATTATTTCCTCGTCATGTGTTAGACTTATTGCTGTAGTATCCCTAGATGTGTAGAATTAAATATGTTGAGTCTTTTTAAAGTTGAGTGTGAGGCCATTCACTGAAAACCAGTCATTGACACTTTTTAGAACTTCAATTACCATTTCTTCTGTTTCTGTATGCGCGCTTGGATTGATTACAATACTAACGTCAGCTGCAAAAAGAATTAATTCAGCTTGTTGTATGTTGGATGGACAACCATTTACATAGATGAGGAACAACAGTGGACTTAAGATTGAGATTATGGGAACATGATACATGATTGTTTCCCAGTCAGAATTATGTCCCTGGATTATACTGGTAGAATTACTGAGTACAGCTTTCTGTATTCTGTATTGGTGAGGATATTATTGTTGCTAACAATAGACCATGCCGTTGGTGGGGAGGCTTGTGTGCCTCAGCGATACAGATAGCCGTACCGTAGGTGCAACCACAATGGAGAGGTATCTGTTGAGAGGCCAGACAAACGTATGGTTCCTGAAGAGGGGCAGCAGCCTTTTCAGTAGTTGCAGGGGCAACAGTCTGGATGATTGACTGATCTGGCCTTGTAACACTAACCAAAACGGCCTTGCTGTGCTGGTACTGCGAACGGCTGAAAGCAAGGGGAAACTATGGCCGTAATTTTTCCCGTGGGCATGCAGCTCTACTGTATGGATAAATGATGATGGCGTCCTCTTGGGTAAAATATTCCGGAGGTAAAATAGTCCCCCATTCGGATCTCGGGGCGGGGACTACTCAGGAAGACATCATTATTAGGAGAAAGAAAACTGGCGTTCTATGGATCGGAGCGTGGAATGTCAGATCCCTTAATCGGGCAGGTAGTTTAGAAAATTTAAAAAGGGAAATGGATAGGTTAAAGTTGGATATAGTGGGAATTAGTGAAGTTCGGTGGCAGGAGGAACAAGACTTTTGGTCAGGTGAATACAGGGTTATAAATACAAAATCAAATAGGGATAATGCAGGAGTAGGTTTAATAATGAATAAAAAATAGGAGTACGGGTAAGCTACTACAAACAGCATAGTGAACGCATTATTGTGGCCAAGATAGACATGAAGCCCACACCTATTACAGTAGTACAAATTTATATGCCAACTAGCTCTGCAGATGATGAAGAAATTGATGAAATGTATGATGAAATAAAAGAAATTATTCAGATACTGAAGGGAAACGAAAATTTAATAGTCATGGGTGACTGGAATTCAAGAGTAGGAAAAGGGAGAGAAGGAAACATAGTAGGTGAATATGGATTGGGGCTAAGAAATGAAAGAGGAAGCTGTCTGGTAGAATTTTGCGCAGAACATAACTTAATCATAGCTAACACTTGGTTTAAGAATCATGAAAGAAGGTTGTATACATGGAAGAACCATGGAGATACTCTGTGGTTTCAGATAGATTATATAATGGTAAGACAGAGATTTAGGAACCAGGTTTTAAATTGTAAGACATTTCCAGGGGCAGATGTGGACTCTGACCACAGTCTACTGGTTATGAACTGTAGATTAAAACTGAAGAAACTACAAAAAGGTGGGAATTTAAGGAGATGGGACCTGGATAAACAGACTAAACCAGAGGCTGTACAGAGTTTCAGGGAGAGCATAAGGGAACAATTGCCAAGAATGGGGGAAAGAAATACAGTAGAAGAAGAATGGGTAGCTTGAGGGATGAAGTAGTGAAGGCAGCAGAGGATCAAGTAGGTAAAAAGACGAGGGCTAGTAGAAATCCTTGGGTGACAGAAGAAATATTGAACTTAATTGATGAAAGGAGAAAATATAAAAATGCAGTAAATGAAGCAGGCAAAAAGGAATACAAAGGTCTCAAAAATGAGATCGACAGGAAGTGCAAAATGGCTAAGCAGGGATGGCTAGAGGACAACTGTAAGGATGTAGAGGCTTATCTCACTAGGGGTAAAATAGATACTGCCTATAGGAAAATTAAAGAGACCTTTGGAGATAAGAGAACCACTTGTATGAATATCAAGAGCTCAGATGGAAACCCAGTTCTAAGCAAAGAGGGGAAAGCAGAAAGGTGGAAGGAGTATATAGAGGGTCTATACAAGGGCGATTTACTTGAGGGCAATGTTATAGAAATGGAAGAGGATGTAGATGAAGATGAAATGGAAGATATGATACTGCGTGAGGAGTTTGATAGAGCACTGAAAGACCTAAGTCGAAACAAGGCCCCGGGAGTGGACAACATTGCATTATAACTACTGACAGCCTTGGGAGAGCCAGTTCTGACAAAACTCTACCACCTGGTGAGCAAGATGTATGAGACAGGTGAAATACCCTCAGACTTCAAGAAGAATATAATAATTCCAATCCCAAAGAAAGCAGGTGTTGACAGATGTGAAAATTACCGAACAATCAGTTTAATAAGTCACGGCTGAAAAATACTAACACGAATTCTTTACAGACGAATGGAAAAACTGGTAGAAGCTGACCTCGAGGAAGATCATTTTGGATTCCGTAGAAATATGAGAACACGTGAGGCAATACTGTCTCTACGACTTATTTTAGAAGCTAGATTAAGAAAAGGCAAACCTACATTTCTAGCATTTGTAGACTTAGAGAAAGCTTTTGACAATGTTGACTGGAATACTCTCTTTCAAATTCTGAAGGTGGCAGGGATAAAATACGGAGAGCGAAAGGCTATTTACAATTTGTACAGAAAGGAGATGGCAGTTATAAGGGTTGAGGGACATGAAAGGGAAGCAGTGGTTGGGAAGGGAGTGAGACAGGGTTGTAGCCTCTCCCCGATGTTGTTCAATCTGTATATTGAGCAAGCAGTAAAGGAAACAAAAGAAAAATTCGGAGTACGTATTAAAATCCATCGAGAAAAAATAAAAACTTTAAGGTTCGCCGATGACATTGTAATTCTGTCGGAGACAGCAAAGGACTTGGAAGAGCAGTTGAACGGAATGGACAGTGTCTTGAAAGGAGGATATAAGATGAACATCAACAAAAGCAAAACGAGGATAATGGAATGTAGTCAAATTAAATCAGGTGATGCTGAGAGAATTAGATTAGGAAATGAGACACTTAAAGTAGTAAAGGAGTTTTCCTATTTGGGGAGCAAAACAACTGATGATGGTCGAAGAAGAGAGGATATAAAATGTAGACTGGCAATGGCAAGGAAAGCGTTTCTGAAGAAGAGAAATTTGTTAACATCGAGTATAGATTTAAGTGTCAGGAAGTCGTTTCTGAAAGTTTTTGTATGGAGTGTGGCCTTGTGTGGAAGTGAAACATGGACGATAAATAGTTTGGACAAGAAGAGAATAGAAGCTTTCGAAATGTGGTGCTACAGAAGAATGCTGAAGATTAGATGGGTAGAACACATAACTAATGAGGAGGTACTGAATAGGATTGGGGAGAAGAGGAGTTTGTGGCACAACTTGACTAGAAGAAGGGATCGGTTGGTAGGACATGTTCTAAGGCATCAAGGGATCACCAATTTAGTATTGGAGGACAGCGTGGAGGGTAAAAATAGTAGACGGAGACCAAGAAATGAATACACTAAACAGATTCAGAAGGATGTAGGTTGCAGTAGGTACTGGGAGATGAAGAAGCTTGCACAGGATAGAGTAGCATGGAGAGCTGCATCAAACCAGTCTCAGGACTGAAGACCACAACAACAACAACAACAACAACAACAAGGTGAAATATTATTCTAGAGTACATCACCTTCCCAAAAATTTTCAAAATGATGTCATCAGTAGGAAAGAGCAAAGTTCTGCTTATCATGGTAGCAGTTGGATATCTGTTCATTTTATATAACAACAACTAGCAAATACACTGCCAGAAAAAAAGAATAGTACACTCTTTCAGAGATCAACAGTTCACTCAGGATTTATTGTTGTAAGAGTGCATATGGAGTAAATGAAATTAATACATTTACAGATCAACAGCACAAGTCGTTCTGAAGTACCAGGTGTCAACCCATCTTGAAACACCCACATTAGTATGTGGTGTAGCCTCTGTGGGTGACAATGCAAGTGTTGACTCTGGCATCCAGTCAATCATATGGATGGTGAATGCTATCCTGTGATATGTTATGCCACACCTACCAGTAGTTGAGCTGTTCACATAATTCTGTAAAAATTGTTCCCTGATGAGTCACCTCTGTCAGTTCTTGTCCCATCATATCCAACACTTGCTTAATTCGAGACAAGTCTGGAGTTTGTACTGGTCAGGAAAATTGTTGCCCATCTTGCAGAGTACATTGTGTTTCAAGGGTAGTTTGTGGCCGAGTGTTATCCTGTTGGAAAACACATTACCTTGCTG
Organism: Schistocerca cancellata; assembly: GCF_023864275.1. Taxonomy (NCBI): domain Eukaryota; kingdom Metazoa; phylum Arthropoda; class Insecta; order Orthoptera; family Acrididae; genus Schistocerca; species Schistocerca cancellata. Next base: position 921,786,015 of record NC_064627.1, on the reverse strand, counting down.
TTGCAAGAATGGTAAAAGAATTGGTCTAACAACATTCTGCACGTACTGAATGATGGTTAGCATCCCCTCCTGAAACACCTGATAGTTACAGCATATCACAACCCGGACCTTAAGGCCTTGGGGTGGGGCCAGTGTGTCTTGGATGAATGCACTCTACAAGACAGCACTCAACATGTCTATGTCATACATGCAAACAACCATCACTTACATGGTGGCAGAACCTACTTTCATTGCTGAAGAACATGGTGTATCATTCCATCTTCCAAGTGCTCTTCTGACAGCACCAGTCAAGCCATGCACATCGATGCTGTGGCACAAATGGAAGGCAGTCTAGAGGTGTGCATGCCCATAGTCTCACTGCTAATAACTGGAACAGTTCATGTTGACACATCTGGACTCACAAACCCTCTTATCTCAGCTGTGGTAACTGAATGATCTGCCCCTGCTAATCTTTTAATACAATGATCCTTGTGGGCATCTGTGCTGCTTGGACATGCAGAATCTTGTCTACAGTTGCGAGAATGTTCAGCACGACCACTGAAACCAGCATCATTGTACAACCAATGCAGAATGTCCAGCTTGTGTTGCAATTCTCCAAAATTACCATCAGCCCACTCGGCAGGCCACAATTTGACCTTTCTCAAAAATGCTCATTTGGCTGCAGGAAACACAAGTACATCTCTGTGGCATGGTTGTCTGCTTGCTTCCATGCTCAGCCTTCTGGCTGTGAGCATTTCCTGTTAAAAGGTAGACACAGATGACGCCCTGCAAGCTATGCCACTATGCTATTTGTTGGGTGGATGACATTAGAACCATATCAGTACAGCTACTATCCACCAGGTGGTCATTCGATCATCGTATCAAAATCATTGTCCTCTTTCCAGGAGTATTAATTTTTTCTGGTAGTGTAATATAAATATGTCCCACCATATTATAATGTTCCATTAAAGTGAATTCATACAAGTATCAATCATCGAAGTAAATCACTGCAGAAATGTAACCCATTTTTTGTAAAAAACATTTCATGCATGTAAATGACACAGCAACACTTTCCACACACAAGCCATCATTAGGAAGAGCATGTATTTAAAATTACAACAGTCATTTTGCCTATCGAAAAGATGTGAGTTGGTGTTATTCCTGACAAGTTAAGTACCCCGCATTTCCTTATTTCAATTCTATTAACCTATCTCCTCCTGCCGCGCACTCTATCCATGTACCACTGTCCTCTCTCTCTGACCATCTCCTCTTATCCTCTCACCCAGTCCATACCCTTCTCTTGTCTTTCTCTGTCCATCTCCTCCTTCATATCTATCTCTTCCTTCCCTCACACCACTTGAACTATTTGTCACAGGTATATTCAGCAGAATATGTGGATACTGTTTGTTAAATATGTTGTGAATAGAGTTAGTAGTAGTGATACAATAAACATAAACATCACTATGCCATGTGTGAAAAGTGAAAATGGAATAAGCAAAACTCTTGTGGTGGCTGTCAGCGAGAAGAAGTTTCATCGCAGATCGAACAGCTTTTTCGAAGAGTAAATATTTTTCCACGATTCACGTAATATTCTCCAAATCAGTATCTTGTACTTCACTCTATCTAAAGTAGCCTACGTTCTTCCTTAAGGTTCAAACTACCTTCTTATCAAATTTCACTGAAACTTTTTCAGTTGGTCAGTAATACAAAATTTAAACACTATGCATGCTGTAGCAGTTTTTCACAGATCACATTGTTTATGATATCATATATCCTGAACTATGTGCTGTACAGTGACACAATTTTGCAGGTACATTCAGTAGTATATGTGAACACTGTCTGCAAAATGTGTCATGAACAGAGGTAATCAATTAAAATGTCATGCATAATGCGAAAATGAACTGTAAAAAAATGTACTTCATCAATATCTCATCAACTCATGAAGAAAATACCTATAAATCATCATCATAATATATATAAACCTAACTCACCATGTCATTCTCGGCAGAGTCAACTTCTCACATTTCAGTATAAAAGCAAAATCTACTGTCTCCATATTACAAAATATTCTGACCATAGTGTATCAGTTCTTAAATCATAATCATCAAGCACATGTTTGATATTTTCACCAAAAAAACCTTGTTTTCAACATATTTCAGACATTATTCTAGTTCACACATAAAGACACTCATATAAAGGACAGTATAAATAATGCTCAGATTTTGTGCTTAACTGAGCACCATGTTACTGACAAATGTGCCTTGCCACCTATAGTAAGTTATAGTTTAGTAACCTACTACTGTAGTGAAAGTAAAGATAAAGGTGGAGTAGCAATTTATGTTAATAACAGTGTAGCATACAAAGCTATAGATATTAAGAAATATTGTGTGGAACAATAATTTGAGGCGTGTGCCACAGAAATAATAACTAAATTCCACCCAATAATAGTGTTGGCTGTCTAGAGGTCTCCTTTAGGTGATATAAAAACTTTTCTGCATTCAATGGAACTCCTTCTGTCAGGGTTACTTTCAAAAGCAAAGGATATTGTAGTTTTAGGTGATTTCAATATAAACTTTATGACAGAAAATAAGAATAAAATAGACTTTGAGATTGTGATGACCTTACATAATCTGACATCAGTAATAAACTTCCCAACAAGAATTACACCTGAGTGCCAAACTACGATAGACAACATTTTTTTAGATGTAAGTAGACATCAGAATTACATTGTCAGGCAGGTTATAAGTGGGCTTTCAGATCATGATAGACAAATTCTCACTCTTTATGACGTTAATCTGTTCAAAAAAGAATTTCCTCAATGGAAATTCATAAGAGTAATGAATGAAGAGGCAAATGAACTTTCAACCACAGGTTGCAGCAAATGGATTGGTCTTTAGTATATAGCCATGATGATGATGATACTAGATTTAACTGTTTCATAAATGAATTCTGTGCTCTTTTTGAAGAAATATTTCCCAAGAAATGGGTCAGAAACAGCACTTCCAATTCTGTAAGTAGGCCTTGGATTACAAAAGGTATAAAACAGTCATGCAAAACCAAAAGGGAAACTTATGCTGCAATAAGATTCTGTAAAGATGTAGAAAAATAGGAACACTATAGATTATACTGTAAAATTTTGAAGAAACTAATATGGAAATCAAAAGCCCTTTGTTATGAAAAGAAAATAGATAACTCTAATAATAAAATAAAAACAATTTGGAGCATTGTAAAAAAAGAAACAGGAAGAGATACAACAAGCAAAGAAGATGTAAATAAAATCAGATATGAAGGTACCCTAGTAGATAACCCCAAAATGGTGGCTGAGATTTTTAATAAACACTTCCTATCAGTAACTCAACAGACTGGTTGCAAGCCCAATGTTGATGAAGCTGTAACTCTTTGTCAAGCAGTATATTCAAACACAATTTCAGAAATGCATCTTAATCCTGTCACTGTAGAAGAAATTCAAAAAATCATGTCTCTAAAAAGTACGAACTCTGCAGGGGTTGATAATATATCTAGTAATTTATTGAAATATTCTTGTGTGTAGGTAAGGGACATTCTCTGTCATATTTTCAATGCTTCCCTTCAAAAAGGTGTTGTTCCGAGTAGGCTTAAGTATGCCTTTGTGAAGCCCCAGTACAAAAAGGGCGATAAAGCTGAACTAACTATCGACCTATCTCTTTGCTGACAGCTTTCTCCAAAATTCTAGAAAAGCTAACACATGTAAGAATTACTGATCGTCTCATGAAGAATGGAGTTCTCAGCAAGAACCAATTTGGCTTTCAAAAGGACCATTCAACAGAAGACGCAGTGTACACATTTGCAAATGAAGTCCTAGAATCCCTTAATGAAAAAATGCTAGCACTTGGTGTCTTCTGTGATTTATCCAAAGCGTTTGACTGTGTTCATCACAAAATTCTCTTGCAAAAAGCAAAATTAGTAGGAATAAGTGGTATTGCAGGCAACTGGCTACAGTCGTACCTCCAAGACAGAAAACAAAAAGTTGTCTTGAATAGCTCGGGTGGAGTATGTGACACTTCCTCAGATTCTGAACGGAGTTCCATTACATGTGGAGTGCCTCAGGGCTCAATTCTTGGGCCACTATTATTCCTGATTTTTATAAATGGTCTACCATCATGTACAAGCCTGCCGTGTAAATTTACATTATTTGCTGATGATACCACAATTTTTATGAGCAGTAGAACAGACAACAATCTTGAGGAACTCATTAATCACGTACTCTCAGATGTGGTTAATTGGTTCAAGGTGAACGGTCTCTCATTAAATTTCAGTAAGATCAGCTTTATTCAATTCTGTACAAAAACAGAAAAAGAGAGAGAGAGAGATAAATGTGACATGTGGTAATCAACCAATAGTAAGAATGGAAACAACAAAATTTCTTGGAGTGCACATTGACAAGAAAATGAACTGGTCTCCACATATTATTGATCTCTGTAAGAGGCTTAGCTCTGCTACCTATGCTTTACGGGTTGTCACTACATGTGTTGAACCTAACACTGCAAAAGTGGCATACTATGGCTATTTTCATTCTCTCATTGAGTACGGAATTATTTTTTGGGGCAACCAGCCATTAGAAAGGAAAGTGTTCACTGCACAGAAGCAAGCTTTAAGAATTATATGTGGATTACGCACAAGAGACTCGTGTAGAAATAGTTTTCGTAAATTTAAAATATACACAACTACATGCCAATATATTTTTTCTCTCATGTGTTTTGCTTGTAAAAATATAGAGATATTTCAACCAAACAGTAATTATCATAAGCATAACACACAGAGGAAGAATGACATACACAGTGAGCTCAGAAATTTGAGCTTGGTACGAAAGGGTGTCCACTACACTGGAGCAAAACTCTTCAATGCTCTTCCTCCCGAAATAAAGACAGAGATTCATAACAGGAGTAAGTTTAAGAAAGCACTAAAAATATTTCTGCTAGAAAAAGCTTTTTACAGTCTAGATGAATTTTTAACCAAATAAATTGTAATATTTTAATATTATATAATACAAGTTGACATAATGCCACTAAGAATGTTATTTAACCTTAGCTCTGTATCTGTGTGTGCTCTGTATCTGTTTTCTGTAGTGTTTTAATGATTCTAAGAAAATATGTATTTTCTTTTTCTGTATTGCTGCCCAAAGAGTTAACTGTATAAATTTTTATATAATTATGTACTCAAATTTCTGTATATGCTATAAGATTATCAGATTGTATTTGTAATAAACTGCCTCGTTCCACGTCCTTGTGCATCCAACACAGTTGGACCTATGGAACACGAAATAAATCAAATCAAATCAAATCTCACCTGTTGCAGTTTTCAAAGATTAAATAATTTCCTTTAACCACATTCCACAGCGAAATGTGCTTGAGATAATAGACGATTGTTATTAAAGTTCAAAATTTTTCAGCTTAGTATTGTCTTCTTACAACAAATCTTTATCTATGCTTTCACCATAATAGTCATATTCATATTCAATTGCTGATCATAGATCTTGAAAATGGAAATAGTAAACCAACATGCCTGACATCCTATCCTTCCAGTTACATATGTAGCACAAGAGTTTGTTATGCAGTTTCTATGAAAGCAAAGAGCACAGTAATCCAAAGTATATCTTGCGTGCGCGCGCGCGTGTGTGTGTGTGTGTGTGTGTGTGTGTGTGTGTGTGTGTGTGTGTGTGTGTGTGTGTGTGTGTGTGTTTTCCCTAAAATTTACCTTCTTAATTGCAAGGCATCTTCTTCACTACACAAGCATAAACGTAAACATATCTTTCAATAATAGCAATGTAAAGCACCTTTAGTGCAGCTGTGTTGCAAAATTTCTGTGTTTTAACCAATTTAACACAAAGGTTGGTTGGTTTGTGGGATTAAAGGGACCAGACTGCTATGGTCATCGGTCTCTTTTTCCAAGAAACTAAAACCACCCAAACAGAATAAAAAACGAACAACAGGAAAGACAGCAGATGAAACAGGACAAGAAATACTCCGACAGAGATCAGACAAAACAAATTAAAACACACAGAGTGTGACGGTGGTTGGCCGACCATAGAGAAAAAAAGAGGAAAAGCCAACCACCAAGAACACATTAAAAACTCAGTTTAAAATCAGAGGCTAAAAGGCAGAATCAACACTAAAAAAAACATAAACACTCAGATTAAACGATAAAAACCCCCTGCCCGAATAAAACGCAAAACTAAGTCCACCTTGGCAGAGTCATATATTAAAAGGGCAGAGAGCATGTCAGGCAGCGCAAACGTCTGCCTGAGCACAGATAAAAGTGGACAGTCCAACAAAATGTGGACCACTGTCAATGCCGAGCCGCAGCGACAGAGAGGGGGGTCCTCACGGCGCAATAAGTGGCCGTGGGTCATCCGTGTGTGCCCAATGCACAGTCGGCAGAGGACGACAGACTCCTTGCGAGAGACTCGCAAGGAGGAGTGCCACACAGTCGTCGTCTCCTTGACGGCATGGAGTTTGTCGCCAGCAACCATCGAACTGTCAGTGTATACAACGCCAGAGCCCTGATACGTGGCCAGGATGGAATTAAAGCGGCGGCAGAAGGCCTCTGGAGGGACTGAGTCCTTCGGGCCCTGTGCCAAGTCGAGCCGAAGGCAAGGGTGAGGAACACACCATGGGGGTGTACGCAAAGTGGCCCAGAAAGGAGGTGGAACAGTGAAAACCCTAAGCCCAGAGCGAAGCTCTTTGACGCGGACTGGGATCGTACAACCTGACTGGGCCCGACGTTCTGGCAGATGGACGACCGATTGCGGGAACAGGAGACAATAGTTTGGATGCCCGGGCAAACTAAAAACATGGGCAGCATAAGCGGCCAGAAAACGTTGGCGCCGTAACTGCAGGGGAGGGACACCTGCCTCCACTAGTATGCTGTCCACAGGGCTGGTCCGGAAGGCACCAGTGGCAAGTCATATTCCGCTGTCTAAGATTGTAAGCACCCACAATGCAGACAGGGATGCTGAGCCATAAGCCAGGCTCCCATAATCCAGACGAGACTGGATTAATGCCTGGTAGAGCCGTAACAGGGTAGATCGGTCGGCGCCCCAGCTGGTGCGGCTCAAGCATCGCAGAGCATTTAGATGCCACCAACACACCTGTTAAGCTGCCGAATATGAGGCAGCCAAGTTAACTGGGCATCAAAAACCACACCCAAAAACCTATGCGACTCTACCACAGTCAGAACTTCGCCGTCAAGATAAAGCCGCGGCTCCAGGTGAACAGTGCGTCGCCGGCAGACATGCATAACGCAGGTCTTGGCTGCCAAAAACTGGAACCCATGAGCTACAGCCCAAGACTGCACCTTACGGATAGCGCCCTGTAGCTGACGTTCAGCAGCTGCAATGCCAATAGAGCTGTAGTAAAGGCAGAAGTCGTCAGCATACAGGGAAGCGGAGACAGAATTTCCCACCACTGCAGCGAGCCCGTTTATGGCAATTAAAAACAGGCAGACACTGAGGACAGATCTCTGTGGTACCCCATTCTCCTGGTCTCAGGAGGAACTATGGGAGGCCGTGACTTGCACGAAGAAGGTACAATACGACAGAAAATTGCGGATAAAGATCGGCAGAGGTCCCCGAAGACCCCATCCATGAAGCGTAGAAAGGATGTGATGATGCCATGTTGTATCGTACGCCCTCCGCATGTCGAAAAAGACAGCGAGCAGGTGCTGACGGCGCGCAAAGGCAGTACAGATGGCCGACTCCAGGCTCACCAGATTGTCGGCAGCGGAGCGGCCTTTACGGAACCCACCCTGAGACGGAGCCAGAAGACCCCGAGACTCCAGTACCCAGTTCAACTGCCGGCTCATCATCCATTCAAGCAATTTGCAAAGAACGTTGGTGAGGCTAATGGGACAGTAGCTGTCCACCTCCAAAGGGTTCTTGCCTGGTTTCAGAATGGGGATAACAATACTTTCCCGCCATTGCGACGGAAACTCACCCTCGACCCAAATACGGTTGTAAAGGTCGAGGAGCCGTCGCTGGCAGTCCACTGAAAGGTGTTTCAGCATCTGACAGTGGATGCTATCTGGCCCAGGAGTGGTATCAGGACAAGCGGCGAGGGCACTGTGAAATTCCCACTCACTGAATGGAACATTGTAGGATTCCGGATGGTGGGTTTGAAACGAAAGGCTCTGACGTTCCATCCACTCTTTAATGGAGCGGAAGGCCAGTGGATAACTGGAAGAAGCGGAACTCAGAGCAAAATGCTCTGCCAAGCTGTTGGCAATTTCGACAGAGTCTGTACAAATTGCTCCATTCAGTGAGAGCGCAGGGACGCTGACAGGGGTCCAATAGCCATAGAGGCGGCGGATTTTGGCCCAGACCTGCGATGGAGAGACATGGAGGCCAATGGTGGACACATACTGCTCCCAGCACTCCTGCTTGCTTTGGCGGATAAGGCGGCGGGCCTGTGCACGCAGCCGTTTGAAGGTGATGAGGTGTTCAATGCAGGGATGTTGCTTGTGACGCTGTAGTGCCCGCCGGTGATCTTTAATCGCCTCAGCAATCTCAGGCGACCACCAAAGCACAGTCCTCCTCCGAGGGGACCGAGAAGAACGGGGAATTGAAGATTCGGCGGCAATAACGATGACGGTGGTGACCGACTGAACCACCGTATCAATGTCATCATTAGAGAGAGGCTCAATAGCTGCTGTGGAGGAAAGCAAGTCCCAGTCAACCTTATTCATAGCCCATCAGCTAGGGCACCCTGAAGAGTGACACTGTGGCAGTGACAGAAAGATCGGAAAGTGGTCACTACCACACAGGTCGTCATGCACTCTCCATTGAACAGACGGTAAGAGGCTAGGGCTGCAGATCGAAAGGTCTATGGTGGAGTATGTGCCATGCGCCACACTGAAGTGTGTGAAGACACCATCATTTAAAATAGAAAGATCGAGCTGCGCCAATAAATGCTCGACGGTGGCGCCTCGACCTGTTGCCACTGGCCCACCCCACAGAGGGTTATGGGCATTGAAGCCGCCCAGTAACAAGAAAGGTGGTGGCAATTGGGCTATCAGTGCAGCCAGGACATGCTGCGCAACATCACCATCCAGTGGAAGGTAAAGACTGCAGACAGTAACAGCCCGTGGCGTCCACACCCGAACAGCGACAGCCTCTAAAGGTGTGTGGAGAGGGACAGACTCGCTATGCAGAGAGTGAAGGACATAGAGGCAGACACCACCATAAGCTGCCCAGTTCTTAGAATATCCCCGATAGCCACGGAGGGCGGGGGTTCGCATTGCTGGAAACCAAGTTTCCTGAAGAGCAATGCAGAAGAAAGGGTGAAGGCTGGTAAGTTGTCAGAGTAGTAGGTAGTAGGAGGGTTGTGTGGGCGCACGACAGCAAGGTCTTCAGCGCCCGTTCAGTATCATAGTGAGATGGGTGTCAAGAAAAAAACTCAGAACATTTACATATAACGGAACAGAAAACACGGGGAACAATCATTGAAAAACATGTGCTCACCCACACCGAAGCGTGGGATGAAGCAGGGCGTCAACAGTAAAACATGAACAACACGGGAAGAAAAAGGTAGAGGGTGCTAAAACAATGTAGCAGATGGAAGTGGCTGGCTGACCGCAAGGAAAAAAGGGAGGAGTCAGCCACTCTGCAATACACTAAAACCTCCAGCCTAAAAGTTTAGGCCAGAGTCCAGACGCATCACAAAACTTAAAAACCCTAGACACACACGTCTCATCGTTAGCTAAAACATAGGGCAGATCCCCACCAACTTGTGCTTCTGCCCTAGCATCACGGTATAAAATGCAGTCTGTTAAAATGTGCCGGACAGAGATGTGCACACCACAAGCATCACAAAACGGAGGATCCTCCTGCCGTAATAAATAGTTGTCAGAGCTCAGCTAGATGGTGGAAGAAACTGCTGCAGTTCCACTGGAGGATGATATTGTCCATGGCTGAGGAAGGCGTGAAGGGACTTGGAAGGCAATTTACGCTGCTTGTTCACTCGCTGCCACCAATTCAGTACCCGTGCGAGTGACATCCATGGCGTCTGAGGGACCGCCGAGATCAAGGTCCTCAGCGGACGCCAGAATCTCGACCTCATCCTCAGATGCAGAGCTCAAAGGGTGCAGTGGGGTTGGTGCCACCGCAAGTTCTTTGCCCTTAGAGGTCTTGTGCTTGGACTTCTCTCGCTGAACCTTAGGTTTCACATGCCACTGTTGGGCGTCATCTTTCCTGCTGGTGGACACCTGGGAAGGGAGGATCCCAAGGGAACCCTTACGGGCGAGAGCAGCCGAAGAGGTTAGACGCTTCTCTGGCTGAGAAGCGGGGACGGACGTCCCCGATGGGTGAGAGGATGTTGCTCCTGAGGTAGGTAGTGCAGGAGCAACCGGTTGGGTAGAGCACCCCATGGGCAAGGGGGCAGGAGGAGTTGTACTGCTCATCAAGCTGGCTGGAAGTCTCGAAACTGATGGGGCTAGCACAGTTGTTGTAGCAGCTGCGTAAGAAGATGTCATTCGCACAGGATGTAGTCTGTCATATTTCCTTTTGGCCTCAGTATAGGTCAGCTGGTCCAGGGTCTTATATTCCATGATTTTGCGCTCTTTCTGAAAGACTTTGCAGTCTGGCGAGCAAGGTGAATGATGCTCTCCGCAGTTGACACAGATGGGAGGCAGGGCACATGGAGTATTGGGATGTGATGGGCATCCGCAATCTCGACATGTGAGGCTGGAAGTGCAGCGGGAAGACATATGGCCAAATTTCCAGCACTTAAAGCACCGCATCGGGGGACAGATATAGGGCTTGATGTCACAATGGTAGACCATCACCTTGACCTTCTCCGGTAATGTATCACCCTCGAAGGCCAAGATGAAGGCACTGGTAGCAACCTGATTGTCCCTCGGACCCCGATGACCGCGCCGGATGAAATGAACACCTCTACGCTCTAAGTTGGCGCGCAGCTCGTCATCAGATTGCAATAGTAGGTTCCTATGGAAAATAACACCCTGGACCATATTTAAACTCTTATGTGGTGTAATGGTAACGTTAACATCCCCCAACTTGTCACAAGCAAGTAACCTGCGTGTCTGGGCAGAGGATGCCGTTTGTATCAGCACTGACCCAGAGCGCATTTTGGACAAGCCACCCACCTCCCCAAACTTGTCCTCTAAATGCTCGACGAAGAACTGAGGCTTTGTCGATAGAAAAGACTCCCCATCAGCTCTCGTGCATACTAAGAATTGGGGCGAATAACTGGTACCTCCATCCTGAGACTTACGCTCCTCCCATGGCATGGCCAGGGAGGGGAATGTTTTCGGATCATACTTCTGAGCATTAAATTGAGCCCGAGAACACTTAGAGACTGCTGGCGGCTGGCCGCCAGTGAGAGATGATGTACCACGCTTCATCATAGGTCATCCGTCCTGATGCCACCTACTCTGACCAAGGGCCCTCCCCATGGGTGCCACCCAGCCGCAGCAATAGCCACCTGGCAGGATGGCCATTGCCGGGAGTCCTGATGCCCCAGGGAGATGGGCATCTACTCCTAGGCATATGTGGGGAGTTAACGGCGCAGGCATCAGTAGAGCGATCCCTGTGTTGTCAGGGGGCTACAACCAACAGGGTACATGACGGCCCCACCACAACGGACTGGCTACCATGCTGGATGGTAGGTGACATGCGGTCCATGGTCGCCGTCAGTGCAGAAAGTGGCACTGCACAGCGCAAGGTGGAAAGTGCACGCAGGAACGTATCTATGCCCAAGAGATGGAGAGCGGGCAGGACTGCAATGCAACGACAAAGAAGCTGGTGAAAGGTCTGATCGCAAGATGGACACAATGCACCAAGTAAGGCACCCTTTCCCAATCGGCTCGCTCTTCTGAAAAATTTTGAGAGATGGAGGTCAAACCCAACAGGGGACCATCACATATGGCCGAAAAGATTGAGACTCCTTTTAGTCGCCTCTTATGACAGGCAGGAATACCGCGGGACTATTCTAACCCCCGAACCCACAGGGGGGAATTTAACACAAACTTCATTACAAAAATATATGTGGTGATCATTGATTGCCAGTGACATTGGAGTGAGGCCTGCTCTAACTTCAGAGTCAGTGAGCTTTGAAACCAGTATGATTCTTATTGCTTCTAATACTCCACTATGTACCATGTGATCATACTTCTATGTTCCATGTGATCGTACTTTAAAGAAGTGTGTTTGACTGTAAAAGGTTGGTTGTTTCTCTCTGTGAAATTCATGTCGACAGAAAACCCACCTTGGTAACCCTGTCACACGTGAACATGCTTCAATACATGCAATACTTATTACCAATACTGCGCCAGCTCAAACAGTGACTCAGCCTACCACTTCCCCAACAGTGCATGACGTTAATGTGATGCAATTGACTTTCGATAACAAAGTGTAATATTTTTCTGCAAGTGCTACCAATACAATGAGAATACTTGTTTCTCCAGTGTTTACTCTGTTGGAACAGATCACTCTAACCTCCTTGCAATCTATGGCAATCTATGGCACCAATTATGATGACAGTTTAGGTGAAACAACCCCTTTCCAGCTGTGCTCAACTCACATGCTCAAGTCACAACACAGGTCTTGCTGGACTCTGCACTCTGGGCATTGTGGTCAGTTAAACTGCTGCAGGGAGTAGAACTGCTTTATCATACCTCATCATCACACAAGGATAAACTATGGTTGGCTGACCAGGCATTCGCCATTATCCAGCACTACTGCCCACTTTACGTGAGTAGTGCAGCATCTGATACTGAGGTTGGTATGCCAGCGGCTTTTCTTCCCCCGTCAGCTGGTAGAGGTTGGGCATGGGCATACTTTGGACAATGAAATGAACCACAGTTACCTAGCAGCCAGCAATGGGAACTACCATCCACTTCTTGCCAAAGTTGTCTGACTACTACTGAGCTATTGTGTGTCTTCCCTCCACTCCTCTCTCCTGCTTCTGTGGGAAGCATGGTGATTCCAGCTGATCCATGCACAGCACCCTACCCAGTATATCCTCTACACTGATTCCGCACAACTTTCAGGGGTGTCACTCGCAACTGCCAACTACCCTGCACCTTGTTACCAAATGCCCCATGTGGGCCATAGTAGGCATCACGGCTCATGATGATGATGGAGGGCACCTACAAATGTTGCATTCTGTTCTATCCACTACGCCATGAGGACATCTGTATGCCTTAGATATATGCTTGTGTCATCATTTCCTTGTTGATTTAGTGTTGTTCCACTCTCATTCATTGTATTGATGTGATATTGACCAAATTTTTTCTTCAAGTTGCAAATAAATTGGCACTTCGCATCAACGTAGTCGTGTCACCTTTTAAACTCAGCGCTGGCAAACCATTCGTATGGTCCTTCCATGTGGCTGACATCAAAGACTCAGTACTTGGAACTGATTTCCTGATTCAGTTCAGCCTGTCATCTGACCTCCCGTCACCTGCTTTATTTTATCATGCTTTGTGTACACATATTGCAAGTTCAGTTGCTCCCCGATGATAGTGACACAGTTCTCATCAAGTGCTCTCATCTAGCAAACTGCCTCATCACTTCTGTCACTCAGCTCCAATCCAAGCACCCTCTGGTCAACAACCTTCACGCACACAATGCAGAACTGAACCACCCCACATTGATGGGTACACAGGTGGCCACCTATGTGCAACATCTCATATGCCACCTATCTACGCCACCATATCTTGACACCATCAACTCACCTCTTATGACTCTGGTGCACCTGCCTTCACCTGCAACAATGGCATCTCAGGTTAGTGACTCTTGGGTACTACTGAAGTTCACTTGTTGTGTTCCTTACTTCAAATTAATGCCATTATGAACTGAATGGCACACAAAATTATCATGATAGATGACCCCACAGTATGTCACAGAGCATGCCACCTCCCTCTACACAAACTAAGCCCTGCTAAGGTTGCAGTGGATGAACTTCTGCATCAGGCATTGTTTGCCCATTGGTCTGCCTCCACACACTTAGTCCACAAGGACAGTACAGTGTGCCTCTGTAGTGACTATCATCATCTCAACACATGTACCGTAATAGACAATTATCCTATCCCACATATTCCAGATTTCGCCCAACTACTTATCGGAGCACATATTTTCAGTGTTTTGGACTGACACAAGGCATATCTACAAGTACCTAATGAACATAGTGACATTTCAAAAAAAGACTTGATCACCGCCTTTGGCCTTTACAAATTTTGTTACATGACTTATGGCCTCAAAAATGTGGCTCAAACTTGGCAATGTTTCATAGACTCTCTTCTCTTTAACTGCTCTTACAGCTATGCAAACTTACATGACATTCTCATTTTCTCCTCCTCTGATGAAGAACACGGGTCACACCTGCTAGAACATAATGCTGCTAGAACATAATGGGGTCAATATTAACAACAATAAATCACAACTTCGATCCACCTTTGTTACCTTTGTTTGGTACACCCTCTCTTGTAAAGGTAAATGCCCTCCACATGATCGGGTCGACTGTGTTTGCAGTCTATAACTCCCAGTCACTTTTTGTAAACTGCACCTGTTTCTGGAGACCATCAATTTTTACTGATGCAATCTGCTAATGGTGGCAGCTACTGAAGCCCATCTTACTGATGCTTGAGCCTGCAAACAATTTTCTGGTAGTTGCTAAGTACAGTGGTGGGATGATGTGACGAAAGCTTTCAACCCCTCGCCAGATGCTCACATCTCTATTACAACGGACACAAATAATTTTGCAGTAGCTGCAGATCTTCAACAGCATGTTGGTGACACAACTCAGCCACTCCATTCTTTTTCTCTCTATAAAACTTCCTACAGCTCAATATAAGTGGTCAGCTTTCAACAGTGAACTTCTTGCTGTGTACGAGGCTGTCACATATTTCCACTCAGACATCAAAGGAAGGAACATAACAGCTTTCATGGATCGCCATCCCCTCATGGTCACTATTTTTAATCCTGTCATTGACCTACCTTCATGCAGGTTTTGCCAGATGGATCTCATTTTCAACACACGACAAACACCCAATATATCCGAGGCTCAGTAAATGTGGTTGCTGAGTATCTGTCACATGTCAATGCTATTTCATCTCCTATTAATTTTGACAAACTGGTCTGCTTACAGGACAATGATATTGAACTTCAGAATCTACCTCAGCCCTCTTCCACTTACCTACAGATAGTTGCCTGCAATCTACCAGGATTGGTCAGGCTGTTATGGGGCAATACATCCATGGGCATCGCTCTGCCTATTGTCTCAACTAGTTTATGTTGCCAAGTTTTTGCTGCTCTGCATAATGTTTCACTCCATGATGCTAAGGCTACTATGTGTCTCAACACAGAATGCTTTGTGTGACCAGGCATGAAGGAGGACTGCCATGTGTGGGCTCATAATTGAGAAAGAAAAAAAAAAAACATAATTCCAGCTTATTACATCAACATAAACAGCCATTGGTTAAGAATTTTCAACTGTCAGCAGATATTTTAACTCCACCCAATTTTAACTCAGTCAATGTGAAATGTCAGCTATCTTTATTGCATCAAAATATTCGAGGACTGAGAAATAAAATTAATGAATTAACTATCTGCATAGATGAATTAAAGTCTTCAAACCCAGCTGACATAATCTGCCTCTCGGAACATCATGTGACCACTGGTATAGAACTTTTAAGTGTTACAGGGTTTAGGTTAGCATCTCACTTTTGTAGATCAGAAATGGAGAAAGGAGGAGTTGCCACATTCATCAGGAACTGTCATAAATTTAAGAACATAGACATTCATAAATTTTGCCTAGAACAGCATATGGAAGCATGTGCAACAGAATTAGATTTTCACAAAAAATCTTTCATAATATTAAGTGTATATCGAGCACCTGCAGGTAACTTTAATCTATTTGTAAACCACCTTGAAGCTGTACTGGCCCATTTAACAACCAAAAACAAAGAAATAGTGGTTGCTGGTGATTTCAATGTAGATTTCCTTAAAGACTCTCCCAATAAGAACTTATTTGAGTTAGTAACACTATCATTCAACTTAATTCCCACAGTAAAGCTCCCCACTAGGATAGCCACTTGCTCACAAACAGCCATTGATAATATCTTTATAGAAAAGTCCAATGAACAAAATTATATTACAAAACCAATAGTCAATGGCCTCTCAGACCATGACATGCAGTTCCTTCTGTTAAATGTTAATACTGAACAGGATATAAAATCTGTTAAATCTGAGCTCAAGAGGGTAATCAGTAAGCCAAAAATTGATTATTTTAGGACACTCCTCAGAGACATTCACTGGACTGATGTTTACAGTGCTCATGGCATGAATGAAAAATATAACATTTTTGCTAATAAAGTGCTTACCTTATTTGAACACTGCTTTCCCCCAAAACTTACCAAGGTTAGAGCAAAGTCTACAAAGAAGCCATGGATTACTCGAGGAATAGGGGTATCTTGTAAAACAAAAAGAAAACTGTATCTGTCAATCCGAAACATTTCCAATGTTGATGCTATAGCACATTGTAAGAAATACTGCAAAATATTAAAGACTGTAATACGGATGTCAAAGCAAATATATTACAAGGAAAAGATAGTCATATCAGATAACAAAATAAAGACAATATGGGATATAGTGAAGGAGGAGACCGGTAGAACCAGACATGAAGAGGAACAAATAGCATTAAGAGTAAATGATACATTGGTGACAGATGTGTATAGTGTTGCAGAACTTTTTAACAAACACTTTATAACTGTTACTGAAAAGATGGGGTTGTCAGGTTCGGTAGATGCTGCTATGGATTACCTTAGACCAGACATTTCAAGTAACTTCCATAATATGAATTTGACCCTCACTACCCCAACAGAAATAATGTCCATCATAAAATCTTTAAAATCAAAAACATCTAGTGGGTATGATGAAATATCAACAAAGTTCATTAAAGAATGTGATTCTGAGCTAAGTAACATATTAAGCTATCTGTGTAACCAGTCGTTTATCAGTGGAATATTTCCTGAATGGCTGAAATATGCTGAAGTTAAGCCACTGTTTAAGAAGGGAGATAAAGAAATAGCATCAAATTTCCGTCCAATTTCACTGTTGCCAGCATTCTCAAAAATTTTCGAAAAAGTAATGTACAGTCGTCTTTATAACCATCTTATCTCAAATAACATACTGTCAAAGTCACAGTTTGGATTTCTAAAAGGTTCTGATATTGAGAAGGCTATCTTCACTTACAGTGAAAATGTGCTTAATTCATTAGACAAAAAATTGCAGGCAACTGGTATATTTTGTGATCTGTCAAAGGCATTTGACTGTGTAAATCACAATATCCTTTTAAGTAAACTAGAATATTATAGTGTAACAGGAAATGCTGCTAAATGGTTCAAATCTTATATCTCTGGCAGGAAACAAAGGGTGTTATTAGGAAAGAGACATGTATCAAGCTATCAGGCATCATCCAACTGGGAACTAATTACATGTGGGGTCCCACAAGGTTCCATTTTGGGGCCCTTACTTTTCCTTGTGTATATCAATGACCTTTCATCAGTAACATTACCAGATGCCAAGTTTGTTTTGTTTGCCGATGATACAAACATTGCAATAAATAGCAAATCAAGTGTAGTCTTAGAAAGATCAGCCAATAAAATATTTGTGGACATTAATCACTGGTTCCTAGCCAATTCTTTGTCACTAAACTTTGAAAAAACACACTACATGCAGTTCAGAACTTGTAAGGGGTGTCCCAAGAGTATATGTTTAACATACGATGACAAGAAGATAGAAGAAGTGGACAGTGTTAAATTCTTGGGATTACAGCTTGATAATAAATTCAACTGGGAGGAGCACACCACAGAACTGCTGAAGCGTCTTAACAAATCTCTGTTTGCAATGCGAATTTTGTCAGACATAGGGGATATAAAAATGAAAAAGCTGGCATACTATGCTTACTTTCATTCCATAATGTCATATGGGATTATTTTTTGGGGTAATTCATCAAGCCAAGCTAAAGTTTTCCGGGCACAAAAACGTGCAGTAAGAATTATATGTGGTGCGAACTCAAGAACATCCTGCAGAAGCCTGTTTAGGGAACTAGGGATACTAACTACAGCTTCCCAATATATTTATTCCTTAATGAAATTTGTCATTAAAAATATATCACTTTTTCAAACCAACAGCTCAATTCATGGAATCAATACTAGAAATAAGAATAATCTTCACAAGGATTTAAAGTCACTTAGCCTTGTACAAAAAGGTGTGCATTATTCAGGAACACACATTTTCAATAACTTGCCAGCAGCCATAAAAAGCTTAACAACCAATGAAATTCAGTTTAAGAGAAGCCTAAAGGATTTATTGGTGGCCAACTCCTTCTACTCCATTGATGAATTTCTTAGTAAAACCAACTGATTTGTATATAAGTACAACATAACTTCTGCACAATTTCAGTGCAGTAATGTGTGAGAGTGTGTGTGTGTGTATGTGTGTGTGTGTGTGTGTGTGTGTGTGTGTGTGTAATATGTTTATTACTGTATAAATAAATAAAAAACTTTTTTATTTTAAATTCAGTGCATTAGTATTTGTAAAATGACTCTTAGTGTTCATTAAAAAATGACGATCATTCCACTTGGGACCTGTGGAATGGTGCATTAGCTTATTTGTTTTAGTTGTAAATATTTGTCATGTATTGTTGTTTTTCTGACATGTTCCACATCCTGGAGGACCTCCTCACTACGGATCAATTGGAATGAAAGTAAATCTAATCTAATCTAATCCATGTCAGCGAATCAAAGTCAGCAGACATAGGTAGCCCCCTCTAGGCAAATCTGACACCCCAAGAGGCCATTTTCAACAAATGCATCTAGACCTTGTCAGACTGTTACCCACCCCTGGTGGTTTAAGACATACCTTGTCCATTATTGACCATGTTACACAATGGGTGGAGTGATCCGTCTTGTGGACATTATGGCAGATTATCTAGCATGAGCATTTGTATCTTCCTGGATAGCTATATTAGGGCACCCTACATTCATCACGACTGATCAGGGTGGTTTAACAAACACTGCGTGCTTTGTGGTGTGAATAAATTTTGCACTACAGAAAAGCACCCCCAGGTCAATGGGCTCATTGAACATTGGCACAGGACACTGGAAGCAACCCTAAAGTGCCACGGTGTTGAATGGTCTGATGCCCTTCCCTGTGTCATGTTAGGAATCCACACAGCTTATAAGGCAGATCTCCAGGCAATGTTTGCTGAGGTCTCGTATGGCGAGACAAGTTCTCCCAGTTTAGTTCATTGACAATGCTGCAAGTGTCAACCTATCAGCTCTTCCCATTCTTGTCAAACATGTGTGGTGACACATAGCTGCTATCTGTATGCCTCAGCCATGGATGCATACCTGTCTCAGGATTTCCTTGCGTTTGGCCGTGGACTCGTGCAAGTTTATTATGTTACAGGATGACACAGTTACCCCGGCACTACAGCCATCTTACTCTGCCCTACATTGGGTATTGGCATACATGGTCAATACTATGGACATCCTCATCAATGGCTAGCATCCGGCAGTTTCACTTCAGTAGGTTAAACCAGCTTGGACAATCATGAAATATGTCCCGCAGCCTCTTGAGTTGAGTTCTCCACTGTCGCGCGACGGCCCCAAACCCACACATACCACCTCCCAGCCTCAACCAGATCTTGTGTGCATTGATCCTATGCCAATCAGTCACTCAGAAGCTGCAGGTGATAATACGTATCCCTTACCTCAATCAGACTCAGCGTGTTGTAATATCTCTTTATATTCGATGAATTATTCTGATACAATTCTACCCTTGAATGACATTTACAAATTTTCTATCTTCATACTCGCAGAATCCATGCGCATAATAGTTTCATACAATAGCTATGTCATGAGCGCATAATTATTCTTTGTAGTACTCTCTCTGGTGGTTGTTAGAAGAAAAAAAGCTTCCGAGATTGTCTTCGTGCCGATTACCCTGAGCTTTGTTTGAAGAACTGTAATCTGATTATTGAGATTTATGACAGAAGATAACTGAGACGAAATTGTACGATTAAAAGGGAAATATATATATATATTGCTCCTTCATACAAAAGGTGTGTATTTGACATTTGAGAATTAATTATATTCATCGATATATTGCGTAGTTGTTAATCAGAAGGGAACTTCCGAAAGACTGGATACAAACCTGCATTTAATAATCCAAGAGCTCCATTATTTCTTCGGAAGGTTAAACTTCATCAAAGCCAAATATCCGCTTGATCTGAGGTTTCCCGACTGATTACACAACACATCCAAAATTACGAGGCATTTTATTTGTACAGATTAGCAGACTGCCGCAAAGCACGAGCCTCCAGAGAAGAAGAATCATCGCCTGATTTCATTCTAACAAGTAAAATTTCTGAATCATTTTGAGTGACTGAGCTATGACTGTTTTTCATATTATGAATGATTGATTGCTCGAACGAATTGAGAACTACGTAATTATATAGAAAGGAGGAAAAATTACAGTGGCGCCAGTGTGACAGGACTCTCTTGGATTGTTATATAATATATGTATTTTTTGTTTCATGAAAACCAACGAGAATGAGAGGTAACTTATCTGAAGAGAGATTTGGTGATCATAGTAAAAGATTGCTGATACCAAGAAATGATTTCAACTATTGGACAACAACGAGACTACAGAACAAGGCCAGAGAAATCTAATTTTTTTTACCCTGTAGTTAAAATAGTTTGAAATCAATATAGAAAGAACTTTTTTCCAGATAGTAGTTAGATTGTAGAACTGTATATTGTGTGATTTTCATATCTGGACATTGAACTTTATACCATCTGTGAAGTAATTTGAAAGTTAAGTGTGTCTACGACAGTAAATTTGAAACTGTATTTAGTGATTAGAGCCTGATATCGACAGTTATTTAATGGTATTGACTAGAGCGGCATTTAAAATGTCACTGAATCAGCAACAAGACGTGCAACAGCCTTCAGCTGTTTGCGCAGAAGCAGAGGCCATGGATAGCAATTCTGAGACTGTTGTCGCAAGCGGTAGCAATATAAATAATCACACTGGTTCAGAAAACATTCATACCACAGCTGATCAGAGTGTTGTTGACACATTAGTTGTTATTATGCAACAGTTGTCTCTATTAGCCGAAGGCCAAGCGGAGGTAAAACGAGACTTATCCGTTATACAAAATGAACTCGAAAATCAATTAGCCTAAAATCAAACAGAATTACAAAATCAATTAAGAGCAACCTTTACCGAATTAGATCAGAGATTAAATACCCAGACACAGGAAATAAAAGAACAGACAGTAAGGACCGAACAGAATCTTATTGCTCAAATTGAGCAGGTCCGCCAACAATGCCAAGAAAACAATAGTAAACTAAAAGCGGAACTAACTGAATATGTATCCGTCAAAATTGACATGATACAAAAACATGTAGAATTGTTTCCTCAAGTAATACAAGTTCAAGAGGACATTCAGTGTGCCGTAGCTATGATACCAGAAATTATAGAATCCCAAGCTAATCTAAAGAAGCAATTTGAGGAAGTGAAGGAAAAACAGACGACAGTGGAACATAGAATGAATGTACTTGCGGGAAAGTTTTCAGAAATGACATTAGAGCGGCAAAATTTTCCTTCGGAAACGATAGAAGAAACTGTGAAAGTAGCTTTACAGTCAATTTCAGAGAGTTCCGCAGAGAATTTTTTCAACAAAGGGTTAAAGGAAGTTCGTGAACAACTTGGCAAAGAATTCTCGTGTTGGAAAGAAAATAACGATAGATCACTAAATCTCTTGCAGGAGGATTTAGAAACAGCGAGAAGTAGGAAACAAAATTCTCAATCTGCGCGTGACATTCCGACCACGTCAAGATCCGATGTAGACAGAACTGGAACGTCGCAAGTTAGATTCGATATAACGGATAGCCACAGGGAAAAGTACGAACAGGATGATTTTTGGAATCGTAGTACTGTTGAGGAAAAGATGATTAAAAAGAGACAATTTCAAATCTTTAACCCTGACAAAAGGAATGTTCATCCTGTAGTCTTTATTCGAAGTTTCAGAGGTCTATTTCCACGATCTTGGACAGAATGGCAAAAGATTAGTTTTGTATCTGGATATATACAAGGATCAGGAGCATTGTGGGCATCTGAACAAACATCTTTTTGTAAATGTTACAAAGAATTTGAGCAGGCTTTTCTAGCAAAATATTGGTCTGCTGAAATACAAGAAAGACTTAGGCAGGAAGTATTATATCCTGAGCCTTTCTCATTTTCTAGAGGATCTCTAAAGAGATATTTTGAGAAATACATTAATAAATCTTTGTATTGGGATGTACCGATTCCTTTGCCGGATATACTTAGGATACTCAAGTCCAGACTACCCACCAGTATAAGGAATCAGCTGCTATACATAAATGATAAGGATATAGACTCATTTATGACTACGCTTGATCATATTGATATAATTGAGGAGGACAATAAAAGGTCAAGAGAAATGTCATATCAAAGAAGAGCAATAGAAGCGAATCCGAGCTGCAACTCGAATGGGAATGGCAGTAATGGTAGCAGTAACAATAATCATAACCAACTACACTCTCTGAGGAGACTTAGAAATGGACAAAATGCAAAGAATAATTATTACCATAATGGAAACTTTAGTAATGGTGCAGCGAGGGGCTATTTTAGGAACAATGGGAATTTTAATCAATATAATCCAATGTATGGCAACACAAGACAGTTCTACCAACACCAGCAGAACAACAACAATAATTACACGAATCAAGCAAGACAATATAGACAGAATTCACCACAACAACCGATAATCATTGAAGTAGCTGAAGAGACAAATACCAATCGGACCAACAATCAGTCAAACTAAACATGACCGCATCATGCCCCGGAGGAGCGGTCAGGGGATCTGTTAGGGGCGAAACAGTAAAATTACAATTGTTAAGATATAATGATGGTGAGCTGTTGACTGAAGAGTTAACAAAGGATTTAATAACGTGTCATAATGACAGATCGAGTGTTCCGGTATCGGAAGTATTTGTTGAAATAGAGGAAGTTCCAACGAATGTGATATTAGACATCGCCGCTTCTGCCAATGTCATCTCAGGCGCTCTTTTTAGGAGAATTATTAGGAAGAAGAAGGTACCAATTTTGCCGGTACAGAACTGCAAAATCATCGGAGCTGTTGGAGCACGCTCTCCCAATGTCAAAATACAAACACAATTAGAGATGAAAATGGGAAATGAAGCAATAAAATGCACGTTCCTTGTAGTAGAGAAGTTATTAGTGGACTGTATTCTTGGTATTTGGAGTATGCAGGAGTATGATTGTCAGATTGATTTTTTGGAAGGAATAGTAAAATTTAGATTAAATGGAGAAGAGATAGCACTGGATTTAAATAGAAAGGAAACTGTGCATGAGAAATATTGTCGCAGTGCCATAATTCAATTAATTGACACTACAAATGGTCGTTGGAAGGAGCTTTCAAAGGATTTGATACAACAGGAGGACTTTAACCAAACAACAATGATAAAAGCTAGTGAATCAAATCAGCTTACCGGAGAACAAAGGCAGCAGCTTCATTATTAGTTAGAGACATATGAAGAGATTTTTGATGAGAAACCAGGAATTATTAAAGGGCATATTTGTCACCTACAAGTGAAGCCACATCAGACTTACTGTTACATGCACTATCCGATCCCCTGGCGTTTAAAACAATCCATTCAAAGGGAGATAAATAGAATGTTAGAATGGAACTTGATTGAGCCATCAACTAGTCCATATTGTTCTCCACTCTTAGTAGCTCCAAAACCTGGAGGCAACGTTAGATTAGTTCTGGATGTGAGAGAGATTAATAAAATAATAGTACCTGTAAGAACTCATCTGGAGAATACAGATGAATTAATTCAAAATTTCCAGGATGTTTCATACTTAACTAGTGCTGATTTGAGAAGTTCGTACTGGCAGGTCCAAATGGATGAAGAATCTAGGAAATATACCCCATTTATCTATGCTGGGAGAAGTTACCAATTTAGAGTTGTCCCGTTCGGACTTAATATTAGTGCCGGAATATTTATTTCAGCGTTGGATTATGTTCTTGTACCAAATCTGACACATACCTCAACTAACTTTACTGTAACAGAGCTTATGTTTAGTCAGATTGAAAAGAACTTCTGGATAAACCATCTGCCAAAGTATGAAGACCAGAATTTAAAATGGGAGGAAAAGATTCGACTCGCGCTTGTCAATTTAACTAAAAAGGCAATACAACGGAAATTGACATATGATGACTCATCGGATTCAGACGTTTCATCTTAGAGAAAAGGTTTTATTGAGGCGACACATTCATTCCTCGAAACTGATGAAGAACATAAAGAAATGGAATCTTATTTATACCAGACCATATGTTATTGCAAATATACCAAATCCTGGATCATACTTGTTGGCATATCCCGAATCGAAAAGAAGAAAGGGATTATTCCTGCATAATAATATTAAGAAATTTTTTGAAGGATCATAGATCTGTGATACCAAATGTGGAGAATAATTTAGAGTGGAATTTGACTATAAGTCGAATGTGTATATAAATATCAAGATGTTTATGTTGTTTAGAGGGTAAGAGACAGTGAGATTACTCCTGTGATAGTTTAGCACAAAATTTTAAGATAAGTAGAAGAATTTATTAATTATTAGTGTTTTTAAGTGTGGACTATGAGCAGAAGCCATAGTGATATACAATGAAAGTGCATCTACATTTCCTCAAGACATGGCACTTACGTGAGGATTGCGTGTGAAACTTGAACAGTGCGGGATATGTAGGTAAATACACTGTGTGTATGATGTGCACTGTTCGCGCAAGAAAACAAATGAACTGTGAAATGGAGCAACAGTCGATAATGTCACTGCTGTAAACAATTGAAGAAACACTCTGGTTGCGCGAGAGAAAATTATTATAATTTTTAAATTTTTCATTATGACTTCTCTACCAGGAGAATTAATTTAAGAATTTTAATTAACATTTTAAGAATAGCAGTTTGTGTGTTTTATATTATGGACATAATTGTTGAAATATATTTCCATAAATGTTCATGAGAGGATGAAGAAGATTCTGCGAGCGGATGATTTGTTAAATGAACATACGTCATCATTAATGATATTTATTTGCAAGTGGATCTATAAATCAATTGATTATAAGAATAATGAAAATTTTTCAGAGAGAGGATTTTTTTCTAGAAATTATTCCTTTTGTGGAGTCAGTGTCATATGCCTATGTTTAAAATTTTTCATCAGGTGTAAACTTAAATTTTATCCATAATTTCGTAATTGAAAGCAAACCTTGGACAGATTCAATGCTCTACTTCCACCTGCACTATAACAAAACGAGGAATAGATTTAAAAGAAAAAAAAGTTTTGAGAGGAATACATTCGATATGAACTACAACAAAATTTAAATGCCCACAGTCTATTTGGCAATATTTTTGACAATCAGCAGTTGTAATTGGTATTGAGGACTAAAATAAAAAAAAAATAATTTCGCAATTGTCAGGACTGATGGATGTTCCAGTCTAGTACAAATGGAAGAATATAAGAATCCACTCCGATTTTGAGTTCAACGATGAAATATGGACTTCGTTGCCTTAATCCACGCTCTTCCATGGATTTATTCAGTCAGAACCTTTTCTTATTACACTTTAAACCTGTTCCATGTTCACGTCCCTGACCATCTGTTCCTGAGATCATCTTCCTGTTTCTACGGCACATTACCAGCTTCTATCCTGTACCATATGCCATCGCCTGTCCTCCGTGTCGCCTCCACCAAACGCTGTACGTCGCCTACCTGGTGTCCGTACCCAGTGTTCCTGTTCCATCGACTTCACAACGAGATCGCCAGCTACATCGTCGAAAGAAGAATTTTGAAATTTTTTTTTTTAGCAATATTGTAAAATTTTTTTTTTTTTTTTGCTATGAGGCACTTTTCCTTTTCCTTCGATCTAATCTATGGAGCTTCTATATATTTCAAAATTACTGGATTTAGGCTTTCCTATCTTCTTTAATACCTGAGCTGGGGTCTATTCTTCTGGGTAGACCTTTTTCGTAACTACACCAATCTACAGCTTCCCTGGTTATGTACTCGGGATGCGGGTATACCCCGGTACATGTAAAAGCTACAGCTTAGGTATTCTCGTAACTTATTGTCTTAACATGTTACCTATACTCTCTATAGTAAAATTCTACTAATTCAAAATATTCCTCTTTTGAATAAACAACCCAACAAATTTTTTCTGTTAGCTCGCAAAGTGTATTATCATTAACTTTGCTCGCTGCGAGGGGCAATTGTAATATCTCTTTATGTTTGATGAATTATTCTGATACAATTCTACCCTTGAATGACATTTACAAATTTTCTATCTTCATACTCGCAGAATCCATGCGCAAAATAGTTTCATACAATAGCTACGCCATGAGCGCATAATTATTCTTTGTAGTACTCTCTCTGGTGGTTGTTAGAAGAAAAAAAGCTTCCGAGATTGTCTTCATACCGATTAGCCTGAGCTTTGTTTGAAGAACTGTAATCTGATTATTGAGATTTATGACAGAAGATAACTGAGACGAAATTGTACGATTAAAAGGGTATTGCGTAGTTGTTAATCAGAAGGGAACTTCCGAAAGACTGGATACGAACCTGCATTTAATAATCCAAGAGCTCCATTATTTCTTTGGAAGGTTAAACTTCATCAAAGCCAAATATCCGCTTGATCTGAGGTTTCCTGACTGATTACACAAAACTCCCAAAATTACGAGGCATTTTATTTGTACAGATTAGCAGACTGCAGCAAAGCACGAGCCTCCAGAGAAGAAGAATCATCGCCTGATTTCATTCTAACAAGTAAAATTTCTGAATCATTTTGAGTGACTGAGCTATGACTGTGTTTCATATTACGAATGATCGATTGCTCGAACGAATTGAGACCTACATAATTATATAGAAAGGAGGAAAAATTACAGTGTGATGATCTGCTGCCCCAGTTTCAACCACACACTGCATGTGACATTACGTTGTCACAAGTGTTGTCACCTGGCGTTCCCCCAGTGTTTTCTAGTGTATCTCCCAAACTACAGTATCCTCCACCCATCTCCTAAAGCACCCCCTGTGACTACTATTGACAAGATTTGTTTTTCTATCAACACTTCTTGGTGCCCGTATGACCAGATCCCTTACAGCTCCAAGCTGGATCACTTTTCGTCCTCCATGAAAGGGCCACTTCACACAAGGCCACACCCACTTCACATGTATCCATCCTGCATACAATCCCAGTTCCACATGGGGTGGATCTGGCTGGAATAACAGTGACACTTGGCACTAATGGAATGCTCAAGATATGCATCCCCTCTTCACCACTCCTTCGACACTGCCATTTCTTGTGCCAGTCCCGTTCTCACATGCAGGTCAACTGGTCCATCCTCTCTGCTGGATGGCAGACTATACCTTCTCTAGTTCACCCTGCATGGACCTCCATGACACCATGATAAGTGGTTCATCCATGCCTTCCATTTGGACCAGCCACGGCATGGGTGGTCATGCTACCTTGTACGATTAACTAACACCCAACAAGCAACAAGTGTTTTTTATATACTGCTGTCCCCTCCAGCAAGTCCTCTACGCAATTTAGAAACTCTTCTGTGTTACTTCCCGGTGACCTATACAGTGCTGCTATACTAAGGCTGTTGTTTCCATACTTTAGGTTTACTGCTGCAACCTCAAATAACATTTCAGTACTCAGATCATCTATCCATTTCACTTTTTCACATGTTACATCATTTCTACTATAAATGCCTACCCCACCACTTTTGTGTGTCTTTCTGCAGTACAAGTTTATAAATTTGCAATTTTTGAGCCTGTTACCATATGCTTCCTCTTCCTTGCATCCCAATTCCCTCGCTAGGAAGAGGTGTGGCTTAGTTTCATTTAGGTAAACACTTAGCTGCTCTGTTTTATTAGTTACATACTGGACATTCTGATATGCAAGGGTTAATTTATTATGCCTTCCTCTAAAAAAAATTATCATTGTTTGCTTTGTGACTGAGAATTCTGTTTAATTCATCTTTTTCTTTGATAATTTCCCATATTTTGTCAGACAAGAATTTTTGCCTTCAAAATTTAGGTGCATACCATGTCTGGTATGTAGGCTTCTGTTCAGTTTGCCTATATCTAATATTTTACATTTGCCAAAATGAGCACACATTTGTTTCATTTTAATGTTTGTTTTTTGAATCAACTTATTTACCAACAAATTGTACATGAGATCATACCTGTGAGGCAGCGTTGTAATAATGGTGTTTCGTGATTTACTTTTTTCTAGGAAGTTTTCCAGGCTTGCAAGGCAATTTCGTTCTTCATTTCTTGCGATGTCATTGGCACCAGCTATACACACACATAACCAGCTTTCATGGCTACATTTCAATTACTTAACTTGCTGATTGTAGAAGATGAATCAAGGTGTGTACTTCAGGTCTCTTGCAATTCCTCTGCCAAAAATAACATCTGGGTCCAGTTTTACAGAAGTCAGACAACTTATATTGGATACAGCAAAAGATAACGTAGCCAAAACATACAAAATACTTTTAAAATATGTTTATTGCATTACAACAAAGATAAAACTGCACCAGGCTTTGTGTCTAAAAGATAATGTTAAGACTGACCTCCAAAACAAAAGCAGCAACAGCAGCTACATCAACAGCAGAGCCACCTCTGATACCAGCAGTGGCAGCAGAATCATTGGTAGCAGGACCAACTCCACCAAAAGTAGTAAAAACATCAAGAACAGTTATACTAACAACAACAAATGCAGGAACAGCTCCATCAACTGCAGAGCCAGCCCTAATACCAGCAGGAAAATCAACAGCAAAAGCAACAGAACCACCATTAGCAACAGCAGAACCATCCAAAATAGCAGTAGGATCAACTCCAACATTAGCAGAACCAGTACTGTCAACTAAAAAAACTTGAGACAGCAGACGGAAGCCAGTGCCTCCATCCCATCTAAATGAATTTTTAGTGGAAACCAGAAAGAGGAGGAAGCCCACAAGAGAAACAGAGATATGACCTTATTTAAGTTGGTAAAGCAGAGAAATCTTCAATAAGGTATTTACAACTTTAAAATAATCCACTAGAATGTACAGGTCTTGAGCAAGAAATATGAACAATTAGACGTGTTTGTAAACGAAACTATGCCCGATGTGCTTGGTATTAGTGAACACTAGTTATCTGATGCCAAATTAGAACATTTTAAACCTCTAAACATGGTACTAGATAATAAGTTTTGCAGATCTTCTATCAGAGGTGGGGGTGTGTCAATGTATGTAAAAAGCACATTTGATTTTAATTCTGTAAGTGTAACTAAATATTCATTAGAAGGAAAAACTCAATTATGTGCAGCATGTATAAAGGTACCAAATGATGAAATTTATGTTATATATTTATATAGACCACCAGGTGGAAACTTCAAAGTTTTCTTAACAAAGTTTTGTGATATGATAGAGAATGTTTTTATATCACACCTGAACAAGTTAGTAATTATTGGAGATTTCAACATAAATGTACTAGCAGGTAAGTTACACACTAGACTGTTCAAGAATACTCTGCTTGAATATAATGTAAGATACCCAATAAACACTACAACCAGGAAGACTGAAACATACCAGTCTGCAATAGATAACATAATCACTGGTATTCATCTTTACCGTCTTACATCTTCTGTTATAATAAGTGCTTTGTCAGATCACCATGCAGTAGAACTAAGAGTGCACATAAAAAAAGGTTCCTACACACATTTGCTATAGATATATTAGGATGAATAAAGACCAAAATATAACTCATTTGAATAATATGCTAAGGAATGTGGACTGGAACAGTATTCTAACGATAGAAAATAAACAATTTTTTCAGCCTTCAGTTGCAAGGTAATTTTACTCGTCTACCTAGGTTTCGATTCCAGTAATGGAATCTTCTTCAGAACCAATAAATTAAACCACATACGGACATATATTACTCACTAAAATGCATTATCAGTCTAATGATTGAATAATAAAGAAATCGTGATACTTACAAAAAATTAAATTTTGAGAGCCAAACACTGGCCATGTCACAGATTAAAAATTAAAACAATAAAAATGCATAATCATAAGATTATGTCAGTCAAAATTAAAACCATTAAGGCGAACGTAGGTGGAGCTACGCCGGCCAGAAATAAGGACCACATGTGAGCAGCTCGAAAACTAGGCGTTGTGAGCAGTTATGCGGCGAGGCTCGGCCGCGGCCAAGCGCATGCGCGAGCGCAAGCGCAAGCACAGGCACGAGGGACAAATTGTCTCAAAATTACTTAGAGCAAATATACATATAAACAAAATGTGACTGAAAGCCGTCCTACAATTGGACAAACCTATCTATTGGTATAGCAAAATTAAACAATTTACCTGAGAACAAACTACAAAGCCAAGGTATAAAAATTTTTTCCATTTAAATATTATAGTAAGAGGGCGATACATCATAGTTATGCCAAATTCTCAAGTGAACTATTCTACATTCTCAGCCAAGCCTGCCTATTAATAAAAACGAGAATTCAGTCACATGCTGTAACCCGAAACTGGATATCAAGTTCAGTCACTGAGGCTAGAGAAAAACTAAGATGGTATGAGTATGCTATGTTAAATGACCTGAGCAATAAAAAATTAAAAGAAGAGTTCAAAAAGTATCAGAAATACTATGTAGACCTCTAATTTTGGAAAAACAGAAACATTTTGAAAGTGTCATTCAGACCTCAAATAATATCTCCAAAATATCATGGTCATTAGTAAATAGAGAAATAGGTAAATCTGGGAAACATACAACTGAAAATCACTTGCTGATAAACGGCACAATAGAAACTGATCAGAATAAGATAGCAGATCTATTTAACAATTAGTTTGTTTCTGTTGGCTCCAGCATAAACAATCAGCTCATTAATCATAAATACAAATTCAGAGGAACACCAATGGTTGGAAGTATATTTTTGATGCCAACAAGTAAAGTAGAAATAATTAAAATAGTGAGTAGCTTAAAGAATTCCCATGCAGCAGGATATGATGGTCTTAGTCTGGACACTATTAAGAAATGTATACATAAAATTGCATCACCTTTATCAACAGTTATCAACTCTCATATGGAAGATGGACTATTTCCAGATGAGTTGAAAATTGCTCGAGTTGTGCCTATTTTTAAAAAAGGAAACAGAAACCTAGTAGAAAACTTTTGACCCATTTCTGTTCTTCCAATAATATACAAAATCTTTGAGAAAGTAATATACATAAGAATCTGGAACTTCCTGGTATGCAAAAAAAGTTATGTCTAAGGGGCAGTATGGGTTTGTCAAGGAGTCATCCACCATTACTGCAGCATCCAACTTAATCAAAAGTGTCACTCAAGCAATAGATAATAAAGAACATGTATGTGGCATCTTTCTAGACTTACAAAAAGCATTTGACTGTGTTGATATGATCATATTGCTGGACAAACTGTGGAACTATGGCATTTTGGCATTTGAGGCACAGCTCATAATCTGATGATGTCCTACTTGACAATAGGAAGGAGTTTGTGTCTATTAGCACTACAGAGGGAGCATACAAATCGAACACCACTGACATAAATTTTGGTATTCCACAGGGGTAAATATTAGGACCACTTCTTTTTATTATTTATGTTAATGATATTCAGTTCATAACAAACCATGCAAATGGTTTGTTATGAACTGAATATGCAGATGATACCATGTTAATATGCCGCAACCCAAGCTATTCACAGCTCGAAGTGGAATCCAATACTGCAGCAGGCTTAATTCTGCAGTATTTTAATGAAAACGAACTAAAATTAAACACAAATAAATCTGTATATATTGAATTTGATCTTGGGGGGCAAAAAACCCATGAAAACCAAATTTTAATGGGTGACGAATACATTAAAAAACAATACTCGACCAAATTTCTTGGCCTGACACTCGATGTAGTATTAAACTGGTCTGATCAGGTGAAAAATATTTGCAAAAAGCTATGTAATACCATATATGTCCTAAGAAAACTGACACAGTTGCGTAACATCACCACTCTGAGGCAAATATATTTTGCACTATTTGAATCCCATCAAAGCTATGGGATAGAGGTATGGGGATCCAGCAGTAAAGGTAATAGGAAAAGTGTACTTATCTTACAAAGAAGGCACTTAGAATTATAGGGAAGAAATGTGCCAGGGAGTCCTGCAGAAATTTGTTTAAAGAATTTAAAATACTAACGGTTCATAACCTGTATGTACTGAAGATAATCATTATGGCAATAAACAGTAACAAAACACTTAATAAAGAAATACACGATCACAACACTAGAGGTAGAGAGAGACTCCACATCATCTGTCATAGAACAACACTTTATGAGAAAAGCCCTCACTATGCAGGCATAAAACTATTGAATTGCTTCCATCCTAATATCTCTAAATTGCCCATTACAAAACTAAAGACGAAATTAAAATTATGGCTCCTAAACGATCCTATGTATTCAATAGATGAGTTTCTAGATTTAGTATACTCTTATGATGGAAGTCCATCTATCTAAAAATATATGTAATCTCAGATCTTAGACTGTGTCACAAACTGTAAATATTTGAATCTCAGATCTGAATACTGAGTCACAAACTATAGACTCCTTAATCTAAGTATTGCAATAACAAATTTTTTTATGTATAGTCCATATATGTAACACTGTTGTCTCAACTAAATTTAGAAATAGTTGTGTAGATAAAAGTGCCAGGCAATAATATGTAACTCTAGTAAGTAAGGCTCTGACTTATCCAGAAGACTGGAACAAAAAAACATTTTTGTAATGTTGGATCAAAATAAATAAATAAATATTAACTCAACTCAGCTACTACCATTGCTGATTATATAGATTCCAGTAATTACAAAGTTACATTATGTAATGTCTGAACTGAAATTAACTGAATTTACAATTAAAATTTCCATTCTTTCATAAAATTTGCTATGGAAATTGTCTTTACAAATCATTACAATATTTCTGAAACAGTTAGCGCATCAAGATGTTACAGATTTCACATAAAGTTATGTGGAGTATTTGTCAATAACAGTGACTTAATTATTTCTGTTAATTACTTTATAAATATAGTGTGACTTTTGTTCCTAATATAAATCCTAATTCTATGCAGTTGGCTGTATTATAATTACTGTCACTCTCCTTTGAATAAGTTCCACAAATGATAATTTGGGCTTTTGTTTACATTTTTCTAGTTTGTAGTTCAATATCTCTATAAATCAATTAGAATTCATCTTAACTAATTACAATTCATCTTATGTCAACTTATTCTTGTCTTTACAATAATCAAAAAATGTTAGAATTCCAGCTCTTGCATCCCTGTGTGGTTGTATCACATTATCCGGTGTGTTTGATATTGTGCTTTTTGTTAGATGTTGTCCCACACTACATTACAAATTGACAATAAAAATTTAATCAGTTTCTGAAAAGCTCAAAAAACTTAAGCATTTTCTAAGAATACAAAACTATAGATCCAAGTACATCAATTTAATTGATAAACAATGGCTAAGTCTTATTACTTGTTTTAAAGGCAACCCTGAATATTTTTTGTGTCCTGCAGCAATGTGTTGTATTCCAGGTCATTCCTGTGACTGGACTGCATGTTACACAGTAGAAGACAGCTATTACAGAATAGAAGATAGCTTCTCGTCTTGTGGCAGTAGGAGGCAGTGTGTTGTCCTCAGCTGGTGCCTGCATTGGGTCTATGGTAAGTTCTTTCCATTGATGACTCTCATGCTGCAGTTTTATCTTTTACAGTACTTTTCCCACCTATATCTTCAATATTCAGATGAGGAGTAGCAATTCCACAAAACACTCAATCAAACTGGCTCATACATAGTAGCTCATAAGGACCTCTTGCAATTGTTATTCTTAACAGGGTAAGGGTCTGTTAATCACTGGCAGTTGAGAAGGACAGTGATTGATGGTAACCCTTAGGGAAATGGCAGCAAGAGACGTGACACCAGGTGCACTCCTTGTGTCTGCCTGGGGGCATCATTCAACATGTTGAAGAGGCTATTCCAGCAGCTATTGAGGGAGCAAGGTGCAACCAACTGCATTGTGGTGCATCTTGGAACAAATGATGCCTGTCATCTGGACTCCAAGGTCATACTTGTGTCATTCCAGTGACTGGAAGAGAAAGTTGAGAAGATGAGTCTTGTGGTTGGAGTTTCAACGAATCTCACAAGTTGCAGCATTGTCCCCAGAACTTATCATGGCCCCTTGGTTCCAAGTTGAGTGGAAGGACTAAAACAGAGACTTCAAATGTTCTGTGACAAGCTAGGCTGCAACTCCCTGGGCTTCTGGGCTTGTGTCATAGGACTGAGAACTGTATGGTCCCCCTAAAAATGGGTGAGGTATGCACTAGACATCAGACACTGCTACTCAGGCAGCTGACTGTGTTGAGGGGTTCACACAAGGATTTCTTAGATTAGGTGACTCAGACAGTAAGAGCTGTAGGGAACCCAAAGGTATCAGTGTAAGATCAAAAGACATGCCTCCCACAGGTGAGAATATTAAAATCCTGATGGTTAACTGTCAAAGCATTCACACAATGTGCCAGTGTTTGAAGTGCTCCTGAAAAGCAGTGAAGTTCACATGATACTAGGCTACAGAAAGCTGGTTGAAACCTGAAATTGAAAGCAGTGAGATTTTTGGGGAAAATTTAAGCGTATACCAAAAGGATGGAAAATGGAGGTGATGTATTTGTGGCAGTAGACATGAAACTCAAATTCACCAAGATAGACATTGAAGCTGCATGTGAGATTGTTTGGGCAAGACTCAGTATCAGGGGTGGGCACATAATGATAATTGGATCCTATTGCCCACCAGAGTCATCTTCTGATGTAACTGAAAACTTTAGAGAAACCCTCAGTTCACTTGTAAGTTCCCCAACCACACTGTAATCATTATTGAAGACATTAATCACTGAACAAGCAATTGGTAAAATTAGAGTTTTATTAGTGGTGAGCTTGAAAAGACATCCCATGCAACATTACTAAATGTCTTATCTGTAAATTACCTTGAACAGGTAGTTTGGAACCCCACTCATGATGGAAATATATTGGATCTAATGACAGCAAACAGACTTGACCTCTTTGAGGGTGTCTGTGTCAAAACTGGTATCAATGACCATGACACAGTTGTGGCAGTAATGATTACCAAAGTACAAATAATAACCACACTAATTAAAAAATCAGTAGTATCATATCTCAGTGAGAAACTTGAAACTTACAGTACACGGTAGGAGCATGTAGAGGAACTGTGGTTCAAGTTTAAAAGGATGACTGACTATGCACAGGATAGACAGGTATCCAGTAGAACAAGAGGATATCATCCTTATGGAAAAGTATTGTAAAGCCAGGAAAATGCTTAAGGCAGAGCTTTTGAATTTCAGGAAAAAGGTGCACAGTGATACAGTCATTAAATCTAACAATGTGAGTAAAGTATCTTGGAAGCTCATCAATCAATACTGGAAAACGCCTTCAAATGTGAATACAAAAGAAATAAGCATATTGCATGAGGGAAAATTAATAGAAGATCTGAGAACAATCTGCGACATTTTTAATAAATATTTCATCACTCCATGTAGCCTTCCAACTCAACCTGTTGACCAAAACAGCAAGATAAACATTTGCTCACCCCCAATGTACAAACTCTGATTTCAGAACTGTGAGTGAACATGAAATAAGTCGAATAATTGGCACATTAAAGACCAAGCACTCAGCTGGATGGGATGAGATATCTAGTGCCCTAACTAATAAAAAGTACCACAAAGAATTAGTTAAACCTGTTACCCATCTCATTAACTGCAGTATTAGAGAAAACACCTACCCAGACTCATTAAAAATGAGTGAAGTAAAACCATTATATAAGAAAGGATCTAAAAAACAGATTGAAAACTTTAGGCCAATATCATTAATCCCCATATTTAGCAAAATCTTTGACTATGTTTTGCTTTCACAACTCAGTGACTACTTCACAACAAATAACCTACTCACTGAAACACAACATGGTTTCAGAAAAAACCAAAGCACTATCACAGCAATCTCTGAATACTTACATAATGTGCATAGTACACTAGATGAAGGAAATTTGGCAACAGCCATATTCCTTGATCTTACCAAGGCATTTGATTCAGTTAAACGTGATCTATTAGTAAAGAAACTTCAGGCATATGGCTTAAAAGATTCAGCAATACTACTGCTAACCAACTACTTGACAAACTGGAAGCAATGCACAAAGCTAACATACCAAATTAATGACCGAGTTGCAATCAGCCAGTCTTCTAATGAAACTGTCAAGCAAGGAGTCGCCCAGGGATCTATTCTTGGCCCCTTTCTCTTCTTAGTCTATGTGAATGATGTCACCCAGCCACAAAACTCCATAATAGTGAGCTACAAAGATAAGACATCTCTGTTGTTTTTCGGCAATAATACTTGTGAACTTAGATCTTCTGCAACAGATGGAGTAATAACTATAATTAAGTATTTTCAAGAACAAGAACTAAAGGTCAATGTTAATAAATTTCAATTTTTATCATTCAAGACTGTTAACTCTCATCAAACCTCTATAAATAATATATATGGAATTGAGGCAGCAGACTTTAATACCTGCAAATTCTTGGGCCTTTACTTAAATGAAAACTTGGGGTGGTCAAAGCATATAAACTTTGTGTGTGGAAAGATTAGTTGTGGATTATATCTACTTAGTCATCTTGCAAAAATAGTTACAAACCCTACTATTCAAACTGTCTACTATGAAACAATATATCCTTTACTAAATTATGGTACTGAACTTTGGGGATGTGCTGCTGATATACACCTCAATAGATTAATGTTGTTGCAGAAGAAGGCAATTAGAATAATGTGTGATCTGTGTCAATGATTCTATTAGAGAGATTTTTGTGCAACATGAGTACCTTGCAGTGTATCCCCTGTATTTTTACAGGGTGGTCCATTGATAGTGACCGGCCAAAATATCTCACGAAATAAGCAGCAAACGAAAAAACTACAAAGAACGAAACTCGTCTAGCTTGAAGGGGGAAACCAGATGACGCTATGGTTGGCCCGCTAGATGGTGCTGCCATAGGTCAAACAGTTATCAATTGCGTTCTTTTAAATAGGAACCCCCATCTTTTATTACATGTTCGTGTAGTGTGTAAAGAAATATGAATGTTTTAATTGGACCACTTTTTTCGCTTTGTGATAGATGGTGCTGTAATAGTCACAAACATATAAGTACGTGGTATCACGTAACATTCCACCAGTGCAGACGGTATTTGCTTCATGATAAATTATCCGTTGTTAAAATGGACCATTTACCAATGGCAGAAAAGGTCGATATCGTGTTGATGTATGGCTATTGTGATCAAAATACCCAGCGGGCATGTGCTATGTATGCTGCTCGATATCCTGGATGACATCATCCAAGTATCTGGACTGTTCGCCGGATAGTTACATTATTTAAGGAAACAGGAAGTGTTCAGCCACATGTGAAATGTCAACCATGACCTGCAACAAATGATGATGCCCAAGTAGGTGTTTTAGCTGCTGTTGCTGCTAATCTGCACATCAGTAGCAGACAAATTGTGCGAGAATTGGGAATCTCAAAAATGTCGATGGTGAGAATGCTACACCAACATCGATTGCACCTGTACCATATTTCTATGCATCAGGAACTGCATGGCAACAACTTTGAACATCATGTACAGTTCTTCCACTGGGCGCAAGGTAAAATTATGGGATGAAGACAGATTTTTTTGCACGCATACTATTTAGTGACGAAGTGTCATTCACCAACAGCAGTAATGTAAACCGGCATAATATGCACTACTGGGCAATGGAAAATCCACAATGGCTGCAAGAAGTGGTATATCAGTGACCTTGGCGGGTTAATGTATGGTGTGGCATTATGATTCAAATGGCTCTGAGCACTATGGGACTTAACTTCTGAGGTCATCAGTCCCCTAGGACTTAGAACTACTTAAACCTAACTAACCTAAGGACATCACACACATCCATGCCCGAGGCAGGATCTGAACCTGGCATTATGGGAGGAAGGATAATTCGCCCCCATTTTATCGATGGCAATCTAAATGGTGCAATGTATGCTGATTTCCTACGTAACGTTCTACTGATGTTACTACAAGATGCTTCACTGCATGACAGAATGGCAATGTACTTCCAACATGGTGGATGTCCGGCACATAGCTCGCGTGCGGTTGAAGCGGTATTGAATAGCTTATTTCATGACAGATGGATTGGTCGTTGAAGCACCATACCATGGCCCGCACATTCACCAGATCTGACGTCCCCTGATTTCTTTCTGTGGAGAGAGTTGAAGGATATTTGCTATCGTAATCCACCGACAACTCCTGACAACATATGTCAGTGCATTGTCAATGCATGTGCTAACATTATGGAAGTTGAACTACTTGCTGTTGAGAAGAATGTCGTTACACATATTGCCAAATGCATTGAGCTTGACGGACATCATTTTGAGCATTTATTGCATTAATGTGGTATTTACAGGTAATCACGCTGTAACAGCATGTGTTCTCAGAAAAAAAGGTACATGTATCACATTGGAACAACTGAAATAAAATGTTCAAACGTACCTACATTCTGTATTTTAATTTAAAAAACCTACGTGTTACCAACTGTTCATCTAAAATTGTGAGCCATATGTTTCTGACTATTACAGCACCATCTACCACAAAGCGAAAAAAGCGGTCCAACTAAAACATTCATATTTCTTTACATACTACACGAATATGTAATAAAAAATTGGAGTTCCTATTTTTAAAAAATGCAGCTGATATCTGTTTGACCTATGGCAGCGCCATCTAATGGGCCAACCATAGCACCATCTGGTTTCCCCCTTCAAGCTAGACAAGTTTCGTTCTTTGTAGTTTTTTTTTTTTTTTTTTTTTTTTTTTTTTTTTTTTTTTTTTGTTTGACGCTCATTTCGTGAGATAATTGGCCCGGTCATGATCAATGGACCACCCTGTATTAGGTAATTTTATATTTTGTAAATCATCAAAAAGATTCAAGAAGATGCAATGATATACATGACCACAACACTAGAAATAAAAATAGTTACTTTAGGCAAAGAACAAAGTTAAAATTAACAGATCACAGCCCATACATCAGTGGTCAAATTTGGTTTAACAAATTGCCAAAAGACTTGTGTTTTTATGATTAAAATATCTTTAAAACAAAACTCAAATTATTCCTGGCAAAGAAATGTTTGTACTGTCTGTTTGAATTCTAAGTTGAAAGCACATGACCTTACAGTTCGTATCAGAAATTTTTTAGTTGTATGCTTACTTCTGTGACACTACATTCCCTTTGTGTGCTTGCTAATTTATATCAACTATTTGTTTTGTTTGTATTTTAAGAACATCTTCATAATTATGTAAACAACACTGACGTTTGTAATAGTCATCATTTTTGTTTACTCTATGCAAACAAAATTCAATAAATAAACAGTTCATAATGGGAGGGACCCAGCATGGTATACAGTCACTAATAAGAAACTTCTAAAGACACAGAGATTACTCCATAACAGTTGTAAACATAGCATAGGGCTGTTGATAGGAAGATGCTGAATGAAACGTGTTAGGCTGTCAAGTGAGCAATGTGTGAAGGCTTCAGTGAATACCATAGCAGAATACTGTCTAATCATCTTTCACAAAACCAAAATAAATTCTGACCATATGTAAAGGCTGTCAGTGGCTCCGAAGTTAGTGTCCAGTCCATAGCAAAAGAGATAGGGACTGAAACTGATGGAAACAAAGCAAAAGCGGAAATGCTTAACTCCATTTTCAAATGTTCTTTTAAAAAGGAAAACCCAGGAGAAATGCCCCAGTTCAGCTCTTGTACCACTGAAAGGGAAAGTGAAATATGCAGTATTACTTCATTTCCAAAAAGCACTTGACTCATTGCCATACTTACACTTATTGCCAAAAGTATGATCATTTGGAGTCTCTAGTGAAATTTGTGACTAGACTGAAGACTTTTTCATAGAGAGGACATAGCATGTTATCTTGGATGGAGAATCATTGTCAGCTATAAAAGTAACTTCAGGTGTGCCCCAGGAAAGTGTGTTGGGACCCTTGCTGTTTATGTTGTATATTAACGACCTTGCAGATGATATTAATAGTAACCTAAGAATTTTAACAGATTATACAGTTATTTATGATGTTTGAAAGAAGCTGCATAAAAATTCATCAGATCTTGATAAGTTTTCAAAGTAGTGCAATGATTGGCAACTTGCTTTAAATGTCCAAAAATGTAAAATTGTGCACCTCACAAAATTAAAAAAAAAAGTGCTATTCTATGGCACTAGTATCAGTGAGTACTGTTGGAATTGGCTAACTCGTACAATTACCTGGGTGTAACACTTCATAAGGATATGAAATGGAATGATCACACAGGCACATTCATGGACAAAGCAGGTGATAGACTTCAGTTTATTGGTAGAATCTCCAGACTATTGTACAGTTTCAGTCTTAGACCGTTTTCGTATACATTGATAAAAGGAAGCAATGAAATTCACTGGATTGACAATTGGTTAAACATACAGTAACAATTCACATCGTAAATTATGTTATGACTAATGTATTATGGTATGCCAAGCACATAATCTGCTGTGCAGTTTAGCATAAAATCTTTGTAACATCATTTTCTTTAATGCCATGATCACATTAGCCATTGTCCAGTCAAAATGTGTAATCAGAGTGTGATAGTACATGGAAATGCATGTAATTTTAAATTTGTGATTTTCATCCATATCAATGGTGCTAGTGATACTTGTTTTATGACACCTACCACATTTGCACTCATAAGCACAGTGAAAATGGGCACCATTCAGATAAAATATGTACAGACAGTACTAGCATAGCATAATGTGCCACTGCTGAATTTTTGTATGGTAAATTTTTTAAATCCTACCATTTGCTCTGATCTTATTGTTTAGTGTGTTTAACTTTTAACTGATTGCTAATGCACCGAATTCCTGCTGCTTACATTTATCAGGACACTTACAATGGACTACAACAGTACAACAAATAAACAACATATGATAGTTGCAGGCAGCATCAAATTATTTAAATAAAGAAGATGAAATTTTGAAATGTGGTGCTAAAGAAAAATGGTGAGTATTACATGGGTTATCCAATCTACCCTTATAATGCTCACCATTTTTTTGGCATCATATTTCAAAACTCTGGATAACTAATAAGGAGCTTCTGAATCAAATCATAAAGAAAAGAAATTTATAGCAAACTTTGACTGAAAGAAGAGATCAGTTGATAGGATCTGGGGTGTCAAGGAGCAGTCAGATTGGTATTGGAGAGAAGTGGGTTGGAACAGAGGTGGTGTGGGATAAAAAGACTAATGTGTGACTACAGTAAGTAGGCTAATATATGTGGCTTGCAGTAGCTATGCTGAGATGGAAAGGCTTGCACAAAATAGACTAATTTGAAGAACTGCATCAAACCAGCCTCTGGATCAAAGACCACAACAACAAGATGATGATTCAGGTTTGGTATTTGACTTGTATATCAATCTATATGGCTTGCTGCTATCAGGACTAATCAGGAATTTGATTTTGCCTTTTTAACTGTCACAAATGACAAATAAATGTCTGAGTAAATCGTTGACAGTGTGAAGACTGCTTACACTGACTTCAGGCTGGGTGCTGTGAAACAACCAGATTGACTAAAGATTTGGCTGTTCTCTGATTCTGCAGTAATATTGCCTCTGTTCCATGATTATGGAGAAAGAGTAGCTGATCTTAAAATTCAAAGCTGAACTGGCAGTAGGACATGCAGAATCAGAATACTTGAAAGTGGCAGTTAGCAAAAGTTAAGTATAAGAATAGAGTAGATAACTGGACTGTGGTCAAACTCACAACACCAGGCAAGAGATTTAAGAGCTAGCTTCAGCGCAGATGTCTTAACAGCTTCACTGCCCATGAGACTAAAGACAAAACTGTCAGAGAATCCAAGGAGTTTAAGAATACACTGACAAGACAGGGAAAAAATTATTAGTTAACGTTAGTAACAGTCACAGGGTTAAAAAAGTCAAAAAGGACCTTCTGCTAGGGATTAGTCATCAGAGGGCGATGTCTAACTAGAGCAATATTCCCTGGGTAGTGGATACCAGGTAAATAGTATTTATTATTAAGTCTAATGGTGGGCCCAGTGATATCACCTATGATTTATGCTACATTCTCTGGGGAAAGATCATGCAGTGGTTATTAGGTGTGTTGGGAACAGTTTGGACCATAATGTCAACTACACAATTAAATATGTCAGATACAGAGCAGGGAATGCTGCTCACATTGATTTGCACACTGCATCGGTGTTTTAGTGCTATGACATGCACTGGATAAAGGTTGCCATTGAATTTTTAAATGCAAAGCTTCAGGAGTCCTTCAAAAGACTGGGGCAATCACACATGGGTGTGACTGATGTGCCACCCCTCACATGACTGCACCACCCATGGCATAGTCTACATCTTCATGTTTCCAGTTAAGTTTTACTTACACAACTAATTTCCAGCAGAATTTAGTGTAACCAGAACACGAACTGTCCAATCCATGTGATTTCCAGTATTTTCACTAGGCATTTTTTTTAGGGTAAATATTTCTGAATAACAGAGCTGCTGAATGACTGCAGACACAGTTTGAACAATAAATGGAGAAACAAAAATGTCTATTTGGACAGTACCCGTGTTAACATTCACAATACATTTGGACTTTTCCTCAAAACACAGGAAGCTGGTTCAATAACAGAATGAGTTTCTCATAACAATGAAGGACACTGAAAAATCTAAAGGTGCTATGTATAACAGAACATCATCTGAATGTCACAGATACTGAACAGAACTTGTTAGTATGACAACAGTAAATTCATGATTCTCTAAAGAATCAAACTCCAATGTATAGAACAACTTCAGTCTTCTGGTTACTTTAGAAATGAGGTAACATGTTAAATATTTGAAGTTAAGCATGTATGCAAGAAGAAGTTTAGAAAAGGTTTAAAATTATATTCAGAGTTTGTTGGAAGGGGTTAAGTCTTCTCTTTATCAAACACTGTATGAGTGCAGTCTGGTGAATTTGCACTCCATTTTAAGCAAAAGCTAGATTTTCACAAATCTCAATGTCTATGACTTCATACATCCTGAACTACAAGTCATACAGTGATATAATATTGCAGGCTGCATTCCATGTTATATGTGGGCACTGTCTGCAAAAGGTCTTGCAAATACAATTACTAGTAAAAAATATATGGCAGTTTTATTACAGGAACAGCGAAAATGTAGTAAGCAATAAACTTTTATCCTTTCATTATTTTGTAGGGGCATGTCAGTGATGAAAAGTTTAGAAAAGATTT
Organism: Schistocerca cancellata; assembly: GCF_023864275.1. Classification (NCBI taxonomy): domain Eukaryota; kingdom Metazoa; phylum Arthropoda; class Insecta; order Orthoptera; family Acrididae; genus Schistocerca; species Schistocerca cancellata. Next base: position 921,742,462 of record NC_064627.1, on the reverse strand, counting down.
GAAATTACATGTAACATTTGGCAGATGTTGCTAAGAATTCTCATTCTCAAATACTGGATGAACACAGTCTGGGTAATTTGTTCATGGTGAGTTAACCTGACTCAAGATATAAACACAGTTTCTAACTGTAATACTTGTCTTACTGCATTAAACCTTAAACATTAGATTATACTTCTTAACAAGCTGACTGTGCCAGCATCATACATTTTTAAATTTATTAAATGATTATACAAAACATAGAAAGTCAAATACATAGGCTGCTTGCAACTTGCATCGTGCACCATGAACCATGAACAGGGTTAGACAATTACTAATGTAGATTACTATGTGTGTAAATCAAGAAACAAAATATGGCAACTTCAACAGTACACAGGTTAAAAATTGTAATATGTTTGGACTTTTCTGAAAACCTTAGATTAAAGGAAGACATTGAAGCAATTCAGAGGCAGGCTGTTAGATTTGTTACTGATAGGTTCAGGCAACACAGAAGTATTATGAGTATGCTTCAAAAACTCAAAAGTAAATACCTGGAGGGAAGGCGACATTCTCTTCAAGTAACACTACCACCAATGTACATTTCATGTAAGGATAAAAAAAAAGGTAAGAGAAAATAGGGCTCTTATGAAGCATATAGAGAGTAATTTTTCCCTCATTCTGTTTGTGAGTGGAACAGGAAAGGAAATGACCAGTAGTGGTACAATCTATTCTCTGCCATGCGCCGTACAGTAGCTTGCGGAGTATGTATGTAGATGTAGTGTATAAGGAAAGCAGCAGTGGCTGTGTACAACAAAGGTGGAATAAAGGACCATAAAACTCAGTGAATAGTGAATTAAATGGCTATTTGAGTGATGAGAGGGGAACCAGAAAAGGAGAGAAATAGAGTAGGTGAAAGAGAACAGTGGGTCCACTGTGGAACAGAATCTACATCTACATTACATTTATACTCCACAAGCCACCCAACGGTGTGTGGCGGAGGGCACTTTACGTGCCACTGTCATTACCTCCCTTTCCTGTTCCAGTCGCGTATGGTTCGCGGGAAGAACGACTGTCTGAAAGCCTCCGTGCGCGCTCTAATCTCTCTAATTTTACATTCGTGATCTCCTCGGGAGGTATAAGTAGGGGGAAGCAATATATTCGATACCTCATCCAGAAACATACCCTCTCGAAACCTGGCGAGCAAGCTACACCGCGATGCAGAGCACCTCTCTTGCAGAGTCTGCCACTTGAGTTTGTTAAACATCTCCACAATGCTATCACGCTTACCAAATAACCCTGTGACGAAACGCGCCGCTCTTCTTTGGATCTTCTCTATCTCCACCGTCAACCCGATCTGGTACGGATCCCACACTGATGCGCAATACTCAAGTATAGGTCGAACGAGTGTTTTGTAAGCCACCTCTTTTGTTGATGGACTACATTTTCTAAGGACTCTCCCAATGAATCTCAACCTGGTACCCGCCTTACCAACAATTAATTTTATATGATCATTCCACTTCAAATCGTTCCGCATGCATACTCCCAGATATTTTACAGAAGTAACTGCTACCAGTGTTTGTTCTGCTGTCATATAATCATACAATAAAGGATACTTCTTTCTATGTATTCGCAATACATTACATTTGTCTATGTTAAGGGTCAGTTGCCACTCCCTGCACCAAGTGCCTATCCGCTGCAGATCTTCCTGCATTTCGCTACAATTTTCTAATGCTGCACCTTCTCTGTATATTACAGCATCATCCGCGAAAAGTCGCATGGAACTTCCGACACTATCTACTAGGTCATTTATATATATTGTGAAAAGCAATGGTCCCATAACACTCCCCTGTGGCACACTAGAGGTTACTTTAACGTCTGTAGACGTCTCTCCATTGATAACAACATGCTGTGTTCTGTTTGCTAAAAACTCTTCCATCCAGCCACACAGCTGGTCTGATATTCCGTAGGCTCTTACTTTGTTTATCAGGCGACAGTGCGGAACTGTATCGAACGCCTTCCGGAAGTCAAGGAAAATAACATCTACCTGGGAGCCTGTATCTAATATTTTCTGGGTCTCATGAACAAATAAAGCGAGTTGGGTCTCACACGATCACTGTTTCTGGAATCCATGTTGATTCCTACATAGTAGATTCTGGGTTTCCAAAAAGACATGATACTTGAGCAAAAAACATGTTCTAAAATTCTACAACAGATCGACGTCAGAGATATAGGTCTATAGTTTTGCGCATCTGCTCGACGACCCTTCTTGAAGACTGGGACTACCTGTGCTCTTTTCCAATCATTTGGAACCTTCCGTTCCTCTAGAGACTTGCGGTACACGGCTGTTAGAAGGGGGGCAAGTTCTTTCGCGTACTCTGTGTAGAATCGAACTGGTATCTCGTCAGGTCCAGTGGACTTTCCTCTGTTGAGTGATTCCAGCTGCTTTTCTATTCCTTGGACACTTATTTCAATGTCAGCCATTTTTTCTTTTGTGCGAGGATTTAGAGAAGGAACTGCAGTGCGGTCTTCCTCTGTGAAACAGCTTTGGAAAAAGGTGTTTAGTATTTCAGCTTTACGCATGTCATCCTCTGTTTCAATGCCTTCATCATCCCGGAGTGTCTGGATATGCTGTTTCGATCCACTTACTGATTTAACGTAAGACCAGAACTTCCTAGGATTTTCTGTCAAGTCGGTACATAGAATTTTACTTTCGAATTCACTGAACACTTCACGCATAGCCCTCCTTACGCTAACTTTGACATCGTTTAGCTTCTGTTTGTCTGAGAGGTTTTTGGCTGCGTTTAAACTTGGAGTGAAGCTCTCTTTGCTTTCGCAGTAGTTTCCTAACTTTGTTGTTGTACCACAGTGGGTTTTTCCCGTCCCTCACAGTTTTACTCGGCACGTACCTGTCTAAAACGCATTTTACGATTGCCTTGAACTTTTTCCATAAACACTCAACATTGTCAGTGTCGGAACAGAAATTTTCGTTTTGATCTGTTAGGTAGTCTGAAATCTGCCTTCTATTACTCTTGCTAAACAGATAAACCTTCCTCCCTTTTTTTATATTCCTATTTACTTCCATATTCAGGGATGCTGCAATGGCCTTATGATCACTGATTCCCTGTTCTGCGCTTACAGAGTCGAAAAGTTCGGGTCTGTTTGTTATCAGTAGGTCCAAGATGTTATCTCCACGAGTCGGTTCTCTGTTTAATTGCTCGAGGTAATTTTCGGATAGTGCACTCAGTATAATGTCACTCGATGCTCTGTCCCTACCACCCGTCCTAAACATCTGAGTGTCCCAGTCTATATCTGGTAAATTGAAATCTCCACCGAAACTATAACATGCTTAGTAGTATGTAGTGCTGGAGTGGGAGCATGGAATGGGATAGGTGAGTGGAGGACAGGGACTAGTGAAGATTGAGGCCAAGGGGGTTATGAGGAGATAGTATGTATTGCACAGTGTTCCCACCTGCACAATTCAGAGTAGCTAGTGTTCGTATGTAAGATCAAGATGGCACAGGCTCTGCAGCAGTCAGTGAAGTAAATCACATCATGTTGGGCACCATACTCAACAACTTGGTGGTCCAGTTGACTCTTGGTCTCAGTTCGTCATTGACCATTTGTGCAGAAGCCAGCTCTTGTCAGTTTGCCATGCCCATGTAGAAAGCAGAACAGTGGTTGGTAGATGATATTGTCACTTTCACGTGTAACTCTACTCTGCCTTTGAGAAAATAGGAGAAGCCTTTGGCCAGACTGGAGTAGATGGTGGTGGAAGGATGTATGAGACAGATCTTTGTTCTAGGTCTGTTTCAGGGATATGAGACATGAGATAAGGAGTTGGAAGCTGGGGTAGAGTAAGGATGGATAAGGACATTGTGTAGGTTCAGTAGGCTATGGAATATCACTATGAGTGGGGAGGGTAGGGGGGGGGGAGTATAGTGGGTATGATACTTTTCATTTCAAAGACCAACAAAAGGTAGTTGAAACCGTGGTGGAGAATGAGATTTAATTGCTCCAGCGCTGGGTAGTACTGATTCACAAGAGAAGTGCTTCTTTGTGGCCAGACAGTGGGTATGTGGAGGTGGTAGGTGACTGGAGAGACAGGATACAGAGATCTGTTTCTGTACAAGGTAGTGAGGGTAATTTCTGTTTGTGAAGGCCTCAGTGAGACCCTTGGTATATTTAGAGAGAGACTGTTCATACTATAAATGCGATTATCACAGATGGCCAGGCTGTTTAGTAGGGATTTCTTGGTGTGGAACAGGTGGCAGCTGTCAAAATGGAAGTATCACTGTTAATTAGTAGGTGGCATACGGATGGAGGTAGTGGTGTAGCCACCCTTGAGGTGGAGGTCAACATCAAGGAAAGTGGCTTGTAGGACAGAGGAGGACCAGGTGAAGTGAATAGGGGAGGAGGTGTTGAGGATCTGGAGGATTGTGGAAAGGGTGTCTTTGCCCACAGTCCAGCTCACAAAAATGTCACCAGTGAATCTGAACCTGGTGAAGGAGTAGGATTCTGGGTAGTTAGGAAGAATTCCTCTAGATGATCATGAAAAGTTCAGCATAGGATGATGCCATGTGGATGCCAATTGCTGTAACATGGATTTATGGAACCTTCAATGGAGAAATAATTGTGGGGAAGGATATAGTTGGTCATGGTGACCAGGAAGGACATTGAAGGTTTGGATGGAGTCAGGTGGTCGGAAAGGTAGAGCTCAATAGTGGCAAGGCCATGGGCATTGGTGATCTTAGAGTAGAGGGGGGGGGGGGGGGGGGCATCAGCAGTGACGAGCGAAGAGCGGTGTGCTGTGTAGTAAAGGAACAGCAATTGTGAAGAGTCAATGGAGGAAACAGTTGATGACTTTTATATAGGAGGATAGGTTATGAGTAATAGGCTGAGGGTGTTGGTCCACATGAGCAGAGATTTATTCTGTGAGGGCACACTAACTGGCCACAATGAGTTATTCTGGATGGTTGGGTTCATGGACTTTAGGTAGCATGTAGAAAGTATGAGTGGATGGAGTGGTAGACATGAGGAGAAAGAACAAGAGAGTGAGAGACAGAGACTCAGGGCTTAGTTTCTGAAATGGGCCAAAGGATTTGAGAAGGGACTGGAGATCCTATTGGATATCTGGAATGGGATCACTGTGGCAGTGTTTGTAGGTGGATGAATCTGACAGCTGGCTAAGTCCCTCCAGCAGATAACCCCTGCTGTTCAAAACTGCAGTGGTGGAGCGTTTGTAGACAGGTAGGATTACACAGTCAGGACCAATTTTTTGGTGGTGAATTGAAGTTCTTTCTGCAGTTGTAAGGATGGTTTCCATGTTGAGGGCCTGGGAAATGTTGGTGAGCTAAGGATCAAAGTTAAGATATTCTGGAACGTTAACAGGGAGTGATTTAGAGGCAGTGGGGTTCAATTACAATTGAGTCCACAAACACAACCACCCAGGACACAACATTGTAGCCAGTCACTGTACCTCCAAAGAGAGAATGTCCACTCTCATGGACCAGCACCTTCAGCCTATTACCTGTAACCTATCGTTCAATATAAAAGGCACCAACCATTTTGCCCATCGCCTCTCCCCAGTCCCTGTTCCTTTACCATATGTCACTCTGTTTTTGTTGATGTTACCTCCCTCTATGCTAACATCCCCTATGCCCACGGCCTTGCTGCTACTGCCTCCACCTTTCCCAAAGGCCAAATGACTCCAAACCTACAATTGTGGTCACCATGACCAACTATATCCCCATATGAATTCAAAAGTAAAATTCTATGTACCGACTTGACAGAAAATCCTAGGAAGTTCTGGTCTTACGTTAAATTAGTAAGTGGCTCGAAACAGCATATCCAGACACTCTGGGATGATGATGGCATTGAAACAGAGGATGACACACATAAAGCTGAAATACTAAACACCTTTTTCCAAAGCTGTTTCACAGAGGAAGATCGGACTGCAGTTCCTTATCTGCAGTTCCTTCTCTAAATCCTCGCATGTACGAAAAAATGGCTGACAATGAAATAAGTTTCCAAGGAATAGAAAAGCAACTGAAAGCAAGTGAAATCACTCAACAGAGGAAAGTCCACTGGACCTGATGGGATACCAATTCGATTCGACACAGAGTACACGAAAGAACTTGCCCCCTTTGTAACATCCATGTACCACAAGTCTCTACAGGAACAGAAGGTTCCAAATGATTGGAAAATAGCACAGGTAGTCCCAGTCTTCAATAAGGGTCATCGAGCAGATGCACAAAATTATAGACCTATATCGCTGACATCGATCTGTTGTAGAATTTTAGAACATGTTTTTTGCTCGCGTATCATGTAATTTCTGGAAACCAAGAATCTACTGTGTAGGAATCAACATGGATTCTGAAAACAGTATTCGTGTGAGGCCCAACTCGCTTTATTTGTTCACGAGACCCAGAAAAATTTAGATACAGGCTCCCAGGTACATGCCATTTTCCTTGACTTCCGGAAGGCATTTGATACAGTTCTGCACTGTCGCCTGATAAACAAAGTAAGAGCCTACAGAATATCAGACCAGCTGCATGGCTGGATTGAAGAGTTTTTAGCAAACAGAACACAGCATGTTGTTCTCAATGGAGAGACATCTACAAACGTTAAAGTAACCTCTGGCATGCCACAGAGGAGTGTTAGGGGACCATTGCTTTTCACAATATATATAAATGACCTAGTAGATAGTGTTGGAAGTTCCATGCGGCTTTTCGTGGATGATGCTGTAGTATAAAGAGAAGTTGCAGCATTAGAAAATTGAAGCGAAATGCAGGAAGATCTGCAGCAGATAGGCACTTGGTGCAGGGAGTGGCAACTGACGCTTAACATAGACAAATGTAATGTATTGCGAATACATAGAAAGAAGGATCCTTTATTGTATGATTATATGATAGTGGAACAAACACTGGTAGCAGTTACTTCTGTAAAACATCTGGGAGTATGCGTGTGGAACGATTTGGAGTAGAATGATCATATAAAATTAATTGTTGGTAAGGTGGGTACCAGGTTGAGATTCATTGGGAGAGTCCTTAGAAAATGTAGTCCATCAATAAAGGAGGTGGCTTACAAAACACTCGTTCGACCTATACTTGAGTATTGCTCATCAGTGTGGGATCTGTACTAGTTCGGGTTGATGGAGGAGATAGAGAAGATCCAAAGAAGAGTGGCGCATTTCATCACAGGGTTATTTGGTAAGCGTGATAGCATTACGGAGATGTTTAGCAAACTCAAGTGGCAGACTCTGCAAGAGAGGCACTCTGCATCGCGGTGTAGCTTGTTGTCCAGGTTTCGAGAGGGTGCGTTTCTGGATGAGGTATCGAATACATTGCTTCCCCCTACTTATACCTCCCGAGGAGATCACGAATGTAAAATTAGAGAGATTTGAGTGTGCACGGAGGCTTTCCGGCAGTCGTTGCGAACCAGACGCGACTGGAACAGGAAAGAAAGGTAATGACAGTGGCATGTAAAGTGCCCTCCGCCACACTCCGTTGGGTGGCTTGTGGAGTATAAATGTAGATGTAGATGTAGATATATCCCCACCCACCATTACTTTTCATCTACAAATAACTTCCATGCCAACAATTTCATACACCATTTAGAGGAATCCCTCCTAACCACTCGGAAACCCAAACCTGTCACATGCTGCAGATTCACTGATAACATATTTGTGACCTAGACCAGGGGCAATGTCAAGGGAGAGGGGGGGTATGCAGGTTATAGCCACCCCCCCCCCCCCCCACCACCCCTATGTACTATCATATTAGACTGGATAAAATGACTTCAGAAATCAGTGAATATATTACTCCAACAGATTCAATCATTTTTTTAAAATAATTATGTAGCAATATAGGTTACAATGTATTTCAAACACATTTTAACAAAAGAATAAGAGTGGAAAGCAGCTTACTATCTAAACCAATAAATATCATTTAATTTAAAATAGGCGTCTTATTATTTATTAAAATGCATTTTTAAGCCTAACTCCACAACAGTTACCTGAAACTACTTTAAGCAACACTAACTGTTACCAATTTGTCAGTAGAGGACCCAAACTCTCCTTTTGTTAAGTAATATTCCATTCCCCCAAACCCCCTCCTTGACCGACTTCTAGAATTGCCCCTGACCTGGACCAAGGGTGAGAGGAGCCATCCCATAGTCCTCCAGAATCTCAACACCTTCTCCCCCATTCATTCGCCTGGTTTTCACCTCATCCTCCTCAGCCCAAAAAGTTATTTTCTTCAATGTTGACCTCGAACTCAAGGATGGCTACATCAGTAGCTCCATACACATCAAACCAACCAATCATCAGCAATACTTCTGCTTCAATGGCTGCCACCCATTCTATATCATACTTGCCCACACAGGAAGCCGCCCACAGTCATCACCTCTGTAGTGATGAGCAGTCCTTCTCCAAATATACCAAGGATCTCACTGTGGCCTTCACAGTACAAAATTACCCTCCCAGCCCTGTACACAAACAGATCTCCCATGCCTTTTCTCTCCAGTCACCTACCATCTACCACATGCTCACTGTCCCCCAGTGGTTTCTGCCACCCACCAATCCTACACAATATCTCTGCCCATCCCTACTCCAACCCTGCTTCCAACCCTTTGCCTCATGGTTCCTATATCTGCAACAGACCTAGTTGTATGACCTGTCCAATACATCCTCCCACCACCATCTACTCCAGTATTAATGGCAGAGTGACATATGAAAGCAGCCATGTTGTCTACAAACTATGCTGCAACCACTGTGCTGCTTTTTACATGGGCATGACAGCAAACAAGCTGTCGGTATGCATCAATGGCCACTGATGAACTGTGGCCAAGAGACAACTGGACCACCCAGTTGCTGAAAATGCTGTCTAACACGATGTGCTTCACTTCAGTGACTGCTTCACATTTTGATCCTTTCTACCAACATCAGCTTTTATGAACTGTACATGTAGGAACTCTCCCTGCAACATATTCTACAATCCCCTAACTCCCCTGACCACAGCCTTTGTTAGTCCCTGTCCTCCATCAAAATATCCTCTTCCTTGTTCACACTCCAGCACAATATAGCCTTCTATACTGACAATGCATCCACCAGCCTTTTTCCCCTTCTCTACTTTTCTCCTTTCCTGCTGCACCCCCCCCCCCCCCCTTTCAAACCTCCCAACACCACTGAGCAGCTCTATCCTATCCCCATCACATCCCTGGCATGCATCCACAAGCAGCATTACATCTTCACTCACTCCTAACCTGTTATTCCTCCCCCTCCCTATTCTATGCTTGCTCCTTACCACCCACTACAACCATGCCAGACTGCTGCTGCCATTAGATACAGTCACAGTTTACAGTTCTGCCACAGCAGCTGCAGACAATGGTCATGTGTGTATGAGTTGTCAATGTGATTGCATTCTTTATTTTGGAAGAAGGCCTTTTGGTCAAAAGCTTAAGTATGTAGCAGTCTTTTCATTGTGCCTTTCTGTGACTCAAAATGTCCTTTTCATGGTGAATAGCAAACTATCCTTTTCATATTAATGCTGTTATTCCATCCTGGATTTTGCACTGTTTAATATTCAATACAAACATGTATGCTGACACAATCAGAATATTTTAAATAGCTGTGCAGAACCCATATTTACAATTGTGGTCAGGCACATAGTAAGTCTTTTGACTAGAGAAGTTAAGTCACATGACAGATGAGGAGGGAGCATGCAGAGCTGTGATTGGGCCTTTTGCTTACTGTTCTTGGTCAGGTCAACTGGTAACATCTTGTACAGCCTATGAACTGCATGCATGATAAAGTGTTAATGTGGGGTGTGGCTGGACGGGCATCTTTATTTCAGTCCATCAGTTTACAGTTTGATAGGGTATATTTATTGCAAATTAATATACACTTTTAGTACTGAATATTGTTAGATAAGCTGATTTTCAGGTAGATTTCAATGTACCATTAAATGTGGGGAATCGGTTCACATTAATGTGTGAATGCACTGCACAATACTATTGGTACATATTAAACAGTGCCTATAAATGCTTTGTTTGATCTGTCAACAGTGCTATTTTAAATTTTATTTATACCATTGGTACATATTAAACTGTGCCTATATATGCTTTGCTTGATCTGTCTACACTGCTATTTTAAATTTTATTTATATCATTGGTACATATTAAACAGTGCCTATATATGCTTTGTTTGATCTGTCTACACTGCTATTTTAAATTTTATTTGTGCATCTGAGAAAAATATTAGCTTTTATAAGGCACTATTCAAAATAACATGTCTTCTTGGGGTAAAGACTGAATATCACACTATTGTCTTGGTACATCATTGTCCAAAGAGGCTGCTCCTACTACATTCATCATTTTATTTACTATTCACATTTATTAGTGTTATGCAGTTTATTCACTGACTGTTCCAGAGGCTGGGATTTACAATTCAAATAGATTTCATTAGGGCACAATGCAGCAGTGATAAACAGACCCACAGACTACAGTAGAGCCATTTAACCAATTACATGTTTGCATTCCTGTGGGTGAATAGCAACAAATCAGTTTTCTTTGTTGATTAATTTAACTGTATAATTTTGTTACTGTAAATCCACTCTAGTATGTTACAACTGTTTGATATGCTGTGTGGTTACAACAACTGTATAGTGTTGTGTTGCACTGGCTAACAGCAGGGATCAAAATTACTTGTATTGTAAAGAGAGAGATTTATTTAATCCAAAGGACTATCTCTAATTTGAATTAAAAATGCATAACAAGCACTGCTGCAAAATTCTTCAGCTTGTCATCAAAAGAAAAGCCCTAGTAGTAAGTATAAAAGAAACAAAATTCCAATAATAAGGCAATAATTTGGAGCATTAGTAGATATGAATCAATGAACTCAGCAATGAAAATGATACTGAACTCTCAGATAGATTTGCAGTGAAGCAGATGGTACTAAATTCAAATCATTTGCTCCTAAATTCAATGAATTGTTCCTAATAGTAGCTGAAAACAAGGGGGCAACAAATGCATAATCCACCACTGAACATCAGTTTTGCAATTTTTTTATGAGAGAGATCACAAAAATCATCATATCATAAAAAAGTAATTACTCTTCTGGTTATGATGGTATTGAAACCAAAGTACTGAAATCTTCTGCTGACTTGGCAGCACTACCTTTGCAGTCAGTCAGTGAGTCAAAAGTGCATTTCTGGAAAGGCTGAAGTAAGCAATAGTAACAACTGACGTGGAGACAAGTAACTGAATTCTGATTATAAATCGATCTCTCTGTTTCCTGTGTTTTCAAAAATTTCAATGAAGGTACCTTACAATGGTATATACTGAATTATCTTTCTGAAAATAACCTTGCAACAACAGCTCAGTTTGGCTTCTGTATAGGATTCTCTATTGAGAAGGCAATTTATGACCTCATGAACTCCGTTCTAGTAGAATTAAACAAGAAGTTGCCAAGGCCATTAACTGTGTAGATCATAAAATTCTGTTACAATAAATAACAAAGAGTCATCTTATCAAATGATACAAAGGAATAAGGTTAAATTCAGACAGGGGAAACATTAAATATAGTGTTCCTTTAAGTTTGAGTGTTTGATGTTAGGCATGTGCATTTTCTTGGTCTACGTAAATGGTTTATTCAGGATATTGGAGAATGCTTCAAAAACTGTAATGTTTATGGATGACACAAGTATACTTATAAAAGGCTCAAACACATCCATACCAAACACAGCCAGGGAAACAACGGAACAGGCTTACAACTGGTTCATAGTCAAAAGATTAATATTAATCTTACTAATACTCACATTATACAACCAAAAACAAATAAAATTGACACACAGGTACCTGCAGTACAGACCAAATGTATATACACAGGAGGTTTGAGGTTCCAAGGCATTGTAATAAAACTGATTATGATGAGATAAATGTACTAACCAATCTTGGATCAAATGAAATGAACGATACCATGAAAACATAAAAGCCGAAAATCCAGTACCACATAGCTACGCGAATATGTTTAAACGTCAACCTTCATAAGTTCTTAATGTAATTACAACAATGATTATGGTCTTCTCAAAAAAGATACTCAATTATTTGTATTTTATTTGTGACATGTATGTTACAAAGATTATTTTACATAAATAGACTGATATATGTGAGTAATTTCTTTGCTGCATGTTATTAGAAATAGATCTGTGTTTTTAGTTCGGTTGGTTGTATGAGTTTGAAGTGCAAGGATGTGTTTTATTGGATTGTATTGTGAAGTGAAATGAAATGACTAACATATATGTGTAATTCTGCGGAAAGATTACCAGTTTTCACACAATTCTTGAAGTAGTAACTCAGTCATCCTCTACACGATCATAAAAAGTTAAACCAAAGAACAGAAATAGACATCCAGCCTTCAGTTCACAACAAAGAAGAGTGACTAAAAGGATGAGTATTTTTTATAAAACTGGTTATTTTAATTGAACTGTCACTGTCACTATCACTTGTTGCAGTGTGTCACTATCTCAGCATGGCAAGTGCTGTGAAAATGTGACCAGCCACCCAAAATACTAACTTATTTAAAAAAAATTAATATGTCAACAGTGGGCAATAATAGGGTGAGTACGGTCAGAGCATCCAGATGGATAATAAACCAAGGTGGCACTAGCATGTGGATAATTTGACCAAAAGTTCCGTTATGCCTGCTTTGCTCTCAGAAATCACTCGCAACGTTGACTTGCAGTTGGCATGGCTAGGATATACTGTGTATACTTTCACTCCATTTTGTCTCACAGCATAATCTTCTGGAGAAATGCAGTTTAGGTGAAAAAAGTAAAAGTACTTATTCTAAGAGGCAAATAATAAGAATACTGTATAAAGTTGACAACCAACAACTAGTAGAAGCCTCTTCAATGACTTAGGGATTTTTTTTTTCTTTTTTTTAATAGCAAGAGTAGATTTTGGATAATCTCAGCAGTTCATAACAATACAAGAAGCAGCCCCCTGTAGAACATTTAATTCCAGTGCTGTTCTTAATATATTCTCCACTACCAACTCATGCTGCCCCACCAGGTGTAGCCAATCACTTGTGTTTATTTATGATCACACAAGTTTCTTACTGCAGCATATGTCAATTTGTGACTGAACGTATTTATTTGTGAGCATGCCTACTACATCCAGCTTCTTTACAGTATTTCTGATCTTGTTTTTAACTTCCTGCACTGCTCTTTATATAGTATCTACCATTTATTTCCATGATAACACTTCAACCATACATTTTCACCTTACTATTTTCAGCCTTTTTAAACAATTCTCTCAGTCACTCCTTTTGTCTCCAGACCATCCAGCCATGTTTTCTTTCTCTTTCTGCCTTCACCAATTCCAAAAATTCTCCTTTGCTCTAGCAAAACTCCAGTCACATATGGTTTTTCTGAAACCATGTCTAGTGTATGGTATCCCACCTAGTGGGCTTAGCATTAAAAATAGCATCTCAGGCTGTCAACCATCCTACTGCAATAACCTTCACCTTTTCCAGTTCTGTAAGCTCCTCACCCTCAACAGTCTAGTCCTTCATGATTGTACAATCCAAGCTCACACTATACTTGATAGCCTCTACTCCTTTCAAAAAATCCTTACAATCTGTGACCACAACTTCCTTAATGCCACCATTTCAATAGGAACACGTGCCCTTCAACAACAGGAATAGAACTTCCACCAGCTGTGCCAGCTGCTCCTGACATATGCTTGCGTGGGATTACCTACAGACAAGAAACAGCCTACCACTCTCATCCAACCCCTCCCCTCCCCCCAATAACCCCTCATAGCTCCCTAACTATGCCTTGCTGACTTATTCCACCTTCCACATGCCAAAAAATGTCCTCCATCCTCCATGAAACACACTGCTCCTGAACACACATGCCATAAGACTGTTGTCAACTATTCTGCCAAAACTCTGACTCCTACAGAAATCTAGGTAGCCCAAAACCTAAGTTCACCCACACTGTGTTGTAAAGGACCTTCTTTCCTTTACTTGTTCTATGCAGTGGAAATATTTCTCTGCCATGCATTCCACTGACAACAGCCAACCAAAACCTCACTCAGAATCTTGCGTAAAAGTGTTTCAACATCTGTTCAACTGTGATCCTCCTCCCATTCCACCCAGTTATCCTCTTGTAATCTTTCAGGAACTTCCCACTTCTAGCCTGGCTTCACCTTCCTTACTTAAATCCCTATGGAATGTGCACCTATTCATAAACTGAAAACCTTATTATCCATCCCACAGTGGTCTTGAATCATAGTAATTAGATGACTGAGGGTCTGCGCCAACTTTCTAACAGCTCTGCTTACAAAACTTATGACCACGATTCCATCCCATAAGTCCAACATGACTGTCACCAGTTCCTCAAGACCTTAGGCCCATCCCAAAATCAGACAACTGAATCCATTTCCCTCCTCACACCTGTTGCACTCGCACATTTTACCTATTCCTCAAACTTCTCAAATCCAACCCCCACAGGTCTCCCTATTCCCTATTGGCCTTGCAACCATGACCACTACCTTTCCCAGCATCCTCCTCTTTCATAATCCTCCTAGCCACCCATACCTGATCCACAATTATTTTACATTCAAAGGTCAGATCTATAAAAAATCTTCAGTACTGCCGTGGGTACCCACATGGCACCATCCTATGCACACTTATTTATGGGTCATTGGGAGGAACCCTTCCTCTCCAGTCAACACCTAAAATCCCTTGTCTGGTTCATATTCACTGTAACATTTTCATGATAGGGCTCATGGCAAGGATATCCTTTCACCTTTCCTCCATAGCCTCAACACCTATTCCCAAGTCTGCAACACCGGCTCCTTCTCAGTTCAATAAGCCACCTTTCTAAGTCTCAATCTCCACTTTTAGATAGCTCCATAAATACATCTGTTCATATCAAACACACCAACCACCAATGTCATCTCCACTTTGACAGTAGTCTCCTGTGCCACATCACAAAGTCTCTCCCTTACAACCTCGCCTCCCATGGATGCCACATCTGCAGTGGAAAGCACGAGGCAGCTGCAACCAGAACCAGCAAATGCAATGGGAAAAATGGTACAAGGCAGGGTCTCAAGCACAGCATAAGCCATAACTGAATGAAGGCATACTCTCTGGCAGCCGTCTATCTGTACTGAGTCTTCCTGCTTAGCTGGGTGCTAAAGTGCTCACCTCCATGCAAGCAGGCCTAGGTTTGATTCCCAGCTGGCTTGGAGATTTTCTCCACTTGGGGACTGGATGTTGTGTTGTCCTCATCATCATTTCATTCTCATCATCAGTGCACAAGTCGCCCAATGTGGCATTGACTGAAATAAAACTTGCATTTGGCGGCCGAACTTCCCTGGATGTGGCCTCCCGGCCAACGATGCCAAACTCTCATTTCATTTCCATCTGTACTGAATGCCTTTCTTCCACAACTGGTTTAATGGGTGCATGATATGGGCCACTTGTCTTTCATATTATTTACCTTTTCCATAAAGGCTTGCAGCTCCTGTAAACGTTGGAAGTGATGCAAAGAGTTCATAGCTGTGATACTGCTATCAGGTGGGCAAAATCCCTTCTTTATTTAGCAAATGCCCAAGTTATTCCACTTGATATGGGAAAAACCTGCATTTGTCGAAGTGGCACTTTAGCCCTGTGTTACATAATGTAGTAAATAATTTGCAAAGTTTTCACGGAGGCTCCTGACACATAGCACTTACGACAGTTAAACCATTGAGATAGTTAGTGTAAGGGCGCCTCACCACTTTGGATTAATAGAAGAGGTAAACAAGATCCAATGAAGAGCAGTGGAGCAGTGTGTTTCATAATGGGATTGCTTATTTGGTATGAGAGTATTATGGAGATGCTCCATTTGTGGATGTTACAGGGAAAATGTGCATCATGGGGAGGTTTACCGTTGAAATTCTGAGAGAGTACATTCCAGAAAGAGTCAGACAACATACTACTTCCTCCCACATACAACTAGCAAAATGACCACAAAAAACAAGACATTAGAACTAATACGGGGTTGAAACTTCCCATCAGATTAAAACTGTGTGTCAGTCTGGGACTGGAACCTGGGATTTTTGTCTTAAATTGGAAAGTGTTTTAGCTACTCAGCTATGCAAGCATAATGCATGACTTGTCCTCATAGCTTTACTTCCACCAGTAACTCATCTCCTACCTTCCAAACTACACAGAAGTTATCATGCATATGTTGTGGGACTAGCACTCCAGGAAGAAAGGATATTGTGGAGACATGGCTTAGCAGTATCCTGATGGATTGTTTCCAGAATAAAATTTCACTCTGCAGTGGAATGTGTGCCAATATGAAACTTCCTGGCAGTTTAAAACTGTGAGTCAGACAGAGACTTGAACTCAGGACCTTTGCCTTTCACAGGCAAATCCTCTACCAGCTGTGCTGTCAAAGCACAACTCATCATCCTCCCTCACAACTTTATTTCTGCCAGTACCTCATCTCTGGAAACAATGCCCCAGGATGTGGCTAAGCCATACGAGGTACGACAATAAAGTAATGAGACTGATGTGAAAAAAAAAAAAAATTGCATACTGTTTTAGTCAAGTTTAGTGCTGTCTCCTTCAAAGTAGTTCCCTTCCGATTGCACGCACTTTTTCCAGCACTTCTGCCATTGATGGTAACATTAATGGAACTCAACTTCTCCAAGACCCTCATCACAGCTTTTAGGACATCTTGTGTTGTTTGAAAATGGTGTCCCTTGACCACCGTTTTGACTCTTGGAAATAGAAAAAAGTCGCATGGAGCAATATCTGGTGAATAAGGTGGCTGTGGTAGTAATGAAATTTGTTTTGAGGTTAAGAATTGCTATACTGACAGAGCAGTATGGGATGGCACATTACTGTGATGCAGAATCCAATTATCAGCAATGTTGGCACGAACACAAAGAACTCTTTTACGAAGTCTTTCTAAAATTTCTTGCAGTAATATTGGTTAACTGTTTGTCCAGGAGGCATGCACTCTTTATGAACAATTCCCTTGGAATCCAAGAAACACACAAGCATGCATTTCACTTTTGACTTTGACATGCGAGCTTTTTTTGGTCTGGGTGAATCCTTTGAGCACCATTGTGAACTGTGGCATTTTGTCTCTGGATCGTACTGAAAAAACCAACTTTCATCACCAGTGATAACAGGGCTCAACAATTCTGGATTGATTGCTGTTTGCTCTAAGAGATTGGCTGCCACATATTTCCATGTTTGTTGCTGTTGTGGTGAAAGATTTTTGGGGACCATTTTACACAAATCTTTCTCATATCAAGATCTTCAGTTATTATTAGACAAACCACTTCCCAACTGATGTTCAGTTCTTCTGCAATCATTTTCATGGATAATCTTCGATCAGATCATACAAGTTCATGCACCCTAGCCAAGTTGACATCCGTCCGTGAGATTAATGGTCATCCATTGCGGTCTTCATCTTCAACGTTCATTCTGCCTTCACTAAACATGTAATGCCAATGAAAAACTTGAGCTCTTGACATAACCTCCCCTCCAAAAGCCTTCTGAAGCTTACTGTAAGTTGTCATCATGTTTTCACACAATTTATCACAAAAAGAAATGGCATACTGTTGCGCAATATTATGCGGTTCCATTTCCATGGCGAGACACACAAATACGTGTTAACTTATTACAGCACAACTCATGACTGAGCAGTTGCATCAATGTGCTGCTTGGACTAGAACCAGCTCATAGAGCAAGGTCAAAGATATTGTGCCTATGCAAACCTGCAGGGTTGCCACATCTTACAAAGAAAATCAGTCTCATTACTTTATTGCCGCACCTAGTATGTCCACAATGTGCTTTCTTCCAGGACAGCTAGTCCTGCAAGGTAAGCAGCAGAACTTCTGTGAAGTTTGGAAGTTAGGAGATGAGGCACTGGCACAAGTAAAGCCATGAGGGTGGGTCATGAGTCATGCTTGGATATTTCAGTCAGTAAAGCACTCAACTGCAACAGGCAAAGGTACCAGTTTTGGTCTCAGTACAGCACACAGTTGCAATCTGCAAGGAAATTTCAAATTGGCACCCACTCCACTGCAGAGTAAAAATTCTTTCTGAGTACAGAGGTTTACATGCAAACATTCTTCCCATGCACCATTCCTGAATGGAATAGGGAAGCAAGAGTCAGTTAATAGTACCAGAAGTACCCTCCACCACACATTGTCAGGTAGCTTGCAGACTGTAGATGTATGTGATTAACTATTCCAGGTATCTCTGAAAGATTGAGGGAGGGAAAGAATTCCTAAAAGGCCATCAGTCACTTGTATTTGTTTATGCAGAAGCGAATGTTGATAACCAAGATGATTTGCAACTACTCATCCAGCCGCACTTGCAAATACGCTTTGGCAAGGTCAGTCTCAGAAAAATATTTGCCTCCGATGAGCTATTTCGTGAGCTGTTTTGGAGGTGGTACAGGGTATGTCTCAACATGTGTCTGGGCACTGATAGTTGATGTGAGGAAGCTTGAATGAGGCACATTCAGCAGAAACGGGGCACTGCATCTGGATGCAAGGGAATATGAACGTGAAAATCTGGGATGCATACCACACCAGAAGTGGATGTAGGTGTGAATTCAGCACAAAAGTCATCAAGTTACTGGCAAGAAATCATGTCAGAAATGATGTGAAACTTGTCGCCAATGGAGAATCCAAGAATGAGAATGCATCCAAACCAAACTGTTTTCATCTGTGTGAGTACTGAAAGCAAGAAGTGTTATCACCCATGTGACCCTCTTGAAGACTGTGGTGATTGTGAATTGACCCCAGAGAGGAAATGAACTGTCACCATATCCTAGTATCCTAGCAGTGTGCAGGAGGGGAGGCTAATTCCAGGGAATTGGCATATGTTTGGAGGTTAACCAAGGAGATCGTACCTCCTTTGTCCACTTGGAAACAGACATCTTTGGCCACAACTATGAGGTTTATAAATAGCTTTTTGATGAAAGGATCACTTAGGGGACAATTGCCTGAGTTTTATGCTCTATTCCATGATGCATATGAGTACTTACATCTGACTATCTGCATCATTTGCAGCAGACCTTTCAGAGATGTCAATCCTTCCCACAATTGGCAGATTGCAACCAGTAATCTGAAATCTCCAACCATGTGTGTACTCTTCAGTGGTCTGGTCATGTTGGAAGACCATGTTGTCCATGCTGATGTGGCATGACCAGTTGTTCAGAGGCCACTGATCCACCCAGTGCCAACAAATCATGACAACTACTTTAGGAAAGTGGTTCACAGGCATTTCGGGTACCTGGAGTGCAATGGGGTATCTGGACCATTGCTATTATGGTCAGCCAATGAGGCACTCATTAGCTGCCTGTGCTATTTCAACGGGGTGCATGGTTGTCTAAAATACCTTACAATAATCGATTTTCCAGTCTGAGAGCTGACATGTGTACTTCTGGATCAGGAGCCAAATGGATCACCATGTTTTGAATTAAAAAGCCTGCTTATGAGGATTTGCATGCTGGGTTCATCTAAGTGAAATCACGTTGGTGACTTAATATCATGTAAATCAGTCATCCAGGAGTGATATCACTGAACAAGTTGTTTGTGTGGTATTCATGGAATTTGAATTGTGATTTGACACATGGAATCATTGTGAACAACAATCTGAAACATGCACATCTCCTTAAATGTGAGGGTGACTTGATTTGAGAGAGCAACCAACTACTTAAGAAAGAAAAATGTCTCTGGGAAAACCCACGACAGGAAGAGTGACCTTTGAAGGCTGTCATCAGTGACTTGACAGGTGGTGAAATGCTGTGTCAGTCATTGTAATTGTGTGTTCCAATCCTCTTTGGCATAAATAAATGGTAGAAAAGTGGGTGTGCGGTTCTCTGCCTGGGAGGTGACTACTGTCTGTATTGGGTGAGTATCCTGCATCTACAGCTGACCTTTCAGAAGCTGAATTTCTTGTTGGAGCAACTAGGTTTGTTACTGCTGATGTTGAAACTGCTGCTACATTTGCTGCTGCAGTAGTAGATGCTGTTGCTGCTCCAAGAGTTTCACAAGTTTATCGTTTGTCGTATGTTGATAACCTTTTACTTTGTTGCCAGTTATTGTATCTTGAATTTGGCATAAGGTTGGGAGTGATTCAAAACAAACCTGTTAGGGTGGATGGGCCTGTCAGGGGTTGTCAATAGTAGATCACCAAGTGTGAAGACAAACAGACAAGTGAAGGTTGGATCACAGGCAACTAAAGTCCAACAAATAATCCAGAGAGACGACCTAAGCTATGACAAAATCTGAAACAAAGAATGTGTGTTATAACAACAATACAAAGGCAAAGTGATTCCACAATTACGGGCTGGGCAGAGGCACAGTGGCAATTCTAGGCTGGCTGCAAACTCTAATTGGCTGACATAATGGATATGGCAATGCAGCAAGGCACTGTGAGTGCTCGTGGAATTAATGGCTTCACCTAGCTGTCGAGATCCAGTTCCATGTTCTCTGGCAAGCTTTCAAAGTCACTGGGCCAGTACACCAGATACCCATTCAATTTTATCTGCATTTTCTAAGGTAACTGAGAAATTTATTTATACTAGACTAATGACATTTCTGAGTCAACACATTCTCATATTTGAGAATCAGAAGAGCTTTATGACAAACAAGTCAACTTCAGTAGATGCAGTAGTTAATAGACAAAATAATAACTGCCATACGGGACAAAGAGCTTGCTATTAGAGTGTTCCTTGACCTTGAAAAAGCATTTGATTTTGTTAATATTGTCATATTACTAACATACTATGCAAACTGGGAAATTACTAATATCAAATATAGAGTGCCTCAGTGTTCTATATTGGGACTCCCTCTCTTCTTAATCATGTTAATGATATTTTAACCACATGATACACCACATTTGTGCAAAAACATGAAGCCTATGACAATGTTATCAAGAAGTAGTCTATTCTGTCAATGATGAGTATGCAAATGTAGCTGCTACAGAGATTGAAATATGGAATTTAACATCATGAAATAGAGTTTGGTACAAAATTATCCATAGGCAATGACATTGTAAAAAAGGAAAATTAGGCAAGATTCTGGGTACTCACAAACCAGACCAACCTCAGGTGGGTAATACAGGTTCCTTAGCCCTTAAGCTATCCAGAAACACGTTTAATCATATATCAGCTAAAAACTGTATATTATTCATTGCTCACATCAAATTTGAATAATGTGCTAAAAGCATGGGGTGCAACAACACAAATCAACCTGGAGATATTACTAACATTGCAGAAAAAAGCTGCCAGAAGTATTTGTGATGACAAATACAGAGAATCATATTGTAACCTGTTTCCAAAATTGTGTGTGCTTACCATTATAAGTTTATATGTGCTAAGAGTAATACTGATTACAAAAACCACAAATGCAAAATTAATCTGTGAGTTAAACAATATAATACATGATAAAAATTAAAATACTGTGTAAATAGCCACAGAACAGCATAACATGAAATAATGCATCCCATGGCAGGCAGAAGGTAAGTTTAACAAAAATTGATTTTATGCTCTAAAAGAATTCTTTGACTTCATGAAAAGTATATTAGAAATTTTTGGCTTTATATTATAAGTTCATAGTATTAGGTAATTCAAAAGCTATCTAATGATTATTAAAATAATTATAATATTGTTTCTTGTAATTCAACAGTTACAAAATGTGTTAAATGCAAAACTTATTATTAAATTCAAAACTCTAATTTATAAATAGTTAAACATCAACATACTTACCCAAATATGGTGAGAAAAGTTCTGCTAAAATGTAAATAATTTATGAGTAAAAGAGACCACTCACTGACTAGTGGAACAATAGAGTCATCGACAGGCTTACAAAAATATAATGAATACTTGTTAGCTTCCAGAAAAATCCTTAAAAATTCTTT